>NC_070603.1:67715802-68965802 GCF_027172205.1 Podarcis raffonei
CTGTTTAAAGTCTACAGATCTAAAAGGTATAAATCACTACCTAACACAGATTTGTGTTTCTGATGTTGACGTGCATGCAGTTTTTAATCTTTGTAAAAACAAAAGGGAAGGAAGGAAAACAAATAAATACCAACAAAGCAAGCTCATCTGATTCTCTCATTTATTTTCCTTTGTCTATTTTTTTTATGTACAAGTATGACCGAGTAGGCTACCCCTAAAGCATAGGTACCAACGTGCTAAATATAAAGAGCTATTAAATGAGGACTGCATTTACCTGGTTGTTATGTGGCATACCATAGAGTGCTTCCACCAGATCGGCTGCCCTCTTGAGTATTACTTCCTGTCAGGAGAAGCGGGGAGAAGAGACATGCTTGTAAGAGTACAATAAACTGTATGTAGAAATAGCATTTCCCAGCATTCTCTTAGCTCTCAGCTTTGACTTGAGTATACAAGAGTCTTTAAAAGCGACCATTGTTAGTGAGCTCAGAATGTTGTTAAATCACAAGTTCATCCAGTTCATGCACAAAAGCTTAATAAAGTTTAAAGGTGAAACTTGTTTGTGCTGCAAAATAAAAATTGTCAGTCGATTGTCTGCTGTCTGCACTGAGAGTCCACTGATGGGTTTATTGCAGGATGACCTATAGTAATTTGTTAGATTGCTGAAATCAATGTCGTTCAGAGCATGTTATGAATCCTTCTAATCTGTTTATTTGGTTCTTAATTTATATTACAGAAAGATTGACCTTATCAGATCAGCTACATAACTGTGGAATGTGTTGATCTGATAACAATGTAATATCCAACTTCTTTGGCTCATATTCCTTTGTCATGGGCAGATGCCACAACCAGGTATTCAAACTAGCTACAGCACCATGGAAGGAGCGGCGGGAGGGCTTTGAAGCCAAACAGCAATGCTGCAAAGGGAGACATGTAAGAATGTTCTTCATAGAAGTGACATTAAGAACAAATAAGGAGATGTGCTAGATTTGGGGCATAACCCTTTAATTTTCATTGTTACTTCTTCATCTTTCTATATTATATACCCATGCTTTTAAAACTGACACCTGCATACCACAATGCTCTTTTTTTTAGAGTGCAAAAAATTTGGAGTACAAGAGTGGAAATAATAAAATACATTTGCCAAATACAGAGCATAAAATATCTTTCTAATGCACAGCAGGTTTCTACCGGCTCAATAAAAAAACTGATCAGGGAACTTTTTTTTTTATACGATTCGATTTCTCTGTATACTACAGTATAAAAGAACAGCAAAGCTGAAGCCATATATATTTCTGCAGGTGTCTTAAAAAACTAGATGCAACATTTTCCTACTGACTTTTGAGTAAAGTTGAAAAGTTTAACTGAGAATGTTTTATACACTAGGTAGATTTTCCAACCAAAAGAAGCAGTAATGCTCAATTTTCATATACTATAGTCTCTGATCAGAAAATAGAGATATAATTGCATTCATTTTGCTGTCACCATAACCTCTTCAAAATCCTTGAACAACTCTTCAGATGACAAGCTTTTAGATGCATATTAGCATTTTTTCAATTTAAAATTCTCTACAATATACGATAAAATAGTTGTCATACTGCAGTAGCTACTTATGACATACATGATGTCCTAAATTTAAAAATGAGATGAGAGTGTGTTTGTGCATTTTGCACCCCCGGTAAACATTTATCGTTCCTTAAAACCATTGCACAGCTTCTCCTTCAGAATGCACTTTTCAATTATTTTTTCACACATGCAGCCAGGTGCATTATATAATTGATGGCTTCTGAATCAATACATTTGAAACTATTTCTGAAGAGATCACTGGCTACAGGCTTTGTCCTTTTCTGTGCTGCTTGACCAAAGCACTAAATAATTTAAAAGGCTATGAAGGGAATGCACACGATACCCATATGGAATCAGGCCATGCTGTTTTAGCTGAGCCACTTAGATTGTCAGTAAGTCTTGCCTGCCTTGTAAAAGATTAAAACTCTAGAGTAGAGGGAAGAGCTGCTTGTCAGATTTGACTCCCTCACCACCACCCAGTTTCCAGTAAACTAAAACATCTTGTTCAGGCACCACAACTTCAAAAAAAGTAGAATTGTTCTGGTAAAATCAAAGTCAGCAATATTAGACTTGAACAACAGTTGTAGTAATATTACTTTAACATGTACTCGCATACTCATTTTTAACCATCGTCATTGAAGTAATTATCCCTTCTCTGTTAGCATCAATTCTGAAACAAAAGATCATTTTGCTTCAAGTCTAAGCAATGATACAGGCTGCAGTTCATTTTCTATTTAATACTGGAGCAGTTAAATTCACGTGAGTAGAACTCTTCTTGGGAAAGTTGCTTGTGGACCACTGCTTTAACATAATTATGCAGAAATCTTAAGCTCTCATTCTTAAGGAATAAATAAGTAACTTATAGTAAACGACAGTGCAAATAAAAAAAATAAAAATAGCCATGGTTTTCCATGTAGTTTATTACTGGAGTACATTCAGTAAGTGCTGTTATAATTTAGAGCTATTTGGTGTTTGTGATTTCTTTCTTTTGAAACAAGCAATTGCCTATACAAGGGTTGTTGTTTTTTTGCTTTCTTAAACAATATTTCTACATAATAAAACCTTTTTTGTGTCTGACACTTTTAGGTTAGGAATGCAGATGTTGCACAAAAACTCCTTTGTCAGATAATTCTAAGCTTTTACACTAAAGAGGATCATAGCATCTATATTAAGATTAGCCTTTAATAAAACACACAATAATAAACATTTTTTTAAAAAAAGTTCCCATTCAGCTACCATAGCTAATAGTGTCATTGCTTCAAATGAAAAGCAGCCCCTAAAAGTCTTCTATAAGTTACTGCAGCAGACCTTGCAAGGTGCTTGAATTGCGGTAACCAGAAAATTGTTCTCACCTCCATGTCATTACGCTCCCAGTGAACCAGCCCCCGAGCGTGTTTGTGTTCGGGATCTAATATATTGCCTTTCAATCAGAGCTGAGAGCCACTGAACACATAGACAGAACATGACGAGCAGGTCAGGAAAGCAATAAAGATTTTACAGAGCTGTCCAAGGTGCTAAATTTACTCAATAATGGGTTTGGCACCATAGTGTTAACCTCTCATTTACTACCAGTTTGAGAGACTAAATTGAAGTAGCTGACTTCATTTACCTTGAAATGTATATTTTATGACATTATGTAAGTAGATTGAAAGGGCACTGCAGCTTTAACAATTTAAGGGCTAAAGCATGTTTAAGATGAAGCCTGGCTATTTATTGTATATTGCACTTAAAGTCTATGGAATATTAAAATGCACTGATTAAATTTGTAAATGGTATTATAAGAAAGATAGCTAATATAAAAAGATCTATGCCTTTGAAAATCGAAGTGATCTTGCGCCACTGAAAGTGTGCACAGACAGAGAGGCAAAGTTACATAGAAAACATTTTTTCAAACCCATAACCCTTGTCCTTAAACATACATTGGTGCAATTCAACTAAATTAATAATATGCTGTTTAATACTATAGTCTTGGATGAAAAAATCAAGACAGTAAAGTGCATTAAAAATGTTAAGAAAGTATATTTCATTTTCAATAGCCATTCAACCATTTTTTTTCACTGAAAAATCCTATGACACAGGATGTGATTCTGAGTGATGGTTTTCCATTTCTCTCCTAGCCAAGTCCACAGGACTAAGGAACCTGTCTATGTCCTTTTCATTTAGTACTTCTGGGTTTAAAATTATCTATGCTATAATTCTTTACATACTTAGCAGGGGGTAGGCTCTAATGAACACAGCGTAACTGACATTTGAATGGCCATGAATAGGGTTATGCTGTTTGTCTTCATGACAAATAATTAAGACTGGAATTATGTAACAGTTTTTTAAAGAAATGTGATACAGGCATCATCCCGTAGTGTCTACACTCATTTCTTTTGTCTCACTATCATCTGCTTTGATTTTGCAAAATGTTGAAGTGCTAGGAAAAAAACCCTGTAAAATCTGGACAGAGATGAAAGTGGGATAAATGTGCCACTTCAATGATTTGCAAAATCTGTTTGAGCAGATGGTCAAGAGACTCAAGAGTGTAAGCCATGTTGTTCTTACTTTACGATGGTGGGCTATCAGGGTTTCCCCCCTGCACTCGGGGGGAAGGAAGGTGGGTTAGCTCTGTGGGGTGCTTTCTCTGAAGTAGCCCCACATCAATGGACTGACCTTCCCTCTTAGGTGTGTCTCATCTCAACATTTTTTTCCTTTTTGTTGGAAGATGAAGACACACCTCTTTGTCCAGGTTTGGGGAAAGGGGTGAGGTGCACTGAGTATGCTTTGTTTTTGCCGCTGCTTAGCGATCTTATTGTTCTCTGATTTTATTGTGAATTATATTGTTGTTGCTGCATTTTGCTTGTTTTATATTGTTAATTTTGGTTCTAATGTGTACGTATTTGCTGCCCAGGGACCTTTGTGCGAAGGGCAGATTATAATGTTCCTGATAAATAAATGAATGAATGAATGAATAAAACTATTAGCCCTCCCCTCAGAGAGTAAGAGGACCACAGGTCACGGGCAGTGCTGGAGCTGCTTTCATGTTATTACCTGCAGGGGCCACATTCCTCAGTAAACACAACCAGCAACAAGGAAAATTCCACAGAAACGGAAAGGCTTTTGGCATGGAGTTTTTTTTACTGAGATTGTTCATAAATTGGTTATAGGCCCAAGCTGTTGGTTAATACACCATAATTCCCCAGCACCAGCAAGAGTAGAAACACAATGTTGAGAGCAAGAAGAGGAACAACATGTGGCTGAGGATTTGCTCTTGATACTGGGTATTTATTTCTGTGTTCAGTGTGCCCTCTTTGAAAGAATATTGAAGAGACTCTAGATTGCTATATTTATAGTAGCACTGATGTCTTTATAAATGTTTGGATTACAGGTTATTAATTTTTATTTATTTCTGGTACTCCTTCCTTTCACCAAGGAGTGATCAGAGACATTTGTAACCCACCCAAACAGACACACTTACAGAAAAATAACGCAACTTGAAGGGGCTGAAGTGCCCTCACCATCATGGCAACCCCAAAGTAGTAACCTTTTCGTGTCGTTCCCTCTGGGTGTTGCCTCCCATTTGGATCTGTCCACAGTGCCTCAGCAGGGCTAACTTTGTAGCTCTCTGGTCAGATGCTAACTATCAGCTACAGCTATTTCCACACAATTCCTTCATGGTTCTGCCCCAACACCATCAAGGGCTGGTCAGGATATTGAGTTGACTTTAGAGTTAAATTCATAGAACCACCCCCCCATCTACCTAAGGGTTTCTATAGCAATAGCCAAAGTGTATTTGTTTGGCTTTTGATGTGGATTGCACCACAGAGGAATCCATTAAAGCATGAAACTTGCTTTAAAATGAATTATAATCTTCTATATAAGTGCCCAGTGCTTTGTTGGCTGAGCCATTTCCCTGAGAATGAAAACCATTTGCCATATATATTTCACTGGGGTTAAGCTTCATCATGATAACTATATTTTGTGCTCCTTCTTGGGAAGAAATGCTACAATATTCTCATTGATCTCTGGTTTCATATGTTAAAATGGGTAGAAAGTAATTGTGCATGTGGACCCTGAATTTACCTGATGCCAAGAAATTTCAAGGAATTAGTTACTGGTAGCATGTTTTTTCTACCTTTTCATGAAAGAGCTGCCACTATATATAAAGCTTGTCACTCACCTAAAGCACTAGTATACTTATAGAGATTCTCTAGCAAATCACGAGGTATTTATAATGGGTTGTCTAGATATCATATCATCTTCTAATGCTCTATTAGCTCAGCACTGTGACAAAGATAAGAAATTGAGAGAAATCATTCATCTTGTAGAAGAGCTTAATGAAGATGATGTCATTCAAAGTTTTCATGCTTCCATCTTTAGCTGATGGATTCTGACTCCTAGTTTCTTGTTTCATGGGTGCGGCAAACAAATGCCCAGTTATATTCTAAATATAGCCTCTGGAGGGTGGCTTCTTTCTTTTTTTGGGAGGGGAGAGAGCTTGGGAAATTTTAATTTAAAAGCATAATAATACTTAGACTGCCAACCCATACACATTTATGTGTAAATCAGTTTCATAGAACTCATTAGTGGGATTAACACAAGTAAAAAGATGGCAAGGATTAGGCTGCAAAATTTTAACTCCTTTTACATATTAAGACATGAATATGTTTGTTCCACGTCAGTGTCTTTCATTGTTAGGGTTGGGTAAGCATTCTTTTTCAGGGTACATTCAAAATCAATATACCAACTCAAATTAACTTTTCAAATATTTTCAAATAGACTTAAAAATTATATCCTTTTGAAGAAAGGGCATGGGCTCACCCACTATATACATAAAGAAATGGACACTCTTCTTCCATGACAGGAAATGAGGGAATCACCAGCATTACCCTCTCACTGTTCCCCTCCTTTGAAGTAAATGATGGTATTGGATGCTGGTGCCCATGGAAGAACAATTCACATGCACAGTCTGAAATATTTGCATAATATGACGAAAAACTCATATAGTGGTGACTGGCCTAATAGGAAGCAGCACTGCAGGCCTAACTCAAGGTTTCTCAAACTCAGGTTTCCATTTGTTTTTGGACTACAACTCCCATCATCCCTAGCTAGCAGAACCAGAAGTCAGGGATGGTGGGAATTGTAGTCCAAAAACATCTGGAGACCCAAGTTTGGGAAACCTTGGCCTAACTACTTGTTATGGTAATATGATTAGCAAACAAGCAGAAGGTTTTTTAAAAAAATTAAAAATGCAGGGTTGCGGAAATGTGCCATTTGAGGAAGAAAATGTTGAGTCAGCAGTAGTGAAATGCAACATGAAAGAATGAACAAATATTTCCATCATGAGGGAAGCAAAAACCCAACAAACAGTAAAATGTGACAAAAACATATTCATGACCCATAACTGAATGTGAGGAGACAGAATTAAAAGAACAAAACAAAAAAACAAGATAATATTCCCTAGTTACTAAACAGTGAAGCGCCTGATATCACATTGCCATTGTTTGTTTGTTTAAAACAATTCTATATTGATCGTCATTAAAAATTCCAGGGTGGGGCAGAACAATGGTAATACAGTTCTGAAAAAATTAATATATTAAAAAACAATAAAAAATATCAGCAGTAGCCCAGATAGCTAGTTAGGTCTTTAGCAAGCACTCAAAAAACATAAATGTTTGTGCTTTGCCATAAAGCTGGGCACCACAAAAGGAAAAAATTGTCACCCCATGTTGTCTCAATATGAATTTGAGACTGGTTATAATCTTGGATATTAACTATTGCCCCATAGATTGACCATTGGATTTATTTATTTATTAGATCTGGCTGGTAAGGTAGTTTAGGTAAAAGGACAGAATGCTGAGACATTCAGATTTGGGATAGTTATCTAGGATGATTTACTGGGAGCCAATTTCATTCAGCAAACTGAATTCTGAGTTTGCTAGGTACTTAAGCTTCCTTCTTCTTCCTATTATGTAGCCTCTTCTTCCATGTTATTTGCAAACACACTTTTTTTTCTGGAAGCAAGTAACATTGAAATGAGCATTAAATTTGCACTGCATTCTGCAATATTTCCAGAAGTGGCATTAATGTCATGTGAAAGCTTAAAGATTAAGTGGAAATTAAAAGGGAAACATCAGGAAAATGAAATAAATGGCCGCGTGAATGCTCCCACCTGGGCATCAGTATCTGACCCCACAGCTGAGTAAGCTAGCCTGTTGCCAAGTGAAGGCAAAATAATAATATTGAGCTAGCTTGGTTTTTCCCCCCCTTCACCCATCAAGTATGAAGATGTATTCTAGTATGCAAGACTCACTTAACGAAGGAGGACTAAGGTCTCTCCAAGCTGTAATGGTCTCCACAGCCTTCATCCAAACTGAAGATCACAGCCTATGCCTAAGGCACTAACAAAAACACTCAGGCATGACCTTGCCACCTGCTCCACATTGAACCAAGCTTATAAATAAAATATAGTAAGCATATATGAGACAGCAAAATCTTTGAAGGGTAAATGCATGCAGGCATCAAGCCATGAATATATTGTGAATCAATGAGAAAGATCTCTCTTGATCACAAAGGTGATAATGCTATAGCAGAGGGGAGAAAAATCTCATGCACATAGTTTTATGCTGTAAATGCTGAACGGTAATAGGATTTAAGTCCACTGCGTCTTCCAAAACATTTTGCTTTGGCAAAGGCAGTCTTTGAAGCATAAGAAAAAGGGCCAGGAGCAAGCAGCTCTTCCCCATGCATCATTTATACTTTCAGCAAGATGGCAATCAGTGCTGGGGAATCAGAACTGTTCCAGTAGGTAAGGATGTCTGGCCTAGTCTCAGCATCCCTGACAATTGCAGTGTATTGGAGATGCCTTTACACTGCAGTTTTTCTCTGTTGACTCCCTCCCTCACATTATCTGCATCAAGGTTGGGGGTGGATCAGGCCAGCAGTCCCTGATTTTGGAGCATGAGTACCTTGCATGACAAACAATAGGAGGGTTAGATAGGTATATACATATACAGTGGTGCCCCGCAAGACGAATGCCTCGCAAGACGGAAAACTCGCTAGACGAAAGAGTTTTCCGTTTTGGAGGTGCTTCGCAAAACGAATCTCCTATGGGCTTGCTTTGCAAGATGAAAATGTCTTGCGAGTTCCTGCAGGTTTTTTTTCCTTCCCCCCCTTTTTCTAAGCCGCTAAGCCGCTTATCCGCTTATCCGCTAAGCCAATAAGCCGCTAAAAGCCGCTAATAGCGCTAATAGCGCTAATCCGTCAATGGGCTTGCTTCGCAAGACGAAAAAACTGCTAGACGAAGAGACTCGCAGAACGGATTCTTTTCGTCTTGCGAGGCACCACTGTAGTCCACTTTGCTGCCTTGGGCACTCAAGTTGCAGGAAGGATGGGACGAAGACTTCACTGCCTACAGGCGGTGCTTGAATTTAACTGGGCTGAGTACAAATAGTTCTAAATCAACTTATTTCAACAGGGCTGTCTAATATTTACCAGCTCTTTCTGCATTAACCCATAAACCCCTTTTGGGTTAAAAACTACAATAAGAATAGAATGTAGATTAAACAGGGTTTTTTAAAAAAAAAAAACCCATCAAGAATATCTTCTGGGATATAAATCTCAGATAAGAAAAGAGACTTGTTAGATTCTGCAAAATAGCTGGTTTTTAATGGGACGAATGAAAGTGGCAAAGTAAAAAGGCTGTGATAGGATGACCTCTGGTGATATTTGGCTACATCTTGTCCAGACTGAATGAAGCAAAGACTGAAATAATGTTGGGAGGTTTTCATATTAGAGTGTTAAAAAAACCTGCTATGTCATAACCCCTACAAACGAGTAGATTCGCTTACATTTTATCATAGGCATAATTTTTTAAAAAGTCTCTAGGAAGGGGCATTCTCATTACAATAAAGGACCACTTTAGACCCAATTGAAATGAAAAGAAAGAGCACAGCTTACATCTAGATACCAAGTGGTAATTTCTAGGGAAGCATAAAATGCCAAATGTGTAACAATTATGTTTTATAACTCTGTGTTCAAAGGACTTAATAGTATTTTATTGCACAGAGAGGCTTCAGCTCAAGCAGACCTATTTTACTGGAGTGCTCCCTGCCTTATGTTGTTAAAGCACTTCATCAACTTTCTTTCTTATTATCAGCAGGAGAACGACAAGATTAATTTTTGAACAATCTAAGTGGCCCTAAAAATCTGGCAGTAACTAATTTCACGAAGCAGATGTCTAAGCTAAACCGATAAACAACATTTCCTCAAAAATATCGGGGGCATAAGGTACTTGATATTAGCCCCTCCAGTATTCTGATAACTATCACTACATTTAATATTATTGTTCTGCCTGGCCTCAGTGATGACAGATACAACCATTCTTCCTAAGCATATATTAATAACATTATGGGGGAGGGGAGGGAAGTGTGGAGGGCCTGGATTGTTTATTTTATCCCCAACACTGGTCACAAAAACATTGGCTATATTTTCATTGCTCCTTGCTCTTCATTTTTAAATGAATAAATAAAAACAAACAGCTGTGGAAAAATTTGATCAGCTACCAGGCAGAGTTTAAGATTCCCTGGGCAATATACAAGACCGTCAGGGTGGAAAATCAAAACCGTGACATACTGAAATGTGTTTCTTTAAGCAAACAAAAACAAATTGCATTGCACACTCATATTGTATGAGCCAGATCTATCCCATACAAGTGTATCACCTACAGTATCTTAATCCATCAGCTACAAATCAAGAATATGGTTACCGCCTAGGCAAAGGCAGAGTGCATAGATCTTTGTTCTAAAAGGCAGTCTTGAGTTTTCTTGCAGAGGTACTCAGAGGATGTTACTGTCTAAACGATTTATATCATTGTAAGCAGAATGATTGACTTTTAAAACAGAAAAAAGAGTGGGGGAGCTGGTTATTGCCTTAATGAAAAAAAAATCAATGGAAGTAAAATGAAGACATGAGATTTTGTCTGAGTTTCCGTTAATACTACTGAAGAGCTATGGATATTAGAAGGTCAACAAATAAATTAGTCCAAGTGGTAAGAAATGAATGATTTGAGTTCAAATCATATTGAGTGCAAATTATTCACTGCCTATAAGACCAGGTAATTTTTACCCGTGGTGCCTCAATTACTGTTCCATAAGCAGTAGCACAGTTTTAAGAGCTGCAAGTTCCACTGAGCAACCTCCAAGTAGCTGGGCCGGGATAGCTGACTTTATAGCGATGGATCACAAAGTGTGGCCCTCCTGCATAGGAACCCTTACGAAAGAAACAGGACTGCATTCATTTGACCAAACTGGTTCAGCTTTCATGTGTTTTTCTCTTTGACATCTGGTGGGAGGGCATTCCACAGGGCGGGTGCCACTACCAAGAAGGCCCTCTGCCTGGTTCCTTGTAACTTGGCTTCTCGCAGCGCGGGAACCACCAGAAAGCCCTCGGTGCTGGACCTCAGTGTCCGGGCAGAACTAGCTTGGGATCTATGAGCTCCCTCACCTCCGTAACCCTTTCCCAAAAGTAACCCTTTTTATCCATTGTACAGCATCTGTTATAGTGAAAAACCATCTAGGAATTTACACGCCTTTCCCACCCCACAAACCAGCTAGTAATGAGAGAGGGTTTTAGATCTAGATGGGGAAGGGGACAAGAAACAAGAGGATCATCTGACCTAAGCAGAGATGATATGAAACAAAAGGCTGCTTGGTTGGGTTATCCAGTCAATGAAAGTCAAGTCTCAGTAAAAGTAATGCTTTGTAAGTGCATGTCTGTGCATGAACCTACAAGGCTTTGGGCGAATGGTGTATTCTAAGTATACCCAGAATCTTATTTGGCATTCTGAGCTAGGGAAGATCTTTGCAGAGAAATGGCACTCTGTTTGTAATACAGCCAAGCACTAGGGACCGAACCAATTCATATTCCAAACCAGGTAATTACAATATTCAGGAATATCACTATAAACAAACTGGTGCTCAGTTGCTGAAATACGTGTCTGAGTGAAAATATTGTTTGTCGAACACACATGAGAAGGGAAAACTTTCTCCTACATATGCTAACACAGTCAACTGGACTTGGCATATCATAGTGCAATATGAAATTATCACTTCAGACACAAGTTTCAAGGAGGTGCCATTTTCCTGCCTCCCACCTTCTGTGTGTCGTAAAAAAAGACATTTTTGTGACTTTCAGTCAAGATCTGAAAAACAAAAGGTGTGTGTGTCATTTAGACTTTTTATTGCTTTGGGTGCAAAATGTCTAAGGCCAATGTCTGCACATACAACACAGGCTGCCCTTTTATCAATAGCAGTCACTGGGGTGGCATGGGCAGGGCAGAGATGCTCACCTGGCTTCCCAATGCGGCACATCACTGCCAATCAAGGAAGGGGTCAGAGTGTAGTAATTGCTCCTAAACCTGAAACACAGCTATGCCCTCTTCTGATCTAGACTGGATTGGCTTGGAAGCATGAGAAGAGGGAAGGAGGGAGTTGGCTATTCTCACTACTTTCTTGATGAAAATATGATCCGCAAAGGTATTATTTGCCACCCAAAAGAAGCTGCTATTTGTGCTCATACCCATGCCACAAATCTGGATATGGTCTGGATATGGAGGGGAGCACATAGCTGCTGTTTAATATATTGTGTAGTTTGACTCAGATATCAGGGGGAATGCTCAATGAAGGTAACAGTTCATTCACATGAATGTGGGTTTATTTTTGGGGGGGGTGTACCAAGAGCAGTTTTAGGAGGAAAATTTAATCAGGAAGGGAAAGGTTTAAATCATGATATCTACCTGCATGAATCCAGATTCTACAACTATGCACTTAAAGTTATCGTGCAGTTAGAGCCTTTGAGCTACCATAATAGTTTCTTTAAACTGAATAGTCAATTAATAAGTTCAAGGCAATACTAAATTGGACTTGGCTGATGTGTCACTAATCCCAAGGGGATTTAAATAATTTTTAAAAGAAGCATATCAGGTACTTTTTGGCACACTCACACTAGCTTAACAGGATTTGGATTAATGCACCACAAGCGAGAATCATTGAAAATTGAATTGATTCAGGGGAAAAATTGTTCCTCTACAACAATGCAGAACTGTGAAAGTCAACCATAAGAAACAGAGAGCATACCTCATGGTGTAAAGCAGGGATCACTCCTGATTATTAGCCATGGAGACAGAGGCTGATGAAAACTGGGGTCCAAGAATACATGGAGGGCTAGAGGCTCCACATCCCTATTCTAATGAAACCCAACAACTGGCTTATCTTAGAAGTCTTCTGAAGCACCGTGTAACCCTTTCTGATCATCACTTTCCACAACAAGAAATGTCATTCTAACCTATTATTTCGCCCAATGTTAGTCACAAATTGTGTATCAAAAGAGCTGTATCTCATGAAAAGCTTTTAGACCACACACCTTAAACAGCAAAAGAGTGAAGCAGTCACTAACAAACTTCACTTGTTAAAGGGAAGGCTAAAACAACACAAAAATAAATAAAGACATTTACATGTAATGCACTCGAACAACATTTCCTTCTCCACAATGCGACAAGCAGTTCACAAGAACCAATATACTTGAACGTCCCAGCATCTGAAACAATTTTTCAAGTATATCCAACTAGGTGCCAACCTGTAACATCCCTTGCATTGAGCTGGAAACTAGAGATTTCATTTACTCTTTCCTACTGCTACTCAGCTGGTGCTCCTTATTGATATTTGCAGAGGACTAAAACGACAAATGCAGTATCTAAATTGCCTTATTCCCCACACATGGAAATTCCAAAACAATATTAATGTAATTAGAATAGATTGTGCAGCCTGCAGTGACTCTTGCTTGCATTTGTCACTCTGCTTCATCTGTGATAAATCACTGTATCCGAGGAGGGAATTTTTGGTCTCATTTCGCCAATGAACAACAGAGTGCCGCCACGTGATTGGAGTCTGAATTTCAGTTCTAGCTGGCGCACAGTTGAGCCGAATAGCATTTGGCACAATGCAGAGTAGAAGCGAGTCACTAAATGGCTGATTTACTAAATTATTATTGGATGAGCCTTTGCAGTTCCAACGGAAAGTGCGTCTCTTCATGGTGTGTTCAAATTGTTCTGTGTTTAAATATTCAGCATGAGGCTAATGTGAACTGATGAAGTGAGACTACAAACATTCACTTTCAATATAGGCAGAGAGACAGAGATGCAACATATCATGTGGCCTGCAGAGGTGAAAATGATTTATATTTAAGGATGCTGCTGCTTGCGTCTAGTACTTTAAGGTGCTCTTAATTAGTCTGGTGTTGGAATGAGCAAATTTAGGACACAGGGAAGGACACACATACACACGAGAGAGAGAGAGAGAGAGAGAGAGAGAGAGAGAGAGAGAGAGAGAGAGAGATTCAACTAGGCTTCTTTAAAGCTACAGAATTCCAATAAGATCTGCTTCAAAGTCCATTTTTAGCCAAAGATTTTCTGCCTGAATTTTTCTCATGCAAAAAAAAAAGACCCTCCTTCCAAGAAAATCCAAAGGTGCAGTCAACAAACATGTTTGAAATATAACTCTGGTTTGTAATTATATGACTTATGCAAGGGGGGGGGAGATAATTTCTTTACTGCCACCTGCTGGAGCTGGCAATAACCCTTTGTCACACTAAAAGAACAAGCATCCTCACTTTAGAGGACAGATACAGCAAACATTTAAAATACTGTGATCCGAGATACTTACAGTAGATTAGAATTTTTTATTGGTACTGTGTTGCCATAACAACATAAACGCAGCAGATGACTTAAGCTAAGCTTGCAAAGCAAAAGGCTGCTCATCTGGCAGTTAAAATGAATACAGTTCACTTCACAAGTTCCCCATATGGACCCTTAGTGTATGGTAATGAGGATACCATATGGTGAGAAAAGAAATGCAGAGAGAACAATTGTGCTCCACTGGATGGGTGAACTGGGTAGGAAGTTATGAGAAAACACAGGAGAGAGATTTGTCTGTGTGCTCTCTAGCTCAAGGGTTCTTTCAGAAGGGGATTCCTCTAGTCTTCCCTTAATCCACTTCTTAATGCGTACATGTACGGATGTGACAAAGAAGCATATTGAACATTTTGCGACATCATTCATCATAAACTGTCAGCGGTGTTTACAAATCAGCCCCGGATGATCTTATACATCAGTAATTCTTAAAAGGTAACCGTGATAAGGTTTAAGACAAAGTGCAGGGAAATTTAAGCACTCCTGACAAGCAGAAACATTAGTGATAATCATTTTAGAAATGCTTGCATCTTTTCTGCATGCATGTTTGGCTGTAAATAATGCTGGAATGTATAACAGCTCTTCAAAAGGTAGGTGGGAAAGTGAAACAAATAATATTTCTCTCTCTCTCTCTCTCTCTCTCTCTCTCTCTCTCTCTCTCTCCCTCTCCAAAAGATGAAACAAGTAATTGATTAGAATCACAAAGAAGAATTTGTCACAAACACAACCACATCCGCACCGTACAGAATGTAGGACTAACCAGACCCTCAACCTGGTAAGACAGCTTGCTTAAGGCTGCAAAGTCAATTTTGTACTACACATGCTTCATAAAAGATGAATATAAATGCATTAGTTAGACACGGTGAGCTAAATTAGAAGGTCAGGCAGGGCTGGAAGGCCTGAAAAATCACACAACCAATGACTGTAATTACTCTTTTTTTAAGTCTATTAAGTGGTGTTGTTCTATCAAGGCTCAGGGGTATAAGACATGAAGTACAAGATAAAGTAATGTGTATTTATTACTCCCACAGGATCAATTTACTAGATATTTTCAGCTCCATGGAACAAAATACACAAATGCAGCATTTGTTGCTTTCTTCAAAACTGTGGCATCTACTTTTTGCCCCAAAGCACTGCTGCTCCTAGAATAAAAAAGAATTAGTTATAGGGGTAGGGGCTTTTCATTTGTTCCACCATTTCACTGTGTACATGTGTGTATTGGCATATATAAGGATTTTAAAATCAATACAGCCATGTAGCCAGTTCAGTCAAGGGGAAGGGCCATGTGAAAGGTCCTAGGTTGAATCCCCAGCATCAGGAATAAGGAAACTGTAGCCTTTCGGATGCTGTTGGGTTACAACTTCCAACATGCAGGATTATTGGCTATGCCTATTGGGACTAATGGGTGTTTCAATCCACCAGCATCTGTAGGACCACAGGTTCCCTGGCCCAAATCTCCAAGTATGGCTAGGAAATCCTGCTTGAGACCCTGGAGAGCTCCTGGCATTAAGGGTAGGCAATACTGTGACACTGGCCAGATGGACTTGGGATAAGGCACCTTCCTATGCTTCAATATTTGGCCAAATTGCTTAAGTGACATGGTCTAAACATACAGGCTGGTTTAAACATTACACCACTCTTTCATATGTCGGTGCTCAAGCTGGCCGTAAAGCTCAGCTTTATCCCTTGGAAAGTTTCTGTGTCCTTCTAGGTGGCTTGTGCTGCTATGGAGATCGTGCCTGCGACTGGGCCAAGCCACTGGGATAAGCATTAAGAAAACATTACAGCCAACTGCATGGGGCACTAGAATCATGTTTCCGTTGCTTCAACTAGGCTGACAAAGCACACGCAAAAAAATGAAAAGAGTCTTCCACCTTCAGGAAAACATTGCAAAGGCACAGATTAATATAGCAAAAGGATCCATGTCGTTCTTCCTCTTCCTTATATATTAAAGTTTTGCCATGGATTCTAAATTACACCATCTGCTCTAATCGTTTGCTGAGTAAACACTGACCCACTTAGAAAATGCACTGGAATGTATACATATTTCTGCTGACCTTCAGAAAGAAAA
Source organism: Podarcis raffonei (assembly GCF_027172205.1). NCBI lineage: Eukaryota > Metazoa > Chordata > Lepidosauria > Squamata > Lacertidae > Podarcis > Podarcis raffonei. Next base: position 67,732,164 of record NC_070603.1, read on the forward strand.
GAGCTGCTTCCCAGCAATTTGTATATGACTCTGCCCTTCAGCTGTCGGAGTGTCACTGTTTTGGAGTAATCCCTGATTTTGGACTTTATACACTACCAAAACTAACCACTGATGACTGCCCGGTCTCAGTGTGATGACAACTGCAGCCACCCAAGAGAATACAGTTGACATTTAGGAATTTCTTCCCACACCCTTGCCAATTAGTGAATCATCAAATTTTGTATTTGAGTATATGTTGTTCCTCCTTTACATCACTGTGGAAGTTAAATTGAGAAAGGAAGATGTTTCAAAGGCCATATTAGGGGTATGAAAGAAAACAAGTAGGGACAAGGGTGAAACTAGGTAAGAATCCACTGATTCTGAGTAACTGCATTTGTGGGGTTTTAAACTAAATTTTAGGTGTAGTGCCTCATCTTGGCCCCATGCTGTGGTCCTGATCCAGACCAGATCTTCTTAAAATTTTAGTCACTAGAAATACATATGACCACACACACTCCAGCTCCTAGGAAGAATTAAACTGACTCCTCCTACTGACAGTCAGCTACTTTAAATGGCAATCTTCTAATGTCAGCCAACTATTTTTATTTAATGGCAACCTAAAATATCAATAGTGTGTCAACGTTGAATCTTTTTAGAAATCAACCACTCTCTAAAGCTTAGACCATATTACCTGTAATGAAGTGACCAAAACTCTAACAAAAAACTATACAATTTAACAGCCATGCTTTCTCCTAGAATTCAGGCTTACTCACAACATCTGCTATCTTTATTCCGCAGCCAACAAATGAGAGGGATTCAGCCATTAGTGTCAAAAGTGCAGAAGGAGACAGGTGCCCACCTGTGCTGCATTCTATAAATGAGTCTTGAACTTCACATCCAACTTCAAATTCTTAATGTGTGCTAATTGTAGGCATACAAACAGAAGGGCATGTTTATTTGCTCATGGATTTATTTAAACCATGGAGCCACTGTCAACTATAACCCCATTTAGGTTTCATGGGAAATGCTGCAAAACATTGTTTCACTTTATTTAGCCAAAATAAAATATTACACTAAGGCACAATAAGCTTAGACCCTCGGTGTACTGGTCTATGCTTTGTCATTTCCATGTTTATTGGAAAGATTTAAGTGCTTTTTGGCGTTTGGTGGGGTTTTTTTGTTTGTTTTTTTGCCAAAGCAGTTTTCCAGTCACAATCCAGATTCTTGGTATTCAGATATTCTACGTAATCAAATGCCACATTATGTTTACCTTGTGATTCTAAAACTACACATATGCCACCCCCCCCCCATATACAACTGCATAGATGTGTAGGCAACATTTCATGGGTGAGTTGGCCTTAGGCGCTGAGTACACTAAAACTTGAAAATTACAGACCCTGCTATGAAGCTGGTCAAGAGCCCTGAAGCTACACTCAGAGGCATATCTCAAAAGCAATCATTGTAAGGAAAACCACATGAACAGCCCATTACCCCTTCGATAAGTCCTTTGGAATTTACAACAAACAGCTGAACATGTTTGAAGCAGGCCCCTTTTTTAAAAAAAAAGCAGCTGGTGAATTAGTGGAAATTAAATAGTCAATATTAAGACTGAGGACAGATTGTTTATTTCTCAAAGGATGCAATGGAGGTATGTTTGTGGAGCCTCTGGGTTGTATTTCTGAGGTAGTAGTGCATATGAAGAATGATGGCATGTCTTCTGGGATGAGGAATGCATGAAGTCGCCACACTCCTGTTCTCATGTGCTTATCAGTGGTTCTGTACAGAGCCTAGGCATGTAGAAGCATGCAGACTCTGTTGGTGTGCTATTTACCTTGCAGAATTGCAGTATATAGATTGGATGTATAGAGTCTATACACATACAGCTTGTATGTGGCGCAGGCCCTGTGAACTGGGTCCTGGTCCCTGAATGGAGACTGAAGGGGGGCAGCTGGCATAATCCAACTTCCCCTCTCCATACATTGATCCTACATCACAATGATCTGGACAGTACCAAAAGTCTCTTCTGAAAAAAAATCAAAATGCCGTTACCGACTTAGGCGTCGAAAGACACAAACACACAGTCACAATCACTTTGGGCTGACCTTTGGCAAGCGTTCAGGGTCACCGGGGTGCCTTGGGATGACTTTCTGTAACCTTTGGAAACCATAGTCAATGGTGGGTTCATTCAGAGCTGAAACAACAAACATAATAATTATATAATAAGCAGTAGGACAAGGTGCAACATCGAAGAGTGTATTAAATTGCAATGTGTGTGTATGGGGGGGGGGCAATCTGGAAACTATCACAGCAAACTCTCCCTTTGCTCCTTGCCATTCAAATCAGCAATGACTGTGAAGCTGTGGTTCAAGCACTGTTTGAGGTGAGATGCAAGGCTTTGGTTGAGTATCTGTGAAAAGGTGGCAGCAAGTTTTGCTCTCTATAAACAGCTTTTGAGCAAGAAACAATTATAATCTGAGATACAATTCATTTGTTAAATGCTTTGTACCCTGCTTTTCAAGTTTTCCATTATTATGTTGTTAGATGGAATCCTTTTTGATTGTGGATTTTTTAAAAAAAAGCAGAAGGAAAAGTCTGTTGTGCTTCCAGACAAACAAAATTATGTATATTTTCCTTGTGAAATACATGATGTGCTTTTAGGAAGAGAAATCCAATCGCTGAATCCTAAAACCACTATTGGTTCATGCAAAGCTCTCAAGAAATTAACCACAAGAAGAGCCCTTAGGGTAGAAACAAACAAACAAACAAACAAACAAACAAACAAACAAACAAACAAACAAATGCTACTGTGTAGTTGTGTGCCAGGCACAGTGAAGCAGGGTGTGAGAGAATGTGGGTGAAAAAAGGACAACCATTTTAGTGATTACAGTACACTGGGGTTTGGCATAGCATAGGGCAAGGATCCATCAAATGGATGCCCTGCCCTGCCCTGCCCCACCTGCTAGGTTACCAGAATAGGTCGCTGGGGGAAGTTCCCATCTCAGTGTAGACTGGAGTGGTACCCTTGCCCCCGGTAACCTGGAAGTGTGGCATCTGGCCCTCCAGGGCCACCCAACATAGGGCCAAGGGCCTTATTACACCAGCTCAGAACCAATGCTGCCCCCTGGCTCAATGCCACCAGTGTGCCACTGCTCTGTTTGAACTGTGTCTACACCATCTCTGGTTCATCCCTACCTCTCTCCATCTTTGTATGCATCAGCATCTCAGAAGGAAGGAGGTCAGGTGAGCGACACAGCCCCACCGCACCAAACATCCACTGTTGGGAGTCATTCTCTGCGCACCACCCAAAGGGTAGAAGAATGGGTCATGGCAACACAAGACAGGGCCTTCTCAGTGGCTGCACCAATACTGTGTAACCCCTTGTACTGTAGGTGGCTGTCTCTCTGGTTGCCTTTTACCAGTTGATAAGTTCGAAAGCGTGTCAAGTGGGAAGGTAAACGGCGTTTCTGTGCACTGCTCTGGTTCGCCAGAAGCAGCTTAGTCATGCTGGCCACATGACCCGGAAGTTGTACGACGGCTCCCTTGGCCTATAGAGCGAGATGAGCACGCAACCCCAGAGTCGTCTGCAACTGGACCTAACGGTCAGGGGTACCTTTACCTTTAAGGACATTTTTATTGCAATAGGCTTTTACCCACTGTTTTCTTTGAGGTTACGCTTAATCTGTGGTCTGTCCCTTTTGTTATATTTTTATTGTTATGTTTTTGAAGTATATTTATTGTTGATTTTTTTCAATTGTTTTCTATGACATTGCAATTTTTGTTTGTGGTAGGCTACCCTGTTCATAGTTCATAGGCACTAGAACGGTGAGATAAAGATATTTCTATCTCTCTATAAATAAATAATAGACAAATGCACAGCTTTGAAGACCAGCCTTGCTATTATTCAAGTTGGAGATAAAATAAATCTCTTGCAATTATTCTGGTGAAATTCCGGGCTAACTTGTTACTTTGTATAGGTGAATAAATGGATTCATTTATAAACTCTTTTTTGCCATTGTTTTTAATGAGAGATGGATTGAATGCAACCTCTTCTACCATACATAAAATACGTTCCTTCATTCCCCAATGTCCTTCTATAAAATCTTTCTTTCCACAGATGGAAAAAAATATCAATACAATTTTCTTTTTTTAAAAAAAAAACTTTTAGTCTAACAGTCAGTATTTGTGTTCTTGACATCCATCTATACATTAAAAACAAAGTTAGCACATACTGTAGTTAAAATGCATTCCCATTACCCTAAATTTCAAAAGTACACTGAAAGTACTACCAACTTTAAAAACTGTATTAAATTCAAATAGGTCCCAAGGCTAATGGAAGCAATTTGTGTACCAACCCAAACTGACTGGCCTACTTTTCAAAATACAGGTATGATAATCTCATGGTTTTAAAAGGACATTTAAATTGAAATACTGTGAATATAGTACATAATTATACCAATAGCACCCTTTAACTTGTCAGCTTGTAAATCTAAAAGGCTATCAATCATTTCTAAAGAGGAAATAAACCTTAAAATTCTTTGATTGACTGTGCTTACTTTTTATGGGTTTTTTTAAAAAAAAGAGATAGAGAAAGAAGGAAAAAATGGATTAAAGTGGCCAGAAATCCATTTACAAAAGTACATTGTTTTACATAGGTGAGTAAAAAGCCAATAATTACATCTCCAAAAGACATCTAAATCAAAGTAAGTACTTTCACCTCACTTATGTATTTTAAGTTGCGTGGAACTTCAGGCAACTTTTTTATTAAAATACTTTTTAAAATGCAATGCTTATTGAAGTAGCTAATAGAATAGCATTTTCATTTAAGGTAATGTAATCATTTTTGCAAATATGAGATTTAAGCCATTTTCTCCTATCTAAACAGTAAACTTTCAACCTGTCTCTTGTGTGAATTAACTAAAATTACACCCAGGTGTACAAAATCTGTCTATCTATGCTAGTGTATGAGTTAAGGCACAATATTTATTATTCTTTCCATTTTATGAATTACTACTTAAACCCTTGAGGAAGAACTTTCTTTCAGATTAGACTTGAAGAGTGGAAGCCTTGGAAGCTGTTTATGCAGCCTTTCTGAAGCAGTAACTCGTAAAATCCAACACACTTAACAGAAAAATGTAAAATCAGAGCTGGAGGTGAAATTATTTTCATGTTTCCAAAATTGTAACTTAATTTGTCATCCATCTTGCTTTAATATCCTTAAGAAAAATGTGTCTTCTGAACTAAATAAATTGATAACGCTTACACATATACAAAGAAAATACAAGTTTTTGGATCTTCTATTTTGTTTCAAAATCAGAATTAAAAGGATTGTCTATTTTTTTTTAAATAATTCACATAATGAGCTCCTGCTGTATCAATAAAGCTTTTGAATGTTAATTGAAAGACCTGATATACAGAAGGGTAGAATCTGTATCTCCAGCCAGGCTGCCAACTTACAGCACAATGATCAACACTTAATATCAGCAATTAAAAGAACCTGTTCAAATATCATGTGGAACTGATAGCTTAGGGTAGTCTTGGGAAACCCTCTCAGATGCAGTGGGGAATAATTGAATTAGACACATTATAATGTTATTATCTGAGGAAAAATAAATATACTACATAGAAGCATAGTGGAGATACCTCAAACCCCAAGACGAAGGACAAAGCTTGGGGTTTTGTTTCACATGCAACAATGGTTTCATTTATTTATCTCTTTCTCTCCCTTCTGCTGCTTCTCATACATTTTTCTCTATTATTTTAGTTCAACCCCTCTCCATCCAGCCAGCTGCTTTAAAATACTTACAAAAATTGCCTCTAAACATCAAGCATTTGAATTATACAACTAGCACTGTGGTGCCAGAAAGCCTCTTCTTTTCTTCTTCCAAACATGCCCCCCTCCCAGTTATATTTTGAGATTAATCCTTCTCATAACACTGTAACTCTGGAACTTATAAAATGTTTTCAAACCATGACATAAGCATAGTTTTGATAAGACATGATGATGATGATGATGATGATATATTGTTTATACCCCACCCATCTGGTTGGGTTTCCCCAGCCACTCTGAGCGGCTTCCAACAAAATATTAAAATACAATAGTCTGTCAAACATTAAAAGCTTCCCTAAACAAGGCTGCCTTCAGATGTCTTCTAAAAGTCTGGTAGTTGTTTTTGACATCTGATGGTAAGGCGTTCCACAGGGCAGGTGCCACTACTGAGAAGGCCCTCTGCCTGGTTCCCTGTAACTTCGCTTCTGGCAGTGAAGGAACCGCCAGAAGGCCCTCGGCGCTGGACCTCAGTGTCCAGGCAGAATAATGGGGGTGGAGACGCTCCTTCAGGTATACTGGACCGAGGCATGCACAAGCACACACATTTCATATACTGATTTTATTTATCAACTTCAGATTTGTAAGTTCTACCTTGAGAAAGGAATAATTGTCCTAGAATAAAGTGAACTGAACAAGGAGTATTGATAGGCCAACCAGTGTGTTGAAAAAATGTGTGTTGTGTAACTAAGGGCTGCATCTGAGCATCTCATCCTTGGTCTGCAGGACCTATGAAAGTCCTGTCAGGATGGTCTTCATGGTTTTTGTGTTCATGACAAGACATCTTTCTTTTTCCAGAACACCAATATTATGAAAGAGGCAAGATGGTGAGGACATAACTGGGGGGTGGGGGGGTGGGATGACAGAGAGTCTTCACACCTTCACAGGACTAAAAGGAAGCCAATGAAATTATATGGCTGGATGTCAGCTGTTCAGTGTTTGGTTAACAGTGAAGTAAACTTTTCAACCATTATTGAATGTTGTTCTGCTCACACAGAAAAGTTAAGCTCTAGGCCTAACAAAATGGTAGCTTTAGATCCCCGTAATTAAATACACATGCATGAATTAGGGAGGCTTTTCTAGGTTTCTAGCATGCTCATTTCAATTAATCAAATCTCTTCAAATCCCACATCATTGGGTATTTCCTGTACTTATCCCTTCCATTCCACATGGAAGACCAAGGCAACCTGTCCAAAAGGCACACAGCTCATCATAAAGGAAAGAATTTTACTACTATGTCATGTCTCTTTTTCCTAAGTGCTGCTTCTCACCTTTCTGCTTATTAACTAAATTGACATATTTTCTATTTCACAAAGAGGCCTTTAAAAAAACATGAAAAGCACTCTTCTATGTGGTAGCTAACATCAAGACGTTTCCCACCCAGTCCAGAGGATTGATATGGTAAGCAGGTGGTATACTTAACAGGGCCTATAAGAAAAAGCTGCCACATGACTGTGTTCCTTGACATCCTTCATTCACATGAGGTTGTGACATGCAGTACAGAAACCCAGAAGTTTAGAAGAAACGTGGGTGGTTTCAGGGTTCAGTACTACCCAGGTATGGAACCTGGAGTCTCCTTGGGAGGAGCTGAGGAAGAGAGCAGACAGGCCCTCCAGCAGACAGGCCCCCATGTTGTCAAAGAAACTGAGGAGCAGCCAGATCAAGACACTCTCAACCCAAACCAGAAGTCTCCACAATGGTTGCCTGGGTTCCTGGCCAGCTTTTGTCCTTGCCCCTCATCATCTCCAGGGCTGGTAGAGATAGTGAGCTTCAGGACTGCCAATGAAGTGCCAAAATAAATCTATGCAATCCCCCTCAGGAAGAGGGAACACGGGAGCAGGTAGCACTGCCTAGATAAGGGCCTGGTTCAGAGCAGGGAAAAGGTGGAGCCCCAACCTCTCATATGAGCTCTCAGTATGAGCTCTAGTGATAAGCCTTCCTGACCAGAACCTCCTTTGCCTCTAGACATGACCACAAATATTCTTCTTCAATCCTTCACACCACATTTTCAAACGACTTTCTTGATATGCAACATATCCCTTGAAGAAGACACGTTGCACATGTTACTGCAATGACAAGCAAACATATCTGATGGGATAGATAGGTAGATAAATAAATATGGCAAACAAGCATTTATTTTTCTGCTTATGAGACAATGCAGACAATGGCAACTAGGAAACATGGCAAAAACAAACCAACCCAAATTCACCAGGAAACCCCATGTCCCTCTCTGACCATATACTTCTCAGCAAGCAGTGGCAACACAACAGAGCCACAAGATTGATATGGCAAGTTCCCAACCATGCACCTTTGTATGCAACTAGGGCTTTAATTGGCCCCCGGGGAAGCATAAAAATCTACTTAACACACACATCATCAATGGAAAGAGTATATTTTGCAAATCTCACATGCAAAGAAAGTTTTCTTTCTTAATTAAATGCCATTAAATGGAACCATACAAGCGCTGGGACTGTTTTTGTTGTGGTTGTTGTTAATATGATCTACCCTTTACTGTATAAAGCTTCCTTTTCATTAAACTGCCCCCCCAAAAGTGTTTATTCCCATAGGCAATGGAAAATGGAAGTGGGAGGAGCAACATCCTACTATGGAGACATAAGGCTTGGGTGTTACAGAGGCTATTGCAAGACTAACTCAGTTTTTCCTTGCTTTTTATGACTTTGTGTGTCTCTTTCACTTAAACATATTCCTGGGAGTTTAATTTCCTTTTCTTAATGGTAGTGCGGCATGATGTAATTCTTTTCTCAAAATAGAAAGATATGTAGCTAATAAGAAATGTAAGATTTCAATTTCGCAGCAACCTAGAGTCTAAATAAACAGTCAGCACATTCATCAGATTATAAATAACATTTCACAACCAAATCAAACTACAAAACTAGCACCTGTGGTCCTTGGGTTCTTATGGCGACTGCTCTTTATTCCAATTAAAGGTGCAGCGGGGGCCACTTGACCTGCTGTTGTCAAACATGACCATATACATACTATGCTACATTTATATGTATATATACATTATATACATACATTATATACATACATATATACAGTGGTACCTCGCATTTTGAACGTCTCCACTGACGAATGTTTCAGAACTCGAACCGTGTAAACCCGGAAGTAAATGCTTCAGTTTTCAAACACACCTCAGAAATTGAACAAGAAATGTGGCTTCTGCTGAGCAAAAAACCCTGAAGCCTAACTGTCAGCTGTAGTTTCAGTTTTTGAACGTTTCGGACAGGGCCGTCTTTACCCGGGGGTGCAAGGGGTGCGTAGCACCCAGGCGGCAAATTCTGGGGGGCACCAAATGTATACCTACTGTATACTGGTCCCTCTCGATCGGCAGCAGTGAAAAGCAATGGAGTGAAAGTCTCCGCTCCCCTCAGTCTGTTACTCCGTAGCGTCAAATATTCCCGATGAGTCAGTATTTTTTCCACTGCGTCATTGTTACTGGTGAGCGAATCCCCCCCCAAAGGTTCAACTACTTTGAGTCCCCCCCCTTAAAAATGTCAACAACTTTGGCTCCCACCCCCACAGAAAAGCTCAACAAAAGTTAATTTGGGGTGGCTAAACTAAATTTGGGGGTCTTGGGTGGATCGTTGCACCCCGGCAGCACATATGCTAAAGACGGCCCTGGTTTTGGAACTCAAACAGTTTTCTGGAACAGATTACGTTCGAAAACCGAGGTACCACTGTATATATAATATCTCCCCCCACACACACCTTCAACATAATCCAGAAACCTGGCTTCAAAATTAAGGCTTTGTCCACACTTCCGCTAGTCCTGTTCTTAGAAAGAATGGGTATAAGTGGTTTTGCCTTTGCCCTGCCGCCTTCCCCTGGAAAACCTGCTCATTAGTGCTAAATTGGAACAAACAATAATCCATAGAAAACCTGATCTGGTTTCCCCAGTGGAAAGCAGTGGGGCAAACAAAGGTGTGGATAAGCCCTACATGTCAGTGGCAATTTTGAGCAAGTGAGGAATGCAAAGCTATTGCGGAAAACTTAACTTTTACATTTGCAGTGGTTATCGACAGTGCCACATGTGTGCCTGTTACTACCCCACATTATCTACACCAACCGTTGTCAAACGGTTGCCTTCCAGATGTTCTGGGCTACAACTTCCATCCTTCCCAACCAGGTTCACAAAGGCTGAGTGGCACACTTAAAAAAAAAAATAAGACAGGCAATACCAATCCCCTACCATAAAGAGGGATTATCCATCCGCAAACACAACTTCCCATTACACATGTGCTTCCTTAGAGATTAACCTACATAAACCAGACTATAATGTGCCATCAACAGAGAGCAGGAACAAAGGAGGTCTTTCCATGCTGAGCCTGCATGATTCAGGGATATTTAATATACCAAGCCATGGAATGAGCAAAGGCTTCCTGTCTTTTTGTCTAATAGTGCCTGTAGGTTGGAGCAGAGACCTATAGTCATAGCACATGGGAAAGGAGAAGGGCAGATGGTGAGAAATGCACCATATCTGATGAAAACACACATTTCTCAAGCTGGTTCTGTTCATTTGTGGATCCACTAAAGGAACTGTATGTAGGTGAAGCTTTGAGATAGCTCTTTATATATGACAGCCTACACCAACTCGGAGCTCTCAGGAAGTTTTGGATTGCAATTCCCATCAGCTCCTGCCAATACAGTTCTGCTGGCTGGGGTTGATTGGAGGTACAGTCTAAAACATCTAAAGGGCACCAAGCTTACTAAGATCTGATTACATTCATTCCTCCTATGCAAGGTATGGTTGGTCATACGACTGGGCCAATAATCTGAGGCTGAATCTTGACAAGATGGAGGTGCTGTGGGTTTGCAATTCCTCTATCTGGGAATTAGATTGGCAGCCTGTTCTGACGTTTTTTGTCTGGGACTCCTCCTGGATTCCAACCTGACACTAGAATGTCAAATGGCTTCTGTAGCTAGGAATGCTTATGCCCAGTTTAGGTTGCTTCACCAGCTACAGTCATTCCTGGACCAAAATACTGTAATGCACTCTGTGCGGAACTGCCCTGGAAGATGGTTCAGAGGCTGCAGCTAAACCAGAATATGGCTGCAGCATTGATAGGTGGCATAGACAGAGTGAACCTGAAACTGCTGCACTAGCTGCCAGTGAGATATTGGGCCCAATTCAATGTATTAGCATTAGCATATAAAGCCCTAAACTGCTTGGGACCCAAGTATTTAGAAGAGTACTTTCCCCTCAGTGGTGGTGCTTCATTTGTGGAATACACTTCCCGGGGAGGTGAATCTGCCTTCCTCACTAACTTTCAGGAATAACAAAACTATTACTTCTTATTATTTATTAACTTTATATGCCACCCTTCATCCAAAGATCTCAGGGCAGTTCATAAGATAATATTCCTGTTCACCCAGGTATTTGATAGCTGGTAGATACTATAACTAGTTAGCTTTACATTATCAGCCGTGGTGGTATACGATTGTTTTTAGATGTTTGTAATGGATTTTATATGTTTTAGATATGTTTTGATTTTAATTTTAGTTGTATTGTTACTTCATTTTTTGTCTTTGGCTTTTGGCAGGAATAGTGGGCCAGAAATTTAAATTAATAATAATAGTAAAAATAACAGGAGGAGGAAAAAGAAAAAGGGAATATCTATAATAGTAATGCTTGTAAATGCAAAGAATGTGTAATAAAACTTTACGAAATTTTATTGAACATGAACGGTTTGAAAAAATAAAATTTTGGCTAGCAGCAAAAGAACATGTCAGGACTCAAACTGTGTAGGGGCAAAAGGTCCTGTCCCCCAATGTCCCCATGAGTGCCAGCCCCACCTAACCCACAATAGACCTATTGTAAAGAAACATTCCCAAACCAACAAATGCATTCTAAATGCAGCACACCTACTATCTTAATGTTAACAGCCCTTTCTTCATTTCAGAAGTAATTAGCAGATTGTACTCCAAATGGACGTAGTACAATATTGAACTGACCATGGAGAGTAGGCGAATAAGTGCATTTAAACTATTATTACTAAAATAGCCTGGCCTTTAAGGGGGTGGGAGGAGTGAGCTGAAATTCTGTAGCTTTAAGCAGCCTTTAAATTCAATGCCAGCGACATTACTTTCCCCTATAATTGTTCAGCTTACATCCCAAAGAGTTTTGACAATAACTGTTATCAGGAGGGGAAATCATAGCAACCTGTCTGATAAACATGTTTCCCTGCCCTCACACCCTGGTGAGCACTGTGACACTCTACTTTTATCATCTAGTGTGTGCTCAGAATGAGCTTAGAACAGCAATTGCCAGGAATAGGCAGGCGATAAACTGCATTGATTTAACACATCTTGTTTTCAATCATGCTCGGATTTTCTGAGCACGCATTTTTCCTGTACTCCAGCTTGTAGCTTTTATCTGACGAGCTGATCCCTTTTCACTGGAAAATGAAAAGGTCGCACAATAAGACACGGTTTACTGGAACTCCAACACGCACCGGGGAAAGTATTTTAGATAAATACTGGCAGACATAGTGGAGCTGAATTTCAACACCACAATTGCTTAACAACAATACTTATTACTCTCCTAGAACAAGCCTACAGCACCTTACGGCTCGCAGTAGGGAAGAACACCAAGTCAGACGTGATAGTGGGAAAAAATAAAATAATAAATTACAACCTTCTACAAGACTGTTTAAAGATATAGGGTTTTTTTAATATAACTGAGCAGAGAGGAATAAGTGAAGCATCTTTTCAGCAGTAGCCACTAGCCTATTGAGAAGTTGGCAATAAGCCACATCCAATGGGCCAATATGAATTCCCAAGTAAATTGAGCAACCCAATTTGGTCAAATTAGATAATGAGAGAAGGGAAATTATATGATGAAAATGTAATCTAACTAATCAATAGTGATGGATGCTGGACAAACCGCTTCTTCCAAGGTTGAAATCCCAAGCATCCTTGCTTAGAAGTAAACTTCATTGGTGTCAGTGGTATATAACTTTGTTTAGCATCGAAGTGCGAGTCACGACTGGTTTTGTATAGGAATCTGCCTAATACCAAGGCAAACTATCTATCCATATAACCTAGCATTGCCTACTCTGACTGGTAGCACATCTCCAGACTCTCATCGCCTCCTATCTGGTTCTTCAAAATGGAGGATGGAGGATTTCAACCTGGGACTTTCCACATGCAAAACTATTTGTGCCTCCCCAAAATATGTAGTATTAGAAATATCAATGCATAAGTCCTTTTTGTAAAAAAAACAAAAACAAAATATTTTATTCCAGAAATGCATATTTTAAACAGAAAATGGTCATATCTGTGGATCTGCTTAAACATAACACTCCAGCTAATTTATTTTTTAAATATTTGTAGTAAAAAATGGTTTTGCATTTGAGAGCCTGAAAGCCTCAGACCTTAATGTCCCCTCGGAGGCCGGTTCTTATTGGCTACTGATTTCCCCTCCTCCTTTATACTCACTGTCTTGGCCTCATTTGACCACACACCCATGGTTACACAACCAATGTAACTTTATTTACAGGTATCCATGACATCAATAAAAGAAAACTTGGTGGGATGGCAGAGCTCACCTGACCTTTGGTCAGTGACACCACAGCTGCTTGCTGGGAGGGGAAGGGCCAAGGCGGCAGCAAAGCTGGCACATTATCTGTGTATTACTGGGTGTATTATCTATGTCTGATAGGAGAAGGAGATTGAGTTTTCCCTGTGCAGCACAACAGGTGCATTATCTACTTTTATGTTTCAACGCATAGGGTTTTGCTGTAAGAGCCAGGATAGAACCATTTTGCATTTTCAACAGCATCCAACATTATTTTTTTGTTCCTGGGTCCATTCCCTCTAAAGCAGGCTTAGGCAAACTCGGCCCTCCAGATGTTTTGGGACTACAAATCCCATCACCCCTGACCACTGGTCCTGTTAGCTAGGGATGATGGGTGTTGTAGTCCCAAAGCAGCTGGAGGGCCGAGTTTGCCTATGTCTGCTCTAAAGTATAAGAAATAGCTGTTTGTCAGAAGCAGAGCATTGGATGAGTTGCACCAGTAGCATCATTTGGGACAGCAAATCCTGTTCCCTTTCTAAGGAGTTGCCTCTTAAGTAGTTTAAAGCTTAGGAAACCTGGATTACCTTTCTAAAAAGAAAGAACGCCAGAATACTTTTTGTTTTATGGAGGCAAAGTCCTTGGGGGATTGTTTAAAACCCAACTAATATTCTTGAGTGCTGAAGTTTGCAGTGATACCTTTTACACGATCATATGTGTGTAAAAATACTTACTGATAGATGGTCCTTATCTGTTACACATTTGAGGAAGCTAAGGAGAGGAAGTTATTCTGTCTAAATATCAAGAGTGACTTATGCTCTAGGGCTTTTGGTAAGTGGGTTTTCAGAGTGCAGCATTTCAAGAAGACACATATTTGTATTTAAGAAAAGCTTCCTTGGGGATGATATCTTATTGAGGTACTTCTATATTCACTGAGACACAAGATGCTTGGGTGATGGTGAGGAGAGAAGCGCATTTGAACGTAAAGTACGATCCAATGGCTCATTAATTAACTTCTCAAGTTCCAAAAGTAATAGAATGTAACATCACTGGCCCAAACTTCACTTGGGCTAAAGTCAATAAGAGCTCTGTCACTGCCATGCAGCCAGGGATGTCATGTCTAGAGACCCCCACAATTGTGTTTGGTACTGTAAGGTGGACAGCAGTCCATTCTATCCATCTTTGTGCATTTTATACACTAGTATAGAAGGATATTTCACATGTGCACATTCCTTGCTTGATGACAATAGCATGAACAAGTGACTTGAACGTGTGAAATACCACAGACAAAATTTTATATTACTTGACATAATCTGAAAACAAGCTTTCCAAAGGAGTCGGTGGACAGGGTCAGGCACAGACCATCAACTGTTGAGTAATGAACCAGCACAGAGATGCACACAATTGTCTAGGTGAGATGAGGCTAAGAAAGTAGAATGCGAAGGGAAGCCCCAAATTTGTGTGTGTTAGGTTTTGCTTGTCATCTATACATTAGTGACACATATCCTCCTCGTCTATATAATGTAATGATATAAATATATAGTACCTGATCTGCCAGAGGCAGTTCCAGATATAATTTTGGAGAACCTGTCTTGGCAAGTCCAGCTCAGGACTAGGATTCCATGAAATATACAAAGGTGGTGCAATCCTTTCCTCTGGAAACTACTTTGAAAAGGCTAACCTTAGATGGTTCCCCCCTTCAGATAAGGAGAAAGTAAGAAGAGACTTATGAATCAATTATTGTTTCTATCTTTCTCCCCTTTCTAAACAACACTATGGGCAAACCTTTTCAGATGATGAAGGCCATTACAATAGCTCCCCTCCCCCTGATATACAACAGTAAATTATTTATACAGTGTTACCTTGGTTTAAGAACAGTCCTGTTTATGAACAATTCGGTTTACGAACTCCGTAAAACCAGAAGTGGTGTCCCGGTTTACCAACTTTACCTCGGTCTAAGAACAGAACCCGAATGGTGGAAGGGCACCGGCGGTGGGAGGCATCATTAGGGAAAGTGCACCTTGGTTTAAGAATGGTTTATGGGTGAAGTTCATAAACCGAGGTACCAATGTACATAGTAACACTGAATTAAGATGCCATAGAGTAGGAACATGGGAGTCTGCCTTCAACTGAGACAGACCACTGGTCCATCCAACTCAATATTGTCTACAGTGACTGGGAGTGGTTCCTCCCCAGTTTTTCCTTCCCTTCCTAGAAATACCATGCATTGAACCTAGTTCTGCTCTGCACAGAACTATGGCTTTTGCCCTAAGGGACCAAAGATGATACGGCTAAGCAGGAGATTCAACACACCTACACTTTAGGCTGTGGATAGCTAAATGCACAGGGAACCAGGAACCCACTTAGGAAAAATAGGTTCCTTTATAGCACTCTCTCAATGTGGTGAAAACTTCTTAAAAGAAGGTACAGATACACAAACACTGATTGTTATATTATACAAATGATAATACACTAACCTAAATACTCCCAGGGGTGGGACCACAGACAAACAATATACTTCCATATGAAAATTTAGCAGCAAGTAAATTTTCTCAGCCTGACAGTTATTGCAACATTCAATACACAAACGCACACACCAACGCTGTGACTATCTTCTACCTCAAGTGGGCCCTTGGTGAGGCAATATTTGATTTATTGCAGAATTCTTTTTTTCTGTATAGCAAATAAAGTATAATTTGATTAAATGTAAATGAAGCAAAAAATAGTTACAGTAGCTTGTCTAATGCAATTTATAGTACGAAATGCCTGTCATTTGACTCAGTTTTTAATTCAAAAAGGGAATAGGAAATAGGCTGAACAGTCTAAGGGAAAGCTAACCTAAAATTGTTCCATTCCTCCTTAGAAATATGATTGAACTAAGGAAGAATAGCAAATTTTAGGTTACAAAGAGACGAGCGTTGAGCAGACAAAGATCCTAAGGCAAGAATCACTTGCAGCCCGATTTTCTGCAAATGTTTAATATCATGTAAAGTATATATTACAATACTAGAATAAGGTGGAATAAGTACACATCTTAAAATATTTACATCTTGGATGGCTATAATATGCTGAATGTAGGTAAATTAACGTAAGAACTTAAGAAGAGCCTGCTGGATCAGGCCAAAGGCCTGTTCTCCTGTTCTCACAGTGGCCAACCAGATGCCTATGGGAACTCTGTAAGCAGGACAAATCTCTGCCCATCTGTGAATTCCCAGCATAATGCCAGTAACAGTGGAGGCAGAACACAGCCATTGGGGCTAGCAGTATTCTCAGGGGATATATTCACACCTATTTCCCACAAATGGAATGTGCTCACACCTGTGGTGTATAGCAACTGATATTCAGAAGAACACTGCCTCCAACTGTAGCAGTAGAGCTACTCCAACCGGGTTAGTAGCCATTTCCCTTTTGTAAAGGATATGGCTGCTAATCCGATTGGAGATGCTTCACTTCCACCAGGGGTGCCAACTTGAACAAAATATTGTGGGGGGCCTAGGGAAGCCCCATCCCGCATAATCGATCACATGACTCAGTGCACACCCACCACTTGAATGAGAATGCCCATCCATTTTGTGAGGGTCCAGCCCCCTCAAATATTTTATGGTGGAGCCCGAAGCCCCACAGCCCCTGGGAGTTAGCTCTGCTGACTTCCACTGTTGGAGGCAGTGTACTTCGGAATATCTGAGTAAAAATGTAACTGTTTGCTCTACCACTGCAGTGCCCGGTGCGGTGCGGCACAGCTGTGGAACTACCCTCCTGTAACTCCAATTTACCTGGATATGGCTGGGACAGAGCAGGGTATGATAAGGCTGGGGTTGCATCCTGGTGAAATCCATCTGGTGCTTCCACATAGTCTCGACCTGTCACCAATTTGCCCCGTCCCACCCAGGTAAGCTGCAGCAACACCAGTGACAGAAGGGGGGCTTTGTCCCACCATACCAGCAGCTAATATTCTAATTTAGGGCATAATCCAAGCAGATGCACTCCATTCTCATTGTCATCCAACTCCATCCTGGACATGGTCAGGACAGGCTGCTAAGCCCGAGCAAACCTGAGGCATTCTTGCACTTCAGAGACCACATGGCACAGAATCTAAGCCTCCCTGGAGTTTCTTGTTCAATGCTCACGATGGTGCTAGCAGCCAGCAGCCATGTACAGGATGCCAGAGGCCTTTTGGCCCCTAGCTGGAAGCAGTTGTGACTACTCCCTCTGGCCACAGCAGTGTCACCAGCTAATGAACCAGCCCTGGGGAGTGCGGGTTATTGCCTTTGCAACTGTATAATATCATCTATATGATATGCTGCTTGTTATATTAACTTCTCGTTTCAATTTAGCTTCCATTATCTTGGTACTAATCGCCAGGAATTTCCAACACATACATGCTCCCAATTCACATAGTTTGGCTCTGGTTATTTATTTTACTTTAAGGAATGCTGAATATGTGCAATAGCAGCCATGCATTCATACACATAACAACCAGCTTTCAGAGAAACAGCTGTATTCGCATCATTATAACAACAATAACAACATTTAAAAAAATATGTACATGTTTTCAGGGGGTGGAGTAGTTTGGACATATCAATAGAATTGTAAAATGGCTGAAGTTGGGAAATGTATAAAACTGGAAGTCATTTGTGAACCATGCATGAATGGTGAACTATGCGTAAAATAATCTTACAACATTCTTCGCAGGACAACTAAGAATGGAGGAACCGGAGGAATGGCAAAATCCTGACTTAGTAAGTTAGGATATACATGAGCTTGGTTAAACCCACACATAGCCCCTTTCCTACGGTTAATGGTTTCCAAATAAGTCTGGGTTTGGTTTTTAAAAACTTGCTCCAAAATCCTGGCCTCTTTAGTACCCATTAACCACAGTTTTTGGTTCACACGTGAGAGGACGCTGTGGTGAACTGTGGCTTCCTGGCTTCTTTCCCCACGTGAGCAAAATGAGGGAGCAAGGGAGCTGTTTGTGGCATGCAAAGCTTATGTATATACTGGCTTATTCAGACAGAATTTTATCCTGCAAACTGAACCATTCTGAGTCACATTAGTCCAAACTAATTTAGGGACAATAGTAGTTCTTTTTTACATAGATAAAAATGAGTATTAGCGTAGGCACAAATAAACCGGTAAGTTTCATTCTCTAGTGAAAAAGCAGAAGTGAGGTTTCAGGTGGAGACAAATGCTTGGCAAATTTTAGATCTCATTATCTTTAAATACTGATGCATTTCAACCACGCAGATAATTATAGCTGACCATATTGTAACTATTTTACTGCTGCCCTTTCCCTCATAAATTTTACTTTTGGAAATATAAGTGAAAAATGTGGTTTCAATTTCTTACAAATTGCATGCTGTTTGGTTTTAACAAGAAAATGGAAATAATAGCTGACTTCTTTAAAGGGAATTACAGGTATAAGTTGTAGGAATATCTTTTACCTTTCAGCCCTTGCAAGAACAACGAAGTACAAAATAAAAAGTGCCTTCGGAATAAAAGTGAATTGTACAACAAAATAATACTTCAAAACTGCAAGGATGGCCTCTTCCAATATGAGCAGACTCAGACCCTGAGATTATCAACTGAGGCCCTTTCCATGTGTCTCCTCCATGAGAAGTCAAGAGAGTAGCAACCCGAAAATGGGCCTTTCCTGCAGTGGCTCCCTACTTGTAGAATGCTCTCCCCAGGGAGGTTTGCCTGGTGCCTTCATTACATATATTTAGGTGCAAGGCAAAAACATTCCTTTTCTCCCAGGCCTTTGGCTAACCAATCAATCTTTGGTCTTTTAAACTGTTTTGGGGCTACTGTTTTTGTTGATACTATGTTATGTATTTTGTGTTTTTATATTGTAAACTGCCCTGTGATCCTCAGAAGAACTGTAGATAAATTTTAAAAATTAAGTAAGAAAAGTTTTGCACTTTTTAAATTCTAAATACACACCAAGAACTTTTAATAAGTTAGAACAATTCTTTTCATCTTTCTTGCTCTCTGTTTTGCAAAGCAAGCCAAGCTGAGTTGAAAATAATGCAGTGCTAAGGTATAGTAACTTCTTCTATGTACAATGCAAAAGAGTCTTTAGGTTGGTGGGTAATCTTACTGAACAACAAGTAGCGCTGCAAAGGCAAGTGAATTAACTGAGAGAGAGAAAACTGCTTGTCAAATTGATTAAGGGTTCAAACAATCCTACACAGATTTATCTGTAAATAAATTTTTAAAAATCTCAGTGGGATTTCCCTCCTTGTAAACCAACAAAGATTAAGGTTGCCATTTCTCTATGGTTGTTTGGAAACCTAGGATCACTACACTTGTTTAGCTGACTATCCAGTAATGATCTCTTAAGCTACCATTTTGAGTGTACCACAAAAGTGCCATCCTGACACTGGTGTCACTGCTGCTGACCTGGATGAGGTCTGGTGGTAGCAGGGTTCGTAAAATGCAGTTGCACTTTTCATACAGCCACCAGCTGAACTTGTGCTCCCACCAGTACGACAACACAGTCCTGACCTCATCATATCGCCTCCCTCATCTAGGTAAGCTGCAGAGATGGCAGTGTTGGGAGAGCATCTCCACCCCACCCTGGCTAAATGAACTGAATGAAATCTGTAACTTCTAAGCATGTTAACCAAATAAACATTTGTAGCTGATTAAATGTAAGCAATCATACAGTTAAACAAATCCGCATTTTAATAATAATAATAATAATAATAATAATAATAATAATAATAATAAATTTTATTTATATCCCGCCCTCCCCAGCCGAAGCCGGGCTCAGGGCGGCTAACAACAATCAAATAATCAAACAATCAAATAAACCAACATTCTAAAAATATTTCATTATAAAAATTAATTAAAATCAAGTTAATGGCAACCATTAAGCAAAACTCTGTGCAGGTTGCCAGAGGAGGGAGTCAGGCTGCGCCCTGACCAAAGGCCTGGTGGAACAACTCTGTCTTGCAGGCCCTGCGGAAAGATGTCAAGTCCCGCAGGGCCCTAGTCTCTTCTGACAGAGCGTTCCACCAGATTGGAGCGGCAGCCGAGAAGGCCCTGGCTCTAGTTGAGGCCAGCCTAACCTCTCTGAGGCCTGGGACCTTCAGGATGTTTTTATTTGCAGACCGTAGGTTTCTTTGTGGGGCATACCAGGAGAGGCGGTCCCGTAGGTACGAGGGTCCTAGGCCGTATAGGGCTTTAAAGGTTAAAACCAGCACCTTAAACCTGATCCTGTACTCCACCGGGAGCCAGTGCAGCTGATATAGCACCGGATGAATGTGGTCTCGCAGCGAAGACCCCATAAGGAGTCTCGCCGCGGCATTCTGCACCCGCTGGAGTTTCTGGGTCAGTCTCAAGGGCAGCCCCACGTAGAGCGAGTTACAATAATCCAGTCTGGAGGTGACCGTCACATGGATCACAGTGGCTAGGTCAGGGCGAGAGAGATAAGGGGCCAACTGCTTAGCTTGGCGGAGATGAAAAAATGCCGCCTTTGTTATAGCTGTAATCTGCGCCTCCATAGAGAGGGAGGTATCGAAGATTACACCCAAACTCTTAACGGACGGTGCTGGCACTAACTGCACCCCCGCAAGAGATGGGAGTTGCCCCCTCAATCCCATATCGTCCCGTCCCAGCCAGAGGACCTCTGTCTTCGAAGGATTTAACTTCAACCGGCTCCCACGTAACCATCCAGCCACAGCCTCCAGGCATCTGGTCAGTGTGTCTGGGGCCGAGTCAGGATGGCCATCCATCAACAGATAGAGTTGGGTGTCATCGGCATACTGATGGCAGCCCAGCCCAAAACTCCGAACAAGCTGGGCGAGGGGGCGCATAAAGATGTTAAAAAGCATCGGGGAGAGAATCGCACCCTGAGGCACTCCACACACCAAGGAGTGGCGCGATGACAATTCCCCCCCAAGTGCCACCCTCTGTCCCCGACCAGAGAGAAACGAGCGCAGCCATTGGAGGACTGTGCCCTGGATCCCCACGTCGGCAAGGCGGTGGTCTAGGAGTTCGTGATCGACCATGTCGAAGGCTGCTGACAGGTCTAGAAGAATCAGCAGCCCTGACCCGCCTCGATCCAGCTGCCTGCGGAGATCATCTGTTAGGGCGACCAGGGCCGTCTCGGTCCCATGACCAGCGCGGAAGCCGGACTGGAATGGATCGAGAGCCGATGTTTCATCCAGAAACCTACCAAGCTGTTCAGCAACCGCTCTCTCAATCACCTTACCCAGGAATGGGAGATTCGAAACCGGGCGGTAATTGGACAGATCTAAGGGATCTAATGATGTTTTCTTTAAGAGCGGACGCACCACTGCCTCCTTCAGTTCCCCTGGGAATATCCCGGTGCCAAGGGACAAATTGATGATATCCCCCAGGGGGCCCCGCACGGGTCAAGAGGACAGGTGGTGGGCTTTCCAGCTTGGAGGAGTCTGTCCACATCGGCTGGAGATATCCGGTCAAAGTGGTCCAATACTGGACCCGAGGACAGTCGAGGGGCCTCCAGTTCATTTATTGTGTCCAAATTGGCAGGAAGGTCATGGCGGAGCAACAGGACCTTCTCCGCAAAAAAGCTCGCAAATGCCTCACAGCTGTGTGTCAGATTGTTATTTAAATTTGGCTGTCCTTCAAGGGACGTTAAAGACCTAATTATACTAAATAATTGCGCCGGGCGAGAGCTAGCGGATGCAATGGAGGCCGAGAAGTAAGACTTCTTAGCGGCCTTCACTGCCATCTCATTGGTTTTCATAAAAACCCTATAAGATGTTCTTGAGGCTCCGTCACGAGCACCCCGCCATACTCGCTCTAGCCGTCTGAGATCCCGCTTCATTTTCCGAAGCTCCTCGGTAAACCAGGGAGCCCGGTTTCTGTGGGGTCGCAGAGGGCGCTTAGGTGCGATCTCATCGATGGCTGCCAGGAGCTGGGTATTCCAGCCCTCAACAAGCTCAGTCAATGAGTCGCCAGGGGGAGCAAGGTCCCGCAAGGCCTGACGGAATCTATCAGGGTCCATCAGCCTCTGCGGGCGAGCCCAAATCGGCTCGCCACCTAAGCAGGGTGGGGGTGGAAAGTCAATCCTGGCTTTCAGAGCGTAGTGATCAGACCGTAGTTTTACCCAAACTTCACTATGGCTACCTTTTTACAAAGTCAAACAATTCTGCAATAACTTACTAAACAAAACCGACCATTCATAATAAGAAGAAAAGGGCATTGTTAAACACTACTTATTTAAAAGATAACCTAACTCTTTGGGAAAGCATTCTTAAAATCTTCCATGCTGTGGTGTTTCGGAGTTCTGCACATTTTTAATTATCAGTTGATTCTGCCTAAACGATGTTTGGTTGTTATGAAAACCACCTCGAGCTTCGAAAATGTTTTAAATAAATAAGTTTTTCAGATATTACAAACAAGTTAAATGCCATATAAGCAGCTGAAAAAATATGTTTCAAATCACCTTTGTTAATCTGGGAGGCTGGTTTTTTTAAAAAATAAAAAAACTTGCTAATAATCTAGCACTGTAGCACCATAGAACCAAGCAACATAAGCAGCTATGCCATTAAAACTCTGTTCCAATGAGGCCCTCACCAACTGCCCAAGCAGGCGCACTATGCGACCCATGAGAGCAACAAAACAATCAGATTGTACAATGGTGGTGGGATATACGGATATGAACAAACACACACCCTCTAGATCACACCCAATATTTCCACCAAGTTCCCCGTGCTGTGCAAAACATTGATCTCTTGCATTTTATCGAAATGCCAAGTCAGTCACAGTGTACAGAGTATGCTTTTCCTCCACATTTACATATTTATTTTCCTTAGGAATAAGTGACAGCTTACAGCATGGCATTTTCAAAGATCCCTTTGCAATTCATGGGTCAATCAATACTCTTTGAAAATTTCAGAAGGCTTTCCACTTAAGGACAATGCTAACTGACTTGGGTCACATTTTTCAATAATTATTTGTTGTGGTGTGGGCTCTGGCCTTCAGGAAACTCTAGAAGGCTTCAGTCACAAATTACCGCTGTGGTGGCAGACACAGGCTTAAGAAAAGCTTAGGTTCCTCTCTAAGGAACATCTCCTTTCAGAAAGCCAGAAATGCAAGTACCAGTTGCTGTTTTCATATCTTGGGCAATTTTTCTTCAATTTTCATCTTTCCATGTTAACTTGTTCCTATTCTCTTTTATAAAATCCCATCTGTTCAATTATTTATTTCTAATTATTACATGTCATGCTTTCTGCAGAAGTCAGCATATAAACAAGAAAATAGTGCTGCACACTGTGGTGACTGCATAATGTTAGGTTAAACGAGCAATACGTAGGTGAAATCTGCAACATTTGTTCTCAAAACAAATAGTATATGTGGGAGATACATTGTAAGACTTTGAAAGGTTTCAGGTATCTGGGGTGGGTTCTGTAAGACCTGTTTTCCCCCTGTATAGTTGTGCTTTTCCGTTTTTCTTGGTTGTTGGTGTACTTCGTTTTGTATGTCACTTTGGGTCACTTTGTAAGGAAAGAGACTAATAAATAACAACAAAACAGCAACACAAATTTGAAGTTGCGCATTTCCTCAGACATACTATTTCACTTTATCCCAATTCTCTGCATTCACTATCTCTTTTGTAGGCAAGCATCATCATAATCCCACCACCCTTCTTTAGTGTTTGTGGTTAAGTGAAGAGAGAGCTTAATCACAACTCCGCAGTTTGGATGACTTCCTAAACCAAATTTTGGCTTAACTCAGCAGCAAAAAGGACTGTGGAAGAGCAAAGTGGCAGTAGGAGCTCACACATTTATGCAAACTTGATAAGATAACATTTGGCTTAGCCTATCATGCAAGCCAGGACACAAAAGTGGGACCCGCAACAAATGTTGCTGTGTGGAGTATTCCCTAAAATCCCCATAGTTCCCTGTGAAGAGGGACTGATTGTCAGACTACTCTGAGAATTAAAAAAATTGTCCAGTTGCACCTTAGAGAGCAACTAAGTTTGGGTACGGTATAAGTGTGCATGCACACTTCTTCAGATACACTGAGACAGACGTCACCAGACCCTTATATATAGTGGGAGGGTGGGGTGGGGTTTTTCCTTAGAAGGATAGTAGGATAAATGGACATAAATCTGACATCAGGAATCACAAGACAGAGAAGCCAGTAGGAGAACACTTCAATCTCCCAGGACATTCAATACAGGATCTCAAAGCAGCTGTCTTATTACAAAAGAATTTCAAAAATAGACTTGACAGAGAAGTTGCTGAATTACAGCTTATTACTAAACTGAAAACTATGGAGAGACCTGGTCTAAATAGAGATATTGGATTCTTGTCTCATCACATATGCTAAAGCCATTTTTGGTCACCTGCATACTATCCCTTGCTTTTTCCTGTAGGACTAATTGCAGTCGTTACCAGTCGTCCACAGGTTTACCATACCCATTGAGTCAATAACCCATCTCCTTCTACCCTTCTGAGAAATACCCCACCCCACCCTCCCACTATATATAAGGGTCTGGTGACTTTTGTTTCAGTGTATCTGAAGAAGTGTGCATGCACACGAAAGCTTATATCCAGAACAAACTAAGTTGGTCTCTAAGGTGCTACTGGACAATTTTTTAATTTATTTCATCTCAGTCAGACCAACCTACCTGAATCTACTCTGAGAATTGTAGCTCTGTGAGGGTGATAGGGACCTCTATCAATTCAGCACCCTTAAACTACAGCTCCCAGATTCTTTGGGGGAAGCCATGCCTGTTTAAAGTGGCATCATAGTGCCTTAAATGTATGACATGAATGTGGCCTAACTAGGGATGCCACGTTCCTAGAAAAACATGATTGTCCTTTATGTTGCCTGAGCTGTCCTGTATTTTGCTCAATCAAAGGTGGCAACCCTAGGCCAAACTCCCCTTCCTTATCATTCAGGGATGCAATAAGATTCAGGGAGGGAAAGACAAGGATTTGCGTAGTCACAAATGCTGGTGTTTTACAGCAGGCACTGTGGTTCTAAGACCTTATTGTTTCGTATTTATTTCGAGCAGGGGGTTCTGCTTTCTCTCTAACAATCCTACCTCTGCAAGGCCCATGTAACGAGGCAATACTATCTCTGAAATAATGAGCGAAGGAATGCAGTTCCAATCTCAGGTGAGATTTCACACACTAAAGAACCAGATCAATACAACCAGCAGCAGGCCGCTCAATATCCCCTGAAATATTGCTTCATTTTTCTTCTTATTATAGATGAGTTGTGTTATTATTTTCCCCAAATCAATATTTTACAACCTTTTTTATCCGTTTCTCCATAAATTTTGTGATTACTTTAAACTGGGAATTCCGGTACACTAAATAAGATGCAGTATCTGAAAGGTAGTGAGAGTACCAACATGGTTTTTCCACTTCTTTTTAACAACTTGGGCACTGTACCAGGGTGAAAGGGGCAGGCTTATGAAAACGTGATCAGAAATATTTTTCACTGAGCAAAGTAGAAACCTGGAATTGGCTCCTGTAAATGCAAATGGGTAAATAATAATAATAAATAATAACAACAGCTTCAAAAGATTCGGTGTATGAAACACAGAATTGAGATACACGGTGCACATGAAATTTAATTCCAAGCAAAATTGGCCTCTCCGCTACCTCTGTGCCTGGTCGCAGTTAAAGGGCCAGCATAATTCACTGAAATTGTTTCTTACAAAGCAGATAATTTTGTGCACCTTAGAATGATTTAATTAGCTTCCAGAGCTGTCTCCTGCTAAGTGTTTAAAGTGTCTGCAAATCAGATCATGTTAACTCATCTGCTGCAGTACTCTTAGAGTGTCTTAACAAAAAACTGTCGTCTTTAGACATTAATGGAAGCAACCCACAGACCCCTTGGAGAGCAAGCAATATAAGTTAATTACCCAGTGATTTGGAGAGTACACTGTAACCTATACCAATTGTGTGGTGACTTACCTATTTCTAAACCTTCAGCGCACTTGGCTAGCATAACTATCTTCTGAAGTTTGGTGTTCCCCAAACTGGGCTAGGAGAGCCCAGTTTTACAAATTTATTATTTGAGGCATTTATATACTGATTTGAAGGTTTAACAGCCGTCCAAATAATGACATGATCATAAGCATAAAGTAGCAAATTCAGTATCCAATTCACCAGTGAATCTAACACACACACACGAACCCTTTACCCTTAATTTCCAAATGTTTCCAAGATGTAAGTACCAAGCATTTTACTCTAGTAGGGAAAAAGATAATTCATTTGGTATCTTCAAACATTTTTTTAATCAAATGTTTATGGGCTATTTAAGTAGTTACTGCTATTAAGACTATGCTTGAAGATCCGTTACAAACAGGTTACAAAGAGAATTTAGTATTTCTGTTATTGTTGTTGTTGTTATGATGATTACTACTTACCAAAAAAAAAAAAAAAAGCCAATGGTATAGCATACAAGGAGACAATACATTACAATAAAACTATAACAAAACCCATAAACAGCTGAAAACTTCATCAGCAGAAAACATTTAATCAGCAAACAACAGAATAGTTAACACTATGGGCCAAACTCCTAGACAAGGTAAGTTGTTTTTATCTGGTGCCAAAAATATGTTAATGGTGGCACCAGGCTGGCTTCATTGGGAAGAACATTCCACAAGCAGAGAGCTGCATCTGCACGTTCATGACCCTTCAAACCTTTCCCAGAGGGGGCACCCAAAGAAGGGTCTCAGATGAAGGCAGAAAGGACCAGGTAGGTTCATATGGGACCATGTGCTCCGAAGAATATTGGGGTCCTCATCCACACAGAGCTTTATAAGTCAGCTGATGTGGCTAAGCCAGGATCATTTACATAACATGTATGTAAACTAATCCTATGCTTGAAAGCACAGCAACAATATAGCAAAGGACTAGGCTATCACACACACATAAAAGGAGGTTGGCTTAAATCAAACATCATGCCCAAACATGTTTCGTGCTAGCCATATATAGGAATCTACACCATGGTTTGTGTTTCCAGACACAGAGCAGACAAGCCATGGTTTTGAGCTCCTTGCTGCTTCCAGTTTCCATCTGCTCAGCACTCTAGTTCCTATGATTAATCCCATTTCAATAGTGATGCAATTTCTTGAAACAGAACAACTTCCTTAATTAGTCAACGGTTTGTAAGTGAGACATGACACCAAGCCACAGTGAGTACAAACTGTGGTTTGATATGCTGGTGTGGCAGCTCCTTGCAAACCATGCTTTAATTGCTATGCTCTACCGTGACTATTGGAAGCAATATGCTTCTAAATACAGTTCCAGGCTGCAGCCATTCTAAAGATTCCAAACTCAGAGAATCTATATCTTCAAAAATATGTAATGGTTTGGGTATGAGGAAGGACGTGAAGGGGCAGAAATAGTGCTGTGCTTAAGAATTATTCTGTATGTGTGTTTTTTTAAAATAATTCTCCATCAATCCACATGAAAAGCAATTGCACATAAAAACTATAAAAATGGGAAAGAGAAATGTTGCGGTATTTTCATGTGTGAGGTGCCAGGGTTTTCTTGAAATTACCTTGAGGTGTTTGTCTGTTCTTTCATTCTACAAATCGTTTCCCCAGTGGTCTGCACTCTGCAGCCTTCCCGGGAGGCCACACTTCAGTTAAAGCCTGGGGAAGCCGATGCAAGAAAATTCCTTCCATGGGCCTTTTTCAGACTAGGAAATCCAGGCAGCTGGGGAGGCTGCAGAGTGCTGAAAAGATGTTTACTAGAAATAAATGAACATACACCATCCTCAACTACCTCACAGCAACAAGGTACGCTCAAAACCCCAGTAAAATTCTAAAGAAATAATTCAAGTGTGCTCAGAATGGGGCAGAAGAATACAAGGGGGCAAAAATCTTTCAGAAATTGGGAGGGCAGCAGCAAAACCAGTAGCACCACATTCTAAGAGCTCTTGCCTATCCCTAGTGCAACCCTCAGCCAGACAGATGCTAAAATAAGAGAGGCTGCAGGGTGATGAACTGATTGGCTCCACATCACTTTCCTGTGCTATCACTTTAGCCTCTGCCTGCATCTCAGTGTAGAAATCAAGCTGTTTTACTATACGGATTCACTTTTCAACCAGGCTGCTTGCATGGAATGAAGCACACCTGAGACTTTTAGTCTCTTATCAAGGGACAGCTTTCAAGCAGCCCCTGCAAATGAACCAGAAAGAGACTGCTGGGAGGCAGCTTGCTTGAGGAGTCATTAGAGAATGCTGCATAAAGAGTACTGCCTCTGTGAATATGCTCGCCTGTCCTTGAACCTCTGCTTCTCCTTGCTCTGTAAAGTATCCATGAGCTTTCCCCTGAATTCTCGTTATGGGCTGCCTTCATTTATATATGTTAAGGGCATTTACAAAGGGAGCTGACATCGGAGCTTAAAGGGTTTCTTTATACAGCACCAATAACTGGCAATAGGATGGTCTCTGGGGATCATCCTGTTTCTTGAGCATCAAATAAGCTGTTTTGTTTGCGCTATCAACCCTCAAGAAAGGGTTGAAGTTCTCGGGTTAACTGCAAGGCCCAAAGAGGGCAAACAGCTTGACTACATCAACTGTGGGGTTATATCACTATAGAATTAAATAAGTAATTGCCAGGATAATCTTGGCAATCATGGGTGGGTTTTTTTTAAAGTATTAAATCCGGTTTACCAGTTGCTGCAGAAAAAAGGGTAATGTCATGACTCAAGCCTGCTAGGATGCTATCCCATTAATCCTGCAAACCTGTGGCAGGATTGGTTTTTAACATCCACTCATTTTCTGTTTTGCTTGCAGAACAAACAAATTCTGAGTGTATTCTGAGAGCAAAAGCATCTCAAAATAATCCCATATCTTTTAATAATAAGTCATCAGTACCCACATGTAAAGTGCAGGTGCTGGCAACAAGATTTGGGACAAACAGTCCAGCATTTCCTGGTTTGAAAAACATAGGACCTTCTTATACTCTCAAAACACTGTAAACAATCAGATGCACAGGCACAAACAAAATATGGCTGCAGTACTGTACCTGTAACATTATAATGCATATGACACTGCCTTGGCCATTGTGGCAGTGCCTTAGTATAGATAAGGTGAAGATTACATAGATGCTACCTTAGTTTAATCAAGATAACAGTCTGCTACAAGTGTCAGTTTGTCCTTAAAGCCTACAATAATTCTTATGGTGATGAAGTTCAGGTGCTATTGGAATACTTTTCATGGCCCAAAATGGGCTGATCAGGGCTAATTCTGGCTCATTGAGTGCTTAATCTGGTATTATGTAGCTAAGAGAATTCAACCCTACACACTTTTATTTAGAAGAAAGTTCTCAATGACACATTCTTCCAGATACGTGCAACAGGGTTGCACCTTAGTTAGGAAACCCAGAGAAATGGGTGCCCAGTTCCAATAAAGAAACTACTGATTGTTTTTAAAGTTGCAAATCTGCATTCAGACACCGAAGGGCTTTGTTTTAGAAATTATTCTTTAAATTAAAATGCAAGTTATAATTTGACAAGAAGAAAGATGTACATTCAAATACCAAACAGAAGTGTCTTCAGACAATTGTTTCTTCTTGTTCAGTTTCTGTTCCACAAAGATATATGGGGGGGGTAATAGGTGTTTTTGTATTCTTTAATTAACCCTACATCTGCTGGAAGTCAAGGTTTCCTGATGGTAACCACCAGTGTAAAATCCAGGTGCAAATGAACAAGCAGTTCAAAGTGGCAGCTCCTGATGCCTGGAGGTTAACCATAATTTATGTTCACCGGAAGAAAGTGAAAGATTATGTTGGTTGTGCTGAACTTGTCGATGGGCAAGAGAGACAACAAGGAGTATAACAGATATATATGGTGTTTTCACACTTCTTTGCTGTTCTACCTTGCTAAAAAGAAGAAAGAAAAGAACTACCCCTGTTTCAGGGGTGGTTTAAGCCTCTATTCAGTTCTGGAAAATATTGCACTTCTGATCTCTTAATCATCAAGAAATGCAACAAGGCTTTTTAAAAAAATAAAAGAAAATGAATAAAACTGTCCCCACACCAATTGCTGGAAAAAAGCTAGGGCAAAAACAAATCAGCCCATCTCTAGAACAAAACATTTTTCTCAGCCCTAGCTACATCAGAGTGCAAGTGAGAAATGGTGTGATATCTAAATCATGGTTTGAAAACCAGCAGACATTATTTGAGGAGAGTGTGAACCCCATGGTTTATCCAATTATGATTTGGTATGATGCTTGAATCACCAAACCCTGGTTACACTGACAGGTCTGCCTCCAAAGGTTACTGTAACATCAGGAGAGAAAGCATAGATACACAGGACTGCATCCAATTAAAGTCTACTAAGAGTTGACCCATTAAAATTAATGGACCTAGTTTAGTCACATCCATTAATTTTGATGGGTCTACTCAGAGTAGAACTGACATTTGATGCAAACTACGGTTTTTCCGCAACCTAATATCAGCACCACCTCGAAGCTTTCAGTAATTCAAGTAAACGAACAAGCCCTTTACTATGTAAGCAGGACATTTACATGTCATAGCACTGTGGAGACTTTGGGAGAGATTCAAGGGCTTCCACTATGGGGCTTCCCCCCGCTCTTCCTCCCCATCATGCACCCCCCAAAATTGATTTGAGCTGGGTCAGGAGAACCTCCAGAACAGTGGGAAGACAGGCTGAAATTCTTGCACTGATGGGACATTGGGCATAGCTTGATGTTAAATTCTTTCCTGGAGGTTGCAATCAGCAAATCTGTCCCACTATCGCGAGGCAGAACAGAATTTCCCCTTCCTCTCCTCATCCCATATCTCTCCCAGATCTGTTGCAAGTGTTCCCGCTACCCTCCAGAGCTGATTAGGCACAGGAGTGCATGGGGAGAGGTGAGAGAGGGGAAATTTTGTTGGGCAAGCAGAAGTCCTTGTATTACAACACTGAATGGTATCTAAACTTGATTGGAATACTTGTAATATACAGTATATTTGGCTCTTTTAATGCCAGCGCTATAGTACTTTGGCTTTAAGGGCTGATTGATTTAAAGCAGTGGTTCCCAAACTGTTTGGTCAGAAAACCTACTCCCCTCATAGGATCCTTTCTGATAACCATATTATCACCCTAAATTGGACATGAAAATGAACTCTCACATGCCTACTTGTGTTGCATTGATTTTACCATCTACCATAGCTGTCAACTTTTCCCTTTTCTTGCAAGGAATCCTACTCGGAATAAGGGAATTTCCCTTAAAAAAAGAGAAAAGTTGACAGCTATGCCATCTACAGATCACAGAAATGCTACCTTTTTAAAACTGGGAATCACTAATCTATGGTAATCATGATGAATACATCTTCTCTAAGCAGTATGCAAATTATTGTATTTGCAGGTCCAAATTAAAATAAACCTACCAGAAAATCCTATCAAAATCCCAGAACAAACTTCAGAACTGGACAAGATTATTATTTTTTCATCATTTCACATGTTAAACCTTTGCTTATACCACATGTTGTTCAGACCTCAAAATGCAGCATCAATACATGACTCACTTAAAACAACAAAGCTTGTTTCAGTGGAAATCCCTTGAGAATCAGGCCACGTTTTTAAAAAGTGGGTAACAATACACCAGCAGCTGTTGTAAAATAACAATAGAATATAAAATCCTAGTAAGGCCAATCAAACAGAGCAAAGTTTGGAAGCAAGGGTGTGAAAACGAGAGCATATGGGTAAGGATAAAGGAAAGGATTTGCAAGATAAATTTCAGTGACCCTGCGGGTTAATTTATTGTTGAAGCTGCAAAGCAAAAAAGGGGGGGAGTTATTGGCTATGAAGGTCAGATAACTGGTTATGCCACATTAAATAGGTTAGAAGATCCAGGAGTCCATGGGATTGCATGAAAATTGCCAGAAAGCCATAT
Source organism: Podarcis raffonei (assembly GCF_027172205.1). NCBI lineage: Eukaryota > Metazoa > Chordata > Lepidosauria > Squamata > Lacertidae > Podarcis > Podarcis raffonei. The sequence goes on from NC_070603.1 coordinate 67,764,371, forward strand.
AAAATCTGGTTTACCCCTTTATCGTTAATACTCTCCTAATCCTTTAGTGCAAATTTATAGTTTAGAAATGGCAACACATCTTAAAGATTAAAGGTATGTGACAAACAGTTCATGTCCCTAAATAATCAAATCACATAGCTTAGACCGGGCTCTTATCAGCCTCCCCCCTCCCTCACCTTATGATTTCATAGGTAGAAAATACTTTATATCCCCTATTACATAAATGATGAATTGGACCATTGGTTATGGGCTGTTATTTGCTTGGCTGTAGTCAATATGTTTTCTTTGGACAGGGATTTCAAAGATTTATGTCTCTTCTGGATTTATCACTTATTCCCTTAGAGCAGACAGGGAAAAGTCAAGATTGTAAGGCCGTAGGCACATCTAGACTTTATAATATTGGGGAGGGGACATTGTTGCTTTAAATAGTCTGAGGACTCTGTGCTGCATAAGGCTTTGTTGGGCAACCAGACGGCGCAGAGAGAAAAAGAACATATTTATTGGGAAGTGTAAAGTATGCAAAATAAGATATTTCATTGACTATAAATTTTAATATGACTGTAGCTGTAATTGCATTAATTCTGCAGACACGGTAATAATGTACAGGTTTTAGCTCTACTGTACTACATTGTAAAAAGCTATATGAAATTAGTTACATCTTTCTGCCTTCAGGTTTACTATGTTTGGGTTCCACATGATGACTGTTTGCTTACTTGGCTGTAGTGATTTCATATCTGTATTGTCCTTCATGCTTTCCGACGTTTCTATGAAACAGCTGAATGAGATCATCCTGGGTTTTGGAACTGGGCATCATCAATATGCCGATGACCCCATCTAGCAATATCTCTCCTTTGCATCAGAATCAAATGAGGTAGTAGACATGCTGAAGCAATATTGGGACTTGATTACATGATAGTCAAGAATCTGAAGCACCACCCCTACAAAATGTTAGGTAGGGCTTGGTGATGTTAGGTTTTCAACACCGCAATGTATCACCAGCCAAACATCGTGATCTGGTGATACACCACAAAGCTGGAATAAGCTGCATTGGCCCCAGCCTGGGAGTTGAGGCACTTTCACCCTAGAGTATTATGGGCAGGGACAACACAGCTTGTTTGCGCTGCTCAGCTGGAGGGCGGGAAGGCTCCCACTTCCCAAGTGAGTGAGCCCCGATGTAAATGTTATTATAAGCAAACAAGCAAATTAACTGCAACACAAACCACCGAGAAGCCAACAGAAGATGCAGGGAATAATAATAATAATAATAATAATAATAATAATTAATAATAATTTTTATACCCCGCCCTCCCCAGCCAGAGCCGGGCTCAGGGCGGCTAACACCAGTAAAATTACAATAAAAACATAATGGGGGGGGACCAATTTAAAATACGGGTTAAAATACAATTTTAAATGCAGCCTCATTTTAATAGAAGCCCATAGATCAAAACCATAAGGGAAGGGAAACATAAGGGTCAGACTGAGTCCAAACCAAAGGCCAGGTGGAACAGCTCTGTCTTGCAGGCTCTGCAAAAAGATGTCAAATTCCGCAGGGCCCTAGTCTCTTGTGACAGAGCATTCCACCAAGTCGGGACCAGTACTGAAAAGGCCCTGGCCCTAGTTGAGACCAATCTAACCACCTTCTGACTTGGGACCTCCAAGGTGTTGTCATTTGTGGACCTTAAGGTCCTCTGCAGGGCATACCAGGAGAGGTGGTCCCGTAGGTACGTAAGTGGTGACAATGACCTACCAGCACAGTGACACAGCCTGATCTGTAAGAGACTGAGGCTGCAATCCTATACTCATTTACCTGGGAGCAAACCTATTGCACTTATATAGGCCTTGCTTTTAAATAGACATATATAGGATTGCATGTGAACAGAGAAGGAGGAAGAGAATCTCAGGAATGTTTGGGAACATTTAAGTAGCGTTTAGATCACAGTGTGTTGTTCTTTTCTCTTCAGCTTCTCTACTTGTATCACAAAGAGCAAAAATTCCCCAATTATTTTAAAAGTGGTTACATGGAACTGGAGTACATCATCTGATTAGCAGACTTTATGCTGTTAAGAGTCATTTGTTTGCCTTTAATCCTTGGTAGAACTTTGAAAATTGGCAGCAATCTTACAGTTTTTAATGTGTAAATCTATGCAGTGTAATTTATTCTAATTGCTTCGCTTATGTTTATTTGATGCACAACAGGAGCAACAGAACAAAAGATGGAGAAGCCCTGCCTTCAACATTACCTCCTTGACTGCATGGCCTCATCCTCTTATACCATTCAATAACAAAGAACATATAAAAGAATGCATTAAGAAACCTCCACCAAATATTTACTGACCTCTGACATAATGTATCCTGTTCCTTATCCTTGGGGATGAGTGTTTGAGACTTTTGTATTCTATTTCCAAGTAAGAAATATTTCCCCTTGTTCCAGTGAAACTGACTCCTTGTCCCCAAACCAAACTACTACTAAAGTTGTTATTAACTATTCAAGCCTGAATGAAGAAAAAGAAAGTGGGTGGCAGTAGCACATAGCACTGTGGAGCAGAGGTGGTGAGTTGTTGGAAGGGGAATGAGAGCACACCAGCAGATCCAGTCTGGTCCTCCTGTCAGGGTACTTGCATTGCATTGCATTGCATTGTACTTGCATTGCACAGCTCTTTCTGCTGGTATACAGCAGCGACTCTCATGCCAGCAGGTCAGGGAAGTCTGCAACCCCATTACACCATCCTATACTGGTGCATAGAAGACTGTAGAGCTGATGAGGCTGCGTGCTACAGTTACTCCACTTAAATTAAGTTTCCATGATGCTCTCTGGTCAAACATTGGAAGATGGATTAACCAAAGGAAGGAGCCAAGCATTTTTGGTAGTTTGATACAAGACTAATGACAGCCAGTGTGTCTCTTATTACTACTTAATCTAATCAACAAGCAGTGCTTTTACAGTGGTACCTCTGTTTACAAACTTAATTCATTCCAGAGGTCCGTTCTTAACCTGAAACCGTTCTTAACCTGAGGTACCACTTTAGCTAATGGGGCCTCCCACTGCCACCGTGCCCCCAGTGTGTGATTTCTGTTCTCATCCTGAGGTAAAGTTCTTAACCCGAGGTACTACTTCCAGGTTAGTGGAGTCTGTAACCTGAAGTGTTTGTAACCCGAGGTGTTTGTAACCCGAGGTACCACTGTACTACATTTCCTTTTTTAAAAGAAGCCCAACATTTTTTTGATTGTACATATTTGGAGGATTAAGAAACCAGATATAGTTTCAAGAAAATGGGAAACGTTTTCATGAACAAAATTCAAAATGTCAAATTCGGTCCCAGGGGGAAATGTTCACAGTGTGGACTAGAACACAGAGAACTCTTCACACCCACACCCACGTGGCTTTTATCCAGTATGTAGTATTTTGGTGTTTTGTAATTCCAATCAGTGAAAGGATTGGCTTTGTGATCTTTTGAAAAGAGGGCAGGACTACGGAGATCAGAAGTCTGATACGCAGAAACCTTTGCTCCACTCAGGATGCTATTTACAGAAGATAAGAAAGTGGCAGAAAAGAAGCAACATTCAATTCTTTTTTGAGGTGGGGTACTTTTCTATTCTGAACAAATGAACACTCATGCAATGAATTTTTCTATATTCCACAGGAACTTGAAGTGTCTTGCTTAATATCTCCTCAGTATATTTTTGTTTTAGAATAGGATCGTCAATGTAACATAGAGTCATATTTTAATGCCAGAAGCTACTGAAAGAATATATCACATTTAAATGAGTACGTTAAGCCTCATGAATCATATATTGTACAAGATCTAGCAACCATGTACTGAGGGACTGCCAGTTAGTTTAGGATGTCCCCAGCCCAGCATTGCAGTCTCTGGAGAGCAGCAAAAACTGGAGATTTGTCCACCCAAAAATAAATTGATATGCATACCAGTTTGGTCACGTTGTGCAGGCTTATACCAGGTGCCTAGATCAATCCTAATTTGCTGAATGGAATTTGAAAGCTAACACACGTAGGAGGTGATTCATGCTATTTTAAAAAATCTCCAACAGTTGGAAATATTTTAAAGAATTTTAAAATATAATTGAATTGAATAATTGCATTTTTAAGCTCTTTAGAGTTTAAATAAAAGGGTGGGATATTTAAATGCATATATATATATTGTCAGGGAACTGCCATCGGAGCCTAGAGTGGAGGTAAGGCTCCCCAACGATGCAGGAGAAGGGACCAGCAGGGAGAGAGAGAGAACTTCCTTTGAGGAAGAAAATAGGAGTGACACCAGGAAGCAAGGGGGGACTGCGGAGAGAGGGCTCCAAGACTCTTCCACAGAGACCAGCGGGGAGAGCCCAGGACCTCCGTTGGGCACGCCCACTCTGCGCAGGAGACTTCCGCGCAGGGAGGCTAGGAGGAGACTTGGGGTCAAAGAGCTTCTATGTTGGAAGAAGTTCAGAAAACGCCCACTGACGGATTCTGCCAGCGACTGACACAGCCATGGAGAAAGGCTGTCCAACCAGGGAAAGGTTTAGCCAGGCAACGTTGCCTAGAGCTGCAGCACCCTTTACGCACAAGCAACACCCAATTCCCTTTACACATACATACTTAGGTATGCATTCACTGTAGGTTTCAAACCCAAAAGTAAGCCAAATAAATGCATTTGATTGGAAGTCGGCTCTGCTGACAGAAAGCATTTGTGCTCAATGACATTAGCCCTATTCCCAGTCATCCCTAGATGGGACTGTCTCACACCCAGTCATTCAGATTCCAAGACACACCATCTTGCATTTCCTTCAGTAAAGACAGCCTGACATAGGCATTTCTGTCAGCTCTAGTTGAAAACAGTTTTACTTCTCTTCAGCGACTTTTGTGACAGGCAAAATCCATGCAGAAAAGCAGTTCCTGTCAGGAGGTTTCATGAGTCTGTTTGTAACATAAACATCCTTCTGAAGTGCTTCCAAGGTAGGGGTGTGTGTGTGTGTGTGTGTGTGTGTATTCTATCACACTGTAAACCTCACGGGAAATTTAATGTAAAAAAAAGAGACTAACATTACATTTTATACAATTATGTGAATTTTAAATACGTTGTTGCTTTGTGCTAAGGCTGGCCCCTTTTAAGAGTTCACTGAAAAACAGGCACTGCTGAACACGGAAAGTATCCGAGTTCTTTTTTTCTATATTTAAATATATTAAACATCCAAATGTGAATTGTTTTGCTTTGCAAGAGACTCCCTGTGAAATGACAGAGGCGGGGTGGGTGGGATCAAGGAACTGTTTCCCTCTCTTAATGAAGCTCAGAATGTACAGTTCTTACAAAAAAGAATTATTTTTTTTAAGACATAACATTTCTCCTTGCATCGAGGATCTTGCTTCATAGATGCAACATGCAATTCACAGATCAAATTTCTAAGTTGTTGGCAGTTAAACGAAGGGGAGGGGGGAAATAACTTAAAATTAATGGGCCACTAGGCTTTTTTTCCTGAGAATTTAAGCACAGTTAAACAGTTAAAAAAAAAGTTTACAGCCAGGTGGCTTGAGGGGATATTTTGTTGAACACTGATTAAAAATAATTTCTTCTAAATGAGACCTAACCACAAAATGGGGCCATTAATGGATAGGGCATTTTCACCAGAAAGGAAAGTACGCCTGAATGGCTTTTGCGCTGCCCACAACCCCCAATTCTCTTTCCTCTTTTCTTTCCTCCTCTGTCCTCTTTTCTCATTCTCAATCTCAGGGTAAATAAACACCAAGTGATGCCTCACTGTTTTCAGCCAAAAACAGAGGCCAAACTCCTCTGAGAAAACATTTGGCCTCTGTGGTTTTGTAAAACGTTCCAGAACACTGAATTCACCGACAAACACTGTGGAAAAACTCCCACCGACTGGAACGCTGCTGTGGAATGTTGCAGGATCAGAACTTCCAATTGGTCCATTTCCTGTAGGCCCATAATGAGACTTGTTAAAAAAAAGTGAGGGGGGGATAAACTATGTGGGAGTTAAAAGAAGTTCTCATGGGAAAAATGAATGGCAAGAAATTCTCGCTTTAAAAGAAACAGCTAATCTGCTAGTTTGATTATTCTTCAAAATTTACAATGAACTAATAATCCTAATTAAAACCACTTGGCCTAGTTCTGTAAAGCATCATGGCTTTTTCTATGCTTCGTTTGTACACACCACAGTCTATTATTTCTCCCCCCTTCTACTGATCACTAACAAAGTGCTGACTTTGTCAGGGCGGCTGAGCTAATTTTGTGAACTCAGTGTGAAACCATAGCTAAACAAAATTGTAGTAATTTTCCTTAATTTGTAATAGTGATTGGAGTGCAAACGAAATTTTCCTCTTGGGTCAATCCTATAATTTTCAATTAACATAAACAATTCAGCAGGTTTGCTCCAATTCTGCATTTTGTTTAAAGGGCTGGGAGGCATTTCTGAAGGTGAGACCGATAGGTGTATAAATGTATAACTCCCCCTCCCCTTTTAATTTTTTATACCCAAACAGTCATCTGCTTGTGGATTCTTAAGTCCTCTAGACTGCGCTAAGTTCCTTCTTTGTTCTGTATAAAATGGAGTACATTGTGCAACGAAAACAAAAAGCACCACCCCATTTATTTATTTTTTGAAGTGGATTCTAAAAAGACAATAGGCACACAACCCTGCAAAACTTAGCCCTTGCAGTAAATGGATACAGGCAGCCAAGTATGCGGAGAGCTGAAATACAAGACCTGAGAGACAAGAGAGTTTCAACTGCAGGCCAGCGTCTAACCTGGGAAGCCCATTTAAAAGGGATTTTGAACAAAGACTGTGCTAGGTAGCAAACAAGTCGAGGCCATACTGGTATAGAAGGAAAACGAAGGCTGATAGCCAAAGGTACCTGGAACAGGGCCAGGGAGCCACAAGCAAAGCCCTGAAATTGCCCAGCCATAGGCTCATGCCTGACCCAGATGCATTTCTAGCCCGGTGAGCTAAAACACGATGCCTAAGAGATGGGAGTTAAGGATTACCATCTTCAAGCATTGCTGCTTTACAATCTGCACTCAATCCATTGTGTTTAGGTCAGCGAGCCTTATGAACTCCACTAGGAGTGCTTTAAGGTTACCAGTAGCATGTCTTAGTACACTACACTGCTTGTACAAATGGCCAGTGGTGGCAAACACAGTGGGTTGTTCCCAAAACATGGGTGGCACTGTGGTCTAAACCACTGTGCCTCTTGGGCTTGTGGATCGGAAGGTCGGCGGTTCGAATCCCAACGGAGTGAGCTCCCGTTGTTCTGTCCCAGCCAACCTAGCAGTTTGGCAGCACACCAGTGCAAATAGATAAATAGGTACCGCTGTGGTGGGAAGGTAAACAGTGTTTCCGTGCGCTCTGGTTTCCATCATGGTGTTCCGTTGCACCAGAAGTGGTTTCGTCATGCTGGCCACATGACCCGGAAAGCTGTCTGCGGACAAACACCAGCTCCCGTGGCCTAAAAGCAAGATGAGTGCTGCAACCCCAGAGTTGCCTTTGATTGGACTTAACCGTCCTTTACCTTAACCTTTTTACATGCCAAGTTTATGATCAAGGTGTCTCCCTTGCCAGGTAAGTATATTACATGCCAAGTTTAAAGGGTATGCATTGTATTTCATATTTCTATTATATGGAACAAGCTTTCTTGCCATACTTTTCCTTCTTCTCAGTCTATGTAAATGCACACCTGTGAAACAGAGGCTTTTGTCTATAGAATAACTCAAATAGATCAATGTCACCTAAGAAGTGGCCAACCAGAGGCCTGTGGGAAATCCCCAAGTCGGACCCAAGTACAAGAGCACTCTTCCCTCCTGTAGTTACCAGCAACTGGTAACATTACTCCTTCTGATCATGGAGTCGGAGCACAGCCATCATGTCTAGTAGCCCTTGATAGCCTTGTCCTCCATGAATTTGTCTAATCCTCTTTTTAGGTCATCTTTTTAAAGTCATCTTTTAATCTTCTTTTTAAAGTCACCCATGTTTGTGGCTGTCACTGACTCCGGTGGGAGCAGTTTCCACATTTAACCATGTGCTGTGCGAAGAAGTACTGTTCTGTTCTGAATCTTCCAACGTTCAGCTTCGTTTGATGTCTATGAGTTTTGGTGCTAGGAGACAGGAAGAAAAACTTTTCCCTAGCCACTTTCTGCATGCCATGCTCAGTTTCATAAACTTCTATCACATCACCTTTTAACCACCTTTTCTCTGAACTAAAAAGTTCAAAACATTGAAACCTTTCCTCACAGGGGAGCCGCTCCATGTCCTTAAACATTTTGGTGGCCGTTTTCTGAATCTTTTCAAACTCCACAATACCCTTTTAAAGTGAGGCAACCAGAACTGTACGCTGCATTCCAAATGTGGTTGCACCAGAGCCTATTGCAGTAACATTCAGTCTAAAAGCAGCAATGTCAGCAAAGATGGATGAAACACATCTTTTCCCATTCTGTTATGAACAGTCAAAATTAAAGCAGCCTTACCTGTGTAGATGAATCTTCCAGGTGTGCCCTTACAGAACTGCTTGGACTTGTAGGACAATGTAACTTCTACCACACCTGGGATGTGTCGGGGTGGTGTCTGAACTCTGATTGCATGAGGCGTAATAAGCTAGGAGGAAAAAAAAATAAGCAAGGAGGAAATCAGTGAGATGCAAAATAGTTCTTTAATAACACATTCTTCTCAGATCACATAAACAAAGGTTTGGAACGTGTAATTAACCTGTCAGTGCTTGAATGCGTTTTTGAAGTAACCAGTATAAAAGCCAGTGACAACAATATTTGCAAATGTTCATCTTCCCAGTTGTAATAATATTAGCTCTGTTTTCATACATGGCAGGCATTTGCTTCTGGGTATGAAAATTGTTTGTGACACATTGCAACATTTGAATGCAGTCAACTTGCAGTTTCTATATATCCATGCATCTCAAGGAAAATAATAATAATTCAGGGCCTAGGATATGCTGGCTTCCATAGCATATTATTGAAAATTAACAGAAAATTCCCAAGTTCTAAAATGTAGTATGTACCTCATATGACAAGAGAATAATCCAGTCAAACTAAATTTCATTTGTGCCTCACTGACATATATCTATGCAAGAGTGAGGGTGCAGACATGGGGATTGTTATGTTAGTTTTCCTAATTACAATGCTAGTGTTTATATCCTGGATTCTAACATTTCTTTTTATACAGTGTTACCTGTTGTGTTATGGGAATGTGGCTTTTTGATCGATATACCTCCATGCCAAGCTAAATTTTAAATGTTGAGAAAGAACTGTATGCTGGAATAACACTCCAAATTTCATCATGCCAAATTACAATGCACAACTCCCATTATTTTCCAGGTAAACAGGGCTGCAAACATATATTTTTTTCTGAAAGCAAAAAGCATGCAGATGAGCACTAAACTTCTGCTAGATTCCACTAGTTTTTCAGAAGTGACTTTTACATTGTGCTGTGGTCTAAACCCCTGAGCTTCTTAGGCTTGCTGATCAGAAGGTCGGCAGTTTGAATCCGTGTTACGGGGTGAGCTCCTGTTGCTCTGTCCCAGCTCCTGCCAACCTAGCAGTTCAAAAGCACACCAGTGCAAGTAGATAAATAGGTACCGCTTCAGTGGGAACATAAAGGGCATTTCCATGCGCTCTGGTTTCCGTCACGGTGTTCTGTTGCGCCAGAAGCGGTTTAGTTATGCTGGCCACATGACCCAGAAAGCTGTCTGTGGACAAACGCCAGCTCCCTTGACCTGAAAGCAAGATGAGTGCTACAACTCCACAGTCACCTTTGACTGGACTTACCGTCCAGGGTTCATTTACCTTTATATTATATATATATATATATATATATATATATATATATATATATATATAATCTTCCACTCATTCATCTCTTGGGTAAATTGCATGCATAATAAAAACACAGCACAGGGGAAAATGAAATGAAGACAGAACAAACTTAAATAAAAAGAGGAAGGTTTCAAAGAGGGTTTGGCCATGGAGAGAGGTATTGGCTGAGTGGCAAAGCAAAGGCTTTGTATACAGAGGATCCTAGGTTCAATCCCTGGCATCCTGAGTTATAGTACATCAGGCCTGGCAGTCCACTGGGGAGTCACTGTTCATCAGATATGGAACCCGGTGGACCAGTGGTCTGACTCAGTATAAGATAGCATCATCTCTGCCCAAATTCATTCTCATTTTACAGCGTGGCATATACAGTGGTACCTCAGGTTAAGTACTTAATTCGTTCCAGAGGTCCGTTCTTAACCTGAAACAGTTCTTAACCTGAAGCATCAGTTTAGTTAATGGGGCCTGCTGCTGCTGCCGTGCCACCGGAGCACGATTTCTGTTCTCAACCTGAAGCAAAGTTCTTAACCCGAGGTAATATTTCTGGGTTAGCAGAGTCTGTAACCTGAAGTGTATGTAACCTGAGGTACCGTAACAGCAGCAGCAGTTGGTGGGGTGGCAAAAAGGCAGCACAGAATTGTGCTCCTGATTTCCTAGGCAGCACCGTTGCCGCTTCCCAAAAGGAACAGAGGTGAAGCATGGGAAGATCAGTCTAGTGTAGGTACACTGATAGGCACCATTGATTGGCTCTGCCACTGCACCTGCCCTAAGCTGAGCTCTCTGCACATTGCCATTCCCCCCTTGTAAGCAGCAGCAAAGCTCACTGTTTGGAAGCCAGATGCACCACACCACGCTGCTTGTGGTGCCACACCAATCACTGCTGCATAACATCATAATGCCAGGGCGGGATGATGACGGATGGGAAAGCAGAGTGGTGAGAGGGCACAGAGGAAGAGCTGTGTTGTTACCGACAGCTTCATCTCGTAATCAAAGGGAATGGTTTTACTAGCCCTCTCCAATCCCAGTGCTTTGAGGGAGGGAACAGCTTTGCAACAGCCAAACTCTAAGCGCCAGGATGAAGAGTTCCTTTATGTTCTTCCCCCTCAGTTCTTCCCCCTCCAAAATCAAATTTAAAGGTTCCCAGAACAAAAACACCTGGGCTTATTTGTCTGCCATTCTTACCCAGAAGCAACTCTCTCCTGTCTGCAATTTTCAGACCAATTGCCCATTAAACACCAGGGAAGATGAAGTGTAATGGCTGCCTTTGCAGGAAAAAAAGTACAGCTATCCTTTTGCATTTTTGCATGATTCTTGCCCTCAGAAGGAGTGACCTTGCCTGCAAATGTCATCCAATTGTAGCCTTTTTTTTGTAGCCTTTTTTTTTTAAAAGTGAGACTTTATTCCTTTTTGGAAAGAAAACAAGCAGACTTGGACCCCTGAGCTGAACTGGGCAGCCTTCAAATTGGTTCCAGCCAAATCAGGCTGTTTTATGAAGCACTTTGGGGGTGGGGGCGTTCAAATGAAATCTTGTGATCAGTGAAACCCCCTGGTGTGTGTGCGTGTAAATATGTATATGTGTGTATATGTGTCTGTATGTGTGCAAATTAATATCTCTGCAGCTTCCATATGTCTGTCCCCAATTTAATTCTCTTTCAACATCATTTCATCCATTTCCCAATAAAAACATGTTGGTTCCCATGAAGAAACTGACATATTTATGGTACATTGTTGCATAGTGTTAAGGTTGAAAAGAGTTCAGCAGATTTGCTGGAAGGTTCTTTACGATCACACTCCCTCATTCTCTTTTAAGTAAATATGTTAAACAAAAACTATGGTTTTAAAAGCACAATTAAATATAGATTTTTGTCCAGTCATTCTGGGCACGAACTTTCTATCAAACTGTTGACATTTAGTTCATTTTGCGCTGGAGGTTACAGAAAGGGGTAAATCTGAAAACCGCTCCCCCCCCCACTTCCTGTGTTGAAATTTTGAATGGATTCTTATAAATCATATACACCTCCCCCCAGCAATGCTTCAGGAATGCATGTGTAGGAGTAGCCACTAATGATGCAGGTGTATCAATAGGCTAAGTCACAGCCCAGAGATTTAAACTGCTATAGGAACCCCAAAACCTGAGACATAACCCCTAGGTACTAGTTCTCTCTTTTTTTAATGTCACAAATCCTTAAGCACTTAAGTTTGTGCTACATTCTTTCACTGTATCAAATGTGATGCAATGGAACATTTATCTGCTCTAAGCAGCCTACCACTATTTTGTAGTAACTGCTATAGTTTTTCTGTACACACTAACATAACTGCAGTTGCCTGCTGCTAGACTATCTTTCCTCCCATTACAGGACCATTTACTACTAACTGCTCTGCGGATACAAATCCAGGACAGAGAAAAAAGGCAGGTGAAGTCAACATCTGGCACTTACTCCAGGTAGACTAATTCTTTTTATTTATTTTTTTAAAGGTGTGGTGTTTAATATATGCATTACATTCTGTAAAGCTGTGAGCAACTACGAGGACTTAGTCAAAAAAGCAGAATATAAATCTATTTAAGAAAATAAAGTGAGTTACTTAGACATAAAAGAAATGAGAATATGGAACGAGGTTCGAATCAAGCACAACAGCACCTCTCCCTTCTGGGGTTTTTAAGTAAACTTAAAACTTTTTAAGATGTTATGCTTGTCATCTGTTTCATATAAATTCTCTTATATCAGTTGGAACATGAAGCGTATTACAGGGCTTAAGAATAGCAAGACGTATGTTGCTGCTATCATTTTAAGATCCCAAAGTATATTGGTCATTGCATCAGTAACAAGTTCGTACTCTACTCCAAATATTTTTATATTGCATACTGTAACCGCATCCTATGGAGCTGTTGTTGATATTGAGATGCATTTTTTAAAAAATGTTGCTAGTTCTAGATAATTTGTCGTGAATGACAAAAGTATTGACAGCTTGTTAGAAATTCATTTGAGTTACTGTGCAAAAGTGAAATGTATCAACAGCCTCATTGTTCTGTTGGTTGAAATTAGTGTACTTAACATCCACACCAGCAGTGTGCTATGCAATACGTGTAATGCAGAGAAGTACAGCAATTGCCCCACAGTTATTAAATTCCTTTCCTGGAGTCTTGCCAAATACTAACGGAGCCTCTTTCAGACACACTATGAGACCTCTTCATTTTGGCTGGCTTTTGGCTTCAAGATTTAAGCTCTCAATTGGGCTGAGGCTTTATGTCTTATTTGGTCTGACATTATCAGGATTTTTCTGTGTACTTTTATTCTTTTAACTGTTCCCTATTTCTGTGGATGGGGAAGGGTTGTGCTTTAAATATAATCCATAAATAAAAGAATGAATGCATGAACATAAGTAATTTCAGCAGCTGGAACCATGAGGAAGAAGAAATTTATCAACATAAATATAATGAAAAAAGACATGTACTTTCAAAGCACATGGTTATGTCTTCTGCTTTTAGTTCTGCAGAACAATTAGCACAGGTCTTAAAGTTTAAACCCAAAACAGATTAAAGATTTTACCTTTTCGTGACATTTGTAAACAGCCATATGCTATCTCCCTTTTCATTATTATTATTATTATTATTATTATTATTATTATTATTATTATTAACATTTATATCCCACTTTTCTTCCACTGAAAAGGCAGTCAGACTCCCATCAAGGCATGGATAAAACCCAGATTTGTTTCACTTTAGCAAGACTACCGACTGCATTATGTTTCATCAGACCATGCCCTGGAACCACTTCTTACAATTCCCCAAATTTCTGAAGCCCAGAATATGTGAGAGGCAGCACAACGGCACTAATGTCAGAAGTACCCAAATTCAAAGATCGCTTTATCACTGACGATTTTTGTGGTCTTAGACCCTAATCTGCAACATGAGAAGAACTAGAGGCCTACAGCAAATGTTTAGACTGTCCATTTCCAACATATACAATTCTTCCATTCCAGCTACCTAATCAGTACCCTAATGGAGAATGTCTCTTTGGGCTACTTTGGATGTAATTATTTTGGCTTCAAAAACTTTATGCATGCTCTCAATTTCACTAGGATCTCTCTCCGCAACAACAAGACTTTTACCCCGTCTTGCCCACTTCAAAAGTGCCAAAACGAGCTAATAATATCAAAAATAGTTTTAAAACAAATCACTAAAATAAATGTATATAGCTAACAAAAATTAAACAGAGAAAGGGTGACAGATAAAAAAAGAAGAAGCTATGCTTTCGTGCTCTTAAGCATAAAGGGATAGTGTCCCTGCAGTACTCATCTTACAAGAGAGAGTCAACATTTTCTGAGGTTTAATCAAGGCTGCCAAATAATCTGGTCTTGGAACTGAAATTATTTGCTTGTTTATGCCATTGTATATACAATTGCTGTTTATGTATGAACGACATAATTCAAGTGAATAACCTGTTCCTCTTTCTTTTTTCTTAAAAAAAAAAGTCAAAGAATTTTAAAAATAATTTTCATTATGGTAGTTGAAGATTAATTGAAAGCCCTGGCCCGAAGTATCTGTATTTCTGCACACAATTAATGTGACAAATTATGTTCCGATGTACTTCCCTGAGTGAGAAAGGCTGTAATTATGTTATGAGAGCCTATAACTGAAATGTATGTTTAAATAATAAATACGTGTTTCCAAAATCATTTTAAATCTACATATTTAACATGTATCTCAATCCTCAAAGTGCTGTGCTAGCAAAAGTCCTATTTTCTTCAATGGCACATACACCAGTGCAGAGTCTCAATAAATGGCTTGATAATCAGCTTCCATTTCATGCCTATAAATACTGCAATTACAAAGCTTGAATACATGCAAAATACATTAAAATTACAATATTTGCACTGCAAATTGCTTATGGTGTGTGCCTTACAGCAGCAAGACTATTTCAGAATGAACACTTGAGAGCTCATGTCCTTTGTTTCTCAAATGCACATGTAAAATATTAATTTAGATCTAAAGGGGGAGGTCTAAATAAAGGTGCTTTTAAAATTTATCCCCTGCAGTTAACTGTATTGGATCAATTCATTTCGGAGTGTAATGTAAACTGGATGAAACTGATTCTTAGCCCTTAAAAATGCTGTACCCCAATGCCAATATTTTCAATAGAGTTAGAAATATGGAAGGGAAGTATAAAAGAAATTAATCTTTTAAATGAAAGTTCCATACCTCCGAAGAAAGAAACAGATTACTTGTTTTGTTTGTGGGGGGAGCTCCCTGAATGACCACATTTAAAGGAAAAGATGCAGTATGGTTCAACTTTGCATAGGGGACAAGGTAACGAAGATGGGGCCCACATTGAAATATGTGCATTCCATGCCTCACAGTACAGCAATGGCACCTTGGGAGAATCTTGTTTATTTAAGCATCATGGTGAAGCATCTCTTGCAGCCAATGGCACAGCTGCCAGTGCCTTATTGGTCAACCAAATTTCCATGAAGAAAATAAAGATGAAGTTCACATCTTTATTGGTACCTACTGTAAAATGATCCCTCATACTTTTCAAGAACCAAAGACCAAACTGCAAAACTGCTGTGGCAACCATAAAAATCAAAGAAATGTTGTCTTCTTGGCTAGACCTTAAGTAACATATGATCAAATGCTTATTCATTTGAGAGCCAGCTCAAACATACAGACACTCATATGTTGCAATCATCACTTGGAATGATACCACTTCAGAATGGGGCATTATGAATATAAGAAGCCTTATATACTGAGTTGCATCATTGGTTCATCTAGCCCAGTGCTATCTACTGTGACTCAAAATGGCACCCAATGTCTTAAGCATAAATCATTCCCTGCACTAATACCTGAGACACTTCAACAGCAGATTCTGGGGAATTAGCCCAGGATGCTTTACATGCAAAGGATATGCTATACCACAGAGGTATGGCTTCTCCCCTAAGTGCATGCCATACATTTCATTGCAATTTTATATATGCTGGAAGCCACCCAGAGTGGCTGGGGAAACCCAGCCAGATGGACGGGGTTTAAATAATAAAGTTGTTATTGTTATTATTATTATTAAGCCTTCTTCTCATCTTGGCATAGTTTCTCCATTCACATTGAATTCTCCTTTGTCACAGCAAACGGGTGAATCCATCAATTTCACTTTCAATTTCTTACTTTTCCAATCTTAAATCCAGTACTCCACATTTCCACATCATTTTGCAATTTAAAAAAAATGCATTTTAGTGAATTTCTCCTAATATTCACATTTGTGTGCAGTTTTGCAACAGATACACATTTCTGCAAAGGAATGTCCCCCAAAATAATGCATTTTTGTTATGTTATCTTAACTGACAAATGCATTTTAATGCACACTCTACCCCAATATATACACTTTTTATATATCACTTGGCTGAAGAACTGCATTGCAAAATTCAAAGAAGTGCGAATTTTGGAAGATGGTTGTTTTGATTCTCAGATTGTTGTTGTTGTTGTTTTTAAAAATGCTAATTAGTTACGTTCTCCTTTAAATCCAAACTGAATCTTCCTCATTCCTAGAACAGCTTCGCTACACTCTCCTGCCATTTGAAGCTTGACAATTTTTTGCAAGACTCAATATGTGTGTGTGTGCTGGGGATGTTCTTCTCATAATTTGTTGGCACATGAAGATCTCCCACACGAGAGATGATTGTAGATTGACAGTAAGCCTTTTCCTTACTAGTTCTCCAGATGTGGAAGATCTTGACATAAGAGGCACTCAAACAAATGATCTATTATATCACATGAGCACCTACACATTTCAATTGCCTCTAAAGCTGCCATTTTCAAATCACTTTTTGTGAAGTAGTCCCATTATAGTCCAACAACTGCTATTGGATTAAGTAATTTCAACAGCCATGTCACCACTGACATGGCCACAAATTTGTGGCATAAATTGATGGGAAATAGAAAAGGAAGGAAAATGTCAACAAATGAGTAGAGAAAATGATTAACTAAGGTATGGATATTGCAGCACAAAGAATATAAAGTCAGTGGCCCCATTCACACACCATGCTAAGCCCAACCATGTTATAGCACAAACATACAGGATCTTGAAGAGGAGGTCACAACTAGCTTGCTCCTCCCCAGTTGTTCAGCTGCCGCGTTGAGCTTAGCCATAGTTTAGTAAGTCATTTGGATGGCTTAGTAAGTCATCTGGAATATGGTTTGGTTCTCTTGGACAAACAACAAGCAATAAATCATAGGACCAACTTTGTAGTTCATGGCTAGTCTGGAGAGCGCTAAACCATAAGCCAGGGTTCAGATGACACACTAAATCAAGCTATGGCATAGCATAGCACAATGCAACAGAGGAATGACCAGGGAGCAGCAAAACAGTTATGAGTTCCTCTCTTGGGGCCTGCATACTTGCACATTCACACTAAACCATGGTTTGCCAAAACGAGTTGTGCAAACCAGTGCCTGGTTAAAAAAAAGAAGAATTATAATTAAGCGCTGGATTATTTTATTCATGTTCAGGCAAAGTAGGGTAACTGAGACTACCAGTGGGGGTTTTTGGGGGGGGACTGTGACATAGATTATTATATTTTAGAATGTCAATAGACTGACTAGAACTGATAATGTGGACAAGGACAGTGGCACTATATTTGTGCCAAGGGTTGCTCCAGTGATTTTATATAAACTGGGAGGAATAAGGAAATCTTTCTCATTGTTACTGCAATAGAACAGGGCCTAAAAGAAAGAAAGCTGGCTATAAACTAGACAAAGTTACTGGATATTAATGTGCAGACAACACCTACCTCACTCCAGACCAGCATGGTGCCGAATATGACCTGTAACCCATCAAAGAAATTGTCTCCTATGATGATGACAGTGGCACCTCCTGTAGTCCATCCTTCACTTGGACTGATGGCTTTGATACATGGGGTAGCTGCTTTCCAACACACATGAAAAAGAAGTATTCGGCTGTTAGAACAAGATTTTAATGATAGAAGACTTGAGAGGGGGAAGGGGAGGAAAAGCTTTGATTTTCTTTCTCCTATACTATGATGCAGGTTCTAGAGAGAGAGATCTCTCTACTTTGTGTGCGAGAGATCCCAAACCAGATCTTTGAAAAGGGAATGTTTGCCATTAAATTTTTATTTTGTTTCCATTGTTTCTCTTGAGAAGATAATCGTGTTTGGCAGGCCATAGAAAGAAAATAGCAGCATTGCTGGCTGAAGCCTGACTAGAGAATAGAGCACATTTTTGTAACACTGAATTCAGGTCTCCACAAAACATGATACTGGGCTGTCTTTGAGTTCCATTTTAACAAAGCTCAAATTTTATTTGGAGAACATACTGTGTCTAGAGTGTTCCTTGTGTCGTGGAACCATTTTATCCAATTAATAAGTTTTGTAAAATCATTTTTGAATTTTGTTAGCATGATATTGCACAACCAGTATGGTGTCATGTATTAGCAGTCGACTGCAAAATTCACATTTGTGAAAGAATTAGATGCTTTAAAATGTTCCATTATTTTAATACCATGAAAGAAAGCAGCAGCGCTACACTTATCATCTATGCTGTGCTTCCTCGACTTGAAGTCTCTCAGCCCCACTCACTTCACAGAGTGTTTGTTGTGGGGGAGGAAGGGAAAGGAGATTGTTAGCCGCTTTGAGACTCCTGAAGGGGAGTGAAAGGCGGGATATCAAGTCCAAACTCTTCTTCTTCTTCTTCTACCATCTGGAAGTTATGGACTACAACTCCAATCAGATCCAGCCAGTATCCCTGGCTGGGGCTGATGGGATTTGTATTCCAAAGTCATCAGTTTGGCAAATATTGTTCTATGAAATTCCTGAATTTGTATGTAAAAACCTGGTGCAAAGGGAGCATTCAAACTCTCTGCCTTGCATGCAATTAATTTGTGCAAGTTCAACTAGCCAGCTCTGAATGGTGGACGGTTGAAATCGCACAAGCTAACTGTGCGTAGGATGTGATCTTATTGGATCCTCCTTGGAAGCTTTCCCCAGCCATTGTAAGGCAGGGTGGCGCTTCCCAATCCTTACACATCAGATCAGGGTGGAGAAAACCACCCTTGTTTCCAAGGCTCAGGCGCTTCCCTCAGTGGTTCCTATGCACTACCTGTCTGAACATCTCTCCAAATATCAGTCCTTTGAAGCTTTTACCAGGCACATTCTGAGCAGCAGTTAGCACCAGGAGTCAGATAAGAACCAAAAGAAATGCTTTTGATTTCTAATTTTTCAAGCAGTTTAAAGGAAGAGTTTATCTTTTCCAATATGAAACTTTCAACAGGAATATGAAGATTCTCAACAATTTACCTCACCCTTAGTTTGATGCATGCATAATTAACATGGCATGTATGAATTTTATCCAAATAAAAGTGGTCTCAAGAGAAACATGCCAGAGGGTCCTGGATTCAAATCCAGGCCATCTTGGGTAGCCTCGAGCAAGTTTCTCCCTCCCAGCCAAAGACCCTTGCTAGAAAAATTAAATAATACAGATCCACTACACGGGACTGTCCAGAAGATAGATCACTTTGATTTCAATGCATTTGAGCACACTCAACTTTGGGTTGGATGTGTTCAACTCTGTGTCCACCATCTAAGCTTCTGCATTGTTCAGCAACAGAGGCAACTGGTTGAAAGTCATTTGCAGTTCTCCATCAATATTTTGGGGAGTAGCATGAAATATATTCAGAATTTGAATTTGTACAGTTTGGTAGCATGACAAGGCAGCTAAAATGTATTTGTTTAAAAACAGTGAAAAACATTTTTACCAGTAATGCCATCTGCTAAAGTATAGGAGGACCTTAGATGTATACTGTACGAGTGCTACTGTTGTTTCTATTTACGTATTAAGATTATTGCTTTGGCTAAGATTTCATACAAGATTTTGAGGTTTCTAAAAATGTCTGCCTAGTCCCTAGTCTGCCTTCTGGGAAATCTGGTCTTACTGCCAGCTCAAAAAGGGGAGTGAAGAACGGAAAGAAGCCCTTTCCATCCATTACACAGCATCAAGCTTTGCACCTCAAAAAATGAGCTAACAAAAGGAATCTTGCAACACTACAGTCAAGGAATTGCTACATACACATTCAACTAACTTTGATATGTCTATGTTGGACTTGCATTTCACTCATAAAGCCATGCATGCATTAAAAACTCCAGAAAGCTTCTCACTTTTTTTTTTAATAGCTCAACGCATGGTGCTGGGCTTACAGCTAATAAAAGCAGTTTAAAAATATCGTCCCACGCCCTCCAAGGAATCAAATGCTCTGATTAAATCAGAGCATGGATAAAATTAAAATTGCTTCTCAATTACACACTTCCTGATGGTACATGCACACACCCCACCACATAAGCAAACTTTAACCAATATTCCACATGTCTCGGTGGGAGGGGGATATTTTATATAAATTTACAAATAATTCATAGTTCAATGAGCGCAATGAAACCTGCCATTCTCTCCCTTTCTCCTTGGAGAGGAGATTATTAGCAGCAGGAGGAAAGGAGGTATGTTGACTGTTTTCCTCCTTTTTAACAAAAGGGAAGGCATGGATGTAAAAATAAGGTTAACAGGTTCCAGGGTTTTAACTGGAAGTTTCAGGATTTTAGTTTCTTCTCGCATCTGCAGGAGAAATGAAATCTCAGGATGAGTTCTGGCTTAACCTCCATTGCATGTCCATTAGTCTCCATGCCAGGCACAGCCAGGCCTTCTCCTGACCCACCAAGTGCCGTCACCCCCCCACACTTTTATTAGCTCCTCATTAAACCCATTACTAAAGCACCAATTCAGCACTTTCAATTCCATGCCTCTGGAGGAATAAAGCCTTCCAGTTGCCTCCATCTTTTTGTTGACAGTGAAGAACTCCAAATGCTATCGTGGCAGGCTGCATTATCAAGATAATCTATCCATTCACTCTTCACTCCATGGTGGGCTAGTATCTTCAGGGATAGTTTTCAATTTTAAGTATCACCCTGAAATTTTATCCCCCCGTATCCAAAACAAAACGGTGTCTTCCTTCTTCAATGCAAGCAGGCAACTGATTGGGGTGGGGAGCGGGGAATTCAGTATGAAAATAGAGACGCCTCCTTCCTACCCTCTCTCAGAGCCACTTATTAACAAGATTGATGCTGACCAATAAGACAATGCAATAAATAAACGGAGGCAGGAAGAAGCTAGAAATCATTGAAATAAAAATTTTGTACAAAAGACATGGTTTTTAACAATGGGTATGAAAATTATATATTTGGTATTGAACTGGGAAAACAGTCAGCGAATTCTGTAGTAAAATAGTAGAATAGGAAGCCCAGCTGTCTCAATCTGGAAGAAGCTGCAGGCTTTCGTGGAAACCAGGATGACGACAGGCAAACTCTCCTCTTTTGCATCCCAACTATGAGCCAATTCACATGGCCATTTAGGGCAAAACCAGACATGCAGCTATATTTTGTAATAAAATCTAATCTAATCTGCATCTCAGTGAAGTTGGATAATATGTGATGTAATAACATAAAGCTGTGTTTGTAGAGGACAGCCTTTCAACAAAAGGAAACATGCTTAGTGAAAGGACTTCTTATCAGCCACTGTTGCAAAAGAGGAATTGTTTGGACATATTGTCCACAGAAGATTGTTTACGAAACCTTTCCCAAGGGCTTGGTGTTAACTGGGACATCTTTGAAAAAGACTTGATGGTCAAAATGGATCTATACCAGTTGTTTGGTAGTTTTATGATTCATTGTCCTATTTTTGTTCTTTGAAGGACTCTTTGAAGCATTTGTGGGTCTTATTCTTGACTGTGTCTAAGGGAGACTTTAAGCCTTTCCTCTTCACCTTTGTGGTGACCCCAACAAAAATGACCTCCCAGCTGCTACTCACATAACCAAATGAAGGCTTTCCTTCTTTTGCATATTGCAGCTTCAGGAAGAACAGGGCAGGGTGGAGGGCACAGCAAGACGGAAACCTACAATCCCACTGAGGGCCCTCCTGCAGCTGCTATTCAATGTGCAAATTACTTGCATTCAGATAATTAACACCATGTCTAATTTGACCCTAGTTAACATTTTTGACATGGTTATTGGTCTTGGGATAGCAGCTCAAAACATCCTGATCCGACACACCATCTAGAGCAGTGATGGCCAAATTCGGCCCTCCAGCTATTTTGGGACTGCAATTCCCACCATCCCTGACCACTGGTCCTGTTAGCTAGGGATGATGGGAGTTGTAGTCCAACAACAACTGGAGGTCTGAGTTTGGCCATTACTGATCTAGAGCAGTGGTTCCTAACCCCTACCATATGCAACCCATGGGTCCACATTTACTTGGCATGGTGACTTATCAGGTTATTTTCACATGATTTTTGGACCTTTAGGTCCTTGGTGGCCATTGGTTTTGTGCATTTTAGCTGCATGTTTGTCTATTAGTTACTTGAGACATTCAAGCAAAAATGAAAAAGCTTTTGATACCCACCCTGCTTGTGGGCCATGAACGACAAGTTGGGGAAATACTGCTCTAGAGGAGACCCTAGAGGACTCTCTCTTCTCAGAAGTATGTCTACATCACATCAAAATTTATTTATTTACTATATTTATTGGCAGCTCTGCAACACAATGTTCTTTGAGCGGTGAACAAATAAGGCAACAGCTTAACAAGATCATAGGATCCAATCAAATAAACACTAAAAGCCAATAACCTAGGCAGTGCAGAGCAACTCTAAACTTTCACACTGACAGAAAAATCCAAGATCAATCTCTTAAGCAGAGATGGTTCCACCGTCTGGCAGAATGAGGCAGGCAGCTCAGTCAGTAGGTGCTGGGGCCAGCCGAGGCAGCCCCTGCACCCAGCTGCTCTTCCTGAGCTCCCAGCTATTCACTCCTGCTGGAAATCAGAGCTGTGTGCCACAAGGCCTATTATACAACTCCCATACAATCCAAAGTTACCAGTGGCTGAATCTCCATTGGTGTTAGCCAGCAAAACCTCTTAAAGCAGGGTATTTGGGGAGGGGGTAAGATGGGGACGAAACTGAGCTATCCAAGGATCCACTGGGTTTTTAAGTCAGTCTAGTTACTGGCAAGTTGTTTGTTTGTTATTGCTGCTGCTATTGCTACCATTAATTTATTATTGACCTTCTAAACCATGGGTAGGCAAACTAAGGCCCGGGGGCTGGATCCGTCCAATTGCCTTCTAAATCCGGCCTGCAGACAGTCCGGGAATCAGCATGTTTTTACATTAGTAGAATGTGTCCTTTTATTTAAAATGTATCTCTGGGTTATTTGTGGGGCATAGGAATTTGTTCATTCTTCCCCCCTTCAAAATACAGTCCAGCCCCCCACAAGATCTGAGGGACAGTGGACCGGCCCCCTGCTGAAAAAGTTTGCTGACCCCCCGTTCTAAACATCCATCTCAAGGCAATCTACACATAAAATAATTAAAAAACACAAAAACAACGAACACATTGAAAACAAGTTTTAAACCCTAGCAAGTGGGCATTTGTAATCAAAACCCATTTATCACCTGGGAAAGCCTATTGGAACAAAAATGTCTTCAACTCTTTCTAGAAAGTGCAGATTATGGGCACCTGTCATATCTCAACAGGAATTATGCTCCACTGATGTGGAAGTTGTGCAGGGGCATCTTACCCATAGACATTAGTGGCACGGGGCGCCGGGGCACCAGATTTTGGAGGGTGCCACAGGCTGAGTGTCCGGGAAGGAGAGTTAGGGCGCGTTCCCTTCCCCACTCTGGGGCAGCCTGCTCCTCTCCTCTCAGCCACCCATCGGCGAAGCCCCTTCGCCCCCTCCGGCTGCCTGGGTGCCTGACGGGTGCGATCGGGGCTGGGCGTGGGGTGCCCCTCTCTGGTTGCATCGCTATCTGTGCACCTCCCTGCAGAGTCTGGGAGCAGAGCAAGGAAGCACCCTGTGAGATCCCGGTGCAAAGCGAGGATGGCACAGGCGGCAAGCCACCCGATCTGCTTCCTGGCCCTCCTGTGGCGCAGACTTCCCCAGATGGGGGCAGGTAAAGGGCACCGGGTGCTTAGAGGGAAGCTTCGCAAGAGGCCATCTGGGCTGCGATCTGGGTGCCTCTTACTTACGTACAGCGCCGAGCGTGCGTTGGACAATCCGGACCAAAGGCCCCTTCCCCTAAAAAAGGTCGACAACTCTGGGAAATGGGGGAGGGGGTGCCGGAGAGATATGTGCACCACGCTGGATATGCTTAAGATGGACCTGAAGTTGTGTGTGTGTGTGTGTGTGTGTGTGTGTGCAAGGGTGGGGTAGGGCTGATCCAGTTCTGTTTGCTGCACCAGCCTGGAATTGGCACAGCAAAAACTGCAGACTTTTAACGTCCCCCAACAGTGTTGGGGCTGCAGACACAGCAGTTCTGCAGCAGCTGTTCTAAGTCTTGTTGCTGCCTGCTTGGGATTAGGACTGCACCATTACTCCCAGTTCACAAATCAACCAGTGAAGTAA
The DNA here is from genome assembly GCF_027172205.1 of Podarcis raffonei. Classification (NCBI taxonomy): domain Eukaryota; kingdom Metazoa; phylum Chordata; class Lepidosauria; order Squamata; family Lacertidae; genus Podarcis; species Podarcis raffonei. Next base: position 67,788,637 of record NC_070603.1, read on the forward strand.
TATAGCATCTGTAAGAGTGAAACTATTCGTCACACACGAGATCAACAGAAGGAAAAGCAAATAACATATTTTTTCCCCTATAGAACGCCAACTTGGTTTCCCTTATGCTTCTGAATGCAGAGCATTCCATACCATATAAAGTATGTGAAGAGACAAAAAAGTTGTTGTTATTGTTGTTGTTATTACTACTACTACTACTACTACTACAGTGTTGTGTTTGTGGTTTGGTTTTCTCTCATTTCTCCAGCCACTAAAGGTAGAGGGGAATTTCCTCCCTTCAAATGGTGACAATAAAATGATTACCCGGGCCTCAGTTTAGCATAATGGTTCAGAAATGCTCATAGCATATTGCAGACTTAAAGTGGAAATTATTAGGTAGCTGTTCTTTGTTATAATAATGATCACTCCACAAATAAAAGCTCTTCTCCCAAAGGTACTGCAAGGCACAAAATGCTAATTCTGAAGATTATGTGCTCGCTTTTATTAAATATTACTATGCCCTGTTCTGTTTGAGGGCTTCACTGCTCTGATTGTTTTATGAGTGCCATGTTAATGTCATCCCCATCTCGCTAGCAGCAGGCACACATTTTAGCTTTTGCAGGAGAATTGATCAAAGGCCACGTGCTGTGGGAATTGCTGAGAAAACACGGACAAGCGGTAAAAATCTAACTGATTAATTGGTTTAAATTTCATTTCAGGGTGTTGAACTTTGGCTTGGGACTCTAATACTACACTAAGAGTCAGGGCCTAATTACCAGATTTCCAATTTGCCTCAGCACAATGGCGCAGACAGAGGAAAATGAATACTAAAAATAATTATAATGGGGAGGGGGGAACCTTTTCTGCTCTGTACTTATTTAACCGCTAATGCTCTGTGTGGGCAAACAGTTTTACTGGGGAAGCCTCCAGCAGCGCCTGCTGGGCCACCAGGGTATCTAATGACACAAATAAATTAAGAAGCTAGTGGCAGCGTCAAAGATTCTGATTTGCCAGATCGAAGGGACAGTGATGCAGATGCGCACCAACATGCAGTGGCCCCATCACCCCCATTCATTAGTAGCTAGAATTCATGTAAGCAATGTGCCTGGCTTCCACTCTCAAAGAGAAACAATCTATTACATTGATAAAACACACATACACACAGGGAGCGGAAGACTGTGCTTACTTTGGAGTTTATGGGTGGGCCTTGAGAATAAGGGTTAATTGAACTCAGAAGTTCAGGCTTACTGAGGCGAATTAGTGCCATGTACAGCTATCAGCAAGGTCCTGCCGTTGGTCTTGTAATCTATTTGTGCTGTGATTAATACACAGTCCGCGCTGGACTCAGGAAGAAAGACCCAACCCCTAGCCCTCTTCTCTAATATTCATCATGAAACATTGGCTTAGCTTCCATATTCCATAAGAGGAGGCTCCAGCAACGCTGGACGTCGTCAGAATTGAGCTATGAGCATATATGCATTTGATAACGTCTGAAAAGGGCAAATGCAATCTAACTGCACAGAATCAGTTCAACGAATTAAAGCAAGACGCAGCCGAGAAGCAACATCTTTAAAATGTAAAGCAACAGTTACGGGAGAGACAAACAATTCTGATTAAATAAATTTGGACTGGGTTTAAAATGGTCCTAGGGGAAAATATTTGTCCAAAGATCTTCAAGCAAACCAATTAACAGACTACATCAAACAGTCCTTAGAGCGATGGAAATGGAAATTCACAATCAGGTTAGCTCTCTGTACAACTGGGCCTCGGGGCTTAATACAGCCTATAGTCAATATAGTATTGAGTCTACAGTGATTATCCTTGAGAAGGGTGGCTAGATGCTATGGCAGTAGAACCAAGGGCTCACTCACACAGTTTTGAAGATCAAGTTCTGCAATTTGGCATATGTGGCTAACAATGTTGCATAGGAATTGTGCTTTCATGTTCCCAGAGACATAAGAAACACTATCTCTTGTTGCCTACCCACCCACCCATTCCTACTGCACTCACAAAATCTCTTTAAAATAAAGTTCATGCAACTAGGTTCCTGTCCACCTTGCACGCACAAAGGTTCACATCCCACAGGAACAAAAAGACAGCATATTCCAGTAATGCTAAATAAGCATAAGGGCTGCACTTTCAGCAAAACACTAAACACTTTGAGAGGTCAAAACAAATACATAAAACAAAGCTGTTTTAAATCAAATCAAGTCATTGGTCCATCAAGATTAATACTACAGTGATACCTCGGTTTACGAACTTAATCTGTTCCAGAAGTCTGCTCTTAAACTGAACTCTTAATCCGAGGCGCACTTTCCCTAATGAGGCCTCCCACTGCCGGGGGCCTTCCACCGTTCGGCTTCTGTTCATAGACCGAGGTAAAGTTCTCAAACTGGGACACTACTTCTGGTTTTGCAGAGTTTGTAAACCAAATTGTTCATAAACAGGACTGTTCTTAAACCGAGGTACCACTGTATATATCCTAACTGTCAGCAACTTTCTAGGACTCCTGGTATTGCCTAGTTGTAGCCCTGGGATTCTTCCTCTAAATCTCCCAGAATGTGTAACTCTCCTTGAAAATAATTGTGATTTATATATACATCATCATCATCATCATGAATGGAGGAGAAATTTGATTTAATTTAAATCAAATTTAAATCTGAGTCTATCACATTCCAAAACAATATGTGATTCAAAACACAGCTATCCTTTTAAATTCATACGTATCCAAATTTAGCAATGCAGTTCTCCAACAAAACAATGTTTACAAAAATCCATATAAAACAATTCCTTCCAGTATCACCTTAGAGACCAACTAAGTTAGTTATTGGTATGAGCTTTCATGTGCATGCACACTTGTATCTGAAGAAGTGTGCATGCACACGAAAGCTCATACCAAGAACTAACTTAGCTAGTCTCTAAGGTGATACTGGAAGGAATTTTTTTATTTTATTTCGACTACGGCAGACCAACACGGCTACCTACCTGTAACTAAAAATCCATATATTAGAGCAAATCACTTGCAAAAGTGTGTACATTAGTCAAAATGGCATATTAAAATGTGTTTATTAGGAGAAATTTGTACTAAAATGCTGATGAATTTTTGTGAAAAAAAATTGAAAAATAAATCAATCATTAATTGCTGCAAAATGTGGAGAATGGAAATTAAGACTGAAAAAATTAGAAACTGAGAGAACTGAAGTTGACAGTTCTTTTCAACCCTCATAATAGCAATAATAGTGGGGTGTTTCCCCCAGGTGGCCCACTGAGGTCACCTTTATCTTCATTTTCTAGTTGACACTGCAGTCATTGCTAATATTATATTCATTTGAAAACTCACTCCTAATGAATGAAGTAAGTAGAATGCTGCTTAGATGTGAAATATGACATTTTAGAGAAACGTACCTCAAAGTGGTAACATTTTTTTCTAAATAGTGTGAAAATAAATCATATGGCTTTACTGTAGAATTTTATTTGTCCATTTATGGTCGTCAATTTAACTGCCAAATAATATTTTTTTAAGTTCTGTATTTGTAAACAGCACAAGGGGGGAAACTGTTTTGTGTCATCCCTAGTTAAGTGTTTAAATAAATACTTATTGATTTTGTTTCCGTCTTCAGCCAGTCACTATGCCTAGAAGAAACAAGGGCAGAGATTTTGTTACACTGCTTTTGCTTGACACTTATGGAGGCATAGAGTATCATTTGCTGTATTTTGAAGAGGGTATGCTATGTGCAGATACCATGGGAGCCTAAAATGGTAACAGTGTAGGACTGGCTGTTGATTGATGCTGGAGACCACGTGTCCTTGCAGACAAACAGTGGTGTGCTGCTGCCCTTATGTCCTGCAAGAGATGTTGCATTAGAGGGGCTTGATCCAGCAGGGATTTTCTTATGTTCTGGTGGTGAACTTCCAACTGCCTGGCCAGAAGTTTGGCTTGCTGCTTGCTTTCATTTAGTCTGGCAAAAGACCCTTCAATATTTCTGAAACATTTTTGGGGGGTGGGGGGGGAGAAGAGGTAGCAAGCTCAAATTCATTTCACCCTGAAGTCACAGGCTATGGAAGAGCTTGGGCTCAGCTCCCCTCTTGACCCAGTTCCTTTTGTGGCAAACAGGGATGGGAATCTGGTATTCCTGTTGCTGCTGAGCTACAGTTCCCCTCCTGGTGGACACAGAAGTCCACCTATATCTGGAGGGCCACAATCTTTCTATCTCTGCCTTCAAGGAATGTGAGGAGGGGACTGGGTTCAGAGGAGGCACATCCTTGAAGCACAGTTCTTTCCTTTCCCTTGTTCTGAGGGTTCCAAAATGGAATTCTTTCCTATCACCCACACAGCTAAAAGTTGGTTACATATATACTCCAAGGAACCCCAATTACTAGACTTCTGAAAATGGGAAAGTTGAGTACTTCTCCCTCTTAAAAACAAAAGCAACCTGAAAGGCTTGCATTCAACACATCAGTGTAAAGTTCCACTTCTACACCCACAAAAAGTCTGCTTTAGAATCTTCTGGAGCGGATTTTGAGGGGACAGGGGAGGGAGTTCTGTTGTGCATGCAGAAGTCTATTACATGAGCAGAGCCACAGAGCCAGAGTATCCTCAAATAATTAAGGTCTTTCTGCATTTTCCACAAAGTTGACAGTTGGTATACACGTAGTATGGGACACCCCTATTTCTACAGGAATGTGAGAACATGTTTTTACTAGAGGTTTGCCAAAATGGGATTTTAAACATTTTTTAAACTTTCATATGTGGTTGAAAAGCACCTCCATTTTTCAGTTGGATTAGAAAATAAAGGGTTACTATTAGTAATGGATAAGACAAGGAGAATAAGGAAGATTAAATTAAATTAAATTAAATTAAGGGAAGATTTGCTAAATAATTGATTAGAAATTGGAATACAGAAAAGGGAGGCATGAGGAAGTCGGAGAAGGAAGGTATAAGAAATTAAGATCTGAAATTGCACTTGTTTTTTGTTTTTGTTTTTGTTTGTTTGTGTATTTGTTGTGTTTATTGTATGTTTTTGTGGTTATAAAAAATTCTTTAATAAAAACATTATAAAAAAGAAAAGAAAAGCACCTCCATTTTTCAGGATGCCTTCACATGCGTCTTCAACAGTTTCCACTCCACCCCACAAAGCCCAGGGCATTAAAAGGAAATGTGAAAAAGACCTCACTGAGTTGAAGACTCCGAGGAGCCTGTCCCTGAGGCACAGATCAGGGAAACTCATCACACTGGAAAGCAAAACAACTTGTGTAATGCAGGAGGTTCTGAAGTTCCCCAACCTGCCTGAACTAAAATGTAAGCAGAGACCCTTTACATACTCTCTGTAATCTTAGAGAAGCCCAGGGAGCATATGAAGATTTAATGCCCAAACCTTTGTTTGGTTTGATTACAGAATACACTCACTTCACACACACACATTTTGTTGTTGTTGTTTAGTCTTCTTAGTCGTGTTCGACTCTCCGTGACCCCATGAACCAGAGCATGCCTTGGAAACTCTCACTTTCTTCTCAAAGCTTCTCCTTTTTAATGTCCATGGAATTTTCTTGGCAAAATACTGGTTTGCCGGTTCCTTCTCCAGGTGGATCATATTTAGTCTAAACTCTCCTGTCTGTCTTGGCATAGCTCAGAGTTTCTTGGAGTTATTCAAGCCCCTTCATCATGACAAGGCAGTGATCCACACATGTCTCTTAGCATTTCTCCATTGGGTTAGCCTCCTAATATGCAATACAGCACTATGTAGTGCTCTTCTTCTAATGAAAAAAGGTGCCGGTACTGTGTACTCTTGAGTACCTGCAGAAAAACAACAACACTGGTCCTATTGCATGTATTCAGAAGTTCCACTGAAATTGGTTATATTTACTCCCAGGTATTACAGCCTAACTGATCTAAATACTAATGTGGCAATAATATATACTCCACTTATCTTCTTGAGAAATACTGCTGTTTGATGCATTTCCCCTCAAGCCAGCTTCCATCTGATTTGAAAATGTAAGCCACTTTCACTTCAGTTAAGCTGAGGTCTGTCCATTTGAGACGGCTGTTGTGCACATACAGATGGCAGCTTCCAGGAATAGGGGAGGAGGGAAAGTTGCAGCCATGGGGAATCCAAATAGGTAATGTGTATTGGACAAAGACATTCCCACCCCCACTCCCTCTGGTGTGCACAGCAACGTGCAAATGAGACTGGAAATGCAGTAGGGAAAAACGAACTCACTGCGCTTTCAGCTGCTAATGTGTACATGGCCCAATATGGACTATAATTCTGCAGAGCAATTAAAAGGCGAACTTTGCGCTACTTGTTCCCTACCAGTTCTACTAGAGTCAATGGAACCACTGCAGAAGAGGAAAACTTTTAATGGATTTCCTATTATTATGCTAGTAATTATGCTTAAATTACTGTTTTAAATTATGTCCATTACTTATAAAGACAAGACCTAGGGAGAAATCCTCACAGGGGGTCTAGGTTATGGGGAGAGGGGGACTGTGAACTGTTGGTGAAAGGGAGGAAGAAAAGCAAGAGAAGTAGAAGGCAAGAGAGGCAAAATGAAATACAGCTTAAGTACCCAATAAAGCATTTTGCTGCAAGTCTGTAATTTAATTGTTTAATTGTTTACTGAGCTGGGACAAAGACAGCGAATGCTTAAGCACTATGGGGGATCCAAAGCCTTTGTCTGTAGACAGATGATTACTGGGATCAGAGATGTGGAGACCACTTGGTTCCACTGTAGAAAAGCTTCAGTGGAATCTGCCAGAATGTCTGGACAGGATCCAGAATGCAGGAGGTCTTTCCTGGACTGCGAAACAGAGGCTGCAACAGCTATTTGCCCCCATTGTCACAGACAGAAATGCTTCTGAATACCTGGTGCCAGAAACCCCTGGAGGAAAGTGCTCTTGTGCCCAGGTTCTGCTTGTGGGTTTACCACAGTGATCTGGTTGGCCACTGTTAGTCCAGCAGGATGCTGGACTAGATGGTCCATTGGAAAGACCCAGCAGGCTCTCCTTATGGACATCAGAATGGGATTTATTGACCTGCACAATGTGTACAAACACTCTCAGCATCTGTAGTGATAGTGATGGAGACATGCACTTGGTCACATTACTTCAGTGGTCAAAGTGGGATGCTTTAATAAAATCTATTGGATGGGGTGGGTGGGTGGGTGGGATGCTTTTGAAGAAGACTTAAAACCAGTCTACTTATTTTAAATCAGGAATGAGGAAACCTGGCCGTTCAGATGTTGTTGGACTAAAGCTATGACCATCTGGGACTGATGAGATTTTGAATTCAACAGCATCTGGATGGCCAAATGTACCCAGTTCCCTTTATTAAATGGATTTTAAACTCTTCTGGGATGCTACATAGATAAAAAGTCACTTGACCCAAGCCAGAGCTCTTTGTGGAACTGAGGCAGGCAGGCAGCTGCCACGGCAACTTCCTACCACAACTGAAGATCCAAACCTGGGAGAAGCCCTGGAAAAAGAGAAAACCCTAAGCACTGGAAAAGCCATGGGGAAATAGAAAATTGTCTATCCAGATGCCTGACTGCTTCTGCCATACCTGCTTGTTGCCTCTCCCAGCTTCACAAACACATCTGGCTTGGCCAAGGCTAGAAGATGGAAATGGTCCCATTCCATTGAAAATAAATGGTATCCCAGCCTACCCTACCCTGAGAACCCCAGGTTTTGACCTCATTTACAGTAACTCTATTCATTTCATGGTAATGATTGATAACAGATTGTAATTATTTAAAGTATGAATGTACTAATTCAAGCTTGTTAGTAAATTGTTTACGCAGTTATAAATATGGTGAATAGACCGCAGGCTAAATTGAATGTGGCCTAATTTCAAATGAAACTATCCCACTTCCTCCCTCGCCCCACACTGCGTGTTGTGTTAGGCAGATTTTCAAAATCATGCTAATGAAATTACATCAGCTGCACAGAGGTTTTGCATCAGCACTGCAGGAAGAACTGAAACGGAAGTCTATAGGTTAGAACTCCCAACCCTAGACAAGTGTAAAATGGCCAATAAATAAAACGGTATAAATAAGGAATCATTAATTATTTACTAATTCAGTTGATTGCCACGCTTGTTGTAATCAAGAAATCTACTTGCTCTCATACCGTGACAACATTTATCAATTCTCCTACTTTTGGATAAATTCTGCTTTTTTGGACACTGCAGGAAGACAGTAGTCAAATTAAAGAAACCCTTAAAAAAATGAGGAAATTGTTGGAGAACAACAGACTGTAATTTGGTTTCTACAAATAAAAACTCACGACGTCCTTGTGCTCTTATTCTTGTTTTGATTTCTTTTCTAAAAAAAGAGGATATCATTTAATGCAATTTTCCAGAGCCTGGGAATCATAAAATCAAACATGAACAAGTCTATTGGAAAATCTGTGACGTTAATCTTGGCCTACGTTGTATTTTTAACAAGCACTGAATTTGTGTGTTGGATAATCCAGATGGCCATAGAGGAATCATCTTGATAGGATTAAACCTTTGTGGTGAACTCTGCTCCATCTGTTCTCAGAGGTTTGCCTCTGCCTGTCGGAATATAAATTTGCAGCCTCTGTGTGTCTTGCAGCATAAGTAACAGTGGCGCTTTGCAAATACACACACACATGCATGCGCGCGCACACACACAAACCCTTGAGCACTTATTAGTAATGTGCAATAAAGGTAGCTTGGAGTTTACTGCCAAAGAAACATATTGGATTTATTATTCATCTGAAGAACAAAGTGTGCAGTACCTAAATTTGAACAAAAAAGATGTTTGTTGTTGTTCAGGGACTTGTTCAATTCATTAAACCATAATACTACCATAAATTCACAGATGAAGGTATGACTGCACATGAAGCAGGGAGACGCTTAATCTTTGAAAACTATTATACGTTGCTAGAATGCAGGATACAGTTTTGCTTTGACACGCTGACTGTTAAATATTCCAAATCTGTAAAACCCAAACAGCAATGGTTGCAGTTATTTCTGTCTCAACCCAGCTACAGATCGGGGTGGGGAAAGATGATTGGAATAACACAGAAAAGCAACCTGGGTCTGTACTTTCTGGTTCTGTCATGAGATATCTATTGACACCACTGGCTTCTTGCACCAATGGCTGCTGCCTTCCTTATGCAGCAAGGATAGCTGTTCTAGTGCTGTGCCAAAATATGTCCTCCAATGCAAAATAAAGCTTCCATTTCTCCTGCCTCTTCCACGGGGCACTCTGGAGTTTCTTAAGAATTCTGGTGTGATTTCCAGTGAAGTCATCCTGTTAGCACAAGGGCTTCCACCTGTGCAATGTGACTTTGTCTTTGCCCCCACATCCCCAAATCTGTTTTTGAGGCTGGAGCAGACTCAGGGTGGGCACAGGAAGAGGAGAGGGAGAGGAAGTCCCATTGCACAGGCAGAAGTCCCTGCGCTAATGGGATGACTCCACTGGATAAAACCCTAGGCATAGAGAAAGTCAAGCTTTCTGTATTGCTTTTATGGTTGTGGGTGGCTAATCTTTCCATTAAACATTTTTTCCATCACTCTGCAGTCTCCCTGGTTGCTTGCACTTCCTAATTTAGAAAAAAGAGGTATTAGTTAACCCGTAATGTCTTGCCCTGAGCTATGTGAAGTAAAGGAAGACAGGGAGGCTGCCTACCAAACACCAGAGATCCGGGCACTCACTTATTTTGGTTTTAAAGGAAGCGTTCTCTGCATTCATTTCTTTTAAAAAATGAAAAACTCTTCACTTTTTTTGAAAAAAGAAAAGAAATAAAGCTGTGAGGTCCACAGCAAGACCACTTCTCATGCTTACAGAAAAGCCCAGCTGATGACATGAGGATATGAGCACTGAGAAAGTCTTCAGAATTACTGGAATTATAAAACGAAAGAAAAGGCACCCACAAACACAGCTTGACCACTCTGAAAGGAAGGCAGCTGCAACAAAAACCATGTACCTTACCTATGAGAATTTTAATACACAAACACAAAACTTCCCTTTTATAATTTTCAAATAAAATGTATTTTCCAAGTAAGTGATGGTTAATAGTGTGCAGGAGGAAATGTGGGTGCAATTTTCATCACAGTAGTAATATATTCAGCATCCACAATGATTTAAACAAACCCTTGAAAGGCTTGAGCCAATGCAGAGACATACTATGGTGGAATGTCACATAATTCCAGAATCTGCTCCCAAAGACGTATGTAGGAGATCTGACTATTCTTTAAAATAACAGTCTTGGTTTGCAATTTCAGTGCAGCCTTGATATTATAGGTCATATTTCTGAAAGTTTATACAGTAGAGTCGCAACTTACGCATGTTGAACTTGCACACATTCGGCTTTATGCACTGGGCTGCTTAAACAAAATCACAATGGGGGTGGAAAGGGGGGGCCTTTGGCAATCCCACCTGCCATTGCAACCAACTTTGGCTTTATGTACTATTCCTGGAACATCACCCCCACCTAAACTGCAGGTCTGGTGTAACAGGTTTAAGGCAAATGAATCATTATTTCATAGCCTGTTCTAATACTTAGTAGCTATTTCAGAGTCTATTCCAGAACTTCGTGAATACAGGAAATGTTAATGCACAAGTCCAAAGAGAGGATAACTTTTGCTGTTGGTGGTAATCCTCCTCTGCCTCCTAGCCATAGCATTAGTTCATTGGAACCAGCGTGGTATAGCAGATAGAGTGCTGGACAAGGACCTGGAAGACCAGTGTTCAAATCTCCACTCAGTCATGAAGCGCACTTGGTAACCTTGGGCCAGTTGCTCATGCTCAACCTCACAGGGTTATTGTATGAATAAAATGGGGGAAACAAGATCTATGTATGCCACCCTGAGCTCACTGGAGGAAAGGTGTGATGTTTGTAATAAACAAACAAATATTGTAAATAGGTTCTGTGTGAAACTTAACTGATAAAATAAATATATATGGCTTCAACGCATCATATAACGGAACCAAATACCCAATAGTCAGATGTATCCTTGATCCTATTTTGGTCAGACCCTGGGAATTACATGGGAACATAGGAACATGCCTTATCAGACCATAGGTTCGTCTAGCGCAGTGCTTTCTACACTGAATGGCAGGAGATCTCCAGGGTTTCAGAAAGAGATCTCTCCAAGCCCTATTGAACCTGGAACCTTCTGCATGCAAATCAGAAGCTCTGCCACTGAGCTAGAGGTTAGGAAGAGGAAAAATGTTCAAAATTTGCAGTATTTAAAATGGACCAATAGAATGGCCCAGGGCGGATCTACTATGAAATTAATGAAGAGGCTCCAGAAGTAACTTTAGTCCACTTTTTTTAAAAAAAATGGGTCTATTAGACCCAATTTGAGTCACACGAATCAAAAACTATAAGGCATAGGAAATTTTTATTCACACCAGCGACTTTGACATATGAGATAATCCAGTACAGCAATTTAAATCAAAATCTGAGATATAATTTTTTTTAAAAATATGGTGATCTGTCGTGGAACAATCCCATTGAAGAAGATAACAAACCTCATTACTGGTTGCAAAGGGATCCCCATAACAGTTCATCATTATTATTATTATTATTATTATTATTATTATTATTATTATTATTGCTATTATTATTTATTGAATTTATATACTGCCCTATACCCAGAGGCTTCAAGCTTCAGGGCTCCCAAAATGTAGTTCTGCCACTGGAATGACCCATCTAATTTGCCATACCTGTAAGATGTGTACTTTTACCATATGAAAAATGTACACAGGCCGACTTGGCTATCCCACCACCCACCACCCTACTGCCTTTTTGGCTTCTGCTATTTGTTGAGACTGATATAGAATCAAAGCAGTTGCCAAAGACATCCAGTAATTGCACAGGGTAGAGGGGGAAAGTGAGAAGGAAAAAAGCACAGCCCTGGCCCTTAAAAAAAAAAAAGGAAGAGAGAGCCATTTAAACTGCTTGTCAGTTGTCAGCTTGACAAGGCCACTTGAATATATTCGGGAGTATTTGCATAAATGCTCACGGTGAGTTCACCATGGCTGCTAGCGCTAATGGTACATAAAGTAATTTAGTCACTTCTCTTAGGCATCCTGTCAGAGTGATGAGCACCTCCTCTTTGCCTTGTTGCATATTAGATCATTAGATAATAAAGTGTTAGAGCATGCGAGCCGACAGGGTCCCTAGCACTATAATTTTGAGGCTACTGCATTATGCTGTGGAGGGGGAGAAAAAGAGACAAACCAATTGTGCAATTGGCTTTAAATTCAAATAAATACAACCTGCAGGCTGGGAAATTACTTTGAAGCGAGGCTATTGAGCTTGCTGATAAAACTTTGCACACGTCTACAGTGAAACCTGGCCCCCACTGAACGAAGCAGGATTTCACCTGAACGTCACTGCTTTGTTATCTGGTGAAAATGCAAGATTTGAGCTATCTTCTCAACATGTGCCGGAGCAGCACTAACATCTTTATTTTACACTAAGGGAACTGTGGGCTCACTTATTTTGTGCTTCCTATTGCCACCTTGCCTGCTTTTGCAAATCTGATGCACGGCCCATTTCCATGTTCTTTCCTTGCCTGACAACTTCCCCCCAGCTTACTTAGGGCTGATACACGTGTCACAGCCCCAACATGGAGAAAGCTTCAAAAGAGCCTCCAGGTGACTATAATATTTGTAGTGTGCTCAGCAGCTGTGGATTGCTTTCTCAGCCACTAGAAAGCTTGCCACAAGTCATTCGGCCAGGCTGGAGGAGGTGGTCTGTGATATCTGTCGTCTTTGATAACACAGGGCCAGTGCCACCACTCCTTTGCAATGAGGGATGTTGAGGGATTCCAATGAAAACAGAAGCAGGAGTGGAAATTGTCAGTGTTCAGGTATTTGTCCTCTGTTCAAAATGGAAATCAATCCAGTGAGTTCTATCCATGTTTCCTGTTGGTGTTCCTTTCAATCCGCAAATGATACAGAATGGATTACACCCTCCCCCCATTTGAACTGCATTTTCTTTGCATTGAAATTAATGGAGTGGAATAACATAGTGACAACATAATTACCTAATTTACAAAATTAATTGCACAAACTACATTGGCTGCATAATTTGACCACAGCAGGCAGCAAGGCAGAAGGCGAACTGCAAAGGAACAGAAACAGAGCTGCAAGTGACCAAATACAAGGTGAAGTGGAAAACAATGTCTGCTTACATCTTGCAGCTATTTGAAAATCCAGGGCGCTGCTTACCTGGTAGCACTGGGGTCTACTATGGGGTCATGAGCTACAGATAATTACCCTCGCTGTGGTTACAGATGCCGCATGGCAAGCTTTTTAGCAGTGATAACCAGCGGTAGCAAGTGCCCATTGAAACTGACAGGGGGAAAGGTAGGAAGACCAACAGGAGGTGAAGCCAGAGCCAATGACTGGCAGAGCAGCTCTCTGAACTGGTTGTGAGAAAGAAGGCGGGAAGATGGAGGCTGGCTGAGGGCAGACTAAGGCTGCTGGGACAGTGCCCTCACTGGACAAGCCTCCACTGGCTACAACAGTGTTCCTAACTGTCTTAATTCCACCCGGATGTTTATATTCATCTATATACTCTTCTAAAGGTAAAGGGACCCCTGACCATTAGGTCCGGTCATGACCGACTCTGGGGTTGCGGCGCTCATCTCGCTTTATTGGCCGAGGGAGCCGGCATACAGCTTCCAGGTCATGTGGCCAGCATGACTAAGCCGCTTCTGGCGAACCAGAGCAGCACACGGAAACGGCGTTTACCTTCCTGCCGGAGCGGTACCTATTTACCTACTTGCACTTTGTGCTTTCGAACTGCTAGGTTGGCAAAAGCTGAGACTGAGCAACGGGAGCTCACCCTGTCGTGGGGATTCAAACCGCCGACCATCTGATCGGCAAGTCCTAGGCTCTGTGGTTTAACCCACAGCGCCACCCACGTCCCACTACTCTTCTAGTCAGTGCTTAATTTATATAAAGAGAGAGAGTTAATCAGGCTCACGTTTTGCTAAGACATTGCAACCTCATCCCCCTAGTTACAGACGACTGAACTGTGGTTATCAGAGAATTCAGACCAAGGGGTGAGATAGCGGCTACAATGCTGACACCAGCGAAGAGGTTGCAGCTCATTCTTTTCCAGAATTCCTCTGAAGTGTCACATCATTTTACTGCTGAGGTCCCTCTAGTTCAGGATAACATAAGCCATGATCGCGCCTATACTATGTAGTAGTCTATAGCATGTCAGAATATACGCACACATTTTACGACTGTCAAAACGCAGCCCATGGTGGTTTTACAACCTTGTTCACTGCCTTGGCTGTTTGAAGTCAACCTCAGAAATGAGGAAATGAAATTCTGCCTGAACAGATTACGAAGTGAGGATACCCACAGAAGAATTTCTGGGAGCTGTGAATAGAACAGCCTACAGGGATACAGTCAAAGGACAAACTGCATTCTAGCAAGTAATCACTGTAGGTAATAACTGCTTTGGTGCATAGTTGTCAAAATATTACTCAAAGGAGGTAATAGCACCAGGCTAACAAAGCAGCTCCTAACACCACTTCACAGTGCAGCCTTAATATAAAACTGTCAAATACAAGAGTGGTGGTGCAGCATAAGTGCATTTAAAAAGTTGTTTTATGCATTTTAACTTATCTCATTAATAAGATTTTACTGTAAACTGGCATATAATTTTGATAGATAGATTAATACAAGTGTGTGTGTGTGTGTGTGTGTGTGTGTGTGTGTGTGTGTGTACATATACAGGAAAAGAATCCACCCCTCCCCAGAAAGCAAAAAGATCACTCTAGTTAAACTCATATACTTATGGAATTTATTTACAACTGATATGATCTCTTTCACCCTTTAAGAAAAAAAAGTACTACAGTGACTTGTTAATATGGCACACAAAACTTCAGTGGCAGGCCTAAGTCTCTACACATTTCACATCCACCTCTGTTGGGGCTGGGTGGGTAGGGTGCTAAAGACATTATTTCATCTGGCAAATTCTGCATCGTAACCACTTTCCTTCAAATGTCTTTCGGTCTGGGGGTTTTGGGGGTTTCTTTGGTGGTGGTGGGGGTTTTCCTTATAAAGCTACAACCCTGGAGGTCAATATTGATTTTGGGTACATTGGTTTCTCTGTGAACATCTTAATGTATCTAAATAAGCTTTGAAATAATCAAGCAGAATTTCTTCCTCTCTCTAAAAAAGAAGAAAAAAAACCTATTAACTGAGTAAACCATAATAACAATGGCAAGCCACTGATTACTGTGGTTTACCCTGCTTGTACCACACAATGCTGCTTAGCCTTTGCCAGCTATTACTTTTTAAATATAGAAACATTTAGTTGAGTAACGTATTTATTTATGTATGTTTTATCAAGAACTTGGTGGATGTAAAAGCATGATTTTGATTACACTGAGATAAACCACTGAGAGTAACTTCCCTTTTTACTGACTGACAAGTGGACTATAAATGGAAAAAAGGCTAGATAACCCCAAAGCATACCAGATTTCTGACACATGAAATCGTTGGAACCAAACTGGGAGGGCAAAAAGAGTCCTTTAGGACAGCTTTGGGTCTTCAGATGTTGTTGGACTACAACTCCAATCATCCCTGACTACTGTTAGCTAGAGATTATGGAAGTTGCAGTCCAACAATATCTAGGAACCAAAGGTTGAGAAAGGCTGCTCTAGAAGGTGACACCTTGTATGATTGGCTCAGTACTATACAGGCAACAGTAACAAAAATAGGCCTAATTGTAAAACATTTAAGTGTGCCTACTCTTCAAGCTATGTAGTAATAATAATAATAAATGTAATAATAAACTAATAAACTAATAAACTAATAACACACATTGCACCAGAAACACTCTTCTACACAAGACTATATTTGGAAAGAGATCCACAACATCCTGTGGTTATGAGAACAGGATTCCCTGTCCTGAATCTTAAATCTGTGGACCATTTCTGGATATTAGATTTCATTGGTGACCTCTCATCATCCATGACCATTGGCCATGCTGGCTGCAGCTAATGGGGCTAACAACATATGGAGAGACAAAGGCTTCCCGATGCTGGCATAAAGGCTCTGGGTGAATGGCCAGAGGGGCTGCCACCACCCTCCACAACATCTGGTGTCTAGGGCAGCCAGCTCACTTTCCTTAATTGTTGAGCCAACCCTGAAGTGAGCTACTTCTCCAGCACAATGGTCTCTTAAAAAGGTGAGCATTCCCCAATGACTTCCAAACTGTTTCAAATAAGTAAATGCGAAACATTTGGAGAGTGGCTCTAGAAACATTAATTCCAGTTTTAGAAGATAATAGTAGAACTACAGAATTTGGTGTTGACTGTCATGAGCTGAACTGTCAAGAAAACTGCTATAATAAAGTACGATTTCCTTTGCTTTCCCCAAAACATTACCTCATCTCATGGGGTGGAAGTATGGGAAATATTTAGAGCAGATAGTTGTGCTCTAAGTGTGAGAACAGGAATATTTCCAAGCTTGAAGGAATCTAGCGCTGTCTTAGTAACTGGCAGGTATTCATGTGGCCTCCTTGTAGGGGGAAAATATCTCCTTAAAAAACAAAAAAGTAGGCTTTGAAGGACTATGGTTTATGTTAGGACACTTCAAGGATGAATGAATAAATATCCTTTGTATAGCTTTGCGTCTTGCTAATTAATAAAATAACAGTTTGCACATTCCTTAGTAAAATCAGGCAAAAATTATGACAGTGGTTTGTTTATTAAATTAGGTTGTTGGCAGGGATGGAAAAAATCTATAGTATGAGTTATAGCCTAAAAAGTTAAAGCTAAATAAATACAGATGTAAGTTATGTTTACATAATAAGAAACACTGCAGAGCTAAGAATTTTAGGTTAGAAAGTGCAAACTTGTGGACCTGATTCATTATGCATTTTCTGCATAACTACATTTACTCACGTAAGTTGTTCCAGTAATTTTGAATGTATGCAAAGAAAAATGGTAGGGTCTGATGATATCACACTCAAATATTGAGGTGAGAGAATTTCTGTTGAGTATTGATTTATCTAATGATGGGAAAGCACATTTTCACTCTGCACCTTTTTCCATGGTATTTAGCTTCCTTGACAGTCCATGAAAACTGGATTAGATATCAGGCATGAGAAGACTTCACACACACACACACACACACACACACACTGAATGGGAATTGTGAGGAATCAGCACCCTAGACACATACCAAAATCTGGCTGAACCTTCCCCTGTGGCTTCACTAACACCACAATCCTATGCACGTTTTGTCAGAATGAAGCCAACTATATACAGTGGGGTTTACTCCAAGGCAGGTGTACACAGGATCACAGCCTACCTATGTGAAGTTAGGAATGAGATAGCGAAGTAAGCCACACACAAGTAGGCAGATTCCGATATACCTTGTTTGTGCCCACTACCAGCTCTTATAATTACAGTTTACACACTCTATTTTATGACTAAGGTGGCAACAACTCATGATGATTAATTAATTTGCAATGATTAATATATATAGCAGGGATGGGGATGTTGAAGCACGTCCAGATGTTGATATGCTGCAACACCTGGAGGACCACAGTTTCCCCAGCCATCATACATTGTATAGTTGCCTTTTAGTTTTTCGGTACCAACTATTTTTAAATGATTGGTTTTTTCATTGCTTATTTTATTTATTCTCAGCAGCCCAGGGAAGTTAGTTAGCTACCAGCAACAGACATCCCTAGACCTTCAGTGACTGGAAGAACAACTTGCTCCCATAAGAGCCTGCATGTCTCATCATTTGAGCCTCTTGCTAGCATCCCACTTCTGTCAGAGACTAGGGCTTTTGTTTTGTTTTTAATATGTGTGTGTGTGTGTGTTTTAAAAAAAGGTTTATTATATATTTCAAAATGAAATAAAAAATCAAGAACAGTTGCAAACAACTTGACTGCATTTACGTTATTCATCCATACGAGCATTCAGGATATTATTTGAATGAAAGCAAAATACATTGTCACGCCATACTTACAAATAGCATACAAGAATATACCCTAATCAAGGAGCTTTCTCCAAAGACCACAATGAGAATGTTGGGGAATCCTTGTCTGCTGCTCCTGTCTCATGTAAGATATAAACAGTTGCCATGCCATGTTAAAAATAGAAGGGCTTGTCCTTCCTTTAGCCATGTAGATTTGGCATGTTAGCTTTTATGCCAGTGCCACTGACTAAACCCAAACGCTTCAGTTGTTAGGCCCTTAGCCATTTGTAGCATCTGGCATCTTCCAGGTGAGCCACTACAAGCAGAGACTAGATTCGCAGTCACTATGGACAAGTGGCCCAAGGCTATGGATTGGCTTCCCAGTAAAGAACATCTGCCATACACCCCCACGTCTTTTTCAAGGGACAGGTATAACATTTCTGTTTCAGAGCTCTTGAGGGAAGTGTGTGCAGGTGATGAGTACTGTATGCTTATTGACTTATGTGGTTTTGATACGCTGGTAAGAATTTATTGGCCATGTTTTGCATTTTTTTAAGGTCTTGCATTATGGATTGTTAGCTATGTTGGTTTCCTTTTAAGGAAGAATGACTGGACAGATGTGTTTCAAATAAATAAATAAAATTTTATTTTCTCATTTTATAGATGCCAGAATCAGGGTGATAAATGGTCATTTGACCAAGGCTATGATGAAAGTCTGAATTTTTAGATTCAGTTTTAAATGAATATCCAGGTAGATACAAGAAAGTACTCTATGTCCTAATCTGGCTCTCAGTTATAGTAGGGACGTGTAAATATATTAACATATGATTTTGTTCTGAAGATTGGTTTACTGAAACCTGACCTTGGCTCTTTTTTTTGAGTCTGGCAAAATAATCCTCAAACGAACCAAGTGAGGGCTTCTGTGGATGTCTGGAAACAACCTAAGACTCTGTCCATGGGACAAAGAGGAGAAAACTACCCCATCTCTTAATCTTGCCCTAAATCACAGTATGTAAAATATAACACAAGGAAACCAATTTTGGATTATGCTCCAATTTTTTATTTTAAAAAAGCAGAACATTTTGTTCAGTTCTGCTTCTTGAAACACAAGACCCGATTCATACAACCATGTGACCATTGTAACTGTCATGTGATAGCTACAATGTGCCACAGTAAGCGAATCAGTTATTTAAGAATTTGCAAAGAGTGCCTCACAGCTGAGAAACTCCAAGAACCTAAAGTGCTTCCTCTGCATCATAGAAGAGAATTGGGCTTTCTTGGGCATATAGAACACTCTGTGCACAATTTAATTCTCTACATATCCTGCCCATGGCCTTTTCAAATGCACTAACAATATCCATACATTTGATGGGAAGAGCTTGCCCACAGTAAGCATTTGAGCCAAAACTCACTGCATGAACTGATTTTGCTGGAATTACCCAAATGCTTAAAAACTATGCGCCAGTACTGAGCAAAGTACTCCTTGGGGAAAAAGAGAGAAGACACTGACCCTCTCATCCTATGACCTCGCTAGGGCAGCCAGTAATGGAAGAAAAGGGGGGACCCCCCCACACAACCCGAGAGACCCACAGTTAAAGAAGCAACGTCAACCAACAAAAAATGCCTACCATGTTCCAGATAAGAAGGCGTACCTTCCGAAGGATCAAGCCTTCGAGCCCTCCGACCATGTTTGGAGTTGTTGTGCACAAACATGTTATCCGACACTGCCAAGACATGACCATCCACATTGACTGTTGTAGATACCACAACCTGTGAGTGGGACAACAATATAAGGAAACACTTTAATACAATTTAAAATGAGATGAGCGCAGAGTATAATAAACCCAGAATCTTAAATAACAGCTGGGAGCTGCAGAAAATTGCACAGCTATTTCACATAATAACTAGTGCTTAGACTGTACGACTCTAACAAGAGGTGCTATTGATGAGTGGGTCTTTGGCATCATAGGCTTTTGATGTCGCTTTAAGTCAAATTGCACAGCTTGTAGCTGTATGGCGAAACGTACACTGTTAACCATCATTCTAACAAGAGCACTTTATTAACTTTTTTTTAAAGAGCTGACTGAATTTTACCCCACACCATTCTTCAGCATATATGCCAGAAGAGATAAAGCTGCTGTCATTGCAAATGAAAATGTATTTTAAAAAAGAAAAGCAAGTGTGGTCTGCAAAAGTTGGGATGAGAGCAACTGTATTCATTATGCTGTTACATTTGTAGCTGCCAGGGGTGTTTGCGCTCCAAAATTCTACGGAGCAGGGTATGTGTGTCAAAGGCATTTCAGAGCTGAAATGAATAGTGCTTTTCAAATCCAAGTAGACCTTTTCCTTAGCAAATAATCAAGTTTGAATTCACACACTTGGCAAACTTTGACTTGTCTCAATTCACTTAAACAACTAAAAATGGAGATACCATGTTGCTGTAATGTGCAGGGCACTTGGGACTATTAAGTCACAGATTCTAGTGAATTCAAAAGGATGGCTTGCAAGCACACAGCTGCTCAACTGACATACTTCTCAACAAATTTAAAACACGTTTCCAGTTTTCATCAGAACCCATTAAACAACGTAAGTAAGTGAGATTCTTTATGGAGACTCATTATGAAGGTTCAGTCTCTTATCAAAATGACCTTAGCTTACCCAATAAGAAGTTCAGATAAAGAATGCTATGTTCTAATGAGATGACTACTGCTGCAAGGGATTGCTGTGATTTTGGTTAGTGATGGTGACAAAGTTTGTTGCCCGGGATGCTCATTTCTATCCTTGGTTGTACCTGAGCTCTGGTGACATCTTGTATATTAAGGTAAAACTGGACCATTTGCCTTTGCTGAAACCTAAAAGTACGGGGAAGCCTGTGGTCAGCCCCAGAATGTGCTAGCATTAGGATCTGAAGGACAGCATGGTGCCCTTCAATATGAGAGCGCCTCTTCTTTGATAATGATACACTGCACATCAGCAGCAGCTCCAGGATTAATTTCTTGAGCTTGGTTGCCCTGATCACCTCTTAGCCCATATTAATCACCCATACAAACAAAATGGCAACGTCCCTCTCTCCGCTACCGCTTACCAAGTATTCTACCCAAGAACATGTGCTGCCTTCCAGAACTTTGGCTAAAACAATAAGAAGAAATGACCTACACTTCTCCTTATATTAAACAAGGAAGGGGGATTAAAAATTGAAACCCACTGAGATATGTTTATTCATGCGACCTCTTACAACCAAATATAATAATTGTCTGTTAATTGCAGTTTCAGCTCCCACCTCATGCTTCAACATGTGAAACAGCAATCAGCCGGCTCCTGTTTAATCCACCTATTATGTTGACTAATTAACTTTGCTCGACAGTTTATTTCTTCCTCCATTATCAGGCCCTGTCAGCCGCAAGCACACTGCCGCAAAGGGGGACCTCGGCCCCTTTGATTGATCACCGATAGATTGACATGCAGATTAATTTAATTAGAATCACCTCACTTGAGAAATGAAAGACAATGGCAAGGGGGCTAATAGATCTGCTCTTATAATGAGGCAACCCTCCAGAGCCAAGGCAGAGGATTTCTGATTTATTTTGCTGAATTCCCCAGTCGTTCCAAAAGGCTCTTGCTTTAATTGTTCTTGGTATTGAGAGGCTTTAGCCTCTGAAGAGGTGAAATGCTTTACAAGGATTGGCAAACATTGCTTCAACTCTCCAAGGAAGCCGCTACCCCCTCAAAGTTGCCTGAGCAGGGAGATTTGCTTGCAAAGAATTGCCTTACATTGCTTGAACTGGGTAGAAAGGGGAAGGCAATCGAAACAAAACTCTCCAAATAACACTTTATCAACTCTAATAAAATTCTTAAAAACGTGTTTTGTCAGATCTTGACCTACAACATTGCTTAGTCGAGCAGTTCCAGCAAAGCAATCCCTCCCCAACCCCCATCAAACTTAATAAGGCCTTTAAGATTGTGAACATAAAATGATTTGCGCCCAAAAATAGTCTGTCAGAATCTTGTTAGCTCATTTCACAGTGTGGTTTGAAAAGGAAAAACCCAGTGGGTTAAAACAGGGTCAAAATTATTTGACAAGATTTGGAAACTTGAATTCTGAAGGAAAAGCACTAGGCACGTGAGAAGGACTTTTGATATTCCTATGTTATATTCCATTTCACTGTTTAAGTCAGCTTCAATCTTCCCTATAACCACAATCCATAGAAACAGTTTTCCAGTGTGAGAAAAGTCTACATGGAAAAGATTACATGCACACTCCAAAAGGGCATTTGTCCATAACTTGTTTTGCATAACAATAGCTGGTGAACATTTCATGGTGTGTGTATAATACTGAATTGCTTTAATAGGGTAGCTTTAAATGATAGCTCCTACATAATGTATTACATGGCCATTGTTGGCACCTGTCTGTCTTGGGAAACAATGGAGGAGTGTACCTTTTGGGGGTGATGTAAAATTGTTTAAAGGTTACAGTGCTTGCTGTGGCCATAGAGACCAATATGGGAGAGACATGTTTTGTTGCAGCTGGGGCAGATGAAGGCGTCAGGTTGTGCTGCTGCAGAAGTTGGCACTGCGGTTGCCTACAAGGAATTCCCAAACGGTGGGGTTGATACTTGCTTTCATGTCATGTTTGCAGACATCTTTGGTCTGCCAATGGGCCGAATGCTTGAAGCCAGTTCCCCATGGTGTACGTCCTTGGGGATCCTGCCATCTTCCATTCTGTGGACATGACCAAGCCAGCGCAGATGACGCTGAGACAGGAATGCAAACATAGTGGGGTTGGGGGCTTGGGAGAGGGCATCTTTGTTTGAAAGAAGTGGTGTTCAGCATCTTCCTGACACAGCACATATGGAAGGTGTGAAGGCATTGCTCCTAATGGCTGCAAGTTGCCCACAACTGTCATGAATTGGTTGGATGCAGAGGAGTGGGAGGGGGGGCACCAGTTGGAGAACCAACAAGGGAACCCTCAGCAGAAGAAGGCTCCGAGCCAGGGGACTGGTGGTGGGATGATGATGATGATGAGTGGTCAGAGGGAAGCAGACTGGGATGAGGTGTCGGAAGCTGAAGAGGTAACAGGGCTTAGTGAGTGGGAAGAAGCTGTAGCATAGAGCAGTCCAGAATCTGAGTCAGAAGCAGAGTGTGGTCAAGAAGCACAGTGGAGGTAGGCAACTGAAAAAGCAGGGAATCTCCTGCTCCTGCTCCTGATTCCCTTCTACCCAGTCTCCCAGAACGCATAGAGAAATGAAGAAGGTGGAGGAAAGAGAGACAAGGCAAAGGAGCCTTTGGCTGCTGGGAAAGGAACTGGGGGAGGAGCCTTAAAGAGCAATGGGAAGATGGGCATCTTCAGTCTTTGCAACTGCCTCACTGGGGCAAGACCTACTGGGAAGATCTGCTGTGATCACTAGGCCTGCGCTGTTTTAGTTTCTTTGAATAAAGAGTTAACTTCACTGACACTGGATGTTTTATTGCTGACCTGCCTCTGACTCCGGCTTCTGATAATGACTCACTTCCATAAAGCAGACTGCTCAGCACATGGCAGTCCTTTCTAACCTTTTCTCCCCACCTCTATTCCATGCTTTACAAGTGCAAAAAGGAAGGTAGGGATGGGGAAAACGTGCTATTTCATTTGTTACCAAACAATCCTTATCCCTGACCCTGTTGCTGGAAGGGGTTAGGATGAGGCAGAGGTGTCCCTCCAGTGGGCTCTGCCAGCAGCAGAGCTGCACTACCACAAAAGCTACTGCTGCATGCTCTGAAAGCACAAGAATAGCCGTTGTAAATCTCCAAAGCAGGGAAACAGAGAGGTGGAGCAGGAGCAGAACAGGGCCAACACTAGATTGGCTGTCTCCAAAGCTGACCTGTTTCCCATTGAGGGACCCAATTTGGCCATCTAAACTGAATCAGGCTGGAGCTGGCACAGGAAAAAAGTTACACAACTGCTTTCTCCTAATACTCTAGCCGACGTGAGTGGCAGGGCTTCAGATGCAGTGGTGCATCCACTGATTCATTACATCCCAATGGCCTAAATCAGAGCTTCAAATTGCTCTGCCCAGCTCACTTATGTGCTCATGGAGACTATTTTGAGAACTAACCAAACAGAAATGAAGTGCTTTGCTTCAGAGAGCCCAGTTTCTCATGTAGCAATCCAGTGATCCCTTTTTCCAATACCAGGGAGAGCAAAGAAGTCACTTTCATTCCCACAGACAGAGGCCAGCAACATTTCCAGCTAGCTGAAGCAAGAACAGCAACATGTACATATTGCTACGCCGCCATAATCCCCACAGCACTGTGAGATTCCAGGGGTTCCAGGCGCTTATCCAGGGTTTGGAAATGAAGCACAGTGGAGACTGTGGTGTCTTTACAATATATATAGTTTATTTCCACATATATACAACCTGAGCCTAGGATGGGGGAGTTCTCAAGATTACACTCCAAGAGGGCCCTGTTTCTCACAAGGCTGCCACCTTGGATTCAAACTGCCAGCCCACACTGCTGCGACCCTCCCGTTCTGCAGCCTGCAAGCTGCTTGCCAAATGCAACTATTTCTCCTCTTGCTTACATCAGGCAAACTGCAATCCTGAAACTTTACTAATGGCCTTTGTTCTTCTACCCAACTCAGACCTCAGGGAGGGGCTTCACCCATTTCCCAGCTGGCACACTCTTAGCTTTGCTGATGGCTTTCTTAATAGGTCTTCACCCTTCACCTTCTGATCTTCTGATGGCCTATCTCTCCAGGCAATTGCTTCATCAGTGAGCCAGCCTGGCTTATATTTTAACA
This sequence comes from Podarcis raffonei, assembly GCF_027172205.1. Classification (NCBI taxonomy): domain Eukaryota; kingdom Metazoa; phylum Chordata; class Lepidosauria; order Squamata; family Lacertidae; genus Podarcis; species Podarcis raffonei. Next base: position 67,813,331 of record NC_070603.1, read on the forward strand.
AGCTAAATTCAATGTCTGGCACTGGGGCTGGGGTTGGGGTTCCAGATATTAGAAGGGGAGACCAGGCACCCTAAAATTTTGTAACAATACTTTCAATAACAGCTGCCAAGTTAGAATGTGATGCCTAGGAAAGCACTTAGTCAACTTTTCTTTTTTAAAAAATTATGGACGTATCAAGCAGAAACACCAAGAAAAATATATAACTGTGTACTCCCTCGGCCTGATGTGAGATGAGCGCTGCACCCCATAGTCGCCTTTGACTGGACTTAACCGTCCAGGGGTCCTTTACCTTTTACCTTACTTTAAATAGTCAAGCTGAAGACACAAGCTTAAAGAATCTCACAGACTATGACACTGTCCTACTGCTGTCCCAGAGCATAGGGCTATTAGAGAGGAATACCCTCAGGACATTTTCTCCAGTGTCTAGCCTACCTATTATTTTTATTACTAAAATTACTAACTTTATTCATAGATCTCAGGGAGGATCACAACATAAAATATACAATAAAATTAAGAACAAAAACAAACCAATAATCCCCCCCTCCCATAACACATTTAAAAGGGCATCAGATGTCCATCAGCCAAAGGCCTGGTTGAAGCAGAGCATTTTCACCTGGCACCTACCTCATGGATGGAGGCCACAGCAAGCTACAGGATTTCTCAGATGGGGAAAACTTCCACTGAAAAAAGCAAACACAAAAAGGCAGCTTCAAGGATTGTTAAGTTCCCAACACATTTTGAGTATGGCTTCATCAAAGGAAAATTATCATTTTTGCTCCTTCATAAAAAAACCGCTCCATAAAAGCTACATGCTACCACTGCTTTAAGAAGGCTGATTAAGGAACAAATATGAGCATTTTACCCCCGATAAAAGACATACTCAAAATGCATTGAGAATTCACCAAACCTTCAGCTGTCCTTTTATATTTCCTTTTTTCCCCCTGTGGATTTTAAAAGCCACTTTCAATAACCCTTCTTATTGTTAAGACCTTAACCACCTGAAAATGGTATCTAAATACAAAGTATAAGAGACAGGGGGAAAAACACAGAAAAGTGTGTTTTGGGGACCCAAGTCCAAGAAAGGTTTTAAAAACATAACCACTTAAGAAATATTTTGTTTAAAAGAAATAAAATACAATGCCAAACAATTCTATGACAAGGGCCCCGGACCTTCAGTGCAAACTATTTTGTTCATAGGAGTGCATGAACAGTGAGCAACTTTAGTTAACAGCGTAATCTCACTGAGATCAGTTACTTAACTTTCCCTGCCCACAACATCTGCAACATCAGGCACTCAACCTAAGCCATTCATCTTTAAAATATGTTTTGAATTGCAGTAACAGACTGTTGCTACCTAGTTCCCTTGAATAGAATTTGATTTACTACAAAGATGCCATGCTGGGGGTGGGCTGGGCTCTTTTGGAGTCATTAAGAGAAAATACTATAAAAGGAATCCCCTAGAGAAACTGTTTCTAGGGTCAGGAAATGTGAAAAAAATAAAAGTGGTTAAGTGGTGGTCTACTTTAAGAAGTGATTATTCACAGTGCACCTGTAGGAAAAGAAGAAACTCTCTACTGATTCTTTTTAGAAAGAGAGACAGACAGAGAGAGGGAGAGAATTCAAAAGTTTGATTACTATAAAGGAAAAAGAAATATTTGGCCTACGTGTTATTTAAATATTAATGTCCTCTGCCTAAGCAAAAAGTAATATCTAATATGAACTGAATACTTTCCAAACAGCCTTCACAAGTTTATGGCTAAAATCCACAAATCCATTTACTTTAGAATAATCTTACTAAAGTCAACAGGACTTCTCGGGAGCAAGCGTGTTCCAAATATGGTTTGCGTGTATTTCTTGAAAAGGAAACAATTTATTTTATTTTTTTAATGAGTGGGATGCGTTTCAATCAAAGCACATGCAAAACTAATTTGTAAAGGAAACAACTTTTGTTTCAGCTTTTAAAAAAATGAGAACAGGAGGTGTAGAGCAGGCAGTGAAGCAACTTTGAAAAAACAACAACAGGCCAACACATGAGGGGGGAAGCATATTGCAGTTTAAAAATTGATTAATGAGGTGCTGACAAACTCATATAAACACGGGGACAGGCAGGCCTGCCAAATCTCAAACCTATCCAAATGTTGTGAAGAAAATGCAGTTTTTAATTTGGGACAGGCAAACATAGAGGGGAGGAAAATCAGCTTTAGCATCAAATCTTCATAGATTGTTAGTTTTTAAATGTATGTGCAGCACTGGAGGTTAGCAGACTGCTAATAAAAATATCAGATGGGGGGTGTTGGTTAAATTTGTGTATCCTAAATTTACTGTTATTTGCATTCCTCTGTGTACATCCTTCTTTTGCATTATTAAATAGCTCAATTGCAAATGTTCTAGAAGCTAACAAATCTTCTGGAAATGAAAACTAGAGGTTAAGAAATCAATCTGTTTATCTGAGTTGGTTAACGGAGCCTATTTATTTGTTAGGGTGCACCACCCAATATTTCAAGATTAGGAATCACATTACTCCTCATTTTTAACCACAGCCCATTAGGTTTCGCTAGCCAATTAGTTTATGACACATTCCTGGTATTTTCAGTAATCTCCATTTTCACTGGAAGCAAATTTCTACTTTTGTTTACACTTCTAAACACTGTGTGGAAGAGGCTGGAATGACTTATGGGCAGACTACTCCTCGCAGTACACATCTATTATTATTTTGACTCAAGTCCCAGCTTTAGCAGGATATTAAAGGCCCAGCCTAAATTTAGGTAGATGCTTTGAGGCCATTAACATGCAGTCTCCTCTTGCTGTTCTTTAAAATTAGATATATAAACAGCCATTTGCGTATCTTGTAAAGCAGTGAAACAGCAACAAACGCTACTCAAATCAGAGGAAAAGCAGTATCTGAGGCTCCATCTGGGTTTGGATGTACCATTCAGGAAAATCCACCTTTTGTTTCTCAGAACTAAGATACAGGCACAAGCTTGTGGGGGAAAGAGGCAGTTCTGCAATGTAACAGCAGAAGCTGGCTGTGCACAGTGCTGACTGGCTGGTGCCTGTGCAGTAATGAACCTCCCCCCCCCACAACTTTGAAACTCTATCAAAATTGACCATTGTTTTTAAAAAGAGTCTTCAGGCATTTTTAGAGGATGTTCAGAAAAACTGAGCTCATTCTGAACCAGCCCGTTAGTACTTTTAATTACACACTTCTGCATACTCTTAGAAATTCATAGAAAACACAGGTGCCTGTTTTCCGGCAATATCATCCCTGTATTGTCAGTTGTCTGACTGACTGATAGGCAAAATTCTAACCATACATTTGCCAATCATGAATTGTAGCAAACCCAGGGAAGGAGCAAACCAATAATCTTTTCAGTTGTCGTTTTGTGATGATGCAACAGGTATTTCCCCCCAGTAACGACATAATTCACCCAGTAATTTATTCCTGAGAATCCAAGGTGTTGTTTTAAAATTACTCATTTTTAGCACGATATCACCAACAGTAGTGCAGTTATTTCCCGTGTGAACAGACACAGTGCTATGGTCTCACCTCCACTGAATGGAGTGGTTTTTGATAGGGTTGATGACCTCAGCTGCCTCCGTTACCTGGCTAGCAACACTATGCAACCCCACCTTTCTTCAATATCTCTCCAAAGTTATATTGGTCCCTAATTAACAACTTAAGATGGGCTACATACCTGCCTCCCGGTTTGTTCGTTTCTTACTCTCTCTTTAAAAATAAAAATGAATGAATATACACACTGCTTCCCCCCCCCCCCAGCACTGGTGATGTATACTATTCATGAGGGGCTGGTCACGACTCCTTTCCTGGAAAAGCAGCAGCAATAACACTTGCAAATTTTGCAGGGAAAGTAATGAGTGCAAGTTTCCCCAGCAGCTGCCAGTGAAAGGACAGGTGGAAGATTTTGCAGGGGAAAGTTTCTCCAGCACCCAAAACCTGGCAGGAGCTCTAGTTAAAAGGCAAGGGCTTTTTCTTGAAATATATATGTTCTCAAAATATATATTGCAAATTTCAATGCTGGTGTGCACACTTGTAGCCTTTTTTTATTATTTTGGAGAGGGGAGTGCCTCCCTTTCCCCAGGGCAGCAGCAATGACCGCAGCAACTTTTTACAGGGAAAGGTGATGTCCCGTCAGTAGTAGGAGGAAGCACCGGGGGCTATCCTTACATGGGGGATTAATCAGCTCTTAATAGGAATAACACTAATAGAATGTTAGCATAAATAAACAAGCAAACCTTTTTGTTGGTGCCTCGAAGGACCTGGGAAGACCATGGATTAATTTAATTGTGGTACCACGTCTTACAAAATATCCCAGGGCAGTGACCCATATCCATCAACTGCTTCTGACATACCTTCTTGCCCCAGCTTTCCACGACCTATAAGACTGGATCTGATCTTACCTGTTTTCCTGTTTTCATAATACAGTCATACCTTGGCTCCCAAATACCCTGGATCTCGGACGTTTTGGTTCCCGAACGCTGCAAACCCGGAAGTGATTGTTCCAGTTTGCGAACATTGTTTTGGAACCTGAATGTCCGACGGGGCTTCCTGCAGCCAATCAGAAGCTGTGATTTGGTTTTTGAACATTTTGGAAGTCGAACGGACTTCTGGAATGGATTCCATTCGACTTCCAAGGTATGACTGTACTGTTTTACAGATTTGTTTTTTTAAAAAGTTCTATCTCTGCTTTATATGCATTTCTGTATACTGCGAGGGGTTTTTAAAATATTAATCTGGTTAGAAAGGATTTTGATTAACTTATTGATCGATTGAAATTAATTAACTAATGAATTAATTGAAATATTCAAGGGACTTTGGATTTCTTCCCTTAGGTAGTCAAAGATATAAAAAATAAGCCCAGGATGTTATACATCATCCTGCTGTATGACAGAGGATATATGTCATCTAATTCCATTTGGCACCCTGGTTCTTTCTACTTCCTCACCTCTGCAACCAACTCTTTAATTAGAAATGCTGAGTCATGCTGGAGTTTACTTGAAAGGAGCTGTTTGCTAAATGCTTGCTTCTAAATCTGGACTGAGGTGAACGAAGTTAACCTGAAATGTCCGAAGTGGGGAGGGCAAGCAGGTGCTGAGATGGAAGACAGGAGGAACTTGATGCGTCACAAAAAGGAAGTCATGACATAGCCAGGTGGGAGCAGCTAATCCCATGCAAGAAGCCTCCAATAAGAAAAGAAGCGCCTACCCTATTACATTGGTTGTATTTGGTGTGAGATGTAGGAGGGACACTGTGGGACACTGTGAAGGACGTCAGCAAGCTTATCCTCCCCGCCCAAACCCATTTTTTTCCAGGTGCACTTCTTGCTAGACCAAAATAAATATACAGCATCAACAGGCATACTTATTTTGTTTGCTGTAATGTTCAAGCAACAAGTCCAAAGAGAAGGCAGGGGGTTGGGGTGGGACCACCGATTAAACTGAACCATTATTCATAAAAATAGGAATGCTCTGTCACTGAATGTATTTCTGCACACTTTACTGCCACGCTGAATATTAAAGTATGAGGAGTGATTTGCTCTGCCGAAAGTGATTAATTTCTTTAAAATGCGAAGGTCACGCTAATTGACATGACCTGTGTAATTAAGCAGTCTCTGTTTACACACGGAAAGCTCGACTGCTGTGAGGCTGGGCTTGCCTGACAGAATGTCTTTACGAGTCAAGAGATCAACAACCCCTCTTATGTCCTACCTAGTCACCTACACAAGCTCCTGATTGCTCTTCTGACAGAACATGCAAGAGCATTACCATATGAAAATCAGCTCACATCTTGGGGGAGTTGCAAACTGGCAGCACGTAGGTAAGCACAAACTGTTGCTTTGACAGACTGCGGTCCTGGCTGTTCACGCTAGATTGCCCTGTTTGCGAGAGCATGTCTGACTGGAGGATATTCTTACAGAATAACCGATGTTTAATAAATACAAGGCAACAGTGGCAGAGACGGAAGGGAAACAGATGGAAGGCCCTTAAGAATGCTGTGTAGAAATCTGCAAATTCCATGTGGAAATAGCAGAAATTATATGGCCTGGAAAACAAAAGCTAGTCAAACAAAACTGTTCCGCTTCCAGGTAACATGACATTAACTGTGAGGGAAATACAAACTTACGGTCATAAATATGGCCTTGGCTTTATTTATTTATTGCACATTCCTCCAAGGAGCTCAGGAAAGTGTAAGATCTTACCCAATCTGAGGTAGGTATGTTAGTCTAGCCCTAGATACTCCAGTCTGCAATGAAGTTCAACACTGCATCCACTACAAAAACTGCTGGACCACCAGGTCTTCTCCTCAACACTCCTACTCTAAGCACACAGCAGTGCAGGGTGGGTCAGGAGATGCTGCTTATCAGGCAGTAACATAGACCACCCTGGGGCTTTGCTGGAGCAATTCTCTTATCAGTCGCTCCCTGCTCCAGGTGGTTCCACTGCTGACTCCACTGCTGGTCCTTTGGGGCTCTTGTGGAAGACACAACAATTCTCCCTCATCCTGGAGCCAGTCCCCATGCCAGAAGTTGGGAACTCTGGAACAGGTCAGAAATGCTCAACTGCTGCAACAACATAACTTCTCATCTACCCTCACACACCTGAGTATGTCCCAGCTATTGGGACCAGAGTGTTCCCAACACTATTTGCTTTACTTGTTTTTGTTTCTGCAAACTGCCTTGAAATCATTGATATAAGGTCGCATATAAAGGTTTTAAATAAATAAACAGAAAAATATGCAGAGGGTAAAGCATGTTGTGCAGATGCCTGATTATCGTCTTCCAAAGCAACTACTCTATTCTGAACTTAAAAATGGAAAGTGTAACACTGGTGGTCAACAAAAGAGGTTGAAAGACTGTCTCAAGGCAAATTTTTAAAAATGGAGTATAAACACCAACAACTGGGAAACACTTGCCTGCGAGTGCTCCAATTGGAGAACAGGTTTTACCAAAGGTGTCATGTGCTCTGAAGACACTAGAATTCAGAATGCAAAGTAGAAATGTGCTAAGAGGAAGGCACGCTTGGCAATCCACACCGTGATCAACTCCCACCCAGAAACCAATGTCGCCACTGTGGAAGGACTTGTGGGTCCAGAATTGGCCCCCACAGTCACTTACGGACTCATCGTTAAAACCGTGTTTATGGAAGACAATCTTACTTGGCTACGAGTGATCACCAAGGAAGAAGAACTACTCTATCCAACCTATGGGCAGTTAGGAAATGACCTATGAATAGTTTCCTAATGACTCTCTTTCATATTACATAAATTGAATATGGGTAAAAGCTTAGCAAAGATTTTGTTCCAACCATACCCTGTAAGAGTTCTATCAAGCATTTTTTCCAACTTAGCTTCAAATTAAGTCCAGAGTGGTAATTAACGGAACAATTGACAATAAATTTTGGATAATAGTCCTTTAAGAATTTAATGGTTATTTACTAGCTTTTCAAAGTCAGTTAAAGCTGTTCTGAAGGTTCCATCTTTTACTCCATGTTTAAGTAATCTCCAAACTGAAAATATTGAAACAATTGGGCTTTTTTTGCTATTTACATTTTTCTTAATTATATGGCACACTGATAGTCAAAAAGTGCATAATGAACACGGCTGTCCTATGCATGTTTACGCAAAAGTGAGACCCACTGTGTTCAGTGAGGCTTTCTACTTGTGTGTTTAGAATTATAAACCTTATGTAAGCCCCATTTAACTATGTGAGATGTACTTTTGAGTAGGCATACATAGGGTGCTTATTAGCCTAATAATTCCATTATCTCATATGGAAGATCTAAATATTAAAAATAAGGGAAATCAACACAAATACACAAACACTTATGGCTTAAAATAATCGTAGCCAGTGCTTTTTTTCTTTTAAAAAATGTTTAGGGGTACTCTCATTTTCCTACTTATATTGAAATACTGCCCCTCAATGAGGCCAAACTTAGATTCACAAAATGTTTAGGGGTATGCATACCCCTGCGTCCCCCCAGAAAAAAGCACTGATTCTAGCCTACTCCTGCATTTCTAACGCTGAAGGTATAAAATCCACATCTTGTTACTATCTAGTTCTCTGTTTTAATGTAGCATATTTCCCATATATTTTATGACCTAGCAGTATAGAAATACTTTATAAATAAATTATACCATAAAGGTTGCCCATCAAAATCAACCACATATTTTTGTATTTAAGTGATTTATTGTTTTTGATCTTGCGGTGTTACAGTAATAATAATAATAAATTGTGCCAGACTGTTCCACCACTGTCATTTGGCCAAAAAAAAAAGTTTTTATAGAAGTGTGGCCAACTTTATGGACAATTGATATAAAAGATCTGAGCAGTTTACTGCAGCAGAAGAGGCTTGTGTCTCTTCTGGTGGGGAAACCTACATATGGGCAGATTAGGGTACTTTTGTTTGTTTCAGAATTGTTTGTGAACTTCACCCTGTACATTTAGAACAATACCTCCAGTCCATACCTGTCTGGGGAGGTGAAAACATCAGCACACAGTGTGATAGGAGGATCATAACAGAATGGATTATTAATAAGGTCTTTTCTGTTGTTCGCCCTTATCACTCTGTCTTCTTTGCCTTATATGGTGTGACACTGTGAGGTACGATAGGCTACCAATCCCAAGAAGGGATGTGGGTGGCACTGTGGTCTAAACCATTGAGCCTAGGGGTTGCCGATCAGAAGGTCGGTGGTTCGAATCCCCGCGATGGGGTGAGCTCCCGTTGCTTGGTCCCAGTTCCTGCCAACCCAGCAGTTCGAAAGCACGTCAAAGTGCAAGTAGATAAATAGGTACCGCTCCTGCGGTAAACAGCATTTCCGTGCACTGCTCTGGTTCACCAGAAACGGCTTAGTCATGCTGGCCACATGACCCAGAAGCTGTCTGCGGACAAACACCGGCTCCCTCAGCCTATAGAGCGAGATCAGCGCGCAACCCCAGAGTCGTCCGTGACTGGACCTAACGGTCAGGGGTACCTTTACCTTTACTTTACCAATCCCAAAAGGTGAAGCCTACATAACATTTGTCTTATCAAGCTAAACAGAGTCCACTAGCAGCCATGTAGGCATTCTACAGTAGCTCAATAATAGAGCAATCCAAATCCTGGCCACCAAGGGATGGAGAGAATCAGTGGTTCCAGCACTGTGTCCAAAACCCTCCCTCCCAGCTGGCCTGGGCAGAAGATGAAGGTGATTCTTTTACACTTTTGGGGGGGGGGCTGTACCAAATCCAGACTGGCACAACGTGGGGGATTAGTAGGGGATTGGATCTGGTGGATCCAAAGCCTCTGGTACACCACACTGCCCACACTGCCCCATTTGGGGGGGGGCTTACTACTGGCTTCTATCGGTGGGAGAACTGGCATTTGCAAATATCCACAAATTATGGTGAAACTGGGTACAGCAGCAGAGGCTGCCTCACTTCTCCTCATCTCCACCAATAGAAGCCGGTAGGGAACAACATCTGCCTCCCATCCTAAACCATCCAATACCCCATCAACATGCAAAGGAATGCTGCTAGTCTTGAAGGCAGAATTGTACTGGGCCGCTAAGAGACAGTTTTGTCAAGCAGCTAGTGTGTTCATATTGGTAGGTCACAGCTTGCACAGACTTGAGAAAACGAATAAAATATCATTTTTCTTCAATTTGGGTTTTAGAACTAGAAAGAGGCAACATTTGTTTAGCTTGTTGATTTACAGAATTAATACCAGTTAAGAACTAGCATCTGTATTCCTTCAGGTAATTTTACAGTCCAGAGTTTCCCAACCTGTGGGCTGTGACCAGCAAGTGAGGTGCAATTCCTGTGGAAGTGGCCTTATTACTAAACACAAATTAATTATCACTTGTAATCCTTCACTGGTATGATGTTACAACTCTTACAGCTTTTTGTTTCATTGGCACATTATAATGCTATGTTCACACTTGTAACCAAATGTCAGAAAGGCTAGCCTTGTATTCCCATAAACAAAACTGTGAATACTGTTGGTACCATAAATATTTCAATGAATTCCACATTAATATGGGTGCTAAGTAAATGGTTATAAAATACGCAAACTTACACTTCAGGGGAACAAAACAGACAGCTGCCAATGACCTAAGGTCTAAAATTCATAGGACAATATTTCAGTGTGTTACCATATCAAGCAAATTTGGATTTCTGAGCCACCGTACCAAAAAGGCTGGGAACCACTGCTAAAATTTAGCATCATCTTCCAAGTTACCTAGTGACTTTCATGACTCATCATGTATTAAATTGTGTTGTTGTTTTTAATGGTAATTCTCTGTTGTCATTGGCTGCATCCCCATGGCAGTTTATTCTGCTTTCACGACTGCCAAGCTCCACATTATATTTGAGCTTTCACACAATGTAAAAGTCACTTATGGAACAATAGTGGAATATGGAGCAGGTTTAGGGCTCATTCCTGTTTTACTTGTTTCCAGAAAAACTCCTGTTTGCAAATAATATGAAAACGAGTGCTAAACGAGCTATATTCCACTATAGTTCCGAAAGTGGCTTTAACATTGTATGAAATTTTTAAAAAGGTGGAAATTAACTGTTAGGGATAGAACTGCTGTACGAATGCAGTCATTGTTAATACCTGGGGTGTCGAACCCTTGCAAATTGCTCCCATGTCTTGTGGGGAGGGGTTAAAAATATTTAAAAGCCAAAGAGCAATAATAGTACCAACCCAGGGCCAACCCACTTGTGAGGCAAGCAGCAGAGGTCCACGAGGTGTGGCACCACAGCCAGCGGAGCGGAGCCAGTTTCCAGAGAGATGTGATCTCAGTGCTGCTCACTTCTCTGGCGGCTTTGGACCACTGCCACCACTTCTCTGGTAACGGCACAGGCGCCTCCACCCCTGTAGCCATCAGAGAAGCCGCTGCCTCGCAACCTGGTGGTGGGGGAACCTGGGCCAGATTTAGGTTTGATGAGGCCCTAAGCTCCTGAAGGTAATGGGGACCTTTATATGTCCAGCTGTCCTTTGTCAACAAATTGTTGCTGTTTTTTTGTGTTGAATATATGCTACATGATAATTTATGGACGTTAACAGGTATCTAAAGCCATTTGCACATGCAGAATGTAGGCACCCTATATATAGAAATGAGGAAACCAGTGATATTTTAGGGAGCATGCTTACATCATAGGAACCTACACAACACAAAACACTGCTGCTGTATGAAGGTTTTATTTTATTTGCTTTTTATCTTATATTTTGGAAATGTACATCCAGGTTTGTTTTTTCTTTAATCTTTTTGGGGGCCCCCAAGAGAATGGGGCCCTAAGTTATAGCTTGTTCAGCTTATACATAAATCCGGCACTGGGGGAGACCAGGAAGTGGCATCTTCCCATTTGGCCTCAGGTGCTGAAAGGGGAAGGGCCAACCCTAGTTCAGATTCGTTGTTTTCGAGCTGGCCTTCTGACACTTCAAATCACAGAACAAAGCCTGGTGGCTTACAAAATGCAAATCCTCGCCATTTCCCCCCATATCCCAACTCTTATTTATTTTTTATAATTTATTTCGCACCTTTCCCCATTCAAAGGGTGAACCAAAGCGACTCACAGAAAATACATCAAAATACAATGCCAAGAACAATGATAAAATGCAAAACGTAACTTTCCGAAAGAACTATGTAATCATTTTACATAGGTTGACAATCTTCCCAGCCCACATCATTTAAACATTATTTATCTTAAGGGGGAGGGGAGTGACACTGACCTGAAATCTTCGCATGTCTCGAGGGTTTCCTGCATTTTTTAGGCAGTTCTGGTTACATTTAAGAAAAAATTTCAAGAAGAACCTGTTGGAAAAAGGATATCATGTTGAGTATACCAGTTGTTGACAAGTTGCCCCAATACACCCCTTGCTCACCCAGCAAACAATTTATATAAAATTGTCTGTCCACATGTACCACATGGATAAAGACGGTCTTCTCACAGTTCTAACACACCAGACCAATGAGCCAAAAAAATAGGCATAAACTTAACACAAAATTATTCCGCCAAAAAGCAAAGTCATTATCTGTCTTCTAAAACATGCCGCTTGAAACTTTCATCACACAACAAGGGTACAGAGGAGAAAATGAAGCCGCCATTTACATGGAGTCTGACGGCTGGCAGTCACAACTACAGAATTCCGGAAATGATCATATTTCCCTACTACTTGAAACAGTTATGCATTTGGGGACGACAAATTGGCATATTTTTCACTGTCACAATTCTGGCTCCCACATACTATAATTTACAGAATTCCAAAATGTGTTTATGATGAAAAACATTTGTGCATGTAATACTGTACAGGGAGCGCGTGTGATTTCAGCTAAGGCATTAAACACTAAATGTTCTCTCAAGGTAAGCTTGCAGCTTCATTGCTTCTCTCACCTGTGGCCCTGCATCTTGGGTTGCAAAACTGCTGCTTCTACCATCATTATGCATTTTACTTAATAGAAAAATGGCCCTAGTAATGATACTAGTGTTGTTAGTATTATTCAATCGTAATATCCTTTCAGTGCATTTTAAAAGTATGAGGAATATGGAGATGAGATGGCAGTCACTGGCAATAACAATGAAAGATGTCAACTTCCAGGCTTTAACAACTCCTAAGCACTAAATCCTAAACCCCCAACTCCTATCAGAATTTCTGCCTCCCATTTTGTCTCCTTACTAGTTATTCTGGCTTTATAAACTGTTTTCCTCCCCTCTGTGATATGAAGAAGTTGATGTTGTTCTTGGTTTACTTGTTTTTTCTTGTTGTATGTCTTAGGGGAGATGTTCTCACCCCTGCACTGAAACTATCTGAAAACAGACTGGTAGGCAGCTGCAACACACCCGCACAAGTGGGGGGGGGGACACACAAAAGTCAGAAAGTACTGTCACTAGAACAATAGCTGTGTTGATCTGTTGTATTTCTTCTTCTTTTTTAAAGCCTCTGTATATTTGAGAGTAACCTCATCAAACCCAGTAGGCTTCACTTCTGGGTACACATGCAAACATTGGGTATTCTAATATGTGGTAGCCATTGTGAAAATTGAAGCCGGTGACCTTTATTTATTTTAGTTATTCCAGTATACTTCTGTCTCTGGCTCTGCCTATAGTCACCCACCCACTCTCACCCTGCCATGACCTGTGATGGAATGAGCCCACAGCAGAAACAAGATTGTTCACTCACCCTACCTCCATACTACAGTAATGAATGGAAATTAATACACAACAGGAAAACATACTTAAATAAATGGGGGAGATACCATTATATAGATGCAGTTGGGTGGTCTTTGATGCCTTAAATAGGCGTTCTTACTATGGACGCTTGTCAAACAAAAGAAAAAATGTGCTAGCTAGGATGAAGTCCTCTTTCACTAAATTTGCCAGCAATTAGAGCAGTCAACTTATTAAAGGTTGTAGTCAATCAGCAGCCTTGCATTTAACTGATAAATCAATTGATTCACCATTTAAAAAATATTACAGTATCTCAGTACAGGTTACATTCTAAGGGTCATTACTGAAGTTTTTCCCAAACTAGCAGGAAATTATAAAGCATATCAAAAATATTTCAGCAGATCTACTGAGTGTTGCTTGTTTGTATTTATTATTATTATGATTGTTATTATTTATTATACACACACACAATGGTACCTCCGGTTGTGGATGAGATTCGTTCCGGAGCTCTGGCTGGATCCCGAGGTTTCCACAACTGGAGGGACCGCTTCTGCGCATGCACAAGCGGCAAAACACTTCCAGGTTTGCCGCTTTTGCAACCCCAAGTTTATGTTACCCGAGGGTAACGTAAGCCAAGGTGCTACTGTATACTGTATATATATCGCTATAAAAAAAGTACCGAAGTGGTTTACAACAATATCTATATACAGTACAAACCACATACATATTTCAAATCAGAGGCCATCAACAAACTTTGATGGTTACTTTATACAGCAGTACAATGCTTTGCTCACAGAGCACTCTTCAACATTGTATATCATGCTGCTTTAAAATCTAAACTTTAATCTGTAATTAATTCTAACAAAAGAATGCAACATGTTGCATAATTCAGTTTATATTTTTGTCTGGGGAGGGAAAGGGATGCTATTGGTATGTATTAAAAAGGTGATTCAGTGAGCTCCAGCCACAAACATTCATGGGTAATTATAAATACCAGCATGAACACAAATATCTCTTTCCTATTGCTCCCATAAAACATCCTTTTGGCCGAGGCCTATAGAATAACACAGAGGGAGAAGCTAGCTGCCACTCATAGCAAAGAGAAGGGGGGACCCCACATCCTTTCCTACACTACCTGCCTCAAGTGGGAGGCCCCTCATCTACTTAGTGCCATCTGTAGGGATGAAGGGGTGCCCTAGGAACAACTAAGCCAAATGTATATGGCCTATAGAGGATCAGCTCAAGGGCTGGCAAAATAAGAGAGGCACTTGATTTTGTATGGAGACATGCTTGTTCTGTAATAGAAACTCACTTCCCTGGGTATGGCTCCCTCCATAGCTCAGTGGAAACTAGTTGAAGCCTGTCTTACCTATGTAGCAGCTCTTAGCTGCTATGCTGAGTTGTTCACAAATAAGTACAGCTTCCGAAGCTCTTCTGACACTCCTGCTGCTTCCTGGTATTAGGACAAACCTGTTGCAAGGTTTCTTCCCAAACCCACAGGATGCCACAGATTTGCCCAACAACTTCAGTGTCCTAACTCCTTCCCATAAACAAATGAGATATACCCTAAAGACTCTGGTGCTAATAATGCACACCTCCAATCAGTCTGTAAATTGCTGTCAGCTGAATCCAATTTCTGATTACAGCTTGGGTGTTGATTAATACACAGTTAAGCAAATTACCTACACCCAGAACGGAAAAGTGAAGAAGAAATTTAGCTTTGCTTACAGAAATAGCAGTACACAAAAGGCTTAAATGCAGGATACTTTGAGTTCCTCACTATGCGCAAATCAGCGGAGCAGTCTGATGTCCCTGGCACAGTTTGCCAAGAAACAATGCTGTGTTTTATAAAGCAAAGAGATAGAAACCGGACGAAAAAATATTTCCCTGTTTTTCACCATTAGAGATTGAGGAACAGCTGGCCACAGATTATGGGTTACTTTCTTAATAGTGGGGGGGGGGGCGGGAAACACCTCAACTTAAAAAAGTAAACCAGAAGGAGGTCTTGACCAAAACACAAACATAAATACATGAAATTCCAGCATAACTAGGGAAGACCATGAAATATTTGGGGTAGTTGTTAAATCTTCATGTATGGGTTGATTAGTTTAATGATGAGAATATAGCCAATATGTTTTGAAAATGAGAGAAAGATATATATAAATATACCATACATGTAAATGTGTCTACTCCAGATTGTGTGTTATAAACACATGCAAAGAAGCCCCAGCATAGATGAAAGGAGGGCTGGAAGGGCTCTGTTTGTTTACACTAAATTAAAGACAGACATAAGTTACTGCATTGTCCCGTCAAGTGCAGCCTGATATCCAATATCAGTAAACTGGCACTAGCTGGAGGGCGGGTGGGGGGGGGGAGAGAGAAGGGCTTTCTAAGCCTCTAATGGCCAGCTGTGACTTTGAATGTGCAGAAAGAACTGTCAGCACAAATAATGGCATCTCAAATCCAGACAACTGCTTGCCACCAAGAGGTGGTTTGTATTTGTGCCAAAATGGATTCTGAGAGGCCAGCAAAGAGGACTTTAATTCTACCAAAGAAAAATGAAATGCGGCCGGGGTTGGGGGGGGGAGAGAAGTTCGGGATCTTACATTTTGTGGATGAGCACTCGATGGCTCTCCTGTCAGCAGCTCATCGTTTAGCTCGCCAGCTATGAAGGGCATGGACATTAAATCCCTCTTGCCCTAAGCTGGCCCTGCCGCGTGGAATGCTGGCAGAATCCTGAGCTCGGTCTCCTGCCTGCTGAAATGAAAAGCCTGGCCATCTGTTGGGAGGCAAAGATTTCCCTGTCAACTGATGCCTGCTCAGAGCCTCCGACAGGCCCTTATGTGGCAAAGTCTCTCAGAAGCCCTTATTCTTTGGGGAAAAGTTTGCTTTGCCCCAGAGGCTTGCTGGAGAATTCTTCGGAGTTTTCCAGAATGTAGGAGCCAAGCAGCTGACCAGTTTGGCCTGCCCTTCCCTAAAGGAATAGATTACCAAGAAGGGGAGGTGGATGTAATAGTTAAAAATATCTTTACTCACAGTCCAGCGTGTGTTTTCAACAAGCTCCGCAAATGGAGGAAAAGATGGATCGTGCTAGCTAGTATAAGGCATGCATGAATGTTAGGGGCAAACGTGTTGGCTAATTGGCCAAGGAGGTTATTTGCAAAAAAATAAATTTTAAAAATGGATACCTTTTCATTTCATTTTGCAAAATTCCAGGCTTCTTCTGCTTTACAAAAAAAAAAACTACTGCAAGTAGTTTGACTAGAAAAGTGGCATGAAATAAAACAAGTGAAAAGCAACATCTCCAGCGTAGGCTGAATGTGTGGAAACAGACTAGATTTAGAGATAGTGTGTGGACTGGGGAATAGGAATTGGTATAGTTCATAGAACAGAAGTGTCTGCTTGTCTGTCTTTCCCTTGGCCAGTGCTATTTCTCTAGAAAAAGAGGTGCTGGAACACACCATGAACAGCTCCCTCGCTCTCTTAGAAGGGCAATGGCGCCCACCTGAGAGGTGCCAGAACTGAGTTCTGGCTGAAAAAAGCCCCGCCCTTTGCTAATTACAAATAGATAAATTTTCTACTTGTGTGGTAGAGGCAGGCGATAATCGTTAATAGCAATTCTGGTAGGGATGCCTGATAAATTTGTTCTCTAAAAATTCTGAGAACATACCTGCTCCCACTCCTCCAGGAACCCCTTTTCCCCATCGCAGATCTACAATTCCCTGAGTTCCGTAGGAAGAGGGGTTGACAGTTAAACCACACTGTAGCTCTGTGAGAGGGAATGGGAGACACCTAGCAACTCTCAGCACACTTAACTACATTTCTTGGGATTCTTTGTGGGAAGCCATGAGTGCTTAAAGTGGTATGATACACTTTTCAATGTATAATGCAGATGGGGCCTAAAGTGTGGCTCAGAACTTGGTTTATCTATTGGCTTTCACACTTCCCATGTACTCTAATGTAGTTTTTGGCTCAAAGACAACATAGCAGAATATGCTTTTATATGCATATTAGGGGAGGAAAATACTTTACATATTTAAATGTGAATTTTCTTGCACTTTTATTTTTACAATCAGTTTGGGAAAAGGATAAAAAATTTTAACATAAACTTGATTAACATTTTATTCAGGGGGCAAAGGAATGGGTTTTTGCATATGGGTCAGGTGCCTGTTTAATTTTAGAGCAATTCTGGAAAAGGCTTGCAAATGGACCCGAACATCTCTGATTTATTCCTTTTTTTAAAAAAATCCCAAACAACAAAAACAGAGTTTTATCCCTCTTGTAACACTTTTTTTTTTTTTTTTGGTTATTGAATGGACAAATCATATCTTCAATGAAATTTTCAACTACAGGTGGATGCAGAATGTGAATCTCAGAATTGTAAACTAACACACTATTCTAAAGTGAAAATTACATTGATGTATAACAGAATAAAGTAATTAGCAGGCGTGTGTATTGGGTCTGGACAGATTCTGAAACCTAAAATGAATCAGGCAGCTTCAGAGAGATCTGGGACTCTTCCAAGGTAAAACGGTGTTTTCCTGAGGAAAAGTGAATCAGGCTGCTCCTAAAACCCTGGAGCCACATCAGATTCAGACTGTTTGTCTCTTTAAAACTGTTATTCCCAGGCGCTCTATTTCCAATTAACGATAACTTCACCAAGGCTTTCCTTTTTTATTTCCAGTAAAGGTGCTTTGTGATGGATGCTGAAGGAACCTTAATGTCAATTGAGGAGGAAGCAAACAAACAAAACCTCTCAAACTCTTTCATTCATCATAACTCCTTAGCTACTGTACCAATGCTTAAATGTTGCAGCTTTCTTATCTAGGGTACACTCTGTGATGTATGTTGTTATACAAATTCCCTCCAAAGTCATGGTGGAGGATAAATGAACTCCATCCGCCCATCCAAAAGAAGCTGTTGTTCAAAAACTTCTGACATTTTCCTTCTGATTTCCCCCCAAGATTATTTAACCAGAGACACCTCAATCATATATGCCATTTTCATATAAATTCTACACACACCCAAACCATAGACAGGTAAATGGATCTCTCCTTAAAGAAAGTCCCATTGCACACAAAAACCTGCATATATCTATCCAGAGTGTAGCAGCATTTATCTGCTAAAATTTGGCAGCATTCATCACCTCAGAAAGGGCTACCATGTCTACAAATTTCATCTTATTCTACCAAAAATATCAAAGTTAAAGGCAGTTTCCTTAAAAAAAACCTTAAAAAATGTAAAGGCTACTTGCATAATATCCATTTACCTGGGAATAAGACCCATTGATTGTAGTAGGACTTCTGAGTATATATGTTTAAATGCATTGTAAATGGGAGTTACAGTTGTAATACAGTCGTACCTTGGATCCCGAACGCCCTGAAACTCGGACGTTTTGGCTCCTGAATGCCGCAAACCTGGAAGTGATTGTTCCGGTTTGCAAACATTTTTTTTGGAACCCGAATGTCTGAAGGGGCTTCTGTGACTTCTGACTGGCTGCATGAGCTTTCTGCAGCCAATCAGAAGCCGCAATTTGGTTTTTGAACGTTTTGGAAGTCAAACAGACTTCCAGAACATATTCTGTAGTAAGATTAGTTTCTCTCAGTGACAGGCTAGCAAAGTATTTCTGTATCATGTGCAGAAGGAAGGAACCCCAAACATTCTGCAACCTACTTCTAAACAAAGGCACCACATCTCCAGCACTTTTGTCTTTAAAGATGCCTCTGTTTATGAGGAGGGTGCTCAGGGTATTGTGTTCCTTCCATTTCTTTAATCATACAAAATACTAACATGCAAACCACATGCATCCAGGGGGTAAACAGCCACAGACAATGGTAACATTGAAATACAAAATTCCCCAGGCAGAAAAGTAACATGTAAATAAACAATGGGTAGCGATTCAGAATTGCCTGCTGGGATCAGGACTCAGAAAACAGGATGAACTGGGAGGAGCAGGACTTACTTTGTCCAGTTGTGAACTATGGTAGAAAACCAGCAGTTGTTTTCAGTGCTAGACTGAATATAATATCCACTAAACAAGTAGAAAGTGTATTTCCTTCACTAAACAGAGTTGTTATTATTAGGGTGAAGGCCTTCCAATATGAAGGTGGTATTGCAGACTGGAAACTAGAAATTTTGCACTGGTGAGAAGAAACCAAACCAGTGGACCTTGAAAAGGTCTCAATACTCTATCCAGGAACTGGCCCCATCAAAGAGAAGGAAGCAGGGGGTAGGTGAAGGCAGAAACTGGTCCTCCCAGTCTGGGGTGAGATATGGTAGTGCTGTGTCCTACTCTGCTGAGAACCATCCCCTATTCTGAAGACTGTCTGGTCCAAGTCCAGTTCAGAATTAAATAACTATAAGGGAGAGATGGGTCTTTGAAATTGCCTGTTATAATTAATGCCTGGACAGAAGACTGAGCATACTTGCAGATCACCTAGTTATAGTCTTGCCCAATGTGATGAGATGTATCACATTTTAAAGATATATACACCACACACACACACACACACACACACACACAATTATGTTCAAATTTCCATCTATTTATATGAATTAGCATATACAAATATTATGTAAATCTGTGTCCACCCCCGCCCCCGGTGATACATTTTTTCTTTTTCAGTGATGCAGAAGCGGCCACCCTAGGGGATACACTATTTGGTGTTATGCTTCAGACAGCAAAATGTCCTGAGCCAGCACTGATCATATCACAGACAATCAGTTTTGCTATACTCAGTCCTGGGAAGGATCCCATCAGAGTAATCCATTTCATCACAATCAGCTTCTCCTTGAAATGTGGCACAGCCCAGCCAGGTATGTGGAATGCTGGGAATTCAGAATGTGCTGGAGCCAAGGAATGGCTCTTGCTTCCTCCAACTTGGGCCACTGATAATGCCCTGGTCTTGTCACTGCTCTGATGCAGAACTCAAAAGGACTCAGAAATGAAGCAGGATTTCATTTGCCACTGCCACAATCTTTGGGAGGAAAGGAGTATAGCCGGGAAGGTAAAACCTACATTCCTGGTACTGAAGAAAAGCACGTTTGTTCTAATACATTGGAGAAACTGTTTGAGAACGGTTCATCCATGCAAATATATGACAGCAGTAAGGCTGCCAGAGTCAGTGAAACATGTGGTGATTCCACAGTACAAGTGTCAACTGCATACTTAAACCTGTCTAGAATAAAAGGGAAGCTGCAAGCTACCTATTTCAAGTTTTATGAACATGTTAGTGAAGAAAGTGAATCTGGATTCTGTGGAATTCTCTCGCAGAGGGTATGTGCCTGCAACACTGGCTGCTTTACATCTTTCTCACCCTAAAGGACTTCTGACTCTTTACGGCCAGAAGAAGAAGAAAACAGCTTTGTGTATAACAACAGGGGTGTGCTGTGTTTTCAGTCAGAAAGCTGCATCTCACATTCCAGTTATGGGTTCAAACAGCCAAGATGGATGCTTCAAAGAGCACAGCGGCCAATGGGGAGCCGAAAGTAGGGAGGAAATTTCAGACAAAAGCAGCGTGCAGTAAGCAACCATTCCCACAATTACTACTTGCAAGGGTGTCCTATGGCATATTCACTCTTTTCTAAGTTATGGGGGGGGGGGAGAGCAGGAATTCACAATAGTATATGAATGCCATCCGTGTAAAAACACGGTAGTATTGTCACTAGATCAACAGCACACATAAGGTATCGTAACAAAAAGAACTAGGGACAATTACTTGATTCTGGGTAAATAAATGATCTTTTAGTTAGAGCTCTTAATGATAACTTCCATGAAAAGAAAAATATGAACACAGTCTGGCCTGGGCTACAAAGCCTGAAACACCAATGGAGAGAGCCATGACAGAAGCACTGGGTTAAAAACTGCACCATCTCTCCCCACCCCCTGCCGTCAGCAGTGTCAGTGACTCACGGAGAAAACTCTCTACCATTGAGCCAATGAATGGCTTGGACTTTTTCCTGACCTAACCCAGAAGTTGTAATGGGTAGCAGCTAAACCACAGCTGCATACCTCTCAACAGTCCCACGTTAATCGGGATGTCCTGGAATTACAGAAGCCCTCCTGGCTTCCCACTGGACCCTGGGATGTCCCAAAAGATGTGCATCCCTCTTTCCCCCTGGAGCATATTGGGGGGCATGCTGCTGGAGATAGAAATCCCTTGAAGTAGTCCCACGGGCATGAAATTTGCTCGTGGCACACCAAAGGCTTTTACATTGGAAAACAAAGAAAGAAACATCTCCTAGCAGTGCTTGATTTCCATGCAATGTTTTTGGCATTAGAATGTCAGCCTGTATTTCCCCCTCCCCATTTAATCCAGTTTTACTCTTATTGGGGGGGGGGAGATAGCTAAAAATGCCCTACTGACAATGATCCATTTGTGACATCACAGTGACACATTTCCAAATTCAGCTGCTGTCTGAAAGCTCCCTGTGTTGGGAGCAGGGGGCACTGCTGTGCAGCACTTTTCCACCATGAGATCTAAGAAGGTGGTTCTGTGAGATTGCTCTCCTTGCCTCTGGGAGATCTCTTGGGGATTCTGCAGGAATCTATCCTGTCTCCATTGCATGAAACTGCTGGAAGCATAATCCAAAATCTGAGCAAATTCCCATCACCCAGCCTTCTTTCTTGTTTCATCTGAACTAGGCCTAGCTTTCATTCAATAATGATTGCTCCCCTGGTGCTAAGACAATGCTTCAGCTATTTCCCTTATTATTATATGGTTTGCTATGTATTTTTGATTTTTACTTTCTAATACTGTTCTCCACTTACAGAACTCCTGAGTATGAATTAAATATTGGATTCTAAATCAAGAAAAAAAGAACGGTGAGGACATATGGGTGTTTTCCACTGATGCAGTGTATCCTGGCCATCAGATGTAGTGCTGAATTATTCAAGCTGAAGGCATCCAATGCATCTTTTTCATATAGACTATGCATGTGTTTTATGTTCATTGATCATTGGTTAAAGTAATTTAGATCAATGCCCATTCTGAAAATAAATTCTACCAAGTACTCAAGGAATATAGTTGAAAACACAGCAACTTGAAATTAAAACTACCTTTCATTTCCTTGTAAGCCCTCCCAGTATTACAACTATTTTATATTGGAACATTTTGCGTACAAGTGTGGGGTTATGTGATGGCCACTGGTTATCAAAGATCTACAGAAGGCTTACACATATTTATCAGCATGAAATTGAACATGAAAATCAAATACAGAAACAGGAAAAGCCACTTTTTTACCCACAGGTTCACAGCTGGTTTGTGCATGTCTCTTAAATCAATAATCAGCATTAGCTATCCTTTGCGACATGCTCACAACAGGAAAATAATTCTTCAGAGCATAAGTTATGCATCACAATGCCTACAAATTGCTTGTTGACTTTAGCAGAAGCAATTAGAGCTATCTCTGTCTTACAGCCCAATCCTATGCATGTTTAGTGAGGTCAGTGAGATTTGGGCCTGGTTCAGACATAAAAAGCCCAACTATGGTTATTCACCCAAGAACAGAACTTTCCTCTGGTCCTCGGTGGACCCAGCTTGTTTAAGCCAGTTTCACATTACCTCTGGACAAGAAAACTGTACTGGAATTTCAGTTTCCTAATCAGGAAGTGAAAGCAGGTTGCTAAGGAGGCATTAAATCACGGTTTCCCAGTTCTGATATAATTGGAAACTGTGGTTTAAACAAGACACGATCTCAGTGCTAACACCTGGCCTTGGATAATAGGAGAACGAGAAACAGAACAGACTAGGTTATTTTTATGAACTTTCTAACAAAGACTATAACTTGTTAGAGTGAATATAAACGATATTTGTTTCAGTGCTGGAAACGGTTGGAAAGAACCCACCTAATCACTGAAGCAGAAGCTACTCTTGCCCAGAGGCAGCCTTCAACTACTCACAGCTTGTTTCACCAAAGTTTTCAAGTTGCTTTTCTATAGGCCTCATCGTGCTCTGTGCACTGGAGCACAGCACATCAATTTTTTAAACTTTCAGCCACTCTTCTACCTTCTTCAGTACCCTATTTTCAGAATTTACAACACTCCACAGAAATCCAGACCGTTTCAGAGTTACATCGTCATTCCCTTCCAAGCAGACAACATTCCCACAAAAATGCTTAGGTTTTTCAGAGGAATCTAAAGAGATCTCACATAACATGTTAATCTTGCACACAAAGATAGAGCATTACCACAGAAGACACAACAAAATAAGTAAAGTAAGATTTATGCCCTGCTTTCCCCTAATTTGATCTTGCTTCCCAGGGTCTCATTTTACAATGATTCTCTCTCTCTCTCTGAAGGGCTAACCTTCAGTGGGCTAACCTTCAGTGGGCAGTGGGCTGGGACAGTAGAAAAGAGGGTAATTTTTCTTCCACTTGCAGAGCAATTCCAGTAGCCCTGTGTGTGACTAGAAATTATTTTAAGGGGTAGGGTAGTGGAGGGAGAGACCTTTGGAACCGACTTTGGGGAGAAGCTGAGGGCTGCAGTGGGAAGGACTGGACAATTCTCTGAATCAGAGCCAAAATTGTGTAGTTTTTTTAATGCTGCTGCACACTCCCAGGGTTTAGCAACAGGGCAGGATGGATCGATAAATAAACAATGGGTGGTATCCAATGCTACTCATACTCAAGAGTAAGCCCACTGAAATCCATGAAGTTAAGTCAATTATGTTTAAAGGACAGAGTACTCTATGATTCGATTGACCATCACCCAAAATATTATGCAAAATATTGATTCATACACCGTACTTCTACAAATGGTAGCTTGTTCCCAGGCAGTCTTTTACTGGTTAGTTTATTTGGCAGGAATGAGCAGCAAAAACACATACATGTTGAGCAGATGGGACACAATTAATAACAACAACAACAACAACAACAACAACTGCATAGGAGGGAGGCATTTTGCATAACCAAGGGGTGTAACTACCAACACTATTCACTTTAAACAAGTCCTAATCCAGAGGACTGAGACCTAGAACTAAGTACAATGTAGATTCATTGTTTAGCTCTACAGTGACACAGGGAGACAAGTTGACTATGTTATCCCCATACACATGAGTAGTGCAAGCATTCAAGCTGTGCTTTCCTCTTCCTTCATGGTTCATAGTCACTGTCTGCTATGTAGCAGCCAAGGAAGTATTGCTTTAGCAGAGATGGTGACAGGCCTCTCCAGAATTAGAGTACTTTATTATCACATTAGTATGGGGAAAAGACACATAATTAACGGAATTTATCCTCATTTATTCAGTAAAAGCACTAATATTCAATCAATCTGCCTCTGTTTAATTACTTTCCCTTACACTATTTTTTTTCCTTCCTTGACCCCTCAAGTAGTAGAGTACAGAAATGTGTGAAGTCTTCTTTTTTTTTAATTCCACTTTGGATGCTAGACACTATTCATCGAAATAAGCGTTAAAAAACGGAACTGGGGTCTGTCACAGTTCACAAGCTGCCACAGAGTTAGCAGCCATGCCAGTATTATACTTTTGCTGGAAAAAATGCTATTAAGTGATGGCATATAACAGAATTACCGTTAATTGTAATATGACACTATTGTCCAAGCGCCTGTTATTTCGGGGGGGGGGGGAGAGAGAAACTATTGTTCAAGTGGCATGAGTTCCTAACAGGAAAACTATGCACGTGTCTACTCAATGGGACTTAATCCCAGGTAACTGTGTATAGGATTTTATCCTAGGAACATTGGGATCAGTTAACACTGGCTTTACACTCGTAGCAGGTATGAGGGGGTGGGTCAGGTACTAGAACGGACTGATCAACTTCTACGTTTTTGTTATTTATTTAAAGTCCCTGAAAAAAACAAAACTTGCATTGGAGGCAAAGGGGAAGGATTTCCACCTGAAGTGCTAGTTGTCTAGTTAGAATCGGTTGTTTGGCTGGTTGGTTTTATATGGCCAGCATTAAAAGTTGTATCTGCTGCCTGCAGATCTGTCACATCAGTACTCATTCTGCTGCATCTGCAAATCTTATGACATTGCTCAAAGGAAACATTAGGTGGAATTTAACATAGCGCAAAGGCAAATATTCTGGCACCTCAACCATTTCTCCTTGCACGATGGGACATTCTCCCCCTACTGTACCTCTTCAGACTGCAGGTGGGAGGTCAGACTCTTGAAGCCCCATTCCCTGTACATGGAAAATTAGCATGCCAGATAAGTTGCGGCCTTCCATCCTGAATGTATGCAGGAAAGGGTTGTGTTTTTTTTACTGTAGAAACATTCAAATATGAAATCCCACACCTGCTATGGAATTTAGCAAACTTTTGCAGGGGGGAGTCAAGTGGGCAAAGAAATAATTAAAAGCAAAAAAGGCATTACCCACACCCAAGTGACATTTTGAAGGTTTGAGTTGTGGACCCCTCCCTTGTCACCACATAATGATTTCAATTTGAAATCACTTGCTTTATGTACTCCCCATCCTTCATACTGATCTACTTGTGATTAACTAAAACAAGGGAACAGGAAATAATGAGGGGAAATAGTTGCAGAAAGAGGAAAAGAAGTAAATACGTATTTGGGGGGGATTCTGTTTCTCAGTGATCCATGTTCTAATCTAGCACACAATTCACAAAAAAGTGTAGTTCTAAATTTAACCTTATCTGGAACGCAAATTGCACTACTTGGGAGATTATGCCACATTTATTTCCTGAACTGAATATAAATCAGGAGTTCGGTCTTGCCAGCGCAACTGGCAACTGCTGGCGCAACTGGCAACATAACCAGATTCAACTATTATTTAAGCATATGTTATAATGCAATTCTGAGGCATATCAATTTTTTTTATCACTGACTTTAGCAGTTGGGTGAAAATTCCAGTCAGGGAGTGATTTGGGTCAAACACTTTTCAAAATTTCTTTCACGCTGAACAATTGTGTGCCTAGTTCACATTTTGGAATCTGAAATTTGACCTTATGCCATCCCCCTACTCTGCTTTTTGCATACAATTCACAATTTCCCCCAGCAAATTACATGTGTTTGAATTTAATATTTTGAGGAAGGCCTATGACCTCTTTCAAGTAACAAGGGCAGCATTCATTTCTAATTGCTCCTAATCGTCTTCTACCATTTCAATTCAATCAACACCAGGGATCAACCACCTTTTTCCAGCTTATGCACTGTGTCTCTTCCAATGGCATGCAGTCGTGTCTACAAGCAAGAGCCTTTCAACTTACAACATTTACATCGCTGTCATTATATTTGCTTCCACATTCTACACATAGCACTAGTTAAAGGCCTCTTGGCTTCAGCTGTTCCACTGTGTCAGTATCAGAGAGAGTGTGAGATGCATTCCGGAGACTAGGCCTAGGGATTAACCTCTGGGATGACACCCAGTTTCAGCCTTAGCCACACTAAATCCCCACCAAAGCTGTAACAGCCATGGCTGATTTAGAACCTAAACTGTAAATCTCCTCTTCACACTGACTCTCCAAGAGGATGAGTGGGAAGATTTCCCTGCCAGCCAATTGAGGGTTTGTTTTGTTTTTACATAGAGGCCTGCAGGTGTCAACACAGCGAAGCATTGGGGACACTTTTGGACAAGCCAATGTTTCAACAAGTGCATGATAAGTGACTGTTTAGGAAAGGGAAGCAACTAAAAGAAACAAAACATTTCGCCAGAAACCTTGTTCAAAATTTTAAAAAAACCCACCCCATTCTCTATTCAGGGAAATGTGATTATCTTATCTCTTAAATTTGCAATGAAGTAAAGAAGGGTTTTGCAAAGCATGGTGGATAATATAGATTATTTTTTTATCAACAATGCCAAAGAATGAAGGAACGTCCGGAACCCTGAATTGGGGGAAAATTAAAATGACCACCACAACTACATCCCTAGGGAACCTGGAAGCCCCAGCAGGCATCAACATTGGTAGTGACCCCCAGAAATTTTCACTGTAAGGAGTGAACTCCTTTGGCCACCCTAAGATGTCGTGTGATGACACGGGGCCTGCTTTGTGTGAATCTTTACAAAAGTAGGAAACTCTCCATAGACAGGCAGGCAGTGAAGAAATAAAACTGGCTGTGAGCCATGGAGGGCAGCGCAACACTACTGCCTCTTTTCTGTTTAGCATTCTCTCCAGAGAGCTGCTCCAGTAGTATGCTGTCCTGTTTCTTTTTTCTGTTTGGTTCAGTGCCTAGAAACCAAAACAAGCAGCCATAAGCCCAGAGAATACAGCAAGCCGTGCGGGCTGCTCAGCAGCGAGTCCTGTGCGTTCAGGACTGCAGCTGTAAGGCACACCCATTTCTGGTTCCCCTCCCTTTTCCTGCCTCTCCCTTGGCTACAGCATAACAGCACGAAGGAGAAAGAGGAAATCCCCCCAATGGGAGATGCTGGCACTGTCGCCACCAGACCACCTAAGCTGCAGCAGCAGCAGGACCTTTTCTTCCCTTCCCCTGTTCGAGGCAGAATCTCTTTCCCCTGCTTTCCACACTTTTGCTTTTAGCTACCGTGTAGAAATACATGAAGGAACAGTTCAAGAAGCTCAAATCCTCCATGTCTTTTTTTTTCTTTTTAAAGAAAAACAGTGGTGCCCCCATTGTTCTGAGGCACTTAGAGAATACAACTCTCACTTCCTTTGCAGCAGGGAGCCTTGGCAATGAGGATGGAATTGAGCATGTGGTTACTATTTTAAGGGCTGCAAGGAAGGGGCTTGTATGTGGAAAGGCCAAAGTGCTCCATCTGAGCAGTGTGTACAGTCATAGAGGAGCAGCAGGGAAACATGTCTCCATTCCTGTTTTAAAAGGATGGCTAAGTTCCACAACTTGTTAGCTGTTTTGCTCCACACTTTTTTCCCTTCCTCCCAATAATTCATACAAGAAATCCTGGAAGAGGGGAGAGAGAGAGAGAGAGAAAATACATCCTACATTATTCTTACAAGCTGTTGTTCTGAGGGTGTGGTGTTTCATTGTTGGCTCTACCCTCCCCTCTCTCCCCCACCTATTTTTTGCACTTTGTTGGTCAAGTGTTGACATCTTGAGTTGTTCTGGACTCAGTATATATTGTGCACATTGCAAGTGCATGTCAATTTTACAGTAACAAGACATTGGGAGTGTTTAATTAGTCATCTCAGAAACAACATCTGGAGGAGTTCCATCTGGATTCTCTAGTGATGCCAGGGGAACAAAAGGAATCTGTCCACACCACTGTGTGCTATTCAGTTGCAATCTTAGAAGAATGCCAAACAAATCTGCGGGTCCTTAGTCTACATGCCTCCAGAGGTGGCTACAGAAACTTACATCTACTACAAGGGATCCAGAGTCCAATTTTTTTTTCCTGCCTGAGACAGAACAGCAAAATATACCACCACATCATCCCACTTAAGGTGCATACCACCCAAGACTTGCCAAGTTATTTTGGTACACTGAGAATAAAAATATAGCATGTATTATCTGAAGAAGATATAGTATCTGAAGAAGTATGCATGCACACGAAAACTGATATAGTATCTGAAGAAGTGTGCATGCACACCAGAACAAACTTAGTTGGTCTATAAGGTGCTACTAGACAATTATTTTTTTCAACTGCATCAGACCATCATGGCTACCTACCTGAATCTAATAGCAATACAATATATATTAATACAGTGGTACCTCGAGTTACACACTCCTCAGGTTACAAATGCTTTAGGTTACAAACTCTGCTAACCTGGAAGTTTGCCCCAGAACTTTGCCCCAGGATGATAAAATGGGCACAAGATGTCGGACATAACATTATGTTGGCTGACTGGGAACAGTTATGGACCACAGGTATGAAATTTACGGCATGTAATGCCTTAAGAGAGAATATTATGAAAATGATATACAGGTGGTACATGACACCAGTCAAGCTTGGAAAAATCTATCATTTGCCCGATAATAAATGTTGGAAATGTAAAGAAAATGAAGGTACATTCTTTCACCTTTGGTGGACGTGCCCAAAGATTAAGGCTTTCTGGGAGATGATCTATAATGAAATGAAAAAGGTATTTAAATATACCTTCCTGAAGAAACCAGAGGCCTTTCTCCTGGGCATGGTCGGCCAATTGGTGCCAAAGAAGGATAGAACTTTCTTTATGTATGCTACAACAGCAGCAAGAATACTTATTGCAAAGTATTGGAAGACACAAGATCTACCCACCCTGGAAGAATGGCAGATGAAGGTGATGGACTATATGGAACTGGCGGAAATGACTGGCAAAATCCGAGACCAGGGAGAAGAGTCGGTGGAAGAAGATTGGAAGAAATTTAAAGACTATTTAGAGAAATACTGCAAAATTAATGAATGTTAGAATGATGTCGGAATGAAGTTAAGTGGTTTTAGCAGCAATGTTATAAAGCAGTATGTAAAAATGGATTGTTAATAGGTGAGAATGTAAAGTTACAATATATTAAGATAAAGGATTAAGATAAAAAAAGGATTTGCTGAATTAACTAACTGAACTGGAATACAAAAAGGGAGGTGTGAGGAGGTCAGGGAAACAAGCAAATGAAAGACAAGACATGGAAAGATCGATTGGTTTTTAATTGTTTTTATTTTTTGTATTTTGTATTTTCTCTTTTTTCCCCTTCTTTTTCTTCTTTTTGTAATTTTTTCTGAAACTTTAATAAATATCATTTTAAAAAAAACAACAACAGAAGAGTAGATAATAGTGTTGTTATGAGTTTGGTGTGGGGGTAGGTAAACTGTATTCCTGAGTCACCTTCTAATTCCTGGATCCAGCAAGGATTCAATTCCTGGATTAGCCAGGCTAGTGTCCTGGTGAGGTGATGGTCCTATAAATATGGGACAATAACAAAGGAAGTGGCTCTGTGCCAGACAGCAAATGGATGGGCCCCACTGCATCAACTTGCTGGGAGTTAGGAAGACAAAGGCCAGAGTTGAGAGTTGAGGTATATGTGCTAGAATCTACAGGCAGCAGGATGGAAAGCCAGAGAAACAGATTGATGCCTGTGTAGGCTATGGCTATGGGAGAAGCAAGATGGGATGTCAGTGCTGTGAGCCCCTCCATCATAGGCTCAGGTTGTATATATGTGTAAATAAACCATGTATCATAAACACACCACAGCCCCTGCTGTGCCTTATTCGGAAGAAACTGAACGTAAGTGCCTGGAACTCTGGAATCTTGCACCACTCAGAGATTGGGGTGGTGTGCCACGGTCTTCATGGCAGAGAGCTGTACAAAACAATTATTAGTGATTCATTTGACAGCTGGATGCCTTTTCCAGTCATCCTGAAGTTTCTGAACCATTGCCCAACACCCCTTTTATTCTGTAAGTAGAAGCTGAGATTTCAAGGATGTAGAATCAGTTTGGTGCAATACTTGCACCATGCAGAAGAAAATGTGAACTTTAGTCCAAATAACAGAGTGGTTTCTGGCACATCCCTGAAGTGTCCCAAGTGCAATGGGAGGGAACTAGAAACATGTCTCCAAAGCTTCACACAAAAGAAGGAAGATAGTTACTCTTCTGAATGTGCCAGTAATATCTTATTAAATAAACTAGTTAGTCATCTATTAGTCCATTCCTGACTTCACAGCTGAATCTGGGTCAGTGCCCAAAATAATATGAATTAAAAACAATGAGATGTGTTGGAAGCTGTGCAGGTGACATTAGTATTCTTGTATTACAGTAGTATCCATGCATTGTTCTTTTAGTCATCCTAAGGGCAGTGGTGGAAATGATGGGCACCAAGCTGTAGGGCAAAAGGACACCCTCACTTATCTTCAATGTAACAAAAAACATGAACATTCCAAAATAGTAATTTAATTAGCTGGAGAGTATTAGAAATTCTAACCAGGCCAACATCTCCTTCACCAGTTCTTTGATGACTGCAGCACAGCCAACGGTTTGAGAGCAAGGAAAATCAACAAAAATTTACAGCTGAGCCTCTTCAGTAAAACCCTGACAAAAATTAATTCATCCTTAATGTAAACTTAATCAGGCAGCTCCATCCGAAACCTTCCTACCAGGAAGTCAAGTCAGAAACCATCAACTGGAGCACATCAATACTGAAATGTCAAGAGCCTTGTGGGTTTTGGGGGTTATTTTGCTGAATCCTGCACTCTGCACCAATGAAAGAATTATTTATTAGGACTGTAATTGTACAATAATTAACCTCGCTGCTAAAGTCTTTAAAAATGTATATTAGTTTATCTAGAAACATGCAAGTGTAACAAATAATCCATCAAAGCAGTTTAATGCAGTGACTGCCAAACCAATGCAAATATAGGTGCTGCCTCCTGTACTCTGCTCTCAGGTTCACTGGTGTTAATGAATTGGTATTTACACTTTTAACATGACACTCAGGTTCTAGACAAACTAGAGGCACTGCTGTCTAGACTTGAGTTTTAATTGCCCTCCCCATTCAGTGACACTAGGTCTCTTATGACATAATATGCA
The DNA here is from genome assembly GCF_027172205.1 of Podarcis raffonei. Classification (NCBI taxonomy): domain Eukaryota; kingdom Metazoa; phylum Chordata; class Lepidosauria; order Squamata; family Lacertidae; genus Podarcis; species Podarcis raffonei. The sequence goes on from NC_070603.1 coordinate 67,844,886, forward strand.
ACACTGATCAGCAAAGTGGGACTTCAGAACTGCATACAGGAATATAATTGCAAATGACAAAGCATGTTTTGTCTGTTGAATATTCAGCCTCATGGACTAGCTAAAATCACAAGTGCATTCTAGATGGGGGACTCACAACTCTTGCTTCTTCTCCAAATAAATGAAAAACTCTTGTTCTTAGGAAGCACTCTCATTTTACAAATTTGCTAGCAAACACATACGCCAGACTTTATCATTACACATGACATCTCCAGAAAGGAGACTATTTCCTTATTCAACATTGGTATTCATGCAGCATTTTTACAAATGCAATGAGGGTTGTTGTTTTTTTCCCCTAGTTTGCAAATGTTGTTAAATACAATACAGAAACCAGAAGAGTCCTATTTAGAAAGTGAGCCTGTGTTTTAAACCTGGGATGGTCCCAATTTCTTGTGGGATGTGCGAGGCTGGAAGTGGTATGGAAGTCCCTGTCACAACACTTCAAAGTGAAGATGTGTCCCAGTGGAAAATTAGGGGGCCTGGATGCCCTAGGCTTCTGTCTCATCTGTCTTGACCTAGGAGAGATACCTTCCAGGTCCCAAATAGTGTTTTGTGCTGTGCCCCCTGACCAGCTTCCTTAGGAAGCAAGTGATTTTGTTGCTGTGAGTTGGTTACATCCAAGCTGCAAATGGTGTGTTTCACACAGTCATCATGTTCTTGCAGAAAACAACCATTCTATACATTATTTATATTGGTGCAGAATGCCCAGCACTCTTTAAAATAAAGCAGACTCTGCTTTGAGCTGTTTGTTCATACCCCTCTTACAAAGTGACTATAGTTACTTTCTCCTATAAAAGTAGGCTGCTTCCATGGATTTGTGTAAAAGTAAAGGGCAGCAACTGTATCACTGCTAAAGTGTGTGATCAACACATTGACCTTCTCTTCTCACCCATCTCAAGGAGACAAGAGGAACAGAAGTGCTTTCCTCCACAGTTACATCACCTTGCCGACAAAGGTCCATATAGTTAAAGCTGGTTTTCCCAGTAGTGATGTATGGAAGTGAGAGCTGGACCATAAAGAAGGCTGATTACTGAAGAATTGATGCTTTTGAAATCTGGTGCTGGAGAAGACACTTGAGAGTCCCATGGACTGCAAGAAGATCAAACATGTCCATTCTTAAGGAAATCAGCCCTGAGTGCTCACTGGAAGGCCAGATCCTGAAGCTGAGGCTCCAATACTTAGGCCACCTCATGAGAAGAGAAGACTCCCTGGGAAAGACCCTGATGTTGGGAAAGATTGAGGGCACAAGGAGAAGGGGACGACAGAGGACGAGATGGTTGGACAGTGTTCTCAAAGCTACTAACCTGAGTTTGACCAAGCTGCGGGAAGCAGTGAAAGACAGGAGTGTCTGGCATGCTCTGGTCCATGGGTTCAAGCAGAGTCGGACAACAACAACTGTTACGTTATATTGGACCTTACAGGAAGGAAACTGGCTAGTATTCAACCCTGCCATTCCACTCATGCAACAGTCACCCACCTTCTTGCCTCTCCCCTGTAGCCCCCTGCACAGTCTCAAACTCTGCTCCAGAGGGTTGGGAGACCCCCCAGAGCAGATTTGGGGGGGTGCATGGGGAGAGGAGAGTAAACTCCCACTGCAGAAAAGGAAATCTGTTTGCACAGATTTGGACACAACCTACAGCAGTAGCTCAATGTGGCCAGAAGGCAAACAACGAAATGACTGTTGCAAACAAGATTTTATTTCTGTTTGCCTGATATATATTAATTATGTTCATTGGTTTGCCTTGAACATATTTTAACAGATGTATGTTAAGTATATATAGCTGAAAACTCTCACCAGCAATAGTTTTGTAGGGGGGGTATCAATTTCTATTGCACTCATTTGTTTCTTAGAAGCATTTAAGGGCCTGGTATATTTTTCTTAGAAATTATGCAGGTGGTAATTTAGTATTATCTCTTGCTTGTTAAACACTTTTAGGCGCTGTCAGAAAATTGCAAGTATTAACACAGAGAAATGAATGGCAGAAGAAAACTCACTAGGTAGTATTTGCAAAATGACACGTGGGACATCTTTGAGATTTTGTTCACGCTGCTCAAACTGAAATGCACATCTTTAAGCATCTTTCAAAACCCTTCAGAGCAGACAATGGCATTAAAACTATGATGTTCTTACTTTCCAGAAAACTTAATATTCTAGTGAGCTGGTTAAAACAAGATATTGGATCCAAGATATTCAGATGTTGGGGGAAGTAGTGAAATACCATATTCTTAGAGTCTCAAAGTCATCACTGGAATCTCTGGCCTCTGCGGTTTCAAGTGGAGGCACAGTTGCTGAGAGCGTCCATCCCTCCATTTGCTACATAGCTTTCCCAACCACCGCCACTTTCTGCTACAGAAAGGACATTGGTTAAGACATCACCTTAATAGGGCCATGTACATCTCCACCCAAAATGTGCCATCACTCTTCTGCTATCACAAAACCTTCCAGCCAAATAGTTGACAGCCTTGATCAGGTGCTGTCCAAACATTTTATTAAAACATTTAAAATGATGAATATATCCAATTATTACTATTAATGCAGCTAATACTGACTAATGAGGGAGAAACATTCTAGCTTGTGTCCCGCAATTCATTACCTCTGCCTTGTCAACAATTCAAAGCCCAAAACCTAATCATCCATACCAGGCCCTGTTATATTTCACACGTCACATTTAATAAGTCACTCAGTGCCTATAAATTAATGTAACATGTCGGCGTTTATGAGTGCGGCTTTGTCGTTGCTAACAAATGATGTGCTGGCCCAGTCTGCTGCAGCCAGGCAATGACGAATGATAGAAAATGATTTCTCTCCAAAATACAAACTATGCGCGAGAGACCAGAGTGGTTATAGTTATACAGTATAGTCGCAGACATGTGCTCGGACATACAGACACTTATCTATGCTCTCTCACTAAAACAGAAGAGTGAATATATGTTATGGAGTACAAATATACACAACAAAACACTGGGTTGGATCCAGGCTAAGGGCTGTATTCAAAGTAGTGCCAAGTAGCTCTTTCCACTCGTGGAACAATTTCAGATTGGGCAATGGGACTTTTTACCTTCTCTCCCCCCCCCCTTCAAAATCTGTTCTAGAGTTTCTCCCCAACTGACTGCAGACACATCCTCACTTCAACAGGAGCTATTTCACTTCTAATTCATTACTAGAAATAAACTAATAATGAACAAGGGAAAGACGTCTTGATAATTTGTTTATTTCTATTATTCCATGAGAAAAGATCTTTACAAAATAATAATCTTCCCTTCACACTGCTCAAAATCCCAGAGAAGGGAGAAACAAGATTAAAGAATTATTATTTTTTTTAAAAAAAACCACTTACATATTGCACCAAGCATTCTAAAATTAATCAGTCAATTGATTGTTGACACTTGAACCTGAGTATGATTCTGTGTTACAATTTGTTATAAAACAGATCAACATGCTGAGCACAGAAGGTAAAATGGAAAGTGTAATAAAGGACTTTCCAAAAGTCTACATCACATGTTTTAATCAACAGTATAAATAATACAAATTGAATAAATAAGTGAATAAATAAATTTAATGTCTCATCTAAATATTCAGCAATTTCATTATTTAACATACACTCCTTCTGTGAGGAAGATGTTTATCCGCTTTCTTCTTCGGGGTCATTAACGGTTCATTCCCACATTCTGTAAAATACTTACATGTAGGCACACTAATACTTAAGGGTAAAACTGGGTGGAGAACTAAGGGCACTGCTACCCTTTACACTCTGCATAATTGGGAAATGACTGGTGCTGAAGTAAACTCTTTCAGAATGCAGACTGAGGTCAGACAACAGGCTGCAGCATTATAAGCCCAGAAGAGCAAAGGCTAGTTCCCCAATTAAAGTTAAGTGATGACTTGGCTTCAGGAGCACCCTCCTACCATTTGCACAACTTTCAAAGCACCAAAAGATGCCAGATGCAGCACACTTCTCCCCTGCCCCTGTTCCCCCCCCCCCCCCGCCGCAAAAAATATATAGAGGCCCTTCATATATTAAATGTTTGAGCAATAAAATATGTAAATTTTCAGTTAAGAGAGGACAGGACAAGAAAGGATTTCAAACACAGTATACAATTGTGGCACAATGTATTTTTCCCCATCTCCCACCCAAAATCAAAGCCATAATCAAGACAACAAGAACTGACAAATACCAGTCCAATTTCAATGTAAGATTGTTGTTACAGCTTAGTTACTGATCAGGTTCATGCTAGAATACAACATTTTGTGCTGGGGGGGTTTTTCCCCCTACCCTCCCACCCTTGTTCCCTTCCTTCCTTTCCTTCTTTCTTTATTAAAGCTATAATCAATCATTATAAATATAAAATTTATATTTTAACATTTCTCTTAAGAACCTTGAATTTTGGTGTGTTCTGGTCACCAGTTACATTTTTCTCCAGTAGAATATATATATCACCTGCTCAAAAATATCTTTCTCCAGTTTGAAATATTCTTTATGTATTTTAAAGAAAATTACATAAACAATTCCATTGAACCACCACAAGGGAAAGCATCAGCAAAAATACTACCAGAAATATATTTAGGACATGGCCCTAAATTGGCTGGATACACAAAATAACAAATAACAAAATTTGCTGCAGTGCAGTTTCTTACTTTGGACTATATACCAAGAATGCTATTGAATGGGCAGGCTCAAGCCCTCAGTCCAAGCTACACCAGGAATGGATGAGCCACCATACTTGAGAACCAACTAAATGGGTCTCACATGAGCTCCATTAGGAATCTGCAGCCCTCTTGTGAACACAGCTCTCTGCAAGGGCAGCCAGTGACATGACACTCCTGCGTTCAGAGCATCATGTGCAGTGAGAGTGAGGAATGCCACTGGCTCTAAGAAGAGGTATTTGGTATTCATAGTACTTTTCATAAGTCACAGCTCTTCATAAGTCCCCTTGGATAATAGCTTCATGTTCTACCAAACACAAAACTCCTTCTCTGGGTCCTTTCTAGCAATCTGGAGGGTAAGGGCACTTGAGAACAAACTTTCTGAAGCAGGATTGGTCATTGCTTCTAAGCAGGGCCGGATTTAGGTTTGATGAGGCCCTAAGCTACTGAAGGTAATGGGGCCCTTTATATGTACAGCTGTCCTTTGTCAACAACAAATTGTCGCTGTTTTTTGTGTTGAATATATGCTATATGGCAGGGACATTCAACTCTCAGGAGGCTTTCACAGAATGAAAAACTGGCAGAAATCTACCTATGCGGGGGGGGTCGTGGTTGTTGAACTTTTTTTAGGGAAAGCAAACGTAATTGTCGACCTTTTTGGGGAGGTTCAGGTCAAAGTTACTAAGCTTTTATTAGGGAGGAAGGTCGGAATTTTTGACCTTTCTTTAGGGAGGAGGGTCTAAATTTGGGGGGGCAGCGACAAAGATGATAAACAGTAAGTCATCTCGCCAGCAGAAATTCCGTCTTATGCTCTTGAAATCGTGCGTGGATACAGGAAAGATGGAGGGGGCAGGGCCACATGCTCCTTTTCACCCATGGACGAAAATGAGCCCGCGATTGACCACAATCAACTTCTAACTGGGGGTGGACCTGTCAATCATGGTCAACCTGTTGGACATCCCTGCTATATGATAATTTATGGACCTAATATGTATCTAAAGCCATTTGAACATAAAAAAATTGGAGCATACACAACACAAAACACTGTTGCTGTACGTAGGTTTTATTTTATTTGTTTTTTATCTTATATTTTGGAAATGTACATCCAGTTTTTTTCCTTTACATTTTTTGGGGGGCCCCAAGAGAGTGGATCCCTAAGATATAGCTTGTTTAGCTTATAGGTAAATCCGGCACTGCTTGTATGTAACAGATTTACCCAAGTCCTTTCGCTTTCCAAGGGTTGTGTGCACCAGTGAGGAAACAGGCGTTTCTGAAGAATGTTTCCATATGTTTATACAGTGGTACCTTGGTTTAAGAACTTAATTCGTTCCGGAGGTCCTTTCTTAACCTGAAACTGTTCTTAACCTGAAGCACCACTTTAGCTAATGGGGCTGCCGTACTGCCGCTGCACAATTTCTGTTCACATCCTGAAGCAAAGTTCTTAACCTGAGGTACTATTTCTGGGTTAGCGGAGTCTGTAACCTGAAGTGTCTGTAACCCGAGGTACCACTGTAATGGCTCAACTGAAACATGAAAAATGTATTTATTGGTGGAGCGATCAGTAAGAGTCACACTCTGAAAGGTGACTAAAGGGAAATGGAGATTGGGGTGGACCTTGGTGATATGCTGCCCCGTGCAAGGCCAACATTTGACACCCTCCCCCCTAGCCCTCATGATGCCAGCTTAAGCTGGGCTTTGGGGAGGAGGCATGAGGCTCTGGCAGGGTCCTAGAGCCCTTCTATCTCCTTCCCAAAGTCTGGTAAGCACTTGCCTGGCTTTGGGAATGAGGAAGGAGGACTCTAGGACCCTGTCAGAGCCCTCATGGCTCCTTCCCAAAGCTGCTCGCCTGCATACCCAGTGTGGCCACACGCACCGCTCACACTGCCCTCAATCCATCTCTGCGGAGATCCACTGAGAAACAGCAGATCATTCAAACTCGGCACCAAGACCTTTATAAATTCTAGTGGGTGTGTAGAAGTCACTGATAAAGTTGTCCATGCCATCTGCTGAACAAAAATTCCCTTTAACCAAGTTTTAACTGAACATCAGAATCGGCATAGCGCTAAAATAGTTTCCCCTCTGACTAACAGGACTCACCAAATCGTAAAGGAAAACCGCAGCATTTTCCAGTTCAGTCCATGATATGGAATGTGGATGTCGTACGGTTTATTTTATAATGATGATTTATTATCGGGGGGGGAATGAGGGTTCAGGCAGAGACATATTTTCTAAAGGATTTATTGTTCACCAAAATGGCTTGTTTTGAAGAAACAATTCTTCTCTCTCTTTCTCTTTCTCTCTGTTTTTTTTGGCAGTTCCCTGTGGCTCCATCACAGGCTTGCTTTCATCCACAGTTCTCTTTTCATTTTATAGCAGTCATTTAAAATTTTTCTCCCCTCTGTTACCTGCTGCTTTCCCTGTTCTGCCATGTAAGGATTTTGAGTATCAGTATTCACTACTATATGTTGGTGTTTGGGTAATGATACTACATTGAACTAGGCTCTGGGTGGGTTTTTTAAAAAACAATTCATGGCAGAATCATGGTTGAAGATTGGGACTCAGCTATCACTCTAACAATACAGGAAAGGGTTGCTCTGGCAGTTAGTGTGATGGGATCGGTTGTATCCCAGAGAACTTGGAAATAGCAGATGAGACATTTCAGTTGGAGGAGTTGCATCAGTGGCAGCAGAGGAGAGACTGAAAGTCGCCCTTAAATATTTTCAAATCAAAGTTGCAAAAAGCAGTGTAATTTCAAAGCATTTTCCTTAGTTACTTTTCTAATAGTTTCACATAGCAACATTATCAACACAGATTGAGGTATACAGTGGTACCTCGGGTTAAGTACTTAATTCGTTCTGGAGGTCCGTACTTAACCTGAAACTGTTCTTAACCTGAAGCACCACTTTAGCTAATGGGGCCTCCTGCTGCCGCCACACCGCCGGAGCACAATTTCTGTTCTCATCCTGAAGCAAAGTTCTTAACCCGAGGTACTATTTCTGGGTTAGCAGAGTATGTAACCTGAAGCGTATGTAACCTGAGGTACCACTGTATTTACATTATTTTAATCAAAAGTAACCTCTCAATCAATAGGTGTCAAAGGCATTATATAAAGCAGTCAAATAATTCATAACATAATATTGATCTGACTACAAAATTACTAGGGAAAAAATCACAAAATTCAACCAGTCACTCTCATTTTTAAGAAAATTAAGGTGGGCCTTAGACAGGGCCATTCCTACCAGTTGACAAAGTGAGTTGGCTGCCTCAGGCAACTTATTTGGGGTATCTGGAAAGGGCAGGAAATTGTTTGTTTGTGGGATTTTCTGCCACAGGTGCCAAAACAACTTGTTATTATGCACTTTGATTTGTTAGGGAAGAGGGCACAACTCCTGAGGTTGAAAAATGGCTTGGCTTGGCACTGGCCTTTGGCATGCATACCTATTAGAATATAGGCCCATTTCATATTTTTTACAATGATAAGTCATTAAATTTAAAGAAAATGGTTTTTATTTAAGGGTCATAATCGTGATAGGAAATCTTCCAATATGGGAAGCTGAGTATTGCCAGAGCCAGTGGTTGAGGATATAAAACATATATATCCCAATAAATCATATAATCTACATCTTTCTTTTCCTATGAAAAGATGTCTATGTGATGCAGCCTGGAAATATTATATCTGAGGTGAATGTGGTTAAATGTGCATAATATATGTGCATCCATAAAATATGGATAATAGTCATCTATAGTACAGTCATATATGAGGAAGGACCATAGCTCAGTGGCAGAGCATGTGCTTTGCATGCAGAAGGTTGCAGGTTAAATCCCTTGTCTGAAACCCTAGAGAATCACCTTCCACTGTGGCAAGATTCCCAGGGCTTTCACTAACCATGTGGGAGACCACCATCAAAAGAGGAAACCCTCAAGACATCACATTGCTGAGAGCTTCCTCAGCAGTGGAGCTGGCCATGATCACCAGGCATAATTTTGAGGAATGCTTTACAGCAGAGCATGACTACTGCTGACCCATGATTTTTCCATGCTGCATTGGTCCTGCTCTAGGAGATACAACCCCTCACATTCCTGTTTTTCATGAAGCGCAGTTAGCAAAGCATGGGCAAGTACCAGTGAAGATGTGCCTTTAGCACTCCTACCACATTTGTGTGTGTGTACATATCTTCTTCTTTGGCGATCACTCGTAGCCGAGTAAGATTGTCTTCCATAAACACAGTATTAACAATGAGTCTGTAAGTTAACTCAAAGTGACTGGAGGCCAATTCTGGACCCACAAGTCCTTCCACAATGGGGACATTGGTTTCCAGGCAGGAGTTGATCACAGTGTGGATTTGCCAAGTGTGCTTTTCTCTTAGGATATTTCTCCCTTGCATCCTGAGTTCAAGTGTCTTCAAAGCCCATGACACCTTTGGTAAAGGCTGTTCTCCAATTGGAGCGCTCGCAGGCAAGTGTTTCCCAATTGCTGGTGTTTATACTACATTTTTAAAAATTTGCCTTCAGACTGTCTTCAAACCTCTTTTGTTGACACCAGTGTTACACTTTCCATTTCCAGAAAGTTTGGAATAGAGTAGTTGCTTTGGAAGACGATAATCAGGCATCCACATAACATGACCAGTCCAACGAAGTTGTTGTTGAAGAATCATTGCTTCAACACTGGTGTTCTTTGCTTCTTCTAGTACACTGGTATTAGTTTGCCTATCTTCCCAAGTGATGTGTAAAAAAATTGGGGACACTGTTGATGGAATCTTTCGAGAAGTTGGAGATGGTGTTTATAAGTGGTCCATGTTTCACAAGCATACAGTAAGGTTGGTAGTACAATAGCTTTGTAAACAAGCATTTTGGTTTCCCTGCGAATGTCCCGGTTCTCAAACACTCTGCACTTCAATCGGGAGAAAGCTGCACTCGCAGAGCTCAGGCGATGCTGGATTTTGGCATCAATGTTGGCCCTTGTGGAAAGATAACTGCCCACCACACACACACACACGCACAACACACACACACACACACACACACACACACACTATAATTAGTGTATAATTCTATCGATTTTTATGACACTAAGGGTTGTACCTAATGCTGAATGAATGGAGTTCCGCTCATCGCTCATGCAATGGGGTTTCCCCTTCCTCTCCATGTGTGTCCCTCCAAATCTGCTCCTTAGGGTCCCCCAACCTGCCAGGTTAGATCTGGAGGGTACAAGGGAGCTTCATTGGAGAAGAGAGGGAAATTCTGTTGCACATGCAGAAGTCTGTTGCACAAGTGGGATGGCAGTGCTTGATAGAAACCTACACAAATAAAAGCAACTTTTAAAATAAATGCACAGAAACTCACCCTCAGGCAAGAAAAGGTTTGGTTTAAATTTATTTTGATAGATTATATTATTGGAGAAAGGGTATGGACTGAACTCAAAGCTTTCTTCTGCCCTCACTCAGAAACCACTAACTAGCATCGCAAACTTGGCAAAAGGATGGGGGAAAGGGCTTAAAAAAAAATAGGGGAAAGCTCAGTAAACATCTGTGTTAGCCGAACTGCTGAATGTTTGTTAACCAGTAGAGCAGGCAAACTGATCAATAGTGCAAAACAAAGGAGCCCAGGTACAAATGTGTTCTCGTACCTCCATTTCAATAAATTATCTGGGCTGGAAGGACAGGGGAGGGTTCTATAGAACAATCATTTTGGGATCAAGAACGAAATCATCTCAGCCCACATCTTGATTTCTGCAAAAACCCGGCAGGAATTATGAGGCTTAACAGCCTCCCGACAATTAGCATATGATAAATACAAAAAACGATATATTAAAGCAAGAGGAGGAAAAGGCCAGCGTTTTACACCTACAGTAATATAATTCCACTACTTAATGCAAAGTAACAGGCATTAGAGTGTTTGGGATCCTCTTCTATGGTGTTATCTGCTCTATCAGTAAATGAGACTATGTGAACAGTACAACCTATAAATAATTCAAGGCCTGAGATGGCAATTATAGAGCCATGCACAACCAGCATGAATATTTTATGAAGGCTAAAACAGCCCTCAGAATGAATCATGGAGAGATGAACACACACACACACACACACACACACACCAAGTATTGCTTCCAGACATGCCTTACATCTGAGCCTTAGAATACGCACACCAAAAAAACCCACCCCAAAACACCGCTACCCTGAAAAAGAGAAATGGCATTCCTTTTTTATTATTTGATAAAGGAATAAATAACGTTCAATAAAATGTACTGAGGGGAATGGAAGGGGAGAAATGGATAAAAAGGGGCAACACCTCTATCTATCTGTAAACCTCTCTCTCGAGTGCAAGACAAGGTTGGTGAGAACAGCCTCTTCCTTTCTGCACTAAGAACAACTTTGGCGACGCGTATGGACTTTTAAGTGTGCAACTCCTGTCGGTTTCGGTGGGAGCTGCACCTGGAGGACAGCAGCCCAAGGCAGTAAATCTCCCGCCCCGCTGAGAAACTGAACATCAGTAGCGAACTAGCTTTTTATTTTAGATCTATTGACTGTTATAAGTTGATTGATATAAATTCAATAAATGATCATAATCATAATTGATTGAACTAGTGGACCAGCTGCCCGGGTAATTAGCTGGTGCTAGAAGTAGAGTCCCACAGTGTAATTCTTGAATAGGGACGGTTTGGGTCAATAGTTTCTGAGAGTGCAACGTCCCACTTGTATCCCTGGTCTGCAAGTGTTTTGTGTGATCTGCACTTTAAGGGGAATCGCTTTTGTGCTCAAGCTGCGGTGTCGACACAGCAGTCTTCGGCATACGCACAGGGTACCGATGATTTCAAGCCACCCTTTTCTTGGATGCAATATAAGGTTGGTGAGAATAAGCTGTTCATTCCTGAGATGCCTGCTTGGGTGTCTGCTCTAAAGATATGGCGTAGTCTCCTCCCTTGCTTTCTAGCTATACCAGAGATACAACAAGCAGTGGTACAGACACAGCCTGCTCCTGATATCTTATTGCCATCTTGCCTTTCCTCCCTGGACTTCTCAGTCTCCAAACCACCTTTTACTCAGCATGCAAGGAGTTGTTGGTGCTGCCATCAGGGCAATCAAAAGAGAAGTGAGGAGACATTGGGCAGGTGGCAGCACTGAGGCCCACCTGAAAGTTGCCCAAGGCCCACTGTTTGAAAAATTCAGGCTTAGATCTCAAACACACAGAGAGAGAAAGAGAGAGAAAGAGAGAGAGAGAGAACTTGTACTGCACCATTGAGTCTGAGCTGCCATATTCTCATTTATTGACAGTGCATCAACATTTTGCTTACCATGATGCTTACTTAGAGATGCTTCCGACATTTGACCAGGGTTGAAGAGGCAAGAACCATGAGTGGTTTGCACTCCCTATTCTCCCCCAGACATTTGAACCTCCAAAGTCACCCTAACAAACAACGTAAAGAACAATAATGCATGGTTGTTATAGAAGGAGGCAGATGCTACAATCAAAGAACAATGGCTGAAATCATAGGATCAGTCCTCTGCAGCAAGGTCATGGGGTCACAGAGAAAAGCAAGACTATGAAGGATCTGAAATTGTGACTTGGTTCACAGAGACTGCTGCAATTTTGTGGTTTTGGCAAACACGACGAGCAATTGTTTCAGTTAGTTTGTGGCTGCCACCATGGGAGACATGGGGGCTAGCCTTTATGCCTCAAGACTGAGGGATTGCAAAATGAAGGATCATCAAGCTAAGACGGTGTCATTTAGGGTGCACATTTAGCAAAGTAAATGCCAGCAATGCCAGTCACTTAAGGGTGAGTTACACAACATCCTTGGACACTGAAATCTGAATGGGGGTGGTGATGAAGAAGAAGGCTATAATAAGACTGGAGGCAAAGAACAAGGCAAGCTTGATGAATAGTTAAAGGCATCTGAAAACTAGGAAAGGGAGAAAGTATTGTTGAGTGCTATAAAAGGCTTGCTTTGGAATGGTGTGTGGTAGAAGAGAGGGTCCTTTAACTGTAGGACCATGAACATGTTTTCCCCTCCAGAAACAAGAAGTCCCCTTCTGCCACTACTCATTTTCTGCATCATTAAAGAATCTGCTAGACGGATGCAGACGAGGAAATCCAACTGCTTTCAAATATTGTTCCTACTATTGATAGGAGTGAGCATGGAGTAAGATTCTGATCAGATTTAGTGAAGCAATGAATATGCAGGAAAAACACTACAGAGATGCTATCAGTAGTAGTAGTGAGCTATTAGAATATGTGAAGTGTTGGCAGATTTCCGTTTCCGTACTTATTAATGCTTTCTTTTTCCTCTTCTGGTTTTTACCAAAGTGACACAGTTTAGAGATACAGAGATATGCAAAGTGGCTCTTTAAACCATATGCACACACAGAAATGAATACTGTAACCAAGCACTGTTGATTTTACAGCATCCATGCAGTGAAGAGCATCTGGGAAACAGAATTAAATATTGGGAAAGTTGTGGATTGGATTCAAGGAGTGTAGAACATGGGGAAATCGGCAAGCAGGCATTTTCCGATGTAAACTCTGTGTGCAGTGGTGGGAAGGAATGCATATCATCAGACCACAAATAAAAAGAAAATACCCTACTAATTGCAAGGCTGTATCAAAGTCACGAAGTACGTCAACTGATTTGATGTTTGCATATTTTCTGTACTTCCTGGGTTTCTGCTTGGATCTCAGTTTAGGCATTTCACAATACAAGGTGGGGCGGCGCATTCAAATGAGGAGAGAAACCACAGGCAGCTGGCATAAATGTTGAGTTTGTTTATTTGCTTAACATAATCAAACTTTTTATCCACTTAATTAAGAGTTGTGATAGCTTTTTAAAGAAAAGAAAGCAAAACCTGAATGGGTTAATCTCTTCTTTATTTTGACATTCCTGTTTACCTTTTCTAAAAGCCATCACAGGCATGATAAAGGATAGTAAAGCTAAATGTTAACACATGGAGCACTCCGTGGCTAGTGAGGAATTTCTCTCATATTTTTTTCGAGTAACCCTGGCCAAAACAAACTGTGCAAGTTTGATTTTCTTCATCATGAATTGACAGCTTATTTATCTCCACAGAGGAACATTCTAAACCCTGCAACATTTTCAGAGAAATATGGCAGGATAGTGTTGACTCTTCCAAAAATATCCTTCCTTTATAAAATCCCATATGGAAGCTACAGTCTTGTGTACCCTCACCTGGGAATAAGTCCCACCAAACACAGTGTGTCCTTACTTCTACGTAAGATTGTGTTAAAAGAAGAAACACTATTATGAATAATTAGTAGTAATAATAATGAATTATTCAGGCACTATGATAGGACACAAAAATGTACGACTGAGCTACTTCATCATCTGACTTGCGATCTGTGATTTAAGACCCTCCCTATATGATCATTTCCATGGGTGAAAGGAATTTCAAAGTGGTCATCTGCTCCAAAACAAGTACTTTTCCATAAAGAAAGTTTAGGTATCCTTTGGCTGAGATTCTAACCATCTTTCCTACTACTAAATTCCACTGAAATCATTTGGGGTTGCTTCCAAGCAATTTATTTATGATTAAGTGACTGGGGGACATCCAAAATATTTGACTGAATCAGAAATTCATGTAAATGGGAGTTTTATTCACATAGGGCTACAGTGATAGGGGATCTGTATAATGGGAATTCTACAGTATTGTGGTGGGAAATATGATCCACCTCATTATTGTGGGATAATGCCTGAGCTCTGCAAGGGTAACGGGGAAAAGTCATTTCCATCTGCCATCAGTTGCAATGAAAATAATGGCTTTGGATGACTGTAAGGCAGCTTGAGTTGGAATGCAAATGTAAGCAGGGAGGTGCAGTGGAAGAAGACACCCCGATGGCCTTCTTGTATGTGACTAAACCAAACTCTGATTCTGTCAGTCACTGATCCTGTCAGTCATCTTTAACCATTTAAATCAATACACGGGAAAGAACAGGATCCAACCATGCTTAAACGAACACGTATTCAAATTTGGATATTGAGTTAAGGGTTGTTACAAATCCTGATGCTCCGTAACTCATTCATTCATGAAAAGAGCTGCCTCTCTGTAGCATGTCTGTGTTGAATGTTCAGGCAAACATCTGGACTTAAAGCTGACTTATGAGTAGACCCACTGGTTTCAAGAGTTCTTCCATGAAACTCACTAAGATGAGTAGTTTACTGTGAAAGTATATTCTATCTAGTCGATACACAAAATCAGCATAATACTAAGGAACAATCTGGATCACTTTCCCAACTCAGTCATGTGTCCAAATTCTTAGGCATCTTTTATTTGTTTTACAGAAACTGGCATGACTCTACTGGAGGTTTTCCACAAATAGTAAAACTATACAATCACGAAGCATTGTTTGATAATTTCCACCTCTTCTGCTAAGTGGGCACACAAAAGACCTGCAATCTCACAAGACCTGGTGAATTTATATGAAGTCATTCTGTTGCCAAGATCATTTTTAAACAAACTGAGGCCTGGTTCATACATCAGCCCGTGCATCCACCACATGTATTCAGAGGAATCTGGAGAATGTTCAACCAGCTGACAGAACTGATAGCTACAGACATCAGAATTCCTTGGTAGCCCTCAGAATTAGGGATGAGGGGGAAATTAGATTCCCTTGTCATTCAAAAGTAAACTTAGGTGATTTGCACTTCCCTAAACAGTAAATTAACTGCAACACAGCCGTCCTTAGAAATTTGCATGTCTCCAAATTTTATAGTCTAGTAGTTATCCATCATTGTCACCACCAAAGGCTCAAGAGTCACTGGTGTCTAGGGGTGCCTTTTACCAGCTCCAGCTGGTGTGCCAGCTACATCTGTTCCTGAATGGAGATAGCTTGCCTCCGTGACTCATGTGTTGTAACTTCTAGACTGGTTTGTTGCAAACAGGTTCTATGTGGGGCTGCCTTTAGGGTCAATTCAGGACTGTAGCTAGTGCAAAATACAATGGCTAGGGTACTTACTGGCGCCCCCTACTTTGTTCATATTACACCGCTGTGGAAGGAATTGCACCTGTTGCCTATTCACTACTGAGTGAGTTTAAGGTTTTGTTGTTGTTGTATAAGTACCTGACAGTTTAGGACTAGGCAATCTGAGAGAACACTTCCTTATGTTGCATCTAGTGGAGAAAGATCTCATGGCTACTCAAAGAAAAGCTTTATCTTCAGTGGCCTCCGCACTATGGAATGACGTCCTCTTGGAGACAGGACAGGCACCTATCATTCAGATGTTTCACTGGTTGGTTAAAAAAAAAGTTTTTGTTCGCATGGCATTCCTGGGTACTTATCCTTAGTACTAGATTTCATGAACTCTAGATATTCTAGTGTATTGTTTTATTGTAATGCTGTAGTAAACCAACTTGTAATTTTTCATAACAACAAACAGTATATAAATGATTTGAAAACAAATAAAATAAAGCCAAACTGCTGGTTCCAATTACTGCTGCTACAGTCACCTAACCTCTGAACACAAGGTGATGATTCATAATCTGATGTGCAAAATGAACCCATCTTGGAATTTACATCATTCAGAACGCATCATCCTCTGGCCACATGACAGAAGAAAAGAATATCCAAGAGCCATTTCACATATTACATTCACCACATGTTTCACATACACAAACTCTTTTTGTGTTAGAATACTTCCAAATGTGAGCCCTCATTTGTAGTCTGAAGTTGTACAGTCACCTGCTATTTGTATACTAGACTGAAGTCCTATGTATAATGAATTGTACAAGCAAAACCATGAACCTAAGTAGCTCTGGGCACAGTATTGAGACTTATAGTTGTTTTGTACATAACTTCTGTCTCCACGTTCCAGTCTCCCAAGGAGGATAATTATTTCAGAGCAGCTTTGTCAGCAAAATGAGAGTGCAAAGGAAGACTTTCCCTTCTTATCCCTATCAGGAAATTAATGGATGAAATGAGAAATTAAATTTGAGCCCTTATGTTGTGAGCTATTTGGGGATAGTAATTGATAGATTTGTCTTTGATGAAAACACAGTAACCTGCCCTGAGGCTACAGGATAGGGCAGGATATATATAATGAATAATTTGCGGGTAATTAAGGAAGTCTTAGACTGCATGGACACAATCCAGTGAAATTTTTTGCAGCTAGGAGAAAATAAAACATTCCATGCCAATGCATACAATGATGCCCCAACAGGTTTATTTTAAACAGTCTTGGGAGTGCTGTGATTTTGAGTGTAGGAGAGGCAGGGAGAGGAGGAGGAGAAGGTCTGCTTAACTCCTTTCCTACCAGCTGTTTTCCCAAGCAAACTGGCTCCTCCCCAAAAGCTGCTTTCCTCTTCTCTTGCCACCAGTCACTGTTACTCCATGCAATACTGTATTTCTACTCATTCCCCAGCAGTGTACAATTGTAACACTATTCCAAAATGGCTGTACAGTGGTACCTCAGGTTACAGACACTTCAGGTTACAGACTCTGCTAACCCAGAAATAGTACCTCAGGTTAAGAACTTTGCTTCAGGATGAGAACAGAAATTGTGCGGCGACAGTGGGAGGCTCCATTAGCTAAAGTGGTACCTCAGGTTAAAAACAGTTTCAGGTTAAGAACAGACCTCCAGAACGCATTAAGTTCTTAGCCCGAGGTACCACTGTATGTGGTTTTGAATGGAAGCAAGGTTCTATCCTAGCTTTTTTAACTTTTTATTTTTTTGTATGGAAGACCATTCAGTCATGTCCTACAGTCTGGAATGGTACTGGTTTATGGTTCAATCTGCCATTTGTGAAAGGAAGGCTAATTTTCTACTGGAATGTGAAAGTACCGCACAGTGTTTCCAAAATAGAAAAGAGGGAAGGAAAAGGAGAAAACCAAGCCCATCCATTTATCTGAACCAAGAGCATTTGTGTTTGGTGTTGAAAAGATCCCTGTTGTGGTCAAAAGGCACCGATTAAGATCAGACTTCAGATAGGCAGGAGTTTAATCCTTCATGTAAAATCTTCAGAGGCTTCATAAAAGGAAACCTTCTACAGAGTAAATTATAAAACACTCCTACAAGAGACTTCAGAATTCACAAGAGATTCTTGACTGTGCACTGTGGGGCCTATTCTTGAATCACGCAGAAAGTGCCATTCACTGAGGGTATGTGGGGCTCCACAGCAACAGGAGCACTCATCATTTTGAGCTTTAACAAATATAGTGCTCTCTTGATCTGGAGGATTGCTTGAAAACAGTTAAAATAGCACACAATTTCCAGCCTGCCCGTGTGTGTGTGTGTGTGTGTGTACGTACAAGCAAACACTTACATTCCCTGAGGTTAAAACTATTGCATAATACCTCAAATATTTATTAAATGTGATATCTGGCTTTCCACAATACAGGGAGACAGGTAACTACTACAACAGCAGAATAATAATAGCAAACTGGCCAACAGATGGCAGCTAAAGCAAATCACCTGATTTAAATAAGATCTGTATTCAATTCATTCAGGCAAATTTTCAGAGCAGAATTTAACTTGACTGCCAGAGGGAAATCATGCTACAGAATGAGCCAAGCCAACTTGTAGCTGTGCACAAAATTACTGCCCCTAATGTATGTATTTAGAATACTGCATATCACTATACTAAATGAGACCAAGATGGAGCAATCACAATACCTCAGTAGGTTTCCTGTTTTAACCACTGATGTAGCCCACTTGTCCACAAAGTTATTGATGAGGCATGTTTTTGCATGAGGCTGATTTCTAAGGACAGCACTCCAGCATTTATATGCTGAAAGAAAATATACATGAAAAATAAAGCAGAGTGAGTGTGCAAGACCTGAATAAGACTGGAGAGAGAAAAGACAAAAGAGCTCGGGGTTAGAGGCAGTGGTTGGCATTATTTTACATTAGAAAAAAACCCACATTCAAAACTGTAATTGATAGCAGTTAAGTGTTAGGAAAAGGGGGCCACAGTGTTCAGGCAAATAACCTGTCAATCAAACTCAGCATCTCTTTCAGTGAATAAAAGCTTCATTGCCACATTGTAAGGACAGAAACAGACAGCATTAGAGTGGCCTGTTTGTCAAGTTTATGTACGTTGTCTGGAGCCATTTAGACTCTGAGGGTCAAATAATAATTTGAGTTATCAGTGGTTATTATAATTAAGAGAAAAGTACAAAAATATAATATTTTCAAAAATTTGTCTAAAGCAACCAAATTATCCCTTATAGTCTAAACTAATAGTAGTTCCATTATATTATCATACATCAATACATCATGACATCATATTTTCTCTCTCTCTTTTTACCTAAATCAGAAAACATGCCATGCGACCCACTCAGAGTCTTTTGGAACATTCCTCTTTCCCCTGTTAATTGAGGCAACACATATAGCTATCAACAAAGCCTTTAAGGGCTACCATTCATTTCTACTATTTATCCAAGACAGAACAAATTCTGGTCTAATTTAGCCAAACATCTATAATCTGGTTAAAGTAGCTGATAGCCTTGATCCAAGTGTTTTGAACAGGCTTCCATTCCCACATCAAGCCGAGCATTTCCTAAGGCTGCTTAAAGTAATCCAGTATTTATTCTAGCAGGTCCCCTGGGCTTGAGGACAGCAGCAAGGTAGCACAGTTCAAGCAGGGCTGCCCTGAGGTTAGTTCCAAAGCAGCAACTAGTGCAGAATGTGATGGCTGGGCTGCTCAAGGGACCGCCCCACTGCACACATATGACACTGGCTGCCAGTTAGCCACCAAGCCAGGTACAAGGTGCATGTGTACATGTGCAGGGGGGGGATGATTAAAAGGCCCTAAACAGCTTAAGCCATGTTATCTCTTGCATAGGGCACCACAGTTCTCTGCAGACTGTAAGAGAGGCATTGCTAACCATCAGTAGCAGCCCATGTGGGGCACCCTTGCTCTCCTGGCTTCTGAACACAGCATGCCATTGGCACTTACTGCAGGAGGAGAGGGGTGTGTGTGTGGTACTGTGTAGTGGAGCCAATCCACGTCACAGCCTTCAGATTCATCTGGCAGTGGTGCAGAGGAAAGCCTTCTCTGCTGTGGCATGCAGTGTGTGGAACAAACTGCCCACTGGGAGAGTGTTTTCACCACCAACTTAAAACATGTTCACCCAGGTGCTCGCCTCCTCCTCTTCCTCCTCCTCATTATTATTATTTAGTTTGGATACCATTTACTTGTCAAAATGGTGCATTTGGCGTTGGCTCCTGATGCCTGGCTACTGTGTGAAATATTAATGCTATTTCATTGATCTGCTTTATTGTATTGTTAACCATTTTATTATTATCTAGTAAACTGCTTTGGTGTTTTTCCAATAAATAAATAAGTGTTGCCGCAATGGTATGGTTGTTTTTGAAAAGAATTTTTGCACTGCAGGAGTTCCTTGCTGCTGTCACAACATACACTAAGGGCTCATCTTGTGAATCAATAGTTGCTATCTGGTCTCCATTCCAGTGCTTTGCCATCATTGCTACAGGCATGTGCACTTTCCTGTGCTAGTGCTAGTCAGCCCCTTATGTTACACGGCAGCAGCTGTGTGGAGGCACCAACACATGAAAGCATATTCAATGTGCTGCCATCTGCCTCATTGCAGGGCAGATTCAAGGGTAAACCATACGTGGAACGAGTCTGCCCCTGCAGCTTGATGGAGGTAGAAACTGTCTCTCATGCCTTGTTACGCTGCCGTTTCTACGGGGATATACACTCAGTATTTATTACCCCTGCTATGCAAAAATCTCCAAATGAATCCGAACTTCAATGTCTAAAATCCCTGGTAGAGGACAAGGATCCTGAGATCACATTAAGGGTAGCCAAATTCTGTGTGATTGCCATAAAACCTAGGGAACAAGCTGTGCTATCATAAATGATTAAGGCCTTAAATGATAATTTTAGGTTATATGTTAGTGACTAAGTTTTAATTTATATATTTTTAAACTGTTGCTATATCTGTTTTGTCCCTGTTATACCTAATTGCAAATTCAAATGTATCCCTATCATGTTTTATGACTTCCTTGATATTGTATGTGGGCTGGAACTGGTCTGTGACCAAAATAATAAATTCATGCACATGAAAGCATTGTTTTGGGAACCAAATCTACTACCTCACACATAATGATAAACAGAGATAGGAAAACATCGTGTCGAGGGTTTTCAGAATGCTATTTCCTCCCTCCCTTCTAAATATCTGAGATTACTATGACATCAGAAAACCCACACAAAACGTGCAATGAAATAGATTAATTTGTACACAGAGAGGTCATGAAAGACAGCCCTGCGTGCAGTTAAGTTGAAACACTGATTATGCTCAAAACAATTTCTGAGAATCGTTTAGGTTCAAGAGGGCTCCAGCCCATCATAGCTCCCACTCATTCACAGAGCAGTAGAGACAGGGAGCATAGTGGAACCCAAGCAATCTTTCCAGTCTGAACAACCATCTTCTAGGTTTGCATAGAAGAACTCCTGGGATGAGGTAGAGGGATGTACTTGCCCACTGCAGGTAAACTTGCCATGTGATTGCTCTTGACGCTATCCAAACCACATCGCCGTATTGCAAGTAGCTATGTCTTAAGGCAAGGGAACTTCACAAAGCTGAGAAGCAGTTCCTGATGAGCCTCAGCCTTGCCAAGATTATGCTTTTTAACCATTTTGGAGTTGAGGCACTGTGAGCATAGCTTAAAATTCCGGAATAATTTCATTAGAAACGTACAGCTGGTGTGGTCTGTGGTCATATGTCTAATAGGGGTATGTCAGCCACAAATTCAGCTTGGGTGGCTATGCCCAGGCCACCGTCTCCAACAAGGTTACAATGTATTGAATCCTAAACTATAAAATAAAACATACTCTCATATTGACATTTTATATATCTGCTCAAACGCCAGGCAAAATATGCTTTAGCCTGTGTTTCTTACAATGCAAGTTTGCATTTAACCCTATATGAACTGACTCTTGCTGCGGAATCAAACAACTCATTAACAATTAATTCAGTTCATGCAGCAATCAGCTGGGTCCCAGGGCATGGTCTGGAGGTGACTTGAAGTCACTGCCTTGCTGAAGCTAAGAAAGTCTGGATCTGGCCACATTGTATGCCACTACCACCTTGGGTTTCAGGGCAGAAAAAAAGCAATTTATATAAAATAAAAATTGACAAGAAACCTTCCATTGAACCTTTCCTTCCATTGAAGGCTGCTCTTTCCCCACGCGGAAAAATCTAAAATTTTCATTTCCATGTCACTACTCAGATGATTGCATTAAATGAGGCCAAAATTCAATTCTTCATTAGGTGAAGGTGGCAGCACTAGGCCTGCTCATGGTCTACACCTTGTGCCTAGTACATCCACTCAGCAGCTATATAGAATTATAAATTGTAGAGTTGGAAGGGACCTTGAATATCATCTTGTCCAACGTCCTGTAATGCAGGAATATGCAGTTGTCCTATAAAGGGATCGAACCTGTGACCTTCACATTATCAGCACCACACTCTAACCAACTGAGCTATCTCCAACTGCACAGAACTGAAGGGGCAGAGTTGCCAGCTCATTAGACCTTCTGGGAAGGGCACCAGGCCCCTGTCCCCCAGTCACTGGCAGAAGCTGGTAACCTACCAACACATCACATTAGCCATCCTCTGTCAAGGTGTCAATACTGAACCTATTAACCTGGAAGAAACACAAATTTGCAGTGCCCCCTTCTAAACAAGTGCACATGCGTACTGTAAGCACATTGCATGCAAAAAGTTTTTTTTTCACCGACTTGTTATCTGTAGTAGAAATAATTGCAGCTAATTCCTTAGCACATGCAGTGCACAGACCATACAATAAAACACTGAGGAAGTTTGACACACACAGCAATATGTGCGTCCATTCCAAATTCCATTAAAATTGACAGGACTTACCCAAGTAGTGTGTGCAGGACCACACTGTCTGATCAAACCAGAAAAATACCAGCCACCTACACTATGCCTTGCCAGTATTCAAGGCAACTAGTACAGTGTTCCACTTAAAAACAAAATTCAGTTCCCCTTGTGAGTGACATACAGGAAATACTACTTTGACAAACATCAGGTGAATGTTGCACAGGCAAACAGAGCAGTGAGCTGTGACTGCAGAGGTAAGGAAGGAGACCTCATCTCTTAAAACCTCTGGAAAGCTATTAAGAGAAAAAGGCAGGTGATGATGCAGAGGAAGAAAGGTTAATCTGCCTTTTGTCTTAGAAACTTGCATTCTTTTCCTCCTGACCCAAGTTGTCTTCTGTGGCTTCAAAAAACACTGGGAGCAAACTGTTTTGTGTCTGCAGAGAAGGAATACCGAGCAACAACAATGAATACACAAGTTGGTTGGAAATAGATTTATCAGGCTTCAAGGATTATTGTTTGCAAAGAGATAGTACACACATTACTATTTCACAGTTCAGCTATGACATTATTAACCTACTGTGCAAGGATTTTATTGCCAGATTGCTTCATTTATCAAAAATAAGGGAAATTGAAAACCCCATAAGGAAGCAAACATTTCAGCAGGCTTGAGTTTCGCTTAATGTCATTAATCTATCTATTTACACAAGAGACAGAAAGGTTCATTTAGTAATGCTTTGCAGTTAGGTGTAAAAGCCTCAAATCAGTTATCAAGCATGAGTACATGAATGTCAAATTTATTGTCGTAAGACGTTTTAGTCATTTTTCTCTGACATTAGGATTTGCTGGTAGACGCTTTTGTAGTTAAACACATTCCGCTATTGTAAGTGATAACTAGCCTCTTGCCAAATCACAAGGGTCCTTGTAGGACTTCCCTCTCGGGTGTTTTTGAAAAGCCACTCCAGCTAAAGCTGCTACACAGAGATTGTCCTCCACACCACCCTTAGACCATTTCTAAGGGAGAGTACTCATAGAAGCTAATAGTGTGGTGCCAATCAATCAATCAGTGACTGCAACTCTTTGCTTGTAGGGTTTCAAGCTTTTCCCCTAAAGGCCTACAAATGCAGGCTATGTCCTGTGTTACTGTTGATTCTCTTGTATTTACTGATTATTGCTTTTTTATTTGCTTTATTGCTAGTTTTATTATATAATCCTAGAATTGTAGAGTTGGAAGGGACCCAAGGGTCATCTAGTCCAACCCCCTTCAGTGCAGGAATCTCAGCTAAAGCAGAATGAATCCCTTTATTCTGTTTGAAGCTGCTTTGAGTTTTGGAGAAGTGAGGTATAAGTGTTTGAAATAAGTCAAATGAAAATGGCAGGTCACCTGATAATGAATTGTGTTGCTGGGAGTAAATTGCACCAGTGTCCCAGGATTTTCCCACAGCCTTCCAAGGTTTCCACAAGGCAAATGCTAGAAAGAACTAAACGGGCTGGGTAAAGGTAAAGGGACCCCTGACCATTAGGTCCAGTTGTGGCCGACTCTGGGGTTGCGGCACTCATCTCACTTTATTGGCCGAGGGAGCCGGTGTACAGCTTCCGGGTCATGTGGCCATCATGACTAAGCCGCTTCTGGCAAACCAGAGCAGCGCACAGAAATGCCGTTTACCTTCCCGCCAGAGCGGTACCTATTTATCTACTTGCACTTTGACGTGCTTTCTGTTGGCTATTTGCAGTATGGTAGCGCTGCAGAGAGCTTGCTGGGGAGACCATGCATTAAAAAGGGACTCAAAAATAACTTAAACAAGGTTTTAATAAGAAAAACAAAAACTCCATTTACACTAAATACATCAACAAACCAGACCCAACCACCAACCCATCCCCCAGGGTAATGGGAGAGCTAGGTGCTGCTCCTTATATACTACACCCAATTGCTGACACAACTTAATCAATGCAACTCAGCAGCACCTGCTATGTTTCACAGCTGTAAAGCTGGGTCTCGTTATTTTGCTCTGGCCCTTGCTCTGGCCCCTTAAAGATATACACATTGAGTGGAACAATGATGAACCTTTACATTTAAAGAAACCATTCAACACTTTCGAGCTGCTAGGTTGGCAGGAGCAGGGACCGAGCAACGGGAGCTCACCCTGTCGTGGGGATTCAAACCGCCGACCTTCTGATAAGCAAGCCTTGGGCTCTGTGGTTTAGACCACAGTGCCACCCACGTACCATATAATGAACCATCATCTGTTCCATTCTGCCCCAATCACATCATCTAAGATCAGCCAAGGACATCTTCTTTGCATGCACCAGGTGTGTATATTTTGAAAAAGCATTCACAGGACCACTCCACAACTACAGAATTTTTTGCCTTACCAAGTTCATGAGTCACATAAATGACTTAGGATGTGTTTCAGGACTGAGTCATCTCAAACAGTAATGTGATCTTAAAAACACTGCTCACAGCAGCACATATAAAATAGAGGTCTTTCAGTTTCATAACCATCTCTGTATATGGTACCAGCTGGCGTGCACAATGTGGTTGTATCCAAGATGGTGTGTGCTACTCAGCTTTCTGCTAGTAGATTAAGTCATGGCATCCAACCCCACCTGCTACTCACCATCTTATGGATATAGAAGGATACTAAGAGATTTTATACAGGAAAATTAAGACAACCTTGTTTCATTGCCCATAGGTCACTTAGTGGTGTTGGGCTTTCTTTTTCAGAGACAAATTTCTTTGGAAATGCCATAACTTTTCAATTTAAATATCCACCCCAAGAGTATTGAGAAGCGTAATAGGATTATCCACTATGACCTACCTATGCCTCCACTAGACTGGATAAGAGCAACCAGTGGAGATTCTACTCCTGCTGCTACTATTTCACCCACATGTTCTGCAGGGTATTTGAAACAATCATGCTGCTATCTACTGAGGCAAACCATTTGCATGTTGAGGCCCCTTGTCCACCCCATTCCCTAGGACTGAGTAACTAGACAATACACAGAATATTGGTTTTATGGGGTCAAATGAGGCCACAACTTTTTTGGTTACAGATGTGAAGGTTTTGACCATAGGCATCTGTCTAATGCTATACCAATGCAACTAGAATTGCATATCATCGGATAAAGGGACAGGTTCTAAGGACTAGTGATTGGTTAAAGAACAGGGAGGAGATGATAGGAGTAAACAAGCAGTTCTAATAAAATAAGGAATGAAAGCACTGGAATATTCCAATGATTTGTATTGGGACATGCTATTTAATATTAATAAATGGTCCAGAGTTAGCAACAAGGCAGCCGAGTCTGAAAATATCGCCAAATTATCCCCCAAACTGGTCAATTGAATAACAAAATGGCAAATGATACCCAGTGTAAATAAATGTAAAGGGAGACAGATTGGAGAGAAAAAATAAAGTCCTAACTTTACATATAAATTTATGGGGTCTGAACTGGCAGTGACTATTGAGAAAGGAGATCTTGAGGTTTTGGTAGATAGCTCAATGAAAACGTCAACTCAGTGTGCAGTAGTAGTGGTCAAAAAGACACATTCCATGCTATGATTCATTAAGTAACCGACTGAAAATAAAATAACATGTATCGTAATATTTTCATACAAATCCGTAGTGCAGCTGCATTTGGGAAAATGTCAGAGTTCTGGCCATCGCAGATCAAAAAAGTAACCAAAATTAACAAGGAGTTGGAAAAAAAAGCTAACGGTCTTTGAGGCTGTTTAGTTTGGAAATAAAGATGATTAAGGAAAGGTGTGATATAGGTTGACAAAATGATGTGAAGTGTGAAAACAGTGGCTAGAAACAACTTTTTCCTCTCTCTCTCTCTCATGATACTAAAACTCAGGTTCACCCAGTGAGATTGATTGGCAACAGATACAGGAGAGACAAAAGAAAATAACTTCATATATCATTATTTCATGGAACTGGCTTCCATAAGCTGCAACAATGACTACTAGTTTTCCTGGCTTTAATTTCCTTTTCCATTTGCAAAGTATATGTCTACCAACAGCTATTATCCATGACAGGTAAATGGAACCTCTAGCTACTAGCGGAGGAAGAAGAGTGCGGGCAGAGCGCACTGCCCCCGGCTGCCCCACCCACCCACGATGGGCGCCCCATCCCCAGGTCACACACCATGTCCCTGTGGGCGGTGCGCCCCGCCCCCAGGACACACGCCACGCCACGTCCCCACCTGCTCCCCGCCCCCTAGTGCCGGAGCATAAAGCTCTGCTACTGCCTCTAGCCTCAGAGGCAGGTTACTGGGGGTTGGTAGTTGCAGGGAGGAGGGAGCAAAGGAAAGCTATTGCCTTTATTCATTCATGAATCAAGATGGCTGACAGAAACATGACTTTGGCATGACTTTGCCCAATTTTCACCATGCCAGTTCCAACCTGTGCCAATTTGGATGCCTCTGAAGATATCATTGCCTAGATTGACAAAGGGTTTCTTGAGGGGATGGCTGCAATCGTCGTCTTCATTTCGACATTGGGCACCCTTCTGAATCAAGGAGGAAGACCAAAATTCAGGGTGACTACAACCCAATTTGGCATTAGTGATCCAAAACTGTGCCAATTTGTATGCCTCTAAAAATATTGTCACTCAGTCTGGTGTGACTGCACCAAATTTGGTGTGATGGTTCCAACCAGCACCAATTTGGATGTCTCTGAAGATATCATTGCTCAGTTTGGTGGAAAAGTTCCAACCTCTACCAGATTGGATGCCTCTGATGATAACATCATCAAACTCAGCACGAGGGTTCCTGAGATGGAGGTGGTGTTTTTTGCCTACGTTTTGACCCAGACACCATGTTGAACCAGGATAGCAGACCAAGTAAGCCATAATTAAACATTAGCACCCTGACACACACAAATCTATTTCTGGTTTGGAGAGGTAGAAGCCTCAGGTTGACGGGGGGAGTGCACACACACACACACACAAACACACACACACACACACACAAACACACATGCTGCCATAAAACTCACAAATGACACTAGCCATAAAAAACCACATTTTTGTAGGTTTCTTTAGATTCCCAGGCAGCACCAGGCACTCCCTGCTAGTGAACCATGATGAAGAATTAGGCTTGCCCAAATCTAAATCAACAGACCGCCCTCCTGTTTCAACAGAGCTCATCACTAGGATTCATTTCTACATTAGGAAAGGTAAAAAAGAAAGAGTCGTACAGTACTCAGCAGCTTGAGGTGCAATGACTGTAGCTTACAATGCACAGCTGCATTCTTCGTGTTGCAAAATATATCCATCTCCTTGTGCCTGGGTCCTTCATATATCAAATAAGCATAACACCATTTCTCTAAACCACACTGTAGGTTGGGAGGATAAATCTGTTAAAAGACCATCAGGTGATACATGGCTATGCTAATACGGGGCCAGGGGCTATAATCTGAATGGACTTGCTACAGCAACCTAGCTGCTGCTAAGAAGGTCTGGATCTGGTTAGTGCTTGGACGGAAAACTACTGGAGACCCTTGTGTAAGCCATCCAGAGCTCAATGACAGAAGAAAGACAGGATATAAATGTGAAAAGAAAGAAAGTCTCTTCCCCCCACCCACCCTCCCAGTGCTACTTTGACAGCCTTGCTGTGGGGTGGAGGAGTAGAGTATAAACCTTTGTAAAAACAAATGAACGTAAGCATCAAAGACATATTGTGCAACAGAATTTAGGTCAATGAACATCCTTACACTTAAATAAAACAATCTGATGTGAATGTGCACAATTGTAAAAGAATAAATCCATTCCTACTGAATGCATAAAAGCATTTTGAGACCTGTGGTTTAAACAATAGTTTCTCAAATAAACATTTTCTGCAATTCATTTTAGGTGCATGAAAGCAGAATTATTTTTGGCTCCCCACCACCACCACTACTAACCACCACTCCGGCTATGAATTGCAAACCCAAATGATTAACCTCTCTGCTGGGCTCCTGTTTCCAGGGGAAACAGCAGAAAGGAAGATTTTTATGCTTAAATCTCTAAATCAGATTGCACAGGGCAGTGCTGGCAGGTGATAGCTGAGCAGAGGATACATCCTTTTGTCATCAAAACCTTACAAATTATTTATTTGATCAAGAAGGAGAGCTGCAAAAGGCATCACATATTGACAGTTTTTACTTCAGATTTCTCTGCCATCTTTCCCAGTCATGGAAGGAATAAAAAAGGGGCTCTTAAAATGCACTTTGCTTTCCATACTTTTTTTTTGTGCACTGTGAATGTCAATGTTACAAGTGAAACCACCAGTCTAGCAGAATGAAATGGGGACAGGCAGCGAGGAAGGAATATTGTGCTTCTGTGGAGACAGAAGCAACATGGCAGAGTGGAAAGGAAAGATATGGGGAGATGTGATTCAGGAATGCTTATCTGGTTAGGTCTTATAAAACATTCATTTTATTTCAAAAATGTGATGTGGAAAGGGTTAATGCTGGTTGTTAACTCTAGAATAATAAGCACTGCTGAATCTCTCATCAGCATGAGTATTCCTGGGTGTAGTAAAGTGTGGGTTAGTCTTTCCTAAATTAAGCTAATAGAAAAGGGGCAATTTTCAAGTTCCATTCTTGCCATTAAAAGGGTAATGGACTCATTCGGATGCCATGCCAAACTGTGTTTTAGCATTACATGCATGAACTACAACAAGCCTGGAACTCTCCCACTCCCCCCTTTCCATGCACCAGAGGAAGTGATTGGAATAATCTGCTTCCAGTTTTAAATCTGGCAGTTTCCTGGTAACGTCTAAACTCAGCGAACTCTGGTTACTTGAAACTCTAGTTAAGCAATTGTAAACCACAGTTTGATCCTGGTTTGTTTGAACCAGCTGGAGTTTAAGCTAGCCAGAGTTCCCTTAAGAACTGTAGCAGGGAACTCTGTTTTGCTGGAAACCAAACCAAAAGCAGAAGTTTTAAATCTCCTTTTGGATGCAAAAAGAGAAAAAGAGGTAGTGTCCAAAGCTTCTAACAGCTCATAAATGTTACGTGTAAATTATGGTTCAGCCAGAGTGGAAAACAGAGCTCTAGATATCTCTGTTCTAGTTCCAACTCCAGTCACTGGGCCAAAATCGCAGAAAATATCTGAAGAGACGCTTGAAGCCACACACACAAAGTGGTCCAGTGGGGACCTCCATTGAGCTGCTTATTGGTTGTTTAGAAAGAAACGTGTAGCAGCTACACTGTAGCCAAATGTGCTAAGTACAATATTACAATATTTTTAAAGACTCAAAATAAGGGTCAGATATTCAAAGCAGTAGGTTGTCACAGGGAGAAGAGTTACAATTGAATTTTAGTAATCAGTTAACATGATTACGCCATCCACAAGTGGTAAACATTTTTGTTTTCACACTTCATGGCAGAGAACCATTTGAATGCTGGTTGTACGAATGGTACACATTTTGTTCAAAGTGCAGGCTTCCACAATCTCAAAAGTAAATGGAACATGATGAAGCTTGTGCGCAAATCCTCCCAATCCTCACCCACCCGCAATTAGTTGTTTTTAATTAAGCCAATGTGCTTTTTCATCTTTAATTATCATATGTGACTCACAGCAAAACTTTCACTAAGATCCTTTATGAACCTCTCACGGGGATCCATAACTAGAGTAGGATACAGACTTGTGAACTGTCTCACCGTGGGTCACCGATACCTAGCCCTTTTATAAACACAAAAATAGCCAACGTTCTTCCTAACGTTTCATAGACCACCATCTGCTTCCTCCTATCAGAATTCAAATTCTCAGCTGCTACAGATCCAAAATGGCAGTGGCGGTCTGTCCTTCTAATCGTTCCCCTGTGGGATCAAATGCATCTGCTTATGATTCCACCAGTGGGGTCAGCAGACCACAGTTTAGGAACAGACAGCTAAAGGAAATCCTTACTTTCAACACCTCTTCTTGTGATGATTTGTTCATTTCAAGGAGTACAGGCTCTGTATCTTTTTCAGCTTCTTCCAGACTCTGCATTATCCAGAGGGAACTTCCTCTGCCTTTACAGAGTCCTCACTACTATTGCCCCTCCAATCCCTTTATGTCTTAGAACAGCATCCTACCAACCCCTTCTATTTTTCTAATTTATGCTATCCTTTTGGAAAACATAACACACTATACAAAATGTAAAACTGAAAATTCAACGTGTTTCAAAAAAGGCTCCCAGAGCATTCTTTTCAGCATCTAGAGTACCTATTATTATCACCCTTCCTTTAGATTCTACCAGCTATGGAAGAATAAACAGTCAATGTGATCTTGTGTCACTGGGATTAGGAGTTAAGACATTCCCTGCAAATCAGTGTAATCTTTCGAACAAGACAATGTAACATTGAGCATTCCTGTCTGCATGGCACATTTTCAATTACTCTACATGTTTTCTACTTAGTAAAACCGGCTTAATTTTCAGCTAGGTCACAATATTAGAACATGTCCTGCACTTGGGCAGGGGAGAAGGACAGGGAGGAAAAAAGGAGCAATCTTAGTGCCCTTGTAAGTTGTTTAGCCTCTAGCACTTATAAATCCAAAAACACTAGGGAAATCCCTTTTCCTTGCTTGTAATATGCTTTTAGATTTATTACTCAAAGAACCTCCACTTAATCCCTTTGCAGAAGTCAAGTTCATCTGCATTCTAATAAAGGTTTCCTATGGAAAATGGAGAGAAAATAAAAATAAAAGATCAAGAAGGAAAGAAGCACTTCATACGAGAGAGAGAGAGAGAGAGAGAGAGAGAGAGAGAGAGAGAGAGAGAGAGAATGATATAGATTCCTGGGTAAATTCTCCACCCAGAAAGCAAGAAAAAGCAGGATGGTTTAAATTACTCTACCCAAGTCCAGACCATCTATCTTAGGCCGCTCTCTTCGACACTTGGCCAGGGTTGGCAGGCGAGGCAGAGGCTAAAGAGCTCTTTAGGGACCAAATTACTGTTTCAAAATGGGCCTTGTGCTCCAAGAATATGACAATATTATCTGAGAGATGTTACAGAGCCTGTGTGTCCTTCAGAGCTCTGCAAAAGCATCTAGCCTGATTAGAGGCATATGTCACTAAAATATATATTATGCAATATGAAGGGGGAGGAAGGCTGTCATTGAAAATTGACTTTTAAAGGTGTCCAGCCAGAATTCCAAGAGATCTATAAAACCTATTAGCATTCCATGGAAATGACGGCATTTGATGGCATTCTTAAGAAAACTCGAAGGAGGGCACCAGACATATTTCATGCTCTTTTTATTTTGGTTAAACCTGGTGGCACCAGCACTGTGACTACTTAATTGTCACACTTAACACTTGTGCAGGTGCAGAATGCAGAAGGTATTGCATGACTCTTAACCAGAGGGATTATAATTTACCTTTATCCTGATTTGAGGTCATTTCTTTGAACCAATGCAGATAGCTAGATAGGAATGTGGCTTGTGGGTGGTCCCTGATGCAGCAAAACAAATGCTGAAGATATCTAAGAAAACAAGTTCAAGGCACAGTAACTTGCAATTATACTATATAGGGTGCAGGTCACCTTCAGAAGATCAGCTTCCTCCCTCAAAAATGGTATTGTGAATTAGATCTTTGACTGTAGCAATTCCTACATATTTCCCCGCCCCGGGTCTGTGGACCAGAGATAGGTCTAAATCTGTGCGTCATTGAACTGAAGCAAACTGACTGAGTTGCACTGATTTCCATGGCTTGACCCCCATATCATGCCATTCAGAAACAGCAGCCCTAGTCACCCTGTTTTATTTAAAACCTGCTCCCACATGCCTGATGTTATGCATAATATTTTACAATGTTACGTGCAATCCAGGAAGCAAAGCAGAGGACCTTCTGGAGGCTTCCGGTGCAGCTGTTTAGCTGGCACAAAATGGCCATAAAACCAGAAAATTAATCTGCCAGGGAAATCTCCATCTGGAGGAGGGCTCCCATAGCAGATCCTTTACTACTGTTCTTCCTATAACTCTTCTCTACTTCTGATGCTGACAGCATGGCCTTAGCATATGATAAAAGTTCGCTGAGTGAAGAGAGCAGGAAGGAAATGGGGATTTGGGATGGAAAGATCAACAAGGGAAACAGGAATGTTTTTGTAGTGGGGGGATGGGGTGGGGGGTGTCGGGAACTACATACTCAAACAGTAGTCTGCATCTGATCAAGCTCACATCTAGGCAAAAATTCCATTTTGACCAACAGGGATCTTTCATTCCTGCCCTGGGATAATCACTATATAAGCAAATCAAGAGTAACTCTCTTTTTTTTAATCGTAGAAAGCAGAGTTCTTGCCATGATGTCTCATCTTGCTCTGGCCTTTTTGGAGACACTTCTTGTAACAGCAATTAATGCTTTCAGGGCCAATGTCTAGTATTTCACAAACTGCCACCATCTTCAACTGTCAGTTTATACAGCTGAAGCGATCCAGACAATTAACAACCGAGTGAATTGTAAAAAGAGTAACTAGAAATATTGGATCAGAAAACTTGAGACATTTGCTATTCAGAGGGCTGTATGAAAAGTTTTCATAGAATTGTCAACAGCTGAAAAAGACAGAAATGAACAAATATGGAGGTTGCTTCAAAAAAGGCCTGTTTAACGAACACACGTCCTGATTTGTTTGCACAATGTTTGCAGGGAGGAGGTTACATTACGTTGGCTGTTTATTAAGTATCCATTCTGTTGTTTGCAGGGAGATTATATGACCTCACATTAAGCAAATGTAAACTTACACTTCCCAATATATTTCCCCATCACTTTCCTTACTAAAGCCCGATTTGGGGGTGGGGGTGGGGGGGACAAGTTTGTTACAGAAGAGTGTCATTTAAACTGTGAGACTGGAATGCAGTGAGACCGGTGTGCAGTTGAATCTCACCCACAAAACAGCAACAGTTTGGAAGTGCCCTTGAGAATATCCCAAAACTTTACTAGGACTACTTTAGGGACAGCTTAGTATGCTGAATTTGGTCTGCATGGATGCATCCAATTGCAAAAAGATAATAATCATGTGCTTCCTTTACTAAGTGCCAAGCTCCAGAAGAGAACAGACATTTAGCATGCTACTATTCCAATCCTCCTCAGGCGTTAGAATGATACCCAGTGGAACTATACCCAGAAAACATGCACATATTTCATTTATCTGATGTACCGTGCATACCTCTTTTTTCCTATCTACATTTCCTTTACCTGTGTTTTGAATTTTAGGATCAAAACCAAAATTTGCATCCAGCACAAATTGCATTAGCTGGGATGGGGCTGACAATTATTGTTATTGTAAATGATGTAGAGGGGAGATTAAATCCCTTCCTCTGTTGTTATGGTCCTGGGGAAGATCCCTCTTCTGAAGCTAGCATTTGCTTCCCACAAAAGCACAGGCTACATTTGCAAGAGGGTTTTCCACAGGACCTCAGCAGGCGAATAGGGAGTTAAATGCCCCCCCCCCCCATTTAGTGAATAGAGGCAGGAAAGGCAATTTTAACTGATTTCTCCCTCCCCTCAAAAAACAAAACAAACAAAAAATCTTACCCAGAAGGTTGGGTAAGTTAGGAGGTGGCACAGATGGCTGTCTGAGAATGGGAGAAATTGCAAAAATTTCCTATTTCTCTCTTCCATTCACAGAAAACTTCGCAGCAGAAAAAAAGCCTTCTGTGAATGGAATAGAAGATAGAAGCTGTTGTTTTAAAACTAGGTTTCTGAAGCCCCTCCTGCTGCTTTTATACATTTATTGTAAAATGTTTTCATTTTATTAATGTAGTTTTATTGTTGTTTTATTGGCTTTTTATTGTTAACTGTCTTCAACATTTTCATAAAAAAGCAGGGTGGAAATATTATAAAGTTTGATATACATACATCCATGCATGTTATCCAGAGCTGCACAGGATCAGTTACATAATTCCAGGTAGAATGTAAACTAAAACTAAATTTGTGCTGAATGTGAAGTTAAGGAAATGCACAATTGCTCCACCTACTGATTAATAACTCTACCTGGTTCAAATGAACTAAATTGGCATTTAGGAAGCATAAAATTGCCCCAAACTACCCACCCCATTACCTCTTCAATATAAAAAAATAAATCTAGCTACTTTCAGCCAAAAGAAAGCTCTTCTCCCATATCAAGACAAAAATAACTAATTGGTCGTCTCTGAAAAAAACCAGTCCACAATTTCACTCCAAACAGGAGTCAATTCACAGTTACAAACAGGGAGTGGAGTACTCATGATTGCCTTGTGCCCTTGTATAATCATTTATCAGATACTAGCAACAGTTAAGAGAAATGATACTAAGTAGATGGCCCAGACACAGTAAGAATGTTTTCATGTTTCAGCTTCCCCACCATTTCTCAACATGCACAGCATTAGACAAATATTTAACAGGTCACTTAAAAAACAAGCACGTACTGCAGTTACAGTGTTCCTTAACGCATCTGCAGTCATGCGCAACACCCAGCATAAGCACATGTCAGCAAACTATACAACTGTGCCAAATTAGAGCTCCTCTTTTTTTTCCAAAAAGGGAAGCCAAAATCAAATGCTCATCATCCAGTTGCAGATGCATGCACAAAAACATTAAACACAAAGGTACTTATAATTGGTGATTCTAAACCAGCCATTCATACAGAATATTATAATCTAGAATTAGTAATTGCTGTCAGTGCATGCTTAGATTATACAAGGTATGAACAACACCCAGTTCTATGCCTGTTTACCAAGGAATTTATCACATTGAGATTGTTGGGGCTTATTTCCATATACAGACACATAGGACTGAGGTCTAAGGCAGTAGTAGTTGACATGAACTTACTCTCAACATACAGATAAAGCAATTTTAAACCTCCCTTCACCCCATGGGATTCCATGTAGACAACACAGATAAAATGCAACTTTAAATAAAACATGAAGCCATGCATGTCAAACTATGCAAAAAGCTGCAGTCATAATACTAAAGCTATGGACTGATTGGATGCAGAGGAATGATGGAGGAATCAGCCGGGGAACCACCAAGGGAAGAAGGCTCAGAGCCTGGGGAGTGGTGGTGGGACAGTGATGAATGGTCAGAAGGAGAAGAGGGAGAAGACTGGGAAGAGGAGGGTTCAGAAGCTTAAGACATAACAGGGCTTAGTGAGCTGGGAGAATCTGTGGCAGAAAACAGGCACATGTATCTCTGCCTGGTGCTACCCATTGTTTAGGGTGAGAAACAAAGATGGTCATCTATGAAGTCATCCAACATTGTTTGTATGGCCTTGCCTAGGCCGTGTTCCAGTCTTCAGGTCCCAATTCTGTAACAGGATCCCCAGATGATGCTTTAATTAAGAGCTGCTATTACCAAAAATACAAGGACTTGTCCATGAAGTTAAATAACACAGTTGCGAGCTGAGGAAGGTAGGTGGCGACTGATATCATCTAAGTAGTTAGCTTTTCATAAGTACTTTAATAAGAAGAAGAAGAAGAAGAAGAAGAAGAAGAAGAAGAAGAAGCAGCAGCAGCAGCAACCTTTATAGTCCTGCATTATTTCATGCAAAACAGTTATTGATTCAGAAGTTTAGTAAAATTGCTAACCCGACAGAAGAACTCAGCTCCTACTGAGAATAAGTGCATGTTCACAGCTGTGTTCTCTATCATCTTTACAAGCAGGTATTCTGTGGGAAATTTCCAGGTCACAGCTTTCCATTACTGGGATGATCCATCAGGAAACTGGATTGTTTCCTTTAATGTGTTTCAAATTCATACACTAGGAAGACTCCTGTATTTCTGAAGGGGCAAGATCTCACCAGATGCAGGCTATGGCAATGCTACAGCAGCAGGAGAAAAGACACTCGGAGATTTCAGCTGCACCTGGCCACACCTGCAGGAATTATCTCTTCAACATTGCTATTAAAGATATCAGAGCCCTGTTCTCTTTTGCATCCAGGTCCCTGTTTAGAACTGGTCCAAACTGGCAACAGTAATCAAAAGGAAAACCTAGGAAAGTAAGGCTCTGTCTAGCCCAGTATTGTGGCAATAGCTCTTCAGGGTCTGAGGTTTGGTGTGTTTTTTGTTTGTTTTTCAGTCACCTGCTACCTGACCCTTTTAAGTGGAGATGCCAGAAACTGAACCTGGGACCACCTTCAAGCATAGCATATACTCTACTCCTCTCTCAAGGGAGAAGGGGGATTTCTTTGATTCAGCAGATTAGCAATTTTCATGACCTCCTGAATTACTGCCTTGTTTAAGATCATCTTGGAACGTCAACCTGCCCCAAATTCAGGGTAAAGGCACGCACTCCTAGTCCTTGCCCCTCCTATGCAGCCTCTGATCATAAATTAGCTGTATGCTCTGAATCAATCTTACATATGATGAGCGTACATCCAGTTATGTAGCCTGTTATCTTGATCACAATGGCTGGTGTTGAACATCTGGAGATTGGTGATGTTTGCACCTACTGTGATTGCCTGTAAGGCTGATTCAACCTTAAAGCAACCCCAGGCAGATGCAGGTTTGCAGGAACCCTAGTGACACGGAGCAGGGGTCCATGCCTTGTATGTACGACCAGTGCCTCTGCCAGTAGGAACCTTGTCTTTCGACCAAAGCAGCCTAACTGACTGCTTCAGTAATTGGAACAACAGCCTACGTTCTCATCACAGCTGCAAGCTGTGCTTCTCAAAGGAGTAGCATTACGAAAGAGTGACACTGCACATTGTTTTGCTTTATGGAATGGAGGACTTAGGGAACATGGCAAGTCCTGGAGCAGCCCTTGTGTGGGCAAGGTTGAAAAACCCAACCACAAAGAACTCTCCTTTCAGCATGCATTATGCTTCCACTTGAATGGCACACAATTAAACCAGCAATGTTGATGATCGCGGGGAATTAAGGAAGGCTGCGGTGCAATATATTAGAGAACTAAATGGGCAGTTTGTTATACAAATCTGGCCAGTGGCATTTTGGCATCGCACAGTACAAATGGGTGAGGGTTAAGTCATTTCTCAGCTCTCCCTGGCAGAGTCTTTTATTATTTACAATATTTACTTGGGGAAGACTTGGTGCATGTCATATTTATCTTGCTGAAAAATGGGCCCGTAAACGCACATCACCTTTCAGACAAAGCAAAGCGCTGTGGTACTAATTTGGTTCATGAAGTGTGTAATTCAGTTCTTTTGCATGGGGCCAGCATTTGTCTCCCGTTTTGTTAAACCACCATAAAACAATTTTTTGTGCTTGTTCTTGGCATATGTAAAAGCATGGGAGGGGAGAGAGGAAAACTCCCAGTGGCGCAAGAGGTTTTGCCTGCCATTTCTGGCACAGCTGACATGTGTGTTCCTGTTGTTTGGTTTCTGGTTCCTCACAACAGTAAATAGAATAAAAGAAAGTAGAAAGGGGGGAGTTTAAGATAGTACTCCTTACGGTAACTACTGCACCATTTCCCCTCTCAAACTGACTTGAAACTTGTCTGACACACAGTTAAAGATTCCTGAGGAATCAAGATTAATCCATACCTATCTCTCACTAAAGTTCTCTGTATAGTGTTTACCAGTTATCATAGCAAAAGCTTTTGCGCTTTTAATTATGCTTCTGCTTCAGGCTTTGGGGCAAACTGGATGGGCTGCCCAGGGGTTGAGTCCATACTGGTCCTTCATCCATCTTTGCAATAGATGGATGTAAAAGTGGGAATGCAGAGTTTTCCCTATCCTTCATAGACTTCCTAAACTTATCCTGGATGTCTCACATCTTCTTCTGGGCATCTTAACTTGAAATACATGGATATTTGTTGGTGGTGTTTGAGGATATTCCTTCACTATACAGTTTAGTAATCTTGACATAGTTCTTTGGTGGGGGGGTGCTGTTTAGTTCAGGTTTTCCTCTCCATTTGGTTTGTTAGTTATGTTCAGGCTGGAACCAGAAACAGTCAGGGCCGGCCCACTCATGAGGCAAGTTGAGGTAAATGCCTCAGGTGGCAGGATCCACAGGGGCAGCAGATCCTGATGCAGATATTTATTCCCTCTTGTACCTGATTTACATCTTCACTCACTCCTTCCCTGGTAGGGAGGGGGAGCTATTTTGTGGTTCACCTCAGGTACCAAAATGTCTAGGGTCAGCGCTAGAAGCAGTAGCAATAGTAACTGCTGCAGGGCACAGCTGCACTGCTGTCCTTCCAAAAGATGGTTGAACAGGTGGGAATGCTGCTGCCACCAATCCAGTGCTCCCACCAGTGTACTCATGTAGCTGAGAACTTGCCACCTTGCCATCCCAGCCCTGTCCAGGTAAGCAGCAATAATGATGGGGTCAGGAGAACATCTCTGCCCACCTGCCCTACTATTGACTAGGGAGGAAAATCCGGTGGTTGTTCTAAAAAAAAGTTCTCAATCTCTGTTCCACACAGTCTTTGTGGAATTAAAAACTGTGTGAGATTAAAGAGCACAAATTAAGATTAAAGAGCAGGAAAAATTTCTGTACAAATACAAATTTCAGGACTGGAAGGCCCCAGATTTTAAGCTCACAGATTTTAAACCCTCCAGATTCAGGGGCGGGGACTCAACATGGTGCCTGATTTTGAGGCATCCCCATGCTTCTTTATGGTTTCATCCAAGTATTTTGGGAAAGATGAGAAGCCAGCATTACATTAAAAAGGCAAATTGAACTTTAAGCTTGATATGTGCCCATACATTGCAAATAAGCTAGTGCCTGTCCTATTTGCCGACTTTGTGGTTTGCTGGTGTACATCACTGACTTTATTCCTTTCTTACAGCTGAAAGGTATTTCACATTTTAATTTTATTCCATAATCTCCTCCATATTAACAGTTGTTTCATGGGGTTTTCGTTTTTGTTTTGCAAGCTTTGGCCCATTTGATATTGGCATTATTTAAATGCTGTCTGAATTTAAAGAAATGTTCTCTGAATGATTATGATGATCACAGGGTTGGGGGCAGGGTGGAGATGTGTATACTAGAGTGAAATATTTCCTTTCTGTGCTTCCTTTCTTTTCAAGCAATATGTGTTACACCAAAATGGTTTAAGAGTAATTTGATATTATAGGGCAACTAAATAAGAGGGTGAAATTATAGGAACAGCTTGCAAATACAGAGTATAAATACACACTTTTAGTGAATTGGAAGTGTTTAAAATAATTTCACTGACACATTCACTTATCACTGCAGGGGGTTCGAGTAATAGTTGTTTTCGCTTAAGCTGCAAAAAAAATAAATGTTAGCAACAGCAGTTGCTGATTACAACCAAGGGTTCTGGCACTTATAAGTCCTATCAAAACTGATCCTGAAAAGTAAATAACATCAAGCTAATCCCTATTCCTTGAATTATTTGGTGTGTATTACAACAAACATGCATTTTTTCATTTTGCAGTATTTTAAAGGGGGAATTTCTAGATACATTGTGTTTTTTAAAATAGAACTAGAGTGGTAATATCATATTTAGCACAACAAATTAAAGCAAGCAAAGGTTTTTTTAAAAAATGATTGATGGAAATACCTGCCAAACCACCCCATCTCTACAAAAGAGGATAAAAAGCACCAGTCAGAACTTTGCAAAAGTCCAGGTAAAATGTACACAGTGAGAACCGAAAGCAAATTCACAAAATGGGGTTCCAGAGAAGTGATGTTGGCCAAATCATGAATTTCTGCTAAATGATCATCAGGAATTAAACTAAAAAGCCACTGAATGCTGGCTCATACTAATCCTCCATATACCAAAAATAGTATTGGGGGGGATGATAAAAGCTATGAGTTATATTATTGCTAAATGGGCAAAATCAAAGCAATCCTGTGTATATAATGCAGGAGCAAGACCCATAATTTCTCCAAAGCCGAAGAGAATTGGTCAGCAGGATCTATTTTTAGGGGGTTGTTGTATGTCAAGGCTATTCAATGGTCCTGTGTAACATACTGGATCTTGAATGTGTTGAATAAAGCACTAAAGAAACCATGAAAAGGAAGAGGTCTGGTGTCTTCATACCGTTGATTCTTTCATCTTTTGTTTTCTCCATGTTGTCAAAATCTGAATTGTAAGCTCTTTGGGACAGGGACCTGTCATAGATAATTGCTGTTGTAATGTATTACATAAACAGGCAAAGCCATCCTTCTCAAGACTGTGAATGGCTTCATGCAATACCTTTCCAAAACCAGTCTCTTCTTCCTTCCATGCATCAATGCCACTTTGTTCA
Organism: Podarcis raffonei; assembly: GCF_027172205.1. NCBI lineage: Eukaryota > Metazoa > Chordata > Lepidosauria > Squamata > Lacertidae > Podarcis > Podarcis raffonei. Next base: position 67,885,504 of record NC_070603.1, read on the forward strand.
GACTGACTAGCTTTCCCTGCAGTGACCCTCTCCTGCCTTCTGTATGATTTAAGAAGATTTATGATTGGCTGTTCTGTGTTGTGAAACATGAGCTTTGACCCACAGGCTTGGAAGCCAGCAGGGAGAAACATTAATATTATGCCACACTGGGGGGGAAATCATCCCTCATCAGTGCCAGCAAAGTGAATTACATAGCGAAATGTGATGCTTCTTCTTGCACATGGCACCGAGCGCTTAAAAATGCTCACAAGCTGAAGCTGTGTATTTTTATGCATGCAAAACAAATCATATACAAAAAAGCTGAGGATTTGCAACTTTACTGTCATGTTTCCTGATTATGTATGTTGCCTTCTCCTAGCACAGTTAAGGCAGGCATTCTGAATAGAGGAATGCAGTGTATTCTCTGATGATAAAAGAGAAAACAAACTGACAGGAGGCCCTTCTTCCCACCTGGCGGCATCTGAGGAGGCAAGACCACAGTCTGATCTGCTCTGAAGCATCGCTGATGAACATCACTGCTCTGTGGCTGAGGCTTCTCCCATCAGTGAAATCACCTGAACCCATGCAGGTCAGCCATGCTAGAAGGGAGGCCCAGGCTTCCAGCATCTGTTTTTGGAGTCAACCACATTGCTGGCTGAAAGAGAGGCTTTACCTCTTCAGCTCAGAGTTTACACGTGAGAATGGAGGAAGGGTCTAGCTCCTGACTCCAGATTAAGGCCAGTCTGAATATTCACACACATACCTATAGGGCCATTTGTTCCCTGTGGAAGTGTTGGGGTGGCGGAGAGATCTGCAACTTTCAGGAAGGGGGAAGTGAATTCAAAGAAATGTTGGGAGGCGATAGGCTTAGCTTAAAGTCAAGGGGGCAAAGTTTTTACTGTTATTAACCTCAAGTAGTAGTTTGGGTTCCCCCCAGCACCTGTCATTGCCCTCCCAACAACTTGGAGATACACTCCGTCCCCATGAGAACAAAATTATGTCACGTTACAGCATCATTTCCCAGGAGCTAACCCATGGCCATAATGTCGCATCATTCCCCCCATGGAGCAGCCTGTCCTGAATTACACCACACTGCTAAGGGTAGCCAAACACTGCTTGAAAAGGCAGCAAAGGGGTGTGTGTGTGTGTGTGTGTGTGTGTGTGTGTGTGTGTGTGTGTGTAAAACTGAGCTACATCAGTTTAAGGATAAGCCCACCTGACCCAAAAGTTCTTAGATCCCCCCTGTCCTCAATTAATCCAATCTTAAGCATGCTTTCACCCAACCCCAAAAGTCATGAAATAGCCTGGGCTTTAGCCCATTGCTACTCTGAGTGGACTTTGGGCAGGAGTGTAACTCTGTGATTCAAAGACGAGCATTTACAGGAAAGCTGCTCTGTTTTCTTTGACTGGTGCCACACACAGCATATGTTATTTGCCTGAGCTTCCCAGTAAGGACAGAAAGTTAGAGGATCCCTGGAGAAGACCAGAGGGGTGTTATACTCAAAGTTATGCTCTGGTAACTTAAGATATGCATTTGGATTGATTTATTCTGCAAATCTTCCCTGAATTATTTTGTTTGCACCACTTGTTTACCACAAATGCAATTTGAGGTCTCTGTAATTATCATCTCATGAAAATAATCTTGGAATCGCTGTTGCTGCGAAGTTACCACACTGAAATACTTGTGGGCAGGAAATGTCATCGACTGGACATGGTTTTTGCTGCAGATGCCATTTCCTTCCTTGCCTAGGTCAAAGCTTTTGTAATTTGGGCCATTTGGGCTGTGACTGGTGGGAGTTGTACTTTAAAACATCTGGAGGGCACCTGGTTGGGAAGCCTAGTTTACCCTAACTGGCAATGGCACACCAATTCACAGCAGGTGAAGTGAGAGATCTCTGCTTACCTGGTTCTTTTTACCTGGAGATGCTGAACCCTGAGACCTTCTGCACACAAAGCACACACTCTAGAACTCTGCTACAATCCTTCCTCAGTATGTTGTGTGCATCTCTTTGAGCCTTGTGCCATTAACTGAAGCTATAAACCTCAGAATGATACATACAATCAGCCTATTTATAACTTAACTTTTGGGTCATGGAGACTTGTGGTCTCTACCTTAGTAAAATTAGGTAGTACAGTAAAGAAATAGTGTGCTTAATCTAGGAGACAGAGATGACCTTTTTTTGAAGGGAAAAAAAAGAAATCATATATATTTAATGTAGGCACAAGTTCCTTTTTGGAATAAAAAATTCATTGATGTGTGCTCTCTGACTAATCTCAGCAATACCTGGTAGTTTTCTCTCATCTTTAAATATTTCTTAGAACAAATAGATTTAGGTACTTGGGGTGTGTGTGTGTGTGTGTGTGTGTGTGTGTGTTCATGCCTTCCTTTTCTGTATGGGGTCTATCTATGCTGTCAGAGCAGCTATTTGTTTCCTGTTCTTTTCAAACTAGAAAACTAGAAATATTTGATTCAAGAAACATAGTTAACAATCTGATGCAAAAAATTGCTACAACAAACTCTGGAGACTTCATAAGCTACTCTTTAATTGGGGAATTCAAAAGATTTCTGCAGCATTTCTCAACTTCCAGTTGAAGAAGAAGAAGAAGAAGAGTTTGGACTTGATATCCCGCCTTTCACTCCCTTTAAGGAGTCTCAAAGCGGCTAACAATCTCCTTTTCCCTTCCTCCCCCACAACAAACACTCTGTGAGGTGAGTGGGGCTGAGAGACTTCAATGAAGTGTGACTAGCCCAAGGTCACCCAGCTGCTGCATGTGGAGGAGCGGAGACGCGAACCCGGTTCCCCAGATTACGAGACTACCGCTCTTAACCACTACACCACACTGGCACCACAGTTGGTTCATTGAAAGCCATAATCTCACTAGTGATCTGCTTCTGTTCATGTGGAACAAGATAGCTAACCTCACTTTGATCAGCTGTGGAGGAACATGCTGAATTTGCCCATCCTAATAGAGCTAAGGAGGAAGAAGTCAATGAAAGCTATGAGGGCGATAGCTTTAGCTCAAAAGCTCAGTATCATAACCCATCACAAGCCAGTTAAAGTGCCTGGACTTGCTGGATCAGCAGTGTCAAGTTCTAGGTTTTATGAGAAGCTGAATGTATTTTCAAGTATTGTTATATGAAGCAAAATTATTCCTGGGAGACATAACACTTTTCCACATTTTTTCCAGCTGCTCACAGATCTCATTTGTCAACCTGCTGCTGCTTTGGCACCATTTATTATTATTATTATTATTTGTTGTTGTTGTTGTTGCTTATTTGAGGGGGCTTCTTCAATCAGTGATCACAGGGATAACAGATTTTTCATTTCACAGCTCCCCATAGCCAATCTGACTTGGCTCAGTGACAATATCAATAAGGGTAAATGAAGACCTTCCATTACCTTCACTCTGACTGAGAAGGAAGTATATTTGTTTGTTTGTTTGTTTGTTTGTTTGTTTATATTACATTTATATACCACCTTTATCTTCCAAGGCTCTCAAGGTGGTGGACATGGTTCTCCACACACACACACACACACACACACACACACACACACACACTTCAACCTCACAACAGCCCTGTGAGGTAGATTAGGCCTAAGAGATGTTGCCTGGCCCAAGTTCACCCAGTGAGTTTCATGGCTGAGTGGAGATTCAAACCCTGGCCTCCCAGGTCCTAGTCCAAAGCTCTAGCCCAAGGGTCGGCAACCTGCAGGCCACGGAGGTAATTTAAACAGCCCCCGAACCGTCCCCATACCGAGCTGGCCGCTTGGCGAGACACCCCCCCCCCCGCGCTGCACTAAACTGGTGCAGCAGAGAGGGGGAACTTGCTTCTGCAGCACTGGAAATCTCATGTCTGCGCAGACGTGATCCAGCCCACGGAACCGCCCAGGCGAGGTAAACCCTGCTGACCTTGCGGCTCTAGCCATTACGCCTCACTGCTAATAGGGAACACAGCCCTATTGTGCATGCAGTATGGCTGACATTCTGTGCCTTGTCACGCTTCAGTGGCAGTCTCACTACCCACCTGCGGTGTCCAGTAAAACCTTTGCCCTAATCCAGCCCCTGCCATATGCAGTTATGGGTACCTAGTTAGGGCAGAAAATTGGTAACCAGGAAAACTCAGGTGCACACTCATCCCATTGAAAGTCATGCAGTACAGATGGATGACATCTGTATTTAGATGCAAATCCTCTGCCTCGGCATAATATTCATTTATATAATGAACATGCTTTCTACTAAGTGAGTCCATTAAACCTAGAGCAGTTTGTTCTGATTGACATTGACTCTCTCTTTTGCTGGAAATGCCACGAATTGAACCAGGGACATTCTGCCCACACGGAAACGGAGAATAATGTGGCCCACCACTAAAGGTAAAGGGACCCCTGACCATTAGGTCCAGTTGTGGCCGACTCTGGGGTTGCGGCGCTCATCTCGCTTTATTGGCCGAGGGAGCCAGTGTACAGCTTCCGGGTCATGTGGCTAGCATGACTAAGCTGCTTCTGGCGAACCAGAGCAGCACACAGAAACACCATTTACCTTCCTGCCAGAGTGGTACCTATTTATCTACTTGCACTTTGAAGTGCTTTCAAACTGCTAGATTGGCAGGAGCAGGGACCGAGCAACGGGAGCTCACCCCATCGCAGGGATTTGAACTGCTGACCTTCTGATCGGCAAGTCCTAGGCTCTGTGGTTTAACCCACAGCGCCACCTGCGCCTACCACTAAGACCGTCTAAATGAGATTGAATTGGCAGAGGAAGACCCACTGCATCTCTTCTCCCTGACCTGGAGTCCTTATGACTTATCGTTTCCTATTGAGGACCTTGTTGATACCCATTTCTCAGGCTAGCTAAGAACACTGATGCTGGAGGCAGAATTTTGAAAAAACTGCAATGTCTTCATCCCTTACTTTTGAGTAGACAGGGATAGGGCCCTGGTGTCATCATAACTGGAGGCTTTTGGAACGAGTATTTTACTGTTTTGGCATGTTATCATGATGCTGTTTATTGGTATTTTATGTTAATAGCTTTGGAGAGCTGCCCAACTGTACAGAAGTGTTATAGATAAATAAAGCATAGTTCTTAGTCTAATCTTTTTTTACTGTCACTTTAAGACTGAAATAGATTTCAGAAAAAGACTAAACATGGTGGTGTCTCCCAACCAGAAGCATCTATTGCTCCCGTTTTAATTGAATTCACTCTGAGGAAAGAGTTCTGTGTAACTTAAAAGCTTACATACAACTTTAGGAGCTTTCAGATAAGGGTGTTACTATCCCTGTATTTTTTTGTTGCTTTTCTGTTCCTCACACACATACTCTGATATATTACATTTTTGCACTAGCTATAGGTATCTGCCACAGCCTCCTCTTTCAACTTATATCTCAGTGTGCATGTGTATTGGATTTGAAATTGTTTTTGCATATGAAATTGTTTTTAATTGTTTACATATGGGATTGCTTTTCATTGTTTTCATTGTTGGTGTTTTCACTTCAAAATTCCTTTGAGATATTTCAGGGGAAGAGATTCATAAACGGAATCAAACAAATAAATAGTAGGGACAATTAATGATTAAAAAACTGCATTATTTTTATTTATTTAGAAGAACAAGGTAGGGGTGATACTCTGTTTTGGTATCATCAAGCCCTGGCTCGATTATTCAGTCACTAGGAAAACACACTCTGCATATGTTCAGAGGCAATAACTGGCCTGAAAAGTTGCAGATTATGCTAATACAGCTACTGATATGATCACTGGCATGGAATGAAGGATGGCTGTGTTTATTTACTGGGTGGAGGAGAGTATGCCCAAGGGCAAGAAAAATGTGCAGGTGTGCTGAAGTGATGCACTATGTTCACAAATCAGTATAACCCCACCAGCTCCAAAATTCACCAGGTGCCACTAGCTGCAACACTGCCGTTAGGTCCGTCTATGGTCTATAGGGAAGGACCTCAGCTCAGTGGTACAGCATCTGCTTTGCAGGCAGAAAGCTCCAGCATCTTTCCAGGTGAAAGGTGTGAAATCTTCGAAGACTGCTGCCAATCAGTGTCAATAATACTGTGTTAGATGAACTAAGGGTCTGACTCAAGGTCTGACCTTCCTCTTTTTCTATCTATCCAGACCTTTCAATAGGATACAAGCACAGAAAACTAGAATACAAGGTTATAGGGAGTCACCAGTACATGGTTTAACTTTAAAAACAGAACTGTAGAGACGGAAGGAACTGCGAGTGTCATCTAGTCCAACCCCCCCCCCCAATACTCCAAACTGATATTTAATTAGACCAAAATGATCCAAAAGACACGCATGCACAACCACACAAACACCAAAGGTCTGTAGTTAGCGCAAAAAATGAAACAAAACTGCTGCCAAAAAAAAAAGGGAAGCAAGAAATGGATTCCTTGAAGAACTATTCTCCCGCACCTCCCTGCCGCTTCCCAAAGATGAATGAGATGACAGATGTTTTAGTAAAATCATTAAGACGTGATAGAAATAATTTCTGGAGATGTTAGTTAAATTCCTTGCTGACTGGGCCACATGATATATGACAACACAATTTCCACCCAAGGTGATGGTGAGGGAGGCGGGGGGGGGGGAATTAACTCTTGAAAAGTTAGGTCCAAAAGGAGGAAACTGAAGCAAAGCCGTGCTGCTCTCGGAGTTACTTGGGCTGAATGATATTGACAAAGAGGTAAATATAAATATACCTGCGTGCAGGTTTAGATCTGGGCTTTGGGGTAGGTGTTTATTAATATCATGAAGATATGATTCTTAATGATCTGGGAACAGAGACCTATATAGGGGCTTGAGTAATGGCATTGTCTCGTTGCCTGCATACTTTGTGCTTTTGTCTCAGACAGGTTCATTTTTCACTGGAGGGGAAAGGTTCACACCGCACGAGGGGGGTAACCAGTTGATGTTACAAGGCTGACGATTAGCCCCCTTGCTGTTCCACATGACACTGGGAAGGACTCCAACAGGCAACCTTAATGCCTGTTTCAGCATCTTGAAGAAATTAATGAACACAGCTTCGATGGCAAAACATTTCAATCAGCCCCTACCAGCTGTGCTTACAATTTATTTTTATTTATTTTTATTTTTTATAAAAAAAAACAGGTTTATTAATAAATAAAAAAGTTGAAAAGCATGAGTCCTTTTTTAAAAAAAAAATCTATTTTGGAAGGGGATGGAGAGAGGTAGGTGAGAGTAATAGAGAAAGCGAAGGACAATGGTGGCTCGTGCCAAAGGATGTGTTACAGCCCTGTGTTTGTTGAACAAATTAAGCACGTTCTGGTTTTTCACCTGCTGAAGTAGCAGCCGTGCATATGGCCCAGAAGTTAAAAATAAGGAAATATGCATACATTACCATACTTAATGGACGACCCCCTCCATTTAATATGCAAATTTCCTGAAATATTACTGAATGCCGTCTGTTCTAAATGAATAAATTTGAATTGCAATTAGAATAATCCTTTATAATTAATGAAAACTGTCAATTTTGGTTCATAAGTAATTTGATTAACTGGATGATGGGACACTTATCAAGTTCACTGGACTGCTAGGCTATGAGGAAGCTGACAGGGGAAATGGGGCGGTCCAGGCACTCACACAGCACTGGAATATTACCCTGCATTATTGATAACAGAAGCCAATGGACTTAAGAAAGTGAACTCTGTGTGCCGTCTCTAAAGGGGCATTTCAGCTGGGTGATATGTGATGGTCTGCTTATAATAGCCTTCACAGACGATAGCACTGTGTCATTACTCCCTCAGTGGGGGGAAAGACCCACAAGCAATGGCAAGCAGCTAGTTAAATCGGAAATTTACACTCTCCAGCTGCTTCCAGAAGAAGAAGAAAAATGTTCGCACAATAACAGTAAGAAGGAACAATGCAAGCCATGTGGAATCAAGTTTATTATAATACATCACAGACATTATTTTACATTAGATTGCCACTGATGAAAGGTACATTCCTTACACCTGGCTTTCGGTCCATTGTTTCTCTTGCAAGTGGGATGTAAAATTAGTCCTTTTGTTTTAACATTTGGACTTAGGATAAAAGAGAGATTGGGGGGGGAGAGAATGTATGAATATATTTATTCTTAATTTAATAATAATAAAGAGATCAAGGGAAAGCCAGCAAGACTGAGATCCTTCTGACCAAATGATTGCTGACATCTCTGGAAGCTGGAACAGAGGGATGGTGGAAGGGTGCATGAGGGAAATAGTGTGCTCCTTGATTACAAGAAAGCAAAAGAACTGGAAATGATAGACATTGCTTTACATGGCCAATGGACTTGGCAACATACATAGTCTGTCCCAGTGAGTGGTGACTACCTAATTTGCCTTCCTAATCTTTCACATTTAAACGCTCTGTTCATCATTCCATTTAATTGCCTCATCTATCAGTGTGCATGAGGGCAGTTCCTTGCCCAGAGAAGCTTACAATCAGCGCAGTGCCATTCCCTGCTGTGCCTCCCCAAAAGGTATCCGGACAGGACTGCTTTTGCAAAAGGACAGGAAGTGAGGCAAGAAGTCTATTCCTCTCAAGGAGAACTGGCAATTGCCAAGAAGGAGGAGGAGCAGGCGGAAGCTATAAATGGTCTGCTGCCACCCTGCTACCCACCCTCCTGTGGGGAGACAGGGAAGATAATATCTGACTACGTCAGTTGCAAAAGGGCTGGAGTGGTCAGATATTAGACTATGCTCTACTGGTAGATCTTTGGGCAATTTGAAGTAGATCGGCAATGGCAATGTAAAATGGCTGCCCCACCCCTTACATTATTCTACTGAAATGGAGAAACCATGGGGTGATTGTGGGTGGTGGTGGAAGGAAGGACTTATGAGCTCAGTTCAGTTCTCAAACTCCATACAAATTCCTGGATTCAGAATTCTGTACTTCTAAGTTTACGAGTTTTGAACTTGGCTCCAGTTAGTGAATCTCAGGGTTTGGGGATCTTCCCACCCTTGCAGTAAGGCGTTTGGGCAAGAGAGGGTTGAGTCTAGCCTGATTTCATAAGCTAGAACATGTTACAGCATTTAAAAAATAAGTAATAATAAAGGTGGTAAAATGCATTATAAGTCCAGATCCAAATAAACAAGGGACCAGTTATATGAGTCCAAGATGCTTTAGAAGGTATAGGCTGTGTATACACAAAACTTTTGCAACAAAGGACATTCTTTCCCTCGAAGAATTCTGGGCACAGTAGTTTGCCCCACAAAGAGTTCCAGTTCCCAATAACCCTTAACAAACTACAGTGCCCAGAATTCTTTGAGGGGACAAATGTGTTTAGAATGTGCTTTAAAGGTATAGTGTATACACAGGATTGTTTCCATTTCCTAATAATAGCTCTCCCTTCCCCACATGCCAAACCGCTTTTGAAACTGAGATGAATTTCAGAATCAGTAGTGATATGGTCCAAGAGCCTGGTCAGCTGTTCAGAGGCAAACAAACGGAAACAAAATTTCCATTGAACTGCAGCAAGCTCCATGCTGGGGCCTAATTAGCTGGTTTGATTCTCAGCATAGCTAAAAGGGCTTCCTTTCTGTGCCTCAGTTATGGGGGGAAGGTGGAGAAAATTCCTGGAGTCACAAAAATGAAGTACCGGTAGTCCTCCTTCCTCGAAAGGGTCTTCCATTGGTGAAGGTTTTCAGACTTGGCTTTTAGTTTTCAAGAGTGCTTTGCCACTTGCAATCAGTACAAAAATAGACACAAGGTCAGGGGAGGGGGGACATTCTATGCAGAACAGAAGAACATTTCAGCCATAGAAATACAGTAATAGCCACCAGCTTGGCTGAATTTACCACCGTGCCCATTATTTGCACAACTTTCAAGCGATTCTAGTAAGCGGAGTCAATAGAGGATGAGCATTCTGCCAGACCATGCCCTCAGCAAATGAAGCCTTTTGAGTACATTAGGGTCTTACTAGTTTCTCTTTAAAGAGACATCAAGTCATTTGGGTGTATGTCAATAAAAGCCCACCTGGAAGAAGGAATTACAGAGCAGTGGGGAGGAAGCAGAGATTACTCGATCCTTTGTGTTTTCATTTATTTTAAATCTGCATGTTGTTAAAACAAATGTAAAAATTAGCCATATGGAGACTGAGTTGTGGTACAGTATCTTCATCTGTCACCACATTTGGAGAAAACACACATGCACAGTGCTGGCACTGAGTCTTGGAGGGAAGGAAAACAGCACACAAGGCAACAGTCCCAAATATATGCACATGCTTTTGACCTCATGGGATGGTAACTTATGATTATTTCATAAATATACAATGAAAACCAGGCAGATTGTTGCTGCTGGGATATATTTTAAAGATCAACATCTTATCAGAAAGGCAGATTGTGATTCTCACCAGCACATCCTGCAGTTTAATTCAGTACAGCTTGCCCAAATGAAATACACCCCTACGCACCTTATTTTGAATTCAAACCTTAGACCCAGTACATGTAAGACAGGGGCTTAATAGCTTTCCAAACTCTCATTTGGCCTCCGTTATACAACCAGCTGACACTGAAAATAATTAATGCCCTTTAGGACTCACATCTGCTCCTATGCTTCCATGTCAAGGCTTTTAATTGGGCTATTTTGGCATTTGGAGACAATGGCAAGGTGAAATAACCTTTCTTTAATATTTGTGAGGTCAGAAGCTAGTCCTGCCAAAGGTCACCCTTCAGGTTCACAAATGAGTCATTTGTATCACCTAATGAAATCTGTGACTTGCAAATTGCATGGGGATATGTTATAGTGCATTAATTAGTCCATGTGATGAATACGGAATTCATCATTAGTGGTTGCAGCTTCTGCAGGCGTGCCAATACTTGTTTTGGTGGGCTGAGATAGCTGATTATATTACATATTCTCCTGCTAAGTGTGGCCTTTAATATCCGGAATTGTTTGCCGCTCCCCAAAGTGACAAGGATGAACTACTCCACTTCTGTGTGGATACATTGACCTTTCATTTGTATTTCTTGTAAAAAGCCATATATTTCTACACTGGCTGCATTTGGACATCACAATAAACTATGGTTGGTCATGATGGGAATGAGCTAAGCTATTGCACTCCCACCTCTTGATTCTTCTTCTGGAGGAGCTGCCAAGAGGAGAGTGGAAGCTTCCAATGCCATGTTAGATTATTTTTATTATTACATTTATGTATCACTCATCCTCCCAAAGGAAGATGATGTACAGCATAGTCTGATTAAACACGAACAATTTGATCAATGAAACAAGTGATCTCTTTAATAATAAAAAAACCCCAGCCAATTTCCCTAACAATTGGACACCAAATCCTCTTCATTCCCCCAAAGCAATGGGGGAACAAGTGTGATTTCCAATTGTGCCTAAATGTTAATGCTAAGAGGGACAAGCATAGTTCCAAGGGGAGGGAATTCCACAATCAGGGTGCTACAATGGAGAAAATCATCCCACATCACCATGCAGCAGCCCCTAGCCATGCCCTCCATAAATCCCAAGACCTGGGTCAGCAGATATTGGGAGAAGGTGTTCCTCACGATACCTGGGCCCAAAGCTTTTAAAGACATTACATACTAGTACTAATGCCTTGAAGTGGGCTCAGTAGCATGCAGCCAGCCAACAGAAGTGCTTTCAAGATGGGTGAGGTATGACCAGTCCTGCTCTATTTAGCATATCATCCAAACCAAAAACTGTGATTAATCTTAACTATGGTTTTTTGAAAGAAGCAAACTTGAAGTTAAGATTACCCACAGTCAGATTTGGATGACACAAAAAGCTGCAGCCAAATAAAAATAAAAGATTTATTTAAAAACAAACAAAAAGAAGCATCTTTTATCATGATGTCCAAATGCAGCCAATGTGCTCACTCTAGGGCTACTAACATTTGGCATTCACTGCTCTTTCTTTCCTGCTTTTTGGAGGAATTATGTTGGACAAGTGAGGGATCCAAGCCATCCATTTTACAACCATAGTTCATGATGAATAGGATTGCCCTTGTTCTCCTGGCTCTAGCATGAATCTGGCACACAGGCCATTCAAAGAGCCCTGCCTTCTAGGACTGGGAGCCCAATTGGCACTTTTTCGTCATTGCTGCTCAATCCAATTTACAATTCTGTCCTGGTTGCATTACTGGGACCATGTTTTCTCTCTTGGTCACCAATCATGCCACTAATATAACTGCCCAGCACTGCCAACTTGCAACCCTGTGGCTGCGTTCACATGTTATGGTAAGTCATAAGCCATGGCTTCCTATGAACAAGCAGCAGGCCGGTGCACACTGCAAGATCACTCCCTCTTCAGCATGAACAAACAAACCACAATCCTTGGCTCAGTGTGAAGCTTGAACCCAGAACTGTGCTTTGTTTTGCGCTAAACAAGCCATGATTATAAGCCAAGCTTTGCCCACCAGCCCTTCCCTGTTTTTGTGTGCTATGCCTTCCGCAAACCAATTGGCTCTTTCCAATTGGGGTAGTGGTGGTGTTATTGCTACCGAAACCTCTGACTATCCCAACATGTTAGCTTTCCATCCCCACTCTATGACACATGGAATATTTCTTAAATGCATAATTCTCTTTTAACAGAGTGATCAGAATACTATAATAAATAGAAGCCTACTTAGCCTATTCATCCTTACGTCTGAAAGGGGGGAGAAAACAATTCTCATGGAAAAATATAACTTTGAGCTGCTCTGTTCCCTATCTGCAATTACATCAAAATCACATTAATTGAGCTATAACACTGTCAGGCCCAGCAGCTGGAAGGCATATCCATACATTCTAAAGAGACGGCCATTAATTCAGAGCTCCACTGTGTGGCAATGAAACAGAGATGTCCATTCCCCCAACATGATTTACTCTTTTTCAAGCTGCTTAAGTGGGAACCTCTACAAAAAGATTTAAGTTAAGTGACTCTTATGCTGTGCTGGAGCTCATTTATTATTGAATTAAATTTTCATTCCTTTTAAAGGGAAAAGAGAAATATCACTTTATATGAAACAAGGTAAAATTGTTCAAAGAAGGCAGCTATTACCATCAGCGATGGGAGTTTATATATAAAAAAAAAAATTGCACAAGCATTTTTATTTTGCACTGATTACACATTCTGTGTGCATGTGTGCGTCTTCCTGTATATCTGCACATATAAATATGGCGTAACTGTGCTCACATAAGTAAATTCACAAAAGTCCTCCTTTTCTATCTCCAATTTAAACATTCGTGGAAACAGCACAACTTGTGAGCCAGGCAATCGTGGATAAGCCTAGCAAATGATTCTTGTCATTGTGGGGGATGGTAGTACATCCACCATGATTACAAGGTATTTGCTACTACTGGCTGTCTCCATAATTGCCTAGTTTGCACATTGGGCTGGATCCAAAGAAGTGCGAGTGGAAGGAGTTCAGTCATTGCTCTGCAGATGGTTGTGCAAGTGCGGGCAGATTATTGTGCACAACAATGTATGTGGAGCCGTGTTTGTACATGTTGGTACGCAGTGTGCGTATCACTGGAAAGCAAGTCCTAATGGCCAAAGCACAAACAAACAGTCCCCCACTGACCCCTTTAAATCTCAAGCCCTGAGTGCAGAGCAAGCTGTTAGGGTTTGCTCTGAGCTCAGGGATCAGGGGTTCAAAACAGTTGTGCCTACAAACCGTTGCTGCAAGTACATTCCAATGGGGAACTGTGCACTCCAGCCATTACGTTTTGCTTTGAGGTAGGAAGCAACATGCATTCCATATGGACTCTGGAGAGGGAAAGGAGGAGAGATCTCATGCAAATAGTGGTGAAAGGACTTTCACCAATGGAAGAACTTCATTGAATGTGACACTTTCCACTGAATCAGACACAGATTCAAGCCAATTATGTTTGTCTGTATAGGGCTTGCTGATCTGAAGGTCGGTGGTTTGAATCCCCGCGGTGGGGTGAGCTCCCGTTGTTCAGTCCCAGCTCCTGCCAACCTAGCAGTTCAAAAGCACACAGTGCAAGTAGATAAATAGGTACCGCTCAGGTGGGAAGGTAAACGGCGTTTCCATGCGCTGCTCTGGTTCCACCAGAAGCAGCTTAGTCATGCTCGCCACATGACCTGGATAAACTGTCTGCGGAAGCGGACAAATGCCGGCTCTCTTGGCCTTTAAAGCGAGATGAGTGCCGCAACCCCAGAGTTGTTCACAACTGGACTTAATTGTCAGGGGTCCCTTTACCTTTTTATATGGGCCAGCAGTTCAGGTTGACATGCCTCCAATCAACAACAACTACAACTTTAGTGAACTTTTTGATTATAGACAAATTCATGGAGGACTAAACTGTCAGTGGCTACTAGCCACAATACCTATGCTTTGCATCTATGGTTCTGAATGTGAGTTGCTGGAAACCTAAGTGCTCTTGTGGGCTTCCCATGGGCATCTGGTGGGACACTGTGAGAAGAGGATGCCAGACTACATGGGCCAGTGGCTTGCTCCAGCAAGCTCTTCTTATGTTCTTACTCAAGTTGTTGCATGTATGGCATCTCAATGATCTTTACAGCAAACTGCTAAGGTATTATTATTCCCATACTGCAGACAGGAAATTGAGGCTGCCAGATAGTGGCGTGCCTAATAGTGAGAAAGTGAGCTAAGATCTGAACTGCAGCGTTTCTGCTTCACAGCTAAGTCTACCAACCTATGTGCTCAAACTTTAGCACCATTGGATTTAAATCTAAGTAAACACGCAGGACTTGCACTATGCTAAGTGCAGAGCATTCCGTTAAGCAAACCTCAAATTGCCCAAACCTGCAAATTATCCAAAACATGAAATGCTTCCCATGTAGTGTTATGTCATTGTAGCTTTAGAAACAACACTCCTGTTTACCTAAACTTCTGATTGTCCAGGATTTGACATATTCCCATGGCCATTCAAATTGCCTATGTCATATGGCACACATATATGTGGGTTTTATTGTTTATTTGTGCCTAGAACAATGTACGTAAAACATAGAAACAAGAGACAATAAAACAGTGCTACATTACAAAAAAAAATTAAAAATCACGGTAAATCAATTAAAACAAACAGATGAGGAATGCATCTCTTGTTTATCCAAATTGAGTATGCATTGATCAATGTGTTCCTGGCTGCCACCTCAACACCACAACCAGTTCAAGGACTACAGAAGCTTTAAAGAATGTAGAGGCAAAAGCCGTCATATGTTCTTGACATCTGGGACTGTAGTTTGCACAAAACTTCCACTTCCCTATGATTTTCCATACTTTTCACTGCATATTAAAACAGAACTTCTTACCAATGAAACAAAAACATAATTTAATTTATTTGACATGCTTATTTTTCATTTAGATTTGTATCTTATGCCAGGGTACTCTTCTTGTTCATCCTTACAAAAAATCCTATTATGTAGGACAGTATTATTTTAGGTGGAGGGGTTTTTGCAGGGGGCAACAACAATATCAAAGTGCTATCAAAGTATCTAACATTATGTGAGACCTTAAGATAATATTAGTATTACTTGATTTCTATTTATATCAGACAGTCATAAGCTGTCTGTGTGTGTAAATCCAAGTTGCAAATAAAGGTAATACAGAAAACAAGATTTTATTTATACTGAGGACTTATTATAATACCAACACAGTAAATTTTCCATACTTCCAATCTCTTATTTATTCTCACAAAAAATAAGGACACGGAATAAATTTTTCAGGATGGTGATGGCATTTTGATGATGAGTGTCTGTGGCCTCTCCCTCTGAGTTTGTGGTAACATCCACACCATTCATTTAAAGCACTCTTAATTGCACTTCAACAGACAACATGGCTCTCCCCCCCCCCCGAAGAATTTTGGGAACTGGTGTTTGTTCTGTGCCTCCTACCACCTCTCAGCATCCTTAATAAATGGCATTTCCCAGGAAGCCAGAACTGTTAAAAGTGGTATAAGAGTGTGTGAATGTGAACCATAGCAATTCTTACTGGATGAAACTGGGATATGCATATCCATTTGCCTTCTATGATGAACTGGTTAAGATAATGTGATCATAGTAATTCTGGTAGCTTTACAGAGCCCTGAAGTGAGCAAAAATAGTGCCTGGCTGCCAAACAGATATTAATTTCATGGAATCACCCTGTGCCTAAACTGAGTAGCAACCAAACATAGCAGTCCAAATGCTCCTGGAATGCGTCTCCTACAACATCCATGTGGAAGAAGCATGCAGAGACCAATTCACTCCACTGATGTCATTATTTATTATTTCTTAAGTGATTAAACTTACTAGGAACTGGATAAAAATAAAATCAACGCAAACCGTGTCCATTCTGAGATCTGGAAGCAGAGGATTTGGTGCACTCCTTGTTTACTCATTGAGAAAAACACGAGGCATTAAGCAAAAGCCTGCCCGTTTAAACTAAATGGTTAACCCATAGAATCAAATTGGCTAAATGTTCCAGAGGAAAACACACTTTAAAAAGAAAATCAACCCTGCCAGATCCCATGTAATGGTGTCATTTACACTCTAGTCACATGAGCTTAAAGCGCAAGACCCTTTCATAATTAGGTACGTACACTATACCGGCTCCCTGCCTAATTAGCAAATTATGTTGAAAATAGCATCCTGCTAATTAACGGTTATTATGGCATTCCTGAAGCTGAAGCTTTAATTATCACCAACCCTAATGCTTGTGTACAGGGGGGGGGGGAACTTTCTTTAAATGATCAATAAGGGCAGGAGATTATTATCAGGCAAATCTGCTGACGGCTGATTAATTTGTTTGATGCAAAGTTGCTGCGTGTTTCATATTATTTTATCGAAGTTGCAGGAAAAAGGTACATAATTTGGTTTCATTAGCAACCACTGCTATTTATCACAAGAAGATGCCCCTTTCCTTTTTAGTTGTTTGTTCAGTTCCCTCTGTGTTTTTGCCTGCACCAGCATCAAAGTCAAGAGCAAGGAAGTTTTAATTAAGTGACACTAATGAGGTCGTTGAAAATGATACTTCAGCAATTCAGCATGCTGTTAAATGTGTTTATTCTATAATGTCATCAAAGGTTATTGTTTTCCCTTGTAATAGATAAAATTCATTACCATAAGCATTGTACTTCCGAGTGTAAGAAATACAAGATGTGAGTTAGTCAGGTGTGTTTCTGTTACATGTCACTTTTAATCTGCCTCCCCAAGTGATTAGATGCTTAAACTACACTTCAAAGTACAGCATTACTTCCTTTATATATTTCTTTAAAAGCTCAAACCATTGTTAGTGCCATTTAGAATTTAGCCCTGATTCTCTATCAGCGTGCCAAGTAGAGACCCAAATTTGAAATGCATCAGTTGTAAATAAATACTATACATGTGTGTCTATTACACACACACCCTTGGTTTTTGATTGCTGGTCACCATGCAATATTACTTCTTTTTGGACAACAACATGGTAATTTGATCTTCTATCACTACTTCTTGCATCAAGATGGGGACAAGTGAATACACAGGAGTGGGAAGAAGGAGGGAGGTGGTGGGAAGAAATGCATTCCATCATTTCTGAAGAAGTGAGCAGGAAGGGTGAAACTGTTCACCTAATGAAGCTCTTCTTAGAATTAAAAGTCGGGGGGGGGTTCCCAAGACCCTGGTGATTTGTTACAGGAAGTGTTTACAGTATCCCTCTTAACAACAGAGGCTCCTCATTTCCCTTGCCCCCCCCCATTGCTTCAGAAAAGTAAGGGACTTTTCACATTCCCACCGCTAATTCTAAGTTGAAGCACCATTGGGGAAAGGTCAGAAACTCTTCAAATATTAGAACTCTTCAAACTCTTGTAGAAATGTCATTGTGGATTCTATGGTGTTGCAGAGAGGTAAGCCTCTGAAACGTGTGAGCTTTAGGTTCTATACAGCTCTGGTGTATTGCTTTGTAATAAGGGTTACTTGTTGCCATTGCCAGCTGGCATGTAGGCTGAAACCCTTCCTAGGGGCAATGACCCAGCAACCACCATCCAGGCCCCTGCAACCTCAAAAATCAATTGCTGGCAGATGCCTTACATTGGGATGCCTCATAAACGTATTTGGAAACTGCAGAGGGTACAGAATATGCTGTTGCTTGCCTCTTTGAGACAGCAAGTAGACATCATTTTCAACCCAATTTTAAGCAATCTGTACGTAAAAAATGGTAATTTCAGACTCTGGAGCTGGCTATGTTCTATGATGCTGTCATTATCTTAAGTCTAATATGCCTCCTTTAATGTGTCATTCAATTCTTGCTTAGATTCACCACTGTACCAGGATGATGTGAATCTAATGCTGGGCCTTTTCTATCATGGTCCCTACCCCTTTGCTGAGCCTTCCCGGTGTTCTACAGATGCTGTAAAACCTTCCTGCTCTGTCATCCTTTAGAAATGTCTTTGTAATTTAAATGTTAGATTAACTTTCTTAACCCTAAGCCAGAACTCAATACACATGGTGGAGGGATGGTGCGAGTCACTTCTTGTGAATGCCTAATATACTAATACCCCATATACCCCATAGTTGCCTTTGACTGGACTTAACTGTCCAAGGATCCTTTACCTTTACCTTTACATATACTAATATACTAATGTGGCTTGTGTGATTTCACACCCCTTCGTTTTTGAAGGGGAAATATCACAAATGGGACATTTGAACAGAATGGCCAGTTCAGACTGAATATTATCTGCACAGTAGGTGAGGAATACTTTCTTCACATAAGAATTACCTCCCCATCCAGACAGTGTTTCAGCATGTGCTTTATAGTAATAACAAGTCACATCTCCTACTTGCAGAACTTTGCTTATGTATAGCTATATGTTTCTATAGATTCACCTCTCTACTCTAGCCTTTGACACCTGAGGTATATAGTTTAGGATCCACCCTATTTTCTTGACTGTAA
Organism: Podarcis raffonei; assembly: GCF_027172205.1. Lineage (NCBI taxonomy): Eukaryota > Metazoa > Chordata > Lepidosauria > Squamata > Lacertidae > Podarcis > Podarcis raffonei. The sequence continues at coordinate 67,904,321 of NC_070603.1, forward strand.
TTTGTTCTGTTTTTATTATTGTACTTTTAAATAGTTGCAACCTATCCCGGGAATTCATGATGATGGACAGGTAAAAAATAATAATCAAATAAATTAGAATAATAAGGAAGACAAATAGACAAAGGCCATTTTAAGGTGAGATTTAGGGGATCACCAGAACTGGATCCCAAATTAAAAGTTATATGTTTGAAAAGCCTACTGTCTGAAGAAAGAGATTCAACATCTCCATTGAGATGCAAACACAAGAATGCTGAGTGATCCATAAATCACTGTTATGTCAACACAGCCCAAAAGTCAAGAAAAGGATGAAAGTCACAGCAACAGTGCTCTTCCTCATGGGTTGGGGGGTGGAACGTGTCTGGGTCACATGCCCCCTAACCTTCTCTCTTTCTCCATTGAGCTCTGTGACATTTGTCTATCTGCATTCCATAAGATCTGGCCCTGTTTGCCTTCGGAAAGTACTGGTAACTGTGTTTTACAGTTTTTTTCCCCAATGACACAAATAATCTCAGCACAAGATGCATTAACTTCTCAGAAGGGCTTGCTTCCTGTCTTCTGTTCTTCAAATAGGATTTTATGTTTTGTTTGTTTTACACAAGGGGAGAAAGGGGAAAGAAGAAACAAAAGAAAATTTTCCCCATGGGAAAGTTAGCCTCAAAGTATAGCATTTCTATAGCAGGATAAACCACTATCATCACTGCAGAGAACATAATTACAGACAGAAACAGACACAAAAACACAGAAAACTATGTCCTATTTCCAGCCTATTATATGAAGGTTTAAAGATTGACAGCTAGGGTGGCCAGTTATGAATTCCCATAGCAGATGATTTGCAGCATCACCCAAAAGAAGACACCAATTTGCACATGGGGATTTATATATATAGATGCAAATTTAGAAATAATGGTGATGATTTAAATAGAAATACAATACATCTCACCATAGTGAGGAAAAAACAAGGTGCCTTATGTGCCTGCCTGCCTGCCTGCTCAGGCATATACCATAATTCTAGTACCTAACAGGGTTTTACAAGTATTATTTGTGTTTGCAGCTGACAACTTTGACTTCTTAGCAAGAGTATAACAAAAGAGGGTCACATCAAATATTACTGGAAAGCATGAAAAAAATTCCACCTGAGATCAACTTGCATTTAGACAACTTGGCACCTTAACAGTGCACTCCTATACATGCCTACACAGAATAAGCCCCATTGAGTTCTATGGAATTTAGTCCCAGGTATGTGTTGATAGGATTGCAGGTTTAGGCAAACTAGATTGTAACCCAACCACATACCTGGGATACTGGTGTGCTACTGGCAAGTTGCCAGAACTGGAAGTCTGCTTTGGCAGGCTCAGACATGGACTTGGGAGACAATCTTTCAATCACATCCATGCCTGCGCTATAAATTGGAGGTCCAGCCTGGGCACTAGCCAGTGTCTTGCTTGCCTACCAAACCATCTATCCTGAACCTTGCTGTATTACCTTTGATATGTATTGGCACAAGAAAGAAGATTCCACCTAAACATTAGGAAGAACTTCCTGACAGTAAGAGCTGTTCGACAGTGGAATTTGCTGCCAAGGAGTGTGGTGGAGTCTCCTTCTTTGGAGGTCTTTAAGCAGAGGCTTGACAACCATATGTCAGGAGTGCTCTGATGGTGTTTCCTGCTTGGCAGGGGGTTGGACTCGATGGCCCTTGTGGTCTCTTCCAACTCTATGATTCTATGATTCTATGATTCTAGTTGCTGATCAACAGGCATGGGAAGGAATTTTACCATTTTCCAAGGTGAAACAGGATTGATTGATTGATTGATTGATTTGCCTTCAGCACAACAACCAGGACATATAATTTAGCTATTGTGGCTGATTTTATCTATATATTAGCGATAAATGTGGTATATTGTTCTTATGTACACCACTTGGGAGATTTTTAAAAAGCGGTTTATAAATTCTTCTAAACAGTGATTTTCTCTGGGGATACACAGGGGTACGCATACCCCTAAACATTTTGTTAATCTAAGTTTGGCCTCACTGAGGGGCAGTATTTCAATATGAGTAGGAAAATGAAAGTACCCCTAAAAATTTTTTTAAGAAAAAAAGCACTGCTTCCAAGTAAAAAAACAAAAACAAATCAATGGTTGCATGATGGTTCTGTCCTTCTGGCTTCTTCCATTTTGTCACAACTTATCTTGGCTGGTGCTGGGACAATGGGCATGATCCATTGTCAGGGATGGAGGAGTGGGCTCTCTCCTTTCATTCTGGCCTTAGGATGCATGGGCTCATAGTCCAAGCCACCTTGGAGAGTTGGCAGGCCGGCCATAACCCCAGGTTGACAGAGGTGGATATAGTAGCAGTGCACACCACAGTGGCCTGAAGCTCGCCTTGTGCTGTCAGAAACTGCATCCCTGCCACTGCCATTCCAAACTGCAGTGTGAGCTCTACCCACTGAAGCTGTGGCATTTTTAGCTCATGCGCTGCCTTTGCGGTTCTTGCACTCCTGTTTTGCTCTGCTCCCTGCTGAGGCCACAATTCAGGCTCGCCCACACGTAAGATCTGGGTGAGTAGAATAGGGACAGCATGGCTCAAAACTTTTAAGTCAACAAATTGAATTAATCAGGTTCAATCCAATTTGGAACTATAGATTAAAGCCAGCAGATTAGCAGACACCAATGTAGTCAAGTAGCGGGGTGTGTCTTGATCCTTAGACCACTAGCATTGTGAATCATTGCAAACTGTGTGTGCACACATGCATCTGTGTTTGCTCGCATGCACATTCATCCATAAGGAACACACAGAGATCACACGGCTGGAAGAAAGGTTCATTCCCTGCTTCCTGGCCAAATTGCCCTTTTAAAATGTGGTTTGGGGGGGTTATTGGTTTGTTTTTTAAATTTTGATTATATATTTTGTGGTTTTAGATTTTGATTTTGTTCTGTGAACCACCCTGAGACCTCCGGGTATATAAATAATAATAATAATTAATAATAATAATAATAATAATAATAATAGGACTACTAGTGAGAAGTAGCAAAAAACAAATGGAAAAAGTGGTGATTAATTGCAAATGCCTTGTTACTGAGCACTTCCTCACACAGTGCCACAGAAGCAGCTGCTGAACAGACTAGCAGTAGGAAGTTGCAAGGAGGGGGGAAAGGAGGGGAAAGATGCTGAAAGACTCTTTAAAAAATAGTTTCTCTGCCATAGATCATCATTTTTAATGATAAGGTATCTTCCTACCATGAGCGAGTGCAGCTTTTAAAAGGGAAGAAGCATTGTAATATTTGATGCCTGCCACCTCCCCTTCCTCAACACAACAACCACACAAGCAGCTGATGCCTTTTCAAAGCCCAGCATTGTTCTGTTCAATTCATTCTTGGCCTATTGTTGGCCACTCTCCTTTGACTGACATGTGACATTCTTGTCTTCATGGATGGGGAAGCAAAGCTCTTGATGGTTATTGACATAAGAAAATGTCATGTCTGAATATGTTTTAGTAGGACCTTTCTCTCTTGGTTCCACCTTCTTCCCCCTCCCCTCCCGTCACACAGTTTGCTACATTTAATGCCATGAAAGCCCTAAAAAAAAAAGGACTCATCATCTAAACCCTTAATTATTCTCAAGGGTTTTCAAGTGGTACTTAATTGCCAGACAACATTGAAAATCACATTTGCAGCAAGTCTCTCTTGCAAGGCAGAAGACACCACATCGGCCTTTCTGTACATGAGGGTGGCTGAAAGTACAACATGTCTTTGTGGCTCAAAATATAACACTACAGGTCCCTAGTCAACGATGGTGAAGGCAGCGCTGCTAAGAAGCTAAAGACGAAGAGCTAAAATAGAGAGGTGATCAATTCCTGAAGGTTTCTACTTTAAAACATCCCAAGTTGCAGTCCTGGCTTTGTGGGAAATTGGTCTTGCACAACCTCTGACCATGTAGTGTGATGATGCAGTAATTGCAGGGTGTGCTAAGGCAGTCTATGGAAATGAAACTAGTGTGGATGCTTCAAAGCAACAACTGCACAAGAAGCAGCGATATTTTAATAGCAATGGTTTCTGGCCAACTGCATTCTGCATTCTGCTCAGAGCAGACTCACTGAAACGGATGGAGCTAACGTCATGTTCCTTATTTTCAGTGTGTCTACTCTGAGTAGCACTGGATGCAAGCCAATTCACCTAATGAGTTCTGTCAGCAGTAGACCTGTGCGAGGACTTCTGATTGTGCAGTGAGGCTTTCCACATCTTCCCCGTACAACCCCTGAAATTAGCTCAGAGGGGTGGGAGAACACCCAAAACAGCACATGGGGTGGGGGGGAGAGGGGATATTGTTCCATTTGACAAGCTGAAATGCTTGGGAATTCAACACTGAATTCCTCCCTTGTGGACACCTGTATCGGGCACAACCTGGACAAAAATCAGCTGCCGCGTTGACTGGTTTTAGAAGAGGTAGCTTTTATTTTCAGCCCATTTTACCCCCTTTTTTGGCCTCAGGTATTGTGGAATTCAAAAGCAATGATATCATTAAAAAATAAATGCAGTGGGTTTCTTTTCCCTGTGAGGAAACACCTTCATGACAAGAGAAGGCAGTTTGCTAAAGGCTTAGCGTAGACGACTACCACTTTCCAAGGGTCCTCCAACTGTCACTTAAAACAGTGCAGCAGCCACTGAACACTCTGTGGGGAGGGAGGGAGGAGAAAAGTGGAAAAGCTGAAGTCATCACGTGGTCCTGGACAGCAGCACTCAGGAGGTTTTTCTGTACATAAACTTCTGATGCAGTGAGACTTTGGAATGACACAATCACAGCCACTTTTCACTCATTCCACCACAAGTTTTTAGAGGAGTGGGGGGGGGGTAGATGTAGAATTAAAAGTCTTCCCCAGACACAGAAATAGCTTTTATGGCACTGGTTTTCACACATAAACCAAGGGGTTACGTAGCTGGTGGTGCGAAAGCTCAAATAGGTCTCATCTGGAATGCACTGGGAGTGGTTTAATTTAATTTAGTAATTGGCATTGGTCAATTTCTGTGCTTGCATGAATGATTATCATCAACTCAGCAGATGTGACACAGATTCAGTACCTCTCCTTGGGTTTTACCAAAGGGCACTGAAAGTCAGGGATTCTGAAAGCTTTGACTGTTTAGGACTAGGATTAGTTTGAGGAAGGGCTAGAGTGACAGAGCATCTTTTTTGCATTAAGAAGGTTCCTGGTTCAATTCCTGAACCCCTGAGGAGCTACCTCCAGTGTAGCCAACACTGAGCTAGATGGACCAACAGTCTGACTTGCCATAAAGCAGCTTCCTATGTTCCTGTGGTGCAGCACAGGATGAGATCAAGGCCAAGTTTGCAGGAGATGGATGGCCTGGGGTTTAGTCTCATTGTTCTATCTAGTGTACCATGCTGTAGCTTGGCACACTCATAGACTATAAAGCGGCGCATTCTGGCAGTAAGTCAGCACGTACAAGACAACAGATTTCTCACTTGCGCCTGTTGCACAACAAAGAAAGCAATCAGAAGGCACCTGGAACTCACACAGCACTTCCAAGGCTAATGTTTTATCACATGGCTCTGTTCTCCCCTCAGTCCAAGTGAATGGCACACCTCTTTAACTGGTTCAGAAGGAATCTATAGACTACTACATCCTCTACTGTAAGAGATACTGTCACTGTCGGTATTTTGCATTTGTCCATTTCTTCGTGCAAAATTTCATTCTGTTTCTAGCCCTCTAGATAGGTTTTTATAAAGAATAAAACTGCAAATTTTGTTGGGAACACATGTGGCGCTTTAGAGCTACTTTGTAAAATCCTTGATGTTGTCAAGATGGTAGCATCAACAGGTTTGCCTGCTTTCAGTTTTTAATATACTGAAAGCAGATAGAACCATGGCAGCTGGCATCAAAGGCAGAACCTAGAGTCTAGAAGCTTTTCAACCCCAAAATGATGTTCTAAATGACACAGGAGAGGCACTCTTTACTAGCTGGACCAGTAAATTACAATTAAATAACAAACTGGCCACCCTAAGTGGCATTGAGACTGATGTTGCCTTCTTTGGGATCGGTTTATTTGCGGTTCCTGAAAATGTATGAAATGCAAGACAGCTACGTATCTTTTTTGACAATACAAAAAAAGCGCAATTTGCTAGCTCAGTGAGAATGCAGCCAAAACAACTCTGCCTTTGCCAGCCAACCATATTTAGGAACGGTACCTTGAAGACCCGGCACTGAAGATTCCTTAAACAGCAAAGCACTTTTGGGATTCCACTATGCGGTACACCAACCACAGTGAACAACACTAAATAGATTTCACCTAAAAACACTGTTCAGAATTCTTTATTGACATCAGTGAGACTTCTCCCCAGGAACAAGCTTGAGGACAGTCTCCTAATCCCTATCATTTCTCTTCAGCTGTAAATATCTTCCCATGGCCCCCAGATTACTCCTCTGTGTTTGGCGAAAAACTGAAATGTCCTTGGTAACTGCCTTAGGAGTGGGATTGTGTGCATTTATCTGTATTGTAAAGCATCTGTCTCCCGCAGTAAACAAATTGCCACTAATATAATTATTACTATTATTGTTTCCTATAGCACTGAAATATAATTTTGGAACAATTCAGTCCCCCTCAGTGCACAATTACAATTAAGCAGAAGTCAGTGATATTCCAAAGCTGTCATTTGACTCATTATTTCTTGGAACTGGCCATAGTTAACATCACCATATTTAAAATGGGTTGAAATATACACTCTGCCTGAAATATATACTCTGCCAGTTATCACACCCATTAGCTAAAGGCCAAAGAATGCAAATTAAATGGAAACAACAACAGCCGCAGCCACAGTAACACAGCTTGGGAATATCGTGTTTTGGAATAATAGGGGGGTATTTGTTTTGGTTTTTTTGCTCTATCTATTGTCAGCCAGTTTCCTGAAAGACCATTTATATGTTTTATATACATACCATCAGCCTGATATCTTCGACACTCTTTACGTCTTGTGTAATACACTTAAGGAGCCAGTGCTTCTTAGACATTGGAACTGGACATTTATTTCAAGCTAGCTCCGAAAACTATATCTGCATCTACCTATGTTTGAATGCAGACCATATGTTGAACCAGGGAGCCATCTGGCAACCCCTCCCACTAGCATCTGCAAATGTGGATCTGTGCTTCACAGTGTGGGCTTTCAGGGCTGGGCTTTGATTTGTTGCCCTTTGTGCTCAGCACTGCATTATTAGCGTAAAAGTGAAAGTGAGATGCTGCAAGAAAATAAAACTGAAAACCAGCCTTCAACCCAGAGAGTTAGCAGAGTGATTAACAGGCTGGATGTGAGAATGAGGCCCCGGGTGCAGTTGGAGGATAGATGTACATATGCCCTCTCTTGCTCCCATAGTGAGCCTTGCATAATTTTCATTCATTTGTTTTGATCAGACCTGTCAGTGTAGCATATCCTCCCAGCTTACACATTCAACTACTTCTCCGTTAGGCTTTCTAGTACATCCAGAGGTACAACAGTGGACAAATGGTAATATCTGAATGGTGTAATTTCAAACGTTGAAAGAAAAAGAGCGCTGATCTATGCTATCTGCTCGCAAAGTATAGTTTTTGGCAGAAGAGGGCAGATTTTTTTCAATATAAATTAATCCAATGGAGTACATCATCACACCAGACCCTGCATAAGTCACTTGGTCAGAGCAATTCTAACAGCTTCACAGTGGAGATCTAAACTCTCACTATTATTTTATTTTTTTAAAAAAGTATACATATCAGAGGATATTGGAATCATAAGACAGGCCGATCTACATTTGACCACATTGACAGGCCAGTTGTACTAATGGTATGAGCCTGTAGGTCTAAAGTGGTCCTAACATAAGAAGAGTTATTCTGGATCAAAAGTACATCTCGTTCAGCATCCTGTTTTCTCCCAGTGGCCAACCTGATGCCTCTAGGAGGCCTACAAGAAGGATATGGCTGCAATAGGACTTTCTCACTTCTGTTCCTCAACAAGTGGTATCCCAAGGCATGTTGTAATATATCATCATGACTGGTGCCCATTGACACCCGTATCCTCCATTAATTTGTATAATCTCCTTTTAAAGCCATCCAAGTTGGAAGCCATCTAGACATCTTCTGGCAGCAAATTCCATAGTTTAAACCATACACTCTATGTGAAGTATTTATTTCCTCTTGTCTGTCTTGAATCACCCATGATTCAGATTCAGTGGATGACCATGAATTCTAATATTATGAGAGAGGGAGAAAATGTCTATCCACTTTATCTACACTGTGCATAATTTTATGTACCTTTATCCTGCTCAAGACCCACAGCCATACTGCATTACTATAAGCAAAAAAGCTCCAAACTTTGCAACCTCACAGAGGAGTTGCTCCAGTCCCTTGTTTATTAATACTTGGGGGCATTAATAAGGTACTGGGTTTTGTGGCCATGTCTTTTGTGCTAGCAATCTGTGTCCATCCTGTGGTTTTGAGGGGATACAGCAATGTTTATATGGAAGGTGCTAAATAGCACTCCCACAGGAACATGTCAGCTACAAAACAGGCTTTTCTCACAGAACAAGCACAAACTCTTGTCTATTGAGGGGATACCACATTTCACATAACAGCCCTTGTTCTTCTGGCATAATTCAGCTGATTGCAGTCAGAAACCTGGATCCCTGTATTGGCCCAATCGCTCAATAACCAAGGAAATAAGCTCCGCCTCTAGTGTAAAGTGAAGATTTTCAAAGTTCCCTGGGAAGGGGGATTGGTTGTTAAACCACTCTGGAAACTGCAGCTTTGTGAGGGGAATAGAGCTTTCCTAGTAACACTCAGCACTTTTAACAATCTGTGGTTTCCAGGATCCTTGTGAGAGAAGCCATACATGTTTCCCTCATGGGAAGTGCTGTGATTCTGTCTAGTGCACATGGGGCCTGCGTCTAACTGAGATGAACCTTGCTTGGGCCAAGTTCAGCAGGGTGCTCAGACATAGGCATCTGAAAGCACCCTCTGACCGACAAGCTATTTGTGTGATTACATTTCTAGCCATGGGCATATCTTGGGGGGGGGCAGGGAGGGGCAGCTCCCCCCCCAAAATCAATAAAATTCAATTAAAATACATAGCAAACTGAGGTTCTGCCCCCCCCAACAAAAGGCCTGCCCCCCTTAACAAAAGGTCTGCCCCCCCCCAAAATTCCACGTTTCTAGCGCCCTCTTAGCCTATGCAATTACTTTATCCTAGTCCTGTCGCTGTTTGGTATGACTGTTGCTGTACTCTGTCTACCCTAGCCAAAGAGAACCAGCGGCTCTAAAAATTAACTACAGGAGAACGCTGTCGTTCAAGGCTCAGTCATTTACAAAGTCCGAGATATCTGATTCTGCCATTTCCTCCACGTATCCCATGCCACTGTAACCCTTGGATATTAGTTCTCCCCTTTGTCCAAATGCCTGATTATCTGAATATTTTGGATGTCTCCCAAGCCATTTGGCCCAAAGAAAGTGGACTGTAGTGTATCATATAACTCCGTCCTTGGTAAAAACTCAAAAACAAAAGCATTTACTAATGAGTTCTCTCAAAGCAGAACAATCCCTAATCCAGATCTAAGAAGAGCCAGCTATTTCCAAAGTCAAATGCCCGAACACAAGGGACAGGCAGAAATTTGTGACCAACGCAGTAGAAAGGGCCGGGCAGCCTACCATTAAAGGCTGCAGACTTCCCAGTTCTAATTGATTTGAAAGGGTGTTGCTAGCGTGCAGGCTTGGCTTTTATCAGCTGGGAGGAGGGAATCAATCTGCTGCACTGTTTAGAAGCGTATGAGATCTTCATCCTCAAAGTCCAGGGTGGCTTTGGCATAATAAAGAGCCTATCTCTTCATCATGGTAATGCTCGCAACCCAGCAATATGAGCTCATAGCAGCAGGCCTCGGCACTCAGAATTCCTCCGTTTAAAAGGTGTCACCGATTAAACTATCGCATTTCAAAGGGCTCCCATACAGTAAATAGGAAAGAAAAGGAAGAAAGGGAGCTGTGGCCTTTTGTTAGTCAAAAAGCTATGGAAAGTGATAATTAACCCATTTTTTTTTTGTATTGAGAAATCATTTGGACAAAAGTCAAGGCATTGCCACCCTGTCAATTGTGAAGTCTAGATAAGGACATTATATCCTGCAGAACAAAGAGTGACTGAAGAGGCTGAATGGAAACTAGGCCACTCTACTACTACTACTTTTCCTAACCCCTCTGAAAAGAGACTTTTTTCCCTCCCTCCCCCACCCCCCCAAAAAACCCTAGCGGTGGCAGAGGATGGAATGCTCCCTCCTTCCATATATATATAGATAGATAGATATAGATATAAAAAACATTGACTATGGTGCATGTTTTTGCATTCTGTTAAATATTCAGAGATACCGTGCAATTAGCATGTCATTAATGAATAATTAATTGCAGCTAAAGCAGCCTTCAGATTTTTGAAGCTAAATTATTTAAACAGCAAATATAACAATAGAAAGCATATCCCCACCCCCTCCTGCATATTCCCACCCACCCCCTTTTTGAGCAATGTGCAAGTCAAAAGCATATGTTGTGTGTGTGTGTGTGTGTGTGTGTGTGTGTGTACGTGTACCTAAGGGTGGGTTCACAGTTTTTCCTCTTGATCCAAGTTGTTTCAGCCTTCAATGCACTTCCCACCCTCGCCAACTTTCACTGAAGAAAAAGAATGCATTATTTTTAGAATGAATGAGTTCTTTTTGTTTATATAAGCATCCAGGAAAACTAAAAGGCAGTTTGAGAAGCATGGATTCCAGCAAAAAAAACTTTTAAAAGATAAACATATTTATTGCTCTGTGGGACAATGTTAAGATCTAATAATTCTTATTCTTCTTCCTTTGATACAGTTTGACTGTTAAAATGTTCACTGGGTCTATTGACAGCTATTTGGCCATTACAAACTACCACCGTTAAATAGGAAGTAATTTCTTGCCACTTGCTGATATACATCACCAGTAAGACGTTGGTTTATATTTATAAGCTGCACATCTGTGGATCAGTTGGCTTATCCATCTGTTAACTGCACCAGTAAACAGTAAGTCAATGTGCAGCTCCCTCATCCACCCCATCTATCATGAATGCTTCCTTGAACTGTATATTTATGTGTAACAAAGCTCTACTTAAGCAAGTAAGTACGTCTTGAGAATGGGCACAATGCAACCCTGACTTTTATGCTGTGGCTCAGTGCTCAAACATTATTTTGCCTTCTTTAATTCTGGCTTACAGTCCAGTTGGATCATCTCCTGGGGCAAAGCCTATTGACATGAATAGGACCTGTACAAAAAAAAACTTCATGAGTATCTCTTGAAAGAGCTGCTGTTTTTTCAGTGGAACTTTTACAGAAGTTCCCAGTGGCTCAGATATTTTAAAGAGAGAAAATACCCCTCCCTGGGGACTTACAAGTAATTGCTGTGCATTGCTATCCACTTACTTTAATCAGTACTGGCAATGAAATATTGTTCACCATTGCACCTGAATCATTTATTTAGTTTATGCATTAAATCTGTATACTGCCCTTCATCCGCAGATCTCAAGGCATAATGTTGGACAAATGTTGTGAGGATGCAGGACACACTACATAACACCCCCACCCCACCCCGAAGCACCTGTTACCTGAGGCGGTCATCTCATTCATCTCAATGATAGGGCCAGCTCTGCACGGCAAGACTTTTCAAGTCTGAGCAGTCAAAATTGGAATTGCAGCTCAAATCCCAACAGCTCTTTGCTGGGTTGGTTTTCCGAAGAGCTTAGCATGCTGGTGAAATGGAAGATGAGAAGTTTGGGAAATTCAACCCACAGCCTATAGTGCAAAGCTTTGAGCCTTCACCAGAACTGCCAAAGAAAATGTGAAAGCCCTCCTGAAATTAATAGGAACTATGTAAGAGCATAGTACTGCTCTCACAAAACTGCCGTTTGTTTCAATGGGGCTTGTATATGAGGGATTTTTCCAGTGTAAACGGTGCTACAGATATAAATATTCCAGGAAGCAGACCAATTACACTGCAAATCAAATACAGTCTCCCAGTGGGTGCAGAAGAATACATTGGCCCAGTTCAGATTATCATCTTAACTGTGGTTCAAGGTTTTGGGGTGGTTTTTTGTGGGGGTTTTTTAAGAGTGAGCTATGGCAAGCCTTTGGGTTATATGCTCCACTTCCTTTCATGCAAAAGGGTAAGAGAGTGGCATCTTCTATTTTCACCTTAGAGCAAACCACAGTTGTGTGTGACAATAGTGTCATTATATAGTTGAGTCACTAGGTGGCATTGCATTTGGTTATATCTGCATGGATCAGAAGTTTCCTATATCTGCCCTATTTGAAGAGAAGCAGGATGAGCCAGTATGGTGGTGTGGTGCTGCACCACAGCCTGTCTGACAGCATCACTGCTGCTGCTTACTGGAACAGTGTGGAGGTGGGCCAGGGCAGTGGTGAGGTTAGGGCCGTGCTGGTAGACCAGTGGAGCCATTTATCTTGAAGAGAGGTGATACCATTCTTGGGTAGCTGATGTGTTCTATAAGCCCTCCATGGCATGCGTAGCCTAGTCAGGGAACTGCTAGCTGCTCATGTCAACAAACCAGAATCGAGCTGTAGTGTCAGCTTCAGCTTTTTAAAACAACAACAACAACAACTAGCTTTGTTTAGTACATACTACAGTTCCTCAGGTTGATATGTAACATGGAACTGTGGTTTGTTTTACAGTAAAACAAGATTCCTTTACTTCTCTCACATGCAAACCAGCAGAGGAAAAAGAGTGTGAACGTCCAAGGTTCACTACAGCTCATTCCCTATAATATTGTAAATCATCCCTTGCCAATGTGGCCCTCCAGATGGTTTGGACTACAAATCCCATAAGCCATGCTAGCAGCAGCTATGCTGATCTGAACACTGATTTATGTTATGTGTTCATTTGAACCAAGCCAGTATTCAGAATAATATATTGGACAGGCCCCAAACACTTGGTTCTCAAAAGTCAACAGTTGTCAAAAGCTTTTAACAAAATGTGGTCTATTTTAATAAATATGTTAAAGTTTTCTACAGTTTTTTTACTGCCATCTTGTATGAATTTGATCTATCACATATGCTATTACGGGATATGATCAACAGTGAATGTAGTCTATACATATTTTAATTAATAAATGAAATGAAATAAGAAGACACTCTCTTTCTTTCTCTCTATTTTGGTGTCCAGAATGCTAACAGAGTTTCAATGAGTCATAAAAGTACCCCTCTTGCTTACAGTATCACCCTTTATTCAGGAAACATTACACCTTTTTTGCATAATAGGGGATTTTGAACCATTTTTTTCAAGTTGATAATGTACTCTTGTGTACAATGTGATGCTCAACTTCATAATGCATTTTGTTATGCCAGTTATGTTCTCTGAGGAACTGAAAGTAGAACTTATCTCTCTGTTTATTGTGCTGAGGTAAATGGTAACATTTTCCACTTGATTAAGCATCATTTTCTCCATTTCTCCAGGCATTTTAAGCCCTGCTTACTGCCTGACATTCGGTAAATGTTTCTATCAATGCATTCTTGATCCTGGGGTCTGCAGCCCTCCGTATCTAAAACAAAATGAAGTTGAGTTTTAAGTAAAAGGATGAATCTCAAGAAACATAAATTTGGTCACTTTGGAAAAGAGTTTCTGGCAAAGATGTTCATGTGTCTTAGGGTCATATTCAGAACAGGACAGTATATTTCTAGAATCTCAAATAGAGGGCCCCCAAACACAACCCAATGTTAGCTTCTATTCATTAACTCTATTGGCCATTCCTAGCAACTAGTTATAGCCACACCTATTGGCAGAAACTGTTCCAAATAGTTGCCAGGAATTTTCAGAACATCATATCTTGCAAACTAGCTGCTTCCAAGTTCAGCATCTGTTATTTTTCTAAAATATAGTCTGGCAATTCCTCCACTTTCTCAAGTATTTCTAAAGAAAATTCCAGCATGGCGCACCATTTTTTCCTCAGAAAAGGAGATCCCACTAGGATAGCCATTTCCCCAGGCCTCTATGAAGTCATTAACCTATTTTATTAATGGAAAATCAAAGCCAAAAGAACATGACAGTTCATGGCTGATCAGCACCTCAAACAAGTCCCAGTCCAACAGTCCATTCATTAGAAACCATTCTCAACACAATGGCCAATTACCCAAGATTATCCGGAGACACAACTTTGGCGGACCCTTCTAATGACTTTCTGACCTTCTCTAGCAATTTTGCTACATATGCTTTTACCACTATTATTGCACTGCTTGGATGTTTGATCTTTTGCAAATAAATTCCGACTGACATGACCATGGTGGGTTTTTACACAGATGCAATGTAGTGGTTAGAGAAGTTAGAATAATATAGAATCATAGAATTGTAGAGTTGGAAATGAACCCAAAGTTCAACTAGTTCAGCCTCTTGCAATGCAGGAATCACAGTGATCTCTCCACAGTCTTCTTTAGAATAAACTGAATGTTGCAAATGTTAAATAGTGGTTTAATTACTACTGTGGCGACCCTGAAAGCTCTCGTTTTCTCCTCCTCACATGTACCACAGGTTAGGACAGTGCAAATTCCCCACTCTAACTTTAGACCTGACAGCTGATATCTAAAGTGAGGCTCATATCAACAACAGTGTAGAGTTCATTCTGACGACTACTGCAGGTTTCCAATCTAGGAGTTCATTTTTGTGATGGCAGAGCCCAATTCTAGAATTGACATCATACATAGGCTTGCCTTACAACAGGAAAATTTCTGACATGTCCTGGTTTTGGGGTGTAAAAATAGCGCCGGGGGAATTGGCAAAATGTCAGGGGAAACCCGGGTGTATGGCAACGCGATGGAAAAAGCAGCGGAAACAGCTCAAAAAGCTTAAAATCACTATTTTGGGGTTAGGTTTCCCCAGAAAAGCTCGACAATATTGGTAGAAATTTTACTTTTTGAAATATGTCAACCCTAATCATATAGAACACTGTTCAGAACTGGAGAGAGAGAAAGAGAGAGAGAGAGAGAGAGAGAGAGAGAGAGAGAGAGAGAGAGAGAGAGAACTAGCCAATGCCTAACTCTGAGCAGCTCAAATATAGAAAAATATTGGGGAAGGAAAAGGCAACCCCTGTCAAGGAGAGACAAACAAGCTCCTCGCAGATCTCTACTAAATTCACTAGATTTTAAGAAAGAATGTACAGTATATCTTTCCCATTGCTCTCATAGGAACAACAATGCGCTTTTTCAATCTAGAAGGTATTTTTGAGAAGTAGCTACAAGAACTGGAATCAGAGGATCATATGAACAGGATTGTGCAAGATTTCATGTGGGGTGTGTGTGTGTGTGTGTGTGTGTGACACACACACACATGCACACAGGGCTTTATTCCACCACACTGTATTGCAGAGAAAGGAAGACAGGCATCTGTCAGAAAACATCTCCCCACTGTATTGTGATTGATATCTGACAGAGCTCAGTGGGGTCCTAACTTAGATGAATTTAAATGACAAGACTTCCTTTATCAGCAATGGTGCTCCTGTTACAATAGAACAGCATGATTACTTCATAGAAAGAAGTAAAGGGAGAAAGAAATGAAGAAGAATCAAAGTTTGCCTCCTGAGCCCTGGTGGTATCACTGACCTGTCACTAGGTTGTGACCTCCCCTTGTTAATCCATGCAAATCAAATGGTTCCAATTTGTGCGGCTGATTGGCTCGCCTACGTCTTTTACCACAAGCATCACAGGCCTCTGAAGCTTACTCTGCATTGCAATAATTGCATTTGAAAAAAATGACATGCATTCTGCCTTCTACCATGCTATGTTACGGGCGCTATATTCCCTCGCATCAGTTCATGATTAGTGTCAGAGATGGTTTCTGCATACACTACAATTACCACAACATCTTTCATCCTCCTCATCCTTCTTTCCGCTTCCAAAAGCACCCCTGATCCTATGTCAAAATCTGGGCTTGACTGCCATCACAGCTTCACTAATAGTGGCCCAACTGCTTTTATGGCACGAAAAGTCCTTGTTATTCACAGTAACAAGCACCGACTCCAACTGAGAGATATTATGTCAAACTCCAAGGCCAGTTACAAAACTTTCCCCATTCACAAAACTTGACAGACTCTGTACGCCAAAGGAGGGCATTTTCACACAAGATGCTTTTTCTTTTCTCTCTCTCTCCCTCTTTTTAAAAACTTGCCTTCCACATCCCACAAAGGGCCATAGAAGCTATTTTGTCCAGGTTTGCTTAAAAAAAAAAGTGCTTTGAATTGTGTCCCAATCAAGGATTCGCCTGCCTTTCTTTAACTCTCAAGCAAGTAAAACATCGTTCAGTCTGCACCTTTTTACTATTGCTCTGACTTTTCACACAGCAGCTTTAAAAAAAAGGATAAGGTAGGGAACAAAATTAATGCATGCATGTTCAAAATAGTTAAAGAAGGAACCTCTTACAATACAAACCTATGCAATACAAACCTGCGAGTAAGCCCCATTGAGTTCAATGGCATTTACTCCTAGCTATTGTTCAATGGCATTTATCCCCAGGTAAGCATTCAACAAGATTACATCCTCTGTTTCATATTATTTTACAGCATGCCTACAGCTGTGGTTTGCAACAAATCGATGTGTGCCTTGCAACTTTGCTGCTTTTGCAGTGGGCTTAGCCAGCTTTTCAGGCAAATGCTGAAGGTTGCCAGTAGTGACAGATTTGAACCAATGTTGATGGTAGTAGAGGAGCTAGTGGAAGTGATTTGATAAGCCTGAAACAGATTGAGGGGCGGTGTCGTTCCAAACATGTAAACAACAGTGTCAACAATGCAGCCTATCAGTAAATGCAGCCTGCTTCTCAACCATCCATCTAATACACACTCTTTGCAGAAACAAATCAACAGCAAAAATCCTCTCCATAATATTGACAAAGGGAAATGTAGGTTGCTGGTAGTGTGGTTGTTTTTTTTTTAAACTTCTACAAATAAAAAACCTGCTGTGAAGTAGTGATTTGCTGAAGGGAATTCAAGGCCAAATGGGGCCAAACCTGATTCACACACACACACACACACACACACACACACACACACACACGGGTGCTGCCCAATTATTATTTTTGAAACAAAATGCAAATCCCCAAACCAGAAAAACCTTTTTAATCTGCCCGGCAGGAAATGCAGATACAGTGGTGAATCCATCGTTGTGTTTGCCCAGTCCCTTGTTAGGATTACTTTGCTGAACTGCAATCAGATATGCATAAGCACTGCACTTGTGAGTATAGCAAAAGGAAAAGCAAGGAAAAAAGCTATATAAATTGTAAGTCTTTATAAACTGTAATAAGACAAATACAAACAATTGCATGTGCGCACATACACAAACCAGAGACCCAACTCCAAACCTGGATAGTTTAAACATGAAATCTAAAAGGTGTTAGAGACAAGCAATAAATCGCATTGGACGAAAGGAAAAGAAAGTAAAACAAAACCAGGGTCTCTAAGTCAGGCCCTCAGTATAGCACAGCACAGAAGCATGTTGTGGTTTGACCTGTGAAGTCCACACTCAAAATCCAGACCTCATGGGTTCATTTGGCCATGGAAATCACTTGGGCAAAATGACCAGCTCACAGCACCTCTGAAATGAGAATATTAAATGATCCACTACCACTGTTACTAGTGAGGAAAACCTCTGTGCACATATGCAGTCTGATCCTCTCACCTGCTGTCTTTAGCAGTTACAGAACAAGCAAAGATATGCCCCACAGCAGCTAAAACAGCATCTTCCTTCTAAAAACTGACCCAGCTCCCTCTTCAGTGCAATACCTCAGCACGGGAACAGTGCTTCCATGGAGAACCTCTGGAAGTGGCAGGAAACATTACTACTTCTCCATCCCCAGAAAGAGCTTCCCACTTTGAGAAAGACCACAGCAGGGAGATGAGACAATGGACACCTTTGGGGCATGAATCTATGTCATGCTGCAGGGTGGAGAACCTGTGGCTTTTCATATGTTATTAGACTTTTTCTGATGTTATTCATCATTGACCATACAAACTGGGGCTGATGAGAATTGGAGTCCAACAATGTCTGGAGGGCCAAAGTTTCTCTATCTGTGTTCTAGATCATTGGTGGAAAATCTGCTTGAGTTCTTTATCATTTTGAAATGATGAACAAAATTATTATATGCAGTAGCAGCAAGGACATCTATATAATCAGAACAAATTGAAAATGGCCAATCCTGGTTGTGAAAATTCCACTTTTAGTCTGACACCCAACTTCAAGCCTTTCCTCCTGCCATCACACAAATCCTTGCCCCCATCCTTTTTTTAAATGCAAGCACCGTCCACCTCCATCCCACTTTTATTTTCTACAGGATAACAGGACAAATTCTGCTCACTTTAGATCCAGTTTAGGAAGGCTACTGTTGGATAAAAGTCAAGGGCAAATGTGTCAGAGAATTTTTTTGCGCCCATATCTCGTAAGAGGATGTCTCACCTATATCTCTAACCCCTTCATTACACATTGGACTAAATGCAAAAATACTGCCATCGGGTTATCTGTGTTTCTGACTTACTGGAAAGCTGTGTCATCTAGATTTCCCATCTGGACCAAAATGATCTCATCATTTAGTGACAAATGCTAGGCTGCGACGATCATTTTACCAACATACACATGATATCCCACAGCAGGCTCTGAAGTTAAAAGTGACTAGACAATGGTTTTAAAGGGATTCTAAAAAGTCTACTGCAGTCCCATCTGCCCTGCTGGAGGGCTTCCTGTCTACCTAGCAAGACCCAAGCAGGATGCTTGAAGCTGAGATTCCTGCATACCAAGGGATTGAGCTAGATGACTCGGGGGTCCCTTCCACCTCTACAATTCCATGGCTCTATGGTTATAAGGCTCAGCCTTGCTGCAACCAAATTCATGGTGAGTGCCAATATGTGGGGTTGTGTTCAATGTAGCACTAGGTAGATCGTTCCATCAGTGCAAGCATTCCCACTCGCCTGACAGAACAACCCCCCTTTCCTCTGCCCCCCATACATTGTTCTGGGGGTTCTCCTGACCAGATTTGGGCTGAGTACAAGGGGAGCAGGGTGAGAAGTGCCACTGCACTAGTGGGAGTTCTCCCCATGCCTCCTCTACATCCTCTTGGTAAATAGAAAACACCGCTGGTCTCTTCCCACCCTTGTTCCATAGAATACCCTTGTCTTCACTTACCCCTTCTTCTTTGGTGGGGGAAGCACAATTCTGTGGTTCTCCTCACATGCCAAAACATCATGGGGCAGCCCTGTCCATGGTGGTTCTCTACATTGTTTCAATACACTCCTGTGTAGGTTTTTTCTTTTAACAACATAAAGAAAATCCTGTGACAGTAGCTAACCTTTAGCTACCGAACCTTTAGCTTAATCAAGGAGGCCCTATGCCTCTTGCTGTTTATGGGCATCTAAATAGCCTAAGATGCACAGTGTTTCCTGTACTCTAATGCTGGTGCATTAGAACTTATATCTGTAATTTAGCAGTCACTTATATTGATAGTCCTTGCCTCATTGGTGCTATAATTGCCCAATACTCCTTTGGCCACTCCTGGCTAGAAAGGGAAATAAAGAGAGTGATGTGTAACCTTCCAGAATATTGGCTTCCCATCACAGCTTTGATCCCATCACCAACATCACTGCAGTACACCAGGAGGGGAGAGATGGCAGTGAGGTGAATTCAGCATGGGAGTAATTGCCAACGGTGACAACACCAGAAGAAGGGTGAAGGGACTGGGCAGAAATGGTCTGCAGAATCTAGTGGGACCAACAGTATGAGTTTTACCTGAATCTGAACAAATGTCACTGGAGACATAACTCTGTTTATGAGAGCACATTTTTTAAAAGATGGGGTGGGGTGAAGATCTGAACCATTTTCAAGTGACAACTCGCTCTTTAGAAAGGTAATAAAAATAGGATGCTATACTTTTGCTAACCCCTTGCCTGTGACCAGACCCATATGCAAATTACATACAATAGTATTTAGTAGCGTAATTAATCCCTACTTTATGTTATGAGTAATATTTCCTATTCCCGACCCTGCAATGTCCTTTAAGAAGATCCATGTTCTAATTAGACTAGCCCATCGGCACTCTTTTAATGAGCAGATTAATCATTCAGATGGGTACAATGGTGTCATCACAGGTTTTAAATATGATAATCTACATCCTAATGGTGCTGCAAAAGCCTTGGCTCTGAGCAAGAAAGGTAGGCAGAATTGGCCAGACCCTTTACCCCTCCCCACCCTCCCCAGGCTCTCATAAAAGACTTGTTGGCAACAAGGCACCCACCCAGATGTAAAAGCTCAGAGAAAAGAAACCAACAAAGAGCATCATTTGCAATCTTTCTTTTAGCCAAGCTGCAGAAACATTCCTTCTGCCCAAGCTTTGGTGGGACCTTTCAGCAACAAGGGAGGGGGGGACCCACATTTTCCTCATCAATTTAGCAGGTCACTTCAGCCCCAGTCTTTTGAGCATAAACTAAAAGCGGGAAGCGTTAGATGAGCAATTAATATAATTGCAAGAAAGAGAACCTTTCCAGGCATGCGTGCTTACCTATTGCCATTTTAAAAGTAGCCAAATGATACTGTTGCCTTTTTTAAAAAAAAAGAAAAGAAAGGAATCCACTGTCATGGGCTTAATTACACACCATCAATGCATATGTTGCCCTGAAGTAGCATTTCCTGTAGCAAATGTAAAAGGAAGGACTTTTCTCCTTCTCCGCCATGACCATTAGTCTGGGTATACCAGCCAAGCAAAAGCCTCTTGGGTCGGCTGCCACCACAATCCCTTAGACTCCCTCTAACCCCACACAGAAGTCAAGCTAGAGGGTGGAAGACCAAGGCTCAAGAGGGAGGAAGAGGGAGGATCCAGTTTCCACCAGTCTCACACTACAAGGAGTTCAATGTAGCTTCCTTTTCTTGGCCAAATCCCACTGACGGACTCACACAGCATGAATCCAAATGACCCAGGAACTCATGGAGAAATATCCCTTTGAAACAATCACTCAAAGCGATATACCTTGAGAAGGCAATACAGTATATGAAAACAGAGCAGAATGTCTCAGTTTCAT
This sequence comes from Podarcis raffonei, assembly GCF_027172205.1. Lineage (NCBI taxonomy): Eukaryota > Metazoa > Chordata > Lepidosauria > Squamata > Lacertidae > Podarcis > Podarcis raffonei. Next base: position 67,925,404 of record NC_070603.1, read on the forward strand.
TGATACACAAGGGCTGTTGCCTGACCAGTGTTGAGGTGTCCTCAGCTGTGTACGTGTGTGCTTTAACAGAAAGCCGTATCACATTTTTGGACTTGGTATTTTAAGCAATGCTCAGGCTCTAGCAATTTCTAGTTTGGAAATATTGCATTTCCAACTAGTAACTGCTAGGTTCTTCCCACCTGTTGAGAGGCAGCAGCCCTACATACAAATTAAGTTTTCAATAAAATGTTGTTTTAAAGTCAATTTGAAGGTACCCCTTCCAATTCACATGGAAGACGTGGTTTTTGCAGTTACACCAGTGCTACACTGCAATTTCCCACAGCAAAAGATGTAAAGTGTAATGGGTCAGTGTGTCTGGCTATTAACCAGAAGGCTGGTGGTTTGAGTCTACCCAAGGATGACTGTAGGACGGATTCCTGCATTGCAGGGCACTGGACTCGATGACCCTCAGGGTACCTTCCAACTCTATGATTCTATGATGGCATGCCCACACCTTTAACCCTCTGTATTCACTTGCTTGAGAATTATAATTGGGCGAGGGCTTTATGATATGTGGGTGAAATACAGTGCTCTGCTGTTTAAACATGCAGACAGAGATATCCTATATCATGGGTAGGCAAACTAAGGCCCGGGGTCCAGATCCGGCCCAATCGCCTTCTAAATCTGGCCTGTGGATGGTCCAGGAATCAGTGTGTTTTTACATAAGTAGAATGAGTCCTTTTATTTAAAATCATCTCTGGGTTATTTGTGGGGCATAGGAATTTGTTCATTCCCCCCCCAAAAAAATATAGTCTGGCCCCCCACAATGTCTGAGGGACAGTGGACCGGCCCGCTGCTGAAAATGTTTGCTGACCCCTGTCCTATATCTTAACAGGCAACTCATTCCCTGATTTATCTTCTCTCCACAGATCTTTATGTAGCCAAAATGGTACTGTCTACAGACAATAGGTCAGCAACAAGATTGCGGGAAGTTTCGAAAAGTGCAAAGAAAATCTTTAGGAACAAAATCCCCACCCCAAACCTAATGAGAACTGAGCATCCTCACTGGGCATGTAAGTACAGCTTTGCAAGGGGCTGCATTAGTATACTGGATCCACCAAGACCATGAGAAGGATTATCTTTTGTAGTTGTTTACGTTTATATAGAAGAGGGTGGATGACAGATTTAAAATACACACGATAACCAGAAAGGTCTTCTTTATCCCACAAGCCCTGACTCATGTCAATGGACCTGATGAAGTCATGGCCCAAATGCTGGCAATTACTTCATTTGTGTCTGACTGGAGAGCATTCAGCAAAGGTTGCAAGGTTAACTCACTTAAATTTCAGATGATACAATGGCAGGAGGCAACAGTAATTTCTGCTTGTTCAGAATCAGACAACTTGCTATGGCTTTGTCCAAAAAATATTTTTGGCCATAAAAGTCTTTTTACCTGGGTTTCTTTTGTTTCCAACCCTCCCTTCTAAGGTTAATAGCTTGAATTTGAAGTTCAAGGCTTTTAAAAACCATCACTCACTATTATTTAAAAAGAAGCTCTGCTTCTTTTTCACTTCCACAGGATAACTGGCTGGTCTGGAGAATGCATAAATTGGTCCCTTGTCTGTTATGGAATGATTCAACTCCCACTGAAATTAACAAGACTCTCTCTTTTATAATTATTCACAACAGCAATAGCACGTAATAAAGGGCTGGAGATTTTCTGCCAACTTCAATGAGTTTGGGATCAAGCCCTTACTTCATATAACACATTCAAGGTGCACTCTCTTAAATCAGTTTTGATATTATCCATGGCAGGGGGACACATTAAATGAACTCTTCACAAAATGAAGCCAGTCATGAAATAAAAAGCATTCGGCTTGTAAACACTCTAGATTATTCAACAAAAAAAATGCATGTATGACCATAATATTGATTTCTTATATCTCCTGTCTGGTAATCCCACAATTTTCACATGCAGCAAAACCTTTATTATCTGGACATCTTTAATCCTTTTTCTTTCTGGACATGCTTCAGTCACTCTTAAAGCCCAGCAGTATTCTTACTCCAGAGGCAATGCATGTCTGAGGTGAACTGGAGCTCACACACAATGTAAACAAGACTGCACCATTATACTTTGCACTGATTAATCTAGAATAACTCCCACCCCTTATTCTATTGCATATACTATATTTAACACTGTATTATGACACCTTCAATCATATTAATCACATAACAGTGCCAGAAAATTACAAGCAGGGCTGCTAATTTTATTGCTTGCCTTGCTCCTGTGCCTTTCTCAGCAGCCCGATATAACGAAATTTAACAGGGGAAGGTTTTCCCTTCACTTAAATCGCCAAGCTAGGAGAAGCTTCACCGGCTAAGCATTGTGCATATTGAGGCGTTATTGAAGCACAAAAGTAGAACTAGTAATAAAACTGGTCATCTTAAGGCTGTGTTCATACTCTCCTTTACTGTGCATTCAGTGTATTTGCAGTGCTGGGTTTTAACGACATAATCCAAAATGCATAGGGATCATGTACTTTGTCATTAAATACTGTATGGTGTGTTGTTTCTCAAACCAGCTTCACACCAAATGGAGTTCTTAAGCCATTCCTAAATCATCTGAAGCCAGGATGTGAGTGCTTTTTGCATGAGGTAAAGACATCTCAGTCCCACAACCCCCCACCCCCATGGGGGGTGAGTACTCTAAAGCGGTAATGAGAACAGACCCCTGGTTGCAAGTAGTTCAAACCACAATAAGAGAGAAAGAGAGAGATTGAGATTACTTTAGATGGGCATATTAGGATTGCCAACTCCTCTCTACCTTTAATTGAAGCCTCATTTGCAAGATTTTCAGTGGATAATGTTTATCTCTACACTTTGCTTACAGATTTTTGCATATCACATTGCTGATAAAGGAATAAGAGAAAGCCAGGGATTTTTCCTTGGTCAGCTGGCCATCCTAGAGGGGTCAGCAAACTTTTTCAGCGGGGGCCGGTCCACTGTCCCTCAGACATTGTGGGGGGCCAGACTATATTTGGGGGGGGGAATGAACGAATTCCTATGCCTCACAAATAACCCAGAGATGCATTTTAAATAAAAGGGCATATTCTACTCATGCAAAAACATGCTGATTCCCAGACCGTCCGTGGGCTGGATTTAGAAGGCAATTGAGCCAGATCCAGCCCCCGGGGCCTTAGTTTGCCTACCCATGTCATACAGTATATTGGTTACAAATTTTAAAACGCTTTCCTCTTTTTTTTATTCAGTCATTTCACAACAGTGTTAGGGAAATACACATGTAAACTACTATGTAATTGCGCAAAAATAATTGTAAAATTAGTTCTAGAAGTATAATCCGATGCAATTCATTTAATGTTCTGACCATGATCCCAGCTCCAGAAGAGTTAATCAACCATAGCAACCTTCTAATCAGAGTAGTGAACTAATGATCCTATTTCTAAGTAATACCAGCCCAATAAGACTCTCAAAAGGTAGTTAACATCACTTTGGTGGAAAGGCATGACAAGTGCAAGTTCTAGCAGTGAGTAATGCATCATTCATGCCCCCTCTCGTTCTGACATTTTAACGTTATCTTGTTTTACTGTGTCGGCCTAACAGTGCCACTGCTGGCAAATTAAACTGTGAACTTACAAAGTGGGTGGCAATAAATACAAATTATGAGAGTTCAAAAGATGTCCCTGGAGGTGTACTGCCAGACATGGAATGTCTTTGGCTTTTCTGTCACATAGCAATAGACAAGACAAAGTGTAGCATGAGATGAAGGAGGGGGGAAAGAGAGAATTAACCACACGATGATGAAAAATGAGATGAGAAAGAAAAGGATAAGGGGAGAGAGGCAAATAAAAAGGAAGGTTTAAAGAAAGGATGACACGAACAAAAGAAGAGCATACCCTTGAAAATATAAACATCGCTCCGGCATTCACCTTGCAAAATGAAAGCTATGCAAATCAGGCAACAATGAGCAAATGCCTTCTTGGAAGAAAGACTCTCTTTTTCAAATAATAAAAAAAAGGTGCTGTCAACGTTATTACAGAAAATAAGAAGTGCTCACAATGAAAAAATGGAAGTGCAGAAAAGATAACAGGTAATATTTACAGCGGCACTGTTTCCACCACAAATTTTACCCTTGTGGTCACAGCTTAAAGAGGCCAGTGGAGACAGAGTGTTTTCTTCCCGAGCGCCCATTTCATGGATGTGTCCCACTCCAAGTCAACTTTGGATGTTCAGTGTAGAGAGAAAGGTTTCACCACATCCTACTCACTTAACAGGAAGGCATGAATGGTGAATGTTCTCTGAGGGAAACAGCTACGAGAAATGAAAACGGAACTCATAATTCTGGTTGTTGTGTAGGGAGAGAAGGCGTCAGCATGGTTTGCTTCAGGACAGCGGTTTGCTTTATAAACATCTGCACTTTATACAGATTTAGACACAAAAAGGTGGGTTCTTGTATCTAGGTGATTCCTTCAACAAGGGTAAGAGCCAGAAAAGGAGTTCAGAATATTTTTCATGACAATTTCAACCACAAGTTTCCAAACTAAGAACTTCAGGCCCAGAGAGAAAGATGGAGGTCATGTGTTTATGTCAAAACAAAATTTTATGAGGGTCGTGTTAAACCTATCAGTAGTTCTGCTTCCAAGTTGATACTTCATACCACAAACTAAGTGACAGAAATGGTCTTTCAAAAATATGCCACAAGACTCCAGAAGCTGGTTTTAAATATCATCTTAAAAAAGAAGAAATACCCAGTGCAATTTTATTTATGCAAACCTTTCTTTTAAGAAAGCTGCACGTGTGTGACTGTTCCATTTCTTAAGCAAGTAAATCTAAGATTAACCAATATGACAAAGGCACTTCAAAACAGCTTGCACACAAACTCTTGGAATGTCTTACTATAGCTTCACACAGGATTATTATTGGTGTTTATCGGCTTAAGGAGACTATCAGAAGAGATCATAAAGAAAAAAGAGAAAATATATGAACAAGAGGTGATGTGGAAACAGCAAGATAAGACTGGATAGAATTATGAACTTTGTTTGGACTGATTTGGACATTAACGCAGTAGCAAGAAGATGATCAGAATCCCCCTTCGGATCTTGAAATATGGGTCCCCTCAACAAAATTTAAAATTCGGCTTTGTAATTCGGAATTTATGTGATGTGATTTGATTTGATTTGATTGGCCGGTTAATAAAAATTATTTTTTAAAAAAGGAATGTCTTACTATGAGTGGTGGGTCCAGACTATTCACAGGTCTCGTTGAAATGTCCCCACAAATGGTGAGGAGTTGTCATTTTAACAAGAGCCAATAAGAGGAAACTTAAAACTAGTTATCTGCCAAGAAAGAGGGATACAGCAAGCCTCAGGAATCAGAGGGCTAGATGAACATTGTGTGCATAGATGAAAATCAACAATGTGATTTTTGGCTATGCATGTCAAACCCTGCATTAACAGGAGGCTTCTGAATGTTCCATTCACATATGTTATGCACACAAGGTCTGCCAGAGACTGGGCTGGTAGGTAAGGGGAGCTGCATGTACTCCTGCCCGCCATGTGTTTTTCTTGATGAGGGTAAACATATAATCCAATCTGGCCAACTGCGTATGATGGAGGAGGTAAGCAGCATTTCCACTCCTGCATTGTATTTTCTCATATACTCTTTAATTGCTCACCATTATTCCAAGAGACCGCCAGTCATTACATCTTCTTCATATCATGATGTGCAAATAAAATACCAGTGTACAGAAAGTGGAAGAAATAGGAAGTGGATTGCAGATGAGGGGGGTCACAATGGGAAGTGTATCTTTCCAAAGTTCCTAAATATCAGGGTAAACATCATTTTTTCACAAAGCCACTTCAAAATTTCCATTTCCAATAGAACCTGGGTTCTAATTCCTCCAAGACTGTAGCCAAGAGATCAAGAGTGTAAACACTAAGACCTCCCCTCACCAAATCTACCAAGCAACATAGTTATGCTACAATTTTGATGAATGTAGCAAAGGCAAGTCTTTTGTAATTTTCCTCCCTTTCCTCAGCAAGATAAACCTTATGAAAGCAATTAATGGGGTCAGAAGAAATCTGATTTTTAATACCTCCAATCCACAAGGCTTACCAAACTTAGTCCAGCTCCACTAATGAATCTTATAAAACATTTTATCTTCTCCTCCCATGGTCACAAACCACTCACATGAGGCTTGAAAATCATAATAATATCTTCCCAAAGTGCAGATATCACTCAAGCCCATATGCAGTAATGCTCTGTTTATTCTCCCCCATATACCACTGGTTTCATCAAAACTCATTAGCATCACCTGTGTTAATTACACTAGCAAACCAATCAACAGCTCCTTCTTAATTAGGTTTTCTTTATTAAAGCCGGAAATTGCCAAGTCAACTGGGGATATTATATGAAAACTAGTGTTTATGCCAAATTGCCACATGCAGGAAAAAAATGATAATAATAAAAGGAAACTGGGTCTGTTGACAGGAATAGGAAACAATAATAATTTTCAAGGTCATTGGCACATTTATTAATTATCCCCCACTACATTTTGTTGCAGCAGTCAAGGCTTTAAACACGGCACTCATTTTATGGGAAGTTTTGTTCACAGTGGCTATCAGCTGCCATAATAACTGAATACAAGGGGTGTGGGCCTTCTTGAATTTGAGGAAGTTGGCACTAATTTCATGTGAAACCACCTAGCGTGATATAGATGATCAAAACATTTATGGGGAAGTGAAAAGTTACAGGAACGCTGAACATTCTCTCCTGAGAAAACAAGGGACATAGGAAAATATCAGACTGCCTCATCCTCCATGGATAATATCGGGGAGAAAGCTATTCAGTCTCTAACTCCACACTCACAACACTACAATAATGTATGGAACACACCGTTCATTAAGGAGAATGGCCATTGTCCCAACTTTTTGCCAAGCAGTGTATTAACAAAAGTCCTTTTTAAAATGTATCATGGAAGTTCAGCTACCAGCCTGCAAACTATGCAAAACACAGCACATTGACTGTGTATGGATGCTAAATGTCTTGTTTTTCTTGCCTACCAGGGAATACAAAAACAGTTGGGATTGTCAAACAGCCAAAAGGCCACAAGACAAGGCTTCAAGTTGTGCTTGGCTTTGTGGTCACTCTTTGGCCAAGCCTGGGAAGCAGGAATGTGAGGGCAGATTCAATTACTGCAATAATTCAAAACAGAAAACTAACATTTTGAGCTTGAACTGTAAAGTGGGGAGACTACAAAAGAAGATATGGTGACATGAACAAGGATCTGGCCATGTCATAACTTACTTTTTCTAATACTTCCTTTCTGTCAACCCTTCTTAACAATCTCATCCTACTTTTGACGTTTATAAGTTGTAGAACGTTGAGAGAAATGTTGGGCTTTCTTTTGTTACCTCATCTTGTGCCATAATTGGTACCATGCCTATGTTTGCATGTAACATTAAACCATGGTTTAGTGCCACATGGCTGAGCTTGAATAAACCTAAGCATGATCTTTACTCCCTTATCTTCCTTCCACACAGCTGAGAAGCAGGAGTTGGGTCAAGTTTTATTTCACTTTAAAGAGTCCCAACTTAGTGTTATGGTAAAGGTAAAGGTAAAGGTAAAGGGACTCCTGACCATTAGGTCCAGTTGTGGCCGACTCTGGGGTTGCGGCGCTCATCTTGCTTTATTGGCCAAGGGAGCCAGCGTACAGCTTCCGGGTCATGTGGCCAGCATGACTAAGCCGCTTCTGGCAAACCAGAGCAGCGCACCGTTTACCTTCCCACTGGAGCGGTACCTATTTATCTACTTGCACTTTGACGTGCTTTCAAACTGCTAGGTTGGCAGGAGCAGGGACTGAGCAACGGGAGCTCACCCTGTCGCAGGGATTTGAACCGCCGACCTTCTGATCAGCAAGTCCTAGGCTCTGTGGTTTAACCCACAACGCCTTTTATGTTCAATAATAATAATAATAATGGCAACACAAAACAATGGAAGTGGTAATTGGCAACAGTGGTTGTAAACCTGTGTCTAGTAATGCCATATGTAAGCCATAAAAGCAACAGCTTGGCTATCAGGTGAGTCACCGGCACAGGGCAGCCCCCTTCAGTATTGGCCATCCCCCCATTATATTTGTTGTGAAAATGTTACCATTGGAAATAAATCATTGTGTTGAGGAGCAGCATTTTTCAGCTACCAATTGATGGTCTCTTAAATTGGATTCAAATTAAAATGTGGCAGTGCCCTCACTCTCCCGCTGAGCTGCCTGCCAACCAAGAAAGCTAGAAATCATCTAGCTAGCTCTGCTGTATTTAAAGTAATTTTACACTCGAGCATATCGAAGCATGTTCGGCTCTTTCTTCTAAGCGTTACCTGTTGTAGATAGGTTACGTCTGGCTAATTCAGGCTTCATGGATCACTAGCAGGATTTGATTATAACAATAGCATAAGCACCTAGCGCACAAAAAGGATAATGTAATTAGGCTAAGCCCCCGCACCAAATCTACCTTTTTTTCTAAAATGTTTGCTGTTACAGTCTCCTTTTTCTAGGAGGAACAAAATTAACTGCTTAGTGCCTATTAACAAGGATGGCCTTTATTTTTAAGCCTAGATTTTTCCATGTAGTGCTGTTTCCGATCTCCCAAAACAAGTTTGGTATATTCTGACTATGATTACACGTAGCAGAGTATTTCTGAAGCATTGCCAAAATTAACACATTATTTTACTTTCTGGAGCTGAGTTTGCATGGTGTCTGTGATTTGTATTCATGCACACACTTTTTAACAGCTTTCATTTGTAACTACAAGAATAGTAAGCTGTCTCAATTGTGTTTGCTTTAACAACCATAATCATTTGAAACCAAGCTGGATCAATTTGACGGGGGGGGGGGGGGACGACGACTATGACAACACCTTCAAGTCCTCTTCAGCTCAGTATAGACTATTCAAGTGTGTAGAACTGTATGCGTGGATGGGAGGTTGGGAGCCTCCATAACGGTCCTGTTCTTAGCCGTTAACCATTTAAAGACCTATCTGTGCAGAGGCCTAAGTACATACACCATGTATGGAGATTGTGCAGGATACAGATTGTGCTTTTAGAACCCCTATGTGTTGGGAAGCATATGTTGGACCCATGTAGGCAGGGTCATTCGTGTAGAGGTCAGGGTGGGACTGGCAGGCAAGATCCGCACCACTCTTCCTCCATGTATGCTTTTCTACAACTGCAGTCGTACCTTGTAAGTCAAATGGAATCCGTTCTGGAAGTCTGTTCGACTTCCAAAACGTTCGAAAACCAAATTGCAGCTTCTGATTTGTCAGGCGTTCAGTTTTCAAAAGAACGTTCGCAAACTGGAACAATCACTTCCGGGTTTGCGGCGTTCGGGAGCCAAAACGTCCAAGTTCCAAGGTGTTCGGGATCCAAGGTACGACTGCATCTGGATAGGACCTCTACACATCTCAAGGGGGCCAGCTCCCTTATCTTTTGTGCTGCCCTCTTAGCTACTGCTTTTAGAAGGTTGATACTTTCTTGCATGAATCCGTCTCAGGGTTTCTTCTTAACTCTTGTTTAACACACTTTCCATGCAGGAGTACCAGCTTTCAGACCAATCATTCCGATACTTCATTTTACAAGAGGTAGGTTTAGGTGGGACCACATTGGGAGAAGGGCATAGTGGAGGCAGAGGTAGATTTGGGGCAGTGCGGCTGGCTCTGCCACTATGGGCGCTGACGCTAGAATGCGCTGCAGGGCTTTGCAACTATAACATAGTGAATTGAGCAGAATGGAAGGTGAGAGTGCGCCAAATGTTCACCTTGCACAGGGCACCTGTTAAAGAGCAAAGTCTGCCGCTGGCGGAGGACCATTGGATAGCAATGGTTCATACAGCACAGGCCTGGTCCATCTGTTACCCATCAAGATGAATTGAAAGGACTAGTGGCCCATTAAACCTCTTGTTCATGTCAAGACCAGAAGTACTTGTGGCAGAACTACAAAGATAGGCAGCTTGTCAAGAACCTGACCAGTCAAAATATATAGCTGCTGGACTGCATTTAGCTTGATAGGCTGTAAGCTGAGAAGCCCTGAAATAACACTGATTCTGCATATAACTGTATAACTTAATTATAACATGTTTTTATGGTAAACATACAGGACTAGGATGCTAATGAATAAGTCAAAATCTTGCTCTTTCATTTTCTTCATGCATTCGTATTGCTTCTGCATAACTCTAATAAAAGTTCATTGATGCTCTTGCTTTATTCTTCAGCATGCATGAGCTGCAATCAAAAGCTTAGAAAGCTAGCCACCATCATCTTAAATATCCCTGCCTATTAGCCAGTCAGTATTTCACATTTACTGGACATACACAGCCATGTTTTTCATCTCTGCAAAAGGTTTCGTATAAGTAACCAACCAAAAGGAAATAAAATGATTATTTAGCATAATTGCACAATCTAATTGTATGGATTTTGAATGGAACAAAGAAAGATTATAGCCACACAACGCAGCAGTATCCTTTTACACAAAGTATGTCTTTACCAATTAGACCAACAATGAAAGTATTTATTGTCCATACAGTGAAAATAAAAATCCTCTAGGAGAAGAAAGTGAAAATTCACACCAATAGATTACACAGGCCATCAAGTTTACCAGGTCTAGAAGCGTGTACTCTGAAAATTAATCTCCTCCTAAGTGCCTTTGGTGGGATGTAGAAATAAACAACATCCCTGAGGTCCAATGAAGCAAACCTTCTGCTTGGGCATTGAGAGCTGCAGTCACAAATTGGCTTCGTGGGGATAATTGGCTTGACCAAGTTCAAACACCTGTTCAGTCTTTGCTGCACTCCCCTTGATCTAAGCGGTCCTTGGACACACAGGAACTCAGATAGGCACAGTATTCCTAAATGTCCAAAGACCTTCCTATTGACTTTCAACGTTCCAAGGACGACTCCTATTGCATAAGGTGAGGTGCCTCTGACACTAGTCAGTGGGGTAGCCCACTGGTATAGCTGCTCTCTGCACACATACCAGAGCACAAGCACAGCTTTCAACAGCAGCCACTGAGTGCCCATGGGCAAGTATTGCGGGTTCAGTTAGTCCACGTGTAAAATGGGAACAGTACTGACCTAACCTAGGACAAAGCAAAGCAATAGAAAGCACATAAATCATCTTACATGCAAAAAGTGTTATATACATGTAAAACATTCCGTCCCATTGTGTTGTTGTTTTTTTCCAGAATCCTTTGCCAAAACCTCACAGAGTGCACAGTCCATGTTATAGATTAACTGAGGAAGAGGTGGGGAAAAGTGCTGTCTCAAAAATTAAGTGGAAATGCTAACCTTGTCATATTTGGCAGGCAAACAAAGGGAAAAGAAAGCTCTACATGGCTCAGCCTTTCCATGGGTTAACTGGCATTTCTAATACTTTTCACCTAGGTTGACTTGACAGATGCCTAACCTTAGCTACTGAGCGGAGACAGCCTGATGGGCCTTGGCCATACAGGGGGGAAAATTTTGATGCTTCCCACTTATGACATGATTGATTTTCTTTCAGCGGCCCTTCACTTTTGGATGTGGCGAAGGCTGCCTGGCTGAGCCCCTGCGCGCCCTGACCTCGACATATGGCCGCTGTGAGGCTGAAAACTGATGACGGCAGAAACCTAAAAAATCAATAGGCCCTGTCAGTCAGTGGGGAGGCAAACGTCTTTTAAAAACCCAATCACGACATGTACTTGCTGCATGGTGTGCATCTACTGCACACTTGAGAACACACTGGATTTCCGATTTTTATTCAATCTGTGTTCTTCTCCTCCTCTCCTCTGTCCCTCTCTTTAACTTCTCTGCTTATCTATTTACTCCTTCACATTTAATACAGCCATGAGAAGAGAACAAATAATCTTGTTAAAGTCGGAATCCTCGTGATATTAACAAGTGGAGGGGATATTCTCTGGAAACTAAATAAAGAGCACCTTCCACATGCCAGCATAAACACTGACATTGTTATTTTAGACATTATCTGGAATGAATTTAGAGATAAAGGACTTGGGAGTCTGAAAACATATGAGCACAGAATGGCTTTAATTCACTTTGCGGGGAGGCAAGTATTGTTTTGGTTTTGTTTCTAAAAATGTATGACAAACTGACCGCGTATATATATATATATATATATTGATATATACACTTTAGCATTTCCTGGCATGGTTTATTAAGACTCTGAGAACAGAAGAGTGAAACTTAGCCTTTAGACATGTTGTTTTCCTTCTATCCCACTGATATCATTTCAAGGCAGCCAACACCTTTAAAACAGAGGACAGCAGATCACTTTAGTTTGACCCAAGCTACAAATAGTGAAGTTTTTTAAATGAAGAGAGAAGGGAAACCCAATAACCCAACTCCCCCAGGTCTCAAAGCTGAAACACACCAAGGTGGTCAGCCTGTGTCCCACTGTGCCATTTTGGGGCAGTGCCACATGACTAAATGTTCTTCCATACAAAGTCCCTTCACATGGACAACTAAATGCTAGAAGGAAGGGTTCTAGCCTAGCTTTCTCCTCTTTCTCCCTGATGTGTTTTCTCCGTAGGACTTCCCACCTCCCCAGACCTGCCAATAAGGAAGCATTCAGTCATAGAAGCCCAAGGTAGAATGCTGGGTGGGATGCCGGTGGTGCTGTGATCTAAACCACTGAGCCTCTTGGGCTTGCCAATCAGAAAGCTGGCAGTGTGAAACCCCGCGATAGGGTGAGCTCCCGTTGCTCTGTTCCAGCTCCTGTTCCAGCAGTTCAAAAGCACACCAGTGCAAATAGATAAATAGGTACCGCTGCAGCAGGAAGGTAAACGGGGTTTCTATGCGCTCTGGTTTCCATCATGGTGTCCCATTGCACCAGAAGCGGTTTAGTCATGCTGGCCACATGACCCGGAAAGCTGTCTGCGGACAACCGCTGGCTCCTGCAGACTGAAAGCAAGATGAGCACCACAACCCCATAGTTGCCTTTGACTGGACTTAACCGTCCATGGGTCCTTTATCTTTTACCTAGAATGCTGGGTACATCACAGCACCCCATCTCAAATTGTCAGTTTCAATTTTGCTTCTCCTTTGGCTGCTTGGGCACTTTTCAGGTACAGAAGATGCAAGTGGCAGCATGATGTGAGAGCAGGACAGTCGCCAGATTGCTTGGGCAATCTTCCTTCATTGGAGGAACTGGTTCGGCATGTGCTGTGCTTGGAATTTGGAGCACAGCACAGGCTAAAGGAAATGGAATCGACCAGAATCCACCAACCCTTTCTTTCCAAGCCCATACTGGTAAGTTTCAAGTTGCAGATGTAGAGGGGGCTGGGAGAGAGGCAGAAAGGCGCATGCAAGAGATGAGCAAATCTGTCCATTTGGTTTCTCACTTTTCACACCTTGGGTTCTGCTGATTTTCATATCAGTTTGAGATGTTTTAAAAAACAGACTGCATGAAAGTTAATACACATGTTGGGGTGCATTCCACATATCTAATAGAAATCCTTTTTGGTATTTTCACTAATGTAAACACTTTCCATTAAAATTTGCTTTTGAAATGTGTTTTCTTTAATAGAGAACGACATCAAAAATTTGGAGAATTGACAGGAGATGAAGCAAGGAGTGCCCAGACTGTTATATGATGCCTCCTAAAATGAGGGCGAGAGAGTCCTATCTTTGCCTATGAATGATCTGCTCTTACTGCCGATCGGGGATCACGTGGATGCTACAATAAGTAAACCAAAACCAGAGGAAAAGGTTGCTGAATGCAAGTTACTAATTTCTAACAATTTCATGAAGGAATTGCAAAGATGCTGAAAGGCAGAGGCTCCAGCTTGTGAGGGTGACGGGGAGGGGCAACGTCACACGTGTGATGTCAGGACATAGGGAGGAGTCAGGGGAGAGCTGAACATGGCAGCCGTGCAGCTTCAATGGCTGGTGGCTTCTCCTCCACCTACTCTCGGCACTGCCCCTGGTGGGTGGCGGCTTTGACTCTTCTTCCTCTCCATGACAGGAAGAGGAGGAGGAAGGGAAGGAGCCGGACACTGGAGCTGTGCCGTGGTCAGCTCTGTGCTTTGCCTCTGTGTTTCTTGAACATTTGTGGACCCCGGTCCCTACGCCAAAAATATAGGGGGGGGCAAAAGCTGGCACCCCTATTAACAAGGCTTTCCAAAGATGACCAAGTAAGGAAGATAGGAAGTTGTCTTATGCTAAGTCAGATCACTGGTATTTCTAGTCCACTGTTGTTTACTTCCTCAAGTTGGTGCCCACCAGATATTCTGGACTGCAATGGCTGACCTGACAGGGGCTGATGCGAGTTGTAGTCCAAAACATATGGAGGGCACCAGCTTGGGGAAGGCTGATTTATTTTGACCAATAGTGTCAAAGTAGATCAGATGATAGTCAGATTATGAAAGCAGTATTTTGTATCCTTGGAATTTATCAAGTGTTAAGCGAAACAGCTAGCAGCCTAAATAACAGATTTATTACCTAGCTGCATTTTTAAAAATTTTAAAAAGAGAGAGAATTCAATTGAACAACTAAACTTCTGGCCTTGGATTTTCAAGCTAAGACCAATTAAAGGTTTCTTTACTACTGCAAGCTTGACAAGCCCACAATTTCATCCTGTTGCAGTGGGTGTGGGTGTGTTTTAATGTAATATTAATGAGCCAGGATGGAGGGTCATAAAAAGTGATAGGTTTTTGCGATGGTAAATTATAAATCGGTATTGATTTTTCCCGGCACTAATGCAGCCAGCTTATTGTAAGACACCACAGGCAAAGTGCACTTTATCAGATTAGGCTGGAGCCTCGTATCAAATATACATGAGAAAAAGGATGCATTTGTGAGTTAGACTCGACTTTTTCTTCAATAAAAAATTGCATTTTTTTAAAGGGGAAAAAGTGCAGGAATACTGAGAGCTTCTCAGTAATATTGCTGAAGGATTCCAAACACCAGTAAATGGGTCTCACATATTTTTACATGAAGAACAATACAGCAGCAGCAGCAACAACAATAAAAACATATCATGATGTATAGAATACAACAAACACAAGCACATGCACAAATATACAAAAATAACAATGTGCTGAAACATATACCGCTTGTAAAGAAATGGAGAGATTTATAATGATCAATGCAAACATCGGAGGTACTGCAATACAACACAATAGGATTTAAAGCAGCCTAACAGTTCCAGTCCTGCTGCACAAGTCTTCAAAGCCAATGTATGAAGGGGCTATCTAGAATGCATGACCCAGGCCTGCCCACTAGATGCAAACTTCTGCACCAGCGAAGCCCCATCCCACCCAATATATGGTCAACACCAGTCTGAATGTGTAGATACATAGGCAGCAACAACCAACATTCAAAGAGTGGTAGGCGAGCAAGTAGGGCGGTTTCCTTAAAAATTAGGCTAGAGGCAAAAAAAATTAGGCTATTCATCATCTTCATAGCTACCCAAACTATTTGCTAAGAAGTTTGAACTAGTACAATCACACCAAAATACGTATTTGCAGTTGGTGGGCTGGGGTGGGATGCCAGATCACTTCTTTTTAGGTGATCCTTAAACCATTCCACTTGGTTTCCATTGGAATAGGCCATCTTTCCATCTTCTAGGCTTGCTAAGGCCAGAGTTGCTTTGTGTAGATAGGAAAGGCAACCAGCAGGGACTGCGGAGACAGGCTGGCACCTAGATAGATAGCTTCTTCTTCTTACATAAGCATCTGGTTGTCTACTGCGAGAACAAAACAATGGACTAGATGGGCCTTTGGTCAGCAGGGCTCTTCTTATGTTTTCAATATGGGCAGATTACTGAAGTTTTAGGCACAGTTCAAACACTACATACATTGTCCACATCCCTGAAGTGCTTACAGGTAAAAGGTAAAGGATCCCTGGATGGTTAAGTCATCTCCGGATTCAGGCAGCTTCTTATCCTGTCAAAATACGTTGCCTTTTATAAGGTACTACTCATATATGATGCTTTTGCTACGTTTTTGGGTGCAAGTAGGTATGTCTGAAACATTCACATATCACCTTTTCGCCCCCAGAAGTGTTTGTTTATTGCATGAACCCAGCAAACAGATCCATATTGAACTTTGGCCCATAAATATTTGAATTATGTGTGCTGAGTTCCTTGGCCATTCTGGAATAATAAGCTTTTGTAATGACTGTGATTTTCTCGTGACATATTATACTGTGCCATAAGGCTTGAGCACTAGTGGATCTAATTACAGAGTTCTAGCAAAGAAATCCCGGCACAGTGAGAAAATAGTGGTTGTCTGAATTCCCCTAATATATTACCTCCACAGCTTTTTTTTTTAAAAAAAAATGTTCTTTTTGGGACTGGTAGTTGCAATGACTTTATTTTCAAAAAATCTCACTCACATTCCATGTTCATTGAACTGAGGTAAATTATAAAGAGAGATATAGGTCTTTCTCACACAAATCATACTAAATTTCAGGGCAGCAATCATTGACAGTATACAGTAAAGCCAGTGCTTTTTTCTGGGGGGACGCAGGGGTATGCATACCCGTAAACATTTTGTGAATCTAAGTTTGGCCTCACTGAAGGACAGTATTTCAATATGAGTAGGAAAATGAGAGTACCCCTAAACATTTTTTTGGAAAAAGCACTGAGTAAAACCATATTTTTCCTTTGATTCCTCCCACCTACCCCCAGAAAGTTATGTTTCCTCCAGCGTATTTGCTACTGTTCCTAACCAGCAAAATATTAAAAAGCTTTCTTGATGTGCTTTTATTGCATAAACTCCTTAAAGGCGCTCTCTCCTCTTTCCATCTAAAAAGCATTAACAGGAGACTAAACGGCAAAAGTGGGCATTATTTGGAATACAGCCTCTGTTGTTGTTTCTAAATGGAAATGATTTC
Organism: Podarcis raffonei; assembly: GCF_027172205.1. Lineage (NCBI taxonomy): Eukaryota > Metazoa > Chordata > Lepidosauria > Squamata > Lacertidae > Podarcis > Podarcis raffonei. The sequence goes on from NC_070603.1 coordinate 67,942,280, forward strand.
CTCATCAAAACATTTCAGCAAGGTGGACAATTTAGAAAGGAAATTAAGAGATGGGGTAAAACAATTGTTCAGTATCTTAGATGTTCTAAGTGAGAGCAAACCATTTTGGTGCATAAGCCCCCTTCCCAAGCCAATAAGGAAGAGAAGTGGTCCATTAGGGGGGGGGGAATATGTATTTCCCCTTGTTCTTTGGTTCAACTCTCACTTTGTGGTGAATGCTAATGATATTTCAAAATATTTCACAGGGCCTTCCTAAGGACTATTGGCACACTTTTTCTGTAAGCCATTTGCCACCTCCTTCCACAATGTATAGCCTAAATGGCGGTGCTGTGGAACCACCCCCCTTAAGCCAATAGGCTTCTTCCTCTCTTCATTCCTTTGGTTCAATGGCAGAAGCAGTTCTTCAACTGACAATTATTTAAAGAGGGAGAGAGAGAGAAAAAAAGCCATGTGTTTGTTGACAATTCATTAAGAAAACAGCAAAGGCCCACAAGCTGTTTACTCAAGACTGTAGTCAAGTGAAGAAGTGTGAATATAAATAACTAACAAAGGAAGAATGTGTAAAAGACTCTCGGGGCACATCTTGATGTTTACTGTTTGCCACAAAATCTGATATTGGCTTCTTTCATCCAAACAAAGCAATTAGTTCAAAACTGCATACCCTTCTTACAACAGCAGCCCTGTCTCAGAGTTATGGGTAGATAAATCTCACGTTTTAGTGGGACTTCCCCCCCCCCCAGTTGTGGACACAACTCTATCTAAAACTGTGGTTTAGTATTGTTATAAGTTTGCAGGGTGCCTGAACTACCCTTCTAATTTTTGGACCGTCCTCCTAATGCCAGGGTGCCAGACATTGAATTTAGCATGTTAATATGTAAGTCATGTTAAAAAAATAAATAAGCTAGACTGGCTTCCTGATGAAGTAATTGCCTGAAGAGATGGACCATTAAGAGAGTGCAAAATACAGGGTCATGGCACATCAAAGAAGCTATCAACAAGGCAAAGACTCTCTGCTGGATGCAATGGAGTGAAGCTCCACCTTGTGCTCTGGGTAGTTAGCAGGAGACAATGCCGAGTTGGGCGTAGGGCGTTTCAGAATTGCTGAGGGCTGAAGGGGAAACATCATTGCATTTTTGGGAAGCAGTTGTACAAGTTGGATGAAAAGGGGGTCACAGCATGTGACAGTTTGAATCCAACGTTGCAGCCATGGGAGAGACAGGACCCACCTGGAGTGTAAAGCTGGAAGCCACCCCACCCCACCCCACTTCTGAGGCCAGGTTCCATAGATGTGTAAATAAACCATAGATCATACAGACACCCCAGTCTGCACTGTGCCTTATGATCCAAAAGGAAACACAGACCCTAGTAAGCCTGGAATCTCAAACTGCTCAGAAATTGGGGTGACGTATTACAATACTTTGGCTTGCTCTGAAACTGGTAGTCATAGTTTCCTGACCAGAAAAATAATAATGAGGAACTGTGGTTAATTAGACTTCCTGGTTCAGTTGTTCACATTGTGAGGGGAAGAGTAAAGAGTCCACCTGCATGGGCAAAAGGCTCACACATATCTCAACTTACTAAGCTAAAATAGGATCATTCAAATACAGCCAAGATGTGTTGTAACAGTTTGAAGGTTACACTTGTAAGGAGACATGAGTTCAAACCTGCTCGGGGTAATATTAGACCAGTTTCTATCTCTCTGGCTAATCCTAATTTACAGGATTGTTGTGAATATAAAATGAGACAGATAAATTTCAAATGAGTTTTCAGTTATTTGCTGTCTCATATCAAAATTTTATTTTTTTATTATTAGTCGTATAATAATCATTTTTATGAAAATACACTTGACAGCAAAACCAAACTATTTTGAAGACATCAAAAGTTACCACAAAGAATGGAGGCCTGATTTTCCTATAGTAAAATGAGAGAGACTTACCTATCTTCCTGCAACACAATACAAGTTTTAAATAGTGGCTAATCAGATAAAACCTAATGAAGGCCAAAAGAAGAACAGAAACCTATTTTTCCACAGCAATCTAATTCTGCTACGAGTGAGTCCAGTGCTTAAAAAAACACCATTTATTTTCTTTACTCAAATTAAGTAGCTGTCTTCTGTGGGACCACCTTCATACTAAATGGGTTCCAAAATGTGGCACCCTAAACTAAACTGTTGCCTTCAGACAATTCCTTATGTAATTGTAGCACACATTCAAATGTGTATTTTCAACTTTTATGAATATACAAAAATAAAATGGTAAGTGTGTGTTTGTTTCTTTTTAAAAAAGAAAACTATGCTAATTTCACTTTATTAGCAACGCTAACATCCTCATTTACATTTTTCATAAAATCACACCATGAATTTTCACTGCTTTAGGGATACAAATAATAAGCAAATACATAAATTAGTATATTTTAATTAAATGTTATCCCATGAAAGAACATACTAAAGTATTGTCTAATGTAGAAGGAAAGGAAACACAGCCTGTGTTAAAACCCTGGAAAATATTAAAATACTGTATTATAACTCATTAAAACCTAATTAAAAAAACAAAATATTTCACTTAGTATTAAACATTTCTGTTACTAGGTATGTCAATGTGCTATGTTTATTGTGGTACAACATAGGACATCAAGGTTCTTAATGAGACATCCTTGGATCCCCATTGAGAACCAGTGTGGGTCAGAAGATAGGACTTTGGGCTTGGGCTCAGGAGATGTCAGTTCAAACCAAATGAGTACACCACACCACCCCAAAACTCCTTGGATAGCCTAGCACTGAGCTGAATTCACTATCTGTACAAGATAATAAGAGTGACTTGTCATTCATGGTTGATGAAAAATGTCTGAAAACTGTAACATGCTAAATAAATGATTGATCACCCTGGTAGATACTGGGGTGAAAAGAGACGATCAACTCAGATAAGTGGCTGTTGCCCATTCCAGTCTATTGCAAGGACAAGAGCAAGCACATGCCTCTTCTCCCTGCCCACATTATTGCAGGAATTGAACGTCCAATCAGAATTTTGGCATCTGCATATTGAATACATATTGACTGCATATTGATACATGTAGACCATAGCTGGATTCCCCAGTGATGACAAAAGTGGAGACAACAACGTGGTGGTAAGGCTCTCCCTTCTATGTAACAGGCCAGGTCAGGTGGCAGATATTATCCAACCTCGCCCAAATTGTGGCGGAAATGGTTCCATAACTCATTTGTTTTCAGGACACAAAATGTATTTGCCTGTATATTAAGATGAGTACAGCATCTCACCACTATGCCTACATCTGCAAGTACAATGTCTTGTGCAGGCAAAAGGAGACTGGCAGGTCCACTCTGCCAATAAACATGTCATTCCTTCATTATTCAGGCTCGTGTGATTTCTGCATGTAGAAGGCAGACCTGATTCTGCTCTTGTTTTCTATTGATTTCAGAACTCCAAAGGCTGTTACACATCCAAAAGAGGTATTTCACTAGTGTAACATCCATACCCCAGGGGAAAGAGGATCACCAGACCGGGGGGGGAGGGGGGCTATGTGCATAAAATACTTATTGAACCTAGAAAGTACAGCATATTTTTATTTTAAATCCTCCCAATACTAGAAAAAGAACAGGACAGCTTGGATGGACAAATAAAAGCGAGTCTTTGCAGTATGTAAACACGTTAGCATAAGACTTGAAATTTCAACAGGTAATGCATTTGTTCATTATGCAGCTTTGTAGAAAACTGCACTCCCTCCCCCACCCCCAGCAGTACTCTTATATGGGCTAGTATTCATTTTCCTATGTTTAGCCAAGTCTTTCCAAGATGTTTATTGCGAATGGGGACATGATATAGAAGATGCAAGTATTTTAAATGCTCATTAGAATACAGTGTATTTTAGGCCCACCTTCACAGAAACCGCAAATGCTTACAACAGAAGATCTTAGAACAATTCCAAAAACATGCTGCAGAACTTTTAATCCTGTGTTGACATTTTAATCTTGTATTGACCCTTTGAACACTATTGGGTCATTGAGGTGGGGCTGCCCTTAAAGAAGACCTGGAAACTTCAATGGGTTTCTCATGTCTGCTTTACAAGGCCTGGAAGCAACTGGAGATAGCACTCCTGCTCCCACAAGTACTTCTAATGGGGTTCAGGTGCGCAGCCTGGGAGTCATTTTGGACTCACAGCTGTCCATGGAGGCGCAGGTTAATTCTGTGTCCAGGGCAGCTGTCTACCAGCTCCACCTGGTATGCAGGCCGAGACCCTACCTGCCTGCGGACTGTCTTGCCAGAGTGGTGCATGCTCTAGTTATCTCCCGCTTGGACTACTGCAATGCACTTTGAAGGTGCCCCCGAAACTGCAATTAATCCAGAATGCGGCAGCTAGACTGGTGACTGGGAGTGGCCGCCACGTAACACCGGTCCTGAGAGATCTGCATTGGCTCCCAGTACGTTTCTGAGCACAATTCAAAGTGTTGGTGCTGACCTTTAAAGCCCTAAATGGCCTCAGTCCTGTATACCTGAAGCAGCGTCTCTGCCCCCATCGTTCAGCTCAGACACTGAGATCCCTCATTGCGAGAAGTGAGGTTACAGGGAACCAGACAGAGGGCCTTCTCGGTAGTGGCTTCAGATGTGAAGGAAATAAGCAGCTATCTTCTCTTTAAAAGACATCTGAAGGCAGCCCTTTTCAGGGAAGTTTTTAATATTTAATGCTGTATTGTTTTTAACACTCGATTGGAAGTCGCCCAGAGTGGCTGGGGAAACTCAGCCAGATGGGTGGGGTATAAATAAAGTATTATTATTCTTATTCTTATTATTATTATTATTATTATTATTATTAGGTGTCTTCAATTGATATTACAGGTCATGAGGAGTCTTATCAGTAGTGAAGCTCAACTTTTTAAAGTGTGTTTAATAGTAGAAAGAACCCCCAAAATGGAAAGTTTACTCTGCTTCCTCCATGCATTTTCCTTGTCAAAACTGCCAGTCAAAACTCAGCAATCATAGCAAAGAGAAGACTATTAGAAAAGTATACTGACCACTTTTGAACAAAGTGAGGTTGCCCCTGTATGTCTAGCAATAGAGCTGTGCACTGTGCATAAATAAGACAAACACTCTACTTGGCAGTTGCACTGAAAAGCTTTGTCTCATACTTGGTCGTGTTTCATGGAATGCCAGGGAGGAAAAGAACCAGAAGCAACATGAGAAATCATTTTTGTGTACATAAGCTGCATGTTTTTCCAAAAGGTACATTCATTTATCAGCTTTCCTGAATGCATAATTGACTCTATACTCTGAGTCCAAAACTATTTTGCAGAATAACCTAAACTACACCAAGGCCATACCTTAGGGCTGGACATATCTATTTCCAATATCGGCAGAATGTTTGAAAGAGAACTATCGATTGCAAAGTGATGGGAAACTATGGGACAAAGATACACTCGTTGAGCAATAAGCTGGAACACTAGACCACTTCAAGAATCTTTGAAGACACAGTTACTGTATGAATGCAACAAGAAGATGCTAACAAATCATATAAACAAATGCATCAGTGTATTTGTGGCTGGTGTGAACAACAATTCCCAGCCAAGGTCGCCATTCTAGAATCCAACAAGTGTGGAGGAAGGGGAGGGCTGTTGTGTAGATGCTGAAGGTAAAATTTCCTACAGTGGAAGAGAAAGGGCTGCTTGCTCTCCCTTTATAAACAAAAATAATGCTTACTATCTGGAAGAGGAACTTCATCTTTCTAGCACTAGTTATACAAATGCATCCAGAGTTTTATTAACAGAACCAACCACATTTCTTTTTAATAAAAACTTGCTCAGTTCTTTGCTTTAAAGGGGTTAAAATGTACTTCTTAATAGCTCAAACTGCAAAAAGAGTACTTGGGAGTTAAGCTGGTAGCCCCACTTACTGGTAGCACTAAATAAATCTAAATGCAGGTGCTCCAGATCAATCTAAAACCCACATACTCCAGAAATCAATGCTATATGTACAGTTGCAATATCCTCTAGATGTGATGATGACCCACCCATTGTAGATTATTTTTCAGCAGAATGGTGCACCATTTTCTGTATTGTTTTAGCAAAATGGTCTATTAGGGATTTTAGTATTTATTTTAGAGACTGAAGGGAAGACTGAAGGAAAACAAAGTTGGTCCCCCCCCCCGTTTCTTTGGTCTTCAAAATTCTGTTTACACAATGTGTAAATGACAGTTTACAAAATAAGCATAAAAGTAAGGGGAAATGCAGTTTGACAAAAATAGACTAGGAAGAAAGCCCTTAGGAGGCCAAATATTGAATAAAGGGGTATCTGTAATTAAACATGAATTCACTGTGGTGATTTCTTATCATCTTAAAAATAAAGAGATCCATTCACTACATTGCACAGACTCGTTGACTCCTTTAGGGTTTACAGTGTATTTATCACTTCATGAAATTTTGACTCTGACAGGGGAGCAAAAACTAATCAGACGCACACTGTGCACACACAGTACATTTAAAGCACAGCCACAACCCTGGAGGACTGCTGGGAACTGTAGTTTGTTAGGGATGCTGGAAAAGGTAGGTCTGTGGCAGGTAAAGCTCAGTTTCCAGGATTCTGGGCTGTGCGTGCACACCTGCATGCATGTATGCGCTTTAAATGTATGGTGTGTACACAGCACCAATTTCAGTGAGGGGAAAATCTAAGACATGAATGGTAAAGTTGTGCAGAAGGGTGGGAAACTTGGGGGCTGTGAGTCTTCAGAGACAAAATGCTCACCCAAAGGTCTCACACTATTTCCCACAAGGCCCAAACTGTCTCTCAGTGAGATTGAGTTTGTGCACTCAAAGGGAAGTTTCAAACATGCAGGATAATCTCTTAGCCATTTAATATTTTCCGTACTACATGCTATCCAGAACAGGGCAATAATGATGTATTTGAACTGCTGCCATTCTCTCCCAGAATCCAAAATCTAATTGATCACTTGGCTGTTAGAATTAATGCCTTCACATATTGCATAAAATGATATCCCATGGATATGCCCAGTTTCTTTTGACACCCAACTGAAATATCAAAGGAGAACATCCTTTTTTTCTAAAAAGCTTTTAGTCATACCATAAACTATAAAAAGGACATGCCTCTCACAATGCCTTCCTACCCCAAGTCACAGACGGATTCAGAGGGAACGTTTTGACATCGCCACATGGTTTATTGTTATGTGAATGAGTCACAATGAGTGTTAAGCCTGTACACTGCTCTTTCTTTTCCGCCAATCATAAACATTTACATCCATTTATTATTAACTGCAGCTTGCTACTTCAACTGAACCTGAGATGATAAACTATGGTTTATTTTCACCACGGTTTGTTTGAAGCAAGCGAGCTTCAAACCAACTATGAGTTTGATGCTGACTTGTAGCACTAATCTCAACTAGGTTCATCAGCTTTGAATGAAATGACAGACCTCTTTATTATGAATAATTATTATCCCAACTGAAGCAGTTCAGAGTCCCATTACGACTGTGGATTTAAGTTGTACTTTCTGTGCTCAGATATCCTCTATACAGTCATACTTCGGGTTGCTAATGTGATCCGTGCGGGAGGCAAGTTCGCAACCCGCAGCGCCGTGTCTGCGCAGGCGCGTGATGCGATTTGGCACTTCTGCACATGAGCAAAGCGTGAGTTAGCGCTTCTGCACATGGGTATGGCATGGTCCGTACCCCAAAAATGTGCAACCCACAGCGTTTGCAACCCGAGGTATGACTGTAATCATAAACAAAAAATTATGGGCTGAATTTAGCCAACCTATAAGTAGCACAACAGGGCTTTCACTCCTCTCCTACTAACCACATGCTCCCTGTGCCTCCCCACATCTGTTCTGGGTCAAGAGAAGCCCCAAACACCACATAGAGTGAGGAGAGGTGAGATCATTCCACTGAGGGGAGATCATTCCTAGGTTCCTAGGTTCATTTTACATGTCACACTTTAGTGTGTCAAAGGGAAAACCCAAGATGAGATTATGAAGATGAAAGGATGGGTTGTTCTACCCATCATGCTGACAGACACGTGTATATTTATGATGGACGGGACGTTGGCTCATGCTGGGCACCCTGGCATTTTCAACAGGTGATTCTTAAATAATTATTGTGAAATTTTGATCTCTGAAGCTGTCATCTACTCGTGATGAAGTACTCTCTTTTTGGTAAGTAAAAACTCTCACTCTGATTCTTCAGATACTGGTTCTGCTCCTGACAGCACATTTGAGTCTTCATCCCACCGAACACAACACCTGCACATCTCCCAGTTGGTTCTGGATGAACAAGAGCAATATCATTTACTAACTACAGGCATACATTGCTAAGTACTTCCTCATACCATCACCGTCATGCCACATATAAACGAAGGATGCACAAACATCCCACTGCTCACCCTTGAAAGTGATTGAGCCATTTTGAGCATTCACTGCAAATGCTCACAAAGGCTTAAGGGTAGACTCCCAGTCTCTGTGGCTGCCGCCATCTCTCCCTTCCCTACCTGCCTAGGGGAAGGTGACAAAGGCAGACACCTCCAGGCTCTAGTGAAGTGACTTTTCCTGTGTGGTGCTAAGACTCCAAGACCCATAATCCATGTAGGGAAGATGATGCTCCATTCATAATTATAACAAAAAAGATCCCAGATTGCTTCTTCTGGAACCTGCTATCAAATGTGCAAAGGATTCTGAGACCCAGGTCCCTGCAAAAAAGAAAGACCTTTCAACAGAGCTGGAATTGCCAACACCACCAACTTTTCTTGAGGGGAGTTTCTGGCAGATCAAGACCAGCACAGGCTGTGAGTTTTCAGGATAGTTAGCTAATTCTGAGAGTATGCAGGCATTACCTCTCCAAGGAACGTCAGGTTTTTGAAGGTGAAAGGAGGGATCTTGAACAAAAAGAATTATAATACCAAACTACTACAATTTCCAACACTCTTTGAAGAGAGTACTGACAGTTAAAGTGGTATAAAATTGATACAGTACAAGCATGTAGTTTGGTTATGTTTCCATGTACTCAATATGAAGTCCAGGGGTATCTCAAGCTTGCTCAAGGTTCAACAGCCTGAATCCACTGTATAAAATGGCAAGTACCATGATTTCACTAGCAAAGCATAAAATCCTTGTTGCAAACTAACTACAAATGCCAATTTATTGACATGACTAATATTGCATCAGAGGTTTCCCCAAACTATTCCACTGTGACAGTTTAAAAATCCTTTTGAATACCTTTCTTCATGCTTCATTTTAAAACATTTCATGGCAAATAATTTTCCTAAAAGGTAATCTTTTTAAGAAACACAGTTTTTTGCTATTTTTTTAAAAGAAAAACAGAGCACTCTTTAAGGGAGGGGGCAGAGGAAATTGTTTTGTTGTCAAGAAAACACATCTAACATAAAATGGTGAGGATGCCAGGTGATGAGATTATTTGGCAGAATCTTAAAATGTTTGTCATTTCGGGGGGAAAGAAAGTATTTATGCTAAGGCACAGAAATAAACCTCCCAATGTTTCAGTCACTTTAGGTGATTAAAGCAAGCCTTTAGTTCAGGGTGTTTTGCTCTTCTCTTTAGATGTAGTTTACAATATTCTTACAATGCAATTTGTCTCCTCCCTTAAACAACCGACACACACACACACACACACACACACACACACACTGCCAATTGCTTATGGGAAAGTGTATACCGTTCTTTACAACTTAGGGATCCTTCTTCTGCAGTCTTTGAACATATTTATCATCTTAATTGAAAACATCTTCAAATGCTCGGAAAACAGGTTAAAAATAATAAAAAAGGAGCTTTGGAAAAGAGATAGAAAGTTTATTTTCCCGAAAGAAACACTATCAGCATTAGAGCCTTCAAAATTTATGCACAATCATGCTTTCTTGATTTTTGACCCTCTCTGCTTATTGCATTATTCTAGCCATTTTGAACCATTTACAAAAGCCCATTTCCTACAAAGTGAGTTTGGATCTCCTCTCTCCCCTCCCCCCATCCTTTTATAAAGACATTGATGTGTTTTTTCTGACATGCCTCATGAGTTCCGTCAATCACAGGTCCTTCTTAATGGATACCACATGTCTGCCCAGAACGGTGTAATTACAATGCTAGGATTCTTGGCACTGCCAGGAAAGGGGGCATTGTCAACCCAATTAGAGTTTATTTATTTACATACCATTTCTGGATGAGAATTTCTGTCTTTTATGCTGATGCCGTGAAAATATCTCTCTCATCAAGTAGCTGTAATTTTGCCTGGAAAAGGTTGTTGTTGGGGTTTTAAAACTGTTTTGGAGCTCTTATATTTCTTGTTTTCAGTTAGTTTGCACATAAGGAAACTTTCCCATAAACAAAACATCTGGGAACAGCATCATGAAATGAATCGGTCCGACTTTCATTTGTGCTTTCAGATGAGGGAAGAGATTTGGGGTGGCTGATTCTCTGAACTCTATAGTCATTATTTCCATCTCACTAGGGTGCCTCCCAAGCAGAGTTTGCCTTATTTTTAAAAAGCCAGTCAAATGGACTTGGTCTGCCTGCATTTGCTTATGCTAGAAATGTCCCACATGAATCTGTGTTATTATACCCACATGACTAGGCTTAAAGACAGTGATCTTAGAAGTCTACCCTTGTAAATAAGAACCCACATGAAGCAAATGGGTCCTCCATGTTCCCCTGTATGAAATATATATATATTTGAGAAAGAATTATTAGTTTGCTACATGAAACAAATCAGAATTATCCAGGAGTAAACTGAGCAAATAACTATGAAGATTAATTTATTATCAGTCAATGGTTAATGGGATTAACAGCTGGGGACTCTTAATAATGGGGTTGTTAATCCCATTAACAGTAAGACCGCAATCCTAACCCCACATACATAGGAGGAAGCATCACTGAATTCAATATTCAATTCAATAGTGCTTACTTGTGAATGGTTAGGATTGCATTCTAAGTCTGCAGCGGTACTTACTCTGCAGTAACTCTGTAAAGGATTACAGGATTCAGTTCAGTGCTGGGTTAAACCCTGTGGAGGCCCCTAGGCAGTCAAAATCTCGGGGGGGTGGGATTGTCACAAATTATCTCCTACTACAATGTTGCAATTTTATTTCAAGATCAAATCAATATTATTTTGATCTGTTGTCACGGGGGCCCCAAAAGACGTGGGGCCCATAGGCCTGTGCGCCTACTCTGCCTATTTGGTTCACTGATTTGGTTCTAAACAAGATCTACCAGAGACCAGTCTAGTACATAGGCTGTTTATTATTGGGTCACTGTTGGGTTGGATTGTTTTAGCATCGTTTTCACGTCAAAATGCCTGAGACAGCATTTCACTCATATATATAAAGGCCAAGTATCATCTACATTGTGTGTAGGATCTTTTCGCAAACCTTGCATGGTGCCATCAGCAGGTTACGTCTGACAAGACAGCAGTTGTGGTCCGAGAGACTGTTTGCCGAATGCCTTTCAGAGAACCAAGAGATATGCCACAGAGAAAAACTGGTAGGTGTGTGTCTTGCATGTATCGGTGCAAGAAGAAGAAAGGCAGGAGGAAAAGACAAGGGAGACCTGCCTTCCACCTGCACTGAAATGAAACCTTCATGTGAAAAGGATAGTCTGAACTTCCTTCACTCTCCACTGCAGTGCCCATTCTTTTAACAAACAATGCTTCTCACAGACACTGCTCTTCCCACAGACAAACTGCTGTCTTCTTGAGAGAGTGAAAAGTTACGGGCATACCTATAACTTGGGCTAATGTTTTCTCATATAAATGCTCCAATAAAAGACAGCTTTCTGGTTTAAATCGTCCCCTCTCTGGCTAAAATATTAATTACAACACCTAGGATATTCTGGTTGTTCATAGTGTCGCTATTCCTCTCGTTACACAGTGTGAGGTGATGGAATGATGTGGCAGAATTCTGGACTCTTATCACTTCAGACTGTAGGTTGGGAGGGTCATATTTTCGACTGCTTTCCCACATTTAAAAGCAGCCTGCAGGTAATAAGCGAACACCTTAGCAAATGGACTAGGCATCCTCCCAAATGTGCTATTGGTTGGTACAGCTGTGTGGTCCTAAAAACATCCCTGCAATTAAATATGGTTTCTACTTAGCTGCAATGTTTTGGATACCAAACTCCAAAGGCCTTTTTTTTTTTCTTTTGCCAGAAAACAGGTACAAATGCAAATAACAAGCAAACTACACACAGGGACTTAACAGAAGGAGGACTATGAGGTCCAACTCTCTTAGCATTGGCATCAATATTCCCTCAGGACTGGGGTGAAAGAAAATACTTTTGTGCATTCCATGCTTTAACTTGTTTAGCGCTTTAAAAAAAAAAGAAAGCAAATGAGTGCTAAAAGTTCTGAAGCAACAAAGCATATTTCTAGATTTATTGCACAGTCTTCTTTGTAGTTCCATCCCAAAGCAGTAAGCCTTTTGCCAGACCAAAAAAAAAGGGCTATAAACAGCCGTGCCCTAGCTGAAAAAAGCAATATGTCGTCAGTCTGACATATACCTCGCTTTTCCGCTCATTGTCAGTGCTGTGATTGATGGTGTTGTTCATTAATGTGGGACGATTGTCAGCTTTTCCTGGATAAATATAAAAAGAAACAAAGAAATCCCCACCCTTTTTGAGCCAGGGTGAAATATTTCCTATTTTCTTCTGCTGGATATGAGGCATGCACAATGGTACAGCCACTCCCCCACAAACACACTCACCCATTTTTACTGCAGAATCAAGAAACTGGGTGGCAAAAAGAAAAAGAAAAACCCTATCCTTCTCTTTTATGACAGTTGTTGAAAAAAAAGAAAGTCATCGTTTGGGAATGCTTCCTCCCACCCGGTCACACACACCACCAGGATGTTAAACTAAGATAGGATAATGTATTCATCGCTCAAAGACATACACCAGAATGGACCAGAAACCAGAGACAAAGTCGCTCTGCATATGTTGCATGGGAATAATATACTCTCATGTTATTTTTGTGTATATGACAAATGCCAGAAAGTTAGTGGTCATGGTGCACTTCTGCTACAAAAGAGTCTTCTGGCATAGTTACAGCAGCTCTGAAAAATATTAATGCAGTCTTAGACACCTTTGGTCTTCAGTGTTTTCTTACACCCATTTTTTACACTACAGCACACCAAGACATCATCACAGTCCATCAGATTGCCAAAAACACGCCAGTGAAAGCCCCAGGCAAAAACTAATACTCTCAAGATCCTACCAATATTCAAGATGCACAAACGGGTACAGCCCAGAACATTTTGCTGCCTGAGGCGGAGCAGCAAATGAGGTCCCTTACAAGTCAGGAGACGGAGAAACTAAAATCAGTCAAGTTGTTTCACCATCTGAAGGCAGTAGCCAATGGTGTTGCTCAGATGATTAAGAGTTCTGTAAGCAGAATGGGGACAGGGGTTTTTCATCAATTTCATCCCCCTGCAGCTCCAGTGCCCCTCCTAAATCTGCTTTGGAGAGTCCCCTAACCCTTTGGGGGATTTGGTGGAATCCCAGTGGAGAGGGTGACTCACCCAAAATTGCTTCCCTTTCCATTCTGCTGACAAAAGTCTTCCCGTCACCTGAGTGAAACCACTGGATACAAACTAATGACCCAAGGCCCAAACAAGACTCAGTCCCACTGGGCTTTTTAGTACCTATTTTCACTTCTGGAAGAAGTGAAGCAATGGCAAACAGTGCCTCTGAGCATATGCAATCACTGGAAAGACAAATACCAAACTGTGTTCCGGTACTTCCTTGCAAAGACATCACCATGCACCTTGATGGAGGAAGCAGCTAAACATGCAAAAGGGTGCATGGATCAGGGTATGTTTAGACTTTGAGATCCCTGGCATCTCCACGTAGAGCTGGGAAAGTCCCCTGCCAACCAATGTGTACGGCACTGACCTAGATGGACCAATCTTCTGGCTTGAAAATAAGCCAGCTTCTTAAGTTCCTATGTTTCTAATGGTGATCAGTATGCAAAAAATGACACTATGGGCAAGATGAAAGGCAGTGATAAGATTTCATTTAGGATCATGCTGTGTTTCCTTTACACTTAATTTAAACACTCACAGTGTGTTCCAAAGAATGACAAGGAAAGGAACTGAAACCAGTACTTTTCCATCTCTGCGGTTCCATTCTGGGTCTCTGAGAACCATCAATACATTTTAACAGTAGCAATGGTACCCTTGTGTAGACAGGATGTGTTATTACAGCAAAGAAATAAAATTGACAGGATAAATTTAGTTGTTTTTCTTGACTTCTACTCTAGCTTAGAAGTGGAGGGTATGCACAGCCTTAAGTTCTTACTGGTTGCTATTTCTTACTGGTTGCTATTTTCACTATTTGCTTGATTATTCCCTGCACTGGCACCCTTACCTTTCTGCTTGATGTAATCTTTATAATCAGGTCATTGCTTATATTGTTAGGGAAAGGGTCATTGCCCACCATATTTCCATTTTTACATTGCATCAGTGTGGATGGCATAAAAAAATACAAATATTACAGCATACTTACAGTCAGAAAAAAGAAACCTTTAAAGGGAGAGATCAAGGGTTACACTTCCCAAACCTTTTGGCATCAACAGGTTAATGACAATAATATTTTTCAGGAGGAATACGTCTCTTGAACTAAACGGTAAATTATTTTGAATACCTCTGTAAAGTACAGGAAATCGAGAACCGTAGGAAACCTGGCATAATGCCACCAATTGAAGATTCAATCTGACTGTAATAGAAGGTGATTATTGAGGACTAGCAGGCAAATGATGGATGGTTTCCTGTTGAAATGACAGCTCTGCTGCATATCAGCGGTCCTCCTACAGCACAAACGCACAGATCGGTCTTTGCAGCTTCTTAATTCGTAACGTTGTGGGAAATGGATTTCAGACCTGTGGCGAAGATTCCAAGCTGACAGGGGCATGTTTCAAGGATCCAGAAGAGGCTTCTAGGGGTAGGAAATCTAATGAAAGCCATGCTTGCTAAATTTTGCAGCCATTCCTTCCAAAGCAGCAATAACGAAAAATGATCCTGCAGTTGCAGGCTAGTCAAAGCTCTAGTTAACCGCTAGTGGCAGCTTTGGGCAGCCATTAGCATTGCAGGTGAAAAAGGGGAAAGTAAGGTAGTGTGTGGAAACATGCTCAACAACAGTTTTGAATAAGTTTCAGTTTTTTCCTGAATTTTCTTGCCAATATAAACTCATACTTGACTATGGAACCTCCCCCTTTTAAAAATGTTTATGGCTCATATGGTAACTGAGAAAATCTCAACAAAAGGAAATGAGGGTAATGTCAAATCCATTGCTTTTCAACTTGGTTACAAATTATCTGGGGTAAGCAGTGAGGTGTCCAGACCTGCTGATCACCCCAAAATTATTTAGGGAGGTTAACAACAAAAGGGACAGCAAAGTGCATGATTTGTGACTGGAGGTCCTTTAAAAGATACCGAGAAGACAATGTTTTATTTCCCAGAATGGTCATGCAAATCATAATTCTTATGAATACCAAAATGGCTATTTAAAAAGGATGCTAAGGTGAGGCTAACAATGCCTCATGCTTCATTATGACCTGAAAGTTGGGTGAGGTTTTTAAAAATGCATTTCAGATAAATTGCATGCGGTTTGGTAGCACCAACATTGCTTCCCCCCCTAAAATAAATAAATGAAATGTTTTCCTACTCATATTGAAATACTGCCCCTCAATGAGGCCAAACTTAGATTCACAAAATGTTTAGGGGTATGCGTATCCCTGCATCCCCCCCCCCCCAGAAAAAAGCACTGGGTAGCACATTCAAATATATATATTGTTAATTTTAAATGATTATGTGTTAATCAGTAACAATGGCAAATTCCTCCCCCTTTAAGACAGTCGCAAGAAGACTTTCCGAATGTTATAAAGTAGCAGGAAT
The DNA here is from genome assembly GCF_027172205.1 of Podarcis raffonei. Taxonomy (NCBI): domain Eukaryota; kingdom Metazoa; phylum Chordata; class Lepidosauria; order Squamata; family Lacertidae; genus Podarcis; species Podarcis raffonei. The sequence continues at coordinate 67,958,181 of NC_070603.1, forward strand.
CAGCCATGTGCTTCAAAGAAGGAAAAGTGCCACACAACACAATCCAGGCCTGGTCCTCTGTGCTGCTACATCTTGTCTAGCGAGCCACTGGCTCCCCATGGCCTTTAATAATAAATTAGTATAGTTGCATGCTCTGGATTCTGTCAGGCCTAGGCTCTGACACAGAGCCAGAGTTCCTGCACAAAGGGAAGAAATAATCCACAAGAACAGTACATTTATCAGGCCAGTCTGCTTAAAACGTCCCCAGCTGATAACGCCAGCTTTCTCTCGAGTTTAATAACAAAGCTTCCTTTTACACATGACAGCATATTTTGCTGAGACAATGCACGTGCAAATACTCTGTATGTTCATATGTTATTAATAAGCAACATGATTGCTACTAAATAAGCGCTACTTAAATGTCTGATGGTGATGGCGGTGGTGATAGCAGCAAGTAGTGTTCCTCAATAGGACGGGGATTTCTCTAGCTAGAATCAATATTGTGAATGCGCTGCTCATGAGATCAGTCAAGTGTGCCTAACTTGGGCAGCTATCCACAAACTCAAATAAAGCTTGCAAATATACAAGTACATACAACCAAGCCAAATAGGAAAGCCATGAGCAATCAGATGAGGCGCCCCACCAAGGGATTTTGGAAATGGCTTCAGTGCATCGAGTGCACGTTAGCATAGTTACAAATGTCTCATACTCAAGAAATCAGGTAGCTCTGTACCAACTAAAGCAGGCAAAAGTATAATATCCAAAGAAATTAAATAATATAGCTGTTAACCAGGCACAGCTGGAATGCATGTTGCTGGGTTCATTTGAGGATAATGGTAGAAATATGAACAAAGTCAATTGATTTTTGTCTCCCATGTGTTCTGAGTTGCAGGAGGGTACTTTTACAGGAAAGCAAAAGCTGTAACTTGAGTTATAACAAAGCAGCACCTTTGTTCAGTGTCTAGCTGCTGGGGTACAAAATGATTCGCTGAAAAAGTGGCAGCAAATGTTTATAGTAGAGCAGCGCATACCATTATCAGTGTATGATGTCAATTTAAATTTTACTGGAACAGAAACCTTTTGACCCCTTCCAAACTGGTTCCATTACTTGGTTTATACGCGAAAGCTTAGAAGGGAATTAAATTAGGAGGAACATTGCAGGAGAAGTGTATTTGCATCTATGGCACTTAAGACTGGAGATTAGTTGACCTCTGGAAAGGGGGATTAAAGTAGTTTCGCCATCGAGAAAAGACAATCTGTGTTCTTAAGGCAATCAAATTGGGAGGGTAAGAACCTCTGAAAGATGAATTGAAAGCAGAAAGGGTCCATAAGAAAGAATCCATGTTCATTTGCATGGCTTACATATCACACATGAATTATGCTTCAACCTCAGCTGCATTAGGAATATTTTACAGCATTTGAATCATTTCACAAACGCTTTAAGCACCGATATGTAAATTTGAAATCTGTGTCCATTTTTACAATCTAATTTTACAATAGATTAACCTCCAAAGGGGTATCAGTAGATAGTGAAGATGCTTGCTATATACAGTGGGCATGATTGCCACAGCAGAATACACTCAAAGAAGTCTCATCTCTCCCAAGATAAATGTCACGTACAATAATCACCAAATCATGGTCCAGTAAAAGTGGCTACCCTGATATAACCCATATCTAAATAACAACTATAGCCCATATGAGAAGATCTCTTAATGTTCTACATAAATGAGGCTTATAATAGGGAAACCTTCTTTTCAATTTCTATATAAAGCAGTATATATTGTGCAAGCAGAACCACTGCACTGGTTCCTTGCGGATTGAATACCTAGTCAGAACAATTACTGAACTGTATTGAATTTTATTAGCAATGGAGCAACCCAGAGGGAATTTCCCCACATGGCAAGTTTCTGTTAGCCAAATTGTCTATGCAATTCTTTTGAAGATGGCCCTGCAATATTTTGCATGCACAGCATATTCTCTTGTTATTTATTTACTTGAACGATTGATTGACTGACTGACTGACTGACTGACTGACTGATATACCGCCTTTCAACACAAGAACCGCCTTTGGTTCACAAGATAAAAATGCAAAGTAAAACAGTGGTGGCGGTGCAGAATTGGCCTTTGCAATAAAATTTCCTCCTCTGAATATATATTAATAAATTAGAATGCCCCACCCCTAAATATATATACTGTAGTAGACTATGGTTTAACACTTATAAATGGCTATGAGTTTTGTGGAAGACATGGGCTGACATCCAGTTCCCACAAGACATTTTGGCCTGTTTTCTTAATTTCAATAAACATATGCATTACCTGACACCCCTGAGTAGCAGTATTTATGACTGAAACATGTATTTGTTCCTTTTGCCCTCAGTGCTTCTGAACTGCCCCCCCCCCGGACCCCATATTAGGGGACCTGCAATAGCTTTTTACTGTTGGCTTATGAATGCAGCTAAATTTGATTTAACACCCATGTGCAGAATGGGAACTGGGAACTAAAGAATCAAGTCTTTCTAAATAAGTGGAACGCTGCACTCTCTTTCTGCTAGAACCTCAACTAGATTTGAGATGGCACCTCATGTAGCAAAATGATTGTATAGGACATACTTGTCTCCTCATGGGTATTTAAGGAAAATATGCTTTCCTCTTCCAACTGCTGACAATCCAATAACACAGAAGGCTTCTACACGATAGCCTGCTGTTCTGTTGTCTTTCAGTTCCGGGCAGAGGCCACAGTTCACATCAACTTGGTCCTGGAGACAGAACTAAAGTTCACAGACCAAGTAGCATCGATGGATGGGGTGTTTCCCTATTGTGTGGGCACTTATTCCAGGAGAGCGGAAATGGGATTAGTCATGCCTTTCTTGTCCCTGTACATATCATTTTAAAACACTGGGGAAGTGAACACAGTCCAGCAGTGGGCAGAAGGAATATCCTTGCTCACCATACATGGACTAGCTGTGTTATGTATTATTGATTACAAAAATTACCGAGTTTTATGGCAAGCTGATGCTGAGCTCTCTCCCTAGCAAAGTGTAGAGGTGTTTTATATCCCCGCAGCAAATTGAAAAAGAGCAAAAGGAGCTGACCCACTCCTCTCTTTTCCTCCCCCTGCCCTACGCATCAGGCCTTTTTCCATGGATGGTTCCATTCCAGTTTTATTTCAGTTTGACCTTATGTTGTTATCATTGTGTTTCTCGTACGGACACAAACCAACCCTGCCAATCAATAAATTAACAATAATAATGATGAATGACTGCGAATTAAGCCCTCTTCAAACGTTATATTGCTATTTAGTTTTGTTCTGTTATCTATTATCGATCTCATGTATGGTGTGTATATGAAAATGAAATGTTCGTGTTTTAAACTGTTATGTACCACTTCGATAAATTTTGTGAAATGCGGCATAGAAATGTTTTCTGAAATAAATAAAATAAATCAGGTAAGCAAGCATATGGGGAGGCCCATGTGGACAAGCACTCTGGCTCTGCCTCCCCCCACATCGCCCTTCCATTTTTTCCCTAGGAGGTACAGCAATCCTCCATGAGAACAAGAATCCCTCTGGTCAGAAGATCACAGCCCAGCTCTTGGGAGGAGATCAGGAAGGCGATGGGAGAGGGAGGCAAAGCGATTGTGCTTGTCCACAAGGACTGCTGCTCACGTTTGCTTAACACAGCAGTATAACGCCTGAAGAGGGCCAAAACCTCTCAGTCCCATTTTTGTGCAATTGTTTGTTAGTTTGTTTATTATTTTGATTAATACATTTTTATCCTGTCCTCCTTGTCAGGGCAGCAAGCAATCAAAGAGCAAAGCGATACAACTTTTTTAAATATTCAAAACTCCTCACAGCTAATTAATTTCAAGGTTGCCAGCAGCAGCATACTTCAGCTGTCAAATCTCTGAATGAACAAGATTGTTTTTAAATTCCACCTGAATGTTAATAATGAGGGAGATGGAGGAACCTCACCAGGGAGGGCATTCCATAAAGGGGGAAACTCTATCAAGAAGTTTCTGTCACAGGTGAGTGTCATCTGGGCAGCAACCAGAGACAGTACCTCAACTAGGTCCCTCCTGGTCTCCCTTCTTTAAAGGCTCTTTAAATTTAAATGGGAGCAGCCCTTCAAACAAAGGACAGCTTTACATAGACGAATGTGCTCTGTAAAGTAGGACAAATGACCATTCCATGATTCCACCACCCCAGCCACACTTGTATCACTGCACTATTCCCACACTGGCAAATTATATTTCACTCCCAAAACACATGGAAGACCAAAAGGCTTGTGATAGAGTATAGCTGGGGGGAAAGACACCATGACAAATATATCCTGAGAATTATTTCCCAGCACAGAACTATTTTTAGGAACCTGTGGTTGTGGTTACGCAATTCTGAGGGAAGGGTATTTATATTCTAAATAGGCATTTTAGGCCATCTTACAAAACACACTGTTATGCTTTCACAAATTCTCCCTAAATGCTGATGAAAGTAACTTTTTAGGCACACAGGTTGACTCTGTATGCCTAAAAATCAGTCCATGGTACTTCAAGACTGGCAAGGAATGAACCGGCATCACCCCTAGGAAATGAAAGGTTGAGAGAGCATCTGTTAAGTGTATTTTTGCTCTTGAATTGCCCAATGGTTACTGCTCTGGCACCTGAGGGAGCAGGCAAGCCAAGAAGCATTTAGAGCATTAAATGAAACATGTATACTATAAAGAGAGACATAACACTCCAACAAAAAGAGTTGGGGGATTTTTTCTTAAAATAATACTACATCATTTAAAACAAGTAGGGGAAATGATGATCCGTTGCTTATTAGCCTTTGCCCTGCCATGTGACCACAACTGAGGGCATAAACCTTGACTCAGCTAACCTTGATGTATTCACTTCGACAGATTTTGTCAGCCTTTTCACTAAAGTCATTGAGATGGACCCCCTCACACATTTAAATCACAAATAAGGGGGATCCAGTCCATATCAGTGAAACTCACCAACCGCCTCAATACACCCACTGGGCCACACCTTCAGTGACCTTCTCATGGTTACTGATAGTAAGAAGTGACTGCATTAAATACCAATATACCTACATAGTGATATACGTGACCCAACATTCCGCTTTGCTTGGAAGAACATCAGTATGTGTATTGTGCTCCTTCTTCTGGTCACTGAACATACAAAATTTCAGAGCTTGTACATGCACATAGCCAGGATTTTTGTTGGGGGGCAGGCTTTTGTTGGCGGAGGCAGAACCCCAGTTAGTTAAGTATTTTTATTTTTATTTATTTAGGGGGGGCAACTGTCACCCCTGCTATGCCCATGGGCTTGTAAGTGGCAACACTGGGCAACACAGCCCCAAAGCTCCCTAACTTTTTTTAAAAAAAAGCATAAGGACGTTCATCAGATCTCTCTCTTGAAACCAGTTATTATGGGTAAAATTCAGTTTTGAAGCCAGTCCTCATTGTGCTTCAATAGTCTAAACAGAAATGGTTAAACTGAGAAAAATACCAAAGCATATTTTTTTAAATAAATCTACCAATTGATTCACAAATGTGAAGGTTACAAGCATGTTGTGCTTTCTTTCTTATTATCTAACAGCGGGCAAAAATTACCAAATTATACCATCTTAGATCTTCAGTGAGAAGTTTCACTTTCGCCCCGGAGATAAAGTTAGAAATACACGCACACAGATTTTCCATCTTTGAAAAGGCAATATTAGTGACAATAAGGCTGTCAAGGACTATAAAGTGGGTTGCGGGTTCTACCGCTCACCTGCCCTCTAGACAGTCACATCACTGCTGCTTACCAGAAGAGAGAGGGGGAAGGGAGAAGCAGAGCGGAGGCTGGTACAGTGCAAACGCCCCAGCAAGAAGTACAGGATTGGCTCAGCCAATGCGTTTGCACAGCACCAACTTTTCTGCTACCTCGCCTCTCCTCCTCTACCTCTCAATAAGCAACAGTGATATGACAAGCAATGGCCAGGTGAGTGGTGCCACCCATCATGCCATCCACTACTGAATGGCTGCTAGGAATGATGGCTGTATAATACCACCCCCCATGACCAGAGGTAGACTATTAGTTCCTGGGAAATGACTGTGGGAGAGAGCTATTGCTGTCATGTTCTGGTTGTGGGCTTCCCATAGACAAGTCTATGGCCACTGTGGAAAGCAAGATACAGGACTAGATAAGCCTCTGGTCTGATCCAGCAGGGGCCTTCTTATGTTCACAAGTGGGGACCCACAGTGTAGGCCCAGGATACCCGAAGGACCACCCTTTCCCATATTAACCTGGCCACTTATTAAAACGATTGTCAGAAATCTCTTTTATGTTCCAACTCTCCCTGAGGTTTATTCGATTGGAACCAGGGAAAGAGCCTCCTCGGGAGTTACACCTATAATTTCGAGATACATCCTGAATAGAATTCGCTTTGTTCATTAGTTGGTAAAGACCTCTTTTCTTTTTAAGAAGATCCTTTGGCCTATAACACCTTGCTCTGTCCCCCGCCCCCCATGGCTAGTAATCTTCATTGAAATTGTTTGATGCTGCGGTTATTATGGGCTAATTGATCTTGATATTATTAGTTATGTGCTGCTATTTTTATGGAAATGGTTTGTCTTGCTGTTTCATGCCATCCATTTATAAAAATCATTTTCTTCTTTTATTATCGATGTCCTCAGTTGCACTGGACCACCTTTTTAAAGAAGTCATGAGATAAAGCACATTCTTGGTGAATGGAGAGGCAGGAAGTTGTCAATGGCTCTCATATTATCTGGCAGTTACCATCACTGGAGAAACGCTACCAGAATTGCATGACCAGCATAATTCCAGAAACAGCAAATATAAGCCTACTTTCTCTACCTGACAGATGGTCTCCCTTTCTCCAGCAAGCACTCTGAATGCTAGAAGATTTTTGGTGACTGAAGCTAGCACACATGCACCAGTAATAGGGTGATTTAGAATGTGGTTTGTTGGGTGTTTTTTAAAGTGTATTTGTGTGTGTGTGTGTGTGTGTGTGTGTGTGTGTGTGTGTGTGTGTTTGCAATGCTAAGGAGCCACACTGTTGACTCCTAATTAGCCTTCTTGGTTCTCTGCATGGATGGCTGAGTTCTCTAATATGATGGAGACAACTGCAAATATTATACACTGGAAAAAGAAGTTAACCCTGTTTCAATCAGGAGAGAGAGGTATTGTGAAATTACCCAGTAAGGGAACAATAGTTGCATTTCTGTTAATAAACATCTTACGCCAGCCCCTGACCTCACGTGATCTTTCCCTGGTGATACCTAAGCACATTGTGATATGTCCTGACTGCCAAGAACATTTTACCCTTCAGTATTTAGTTGTGAGCATCCACTAAGTCTTAGGGTTGCAGACTCATTGAAAATAATTGATCTAAGTTAAGGTAAAGGATAAAGGGAATCCTGACCGTTAGGTCCAGTCGTGACCGACTCTGGGGTTGCGGCACTCATCTCGATTTACTGGCCAAGGGAGTCGGCATTTGTCTGCTTCCGAAGACAGCTTTTTCGGGTCATGTGGCCAGCATGATTAAGCCGCTTCTGGCGAACCAGAGCAGCACACGGAAACGCCGTTTTCCTTCCCGCCGGAGCAGTACCTATTTATCTACTTGCACTTTGACGTGCTTTCGAACTGCTAGGTTGGCAGACCAGGGACCAAGCAATGGGAGCTCACCCCGTCACAGGGATTCGAACTGCCGACCTTTCAATCGGCAAGTTAAACCACAATGCCACCCGTGTCCCTGACCTAAGTTACTGACTGCCAGTAACTTCAATGAGTCTACTCTAAGTAAAAGCTGACTTACAACCCTTTGCACTGTGTTGAATTCCACCCTAAGGATATGCGTATGTGTAACAAGACCCACTTGAGCGAAGGGACCTTCTCTTCCCTTGTCTGCTAAACCTGTTCTCGGTGTTCTCCCAACCCTCCGGTGCAGATTAAGGGGCCACAAGGGGCAGGAGAGGAGTGAGAGGCCTGTTGCACTAGTGGATCTCAATCCTCACTTAATTGAGTCCTGCCCTGAGTTTGTGTGAAACATGGCTGCTCAGTGGCATACAAAATAAACTGTATAATTTTACAGATAATCTGATAACAAATCTTTATACAGTGTATCAATACTCTGGATGCCGATATTGATCTCTCCTTATATGCATATACTAAACACTTCTCTCAATATAGCTGTACTACCTAAGTTATTTACTAGATTGAGATTGTAGTAGGTGGGCACTAAACACCTCATTAGAACTACTAATAAGAGAATGTCAGCTGAAGATGATCATGTTTGGAAGAACAGACCACTGCAGTTGTGTACAACAGACCACCAAAGGTTCAAAACGATCAAACTGCAAGTAGCTAACAATGACACAAGCACTATGATAACACTTGACCTGCTGAGCTTGGTAACAACTTCCGTTACAACAGCAGCAGGAAGAGGAGGAGCTTTCTAACAGCTTATCGGACTGTTCGTTGACCATGTTGATATCCTCCTGGCCCTGGTGGTACCTTTCCTGGTCTGCCATATATTTTTTAGCTGACCTTCTTCTATCATTGTGCTTTTGTATAGCCCCCAAGCATTCTGAAGAGATTTTTACCCTCTTGACTTTCAACATCCTTTTTACCATTCCCCTCATTTTTTTAAGTTTCTTGTTTTGAGGTCAAATGTGACTCTGACTTGCTTGGCAACTGTCCAGTTACATATGTGTTGAGCTTGGCAGCACTGTGGCAGCTATTCCCAATCGGTTCAACAACACTTACATCTCGCACCAGGTCTTAAGATCACCCAAGATCAAAGTCCAGAGTTGCCTTCTGTCTTGTTGTTTTCATGACTAACTGTTCTAGGGCAGCTTTTAACAGTTTCTTTTTTTAAAATACCCTCTTTCTTCTGTCTGAAACACAGATGGACCCAGGTTGTGTACAGATTATATATTTAAGGCCAATTTCCCCTCACTAAAGAATTATGGGAATTGTAGTTAGGGTGCTGGGGATTGTAGCTCTGTGAGGAGCAAATGACAATTTTTTTGGGGGGAGAGGCGTGCTTTAAACGTATGGTGTGTACATAGTCACAGTCTATATGAGAGTACCTGAAGCCACCCCTTATTACAATATTTCCCACTTTAGATGCTACCTTTATTTCATTCTCCACACCTAGGCATTCTGGTTAGGCTGGTGAGTTCTCTCACCCAAAGCAATGTTGTGGATGAGTCTGTTCCAGCTTGTCGAACTATATGTCCGTTTTTGCATTTGAACTGTGGGCTGTGACTGAGAGAGCATGGCCTAATGCCTCCTAGCAGATGAAAGATCTAAAATGGGGATTTCCTGATTCATAACTCTGTCTCTTGGTGATAGTATACTTGCTACCAGCACTCGCATACTGTAAAAGGAAATGGTTTCTCTGTGTACAGTAGTAGGATAATTCAGTCATGTGAGCTCCAGACACAGACTCAGTGAGAACAGTTGGTTGAGTCATAGAATCAACCAACTGCTGATCTTGTAGGCCATACATTCAAATCACATTTCAATTACGCCCACCCAAAGAATCCTGGTAACTGCAGCTTGTTAAGGATGCTGGGAATTGTAGCTTCCAGAATTCTTTGCAGAAAGCCGTGTGCATCAAACGTGCTTTAAATGCCACTTGAAGTGAATTATTTTGTCGGAATGTCTGCATGAAAGTTTACTAATAAATAAATAAATAAACAATCAGTAAGCTACCTGTTTGTATTTCCTCAGCTTGAGTTGGACCAATGTGTTTAGTTTTAGTTAAATGCAAGTGTCATTTGGTTTGGCATTTGTCAATAAATTATGTGGTTTGTTGTTGTTGTTGTTTTTCAAATGTTCATGCAGAGCCAAGCAGACAACAAAGATTTATCACATATGTAAAATAAAAGAATCTTGGTGTACATAGATGGTAAACTTCCCACAGGATAAATACTCAGTACCTGAATTTAAGCCCCTGTCTATTATTTCAGTGAACATCTGGTAGAACAAAACTTCAGATAAAGATTTACATAAACAAAACATTCATTTGGACAAAGAGATTATTTTGTTTAGAATGCAGTGCAGCCCTTAAAGAACTTCATCTTTCTTCTTCCTGTTGTCTACTCATAGGTTTAAAAGAGGGAGAAGCAGGGGGAAGGAGGAATCACCATTCAGTAGTGGCAAAACTTTAGAAAAAAATAAATTAGTTGTTTGCTGAACCATTTAGTAGTTGGGAGTGGATTGCTGCACTACATTTGAGATGCTGTTATCAGTTTTATGACACACTGTTAAAAACAAAATACAGGATTTCTTTAAAGGAGTTATCTTTAAGGAAAAAGGAAAAGCTAGAGGTCCTTGACAGTTAAGACATTGTGTGCAGTAATGAAAATAATATGATAACCTTATGTCATCTGGCTCTCTAATTGAAGAAAGATGCTAAAAAAACAACGGTAGGAATAAGGTGAAAAGCATTTAAGGTCTTTCATTTTCCTTAATAGGGAAATATTTCATCCCTTGCTTTGGGGTAGAGATAATTTTTTAAAAATAAAATAAAATCAAGATTTAATATACATATAAATCTGTCAAACAGCAATAATAAGCCAGCAGGATTCAATTGGCTTGCTTTTCAAAAGGTCTTAAGGAATATTTGAAATGTATATATGGTTGGCTGCATCCAAGTGAACTTTCTCAGCACATAACTTTTGCCTGAGACAGAATGCTGCTTTATGAAGGCAAAGCTTAAATATTAATGTGTGTTTTGTTAAGGAAGTGGAAGGCAAATCAACTTCCTGGTACCCAGAGTATCTGATTTCTAAAATGGTCAGACACTGATTGTCACAGCTTCACCAGATGTGGGAGTGAAGCTCTTGAACGGATGCCCACGTTGGAGGCCGACCGCTGTGACAGCCGCAGAGCTTGCTGGGCTGCATCCTCTGATAGTATATTTTTGTTAGCTAGCTGCCCGGAAGCCCTCAACTGCTTGATTTGTTTTGTGATCCTGCAAGGACCTTCCTGGGCCTGATGACAGCACAGAATGCAAGAGCTTATTTGCTTTGGGGAGCCTGAGAGAAGCAAATTCTTTCTTATTGCATGCACTCCTTTGTCAGAGCAGCATAAAGTAAGCACAAAGCCTATTTTAAGAAACATTGGATATTGCTTCGCATACAGGGGAGGGAATGCCTGTTGCTACTAATCCTCTCTGGTGTTTTTTTTTTTATTCTATTGCTGTGTTTGCTTACTGACATTTTTAATACAAGACAACACTGGAGCATTTCCTCACATTCAGAGCAAATGCCACAACATTTTCTTTGTAAAGAAATATCTGACCTTGCAGAGGAAGACCAGAGTCTTTGTCTTATTTACACAATGTAGACCTTAAGACATTTTTGCACCTGATCTGGTAGCCTTTTCCCTGACTAATCTCATATGATCCGTGCTTGTTAAAACCTGGCTGATCTTCCTTGCCCAATCTTGATTCTCACATTCACACTACATTCCCCCCCTGCTTTTAAGCTTAGCTGCTTCTCTTTGCTCTATAGGAGATTCTAGGGTTGCCAACTCATGAAACAAAACAAAAAAATTCTGGCAGCTGGATAGGGTCCAGAGATGTCCACATCTTGTGTGTTGCAAGATTCAATCTAGAAACTTGACACCAAAGTCCAAGTAAGTAAAGAGTCGGTGTTGTGTTTTTGTACCCAACTAAGTCATATTCAAGGGACGCGGGTGGCGCTGTGGGTTAAAGCCTCAGCACCTAGGACTTACTGATCGAAAGGTCGGCGGTTCGAATCCCCGCGGCGGGGTGCGCTCCCGTCGTTCGGTCCCAGTGCCTGCCAACCTAGCAGTTCGAAAGCACCCTAGGGTGCAAGTAGATAAATAGGGACCGCTTACTGGTGGGAAGGTAAACGGCGTTCTGTGTGCTGCACTGCCTCGCCAGATGCAGCTTGTCATGCTGGCCACGTGACCCGGAAGTGTCTCCGGACAGCGCTGGCTCCCGGCCTATAGAGTGAAATGAGCGCACAACCCTAGAGTCTGGCAAGACTGGCCCTTACGGGCAGGGGTACCTTTACCTTTACCTTAAGTCATATTCAGAGTAGGCTAATTGTAATGACTCAGTATGGCATAATTTGGTACAAGTTTATTTCAATTGGGGGAATCTAGGTTGAAATCCTTCCTCTGCCAGAGACTCACTGTGTAGCCTTGGGTAAATCAATTTGTCTTGTCTTCAGTTTCCATGTATAAATTCTTACCCACAATTTTCATCTACAAAGTGGAAATAAGGGTGGTGGTGGTGTTTTTGTAAAGACAAATAAGAATCTCAAAGAACTTTAGGTAAGATTCAATTCTAATGCCTCGCTTGCACAACCGACTTCTGCTTATCCAAATGGGCTTCCCCTTCATGTCCTCTTCCAGCAGCCTTCCATGCATATCCAAAATCTGCTCCGGAGGATTGGGGTACCCTCCAGAGCAGATCTGGGGCATAAGGAGCTGCAGGGGGGAAGAGAAAAAGGAGGAATCCTGTCATATTTGCTAGCATGATACTGGAACTCACCCGTTGCCAGTGTGCTACACTACCAGCAGCACTGCAAACAAAAACAGGAGATGAAAATGCCCCTAACCAGCACATCTATTGTGGTTTAGTAAACATGCTACCTTTTAAAAGATGCTTAATTAACTGTCCTTCCAAAGTCCCCCAGCTGCCAGTTCTGAAGTACATGTTGTAACTTTATGCTCAGACATGTACAGCAATGTTCCCAAAACTTGTCCAAAACAAACAGCTGCCAACAGTAAGTTTGTGTCGTGTGTGTTTTCTGTGTTTATTCACTGCTGCTACTATGAACTTACTTAGCACCAGAAGCATAATGGTCACTGTAAAAACACAAAGAAGCTATTGCCACAGAGATTATGAAGATGCTTCATGTTGTTCACCATCTTGGACATTGGCAAGGAAGGGCAGGAGAGATTGGAATAGAATAGAGGACTGTTCAGAGGATGTTCGGATGACAAAACAGCTGGAGAGGTCAGAGATGAAGAGGAGTGAGGAAAACAGGTAAAAGCATTTTTTTAAAACTAAAAACAAATCTGTGTCTTTTATTTCACCATATTAAGAAACACAGAATTTATGGAACCATTATTATTATCATTAAAAACAAAAATACTCAGGGCTTTAGTTGATGCTTTTAAACCACCCAAACAGTGTCATGCAGAAATCTATATTTGCATGTACTGCTATACTACAAATCTTTGTAGCTGGTATGACTAGTTCTTATTCTAATAATACTTTTCCCCTTATGACATGGGGTTGGGACTTCTTCTGTATCTGCCAAGATCTTTGGGAAAATTGTATCTGGTGGCTTTGATTGTTATAAATAGAAAAGAATAAACATAGTGGAAGGAGGAGCATTTATATCTATGACATTTATGTATGACAGTTTTGAAAACAAAAATAATCATTGAGGGACTTGGTCACACAGTTTGCTTGAGTGGTCCAGTCTTAAAAGTAAGTACACACAAAACTTCAAGTATTGTGGGTCCAAAAATTACTTTGAATTCAGAACTGAACTAATTAAAAATCAAGAAGACAGAAATATCAAAAGCTTAAAATATAATGGCAAATGAACTAGACTTTCAAAAGCTTTGGTAGAAGCATCACAGAATTTCACATTTTGTGACCAGAGTACTCTAGAATTTGAATTCTGTGGCTGCAGCAAACATATGAAAGATGTGTGTTTAAGTTTTAATACTGCTTTTTTAAAAGTTTTAAAGTTTAAAGTTACTATTACAATTTTACGTGTGTGTGTGTGTGTGTGTGTGTGTGTGTGTGTAGAGAGAGAGAGAGGGGGGAGAGGGAGGGAGGGAGACATGAGAGACTAAACTGAAGCAACTGGAGCATCTGCTGAGGTAGCTGTCAAAAACCTGCTGAAGCCAATCCAAGCTCAAGAATTTTTACTTGCTGATGGCGGGTGTGGCAGGCCAGGTCAGCAGAGTCACCCCATGAACTGAGTGAATCCCACAATCCCATGATAAGGAACACTCTAAGTTGCATGAGAAGCCAGGAGGCACAAGACCACAAACCTGTGCATGCTTACAGCCTGACTAGCTCCCTATGCGAACTGAGGATATGTTCCTGAATCCTCTAGATTAACACAGTGCTTTTTTCACCCATGCAAGCTGATTCCAAGATATACATATAAAGTGGGATTGCATCTACCCAGGGGACATATGGTATAATACAGGAAAATCCCAGCCAACTGGTATATAAAATTTGTTAAATAAATACTAGCTCAGCCTATGTTGTGTGCAGCCTCATTCCACCCAGCACATCAGCTGTTCAGGTCAGGATGGGTGTTCTCCATAGTGCAGTGATCTTTTGAAAATTCAGGCTCAAATGGAGACACATAAGGATTATGGAAAGTGAACATGTGCCTTTGATCCCTCTAAGGGAAATCCATGTGGAGACTGTCAAGTCTCTTTCCCTCTCTGATGGCCCAATCCCCCCAAAAAGTAGTGCAAAGGGCTTCCCAGAAGTGATGCCCAAGATCATTGACAAATAATTCAACAGGATCCCAGTATCTCCATAGTCCAAGACAGGAACCATTTCCCCTGTAAATGATTACAAAGTTGAGCTTTATTTCATTGACAGTGGCACAAATGAGAGGGGAATCAGATGCACATGTTCTCCATTTGCATAAGGACTTGGGATGGAATTGCAATTCTTTCAATTAAATTGGTTCATTTAAAATCCATAGAAATATATACAATCCTTCGAAAGAAAAGCATTTTACCCTCCTGTCCCCAAAACTGTTAAGGTTCCATTTCTTTCTACAAAATTAAAAGTATATCTGTACATACTTCCTTCAAACATTTTAAAAAGCAAACCAGGTTTGTCATGTGACCATAAATGTTGCACTTATTTGTGTTATGCAGCTAATTAATATCTCAGGCTTCCTGTGTGTATCTGCATATCAGTACTGTAAATATAAATGGAAAAATAAGTAATAATTTATGAAAACTGATTTGCATTTCCAAATATAAAATGTGCAAAATCCGACTAATTAGCAAGAGTGAAGGCCAAGGTGTTTCTATAGCAACTATAAAAATGATAGAGGAAAAAATGTTTTTATATCAGGCTCATTAATATTTGCATTTCTCCTTGGTTCTGCAGAGGTTTCCAAAGTCAGTATTTTAAAGATGGCAAAAAGTATTTTTGCACTGCAATGAAACTGTCAAAGAGATACATCACAGAATCCCATTTAATGGCACAGGCAGACTGTGGAGAAATATTGCCTGAGTTCCTTTCAGCTATTGGACAGAGAGTGTAAAATGAAAATAAAAAAGCAGAGTCCACTCCCTCAGAAAAATATAGTTGCAAATGCATGAAAACCAAGAACGAAAGAAAACGAAGGTAGTGGTTCATTTGTCCATCCTGAATTCCTATTGGCTCTGAATGTGTGTGACCTGCTACACTTACTGGGGTAGAGAGGGACAAATATTAGCATTGCTTCTGGCATCTCCCTCTCTTAGGTATATGTCAATGACATTGCTTAGTTCAACACCAGCCCTTTTATAACTCCAACAAGTTTCCCCTCTATTTCAGTGCACTGGTGACTGTTCCTAGGAGGACCTATAACTCAGACCGCTCTACACACTGCATGACCTTTACAAACAACTGAATGGGCACTGAGCCCAGGGGACAAATGTGCATGGCATGTGCCAATAATTATGATGAGATTAAATTAAAATGGTAACTGCAAGAAATGTTTCTAAGATGCCCTGCTTCTTTCTGCAATGTAATCTTTAACACTGCAAAATGTTGCAGTGTGAAGTACTTACTGTTCAAGTCAATCAACATTGCCCTCTTCGATGATACTCCATTTAGATACACACACACCCAAGATGCACAAAGATTATTTGGGGCCAGTAAAGAACAAAAAAGTAAAAATAGTGTGCAGAGAGTTTCAGCAAACTGAAATTCAGAGACTGATATTCATCTTTAGCTTGTACAACTGTATTGACTGAACTACATTGATTTTTGCTGGAATAAAGGTAAAGGACTACTAATGATACAAGACTTTTATAGAAATGTGAACCTCGTATGGGGGCTCTTTTTGCCATTTTCAAAGGCAGAAAGTCAAGATTGCCTCCTTCTCATCCTCCAATAAAGCCGGATCCAACATCCCAGGGACCTAACACCCCAGGATTATATATGCAAATGCAAAATTAACTTAAGTTAAACTGAACCAATCCTGCCAAATTTCATTACTTTCTTAGACAAGCTTAATCAAAAGCTAACTTCCAGTCTGTGAGCTATTACTTACACTGCAGGCACAAAGAAGCCAGACCATTAGACCTAAAACACTCCCTAGCAGAAGAGATGTTCCTAAACTACTGCTGTGTTGACAGCGAGAATGCACAAACTCCGCTTGCAGTTTATGAGCATTAAGTTATAATGCCCCATTTGCAGTCACTATAACAATTTAATGCCATTAGAATAAGTCTCAGCTTAAAATGGCCTTAATGGACCCTATACTGCTTTCTTGTCCAATTACATCTATTGGGGGAAGTCTCACAGACCTTGCTGAAGCTTAAAGAACCACACTGACAACACTGTAGTATCTATGAAATGGTGCATTCCCCCTCCCTGGCCCTATTTTCTATCTCGTATCTGTAAATTCCTCTAGAAGGAGGTAGAGGAACAAGCAGAGCTGATCTACATACTAATTTTGAAAAAGAACCACCAAAAAGAATAACAATCCACAGAGTTTCTTCCAAACTTGTTAACCGTGAATCTCTTGAAATGGTTTATTTTGATAGTCCTTGAATGGTGTTGTCATACAGCATAATTAGGGTGTACGAAACAATTATCAAAACACCAGCGAAAGGCACTCTCTCGCATGCTGATGGCTGCACCGCTCGCTGCCTGCTCTGAACTGCCAAGCTTCCCACAGGATGTGCTTCGACTGACCAGCTGATTTCCAAACATTGACACCAGGCATATGGCGCGGAGTCAAGCCTTGGGGGCGAGGCACAAGGGGAGCATTCCACCAAGCAATCAGTTAGAAGTAATAGCCATTCCCCTCTCTCATGAAGAAGAGCCTCTATTCACACCATAACCCGTTGCCAGCCAGCACGCTGCTTCTAAGTATTTTGAAGGCAATAAAGCTTGTGGGAAGCTCAAGCGAAAACTCTATAAATCTGTATCACAATGATTAGCCATAAAGAATGCTAATTAAGGAGGGATTGCGGAGTTAATGGACACAGAGAAGAGCCCTGCCAAAATCTTAGAGCTCGTCTGTTCGGGATCTGACAAACCCAAGGCAATAAACCAAGTAGGTTCCTCGCCCACTATGCCTTTTGCACAGGCCCTCCTCACATTCAGCGGGCTTCCACATGGGAGATACGGGACACAGCATCTGTGGTGCACAGTGTGCCATTTGTATGCCAGGGTTTGCTGCATGAAGGGTACATGAAGTTTGCTCATGCTGCAGCGACCGGAAGAGCGGAATGTTTTGAGGAAGAATTGATATAATGTGTGAGCTGGTAGGTGAAGCTTTCTGCTTATATTGTAAAAGAACAGTGATAATACCTGGGAGGGAACTCGTAGTGCGGAAAAACAACCCAGATAAAACTGTGACCTAAAGAAAAAGAAATGCACTGGCCGTGTTGGCAGCTCATGCTGAGTCATAGTTGGTGCAATGTGTTTTAGAATCATAGCAACGCAGAACTGTAGAGTTGGAAGGGACCTCATGGCTCATCTAGTCCAAGCCCCCTGCAATCCAGGATATGTTAATGGATAATGTTTCTTATACTGTACATGGTATACAGTGTTTAAAGCTTTTAAAACTAGAAAGCTGTTTAGAAATAGTTTTAAAGTAAATAAAGACGTAAACAAACATGCGCAAACTGGAATGAATCATTTGGGCTCCACCCACCCATCTTTCTTTGAACACCTGGCAGGAGGAGGACAGTAGAAGTTTTTTTTGCTTCGTTTCCTTAAAATCAACTTGGTTTTTTTTTAAACAGAACCTGGGGTCATGCTTTATAAGTCAGTTTCAAAAGAAGGCAACTTCAGACCAGTTAGCATGAACCACAGCCCCCCAGTATGGATGCAGCAACAGGTCAAGCTTAAAGAAAACTGAAAGTACAGTGGTACCTCGGGTTACATACGCTTCAGGTTACAATACGCTTCGGGTTACAGACTCTGCTAACCCAGAAATAGTACCTCGGGTTAAGAACTTTGTTTCAGGATGTGAAGAGAAATCGTGCGGCGGCGCGACAGCAGCGGGAGGCCCCATTAGCTAAAGTGGTGTCTCAGGTTAAGAACAGTTTCAGGTTAAGAATGGACCTCTGGAACAAATTAAGTTCTTAACCAGAGGTACCACTGTAAACGCTTCCAAAGCCCTCTTTTTTGCCATGCAGGAGTAGGAGAAGGGAAGGCTAAATCAGCTTAGGCATATTGATCAAAAACCATAATTTGACACAGGGGTGGGGAAACTGTAGCCCACTGTATTTTCCTGAACTAAAAACCCCATCAACCAGCTCTTACCATTGACCATGGTTGGGAGTTTAGCATGATGTGCAGGTGCAATCACAGCTACTCTGAAACCATTTGAAAACGTTTGAAAAACTATTGAGAGACTGTACTTTTGAAGCTTTTGAGACGTCTTCTGTTGATACTTTTGAAAGACTATTGTGAGACTGTCCTTAGACATCTGTTTTGAACACACGGCTTGACGGTCCTCCCTACCACTCTCTTATATTGTATATAAGAACTTTGATTGGCTTACTCCTATTATTTGAATGATATCATTATTCTATTATATATTTTCTACTAACTATTAGCCTACGTGTTGTGTTTGTATTGTTGTGATACAGAATGAAGACGGCAGGATCCCTAAGGACAAGCTCTATGGGGAACTAGCTTCAGGCACTAGGCCTATTGGCCTAGTAACTCTGCATTACAGAGATGTCTACAAATGTGACATGAAGGCTGGCAACATTAACCCCACCATATATGTGAATCCCTTGCTGATGACCACAGTGTGCTTGGAGACAGTCAGGTCATGGTACTCCACAGCAGTGACCAGAGGAGGAATGACTGCCGGGGGGAGCACAGAGAGAAGGAATGTCATGGCAACTGTAGCAGCAAAAAATTGATTCCTTCATCTGCCTCACCTGCGGGAAAACATGTCTCTCCCATATCAGTCTCTACAGCCACAGCAGGTGCTGTAACTCCCCAATGCAGTGGTCCTCAAACTTTTTTGTCTGAGCCACACACTTTCAGAATAAAAATTTGCTTGTGGCACAACAACTTTCTTATTGATAAGAAATATATTGGAAAAGATCATAACTAGGATTGTCCTCACTATCACTTGATGCTCTTGCTCTGAAAGATACCTGTCCATATTCTGCAAATAAATAATATTATTTTGATACTACACTGACATGTTTAAATGTTGATTGACATATCCTTAAACAAGACCCTCCATACCCTATTAGCTGCAGGAGAAGTTTGGAGAATGATGCAACAACAAGTCGGCCTTTCAAGGGAGCCCAGCCCTGAAGCATCTCATCCCTGTGAAGATGCACAGAGGTAAATAGTTCACCACCATGAAACAAACCTTAAGAATTCATACAGGAAGTGGCACAATATAATGCTGGAGGGTAATACATCATTATCCTGTTGTACTACATCGTTATAACACACCATTTCTCTCTATGCATGTTCCATTTCTGACAAAAAGAACCTTAACACTCTTCAATAAATCACGGGACTATAGTGATACCTTGGTTTACAACCATAATCCGTTCCGGAGGTCCGGGTGTAAACCAAAACAGGTTGTAATCCAAGGCGCGCTTTTGCCAATGAGGCCTCAAAAAAAAGGGGGGAGGGGTTGTAATCCAAAAAAAGGGACACAGACTTCAGTGTTTGATGTGGTTGTATCCAAAACAGTTGTAATCCAAAACACCAAGGTACCACTGTAATTATTAAAAAATACAAAAATTAAAAATAATTCCTTCCAGTAGCACCTTAGAGACCAACTAAGTTTGTTATTGGAATGAGCTTTCGTGTGCATGCACACTTCTTCAGATACTTCTTTAAATGGTCTCTAAGGTGCTACTGGAAGGATTTTTTTAAAAAAAAAATTTGTTTCAACTACGGCAGACCAACATGGCTACCTACCTATATCTTTAAAAATACATTTTGGGACCTTATACAAAACATCTGTTTTGTCATATCAGAGGGTTGTATCCAGTGCTCTCCATGTGCATGTGGAATAGACTTTGGACCTTCCTCTCCTATCCACAGCAACCCTCCACATGCCATCAAAACCTGCTCCAGCACTGCAGTCCAACAACCTCCTAAGGCAGTAATTGGCAGCGTGGTGGGGCAGTGTCATGCACCTGACCTCCGGTCGGCCACGTTGCTGCTGCTTACTGGGAAGGTAGAAGAGGAGGGATGGAGGCAGCGATTAGGCCAGGACTGTCCAGCAGAAGTGTGGGATTGGCTCCCATCCCCATCCTAAAATCTAGTGTGTCTAATGACTACTAGCAAGAAAGAAATAACTACTGGTACCATAAGATGTAGTGGTGGTTTTAAAAGAGGGTTAGATCAATTCATGGAGAGGATAAGTCTGCCAATGGCTACTAATCAATGGCTACTGGTCATGATGGGGACCAGTGGATTATTGGTTCGTTTTTGTTTTTGATTTTATTATGTATTCTGTGTTTTTTATGTTGTGAGGCACCCTAAGATCTACAGATGGAAGATGGTATACAAATTTTAATAACAACACACAAACACACCTTTTGTATCTGAAGCATGCCTTGGAATACCAGTAATTCATTTTATTTATTTTTCCATTTATTTCCAAGGAGCCCAAAGTGGCATGCATAGTTCACCTCCTCTCCATTTTATCCTCACAAGAATCCTGTGAGATAGGTTAGGCTGAGAGTCAGTGACTGGCCCAAAATCGGCCAATGCATTTCATGGCCAAGTGGGGATTTGAACCTTGGTCTCCCAGCTCTTAGTCCAACCCTCTAACCACTACACCACAGTAAACAACACTGGGAGGAGCCCAATGCCTTCATGTCCTGCTTGTGGACTTCTGTGGGAAAGAGGACTATGTGCACCTTTGGCCTGATCCAGCCGGGCTCTTGCTATGTTCTTAACTAGCAGCCATCTCCTGTTGAGAATTTCTGTCACTGTTAAGCTTCTCAGACTTATGATTTGAGTTTCCCCCCCCCCCATGGCATGACACCTCTTATTTATTGCAACATATTTATCCGTGGTTCTTTATTGTTGGGCCTGCTTTTACTTCTTCCTTAACCTTATTAACCCTTGATATCATTTGACAGCTTAACACCCTCGATTACTCTGCAACATTCACGATAAGAGCTGACACGGAACTAATAGCAGCCTTTTTATTTCCAATCTACGAGGTCACATGAAACTGCCCTTGTCTGAACCCTGCAAGATTTCCTATAGGCGTTTCTCTTTTTCTGTGGGTTTTCAACTTAATGTGTCTCTACAGGTCTGTCTGGATGTTAAAAATGGAATCAGATTCCTGCTAACTTTAGTTACTGATAATGTACCCCTTGGAATATGAGGAGTAACTTTTCCCTTTAGTAAAAGCCACTGGTAATATGATATGAAACCACTTTTGTGATATTCTCTTCAAGCATCATGGCATTTAAAAAGAAAAAAAGGAACATCCACAGATCTTTAACTTGAAGGTATCTTTGATTTTCGCAGTTTAAGTGGGAGACTGGAATGGCAATGGCTATTCTCTTGAACTAGAATGCTGGGTTTAAGTAGGACATTAAAGCAACAGCATGATAGGCTGATATCCTCGGCTCAGTTGTTCAGCATGCATGGGTAGCCTAAACGCAATGAATTCAGGTCAGTAATTACAGATGATACCCATCATAATGCACCATGCAACCAAAGCAGTTATTTATTTCACATGAGTGACAAGGTTCAGGCCTTCCAACTAAATTGGGCATTAAATGAACACAAGAGTCTCTCAGCTACACAAATATGCAGAAAGGAGAGCTTAGTGCAGAAAGGGTAGGATGGCTTTGAGTGAAACTACGACCAATGCAGGAGAAAGAGCTTTCTTCAGAATTAGTCTATAAACACACTAAAATCTAATTGACCAGAAAGGCTTGCTGATCAGCCGCTGGGATGAAACAAAGTGCTATCTGCACAGAATTTAAAGAGAATTTAGCTCACTAACAGCTCTAATTTGCAAGCTGTCTGAATCATTGGCAGGAGCATGAATTACCAATTTCACAATGTTGGTGCTCTATTGCAAATCTTTGGATAATGGGCTGAGTGGTAGCATACCAAGTTGATGTTTTGAAGCAGCCACCATGTGCACGTATATCCTGAGCTCCATGCTTTAAAAAAGAAACTGGCCAGAAACTGGGTGCAGTTGCAGTTATATGATCCACTAAGCACAGAACTCTTTAAAAATAGTAGGGACAGTCGGGATCACTTCCCTACTCCACCCCTGAGTCTCCCAAGAAGAAAGGAAGTGACCTGGCAGAGAGGGAAGCCACCATTAGCTCTGCATTGTGTTTCTGAGTGCTAACAATAGCCAAGGAGGTTGTTGCCACCAAAGAGCAACTGAACAAAGAGGGTCCTGAACTGCTGTAGGCATCACAAGGCAATAACCGAAGAAGTGGGGCTGTTAGGTCAATGTTGACCTAATGCCAATCAGGATGATGCTGCCTTGCCAGTCTCCTACTTCTTTAAAAATACCACTGCAAGAACCTTATTCCTCCTCAGTCACCACTTACTTCCCAGCATCCCATCTCACTAGTCACCACTGTGCATAAATGTTCTGACCAACAGCACATGCAATATCCTCCCATTCCTTCGTCACTTCTGTATATGGAACTATGTAGCAGGTTAGGCAACATAGTACCTCTCCAGATGTTGTCAACTACTGCATCTCCTTTCAGCCCCATCTGGCATGGCCAATGGTCAGGGGTGATGGGGAGTTGTAGCTCACAACATCTACATAGAGGGCACCATGTTGGTTTCCCGCACTACATGTTGTAGCTCTGGTGGACATGGGAAGCAGACATGGAGCAATGGATCCAAACTACAAGAAAGAAGATTCCACCTAAACATTAGGAAGAACTTCCTGACAGTAAGAGCTGTTCGACAGTGGAATTTGCTGCCAAGGAGTGTGGTGGAGTCTCCTTCTTTGGAGGTCTTTAAGCAGAGGCTTGACAACCATATGTCAGGAGTGCTCTGATGGTGTTTCCTGCTTGGCAGGGGGTTGGACTCGATGGCCCTTGTGGTCTCTTCCAACTCTATGATTCTATGATTCTGTGATTCTATGATTCTATGATCTTCCACACTTACCAGCTATTCTTTTAGTCAGATAAAAAAATGATGAATAAAAGAGGGTGGGGGGGGGAAATGGCAAGATACCGTTGCTTTATTAGAAACAGTTCCAAACATTTCCTGTGCTGCAAGCCAACCGCACTGGGAAGAAAAAGATCATGGCCGGATGGCTGTAAACATCTCATGTTAAAAATAATACACAAGTTTCAAACTAAATCAAAAGGTTGCTAATTCACACAAAGTACTAGAGATTTAGACTTATCCATTTGGTATACAGTTCAGAAATGCATGGAATGTTGTAAAACATGTAAACCGCAACCCAGCAGTGATCTTCCCCTGTTGCTGGCAGTCTCTCTTGTTTCCCACACAAAAGCCCAAATCTGACCCTTCTATGAAACTTTTGCATTAGTAAAAATAGAACAGCTGGGAAATCATGGGCACTTCTAGGTTTTTGCTTTTTAAAAAAAAGGAAGAAAAGGAAAATCACAAACAAAAAACAACAATCCTTTCTCTGCAGCTTAAGTTCTGAGTAATCACCGCATGTCAAGACAATTACATTTTGTCCTCCTTTATGAGTTGTTTTGACAGCACTTTTCAAATGTTATGTAAAATGCAACCTAAAAGGGAAAGAAAATGCAACTTCCAAGATGCATTAAGTGGAAAATTTTTATTTTTGTCCCCCCCCCCCCATTTTTTTAAAGAGGAAGGCAGAAATGTTAATCTCATATTCCTACCGCCCCCATTTTCCCTATACTTAGAGAAAATATTAATTTCCGTGTCTGTCTTTAATACAATTTCCTGACTGAATAGCATCACATGCAGGAAAGAATATTTAGAAGTAGACACAATGAAAGAGCAGAGAGCTATAAGGAACCTTTCCAGAAATGCATAACATGTAGGGGTCTAGCCACAACCCTATGGGTGACATGTCTATATTCATTATGGATATGTGGTTTCAGGAACATGGAAGAGTATGTCTGAGCTCCAGAACAAAAACCTCCAGTGGGTACTCCTTCATTTGATGTGTCTAAACAGAGCTTGGATGGCCATCTGTTAGGGCTTCTTTAGCTGTGATTCCTGCATTGCAGGAGTTTGGACTAGATGGGTCCCCTTCAACACTACAATTCTATGATTCTAAATTTTTGATTATAATAAATAAAATAAATAATAAAATAATTTAAATATTTATACCCCCTTTTCAATTAAACATACCCAAAGCAGCCAACAGCAACAACAGATTAAGATTTTAAAATAAATAAAATAAAAACAGCAGACATCAGATTTAAGGAAATAAGCAAGCGGAGTTAAAATAGAACAACAAGCAGATACAATACGAATGGTAGTGAAAGCATAAGACCAGTTGTCTTAAAGGAGGGAGACACTTCTAAACAGGAAGATTTTCACACTGAAGTAAAAACCCGTCAAAGATGGGGTGAGGTGAGCCTCTCTAAGGCGAGAATTCCACAACCAAGGGACAGCCACAGGGAAGAACAATTCTGAAATTGTACAGAACATCCAAGCAGATCTTAACAAGTCTTATGCGCAAATGGAGCCATTGAGATGATCCAGCTATAAGTCACACAAACTCTCATCCTGTTTCATCAAAGCCCTTGTGGAAAGTAAAAATAAAGGTAAAGGATCCCTGACAGTTAAGTCCAGTCACAAACAACTCTGGGGTTGTGGCACTCATCTTGCTCTACTGGCTGAGGGAGCCGACGATTGTCCACAGACAGTTTTTCCGGGTCATGTGGCCAGCATAACTAAGCCGCTTCTGGCGAAACCACAGCAGCGCACGGAAACGCCGTTTACCTTCCCGCCAGAGCGGTAGCTATTTATCTGCTTGCACTTTGACATGCTTTCGAACTGCTAGGCTGGCAGGAGCTGGGACCGAGCAACGGGAGCTCACCCTTTCGCGGGGATTCGAACCGCCAACCTTCCGATCAGCAAGCCCTAGGCTCAGTGGTTTAGACCACAGCGCCACCCGCGTCCCTTTGATAAAGGAAGTGAGCAGAAAAACATAGCGCCCACTCTTCTTCATGAATTCGACTGTAGCAAATGCCCTGTGCCCCAGGTTCAACAAGCCACTGCCCTCTCCAATGGGAAAGTCCCATTTTGCATATGACAGTCCTTGCACAGGGCTTCCGCTGACAGGGCTGGTTAGGGGAATCCCACCTAATGACTGGAAAGCATCAACAAATGCTCTCAGCAGCTGCCCCATAGCCAATCCCTACCCTTGAAGACATGCCAGCCCTAAGCTTCAACACCTTCTTAAAAAATCAATTTATAAGCCACCGAATGCCAAGATAGACTTATGAGTAGTTTACAACTATAGAAACCTTATGCAATAGGCATTATAGATCTCCCTTGGTTTTAGTTATAGTTAACGGGCAAGGAGTTGGGACATTTTTGCATCTGCTACATGTTTAGCTGTTTAATTGGATTTTTGACAGGACATTTTCTGTGGGTGCTTTATCTGTTATTTCCCACCCAAACCTTCATAGATTCATGCATGCAAGCAAGCAAGCAAGCAAGCAAACACTTTGTTTAAGTCCCTGAGGATGAGTAACCCCAGGAAACCCCTTTTTCCTGGGGGGATGGGGAGAGGAACTATAGATACTCTGATGGTATTCCCAGAGCTACCAAAAGAGGTTTGGATGTTCATTTCATTTGAGCAGCCAAATTCTCCAGGCAGACTGGAAATTATCCACCTTAAACTTGGGCTTCTAATGCGCACCTCATTCCAGAAAACATGCTGTGCAAAATGAAATCACCGATACAGATCGACAACAACAGGGATGGCAGGAGGCAGGGAGATGTTTAAAAAGAAACAGAAAAGCAGGTCGGAGGACAAGCTGCAGACATTTTCTACAGCTGATATATTTAAATGGGTGGAGACTACAACAGGAGAATCATAGAATTGCATGAATTAAAGAAACCCAAAGGCACTCTCAAAACTAGGGTGAGCACAAAGTCGCATGCTGGGAAATGGATTTCAATCCGCTGAGGGATGCTGCATATGAATTCTTGCATTATTTGTGCTCCCTAAATGACTGGACCAATGAAATGTATAATTTATACTGATATGAACTGTATGACTGTTCTGCATTCTATAGCTGTGTTTTGTACTGTTATTTAATGTTGCTATAAAAACTGAAATAAAAACATTTGTTTTATTCTTTTAAAAAACAGAATCTATCTTGTGATATTTCTCAGGGAAGCTGGACATCTGGAGTTATTTGTTTTGGTCTAAGTAGGCTACTTGAGTGCACTTGACATGTGGTTCAAAAGTAAATGTCTAAATATAAGAATTCAGAATATTACCCAGTTACCCAATTTCTTCTGAAAGCATTCTGTTGGGTTGGGGGGAGGGGAGAAGAGACTTTTAAAAAGAATACTAAACTTTTTTCTCCCAGTGAAAAGAGGTTTTAATTAACATGGCTGGGGGAAAACTCATTGTGAATTTCTTAGCCCCCTCTGGTTAAGCACAAGGCTTTTGCAAAAATCATCTGGCTGGCTAATGATTCACTATTAACCTGTGCTTTGAAGAGAGCTCAACATCAGCCCAAACAAGGATAATGCTTTATTTTTATTTTTGGTCACAATGTGAAGTAATAACCATTCTCATGCACAGCAGAACAGTTGTGACTCAACTGCTGTGAGTTAGAGATGTAAAAGCAGAAGGAAAGAGAAAAGATACGCCCACACAGATTTTCATCAATAGTTTCTGCACATCTGACGCAGCGCATCTCATTGCAGAGAGTCCCACAGCTTGGTAGTAAAGTACATGCTTTATATGCCGAAGGTCCTAGGTTCAAACCCTGGCATCTCCTGTTAAAAGGAACAGAGAATCAGTGCTGAGGAAGATCTCAGCCGGAATCTCTGGACAGCCACTGCTGGTCAGAATAGACAATACTGAGCTACATGGACAAATAGTCTGACTATGTGTAATGCAGCTTCCTGTATTCCTACAATCCACATAAGCATGCTTCCCCCACCCCAGCTGGTTATGGCCCTCTTGCTAATCCATGCTGCTAGAAGAACTTCCAGGAGAAATGGAGCCTGTGCAACTTTGCACATTTGGCTTCCAATTGTAAGCTTTGGTGACATTCCATGGGAAGAAATACATGCTTTGCCCCAGAATAGACTCTACACTCTTAGGCCTCATCTGCACTATACACTTAAGGCTCTATTATACCACTTAATTATAGTTTCCCCCAAAGAGTTCTGGGGACTGTAGCTTGTTAAGTGTGCTGTGTTATTAGGAAACACAGTGAGCCCCATGTGATTGGCTAATTCCGGGATTCTCCTGTGGGCCAATCAGGTTGCGGATTCACCTCCACCTGGATCTGGATTGGGTGGCTCCTGTGGCCCAATCAGACTGCTGCATTCTGGATCCTATTCAACTCAGTACATAACACCATCCAAGCAGAAACCTGGGTGAGGTAACTATTTATTAGAGAGGCAATGTGGTGTAGCACTTGGGCTAGGATTAGGAAGACCCAAGTTCAAATCCCAACTCCAGCAGCAAATCTATTGGCTAAACCTAGTCATTCTCTCTTGGCCTGACCCACCACAGAACATTGTTTCAGGGAAAATATGTGGAGAGAGAACTATGAAAAGCTATGATAAAAAATGCATTTAATCGTAGTAAAATAATAATTTGGACATACCTAAAGAATTGATGGCTATAAGCAAGATACGTAGGAGATTAATGCAATTTAAGATTTTCATCACAACAGGTCACCATATTATCCTAGGTCTGATAGTAGTGGCTTCTTTGTATTATTTTTTTAACAAAATGCATATGCTATTTAGATGCTTATTAGAACAAACAAACAAAAAGTCCCTCTTACTCACATGGATTGTTGACCTGTTATGATGAGCTCAATTACGACATGACCTTCCTTTATAATGTTATTTGTACAATTAGCGTTTCACATGAGACCATACAAGCTAGCATATTTCTTTTGGTGTATCCCACAAATTATGCTGAGATGCTATCAGAAACTCATTACAGTTGTTCTTGTACCAGAAATTCTCAGCTAAGTCATCAAGAAGGAAAGAGAGAAAGCTGTTTTTACTGTCTTTTTGCCCTACTGAGTAGAATGAATGTATTTTTCTACTTTTCCCAACCATAAGGTATGAAAAGTGATGCTAACATGGGTACTGTTAATTTGTTAAGACTTCCTTAATGGAACAGTTCTCTTCCATGTTAATTGGCTGTCACTGAAAGCTTCAGCTAACTAAATAAAATAGTTTATTCTTTGAAACAAGAAACTTTGATTAAGGTTTCCAGATTGGCTTATACTATACATATCATTCACTCTGCAGGTAATAACCATAGCTGTCAACTTTTCCCTTTTCTTGTGAGGAATCCTATTCGGAATAAGGGAATTTCCCTTTAAAAAAGGGGAAAGTTGATAGCTATGATAATGACCCTAAAAATAAAAGCTATTAGGCCACTATAACAATCCTTACTAAAAACACCTGGACTCATTTAGGCACTTTCCTCTACTCATCCCAATTTCAAGTCGCAAGCAGTGCTCACACCC
This sequence comes from Podarcis raffonei, assembly GCF_027172205.1. Classification (NCBI taxonomy): domain Eukaryota; kingdom Metazoa; phylum Chordata; class Lepidosauria; order Squamata; family Lacertidae; genus Podarcis; species Podarcis raffonei. Next base: position 67,987,056 of record NC_070603.1, read on the forward strand.
TGTGCTTCCAAAGTTTTATAAAGGATAACCAGGATCAAAGTGGACAAGATAGCAGAGATTTGTGACTGTACCTCCATCTCCTCTATATACACCAGCCTTCTGCTTTCTAGAAACAGTGAAGCTGTCATGAAGTCAATCCCATTTTTGAATACATGGTGACATCACTGAGGGCAAACAAAGTGAGGGCATTGCCTATGAGCTTTGTTTGCCTTCAGTGATGTCAGCGTGCAGCCAAATCTGATTAGTTTCATGATGATCTCATTATACTGTATATAGAAGGCAACTTTTGTAGAACAACGGCACCCAAGCAGCAAGCAATTGGAGCTGCAAAGAGATGTTTAAAAGTGCTAAGGAGGAAAGTACCAATGGGGAAAATTCACCCACAGGAGGACATACTTAAGTGACTGCAGAAATTAACCTCTTTTTTTTCTTTTTTCTTTACTCCTTTCCGTGTGTTTTCCTCAAAATCAATTTTTAAAATGGCATGTTTAATTGGAGAGAAAAACATTCATGAATCATGCTCTCTTTTGGCTCAGTACCAGTTTGTATAATAAAAAGTGCTATAGAAATGGTAAACAATGTGAAATGTTATAGCACTTGCAGGCCCAGAAAGCAGGAAGCTGGACACCTGAACAAACCTGAGGCAATTTTGTGCATATTACATCCCACTATTTTCTGACAGACTTTTCCTTCCATTATGTGATACAGGAAAAGAAGGTTATTTTATTATATCACCAAGAGGACAGGTTTCTTACGGCTGCTAACTGTAAGCCCAGATCCTGGATACAGACGCACACAAGTATCAACAAATACAAAGAAAAACATAAGGTTTTTCCTTTACACTTTAAGGGGAAAAAGCTTCACACAGCTTCCTCCACTTGACCTAGCGTAAATTCCATCAAACTTCAAAAACAATACTTGGAGGGGCTGGAGGATGCAGTCCGGAAATTGAGGAAAGACTTTTCACAAAGTTAGGAAATCTTTTTTAGAGAGAAGACTTCAACTGCCTCACAGTTGCATCCAAACGATGTGACTTGATGGTAATTGGATAAATAATAAGATCTGGAGAGGGGAATGGCTGCGAATAAGGTACATTTTATGGTAAAGAGAAAAAGGTGTCATCTTCAGAGATACTAAAAGCATTATGTAAATAATATCCACAGATAAATAATTAATTATTGGTTTAATGTTTAAAGCTGTAAAATGCGCTACAGTTTACATCCAAAACATTTTAAGGTGACAGGGAAATCATTTTTATTGTAATGACAGTGAGCTGTCCATGGTTGACTGATTTAGGTTTTATCTTCTCATGTTAGAAAATGTTTCTGTTTTCTTTGGGAATTCAATTATCAGAGGATGTTTAATAGGATAGGAAGTCTGATTCATGCCTTTCAGGAACTACCAAAATGAATACTGTCCCATCGTTACAAAAAAGAAAGAGCGTGATTATAAAGCTGTGTTTTTCCTAAACAATTTTGGTTTATAAATCGTTTTTAGCACTGTCTTTAAATTGCAGGTGCAGTCTTCCTGAAATTTCATCCAAATATTTAGAGAAAGTGGGGGGGGGGACTTCAAACAGAAGACAAGACATGATTTCATTGTAGATTTACTGTATTTCTTTTAGAAAGTGCTGCTGGCTATCAATAAATATTTCTTTTTAACATTGCCATTATAGAGTGGCAAGGATGAAAGGATGGAGTTGCTTTAAGAGAGAGAGGGGTGGGGAGAGAGACTGAGGAAAAGTACAACAGAGATAGGCTCCTATTGTGTAATAATCAGTCCACATTTCAATGAATAAGTAATATTTTTCACAAGCTGAAGTTAGATAGTGGATTTATTTAACCTCTGAGGGTCAGGTAATAAATACTAAGTGAATTATTCAACCCAATGGCTAATCAATACAATTCAGTGATATATTTTTTGTGTTTCATAAAAGGTTGTACACTAAAGGCAGTGAGCAATTATGGAAATTGGGCCCGAGTGGCACTCAATTCTCCTGTTACTTGAAACCCCGGCACCACTACCTTGACAGCAAATCGATTAGTGCGCTCGTGAAGCAGCTCTGTGACCTCTGACCTGCTTCCAGCTCCGTCTGACAGCCTAGAGAGTATTTTATATTTATTTTATTGAATTAACTCCATCTTGCCTGCATGGCGCTCTACACATACAGTAGTGATGGAACAAGGAGGCTACAGGCCTGTTAGCTTAAGGATATGCTCGGTAGGTGCAGCTAAGACGAAGCAGAGCAGATTCCTTTGTTGCAGGCTTCAGTGCATTCTACTTTGCTTGGAAAGGGGGCATTTCCAAGTACATCTGAAGATTAGCAAATCTTACATGACACAAAGGGGTCCCTTACCAAATAAAGGGCTCTCTTTGAAAGGATGTGTTTTCAGGCACTAGATAAAGCGTAACAGTCCAGTCCTCACCAGGTTTACATGAAAGGAAGCCCCACTGATTTCAATGAGACTTTCTCCCCAGTAAGTATGCTTAGCAGTACTGTCTTACTAGTGTAAAAGGAGACCACTAAAGATTAATAGCATTTTCCACCAGGAAATTACAATCAACGTAAACCACATAAAGCACTTTGGGGACCATTTAATTGGTCTAGCCATGGCACCCAGAGGGCCCAGTGGCGCCAATGACAAGGCTTATCATTGTTCTCCGCTTTGAGAATTATTGTGAACTTAAAAGTGGATTATATATATTTCCCCCCCACATAAACCAGCCAACCAGAGAAGGTTGAGGCGCTGTACATATTAAGCCTACTTGAAGATGTGATTTCCCCCTGAGCAAAGATCAACCACGATGCAACTTCCTCTGGGGCCAAACCCACCAGAGCAAGTGCAAAAGATCAATACAATACAAATGCTGCCAGGGTAGCCTAGCAGGAGAGTCCTGTCTTCCTTTGTTCTAATTTTCGGGCAAAATTCCAGACACAAAGGCTTGCTCCAGAGAGACAAAGCTGACAGACAGCAATGCCTTGCTCTCACATCTACACAATCGGTTCTGGTTCCTTTCAGGCACTTTGGAGGCTCCCTTGAAAACCTGGCGGCACCACAGACATCCGCTGTGTTAACAATTTGTGGGGTGTTTCATTGTAAGGAATTCCATATTAAACACATAAAACATCATCGGTGATTAAAGCAAACAGATATGTGCAATACGGCTATCTAAATGTTTCCAGGGTGCCATGGAAAATCTAGAATGGAGAGAGGAACTGTGTAACTGTGTCAATATGTGGTGATGGCAGCATGGCTCTCCTTAGGGTTTCTTAATATGTGAGATTCAGGAGTGGCATCCAGCTGAGCTGTTGATCTAGTGGAGGCTGCTAATGGAAGAGGAGAGGAGGTGATTCCGGCCTATCATGTGCTTCACCCTTTGGGGGATCCTTCAAGAGAGGATTGGGGTGGGTAAGGCTGGAGGCTTCTGGGAGACGGAGAAAGATCAGCTCAAAATGCCTCCTCCTCTCTTCCATTAGCAGACATGTTCCACTAGATCAAAATGCAAGGGCACCAAATGAATATAGCCCAGGGTTGTATTCTGACTTTCTTCTTACCCGGAAGGTGGGCCTGTATGAATCCAATATATCTCTCAACATTTAAAAGAAATTTACCCTTCCTCTTCCATGTACCCTATGTTTTACCTACACTTTTTCTACACTATTTTCTATTGAGTAGAACTAGTTCTTACCTCTGTCATCTCCGCAATATTAAAGTGACTGACTGACTGACTGCACAAGAGAAGCAAAGTATTCTCAAAATGGAAACTTGTCAGAAACCAGCCCTAACATTACTACCCAGTATTAAGCATTTTATTCCAGAAAACCCTTTTGCACATTTATATGACTCCAAGCATTAAGCCACAAATTATTATATTTGTCTCCTTTGCTCTCAAGAGCTGTACATGTTTCAATATTATTTCCATTCTCAGAAAATGCATTTTCAAAAGTTATTTATTTTGCACAGGTTGTCATGCTGTTATATTGTACTAGTTAAAATAAAACTGCTGTAGGCTTCTGCGTACATTTATGTCCCCTACCACACAATGCCACAGGAAGCAAGATGTTTCAGGTTTTATGCGTTTTTATTTTAAATCTCAACATCATCCTTTATCAGAATTGGTTATTTTTTTTAAAAAAGCAGTAAATTCAGTTACCTAAAGTAATTTGGCTGTAAAACTGCCTTCATGTGTTAAAAAGCGTAGTTTTCTTCTTTAAAAAAAATCATTTTACATGTAAACATGACTCTTTTTTTGTTTGCTATCAAGTTTCAACAGAGTTTGCACTATTTAAACCTCTCACACACCCCCATCATACTTATTCAAGTGGTGGCTAATCGTGTATAAGGAGCATTCAAGCTAACCTGGTTACCTTTATAACATCTGACTGCCAAAACAATAAAAATGCTGTTACATCATTGTTACATAATTATACTAACATTTATTTTTGTGATGCATTCTCCCCACTAAACAATTTCTCCATAAACTGTCAGTTCAGTCATTTCTTATGACAACAGGAGCACCAGCTTGACACAATGCCAACAAAGGCTGTTCCATTCCTTGCGATAGAAGCAGATCCATGTGTGCATTTGTTTGTCTGTCTATTTAGACACAGGCTGACCTGCTCCCCTCCATGGAAAGGAAAGGGCTGGTCTTTGCAGATAAGAGCTATGTATGCATGTTGCAGCTCTGGTACTGGGTTCAAATCCCTACTCAGCCATGAAGTTCACTCCGTGGCTTTGGACAAGCCACTGGCCCAGTGTGCATGTCAAATTAAATTATAGTTTATGGTTCCATATGAATGAGCAGTCTGCCAGTGCACACAGTCCTCAAAAGCCTCAGCTCATACTGCAGCCATGCCAGGAAGGAAACATGCCAGAGTCTGGCTTATTGCTACATGCCAACCTGGACTTGTGGTTTGTTTCCTCCAAAAACAAACCTTGGTGTCCATTCATGATTTGTTTAAAAACAAACCAACCATAAGCTTGGGTTCATATGTAGGCGCTGGCTTGTTTCTTCCATGCTGCAGGAGTGGAAAAGAGCAAATCACTGATCATACCTGCATGCTGCTCATTCACATTACACCATAGTTTATTTTAACTATGGTTTCATGTGTTCTATGAACCAGACCCCTCTCCCTGACCTCCCTACCACACAGCATTTTCTTAAGGCAAAATGGTAATCCATGCACATCACCCTGAATAGAAAGGTGGGATACAAATGTTGCTGGTATATTAGAGAGTCTCTGTCCAATTTTACGGAAAGCCAAAAGGGATAATGACTTCAAATGGGGAAAATAAACATCTACTCATCTACAATTATCTATAGATCTATAGCTTGATGGTCATTTTCACTTGCAACACCTTGCAGTCATTAAGTAACCAATCCATGTGCTCTGGTATAAATTGAGAATTACAGAAGAAATTTCAGGTTTGGAAAATCCCCGGGCCCACCACAGTAGCTATCTATGTGAGCAAAACAGAAAGCAGTTAGATTCTTTCCTTTAAAAGAATGGAAAACAAGGAGGCACACGGGGAAAACAACAATGTGGTAAAAGGGCAAGATTCAAAAGATCATCTTTCAAGCCATAGAGATATTGTCACAAAATGGAAATCTGACCTAAGTGAAGCCAACAGAAAGGATATGGTTATAGCGAGCACAACAGACTCATTTGTCATGCCCATTCCATATTATTTGTCATCTAGTGGGGGGCTATAAATATTGGAGCACCTCTCCTGTAAACATTCCACCTGTCTGATCACATGGCAAGGGCTAATTCCTGTCCTCCAAAATTGGGTGCTCTCAGGCACTACAGGACCGTAATGCGAGAGACAGCCTTACATGGTGCTGAGAAACTGCTGCTCTCATCCGCAGACAGCTGAATTAGAGGCAGGAAAAAAGGAAAAGCTTAAATATTTAATCAACAGATCTGCTAAAGCTCAGAGCTAAAGCTCTGAAAGCACTCTCATCTCAGCATCCATGGAAGGAGCTCTGAAAATGGCTCTGATCCAGATTATAAGAGGACACCCCCCCACCCCCGCCATCCCTCCTGAAGTAGCTCTGGCAGAGACCTATCAGGAAATCTCTCAGAATTCCTTTAATCTTTCATTTCTTTGCTTGGTCACTTGCTGGCCACACAGTGTGCCTACCCCTCTGCACCTCTGGAAGTTGCCAGTTGTATGGACCTGGTTTTTTTATATATAAAACAACAGACAACAACAACAACAGGAAAACCATTTCTGAGAAATCAGAAGTGCAATAAAATACGAGCCCGGCAATGCCTTCATTTTAATACAATAAGAAATCTGCTAACATTTCCCTCCTTAGCATTGCTCTTGATTAACAAGGAGGGGAGAGTGGAGTGTATTTTAAACACCACAGAGTTCTTAAGCTCTGTGCCAAAGAACCATCCATTAAATGCAATGCAGGCTATAAATCACCATTTTGGACCCTGCTCACAGCACATGAATCTGTTCTCCCCTTTGATATGCCTGTACAGCTTTCATTGACACTAATGGGACTTACACATGCTGCTTATTAATGGATAACTAGACCTCTTGCTGCGTCAATTTATGGATGATGACCAAGCTCTGCATAAGGATAAGGATGTACAAAATATACTTGTACATATCTAGAATTCGGGTTTTCTTCTGGTATCCAAAACAAAAGGGCTTGCTTAGGGTTCCCCAGAATTTTCAGGGGCTAACACTGCCATGTCAACAAAACCAGAAGTGCCCAGGTTGGGGAGGGGGCGGAAATGTTCCAGTGGGGGGGAATACTCTTCTTGTGCCAATTCAGTGGGGGGTTTTCTGCCTTCAATAGCTATGTTCTATTGCTTCAGTGCCATTTTTAACATTATCAAAGCAGCTTTCTTATTTTAAGCAGCGATGATTTTATTCAGTCATAACCTAACCTCTGATCCTTTTTCTTGCTCAGGCTCACTGACCAAACCCAGCTCAGTAATAACCATTTTTTTAAAGATAAGGTAATCAGAACTGCATACACTATTAAAGCATTTCTCATGCAAAGACACACCTCTTCCAGCAGGGTCTTTGGATGGTGGCAACTGCAACTGACATAATTTATGAATAGTTTGATGAGGAGGCATTTATTGTGAGTTGCATTGAAATAATGGGTTCAAAGTTACTGTGTGGTACGCCTGTTTTTCATGGATTGTATCCAACACCACCGTTTCACTTGCTCGTTTCTGCTTGTGCTATGGAACTTCCCCCTCTTCTCCTCTTGACTACTGCCCACCCTCCAGAGAGTTGGGAAACACAGGGGACAAGGCAAAGGGAAAGGGCCTTGGTGCAAGCAGAACTCCACTCATGCAGTGCCCAGGCCTTTTTTCTATTAAATTAATTGATTCAGTTTCTAAATAAAATGTGTCCAGGCATATTTTTGCATAAAGGGAACTCCTTATGTGTTTCCCTTAAAAACTTCCCCCAAAGCGATGTGTTTTTCAGGAGGGTGGAATGTTCATAAAGTGCATCTACTTATTTGCTTCTGTACCCCTTGTGCTCTCTGTATTTACAGTGGGCAGAAATTTTGAGGAAACATATTCTGAAACACCTTTTTGTATATCTGTGAATATTACTCTTATTTCCATGTGTCCTGAATACTCTGATATTGATGGCATCTGTGTGCATACTTGCATGCTTCATTACACTCAGTATATTACTAGCTATATACACTATTATAAATAGTGTTTCTCAGCTGAAGACACACCTCTTCTGGCAGGTTTTTGGATGAAGAGAAAATAGTAAAGATCAACTTTTTAAAAAAAAACCCAATGAAAGCTGCATCTTCTGCCAAGCAACTTCAGATTCTGGAATTATGTAAGTTTTTAATGGGCAAAATGGACTGAAGTGCAACTAAGACCAAACCAGCTTGGCGATCACCATAACATCACCAATTCAAATCCCATCACTCTTCACCTCTCATAGATTTAAGCTGCAATCCAAAACTTTATTTCTTGGGGGAAAGGTTCCACTGAACAAAGAATTTACTTCCAAATAAACAAACATAGTGTTATGTACTGAGTTGAATAGGATCCAAACTGCAGCAGTCTGATTGGTCCTAGAACAATAGGATCCAAAAGGCAGCAGTCATCATCATCATTTATTTATTACGGCCATAGGCCCATACAGGTAAAAACAACACATAAATAACAGCTTGTGCCGTAAGGAGAAAAAAAAACAATCGCTAAAACACCACTATAACAATAAAATACTATAAAATGGAAAGGCATGCTACGCCTTAATTAGCTTGTAGAGCTCCTTGGCGTCGCTTTTGGGAAAGGACAGCAACTAGGAACCTAGCCACCTTCAGGGTCGTGTGGGTATCCTTGTCCTGCAAGATTTGGGCAAGGTGGAATTTTGGTGGGGTACCCTCTAGTTTCTGTATGATTGATCCCAACAAATTTGCCCGTGGCACATTAAACAAGGGGCAAGTGAACATAATGTGCTGGAGCGACTCCGGCGTCACCTTATCACATTCGCACACGGCGGGGGCTTGGCCCTTTGAGAACCTATGTCTCAGGACATTAGAGGGAAAAACGTTAAACCTCGCTTTGGATAGGCAGCAGTCTGATTGGTCCTAGAACAATAGGATTCAGAATGCAGCAGTCTGATTGGTCCTAGAACAATGCAGCAGTATGATTGGTTGGAAGGAACCACCCAATCATGCTCCAGATAGAAGTGAATCCACAACCTGATTGGCTTACAGTAGAATTCCGGAATTAGCCAATCATGTGCAGCCCATTGTGTAAATAATGTATATAAAGCAGATGCTTTGAGGGGACTTTCATTCATTTCCTCCTCACCACTATGAGCTGAATAAAGAGCATGAAATCACTTTGCGACTCTGAGTATATTTCACATAGGGATCAGTTTGCTAGTCATAAAATCAAAGCTAGAAGCATAACAAGAGTTAAAGTTAAAAAGGTGCATCTCCATCTCAGCCAGGAAAAAAAAACAAGACATTGCAAAAACAACAACAACAACTCTATATCATTGGCTCAATTGACCTGAGGGGAAATTAGTCATTCAGTTAAATCTTCAGCATGAAGCACAGCCTACCTATCAAGTCTCCTTGAAAGAAAATATTATTATAGCACAAACATTATTAGGCCATCCCAACCAATTTCCCATCTCTAGTTGACATGTTCCTTGATGCTCACAGAACAGAAAGCAGGGAGTCATGTTCTTCTTTAGAAGTAGTGGTTAACATATATAATTCATAAATCACATTTCTTTAGACAAAGGGATTGTAACTTTATAATCAGTTTATTCTGTCCATTCACAAAGTCATTGAATCAGTGTGTGCTGTGTTACCTTGATTGACATGGAATACAATATGGCCTGTATGATAAATAAATACATCCATTCACTCACTCAACCAATAGACATGGACTGTAGGAGTTATTCAGTGATGTAAACATAGGGAAATGTGTCTGGTCTGGAAAGCATCAAGCCTGATGAGGAACAGTTGAGGGAATGGGTTACGTTTAGCCTGATAAAGAGGAGACTGCGAACAGATACAATAGCCAGCTTCAAATATCTAAAGGGCTGTCACACAGAGGATGGGGCAAGCTTGTTTTCTTCTGCTCTGGAGGGTAGGATATGAACCAATGGCTTGAGGTTGTAAGAAAGGAGATTCTGACTAATCATGAGGAAGAACTTTCTGACAGGAAGAGCTGTTCGACAGTGGGAATGACTCCCTCAGAAGGTGGTGGGCTCTCCTTCCCTGGAGGTTTCTAAGCAGAAGTTGTATGGCCATCTGTCAAGTATGATCTAGTTGAGATTCCTGCATTGCAGAGAGTTGGGCTAGATAACCTAAGGGGTCCCTTCCAACTCTAATTCTATTATTCCTAGAACTGCCTGGGCTCCCAGTGCTCCCATTCACAGCTGGGTCAAATCCTTATTTGGATAAACTTTGCCAAAACTGAAGTATAAGAAGTTCGTGATGTGTACTGAATGCCGCCTGGATGTTATTTATTTTGTTATGCTAATAAACCCTGCAACAAAGATTGTTTGGGTTGCTAGAACTTCTCCCACAGTTGCTAGAAATACTCCCATAAGAGTATACAAAGCAAGAACACATGTAAGGATAAAGTATGTGTATAGGATATTCACATGCACTGTGTGTGTGTGTGACATGCATTCAATTGCCCTTAAACATGACCCAGCAGTTTGCATTTACTGCAAAATTAATGGAAAGGACACCTAGCCAATTCTCACATAGCTATTTCTCCAGTCATTTTTTATGAAGAGCTTTACTGGAAAATATTAGTGAAGGGTCAATTCCCTTCTACATACCAAATGACACTTTTGAATAACTGTGTTGTGCGCAAAACCATAAGAAGACTTATAGGACTGTCACAATATTTAACTACTCATTTTTGCTTGCATGATTGTTGCTGATATGACCACAGAATACTGATCTATCCAAAAGAGAATCAAAATTATAGAGTGGAACAGCAGGATTTATGAATGAGATAGCTTTGGCTGCAAAAGCATTCCCATTATAGCATTCTGCCACCACAAAACTGCTGTGTAATTGGAAGAGGATTTTTCCCAAGTACTAAAGCTATATTCAAACTGCCAAACAAAAGAAAAGAAGCTTGTCTGAATTAGTATCGTCACATACATAGTTTTCCCCTTCCCAGTTATTAAAAAATATATTGCCTTTTTCATAACTAGGTGCTTAAAATGGGTGCAGAAAAACCACACCTTCACCTGAGTAGAAAGGAGTTATTTAAGAACAAACATGTAAACTTAGTCGTATGCAGTGCTTTTTTTCCTTAAAAAAAATGTTAAGGGGTACTCTCATTTTCTTACTCATTTTGAAATACTGTCCCTCAATGAAGCCAAACTTAGGGTCGCAAAATGTTTAGGGGTATGCATACCCCTGCATACCCCCATAAAAATAGCACTGGTAGTATGGCTAATTTAATGCATGAATGCTTATTATCGTGAAGAGTTGTGTGGCTTTAAATAATCTTGTATGATCGCTCCTCTTGCATTGACACTACAGGCTCTCAGTCCACATCATCAAAAGAGCATTTAAAGGCCACATACTATGAAAGAATTCCTACAACAATGGCCCAAGAAAAATTACCAACCATCTAACCCGTGTCAGTCCCACATACGTTGGTGGCCATTACTGTCTTCATTTATTCAGCAGTTGTTATGCATTAACATGCTTTATAAACATCAGCTTGTTTGTCCTCTAACACACACATACCCCAAGCTTGGTGAAAATTACTCCCATTTTACAGATGCCAAATTAAGAGGGGGCTAAGGCCATCAAATTAGTGGCTGAACTAACTGAAGTGTCAACTGGCAGTAAATGCGTAGGAAAAAGCAAAAGGACCTCATATACCAGTCTGGCATGAAAACGCCATTGACCCTGATTAGTTCAGAAGCCCCCTAGAGGGCTCATGCAGTTCTCCATTTGGAATCTGCACTGTATCTTTCCCTTTTATAAAGTATTATTTCCAAGCCCCTGTAGTTTCTCCCAAACAGAGCATAAGAGTTCAGTGTATCTAAGCAAGCCCTTACAGTCCAAGGAAGCCCATCTGAACTCAACAGAGTGAGGCCTTAGCGCAAGATGAGACACAACAAAGAAACAGGAGCTGCCATAAAACAAGCAGGAGTTTGCATCAAGAGGCAGCATTATCACTTGTTTAAGTTTTGCAGTGTTGGATTCTGATTGATGAAGTAAGTGTGTGTGTGTGTGTGTGTGTGTGTGTGTGTGTGTGTGTGTGTGTGTGTGTATCATTGCCTCTGTGACTGATACACAGATGTAGACCTTGCCCAGAGAGTGTGCAATGTGAGGACTCTTCCCATAATTCCATGGCTCCTGTTCCTCCCTGGGTGGCATGTGGTTTGAACTATGCTGGCAGAACTAGCAATTATGATAGGTCTCTTCCATGTCTGACCTTCTTGCGCAGTGGCTAGTCACAACTGTTTGCTCCCTGCCAAAACACCCACAGTATATGGCACAAAGCTTCTTTCTTTCAGGGGAAGAAAAAACTGACAGGTGTCAGACTGCATTTTACATTTCCACAAAACTTTTCAGGGAGGAAATAAGCACACAGCCCCAATTTCATGCAGAGGGACAGCATTGAGAGTAATGTGATGCGGTCATGGGAGGTCAGATTTCCTGAAGCGCTCAGCTCCTGTTTAGGCACCATCATAAATGTCATAAGTCTTGGGTGTTGTTGGTTTTTTAAAAAATAAATAAATGCTGAAATCCCAAGAGCTCGTGCTGTCTTGCTATCTTTGAACTGGTTTCACAGAAGCCTCGTATACTGGGTGGCACACTTAGGAAGTGAGTTCTTGTGAAAACACGTCTCCCATGAAACATGGAGGGTATGGAGCACATTCAACATGACTGCGCCAGCCCTGTAGCTTCCTGGGCAGGATGGCACTAATGCAACATCCCACATGGCCTGTCCATCCCATAGGATTGGTGACTTTAGGTATTTTCACTGCCAGGCAGCCATTGAGGTGGGGAAGAAAGCAGGGGGCATCTGTTGGAGGGAGCAGAGGCAGGCAACCACTCACTCAAGCCACACTGTTCTGGCACATCGCTACTGAATAACTAGCAGTGCCGCATGTAGACAAATGATTTATTTGGCCAGCAAAGTACCCGCTTGATGCAGCAAGAGCTGCTCCTTGCCTTAGCTGCCTCTATTGGGATGTAACGCTCCCCTTCCTGTTTCCTCGCTCAGCAGCAGTAGCTATGTCCCATCTTAGCTGACTGTCAATGACTGCTGGCTGCCAATCACAGGGAAGGAACACGTATATAGCAGCACAGAGGCAACATAAATTACTCCTATTGCTCCAGATAAAGACAATGGCTCCTGATGACAACCTGAACACCATACCCGGACAGTCCACTGGTAGTGTCCCAAGCATGACATCTCATTCATTCATTCATTCATTCATTCATTCATTCATTCATTCATTTCTCTTTTTCTTCCTTTCTTTTCTTTTTTAAGGATACTGTTTTCAGTGTCTTTAAAAAGTGCTCTAGAATATTTATCTGGCCTCTTTTCACAACAACCATGTGAAGTAGACTTGTATACTTTTCACATTTTAAAGATGGTGAACTGAGGCTGAGAAGCCATAAAAACAGGGCTTTTTTTCAGCTGGAATTCGTTGGAACTCAATTCCGGCACCTCTCAAGTGGGTGCCATTGCCATTATAAGAGGGTTCTAGCTCCTCTTTTTCTAGAAAGATAGCACTGAATAAAACACCACACTGACCCAGTAAATCCAACACCAAATAGACATTTATACCCAAGTCTGTGCGAAAAGTACTGCTCTCTGAAGTGTCCCACTTTGAATACAGAACATATTTCCATAAATATGTCTAAATTTAAGAAACTTATTGATTAGATGCCGCAAATTAAAAAACAACAAAAGAAAATGCTACGTGGCATAAATAGGAGGGGGTGTAACTCCTCAGTCATGAAGAGAAGTGTCTAAAGGCGTAATGAACCGTTTTGATCTACTGAATGCTTTTATAAATATTTGAGTACCGTTTATTTGTGTTTTCCTTCTTAACATTGTAGAGCAACATTTTTTCTCTCCAAGAGCACTCATTTGAGGGGGCCATTGTGGTGTATTAGTTAACTTTCTAAAAGGAACATCAAAGGCTTGAGTTGAAAGCTTTAAAAAGACGAGCATATTTGCCGTACATTAAAGATTTTATGATGAGATGAAATGCTGTTCTCCAGAATAAAGATCTAAAAACTCCTAAAGTCTAGATCAGGAATGAATCAATGCTGTAACAAATACTACGGCTATTCTAAAAGGGGAGAGGGAGGCAGAGCAAATCCCTGGCAAATACTGCAGCCCCAGGCCCAGTGGATGATGTGGGAACATCAAACGCTTTAGCACTGCTGAAGGTAAGTGGGGTGCACTTATTCTGCAAGCTAGATGGGGCAGCACCATGAGTTCCATGACAAAGCAGAATGTGTACATAGTAATTGCAGTGGTACCTCTGGTTACGAACTTAATTCGTTCTGGAGGTCTGTTCTTAACCCGAAACCATTCTTAACCTGAGACGCACTTTCGCTAATGGGCCTCCCGCTGCGCCACCGGTGCGTGATTTCCGTTCTCATCCTGGGGCAAAGTTCGCAGCCGGGAGCAACTACTTCCGGGTTAGCGGAGTTCGTAACCCGAAGCGTTTGCAACTCAAAGTACCACTGTAGAAGCTTGTATCCAGTTCTGGAATTCCACTTTCACAGACCGTCATTTCCCTTTCCTCTCCTCCCACCACCTGCTTCCTAAATTCTGCTCAGGAGGGGCTCCAAACGTTTTGGAGCAGATTTTGAGGGTGCAGGGGAATGAAAGGAAGAGGACATTTCACTATGCAAGCAGACATCAAAATGGCAGCATTGGTCACAACCTATAACCTTTCCCTTAAAAAAGGCTAACTAGGCAGATTGGCACTTATCTTTGGCTGTTCTTCCATGTGCCTTGAGGCCACAGATCTTGTGGGGGGAGAGAATCACACCAATGCTTTACACAATTACTCTCATTCTGTTCTTTGAGGCTCTTGGAATTTATACCATAACATTTATTAGTATTTATATTAAATACTAAGTAACCACTATGAGAAGCAATAACAATAACAGCACAAGTCTGCACATGTTTACACAACAGAGATAAGTCTCGCCAAGTTCAGTGGGGGTTACTTTTGGGTAAGTGGGTTCAGGATTGCAGCCATTTGCACTACTGGGTACGCTTAGGTTTCAATCAACAGTGAAATTAGGTGCCTATTTTGCACTGAAACTTTTGTAACAGTCGCAGGCCCTCCAAAAAGCCCTGTTTTCCAGGGACAATCCTGGATTTGATCCCAGAATGTCCCCCTTTTTCTCTTGTTGTTTAGTCGTGTCCATGTCACTTCGTGACCCCATGGACCAGAGCACGCCAGGCACTCCTGTCTTCCACTGCATCCCTATTTTCATCAGAGAAATGTTGGAGGGTATGCAGTCACTTGTTAACAGCCACATGTGAAATCGCAATCGTAGATCAGTTTTCATGGATCTCTGACCCCGTTTGGACAACAGTTTGGACTCTCTTTGCATGTGATGAAGCGTCCTCATGCTTTCTACTTTCCCTATTCCCCATTTAACCCTCACTAACTATAGAAGTTGGTTTGAAATGAGAAATCCTTTAAGGGTAAAGGGCTCCCTTGCATACTCATAGTTAGGGCAGGAAAGCAATGGGAAGCAAGCTATCAGTGTATTTCCCGTCACTTAACATTTTAAAGTCTACATCATAGTAGAAGCACATACTTCATCACAGACATGTGGGGGGGGAGAGTCTAATCCAGATATAGCCTAGCATTATTTTTGACCAGCACATAAATACTATTAATAAATATGCATATCATATAAATAGGATTTAACCATGATTTCAAATCCCTGTAATTCTACAGGGAAGCTAGCACACAACTTTTTCTTGGATAGCTTACCCTTAGTGGGACCAGCTGAATAAGATTAGAAAAAATGAATCAAAGAAAGAGGCAGCCAGGCCCCACTGATATTCCTGATCTTACATGAAAATACTTTGACAAGCATGGATTGAGATCACACAGCAGAGCTGCCACATGCTACTTATTTTAAAGGCTATGCTACAATTTCAAGGAGGCCTTTTTTTCTGAATAAACGTTCTCGAGCAGTAATTTCCCTAATTTCAGAATGACCCAATTTCTCAGCATTTACTCCTACAGATGCTACTGTTCCGCGATGTCCCTAATATTTAAACTCTGAACCTGTAGTGCTATAAAGAATACAATGACCGAGGACCTTCCTGACACCGGTAAATCTCAAGAATCACTCAGAGTAGTTTAATTCTTCAGTGGAGACCAGAACCACAAGGCTAAGTTACTTATTCAACTTTTTTCACACCAGACTGAAAATCTCAAAGTTGTTCCACAAACTGTTCCCGACTTCCCTTTAAAAAAGTGGACTGGTACCAAAACCTACAGTCACAACGCATCTACGTAATTTTATCTGTTTGTTTAATAAGTCTAATTCTTTCCATATATTACTGAGATATTTTTAAAAACTATTATGTCTATACAGTTGCACACACATACTCACACATACAGTTTTTACAATTGCCGGACCATCATCCTCTTCGCCCGTATTTATTTATTTTGCTCCCAAAGTTTCTACATCTAGAGTAATTTGTACACATCTCTAACAATGTTAAATCCCACCCAATCCAGTTAAAATTATTCAAGCACTTCTTTAAAAAAAATTTTTAAAAAGCACGCCTTGTGTTTTGGAGCAGAATGTACTCAGCCATCCATTAAATATGACAAGGTCTGCATTTTATTTAGACATTGCCATTAATAATGAAATGATGTATGATTTCCATTCTTCCAGCTCTTCCTTCCCTACACAATCAATTATACATTTAAGAAAAATATTTAGTTGATCTAAACTTACTACAATTAAGCATTAGTAACATATCAGCCAGAGTTGGAGTGCATCAGAACTTGGTTGCAGTGGGGCAGTGTAAAAATATAATCTTTAAAGGTGTCTGCTGTACAAATTGGGGGTGGGCTCTAAAAACGCTCTGAAGCTATCCGGATACAGTAATTCCAACAATGTAATTAAAAAGACCAGGCTCTATTCACCTTATTCCTCACAAATGAATCCCAAGGAAGCGTTTTTGGGTTACTTGTGTAGGTCGATCAAGCACAGCTAGAGTGGAAGACAACTGCACACAACACTGTGAAAACATTGCTGACAACAACCTGCATCTGAAAGGAAGGGTATTGCCAATTCTTCTTTCACTGTATTGACATCTAGCAGCTAGGATTGCTACCCAGACAATACTTCACAGGGTAAACTATAAAGCTCTTGGGTCTGTACTATGTGATGCTGTTGGATTGTGAAAAGACCTAAGGAGCTGCAATATTAAGATGTCAGGGACAACCCCTGCAAGCTCCGGTCCTATCTGAGTGAGGAACATCTTAACAAAAAGGAACTGGTCTCTTCCCTAAACCCTAATAATGCAAAAATAAACCAGATTTTCCATAGATATCTGTCACATTAACAGTACAATTGTTCATTCATACAAAGCACTCTAATGCCAACCTATGTCATATTAAATATTCCAGATTGCCTATTTATTGAGCATTTATCCATGTTTGCTTGCACAAAGCTTATGCAATGGTGGTCAGACTCTGTCTGGTCTGTATTTAACATTCATTCCAATTTGTTTGCAGGGCGGTTCTACAATAATTAGCATTCATCCCGATTTGCTTGTGGCGTGCTTATACGTACAGCTTCCCCTAAGTCATTTGTTCATCCCGCACTTTTAAAGGCATTGCCCCCAACATTTTCTAAAAAAGACTGTTCTTTTTTAAAGTGGATTTGTTGCTCTTAGGGCCGCAGAGCCCTTTACACAATACAATTTAATTTTGTAAGCTTAGAGTTCCTGTGTGTGCTTGAAACCCTCCCGCAAAATAGTGACAGTCTTGAAGGAACCCATAATTTCTTGTTTTGCCATTCTTTTTCTTTTTCTTCTTTAAGAACTTTAAATAGTAGTGCTAGGTTCTCAGGCTCAGCAGCTCTGTGCATGCAGAAGAGATTTAACTCTTTCCTTCCACCCCACCATCTACTGAAAAACAGCTCTTCGGATTCCCCTTCATGGGAACAAGGCTGATCCTGCCCACTCTGTTCTGTATACAGTGGTACCTCGGGTTAAGAACTTAATTCGTTCTGGAGGTCTGTTCTTAACCTGAAGCACCACTTTAGCTAATGGGGCCTCCTGCTGCTGCTGCGCCGCCGCTGCACGATTCCTGTTCTCATCCTGAAGCAAAGTTCTTAACCCGAGGTAATATTTCTGGGTAAGCGGAGTCTGTAACCTGAAGCGTATGTAACCCGAGGTACCACTGTATTTCCTGTGTCATCATCATTCTAAGGTTTTGTATTCAGATACAGATGGTCATGTTCAATACATACTACTAACACATTATGAAAGGCACATACATAGTATAAGAAAATCCCCAACTGTGTCTTGGTTGCAATGTCCATGTATTATTATTATTTTTAAATTTTAACACAATTACCCCATCCTTAACTGGGACTTTATGCATATACTTATTTTGTACTCCAGTGTTTGAATGAGGGGTGATGAGGAGGAACTCAGCTCCCAATCTATGCATGGAGGAGCGCATATCAGCAAGGAACAGCTGAGGAAGTAAATGGCAGCTCTGGACGTGAGGAAAAAAGAAGCTAATGAAGGAAAATAGGCTAGAGGATGCAAGGAGGGCTGGGCAGAAAATGGAAAAGGCATCCTGGAGTCAAAGCAAAAAAAAAGCAATAGACCTCTGTGGCCTGCACAGAGACAGCTATTAGGATGCAGGAACAGCCAGCAAATGGGAGTCACTGGAGATTTACTGTATTCCACCTCCCTTGTCTCCTCCCCATGCACTGACTTTTTCTTTCTGTCCATACATATACAATAAATCCTCAGTGGCTCCTTATCTCCCAGGTTGCTTCTAAATCCTAATTGCCATCTATCTCCTGAGCTGTCTGCCTGCCACTTCCAGACCTCAAAGCCTCTGCGAGATTGCAGCTCAGCCCTTCTCCACCACCAACCTATATGGCAGGATGTGAGGCCTTTATGCCCTGCCCAAACACTCCAGGATTTCTTCAAATATGGTGGAAGATTTTTCATTGTATTGCAACACGCTGCAATTTAATGTTTGATTGTGCTCACAGTTCAGGGAGTAATGGGTACAGATGCTGCCTCAAGGGGGGGGTGCTTCAAAAGATATGTTGCTTGAGTTTTCTCACATAAATTAAAACATGAGATCCGTTTTTTCCTATCCGCTAGTGGAACAAGACTTCCCTTCCTCTTTTCCCCCTGAAGCCCTTCCCCCTCACCACATGCTGACCAGGGGAGCCTCTGGAGCAGATTTGGCAGAGGGATCTCTGGGGATCTGCAGGGAACAGGAGAGGAAGACAAAATCCACACACACCATGCTGGATACCAGTCCATCTAATGACATGGTACTGTCTGTTCTAGGTCCCAAGATCAACAGCCTACTGAGCCTAAGTTCCTGCTTGCTGGAGCAACAAACTTTTTTCTTATTTTCTCTAGTAAAGGGTTGTTGTTGTTGTTGTTTAGTCATTTAGTCATGTCCGACTCTTCGTGACCCCATGGACCAGAGCATGCCAGGCACTCCTGTCTTCCTAGTAAAGGGTACCTAATCTTAATGTGTTATCATCTCAAATCCTGATGTGCATATGCTATAGTAATCCCATTTCACAGGTCAGAAAACTGAGGCACAATGCACTGTCACAGAGAGACTGGCCGTTAAATCCAAATCGGAGTCACCCCACTTTCAGATCAACAAACCAACCCTTGGCTCTCTTTTGGTAATTTCTTGTACTGCTTTCACAGGACTTTGATCATTTGGATCAGACCCTCTTATAATGAGCAGCTTTCAAATATATATATTGTTTTTATTTGGGGGTATTCTTCACTCCTGTTTATTTCTCCTTATTTTTATGCTTCTTTGACTATGCCCAACTGCATCATTTTGGTTTCACAGAAGATGCAAACGAAACAAACGAATGCAAAAAAAATGTATTCAAAAACAGCCTTGCATTAGATGAATATATTTCTCATCCCTGGAGTTTTGTGTCTCCCACTCTTAAATTTTATAGGAGGGGTGTGGTAGCAGCCATCACCGAATGCAGAGTCTGTTTTCCCTACAAACCATTTATGTATACACACTTTTACATTCAAGTGAAAAGCAACATACCAACATGTTTTACTGAGTATTAATGCTGCGGAACAAAACAGATTTAAGTCACAAGTTGCCCCCAGATGATAAGAATCTGATTGGCTTTGCTTTTATTGCCTATTATTATTATGCATAATTATTTGGTTGGTCTTACAGCATATGGCACAGGTTTTGCAGCCAATTTATCTGAGCAGTAAGTTCAAGAGTGGTTCCCCCCACCCCCACCCCCTCCTTCTCCTTGCTTATGAAACCTAACACTACCTTAGTGATCACTAGGCCCCAGGCTTTCCAATGTGGCTTAACAGTAATTATACAAATGCTGAAAAGATGAAAAAGTGTTAAAAGTTCCTTACACCTAGTGACATGCTTTTGCCTCTTAAAGGGGCCATCATAAAAAATGAATACAGATAGCAGAATAGAATGGAGGTGGAGGGGGGGTGTAGAAATCTTGTCTTCAGGTTGAAAAGAAAATCTACACATAGCGTGGGTTGCTGTTTCTTTAAATCACAAGGCTTTAATCGTTTGCTAGGCTCCAAAAGAGGTTTTCCTGACCCCTGCTCTCCCTTTCCTTTAAATCTCCAAACAAACACCCAGTGTCCCAAATCATCCTGCCTCCACCTCCAGAGTGAATCCCTATAGTTGAGGCAATGATCTCTCCTTCTCACCCCCATGTGCGACTTATGTTTCTACTTTCACTGGCGACACTCTGGAGCCAGAGCTTTTCCGTTCAGCGAGAACTTCTGCTACATGTCGCTAACAACAACACAACACAGAGGCTGCCCCCTTCTTGTCCGAGCCTCGCTGCCCACCCTGAGCACAGCCCTATGGTCAGGATTTATAGCAAGGAGACACCAATCTAAGAACCGATTCATGGCAGGCTACAATGCCACTACTGACTGAAGGTAGAAGGGGAGGGGAGAGCCAGCAAGTCCCCGATTCTTCAGGGCTTCTGCCGAAATCCTAACCTCAGTTCTCTCTACAATACCAGCTTCTGCACACTGCACTCATTCACGGTACAGTAACCTTTGGTTCCTTTAACTTGGTCCTGGATCTTAGCTCTCGCTTTAAACAAGAAAAAAGGAATCATTGGTTTTTGGCTTGAAAAACAATTATCTCAACTTTTCGTTTAGGTGTTATTGTATAATTTCTTCCCAGCCCCTATCCCAGATTACTAACAAGTCAACCATTGATAAATAAAATAAAATAAAATCTTTCTAGAAATGTGCTAACTTCTAATTTTCCATACGCTTTTTTTTTATTTGTTTCTTTTGAACGGCGTTCACCACAATGATTCTCTGCTGAGAGCCCTCCATGCCGCTTCTGTAGGTTGCATAAAGAGCTCTCCAAGTTGGTGCAAATAATGTTTACTCCCACTTCAAGAGCCCTTCACGCTGCCAGAGTGGTGCAAATTGGCTTACACATAAATGAGAATGAGGCACCATGGCTTTCTTTGAAATAAAAGCAGGCTCTCCTTTAAGAAAAACACAACAACTGAGATCAGTAAGTATGATTAAGAGGTTAATTCAGTTTGGAAACACATTCGCTGGTGAAATATTCAGTGCTAGGCATGCTTAACTTTCTAGCAAGTGATGTTTAAGATAGACCAAGTCCTGGCAAAAATTATGCCTTGTCACTAATGGACCATGGAAAATGATGAGACACACTTCTCTACCTGAATACTCAGATGCTGAAGAGTCTCTAGGATGATGCCACACTACCTGGAGCCATTGTTTGGTCCAGTGCATAGCTGTCAACTTTTCCCTTTTCTTGCGAGCAATCCTATTTGGAATAATGGGAATTTCCCTTAAAATAGGGAAAACGTTGACAGCTATGGTCCAGTGATACGTCTGAACCTGGGTTCATGGTTTGCCTATGCCTGATAAACCAAAAGCCAAATGAACCTTGGCTACAGATCATGATTTGTCTGGAATGAGAAAAGCAACGAGCACAGGTTTGGACATAATGCTAAGTTAACTCCAAGGAGCATCAACAGGAGGACCAGGGTAGGGGTTTATTGCTCACGCTTAGCCATGGTTTAGTTTGGCATCACATGCAAAACAGTTCAATGTTTTGTTTTCTCAGTTTGCCTTGCCAGTTCTGCGGTTTCAGTACGTAGAATGCTGGACTTGGACCTGGGAGACCAGGGTTCAAATCCCCAATATCATGAAGCTCATCAGGTGACCTTGGGCCAGTCAGTGTCTCTTAGCCTAACCTAACTCACAGGGTTGTTGTGAGGATAAAATGGAGAGGGGAGAAAACAGGTATGCCACCACTTGAGCTGCTCAAGCAAAGACAGCACAGAAATCAAATAAAGAAATAAAGTCTCCATTCTACTTACAGTCACTTATCAAGATGGTCTGCCACTGGTTTCTCACAACTAACAGATAATTATAAGGAGATTCCATGCCTGTTCAAATTGTAATTATTTAATTCAAATATCTAATTAATCAATTCTAAAATATGCAAACTAGTTATAGAATACAGCTCATGATATAATTCTATGTGGCCCCTTCCAGAGGTATGCAGAATCTCTCCCCTACCCAGTCAGATATATTATTACACATTACTGTTCATATGGATGGTGAGTTAGACAACACGTTGGATCCAGATCTGCTGCTACATGAATGGAAAGGTTCATTCCATTCATCAGAGCCAGTACACTCTCCCACAACATATTCCTCTGGCTCCATCTCTTCCAATGCATTTTCTTGCCAGATTTGGAGACAGTTTTCCTTCTTGCAATCTCCAGTGCCAAATTACAGTCAATAGCTTCAGCAGGGGTAAGAGTTTGACTCGGCACATTTCACAATGATGGCACAGTTTGCTGTTGTGAAATGGCCAGGGTGCTTTGACATACCACTTCGATCTTTAGCATGAAACAGCTTTCTCTGCTTCTGCATCTCTTTCTCACACAAGACAACTTTTCATGCACAGAGCTCATTTCTCCTAGGATACTTGCTGCATTTTTACTTCACTACACTGATGTGCATTAGCTTCCAGTTGTGTGTAGTCAATGTGTGCATTTGCCAGTGATCTAACTGCATGTAACATTCAGGCAACTGCATATATGGAAGTGACTTGCATGACAAAAATTTGATCTTGTACGAAGAAGTCCTCGGTCTGTCATTTTGCTCTGAATGAAATACTCTCTGGGGCCGCCTTTCCTTCTCACTCAGTTGCTTAGTCTCACAGGCACTTGAGAATGAAATGATCAACAGCACCTCAATACTACTTCCTACCTCAAGACTACAAAACACCCAGGAAGCTTTGTAGAGATTTTGCCTGATCCTCGTTTCTCTTTCGACAACCTTTACCGGCCGTTGAGGATCTTGTGAATGAATTGCTTGGCAATTTTATTTCGAGCACACCGATTTGTACTACAAGCCTGAAGCGACAAATGCTTGAAGGGTGTTTTATTTTACTTTCTTCCCCATAATGCCTCCCAAATTCTGTCTCTATCTAGAAACCATGTCCAGGACATTGCTTCTGGCACATTTTAGAACCAAGCAGCACATCTTACTCCCTTGCGTAAGACATGTATGGACGCACCACAAAAATAATAATAAAGGAAAACATTAATAAATAATAATCAAGATCATCTGCAGTTTTAATGATGAGCTATTAAACGAACTGTAAAAGACACATAACTCATGGCACAAGACTGTACATTGTCAAAACTGGCATTAAAGTGTATGGAGATAATTAAGCAATAATGACCTCGGCATGGGGCATTTCCTGGGAATTAATGACCAGTTAGGAGGAGCTGATGTCTCGAGGCAAAACCGAGGGCCATTAACTCTGAATGGTCATTAATACTCAGGAAATGCCCTGTGCTGAGGTCATCGTTGTGAATGTAAGACAAAAATGAGAGAAAAGTAATATGTGTATGGATTTTTGTTGACAATGTTTAAGGCTGATAGGGTTTCATGTTTAATGCACTTGGCACTTAGTTCTCTCTACATTAGTCCAATCAACTGCTTGAACCATCTCTCAACGACGAGTTCATTTTTCAGGACATTTCCTAATGCAGAGCCCAACTCTGCAGTCATTCCCATTAAAGCTCCATATATGGAAAGGAGAAAATCAGCGATGCCAAGATCACCTATATTGCCAAAATGATACAGATATCAATATGAACTACAGTCCATTTGTACATTATACATAACTAAATACTTTTTAATCCATATTCTGAAGCTGAAATGATTTTGTATAAAGCCATTTTACTTTTGCCCTTTTGAGCGTTTTTCAATAGAGAACTGTCTAATAAATATGATAAAGAACAATAAAATTGCAATGGAAAGGACAGGAATGCCAAATTCGGTTGGTGAAACAAATAAGCACTTGAGTCAAGATACAGCTAAGCTTAATAATTTCTTAACTTAGTTAAGAAAAAAGCACAACTTTAGTTGGGAATACTTTGTTCCACTGATTTTCATGAGACTCATCATGAGCAACTTTATTTGGATTGAGGCCTTGACTCATAAGTGGGATGAGAGTTCATTATAAAACAAACCAAAATCCTGCTCTTGGATGCTCACAGCTGAAATGTTGATCAGGACACACTTCAGGAGTTGTCAGACCACAATGAACTTGCCATCCTTCTGTGCAGTTGATGAAAACCTGACCAACCCATTCAACCAGACAGGGAGCCCCACCACTATTCTACTCACCTAGCCAGAAACTAAAATATCTAATTCCTATGTCCATTTTGTCCTTGCTCATACAACATACTCTCTGCCAAATAAATAATAAAAAATTATAATAATAATAATAGTAGCACCACAAAAAGGCTGCACAGGTTGGTTCCTCTGTACTTTTACATCCATTAACACCTTCAAGGAGTTCTCCTCAGGTCACCTTTATTTTCTTCATCATTGCATTGCACTGTAATAAAGACATCTATTTCCAAAAAGGGAGGGGGGAGGCCAATCAAGTCCTACCCCTGTGCCTTCTTCCCATCTTCCAAGGTCCCTCCCTGCTCTGGAATCAACTGTACCATATTGAAAAACATCAAACTATAATGCTAAAAGAAAAATAAACTTATGAGAGTCTGGCTTAATTGGATGAAAACAAATTATAATTTGTATCTATCAGTTCCAATTGAGATGCAACATGATGAGAGCGCCCATCTCTACTAGCAGTGGTGAATGGGGTTGGGCAGAGCAGTGCCTTCCCAGTGGTGCTGCACTTACCAGGACAGGGTGGTGTGGTGGCAAGCCTGGGGGACTATTGGCTTGGTGGCAGTGGCACCCCACAGGTGTACACACACATGCAGCATCACCCCTGCCATCAACCCAGAACTCGTCCAACCTCACTGCCTCAGCCCAACCCTGTGCTGGCAAGCACAGCGCTATCGCCAGAAATTATGATATTCCAATCAATGTCTTTTCTGGTATTCCTCACTAGATTACACAATTGATTCAGATATGGCTTTCCATCACTTTCTATAACATTTGCAAGTTGTGCAGTCCAAAGCAGAGCCTTGACTCAGCCCCTGATCTAAAAAGGAAATTCTTGACTATATCCTCCTATATCACAAGGCTGGTGATAACCAGAAATCCTTAAAAGCACAAACTGTTTATACCCCCCCCAAGGCAAAAATCCTGGAGTACGCTTACAAGGGAGTAATTCCCACTGAAATCAGTGAGATTTACTTCCAAGTAGACCGACTGTAGGATTGGGTTTTACTAATGCATATCTAGAGTTGATTCATTTCTCCCGCAATGAAAAAAACTGTTTTAGCTAAAGAAACACATTAGCATGGATATTTTTTTCGTAAATCAAAACAAATTTTCTGCCACAGCATTATAGTAAAAACAGTAAGAACTGCACTACAGCTGGAGATTTCTTGAAATTTTCTCTGCTTTTTTTAAAGCAGGAAAGTGATTTGGCATCCACAGTAGGGAAAGCACGGGGATCCTGCTGTGTGGTGATATCACAACCTGAGCTCCCATCAGTCCCAAGCACCTTGACCAATGGTAAGGATTAATGAGAGTTGTAATCCAACATCTCAATTTATTTATTCATGTACTCATTTCATATATAAAACAAACCACCTATAACCAAAAATGGGTCCTGGGTGGTATACAAAGTTTAAAATTACATATGAAACATCACCAAGAATACCATCAAATTAAGAGGAATAAAACCATTCAACCAGCTGCAAAATGTCATAATATAAAATGACTGGGAAAATAAAATGGGTTTAAACTGGTGTCGAAACTAATAAAGTGTTCATGACTGCCATATCTCCCTCTGGAGGGAATTTTCACAGTCTGGGGGCCAACACAGAGAAATCCCTCTCTTTGTACATGCATGATGCCCTAAGGATCGAACATAGCAAAGGACTTACATGGGCAAACCGTTGTTCTCTCTGCTAAGCCTTGAATCTGTGGTCACACAGGCAGAAATGGCTGCTTAATTCCTGAGATGTGGAAGCACTTTGTGTACAGCTGCAAAATACTGTGCATTTTTACTTATGGTTTACGAAGGGTTGGATCCAATATTAGTTCTGCTCAGAGGAGATGCATTTAGATTAATGGTCATGCCTAACTTAGGTCCATTAATTTCAATGGGTCTACTCAGAGTAGGACTTTGTTGGCTACAACCCTGTGAAATTAAAGTTTGGGGCTGGGCTGGGAAACGAAAGCCAAACTGAACCGATTTGTCATTCGAAGGGGGGAAAGCAAAGGACTGCAAAATTGTTGTTTTTATTTCTAAATGCAGATCCAGGTTTCACTGGTGAAGTGAAGCCCAGCTGCTAACAGGCCACCCCCTCCTTTCATTTTCCTCTCTTTCTTGCGCTGCTCCTTTTACAGTGTCTTCAGGGCTATTCTGCGAATGGGAGGGGGCTGAAACTTACATGTATACAAAACGAAACTCTCCGCTACATTTAATCATACATTAATAAAAGTAGAAGCGGTGGCTCAAAACTCCAGCACTGAATAATTAAATTACAGTGAGATTAACATAACATGCAGCCTATCCCACTGTTGCAACAATAGCACGGTTTGAAAATAAATAAATAAAAACCCCAGAGAAGGAGCAAAATTACTCAACTTTCCTAAATTTGTTCAAAAATGCTGTTAATGAATTAAGAAATCCTATTAGCTACTTAAGAAGCAAAAAAAAATGTTATTTTTATTTAGTATGTATGTATAAAGTATGTATATAGCACTAATTGTCATCAACATATAGAAATGAAAGAGACAACACACACACACACACACACACACACAGCTTGCATAGTGAAGTGATAACTTTGAAGTAACTATGCCAGATCAGATTGTTTGACAGAGCACAGTAATGATATTTACTTCTTCTGTGAGAAATAAAATCACTATGGTTTTTTAAAATGGATGTAGGAGAAAGACAGAATGGGTATCATCGCTTTTCTAGGTTAGGATTCCCCTCATACCAACTCTCCTTCACACCATTTCCAACCTACTAGAATAAAAACAAACAATCCCAAGTGTTAGATTATCAGTGCTTCTTTCCCAGTGCTTATACTTTTTATAAACAGTTGACAAAAAAATAAAGTCACCAAATAAGGAATCAAGACTTGTTAACACATATAATTTTCAAAACCACAAGTGGAATAAAAGGCAGCAATGCAGAAACTGTTACAGACTGCAGATAAAATTATTCAAGTGTGCATTCAAGTAACTTTGCATTTTAATTTAACCCTTTGAAACATTAATCAAACCATGGCTAATTATAGGAATTAAGGAATTAAACGAAGGAATCTTCTAAAAGATATTATTTAAAAGGCAGTTTATACAATTACTTGTATAGATGTTTGCTTTAAAGAGGGAAACATTTCTGGTATAATGAAAAGGGTCTTAGAAAATTAAATTAACAAGGGGGGACCAGGCTGATATGAAACTAAATTAGCATCAAATGCAAATTACAGGGTACTTAATGGTAGAAACAGGTGCAGAGAAGGACCCTAAATGAGATAAATGAATAAAACATCCCTCTGCACAAATGTGGAAGCTGACACAAAGTCAATGATATGAATAATTCAGCAGTCTCTGCACTGCTGTTGAGGTCAGCTTTCCTTGACCTTTGAAACAGGAAGTAAAATTCTGTCCAAATTTGAATGACTAGAAATATACCAGCTTTAAAAAAAATAGGAGGGGGGAAACAGCTTTTTAAAAAATGTACAGACAGCTAATATAGTATGGTAACAAATTGAAACATTAAATAAATGCATCACCCAGAGAAAGAGATAGAGAGAAAAGAACCCTAAAAATCTTAGTCATTAGGTTTTTTTTTTAAAAAAATATTTGTTTCAACATGTAATTCTCAGAAAGGTTTATATGTCAGAATATTCAGGTCAAATAATGATCTGAATATGTACAGTGCTAAATGGTTTCAACCTTGTTTAAAAATACTTCAGTTGTGCTTGAGCAGGTTATTAATAGTGTCAGAAATACGTTATATTCCAGGCATCAGGGGGAGGGTTTTTTTAAAAAATACATTAAGGCTTTTCAAATTAGTTGTGCAAAGCTGAGCAATCCATCATTTTGCTGCTACAAGTTTTCTTGCGAAAGACACACAGAAGGTCTCTTTTTAAAATATCCTTTCTCCTATAAATCTTCACTCTAAAAAACAATAATTAATTTAGCTTTAAACACTTTCTCACACGCGAATTCAAGAACCCATCCTTTTTTGTTTTAAGCACAACGCTAGACTTGCATATCAAATTTAAAATGTAAATAGGAAACTCCTCTCTTTTCCTAAAGGGGACATTTTACATACATTCAGTGGCCAAACAAACAGATTTAAATCCTCATAACTAAACCTAAATATGAACATACCTTACATTGTTATATTTAAATAAAGAAAAAACAGTGAAGGTTTCTGCTTTACATAACTTCTGACTGAAGATATGACCCTCATTTTAAATTAAATTTGGCACCAGCATTGATTGATAAAATGTGACGAACACCTAGTTTGTCTAATCCAGAAAGACTGGGAGACTGTGTCCCCAATAGATCACATTTGTATTTTGCCTAAATGGAAAAGGGGGGGAAACCAGAGAGATACCTTTCCATGCATGGTATTAACCTGTTTCAGCAGCTTTTCTTTTATCTGCACGTTGCATGACAGGTACAGCATTCATTCTGTATGTTCCATTTTAATGTCTACATTGCCTGGGAGGGAAGGGAGGGGGAAGAGAAGGAAAACTCCTCCTGGTGGAAAAGCTTCTTTATAACAACGAAATCTAGATAGCGGTTAGTCTTGAATTAAAGTCTGGCAGGAGCAACATTAACGATGCACATTAATTAGATTGACAGAATGGTTCCTGGCATTGTATTCTGAAGTGCGGTAAACCAAACACTGCCTATTTAGGGTTTTAGTTAATGACAAACCTGAGCTTTGGTTTTTGTGTGCAAAGTGGCTTCTCTCCCCCCCCGCCCCTACGCCCTAAATGATAGCTATGAGAACCCAGCTGGTTCTCATTTTGAACCAACAAGTTTTCCCTATTGCCAAGTGCTAAAAAGAAAAATAAGCTGGGCAATTCACAACTACATGCCCTTCGGAGGCAGGAATTTGATTGTGGATATAAATGAAGTCATTCCTGAAACTTTCAAAGAATGAGGGTATGAGAGGTTGAAAGATGACAGAGAAACTTTCCCCCCCTTTTAAGCATTAAACATTCAAATGTTTGAGGAACACACACACAAATCTCTGCTGGTTCTATATAGCATTCATTTCTCCCTGAACTCTTTTCACCTTTACTCTAATGGGTATAACATTTGCAAAGCAGAAACTGTGGGTTGCAGCTAGTAGGAAGATTATAGTGAAGGCTATGGGCTGGCTGCACCTAAATTGGGCAGAGAATCTTCAGGGAAAGAGCACTCTGATAGATTAAGCAGGGAAGCCCTAACGGGTGGACTTGAAGGAAAACAACTCTGTAAAGTCAGTGCCTGTGTGCCTCTGCGCGTATGTTTTCTAAGCTGCACTTCAAAGACTATAGAGAACGACAACAAACGAGAGCTGAAATCATTTCCTTATTACTGATCACTTCAGAACCATGCATTCGCCTAGCAAAGTATTAACGGGTCTTTATACTGCATCCCTAACTGATGAAAAGGTGAGTATTGTTACACATCTGGGGTAACAGAGTTTGGGGGTGCAAGGGCCCCCCTGACTGCTAGAGTTAATGAATGTTAGAAATTAATAAAGGGATACAATTTAGCTGATATCTGGAGTATGGAAGGGAGGGCGGCCAAGGCCTCACCTGGGATAGATATCGCTAAGAATGACAGAAGGGGCTAGACCCTACCAGGGCCCATGCATCTCCTTCTCAAAGCTCGGCAAGGACAGGGGCAAAAAATTGGCCTAGCTCAGGGTGCCATTGTATCAAAATCTGCCCCTGGCCTCCTCTGTTAGAAGACTTAAGTTCCTATGGTGGAGGTGCAGATACACCAGAGGACAAGCCTCCTGCACCTGTCATAGTGATGTAGAAGACAGAAGTCATGAGGGAATTTCATGCAAGCTGCATGCAAGTTATAGCTGCTGAAATTCTCATTGTTACACATCACTATTAAAGGCGCAGGAGTGCTGTCCTCTTTTGCATCTGATTGCCTGAATTTAATTTGCCCAAAGCCACACAATGAAGCGGAGGGGGTATTTGAACCTGGGTCTCTCGCTCTGAAGGGTAGGCCAGCGCTCTCTAGCCAGAGCGCCACACTGGGTCCCCCGGGCAGAATTCAGCCACGTAGTATGTGAAGTCTCCCTTGCAGACCTGTATAGTTATTTTGACTGGTCCTTTAGGGGCAAATAAGTTACTTCAGTTTATTTTCATGTTCTGTTCTGGTACATAGAATCATAGAAAATAATTCTGGAGTTGGAAAGCACCCTGAAGGCCATCTAGTTCAACGCCTTGCAGTGGCAGGTGTGGCCCATATGGGGATCAAACTCGTGACCTTGGCATTATCAGCACCACGCTTTAACCAACTGAGCAGACTGCCAGGGTTTTTAGTGGCCTCTCCCTCCCCCCCCCCCAACTGCCACCAAAGAGACATTTGAAGGACCACCTTGCTCCAAGGGGGAGGGAGAGAAGAAGCTTTTTCTAACAAACAAGTGGTGTTTTCGAGTCTATTGTAATTAACAAAACCCCTACACCATTGTTTATTGTTGTAATTATATTATGCAAACCATTTTATGAGATCTACCTAAAAAGCCATATATAAATACTGTATATAAGTAAATACTTAGCAATGGGGTTTTTTTAATGTCCAGGCAAAAACCTTGGTTCTAATAGTTTTCCATTTTTTACTGGATGCTTGTGAAATTATTACAGATACAATGGACTGTATTTTTTTTATTTTCCCATAAGTGTTCCCCCCTAGACCTTCTATGTTTTCGTGATGACTTTGGCCTGTCCCCAGCCATAACAGTGGATCTGCCTAAACAAGAGCATCTTCACTGGAAAGCTGAGTAATGCAAGGCAGGAAGGAAAAGAGAAAAAGAAACTACTGTAGCAACCAGAAATCATGGAGTTAAATGTTGTCTCCAGTTATTATGGGTTGGAGATAAGACTCCACCCCCTTAGCTTGTTCTTGTTACTTTCATTTTCCTGTGTAGTGTCTTAGCCTGCTCATCAATAAACAGCCTTTCACTCTGGGTCTACAAAGTGAGTAACTATGCCATATATTAACTGCTATATCACATCAAAGCCTATTGTGAAAATAAAAAATGACCAGGCAGCACAATCAAGAGATTTGAATTTCAGAACCATGAACAACATTTTTTTTAAATAAAACAAGCCAAGTTATCATTGCCTGGGGTTTTCAAATAATACCTTGTTGGTGTAACTTTGCTGAGCATACAGTCACAAAACTGTACAGTTGGAGGGGATCGCCAGGGTCATCTAGTCCACCACCACCACCGAATTGTAAGTATCTCAGCTAGATCATATATGACAGTTGGCCATCTCCACCACCTCTCATGGGAGCCTATTCCACTTTCAAACAGCTCTTACTTTTAAGTAAAACAGCAGTTTTGAAGCCAAGGAATAGATGGCATTATGTATACAAGAATCCGTAATCCTGGCAAGAATATGTTCTGGATTTCTGTTGTAAGGAATATGCTGTACAGGTGTGCATGCACAAGTGTGCATTACAGGCCCATATAATGCCAGTCCTCTAATACATACAGTACATGACGCGAAGTGCAAGAAAATGTAAAGCATGTGCCATCTCTGACGGCACTATCTGTCTCTAACAGGAAAAAGAGATCAACTAAATGAGTACTATTCAGGGCTCCTCAATTAACCTGATTAGTTCAGCACAATGCTCCCATGAATGACAACTTATCTTGAAAATGAATGGGAGGGGGAGGGGAGACTTCCTCTCTTGTGGGAGATACAGGAGCTCCCTAAAGCCAGAAACGATGTAGCCTATCAGTGATCAGCTCCCTCCCTGCCCCTGTTTCTTCTTCCCTCCTTAAGCAGGCAGGTCACTGAGACTAGAGAAGGCTGCGCCTGATTAGATTTTGTGTCCTAAGGACAGATTGTGCAGGATCTCATCTGCCCAGGTGGCCTCAGAGAAAGCTGGGAAAGGATGCCCTGTAGGCTACGGCAAGACCTTCTTTCAGAGTCAACCAGGCACATGATGGGATTGCCGGGAGCAGCCTCCAATTCATTAACCCCTCAATAACCGAGGAGGCGGCTGCAGCAGCTAACAAAACCTGCCTGGAAGGAAGGGAGGCAGAAGGAGGGGAAGCTTCCCATCCCAGGAAACAATTGTTTTTTTCTTCTTCTGAGGCATGGCTCTTTGGAACTTGTCTCACTCTTGACAGACTAATGGGAAGGAACTGTGTTGCCACCGGGAAATTGGGGAAAGACACCCTCACATATTTCTCCGAGAGCAATATCCGAGAGACACTTGCTAAGATATGTTATAGTCACCGTAAAACATTGTGTTCACTATAAAATGGAAATAACACAAAAGAGCTATATATAGCCTGCATGAGTTTAGCAATAACGAAAGGAGAAAATATCCCAGTGACTACGGCTGTGACCTTAGATCTCCTTATTATGGTATGTCTCAGTGAAACTAGCAGTTCCTTTCTGCATAAACATACATAGGATCAGGCTGCTTAATATTTAAGGGCTAATTGGATCAAGTGCAACTTAACTTAGGAGTGTTTATCTTTGCAGAACCGTGAAGCTTGAATGTATGGGTATTAGCAATAATACTCTGGTATTATATGAACCAAAATAATCCTAAGTGTATTAGTAGCACAGCATTGAAATACTTTCAAACCAGACACGTCTACCATCCCCCAATAATGTAAAGCAAGTCTCATCTAGCACTGTATGTTTGGGGCTAGGTTTTTTTTCCCCTTTAGCATGGATTGCTCATTTTCTTAATGTCAAAGCTGTACATTTCAAATAACTGTTGCTAGCTACACGACTGTCTTGCTTGCAGACTGAATCTCCTTGGCAGACTTTCCCTGTGTAGCCAACTGGGCAAAAAGCAGAAACATGGAGCTGGGCAGCCTAAGATTCACAGCGAAGCAGAGGCCTGCCTTAGTGGGACTGTGCTAAATAGATGAAGGCAGCTAACATTGCTTGACCAAGTACGTAAGCACCTTACTGAAGAAGCATTTAGCAGCTCCCAGGTATTTTAAGGCTGATACCCATTCAATATTAAGTTCTGATAGTCAAGGGAAGGGCCATAGCTCAGTGGCAGAGCACCCACTGTGCATTCAGAAGGTCCCAGGTTCAATCCTGGGCATAGACAGATAGAGCTGAGAAAAAACCTGGACAGCCACTGCTGGCCAGGGCAGTTGGTTAGATGAGCCAGTGGTCTCACTCACTATAAGGCAGCTTCATATGTTCACCAGGCTGGGGAGGAAGGACATGGTTTTGAGTGTAGATAAGAAAGTCCGAGACTTCTGTTTTCCCAGTGAGTAGCTGAACATGTCTTGGGAAGAGCAGAATGCTGTTCTCAAGAGCCCTGCATCTGAATGATTTAATGAGATCTTTTTAGGGGGTCAAAGTCTGCAGAGTAGATGTGTGTAGAATAGGAACACACCAGCGGATCCTGCTCTGACATATGCACTTTCAGCTAGATTCTGTTTACAGTGCTTATGCTTATGATTTATGTTCCAATTAGTTTGTGTACTTTTTGATGTGCTTCATTTATTGTTTGTGACTTTTGTTATGTTTGCAATTATATAAATCTTGTCATGCGGTAAGCTGCCTTGAGCATGGTTTTAACCATGGAAAGAAGGCATACAAATAAAATGAGGAGGAGGAGGAGGAGGAGGAGGAGGAGGAGGAGGAGGAGGAGGATGTGCAGATTGTACACGCCGAGACTTGACCACACAACTTGGAAAACTGCAGAAAGCAGGGCCCCTGGTGAGAAACCAACTCACAGCAAGAAACCATACAATCTAACGGACACACTGATCAGACTGCTCTTTGCCCCAGACACTTTGAAGTTCTATGAATGGGTCATGTGGAGTGATGGGTCTCCATCTGTGAAGATGAAATTAGCCACATAGATCTTGTTGGGACAGTGACTAAAAGCATTTTAGAACTGGATCAAGCCATTAGATTGCATGCTGACCATATCAGGTACATTAATTATACTTCCTTATGACCTTACTGTTTATAATCCCTGCCTCTGAACCTGTCTCTATTTATCTATGTCTCAGGATAACACAGTATGCATTTGATGAAGTGGACTTAAAACTTAGGCCATAATAAATGTGTTAGCTTTTAAGTTGCCACAAGATTCTTTGTTGTTCCTTCTGCAAAAGGCGCACCTCTGGAAATACCTCTTTCTGCCATTCCATATATCCCGGTTTGATCAGGATAAGGTTGCCAACTTGCTTTCTGGCAAAGTTCTTGAGCCTTTAACATCTGCATAACAGGATGAAATTGGCAGGAAAGACTTGCCTTATTGCTGAATGTCCATGCCAAGATAACATTTTACGTGTTGTTTCCTGCGTAACGTATAACTATTAAAGGCACAAGAACCTGTAGGGTAGGGGGAAGTTGGCAATCTCAGCTCAGACCAAAGCACTGGCTAGTGTGTGAAATGGAAATAGACAGCTATTTGCTCCTCTTTCTCCCACCTCCCTTCCTATACAAACACACACATACACACAATAATGCTCCATTAATTGAGGAGCCACAGAACACAGAGTCATTCATTCATTCCCTGGCATCAAACCCTAAGCAACTTCATTGATAAACAAGCAAAGTCTATGGAGTTACTCTGGAGTTCTCAGTCTGGAAGGGTATATCGAAAGAGGGTGTCACAAACAGGGGTCAGGGGTCATGACCTTTATACCCTTCAATTTGCTTCAGCTGGGAGGAGGGGTCGCCGCTAGATAGGAGGACACAATTGAGAGTCAGGATGCTAGATAACAAGGGGTGCAAATTCAGCTTAAGAAACCAACTGTAGGGATGCTGGAGACACAAATGTTAAGCGATATGTCTATATTTGGGGCAAAAGGTGAGTTGCTTGAGAACACATCTCCAAGAGCCTTCCATACATGCAAAAAACCGTGAGTTTTTGTATTCTGTCCTAACCAAAACAGACAAGATCAATAAAATAAAATCATTGATTCTTACTAAGGAAGACCATATTAAGGCTAGAAAGGGACATGAAAGCTGAACATCTCTTGATATAAAACCCTGTCCTTATATCACTGCAAAGATGGAAGGAATATCTGTTCTGAGCATGAACATTTGTAAACACATGTCTGAGCCCTAAGCATAGATCTTAAAGATCTGAAGTAGACTATACCGCGAAACACTGGAAAAAATCCTTGTATGACACTGAAATTTGCTAATCCACTTCTTGGAAAGAACTCTGCAGCGATTATATGAAACATTTATTCCTTGCTCTTGTCACTCTTCTACCAAATTTGAGCTAGGTAAAATGTTCTTTAACATCCACTTAGAGAAACTTAACATCTGGGATGTCAGCCAATGGATATGCTGTTAGACAGATGCCAAAAAATCTAACTGAAAGGTTAATTTCATAGAGATCACAGAGGTAGATAGAACTTTGACTCTGGAGTTAGACCTGTTTGAAACTGAACGACAATCCACATTTTGAATACAGATGGTTACTTCAAAATCATTAAAGTTTTTAACTGTAATCTGATGCAAGTGAGACAGAGAGAGAGAGAGAAATCCAGATATCATCATGATTTGACAGGCTTTGCCACCTTCATAACCAATTACAGTAGGGAATTTAGTCTGTGCTAATAGTTTTGGGTTTTTTTCTTTTCCCCAGTAACAGCTTCTGACAGCAAAGAATCAGTCCGAAAGTGTTTGGGGGAAGTGCTTCCTCTTGGCCCCATAGGAGGATTATTAGGTGAGATCAAATAAAGCTTGACTCTGTTGAATGCGAACATGGCAGTATTTGGAGAGAAGTATTTAGTCCCTTTGTGTAGAACAAAATATTTTGTGAACATTTGAAAATGTACATTCAGGCCTAATGACAGATAACAAATGTTAATCGTATCAAATAATATATTTGAGTCTCTGATTTAGGGTTGACAGCAGAATCCTATACATATTTATTTGAAAGTAAATTCTCCTTTGTTCTGTGGAGTTTGCTGCCTAGCAAGTGTTCACATAGCCACTTACACCACATCCAGTGTAAGTGGCCACGTTCACATTAGCCATAATCCATAGTGGCATGTTTCTCGTTTGAGGCATTTTTTCCTCCAACCAGCATCTATCAGACTAGAAATTTGGGCACGGAGTAAGTGGTAATGTGAATGTTTGTGTGTGCAGCTGACAACTTCATGAATTGGAGTGGGGCTTGTGGGAGCAAGGAAACCAAAAAGGTCATGCGTATAGGTGAAGATACCTCTCTCTCTCTCTCTCTCTCTCTCTCTCTCTCTCTGTGTGTGTGTGTGTGTGTGTGTGTGTGTCTCACACACACACAGCCCTTCATAGGGGCAACACCATGCAAATTCAGGGAAGCAGAAATGATCCTGTTGCATTTTAAGCCACTAATATGAACATACCCTATAAGTCCCAGCAGCACAGGGTTAGATCCTGGCTTAGCCATGCTTAATGTAGACCCACTGAAATCAATGGGACAAAAATAAGTCAAAACTTAAATTCCAAAGGTTTCAGTGGGTCTGCTGTAAGCATCACAAAGTCCGAGTTCAACACATTGTTTTATGTCCAAAGATGGTTAATAGGGGTTTGTTTTTTCTTAACCTTGGAACTGTTTAATATATATTTTTCTATATTTTTACAGAAATATAAAACATGAGGCTGAGGTCAGCATTATGCTATTACCAATTCTGGGGGGACGGGGAAAGCCCCATTGAGTTAGCAGAAGCCCTTGTGCAGGGCTTCCGCTGATGGGGTTTGTTAGCTGAAGCCTGCCCATGAAGTTTATTTTATTCTTAATTTATCTCTGATGAGTAGTTCAGTGGATAGAGAATTAAATGTGGATATGAGTTCAGGTCTCATTTCTCCAAAGAATGTGTTGCAGGCCTGAGACAAGTTGCCGTACCTTAGCCTGGGAATAACAGTAACTACCTCAGAGGAATATAATGAAGAATACAATAAAGATTAGCAAAAGGTTGTTTTACATGTCTTTATTAATGATTTTATATAATTGTTGCAAGCCACTTCAAACACATCTTTTGGGGAAATGGCATATAAATGGCTTAAATAAATAGTCGTACTTGTGTTTTCTGCCAAGTAGGAAAGGTATCATCTGTTTAATGTTCTGTATATAATAAGATATTCTAACCAACCTGTTAATTTACATGCTGGCTGAAAATATAATTTCAGAGCGACTTTAGCAACTAAAAGCCACCTTGCATTTGTGTCAGCCAGACCCTAGGAAATGTGTCAAAACTGACACGAAAGGGAGCAACAAGCTAATCTTAAGTTTCTTCTGTCGCCTGTCTTCCCTTTTACTGGTCTCAGCCTGCATTTTCCTCCAGCACAGGAAGAGTTAAAGAAAACAATAAAAGAACAAGTGAGTGTACAGGATAGGATTTACTGGCATTTACTTTTAATCTATGGTCCTTTGCTCTGTGGCTTATCAGCCCTATGTCAGTCCTTTTTCCTCCTTTATATTTCATGAGCAGCCCCCCATGCTGCTACTGAGAGACAGAGCCCAAGTGTCTGTAAGCTTTTTGTCAGGTAAAAAAAGAAGAAAAAGGCAAGGAACAAGAGGAAAAAAGCAAAGCTAAGAGGCATCTATTAGATGTCACTAGGCTTTTGTATTCATGTCAATGATTCGGGATTAGAGTATTTGAAATAATCTTATTGAGAGGAATCAAAAGCCCCACAGAGCGGGTGGCTGCTCCCGTAGCATATGGCAGGGCAGAAGACAATCTCTTATTAAAGGCGTGTTAGCCAACACTGTTCCATACAGATATATACAAAACTATTGTGTCTCCAAGAGTTAGCTAAATGATATAGTTGGAAAATGCCACGCTGGAGATGCCTGGTGCTGCTAGAATGCAATATAGATTGCTAGAGTGTCAGTTCAAGTCATAACATGGCTATTCTTTATAACATATTCTCTCTCTCTCTCTCTCTCTCTCTCTCTCTCTCTCACACACACACACACACACACACACACACACACACAGACAGACACACACACACACACCACTTCCAAAGTACTTTCCCTTCAGTCCAAAAGTGTATTTAGGAGCAGTGCATTCAGAATGTGAAAATCTGGCTATCCTGAAAAAATACAACTTTAACAACCTCTAGAATAACTTTGTTGATATTCTAATCTAGGGGGTTAAAAAAAACAACATGAAAGGATACACAAACTGCAGAATCCAAGAAGAGGTATTTCCATTATATCTTAAAAGAAAAAAAGGGAGGGGGAAAACGTTCTTGTCTGACTAGGGAGTTTTGCTAGATTAAAGCAATTAAAATTCTGTTATAATGAACCCTGTATATCTAAAACCTTTATTTGCACTGGAACAAAGGTTTGTAACCAGAGAAATGGCCTGTGCTAGATTTATCTTCATCTGCCTACACCTTTCCAGGAGCTAAGAACTGAAGACAAAAAAGTACTGTTCACAGCATTTCAACGGCTGCTGTGAAAGTCTATATCTGGGTCACTTTAATAACATCCAGGATATAATTTCAAGGTAATGAAATAACACATTTTAACGACCTACTTCATACCCAGAGCAGATTAACAGCATCAAACATGTCACATTCATTTGGAATATAGATTTTCATATACTAAAGAAGTGTCACAAGTATTTTAAAGTGCCACAAATGATAGAGGACTTTTTTTTTTATTGGGGGGGGGACCACCTTAAAATATTCTCCTTTATAATTTTGGAAGTAAACTTTTCATTCATACTTTAACATATCTGATCACAAC
This sequence comes from Podarcis raffonei, assembly GCF_027172205.1. Taxonomy (NCBI): domain Eukaryota; kingdom Metazoa; phylum Chordata; class Lepidosauria; order Squamata; family Lacertidae; genus Podarcis; species Podarcis raffonei. The sequence goes on from NC_070603.1 coordinate 68,026,216, forward strand.
TGCCTGTGCACAGTTCCCAAAATGACACAGAGACAACATTGTATAGCGCACCCTGTACTTTTCCAGAACTCTTATGACAGGAAATACGCTAGGGTGTTAAAAGAGAAAGAGAAATTTCAGTGCATGCTACACTCTTGACACATGCTGCTTGTTTCTGTATTAAAGCTGTATTAAATGCCTTTCTAAAAAAATATGCCACCTTCCGTGTAGGATCTATAGATCACAGTGTAATTTGACCCATCTTATTAGCAGCATGAAATAGATTTTTGCTTTACTGAATTATATGAAAGTATTGATGACCACAGTGCATTCTAGCAGTTATACTCTAGTGCATTTACTGGCCACCAGGCAATCACTAAATGGAAGCTGAGAGGTGAAAGAACTGCTTTATGTGGTTTCAGTGCCATCCTGTTGTACTTGTGCAATTTCACCACCGGTTGGTGGTGCAGGTGCTGGATGCTATAGGGCCAGCACTGCAGCATCTGCGTCATATGAAAAGGATCCTTTCCTCTCGCTGGTTGCCGCTTGACCTAGGTGGTTCATAAGTCCATGGACCCTCCGCTCTTCAGCTGAAACTTAATGGCAGCAGCATCAGGGGTTAACATCACTGGTTCACATTGTGCTGAGTTCCACACCCTGCAGCAGGGAATGGCCCAGAGCCTCCTGGCCCTGCTGCTCTTCCTCCTTGGTGTTGCTACCTCTTCATCTGCCTTCTCTAAGCATGCAAGCTGTGGTAAGAATAAATAGGTGGAGTAGTATCAGTAGCAAGTGATGGGACAGTGCAGCGGTGCTCACCTGACCTCTCATTGCCCATGTTACTGCTGCTTACCAGGAGGTAGAGAAGGAGGAGAAGTTTGTGCAGTGCAAACACACCAAGGTGGTGCTTCCTCCAGCTGGTTTGCACCGTGCTGACCTCCCTGTCTACTACTTGCATCAGCAACACAATAAGTGGGAGGTAAAGTGAGCACTATCACCCTACCCTGCTGCTCACTACTGCGCAGCATTCTGCACACTCCCTCTCTAGGTAGTTGTGCAGATGGAAGAAGGCAAGCAAACATGTGACATAGCAGGGGACCACCTAGCCTAAGAGCCCCTCAAAACCTGGAGGTGGCACCGAGCAACCATTGAGTTGCTCAGTTAAGCTGCTGGTGCCAATGAAGCAATGATTCTCAAAGAAGATAGTAAAGGGAAGTACAGTACAGTAAAAGCTTCGTCTATTCACACCTTCCCATCTGAGTTTTTGCAATGCAACTAAGCTCCTCTCTTCTCTAAACACAGCCACTGCAGATCTAACTTCCACTAGAAAAGAACATACTCTTTTCTGACATTGTTTCATTAAAAAAAATAATCATTTACACATTTAAAGTTTGCAAAGAAATTCTAGGAGTTCACCAGACAGTATCCCAGTAATTGACAAAAGCATGTTCACACACATGTACACATGGTGTGCAACATCAGGTGTAAAGGGGCAATGTGGATCTGGTCCACCACAAGTACTCAGGAAAGGAAACTTCAATTGGCTGTCACTCGCTGGCATAACAGATGTTTGTTGCTGCTTCTTAATTAATGATTTCCAAAGAAGCCGCAAAATTGTTACAGAGAAGTCGGGGTTCTGTACAATGTGGCTCTACAATCAAGGTTGAAAAGTCACCTGTCCTATCATCCCTCAGCAAGAAAAGGCCACTCCACATCACTCTGCAGACAGGCAGACCCCAAATTAATCAAAGCAACCTTTTTCTTAATATTGGAACCCCGTGTATTTCCACGGCCTTGGCACATTTTTCAAGTACAACAAAGGGATCCCAAAATCAGATTTACTCCACAGCTATGATTCAGAGATTAGATATTTCTGGATTTTCTCCGTTCTGATCTCCCCCGCAATCCATAAAAAAGAGGGGGGAAACCTATCTACACCCCCCAAAAAAAATCTCTTTTTAATAAGACATGAAATGGAATAAAAGATTCTTAGTTCTGTTGACCCAGGTAATCCTATGGGCCGCCTCTGTCCTCTTTGCCCCTGCACACACTTTGAAGTAGCAGCTAGCATTAAGAAATCAATAGCTATGAATAGGACATTTGAAGTTTTGTGAAGAGAAACAAAAGAAAAGCCCAGTCCTTTAAGGTACTCACCCCTGCAAAGTTGGGTGGGGAGTGCTCAGTGCTTTCTGGGCTACCCTGTCAGGATCAGGCCCCGCCTTTCAGCCAGATGCTTTAAGGGCTTTTTTACACTGAAAAGAATATAGGTACCCTACATATTCTCCACAGAACTTGCCCCTGAAATAAAAGCGAAGCTTATCGCCATCATCTTCAAGCCACTTTTCAGGAATAAGAAAGCGGCAGGGACCACTCATTTGGCATGGGCCAAATAAGATGTTTCCAAGTTCTTTCCCCCACAACTGATCAGCAGATTAGGAAAATACCATTGCATCAAATGAGTGGTGCCAACCCTCTCACTCCTCTTATACTGAGGCAGTGTGTGCCACGGCGCAAGGAGGACTATGAAGAAAGGCTGGAAGAGAGCCAAAGTGGTGTTGTGTGTTAAACACTTGCCTTGGGTGACTTGTGCAGACCTGAATTCAAATTCTCACACAGCCACAAAGCTCCTTAGATGGCCAATCACTATTTCTTAACATAGCCTTACTCACAGGGCCATTGTGTGCTTAAAATAGAGAGGAATGTATACGTTTCACTACATACTATGGTGCTTTCCACATATAGGTTTGTAGGTAACTTGCGCGATGAACTGGAGCAATGACCAATAACTCCAAAATGACACGTTCAGGAAGGCAATCGTTATTCCAGTTGCAGCTGTTCCAGATGGAATAGAAGGATCAACACTGGGAGCAGAACTATAGTCACTCTTTAAGGAGGTATTTCCTGTTGGAAGGTAGTGTGTCCTTGACTTTTCCAAGCAAAGCTCAGGCCTAAGCCCAACAGAAACATCAGGCACAATCCAAGCAAGGTTAAGTGCTTTGGAGTCTCATTAAATTCAATGAGAGAAAGAGATTGAAGCACATGCTTGATTCCCCCACTGAAACCAATGAAACTCAAAAGTGCCGAATGTTCCCCAGATTGGCTACCTGAACAACAGAGCAACTCACACATAATGGTCATGCACACATGGAACTTATGAACCTGCACACTGCCCCATTCACTTCAGATCTCTGAGTGCATGTTCAAAGGGATGCATGGGCAGAATTTTACCACTTTTGCAGTCAATGAGGCAGCCCTTGCAGGAAGAGACATTTCAAGCACACCTCTGTCCTTGCAAGAAATTGCTGCACTGAGATCTTTGTTCACAGTACAGTTCATGCTGGTTAATTAACGCGTCTAAAAATCTTGCACCAGACTTCCTGTTCATCGTTACGTGAACTACCAAGACTACATCAAGCTACATCTGAGCTTTGTCTATTTGGAGCCTCCCATCACACACACACACACACACACACTCATACACCTTCCTCTGCCCATACTGGTGCCATCCTGGTTATGGCATGAGCATAAGTGTGTTAAGGTATTTGAACCATATGCAAGTGTATGAACAGAAGATGGATTCATATGATCATTTCAGCTGCAGAAAAGGCTTGGGCACGTTCAGGTCACATCAGCTAGTAATGTGTAGGCAGTGCAAAATTAAAAAAGAAAGAAAGAAAGAATTCATGCTAAACTCAACCTACAATATCATATATGCACACAATGGATACCATCTGGAAGCCATCATGGAACAAGCTTTTCCTCTTCTGCACCACTTGTGTGAATCAATGCTAAGAAGAAACTATTTTCAGACACTTAGCACTGCATCAGCAAGATAGATAGATAGGCAAAACTGGACTGCTTTGCTGAGGAATTCCGAGCTCTAGAGGCAGTGGTCACACAACAGCTCTCTCACAAAGGAGCAGCTTGCTGGCTACTCTCCCACAGAGCAATCTGGGAAAATATCCCAGTACAGAGTGTTATGGGCATAGAGAGCAGATGTTTTCCACTGGAATCCAGTGCACACTGGGAACATACAAACACCATCTGAAATTGCCTGGCTTAAGGGAATTTGCTTGATCACATACCTAGAGTTGCTGTCTTTAAAAATGGCCCTATTCATTATGGATAAATTGGGTATAGGCCTAACCCCATCCCTCCAAAACAAAACAAAACCTCTCTAGCATGGCTAATATAAACAGTAGCCAGGTAACAACTCTGCATCAGACAACCAACTTGGAGCCCCTGGCTAAGCGCTGTGGCTGCTTTCAGATATCAGAATTAATACTGAGTCTCTGCATGATCCAATTGTGTACACTACGCACTGGAATAAATTATTTTGTTAGTTTAGGGAAATAGTCTCGGATTCTTGGGCATTAGCTCTCAACAGGGATACAGAAAATAGCAGCTATGGTTAGAGACAGTCATTTATAAGAAAGCTGAAGGTGCAGCCCATATATGTTTCTTTTGTCCTGCAATCATCTTCCATCAAACAAGCTTTGCAGGTTTTTGAAATGTCTTAAAAACCTGAAAAACCTTATTTGCCAGAGGTAATGATTCACTATTAGCAATGACACACTTGTGATATCACTTTTGACTCTTGGCAGGGAAGTGGGGAATCATCTCTCCCCAGTCATTATTGAGAATTGGAGCCATTAATAACCATACATCAGGGATGTTTTTCTCCCACCACTGGAATGCATACATGCTCAAACAACAGGTATTTAAGGGGATCCAGGGCACCAGGTATGAGTGTTTATGCTGGAGTGATTCTGCCATATACATTGGAAGTAGACATTACTTTCCATGTTTATCTTAGCCAAGAGAACCATTGCTCAATTGTTTCATCCATGAAGGGAGACGGGGATGAAACTAAATGACAAGCAGAGAAATCTCACTAGAATATCTGTTTCAGCCCTGGTCAGTTTGGGTGGTTTTTTAAAATGTGTGTGAGTCTTTTTTTAAAAGTTTGAAGCCATGCCAAGACACAGAATCATCTTTCACAAATCAAGAAATAATAAGACTCTTCCTTCCTGTTGTATTGCACCCTATGTGACTTTTTTCATTATCATCTTTTCAGATTCTTACAAAGCAAACCTAATTAGGAAGCTCTCTCATTAGTCTTCCAGAAAAATTAGCACAGCTTATGCTAATTACTCCTGTAAAATTTAATAAACTCATTGAAATGGGAATAGTCTAATGAGGTTTTATTTATTGAACTAGAATAGCTATATGGAAAAAAAGGTTAGAACATGGGAATCTCCACTGTGGCAATAAAAGTACAATTTATTCAATTCCTGCCCAGGAATTTTATAGCAAACCTTTTAAATTCAAATTTGAGTTACCGTTTGAATGTTAAATCTATGTAGAATGTAATAACAGGAAGTGGTTCAGTTTTTTATTTTATTTTTTTGCTACTACTAGGCTGAACGCACACAGTGTCACTTGCAACAGAAATTGTTGCACCCTGAATTGTTTTACATTGCACTCGCTTTCTCCAAAGACTTGTCCCCTCCACATCTGCATGAAATTGCAGGTGCTTTTAGGGGGATGCATGCACCTTCCGCTCAAAAAATAATAATTAACCTTAAAATAGATGTTACGCCCTATCTCATTTTGCTATACTTTCTGTACTATGTAAACTGTATCATCCTGCTGTAAAATTAACTAAGCAGGACAGGGAACACATGAAGGGCCAGTTGGGGCATGGGGGAAAGCTGCTACCAGCACAGCTTGTGCCAAAGTAACAAATGGCTTTTAAAATGTCATTTATTGGGGATACTGGGCTGCGTTCAGTGTAATGCTAAGGAGATTCTTGCGTCAGTACAGTACAAGCATTTCTGTTCGAGCAAACCAAACAGTATCTCCTCTCCTCCTCCCTTGCACTGTTCTGGGGGCTCTCCTGACCCTCTGGAGCAGGTTTGGGAGGCTATGGGGCACACAGCAGTGGAGGAGAGGGGGAAAAGCCCACTAGTTCAATGATTTCATTTAAAGCAGCCCTGGGGCTTTTATTTTAATCTGTGTGATTGTGTTGGAGATTATTTTACAGCATCTCTAAGTTGCACGCGCAACAAAAACACACAGAGGCCATAACGCAGCAGTACTCTGTGGTAAAAGCAAATGCCCTGGTAACTCTGGTAGGGTTGGGAAGGACCAACGTAAACAGTATTCATAGCCTGTGTCTGGCATCCTTGAGCAGCTGACAGGACCCCAGTACTTACTCATCTCCAACCTTAATTCCCCACCACCACCACCTGATGTGGCATTTGGAGCAGCGCCAGGTGACTGTAGCAAGCCACCACTTTAATTTCTCTCAATGCCCCCAACTTTTTGTCACTCTGAGGAATTGTGGGGAATTTAAAGGGTAACTAAATCCAGCAACACAGCACTCCTTGAAGTGCTATCATTGTAGCCAGGTGATAAGATACAACGATAGAGAGGGGACACTTTGCCCACGTTCCCCTCAAGCCTGGAGCCAGTCATACAATACTGGGCTATATGAACTGATGGCATAAAGCTTACAAACTGCCTATGAGAAAAATAGATTGATGCCACAGTATGGAGGGAAGACAGATCTCTAGAGTATAGAAAATTTCCTAAGGTCATTTTGATCGCAATCAAAACGTGCTCCTCTAAATACAAAGTCATTTCCCAGTGCATCTGCCGAGGCTGTTCCAACACTCTACATTTATGATTAAATGGCTCCAGTTCATTCTGACTATTATAAATGAATATAAATGATAATTGGAGGCAAAAGAGCATGTTATACAACTCTGTAGGTACAAAGGTTTTACATGTGTCATATATCCCCACTTTTCATAACACACAAATGTAATCGCTTTTAAGCTGCCTATATTCACCAGTGTATCTTTGAATTTTCAGAGATTCGCAATTGTCCAGAATTGTCAATACTCACATGTGGCTACTGTCACTCAAAATTTTCCAGACATGCTCTAATATCATTTAGAGTGTATGTGTAAAAATCATAAGTATCCTTCTTGATCAGACATTTGAAAAACCGTATTCTGCAGATATAGCAAAGAGGCAGTAATCCTCATAAGGAAACATGTCTATGATTTAAATGTGATCCTTGCCTACTTAAATGTAGCATTTAAGGTGCCCATTCTATTAATACAGGTCAAATGCAAGACTGAGCAGTCTGCTAGGCATCAGAGAACATCTTTGCAAACCCTCTGCCTCTTCCCAAATGTGTCCCGCGAAGGATCACTTGCAAATAAAAAATAGCTAAATATGGTTTTGCATATCAATTGGCATAATAGCTTACAATTTTATGCACGCCAGAGTGACAGCAGAGTGCAACTCAACATATGTTCCAGCTCGTGACGGCTTTTTAATGTTAAAACAATTTGTAAAGTACTCTGTTTAAAACACAGGCTTCATATAGATTGCTTCATGCTTTTCTAAGCCAAGAGGGAAATAATATGCACAGGGTAAATGTCACTAGTAACATCACCAGAGCCACTAGCTGTACAAAGCGCATACTTTATTTTGCCTAAATTGTTTGAACTAGCCCTGGCCAAGAAAAAGGTTTTAAGTACCCTACTGGGACAGATGCTAAGCGGCAACAATAGAAGCCACACTAATGCGATCCAGGTAACTCAATCCTGTTTCAAAAACACAGGGAAGGCTAATTACAGCACAGCTGAGTCAAATTTCTTATGCCACTGCAACCCAAAGGAGCGGGTCAAAATCAGATGTTATTCAAACCACAGTCATATCAACCTTCCATATCAAAGTCACCACTTAAAACCGAGGGAAGAATTTTAAAAGATTAACCAGTTCACACTCAAAATGTGTGGTGAGGCAAAGTTTAATAGAGCCCAGTTCCACAAACCAAATTCCAGCTTTTAATCTGCCTCAGCACAAAGTTCTGCAATGCTGGTGAAGTACTGTATGACCCAAGTTGTCCAAAACTACTAAGAGGAGGAACAATATGCAAAAGAGGGTGCCTGGATCAGATGACTGATTTCAGCTTAGTAAGTCAAGAGATGAACAGCTTTTGCCTATCCACACAAGCAAAACAGCAAACCTAATTAACCATAGTTTGCCAATCATTCATTTCCAAGAAACCATGGCTTTGAAACATGCCAGAATATGAAACCACAGTTTGAAGTCACTTTAGCACCCCACACGTGCTCCAAAGCTTATAACCATTTTTTCCTCAGCTTAGACAAAATGAGAAGTTGTGGTTAATTATAGATTTTGCAATTTGACTTCTTGCAATATGAAGGGAGGAACACAGGATCTTCACGCATGGGCAAAATGCTTGTTCGTCTCTTGACTTACTAAGCTGAAATATGCTAGTCCAAAATGCAGTCAATGCCAATGGTTTTATTCCTAAGATGAACCACAGCCAGCACATCTATATGTAGGTAGAACCACACACATTTTACGTTCAGTAACTATCTCGTTGTTGAGAACCATGTAGGAGACATATATTTTCCATGCAACTGCAAGTGCCATCTTTAATACCCCATCAGACTGTAATACACCTTGAATACACAACAGACACATTAATTAATTACTTTTGTGCTCTCCTGTGTTCACCTAACGCTCTTCAGCAATGCAAGTATGCAATATAAATTCACTGCTACTGTACTGTAAACTAACTCAGGAATAATTTGCAAAGACATTTGCCATGAAAGCATAACTTCTTGTTTCAAAAGCCATACCAAAGACATAAAACTACATAAATACAATGGCTTATCAATCATGTCTTTCCAGTCACTGCGTAACAGAATGCCACCTTGCTCCGACGTCACACGGCACTTTCTGAGCAATCCAACAAAGAGGATGAATTGAACGTTGCGAACATTAACTCAGGCAGCAAAGCAAGAGGAAGAGTTCCACACCACAATGATATAGTACTCCTTCTCTTAACTGATAATGGACAGTATCAGCCTTGCGTGGTCACTTAATTCTCACAAAGTAATGCGACATCGTAACAGTTTATCATGTTTCTGTATGACGAGCTTAAATAATTAAAATGTAAAAGTGACTCTTTGGCTACAGCGCTGCCTAATTTGCAAGTCTGCCGAGTGCAAATTGCACAGAACAACTCCAGCGAATTTATTGTTCTACAGTGATTTATTCGGTCATGTCAGATTAGTAATTTGGATCGGTTTAGAAACCGTAATAATTAAGACAGGCAAAATGAATTAATCAACTGACAATACAATCAAAATTGCACTCAAACCAAAGAAAACAAGCTGGAATCCGGGGGTGGGGGGTTGTTGAGAAAGGGGGGGCAGAGGAATCTTTCGTATTCAGATATCTTAATGCATAAATAAAATAAAACAAACCTTACAATTTAGATAGATTGCATCCAAGGGAACTACTGTAGCTAAAAAGTGATAATGATTCAAACATTTTTCAAAGTAAAAAGTTAAATATTTATAAGCACCCAACCACATTTCATAAATCACAAACTATTATTATTTTATATTCCCGAAGCTTCCCAGGCACAGCATGTGAATCGAGGCGCAGAAAGTTGCAGAGAAAAATGTCCCCCTTTAGGAGCATGAATCAGAGACTAGCACCAGAACGCTCCACAGAGCCTCCACTCACAGTTACATTCCATATGGCCTTTCCACAAAAATCAAAACCTTATAGCATCACTAATTCCCTATGAACGACAAAATTACGCCCACGGACGCACATCACTCTTTGCCCATTAGCAACACAAGGCAGGTGTTTCATTATAATGAGGAGTCGTCGTCCCCCCACCCCACAAAAAGAAAACCAACTACCACACACACCACAAATAGCTCGAATAAATTCAAGGAAAAGGATAGCAGCCCTTACCTGTCAATTATCACTGGATCTGAAGGAGTCTCATTTCTGTTGCCGCAGCTTTTCTTGTCACAACAGCGGCTACAGAGCAAAAAGGGAGAGGATTTAGTGCAGCCATTACACTCTTAAAATCATAATTACAAATACAGGAGGGTTCACATTGCCAGCTAGAGTTACTGTTCTGTCCCTGTCTGGAAATCAGTTGAATGTAGAAGGTCACATATGGGTTAATGACTAGGTCTAACATCTTGTACAGCTGGCAAGCAACAACAATTAATAAATAAAAAGGGGGAAAGAGGGTTATCCCACTTTTTAGGGATAATAATGCAAGATTTCTTGAGATAATGATTATGACCTCCAGCTACGTTGCAATGGTTCGAGATGTCCCATAGATAAGTTTAGAAAGAGAGCAGGCAGAAAACTCCTATGGAGAAGAGATTGTTTGAATGCACCCGTTCTGTAGACGTTAGAATCCTCAATCTCTCAGCTTCTCATTTAAAAACAAAAAACATTTCTAGACCTAATTGTTTTGCAGCTGTTTGTAAACATGACAGCAAGGTTTGGGAACGATTGGAATCCAGAAAGCAAAAGAAATTCGTAATGTTTTCCATGTTGCATTATTTAAGACCACTCTCGCCATATTTCGTTCAATATGCTGGATGCCTGTTTGGAATAAAGACAAAAATGCTACATGGCCATGAAATTTGCATTTACACCTTATTAGCAGGTAATACACAAGTGTGATCATGATCTATTTCTACTTTGACACTTGGTGCTGGAAAACGTACCAACATCTCAAATAATCATCTCTTAATAGTGAGATGCATTTTCATATTTCTTGTTGGCTCTCATGATTCAATGCACAGGACTGCCCTGTGATCAAAAATAGTGATCGGCATTCATAGACCCTAAGCCAAATCTGTCTCTGAAGCCAATTCTGCCTGACCCTCTTTGGTTACCATAACTAATTGCCAACAAGAAATGTATTGGTCTTTACATTTAAAATCCTATGGTACAGTTCAAAGGCACATGAGGGCACCACCTTGCTGAAGTTAAGCATAATTTGTTCTGGTCAGTGCCTGGATGTGTGACTATTGGGAAGCCACATGTACACTGCCTTGGAGTCCATGACAGAAGAAACAAGGGCATAAATGTAAGAAAATAAAAATAAAACAAATTACAAACACCAGAGCAGGTCGGTGGCCATGCTGGCTGGGGCTACTGGGAATTTCGAGTCCAATAACACCTGAATAGCCACAGGTGTCAGGAGCTGGAGTCAGGTCAGCAAGAAAACACCTGGTGAAGTTAACTGTTTAGTCAAAGGAACCATGGGCGTAGCTAAGGGGGGCCCAGCTGCCACCCATAGAGCAAGTAAAACAATAGAAATACTTAATCACATTGGTTCTGCCCCCTAACAAAAGTCCTGCCCCCCCAAAAAAAATCCTGGCTACGCCCATGAAAGGAACCAAAACAGTGCAGGCCTAGTGATAACAGCAACCCTTCCCGAGTAGGTCTTGCCCCAATGAGGCAGTTGTGAAGACTGAAGCGCCCCACTTTCCCACAGCTCAGTCTCCGCCTCCCCCCGCAGTCCTTCCCCAGCATCCTGATCCTCCTTTGTCTTGTCTCTGTTTGCTCCACCCTCTTCACTCCTCTCTGTGTTCTGGGAGAGAGCAGGAGGGGGAGACAACTTGGCTTCTTCAGCAGCCTGCCTCCACCTGGCCTCTTGAGCCTCCCTCCTCTCCAGCCTCCTCTTCTGGACTGCTCTCGGCCACAGCCTCTTTCTGCTCGCCAAACCCTGTTGCCTCTTCTGCTTCCGACATCTCCTATTCCCAACCTGCTCCCTCTTCTCCCTCTGAGCACCCATTGTTGTCCCACCACCACTCCCCCTGGCTCTGGGCCTTCTTCCCCTAGGGGTTCCCTTGGAGATTTACCAGCTGGTGCCTCCCACCACTAGGGTTGCCATAGGACAAACTGCTGCCTTCCAGAATTTCCCCCCATATGTAACTTCTGCCTTTGAAATCCCAGTAATGCCCGGGAAATCCTGGACGTATGGCAGCCCACCCACCACTGCTCTGTGTCCAGCCAGACCATGACAAGTTAAGCCTTCCCCGGTATAACTACCGTATTTTTCACTCTATAACACACACCTGACCATAACACGCACGTAGTTTTTAGAGGAGGAAAATCCGCAGGCATGCCACCCGTAGGCATTCCCTCCATAACACGCACAGACATTTCCCCTTACTTTTTAAGAGGAAAAAAGTGAGTGTTATGGTGCAAAAAATACGGTAATTCTTTCGTGCATTATTGCCCACATATCCTGCTAGAGTTGTGGAGTATTTTTTAAAAAGGTTATCATAATACATGCTCTTAAATATTCTACTTCCACTGCAATTTAGGCTAAAATATCACACACACTTTCCTGGGAATAGGACCCACTGAGCTCAATGGGACTTGCTTCTGAGTAGATTAAGGTTGCCATACATCCTTTTTTTCCCAGACAGGTCCTCTTTTGGGGGGAGGGGGGATTTCAGTTTTTTGAATTTGCCAAAACGCCAGGATTTTGCAAACAGAACCAGACAGTGTGTATGCAAGTATCACTCTCTACTTTTTCCAATCTCTATGGACGTGCCCAGTGCTTTTTTTCTGGGGGGCGCAGGGGTACGCATACCCTTAAACATTTTGTGAATCTAAATATGGTCTCATTCAGGGGCAGTATTTCAATATGAGTAGGAAAATGAGAGTACGTACCTCTAGACATTTTTTTAGTTAAAAAAACAAAACAAAACTGGACGTGCCTGCTCTCTGTACAAAGACTTGCTTTGCGAGCAGAGCCAGGAAGTGTGCATGCGAGGATCGCTCTTAACCTTTTCCTATCTCTATGGTGCACCTGCATGGTGGATATTGGGATTGGGAAGATCAACTGGCTGCCTAGACCTTTCCGAGTGGTTGGCCATACCAATGCCCAGTAAGCTGCCCATGAGCAAATGGGAATGCCTGGGGTGGTGGGAGCTTTGGCTATAGACACTATCATTGTCCTCAACCCCATGTTTAATAAGTCTGTGGTGTCTGTGGATACCTAAAAGGGAATCATGGAAGGCAAACAAAGCTATAGGCCCTCAAGTTAGAGAGATGCATCCTTCTGTATCTTTCTCTTGGTCCTTGTGCATGCCTAAATATACAAATATAAGACTTTGTGCATTCCCCTCCCCCTAAAAGAAATTTTCAAGCCACTTTATGATCTGGGTGCTTCACGGCAACAACCATCATGTGGAGACCCCCCTCTTCACCCTCACTAAATCACACGCTACTTCCTAGCACATTCACAAAGCTGGACCAATCATACAGCAGGGTGAAGCAACCTGTTTTAAGTGGCACCATCAGGGTGGATGGAGGAAGGGGCAAATTGCTACCTGAATGACAGAATCGTAGTAGGGTAAAGCAGGGGGGTTTGGACTCTGCTTTAGGGAGCAAAATGTCTTAGGGCAGCATTCCTCATGTGTTATTCACATGACATGGCTATTGTGACAGGGCTGCTCTGTGCCCTATGTGTGTGTGAGGGGAAGTATTGAACAGAAGCACTTGGGATCAGATACTGATATGATGAAGGAAATTTACATGCAAGCAGTATATGCTGTTGGCTTCTTGGCCTCCCATCAAAAATGCTAAAGGGGAGGCCAGGGTTCAGGAAGGCAGGGAAGTGAAGGGTGAAGAGGACCAGCAATATTCAATGTGTGACTTGAATCTTGCCAGAATTCAGCCCCTCACTAGAAGCTCACCCTATACCAACTGTGTGTGAAGATAGACTTCTTTTCCCCAGTAGAGTTCTTGGAAGTGCCGTGCCATATAAATAGCTCTCCAGGGAGAGCGACAAAGGTTTGCTTGTGCTGTGCAACAATATAGCGAATAATGTATGGGGACCCACTAAGATTGGCAATAAAATGATAAACGGCACTAAGCATAACAGAAGCGCCTTTTACAAAACCAGACTGTTTAAGCAGTTTTACGAAAATAAAAATGGGAAAGAACACACAACTCTTTGCACAGGGCAGAAAGCTCACAGCAGCTATAAAGGGCTTCAAACTTTTTTACTTTTTCACAGATGAATGGATTTCCACACCTGTGGGGAATTGGCATTGTTTTGGTTGCGCCAAATATAACGAGAACCGTTGATTTGTTCTCTGCTCTGTAAAAAATAACTTTTAAGACATATCAGCATCTGAGGACTGTCTATCAATTTTCACACCACCGTGTCATATTCCCCCACACCCCCACACTCATGTACTGCTAGAAACATTTTTCATATCTTTTTTTTTTAAAAAAAAACCTGCAAATAGCACTCCCTTCCAAAGAAGTAGTACTAATTAAAGATGTGACCTCACCTCCTCTCCAAGATGAATGCAAGATTAAAAAGTGATCGACATAAAATAGTTTTAAATGACTGTTGAAAACTAAGGGCCCCACCCAGACTACTGAGGAATTAGTAAGCGATAAGGGGATGGGCGGAATGCACACATTAAAATAGTTAGCAATAGAGGGAGAACGCACGGGGACCCACAATGAGTCATATCTGAAAAGAATTGCATTTTTATTCACTTGAGTGATAAGCACACTCATTCCACTTGTTGATGCCTCATCCCAAACCCATGCCTAGAAACCTGGGGTCTCCTCGGAGCAGTTGGGCCTCTCAGAACTAAGTTCCACTTTGATTATTGCATGAATTTATATGTAGGTACATAAACAGAACAAATAAGGTCATAATGAAGGCACAGTTAAGCATTTTCAAATCTTAATTTTTCTTTTTAAGCATGCGTTTCTCTCTCCCCTTGAAATCAGTAGGATTTAAAATTGTTTTGTTCTGGCTGCATCATGATCATTATATATATTTCTTATTGATTTTCATAAACATAACTTTTGTGAGAGTGAGCTTTAAACAAAGAGTGCTTCTCCTACATTAAAACTGGCTTGTTGTTGTTTTTTAAAACAACATATGGACCATGCCAATAAATATACGACTCAAAGCAAATTCATTTTGATGATTCAGAGTTGTTGTGGTGGTTGTGGTTGTTGTTGTTTTAAGAAAGCTAGAGCTGCAGACCAAACTAGGTTTTGCAGGAAATATCTGTGACTGGATCGCTGGATGTTTTCCCACCTCTTTAAAAGCAGCCATGAGAGGGTCTAATTTGGACTGGGGCTGTAGTGCAGTGAGGCACAGGGCTGATCCAAATCACACACGCTTGAAACTAATGTCAGCTACATGGGCACCTGTCCATGGCTTCAGGAGGACTATTTCAATCAGGGTCATGGTACACTACAACCCTGATCTCATTAAAGATCCAGTGTGGTGTAGTGGTTAAGAGCAGTGGAGTCATAATCTGTTGAACCGGGTTCGTGTCTCCGCTCCTCCACATGTAGCTGCTGGGTGACCTTGGGCTAGTCACACTTCTCCGAAGTCTCTCAACCTCACTCACCTCACAGAGCGTTTTTTGTGGGGGAGGAAGGGAAAGGAGATTGTTAGCCGCTTTGAGACTCCTTCGGGTAGTGATAAAGCGGGATATCAAATCCAAACTCTTCTTCTTATTCTTAAAGCAAGGGTGAGGAACCTGGTGCCCTCCAGGTTGTGGCTGGACTACAACTCCCATATTCCCTGACCATTAGCCATTTTGTCTGGGATGGGTGGGAACTTCAGTCCAACAACATCTGAATGGCCACAGGTTCCCCATGCTGGAATTGAAATCGAATGATCAAAAGGATCGTGGAGGTATATGCACTGGAGAGCCAATCACAAAAACCCCACATCATGTCTCATTTGATGCCTAAGAGAGTGAGCAATGACACAGGAAGGCTCTGGATAAAATGTCTTTATCAGTCATAAATTCACTGGGTAGCCACACACACACCCCATCTATATAATGGTGAGAATATCAGTCAGCCATACCCAGCAGTTGTGTAAGGATTTCTGCACTGAACAATGTGAAGCTTGGCATATACTGTATAAATGCTAGGTATTTGTTCTGTGTATGTGTGTGGGGTCATTTAGTGCTCTGAGAATGATCAGTCTTGAAACCACCACAGAACAAAAAGCAGAGGTGAACCATCCTGTTCAGAAGCTAATGATGATCTGGGTTATACTATGTTAGAACATGAGAACGATAGCCCCAAAATAAAATAAAATAATACTGTAACCTGTAATGTGTTGCATTGAGAGTACAGTGGTACCTCGGGTTACATATGCTTCAGGTTACAGACTCCGCTAACCCAGAAATATTACCTCGGGTTAAGAACTTTGCTTCAGGATGAGAACAGAAATCGTGCAGCGGCAGCAGGAGGCCCCATTAACTAAAGTGGTGCTTCAGGTTAAGAACAGTTTCAGGTTAAGAACAGACCTCCAGAGCGAATTACGTTCTTAAGCTGAGGTACCACTGTACAGTATAGGAAGCTGCCCCTTGCAGATCTTGGGGCCCATTCACATGACTGCCCTTTTTACTGCTGCTTCCAAGGGATGGTAACAAAGGGCCAGAACCTGAATTGTGCCAACCTCGAAGCTTGCCAGAAAGCAACCAGACAACTGTCTGATTAACTGCCATTTAAAAGTAAACACAAGCTGACGATAACACAAATTTTCTATGGTGAAAAGAGGATGATGCTCTTTAGAAGTCGGGGTTGCACCTTGATATCTCCTTTGCACAATGGCCACTAACAAAAATTAGCTTTGCAAGATTCTCCTCTAATATGAATTATGAAGCTATTCTTGTCATCAGCATTATTCTTATTTTTATCATCACCAAAAGAACCATCTCTTCAAGATACTTGGAAATCCTGTGCAGTAAACAAGCAACCGCTTGTAATCTCAATTCAGTTCTTTGCCGTTTCCACTCATCCAGGATTTCTCCTCTACATCTGAGCCCTTTGTTTCCTCCACAACACAGTCCCTTCCATTTTGTAAATATTCGGTTTTGGTGACATAAACTCAAAGTTTTATTGTGCCGTTAGCCTTGATCGAAGGCGCTGCTGAAAGTTGTTGGGGAATTAAATATCTAAAACAAGCTATTCTGAAGCACAGGGCCTTCACTATTTCATGTCTGGAATGAAGAAATTTCATCTTAGAGAGAGCAAGCTGTCTTTCACACCATATGGCTAATGGTAGTGCATAGCAATTAGCTGGGCTGATTAATGGGGAACAGACTCTAATTTTATGCTTATAATTGAGGCTGCATTTGAACCCCTGGTGCAGATTCAGCACATCCCAAGTTCCACTTATAGCAGGCAGGGAAGCGAGTGGTAGAGAAACCAAGGCTGGAACACACACCCTCCAAACCTTCCTTATTGTTGAAAAGTGTGGTATCAGTACAACCAATCAGAGGTTTGTGCATTAAGATCAGGCAGCCAGATAGAAAAAAGAGCATCTTTTATAGTTTGGTCAACATCCACGAATGCTCACATTGGCTCTGAAATATTTTAACAGGGTATTACCCTCTTATTTCAAGCAACATGTCCTTTTCTGCCTGCCTTCATGCATTTGTAAAGCCATGGGAAATTGAATGATCTATTGCACATTTAAGAACAATGCAAGTACTACATCAAGTAAATTCAAAATTTTGGCCTAGAATGTTGTTTTCATGTCAAGGTATATTGGCAGCCATGTAATTTACTGACACAGATATTAAAATTGGCTAACATCTAGTTATTTTTGCATTTTTGGTTTATTTAAAGTAAATATGTAGAGTTTAGTATAATTTAAGGAGAACAGACTACTGTGTGTTGGCACTATAAATGAAAGGAAGTCTTGTGGGTGTTAAAATTCCAAGTGCCATCTGTTCACACTGAAATCATGGGGAATTTTGTCACTATCTTCAATAAAGCGTGGTTAGCGTCTTATCTGATATAGTTGGAGCCCAGAGAAATCAGACTGAAATTTGTGCTGCTTAAATGTAAACAATGTTAAGTTCCTTCCCCGCCCCGCCCCCCTGCGAGATGGGTGTTTCGAACTTTCTCCAAATTAGACCCATTATATGCACTTCAATAGAACAGTTCTCACCTCAAGGAGCTCTCAATTTTAACAGTGGCACAACAGGCAGAAATTCAACACGTGTGTGCTGTCCTGTATGGAGATATGGGGAAACTTCACCTGTTGGATTTCTGCCTGCTGCACAGTAAAGCTAAGTAAAACTGTAAATGATCCCCATGTCTCACTTTTGGAGCCTAGGTTTTTATCCAATGAAGTTGTCTTGTTAGTGGAAGAATGACTTGCACTAACAGGACTTCCTCTTCCCCCAACCACCCTGCCCCCAATCTGTGATGGAGGTTCTCCCAACCATCTGAGTGGATTGGGAGGATGCAGAGAAAGGAGAGGGAAATGA
Organism: Podarcis raffonei; assembly: GCF_027172205.1. Taxonomy (NCBI): domain Eukaryota; kingdom Metazoa; phylum Chordata; class Lepidosauria; order Squamata; family Lacertidae; genus Podarcis; species Podarcis raffonei. The sequence continues at coordinate 68,044,362 of NC_070603.1, forward strand.
AGACCCATATTGCAGGTGAAAGCACTTGCACTCATGGGACAAATCCATTCAATACAACCCCTAGAGACCTTCAAGAATACACTCTTTCAGAATTGACACCAGAGTTTCTGATAGTCATCTGGAGAACTTTCCCACTATTCAATGTGGAGTATCCAGGTGAAAAAGAATAAAGGCTTCCTGCACCTTAAATAGAAGAGGGAATTTCAGTTGCTGGAGCTTGTCATCCAAGCTTTATCTCTACTGAAATTCCCTCTCCTACACAGCAATCAAAGGAAAGGGAGCTCTGGGGCCATTTTTCACCAGGATTCCCTCCTTACATCAGTGTTTCACTGCACAGAAATTCCTGAAATTTATTTTAAAAAATACTCACTGGCTTCACTGAAACTGTAGGGTCATGCCCATTAGCATGAGCTTACGGATCTTGCTGAGAGTTTGTCACATGGTCTAGGAAAGAAAAGGCCTCTCCTATTCCCTTTAACAGAGATTTGTTCTGCAGCAACCATCAGCAGCAGAGCTCTTCATGGCCTGCAGCTAAACGTACTCACCTGCTAAGTGCTGCCAATCAAACTGCCATTAAAGGGACAGGCACAGGAGCCCAGTGCAAAAGCTGGCAGCACCCTAATGCAATCCTTCATGGAATCGGAAAAGCAAAAGACCCGCATCTTTATTTCTTTTTTTAAGGAAGAAAAAAGATGCTGCCATCAGTTCCCAAATAGCCCCAGTAGAGTTGCTGTTGCTTAATTCTGCCAGATCCAAAGAAGCCAGCCCTGGATAGAAACACATGTGGAAATATTTCCAAACAAGGACAAACCTTGTGTCGAGCCAATGGCCTCTTATCCGAGGCTTCGAAATGGGTGTAAATTTGCTCCTATGAATGGTCCCATTGAAACGAAGAAGCCATAGTAAACCCGAGCACCAGAGTCCTTGCGGCATCCAAGCCTTATGTCTGCATTACAGATATCATCACCTTGACCACAGACCATATTCCCTTCCCTGGCCCCCTAAAACGCCCTTCCCAGGCAGCCGAAATGGCATCTCGCTGCTGAGAATAAACCTGTAAATCCATAAAAAGATGACAACATCCTCTGCCTTTCGGTCCGGCTGAATGAAAGCCCATCGTGATCCCAGCGGCCTAACATGGCAATTTTACTGCTGGGAGATTCTGCTGGATAATGACTCCTCCTCGAAAGGCAGCAATTTAGATGCTAACATTTTTGGTGCGGAGACATTTCCCGCGCCTATTAAGGCGACAGTGTCTAAACGGAAGCTTCTCATACATTGTTGAGGATTGAGCTCCAATAAATAATTGAAAATGTGTATGATGACTGGGGCTTTGCTGCTAATTGCAGACGTAAAACTGTGTTATTTTGGGCTTCTTGGAAGGAAAGAAAGTGATGCTTTCATCCAAAATAGTTACAGGATCAACCTACTTTCATCCCCCCCCCCCCCGCTTTCTTTTTTGAGACAGGAATTAATTTTGTATTTGCTAATTAAATGGTGACAGGAGCTTTCTTACCTGCACATTATTTCATGGGTGAGCAGAACTCTGCACATTTCTGGGTTCTTGTCTTGGCCTTCGTACACTATCGCCTGGAAAGAAAGAGAAACAAGAAGGGGGATTTTATTTTTTAAATTTTATTTTTAACCTGCAAAGTGAATGTGCCTGGAGAAAATGATCACCGACACAGCACATGAATGCATAACAATGTGGCAAGCCAGTTAGCTTTGCTTAAACAGACGGCATCCTAGCAGAAATTGCCTCAAGATTTGTTGCTGGAGAGTCCCAGAAGCGGAGCAGAGTGAGAGCTTTGCTCTGCGCTTTTCTCTCTCCCCCCCCCCCTCTTCTGTTTTAACCGATGCATTATGCACATCTTCTGAGCGGTGTGTAGGATAAGCTTTTTTAGTAGTCAAGACAACCACAATGTTCTTTTCAATTCAGAATAAAATATAAACTTAATAGCAGGGAGGAGGGGGGCGGGAAAACCAGGAAAGCTCAGAACACTATGGGGCCTATTCATAAAAAGAAAAAGTTAATATATTTTTAATTCAAAAAGCATGGCTGTACACTTAACTAGCTACTACCAGAGCACAGAACCTGATTCACAACGTGCTCTGTAAAACTCCAGCCTAGTTAACTTTGCTAACAAATTATAGGAGAGTAAATTCCTGTCAATGCAAACAAACAAGTTCTGGAAAACAAGAGACTAAGCCAGTAACACAGATGCACCAGTACCTAAAATGCAATGTCAGTATTTAAGTCTGCTTCATGCGTTATCTGTTTAGGCATACACCTTATGTGACACGATATGTTAATCCAGGGTGAGGAGGTAGCGGTCGCCTGGATGTTGCTGTGCTATAACTCCCATCATCCCTGACCGCTGGCCAAGCATATTTCTAGGCTCAGATCTAGCTGGTCAGAAAAAAGGGGGAAGAAGCAAGCCACAAGGAGAGGGGGAAGGGAGAACTGGGCGGCAGCAGAAGGATTAAGCACCCTCATGCTATCTGCCCATTCACCCAGCAGTTGTCCCCACACTGGGGTCAGGGGTAAACTTGACAGCCAGTGTTGGTGCAGCAGTTAGAGTGTTGGACTAGGACCTGGGAGACCAGGGTTCAAATTGCCACCTTACTAAGAAGCTCACTGGGGCACCTTGGGCCAGTCACCACCTCTCCGCCTAACCTATCTCATAGGGCTGTTGTGAGCATGAAATGAAGAGGGGAGAACCATGTGCATCACCTCCTTGGGGGGAAATAGATGGGGTATAAAAGCAATAACCAAACAAGTCCAGGGTTAGGAATGTCGTTTGTTTTGCAGCATTTAGCTCTAGCCTAGGATGCATTAAATAAATGCCTCAAAGTGGTACGTGATCAGTACATGTTTACAAACATGCATGTCGCAACACAGCCACACAGCACACAGGGAGCGGATCCCTATCACGTGTTCTCTAGGTGGCCAGCCCAGATTTTTGCTGCCACAGAATGTGTGGAATAAATCATTTCTAAACAGTGGGACTTCAAGCTGTCCTGGTCTGCCCATTCCGCCTGCTCCTGTACCTTTAAGGGTACAGTCCTGCACAGGCTAACTCTAAGTCGGTGGAGCTTACAGCTGAGTCAATAAATAAAGAATCAGCATGGGCTGCAAAAACTGACAAGGAAGGGGAAGCTGCGCCACTATGCCATTTGCACACAGCAACATTCTACATCACAACAGAAATCCATGCGCCATCTGAAGGAAGTTTACAGTCCCCCCCCCCACAACATGTACACAACAGGAGGGGGGAATATGACTCTGCACAACAAAGAGAAAGAAATAGAATCTCAGGGAAGGACTTTGGGGCAGACACCCATGTCCCCCTTCAGCTGAAGGGCCCCCAAACACTGCAGAAGTAATACACTGTTGCTCTTTAAAGAGAAAGGATCCTCCATAAGACCATGAAGCCTAATGGGCTAGAACACAAAATCATTGGTCTGGCCCTTTAAAAGACTTTTTATTCTGCAGCAATCAGCAGGCAAAGATTTTTATGGCACAGAACTGCCCTCACCTGCTAATTGATGCTGATCAAATGGCTGGTAAAGGAACAGCTATGGCCGGCGGGGGGGGGGTTCAGTTCAATAGTTGGCAACCCTAAAAGAAAAGGCTGGCTGCTGAAACCTGCAACAAGCTATTTATTGAGGTCCAATAAAAATGGCAAACAACCTCATGCAGGGTGTACTGCTGTGCAGGGGCATATGTTTTTGCAGGATGGAGCTCTGCATTTGCAATACTTAACCTTTCGTGCCATCTTGTTAAAGGTAGGCCATTAGTAAACTCCTTTTACTAGGGTGAGCAGATGCAGAGGAGGGCAGGGCTCCTGTATTTGTCGTTACTAGTTGCAAAAAAGGGGGTGTTTTCAGCAGGAGCGGCTTATCCTGCGACGGCAAGAAAGCCTGTGTCGACCGAAACGCCCTCCTCTACACAACAGTTCTTAAAAATACAGAAGCTCTCTTGTCCTTTGTCCTCATGTGCTCCCCCTGTGCTTTACCAACCGCAGGCAGGAAATGCTTCCAAATTCACCAGTAACTTAGGTGCTGCATAGAGGTGCATCTTCCTGTCTTCTGTCTCCAGTAATGAGTAAAATAGCATGATGACCTACAGAACCACATGTGCATCTTCCTGGGCAGACTTTGGTACTGTGGTGCCCTAAGCTAGGCCAAAACTTGCCACCCCAGCCCTCATGCCATGCCAGGCTTTGGGAAGGAGGTAGGAGGGCTCTGGAAGGGTCCTAGAGCCTTCCTACCTCCTTCCCAAAGCAGTAATTAGGCTTTGAGAAGGTGAGAGGACTCTAGGACCCTGTCAGAGCCCTCACGTCTCCTTCTCCTAGCTGAGCAAGTGCTTACCAGGCTCCCTCTGCACTGGGTGCCCAGTGCGAGGGAAGTGGTCGCACTGCCATAAAACCACCTCTGCATCTTCCATCGATGCTTCTATATAATGCAAGAACAGGAAAATACTGCCCTGGCTCAATCAGACCAAAGTTCTGCCTAGCCCACTCTGTCTCCTGCAGTGGCTGAGCAATTCCAGTTATTCCAGGAGCCAGTTATTCCCACTGACCTGTTCTTATGTCAGGTACACTGGTTCTGAACATGGGTGTTCCATTTTGCTATCATTCATTCATTCAAAATGGTTATAGCCTGCCTTTCCTCAATGAGCCCAAGGTAGTTAATGATGCAAGTTGAAACAATAACTTAACCATTTAAAAAACAATTTGGCAATGGAAAGAAAAACAACAGCTATAAAACATTAAAACAACAGAGAGAGTAGAATGTGCTTTTTTAAATAAAAAACAACCATCAAAAACAATGTAACCACAGCCATTAAAACTACTTCAAAAGGGAAACAACAGTTTATGTCCCCAAAGCCTTCCTAAAACTGAAGATTTTGACTATCTTAACTAAGGAAGGCCATTAGAGTGTTTTGTTTTGTTTTGGAGGTAGATAGTGGAATTAGCTTTCCTCAAGAGGGAGTTGTAGCACTTTAGGTGGCATAGTCATTGAATGACTTATAACCAGCTTCCTATTACAGGTTTAGGCAATATTCATGTCTATGAGTGAATCGTTTCAAGATGTACTGTATACAAATAAATGTGTCTCACACCTAACTTAGCCTCGTACTCCCATTTGCTTCAAAGAGACAAAGTATATTTACAAAGTATCAGTAGATACCAGCCAATATCTACTGATGCTTTATTGATGTTTTTCATTATGCTTTATAGACATTTGTAGATAGGTTCCATTGCATTTTATGTTGTAAGCTGCCTTGATATATTTTATGAAAAACTGGGGGTCATAAACATTCAAATATATAAATAAATTAAAATGCACATAGCTCAGTTGGTAGAGCATGAGAATCTTAATCTCAGGTTGTGGGTTTGAGCCTCATGTTGGGCAGAAGATTCCTGCATTGCAGGGAGTTGAAGAAGATGACTCTTGTGGTCCCTTCCAACTCCACAATTCTATGATGCCAGAGCTGCAGTCCGCAGCATCATTTGGCACACCCTTACTAAAAAGGGTACTGCATAAAAACTTTGGTTTTAAAAGTATAAGTCATTTCATGGCATCCCTAACACAAACCAACAAGTAAAATTCCTGTGTGTGTGTGTGTGTGTGTGTGTGGCCAGCTCAAGCAAACTAGTACAGCTAAACAAGCGGAACAAAGCCATGCATAAAATGAGACGGCTTGGCACTGCGGTAACTTTGCTTTTGAAAAGGTTGCCCACTGAAAGCGATAGGAGGGGGTGAGGTTTGCCTGTGCAGCAGTCATGAATCTTAGCCAGCAAAAGTAATTGCTTAAACATAGTATTATCACACTCCAGTACGGTATACTATATTTTAATATGATTTAGTAGTGCCATAAATAATAGCACTGATGTTGCTGTAGCTTTCTGCAGCCTTCACGCCAACGTCACTTTTTAAGAAAACTCTAACAGAGCTTGTACAGAGGGACTTTCTCTGTGTTTAACTTTATTGCAGAGGGTTTGGTGGAGGGGGGGGTGTCTTCCCTAGGTCCAGATCTTATCCCTTTCTCATCAACCAAGATCTTAGCTTGCATTTCAGAGGGATTTCAGCCTGTGCTCCTTTGCATATATTGTTCCACTTGTTTCACCCACTGGGGCTTTGTGTACCAAGTGCGTTTCTCTTTTCCCTTTTGAAAAGCCACTGGCTTCCCATCCTGACATGCTTAGCAGGATCTGAGCTCAGTACTGCAAGGGAAACATGGTTAGAGAAAGGGATGCAGCTCAGTAGCATTGCAAGTTAGTTGCATGCCGAGTCCAACCATCAGCATCTCTCATTTAAGCAGATCTTGGGGAGCAGGGCTGCAAAGGATTGGTGCCTGAAGTCTTTAAGAATTGATGCCAGTTAGAGCCAGTATCTGATCAATGTCCACAGTGCCATCTGGGCACATGGCAGGGGGCCCCATGCCAGGGGTGAGAAGCAAAATTGTGGGAACCAGCAAATGTTTACGTTTATACAGCGGGCTTGTTTACACACACACACACACACACACACACACACACACACACACACACACACACACCTCTCTATATTCTTCATTCCAAGCAACCAAGAGGCATGATCAGTGTTCAAGGATACATTCCAGTTAGGCAAAAAAAATACTTGAAGGTGTGAAATAGGGCTGCTGAGCACCAGATAGAGAGGCCCTGGAGGGCCACATCTGGCTCCCACTACTGAGTTAGAGTGAACTGCATTGGGCTAGACAACTCCATATCCACTCACCTATTTACATGCACATCTCACTGGCTTCAGTGGAACTTTGAGCTGATTCATACTTTTCCATAATGGTGACTTACTTGAAAGCACTCCGTGTCAAAATCCCTCTGTACGTGCAAAGTCAGTGCATGCAAATGAAGTGGGTTTTGGATGTGCAAGGAGAACTAGGGGTGGTTTGAAACATCCCATCTCCCTAAGGTGCCGTGAGGCAGTTTCACCCAGACTCTGCCACGCACCTCGCAGAATTGCTTGAACCAGCTCTAACTTACAAGTCCTTGGGCTTGTAAACACAGAGAAACCCTCATGTTAAAAGCATTTGTGGTGATCCAGAGATCTCTTGCAGATGAGGGGGATCTGCTGTGCAGAGAGGCAGAAAAACATTCCCATGGGTGGAGTCTTGCACACAATTAAAGTGAATGAGGAAACCACTCCATGTAAGGAGGTCTGGGTGCACACCGGAGTGCACACAGAGTTCTGGATCTGTGCAAGTAAACACTATACTGCACTAGAATCATTGGTACTAATTCCTACATCAGACGGTGCTTTTAAAAAACACACAATGATTTGCCTCTTGGAATTTTAAAGGAATATTTACAAGTAGAGGTTTACCTGCAAATCATCATGACCAGATACAGGTGCATTTAATATAAATCAATTATTTAAATAAATGAAGTTTTAGTCTACTGTGATTTTTGCAGGTTTAGATTTTTAAAAAAAATCTTCCTAGAATCAAAAGGCAACACGAGTGATTGATGCTGTGGGGTTTGTATGTTATCAAGAGTGGACTTTTTGACCGCAGGAATGGAAGAATACCAAAGGCTTAATTGCATTTGATATGTCAGGTTATCTGGGCACTGCCAAAAAGCCAGCGAAGCTGGGGCAATGGTGTTTTGCGCTGAATAATTGATTTTGCATTTAATACAGCACAGTAGGGCCCCAAAGGATCCCACCCCCTACTTAAGTAAGAACTGAAAATGTTGAAGCCCCACCACTGTGCATGCTCAGCTGCCAATCTTGCCAGCACCGGAGTCAATGTGAGTTTAATTGCAGCAACATCAGCTTCACTAGCAGCTACAAATAAGAGCAAGCAGATTTAATTCCCTCCCTTTCTTCACTTCCTCTCCATGCATCTGCTATGCTTACTTAACCTCCAGGTACCTACTTTTTAAAAAACAAAACCCAGCTAAATAGCAATAATGAACAAACAGAGTCAACAGTGTGGTATCTAATCACCTGTCTGTTGTGTTTAACATCAGCAGTCCTTTTGCTTACGTGCATAACATCCTTAGCCTTGCGATGCACTAGGGGCTCACTTCAATTTCTTTGCACTCAGCTATTATCAAGGCAACTGCATGTATTAAAACAGAAGACTCGAGCATGGCCGGGAGATGGACGCTGCCTACTTCTTTCAGATCCCATTCTATGAGCCACATATAGAGGTTACCAAAAGTTTTGCATTTCCTTTAGGATTGCCAACTAGATAAAAGCAAAAGCAACCCTCTCCTGCCCTATATCAAAGCTTCAATTTGCATAAATCAGCAGGCACCACTTTTGCAGCTAAGCATTATCACCTGCCAATTGCTGCCTATCAAACTGTGCTTGAAGAGAGAGCTGCATGTGCCCGATTTGAAAGTTGGCACCCCTAACCCCGCCCCCCCCCCTCTCTCTCACACACACACACACACACACACACACACACACACGGTTGTTGGGTTGTGCAGATGCTCCTCAGTATTTCCTTCTTTGCAAGAACAAAAAGGCAAGCCAGTTCTAGGAGCCTATTTGACCAAACACAATTTTACCTGCATTTCAGATTGTTTACTGATAATAGCTGCTCAATGAATTGCATTAAATGCCATGCATGTGTTGGGAAGGGCCTTAGCTCAGTGGTAGAGCATTTGCTTTGCATGCAGAAAGTCCCAGGTTCAGTCCCTGGCGTCTCCAGGTAGGCCTGGAAAAACTCCCTGCCTGAAACCCTGGAGAGCCACTACCCGTCAGTTTAGACAATGCTTAGGAAGCTGGTCCAACTTGACATAAGGGACACTTACAAACACACTGATGCAACATTCCTGCTAAGGTTGCTCCTACATTATATGTGAGCCTGGTCCATCCAAGGTGCTTAGGATCTGTGCACAAGCACCAGGGAAATTAGATCTGTGTCAACTATGTTGAGCAGGTTGATGCACCATGTGTTCATGCAGAAACAGTGCAGTGCACATGACCAACACCACCCAAAAGCAAGAGCATGCAAAAAGGGGACAGGCCATGCTCTCAATGGCCAAGTCCCATGAACACTTTGCCTGCTGCAGAGTGAAATCCAGTCAAAGGGGAGGAAAGAGACCGTCTTGGGCAGAGAAATTGCAAGAAGTGGTCCTTAGTGTTTGTTCAATAAGCTGGCGTTACTTGGCTAAACTTGACATGTGAGTGTCTAGAATGTTGCAGATATATAAATCATCAAGGGCCTGTGGAGAACAGCCTCTTGTTATCCTTCCCTTGCACCATTACCAAGGCTAAAAAATGTAAAACTAGATTTATTCGGAAGAATAAGTTTGCAGACCTCTAAACTGCAATGAAGGACCTGGAAGACCAAAAGAATCCCCACCCCCCTGTTTATGAATTATCAGATAACAGGATACACAAGGTGCCACTCTATTTTGGCTCTCTAAGCCACCCTTAGGATGTTACCTCTTCTCGCAAATGGCACAATATAAGAAGTGTGGGGCTGACTGGTTAGCTTACGGTTGCCGTCTGTGCTCACAAACCATGGCAGCAAACATTTACAACAGTTGGTTTCAGGACGGAAGGAAGAACAGTCTCAGATCTTTGCAGCTGACAGAAACTCAGGTCCCACTACAGGAAGTTGCTAAATTACGATTCCTTTAAACACACACACACACACCTTCTATTGTATGCATTAAATGAAAATGGTGTATCGATCTAAATATTTCCAAATATTTTTTATGCTCTGTTCATGAAACCAAGACCTTTGGTGGGATAATTGTCAAAGTTATGCAGGGCTCTGCTCCAGTGAAACCCAGTTACAAAAGAAGATCAATAAATTAGGAAGAAGTGAAGTGAAAGTACCCCAGTATAAAGTTAGACTACTGTAGTACTAAAAATAATTTTGCAAATGTACACCATAACCCACATGGGTAAAGAAATAGACAACCATGTGATGCAATTTCCCCCTGCTGTGGGTGTGTTTGCCTTTTATAGTTTTAACTCTGGGGTATGTCTTGATAGGAGGTTGGAAAAGTATATTAAAAGGGCAATTAAATCCTTTCCCCTTACCTCCAACTAGGACCATTATGTTTATTAATTTAGAAATAACTTTTAATAAATGGCTTTTAGAAGACATCTGAAGGCAGCCCTGTTTAGGGAAGTTTTTAATGTTTGATGTTTTATCGTGTTATTAATATTCTGTTGGGAGCCGCCCAGAGTGGCTAGGGAAACCCAGTCAGATGGGCGGGGTATAAATAAATACATACATACATATATATATACATACTACTACTACTTATTAAAAACATTTCTATCCTGCTCTTCATTGCTAGTGATTTCAAAGTGGGTTACAAGTTAAAAGCAACACAAAAAATACTCAACAGCTTAAGAACAGGAGCAAATGCACGGCAACCCGAAGAGGTCAGGACAAATAGTCTGACATTAAATGTTGAGGAAGGCCTGAGCCTGGTGCCCAAAGCAGAACAGAATCAGCATCCATCCTATTATAAGGGAAGAGCATTCCAAAGGCAAGGTGCCCCCACTGAGAAGCCGCTCTTCCACAACGCTGCCAAACAAATATCGAAAAATGGTGAGGCTGTTGAGAGCCACCTTAGCTGACTTTAATATACAGGCTGGTCTATAGGGGCGCAAGTGTTCCCCCAGGAATTGAGTTTCCAAGTTGTTTGGGGCTTTCTGTACACAAGTACCAAAACCGCGAAACTGGCTCAGTCACATATTAGATGCCACTGCAGTTCTTCCACAATTTGTGCTCACTGCAGGCCGCCTCTGACCAGAGGTGGATTTAAGGGAACACGACTGGTTCGCCCACACTGGGTGCCAAACTAAGAGGGAACAGCAACAGTGATGAATAACAGAAAGTGAGAGGTGGAAGGGGGTGAATTTTGGTGTTGCACAGGGAGCCACTGAAATTTTGAAGCCCACCACTGCTCTGACAGGAGCCTAGCCACATGCAACAAAACTTCCAGGGCAGCTTCACATAGAGTAATCCAAACATGAGGTTATCAGCACATGGACCACAGTAGCCAAGTTCTCCCTGTCATAGGACGGCAACAGCTGGTGAACCAGCCAAAGCTGAAAAGAGGTGCTCATCAACAAAAATTATTCTAGGAGCAACCTAAACTATGCACTGGTGCACTCAGTAGGAGTGCAATCCCCTCCAGAACAGGACCTCTGACTCATTGGGATATATATCCAACCACACTGGGGGGTTTTTAAATGCACAGATTTGGATATTCCAGCGGGACGTGCTCTACAGTCATAACTAACTTGTTCCATTAGCTGCAATGTTACATAGGAGCAACTAACTTTAGCTGGATTGGAGCCCATGGGTTGTATCCAACAATGTTGCTGAGCAGGGAGTAAGGTTTTCATGTGCAGAATAGGGCAATAAGTTGTTTTTTAGCAATTTCTACCTCTCCCCCTCCAAACCTCTGCACCATATTTATGGAAGGTTAGGGGGGCTGCAGGGATGGGTGGGATAATTGCCCAAAATTGCCAAAATCCCCTTTCTGCTGGTAGCAGTCTTCTGTTAGCTGAACACCACCACTGGATATACGGTAACCCAATGTGCATAAATGGTCACGAACCAATCCCTATGTCCCTATATCCAGCAAATTATCTCTTACCACTTGGGATATCTGAGTGCTATCTAACATTATGCAGACAAATGGGTGTCCAGATAAAAGAAGCATTTTATACATCAGGTTGAATCCATAGGTCTATGTCTGGAGAAGGGGCAAAGAGTATTTAGATAATCATAAAATACCAATCATAAGGGTTCAGACTATCATGTTGTATTGATAAAGCCTTGGAAATATTTAGGAATGAGTGCTTAGATTCTGGATTAAAATAATTTCCACTTGCAATATTTAACCAGCCACTAATTCTGATTTCCGGCTGCAGAGCAGCCTCTCATTATTTGCTATAATGTTTTAATAGGTAGAGCAACAAGGGATTTCCCAGACTGGCCCCCAAAATATAGCGATTATTTTTCTTGCTCAACAGCCCTAAACCAAAAGACACTAATCATTGTTCTCATTCTCTCATCCCTGGCATGTTGGCCCGCTAATCAACTTGAATTCACATGAATTAAATAAAATTCTTGCCCCCCTTAATATGTTCGTTTTCAACGCTTCTCAAACATTCACATGGAAACAACTCTAGCGTAAATATCCCAGAACAAATGGCTGTATATTATACAGGAGGGAGCAGTTGGGCTGCCAGACTGGGAATGCACTAGGCCATCTGGCCCAGGCAGTCGCTCCAAAATCCTCAGCTTTGTTTTCACCCCCAGACTCCAAACAACACATTTTCCACTGTGATGAGTTTACATTTTCCCAAACACACAGGTCCTGATCATGCATGCAAATTTCAGACTTCTGCATTCTTCTCCGTATGAGGAAATTAAAATCACCTGCACTTTCTGACATGCAACCAAAGGAACACTGAAGCTGCTGGAACCTGGCTCGATTGCAAACTTTCTTTCTTGCGTTTTCAAAGGCGCATTGTGCTCAATAGCTCAGATTCTGCAGAGTTCTTTTCTGAATGAATTCATAATATTTTAATCGCCTATGTGCCAGCCACAGAACCACGCAATATGCTGAGCAGAGAGCTGATTGAATACCTGTGTGCATTGGCACAGCAGGATCGGAGCAAAAATGGAAAACTACATATGTACCATGTGCATCATGCTCAGCGGCAGGGAGGGGAGGGAACAGACATCTATAGAGTTATTTGAAACAATGTTTGATATAGCATCTAGAATGCCTTACATGGGGGAAAGTTCTGCAGGAAACAGCTCTACTTATTTCTACGAAGTGCATTAGGACTGAACTGTGAGAAGATCTGCTCTCAGCACTGAAGAGAACTTAACGTTGTTCAGTGAAGGGTATTTTTTATCAGCTTGCATACATGTATATTTACATGCACATCATTCCAGAGCTGAGAAGCACCCACGGCATCCAGCTTTACATTGCCAATACATCCAATGTCAAGTGCAATATAGACACATAAAACACAACATGATACATGCACACACTTGAAGGCCTGACCAATGTTAAAACTTCTGGGACAAATTCACATGTTCGGGGCAAGGGAAGTAAGATTGGGTGTTTGCTTATATGCATGCAGAGACAAAATTAATGCCCATAAGCTTAAATCAGCTCTCACTGAAGACCAGTTGGGGTAAGCTTTGTCACTATACCAGGACCCAAGTCTAATTTCTTAGGCAGCATCAGAGACTGCTAAATATAGGCAAGCAGTTGCATGCAGGTACTGTCCCATTTAAGCCAACAATGGCTTATTCATGAGAAACTATTTCAAGATTTCTACCCAAAATATACCCTTGTCTATTCTTAGGCTTTAGGGTTTTTTTAAAAAAAACAACATACAGATGAAGTTGGGATAATATCCATGACTCATAAAACACTATTACGACCTGCTTTATTTTTTAAAAAAGCAATATCTCAAGCCCAGCATCTGTCCATGACTTTCATACAGAGAGTCTCAAGCATCCAGACATTTAAACAAAGAAATAATAATAATAATACAATTGAATGAAAGTGATTGCAATCACTGTAGATAATAAACCATCTATTAAAGTTTATTTTTCTGAATTAAATGATTATATAGTTCAGTTACCTACATGCTTATGTCAATATCACTATAGATTTAAACCACCCTTTCCCTTCAATGGTGTGTCTTCACTGACACATTCCTAGAAGCAAAGGGGACAACCTATTTCTTCATTAACCTTTTCAGATATATATTTTTTAAAAAATATATTTGCAACAAATGTCTTTGAAACAGTGACTGCCATGTAGGACAGTCATTGTTGATGAAGGCACGTGCACAAGTCTCCCGCTGACGCCACCCCATTAAGGCATGCATGCTTCTGCCACAGTTTCATTTCGGAGTCATCATTCCATTATCCAATTTGTTCTGAGTCGTGTGTACTGGAATACTGCCCCTCTAAGTAGGTTGACAATATATGTTTAACTTGCATTAAAGATTAAAGATTTTTTTTCCAACCAGGCTTTGCACAATTTAATTACAAGCTGAAAGTTACTCGGGAATCTCCTATATATTATGCACACTCTGCGCTAAACCGCTAGCGATGTCTCCACATTTGGACACGTTGGCAAGCCCTATGTAGCACTGACCTTCCTTCCTTGATTAACTAGCGCACAGGCTTCAAGACCTCCCAAGCAAATTTGTTTCGAGCAGAAATTTAGCAAGCGTCTTTGCTTTCCAGAAATAATAATCAGATCACCACACACACAAAAACTGATACAGCCACTGGTTATATTTAAAGGCACATGTGCCACTTCTGAGCACATTCATGGGCCTAACAAGGAAGCAAATAACACAACACACTTGTATCCACCAGCTTGCTATTTTCTACATTCACATCCAGAAGAGGCTTTTTAATGTAGTTCTGTAGCAACATTCTCCCTCAGATCTTGGTTCTGTCTATGTTATTTGTCAGTGATACTCTTCGATCCCACCCCAAACTCAAAAAAAGATACTGTATTTTTTCCTCACTGCAGATTTAGATACAGAAGGGGGTGGGAGAATTGAGACATTCTCCAAAGGTGATTATAGCCTGTAATATCTATATTATAAATGCTACAAACAAACAAAGGCTGCAATCCTGCATTCAGGCTGCTTAAATCTCACCATCATATTTAAGCGAAGGATGGCAGACTATTCACCTTTTATTTTCTTAAGAAAACTCACAGATGATTTGACAACAATGCAATCATAAGCAAAGTGCCTTGTTAAAGGAAAGTGCTTTAAAGCTATAGAAACTCAAATAGTCGCTTTCCACCAGGGGATCATAATTATGAAAGGTGGAAACATCATCTCTTACATGACTGTAATACAAAAGCTGTTCAATTATAATATTTAATGGTATTTTTGTAACAATTCCTCATGAAATACACAAGACACACCCCAAAGCACTGTGAGGGCTTCTGCCAATTTAAATATGAGCTCACAGATCCATTTTCAGCCAATTCTGTTCACCACTTTTTCGAGACTTGCTGCTAGAGAATTGTTCCTGTTTTTGTTTCAGCCCCTGCGACAGACTCTTTCAAAAGAGTATCTTTCAATTAGCTGTATCTGAATGATGGAATTGTCTAACATAATTACTTCATTTTCTTTCTTTCTTTTTCTTTCTATTGTAAGACAGCCATCAATAGCAGGAAAAGATGTTTAGGGATCATCAAAGACAGTGTTCTAAAACAAACTCAGCACTTTGACCTTTCTGGTTTGGTGTCAAAAAGCCACCAAAAACAAAGCCAAGCAATAAAAGTTTTTGAAGGCAGAATTTGAAACACCCAGAAACTGGTTTATAAATGTGTGCAAATGTTGGAGATTTTGTCTGGCCTTTTTAAAGTGGAGCAACCCCTCCTACACAAAAAACCCAACTTTTTAATAGACAAACAAAACTTGAATAAGTCTATATACCTCAACTGATTACTTTCAAATAATTAACATGAATGCTAATCAGATCTGATTTTAAAGTCTTTTAATTTTAGATTTTTTTTTAAAAAAGAAATGGTTTTTAATTAAATCATAGCACAAAAATATTGTGATTTGGGGAGGCAAAATTCTTGCCTCCTGTTTTGGTTTTCTCTGTGTGTGTAGCCTTTTACCTGCAAACACAATTGCTTGGCTTTGAGTATGTACACATACACACACACACTTGAGAGTTCCGAAGCAAATGTCATTCTCAAAATTAGCCTGCATCACAGGAACAGCTCCCCATATTACAAATTAAAACTAGGCTTGTATTTGAACGTAGCATTTCTAAAACAGTCACTTAACCTCCCGGCATATATTTCACTGCCTAGTTATACAGCTGCAAAGCTCTAATGAGTTAATCGCTGTCCCCCCTCCCCGCACCCCAAAAAAACAACCACCAAAAAACACTAGCAATGTCATTGCAAATAAGAGAAGGATAAATATTTGCTACACTGGCTGGTTGCTGTTTTTGCGTGGCTGTGTTTGTTTTCTATTTCTTTTCATTCGTATAATTAAAGTGAGTTGGGGGCGGGGGAGAGAAGAATCCTGTGATCTGAACGCCTTCAGGGAGTAGGAAGCCGCACGTTATTTATTTATTTCAAACAGCAACTGTGCCTAATTAAAACTTCGGATTTGGGGGGAGACAAAATTAATCTCTGTGTGTGTGACAAATAACATTGCCCTCCCTGCCTCTCCTCCTCCTCCTTCTGGCCGCAACCCGATCTCAGTTCCTTATTTGGCCCTGGCCCATTAGAGAGGTTGGCGAGGAGGCTGTGACGGCGATCCTGTACCTTTAAGGCGGCGGCGCCTTCACCCCGCCCTGGCTCCCGGCCAATCTAAAACCGGGAGCAGGAGGCGCTTTGCCCATCGCAGCCAAACGCCGATTCCAAAGCGCTCTTTCGCCTGAGCCGCGCGCGGCTTGCTCTGGGCTCTGCAGCCGCAGGCGCGCTTTCCTTTCCAAGCGGATGGACTTCATCCCTCGCTCGCAGAGGCGAGATCTCCGTCATCTCATCGCTCCTGCTTTAGGAGGACTTTCCCCCTTTCTGTGCTCTAACCGTTAGGACTGCTGGCTCTCTCCTCTACCTGGACTTTTAAGTGGCTAGGAATTTGGAGTAGGAAATGTGAGGGTGGGGGAAAGAGAGAGAAATCCTTCGCACCTAATGCGCCCCAATAGCAACTGTCCGCTCTTAACAGAATCATAGAATTGGAAAGGGGCCTCAGGATCATCTAGTCCAACCCCTCGCAATGCAGGAATATATATAGCTGTCCCGTACAGGGATCGAACCAGAAGATGAGGCCCGTTTGAAAACTCTGGCCGATGTCAGAAAATATCCTCCGGCTCTCGCCCAAGAAACCAGGTCTTTGTGGGACTGGTTTGGATAGGAGTTGATCAACTTCACCCGGCCGTGCAAAGCCAGGATCCGCGGGCAGACAGTTGGAACAAAGGTCTATCGAGCCAAGGGGGGTTTACTTCGGGGTAAACTTGGCCAGGACAGCAAAGGGGCTGAAATGGAATTGGTATCTTGGGGTGAGGAGAGGAGAAAAACTCAACCCCCTCTCCCCCTAATTTGCTGATCTGTGTCAAGTTGCCCGAGCGGCTGCGCCTCCCCCCAGGAAGAGGGACTGAGCTGCACGGCCTGTCGCAGCGTGCACACAAAAGCAGTCGCACATTACGCGCCTTGACCTCACCTCACTCGGCGCGCTCCCCGCGTCGATCGCCGGCTCCGCAATTCTGGGGACGCACACAGGCAGCCAACCAACTGGTCCCCCCAGCCAGCCCCCAGTCTCAGCTTCCTGCAACCCGCGGCGAACCGAACCAAACGCGTTGCCTGCGCGCCCCCTCCAACCACCCCAGACACAGCTTGATCTCTCCGAGGGAGAAAGTATACAGGCACGAATTAAGACGGGAGGAACTTACTTGTTTTGTCATGGAGTCGATTAAGCGGACATAAAAATCCTGTTCTGTTCTGATCCCTACGAGCAGGAGAGGGTGGGGATGGGGAGTGGGGAAGAGAAATAAATTAATGAAATAAATTAATTACGATAAATAATGCAGAAAATGACAAAATGGACAGATCGGTGTTTTCTTGAACTTCAGTTACTCGGCTGTCCAGGAGCAAGAGGGAAGGGCCTTGGAACCGATTGTCATAATAATCACCATTACTGTTACTGTTATTTATTGTCATCATTACGAAGCACAACCCTAAAAAATTCTGGGGGGATGGATCACGAAAATAACAAGGACGTAAGCATTCCGAAAAGCAAGTGAACCCGGGTTCAAATTCCTTGTCACTCCAGCATGCACACAAACACTTCGAAGACACCCCTCCCTTCTTTTTTTGGATGGCGCGTGTTCCGGTGTCCCTTTGCCCTCATCGGTCCCAGTCTGACTTGTCATCCCGCCTTAACCCCCACCCCACCCCACATATATTATAAGGGAGAGTGGAGGCGAAAATAGAGTTTTCCCTCTTTTCCTTGAGTTTGACTGCATGGTCGTAGACAAGATTTTTTTGGAGGGTAGGCCTTTTATTAGGGGAGCAGGGCTTTGGGGGACAGAACCTCCGTTTACTATGTATTTTTATTGATTTATATTGATTTGGAGGGGGGCAGCTGCCCCTCCCTGCTCCGCCTTGGCTGCCTCCATGTTTGACTGACCAAAGTGAAACGTTGTGTCTGGTGAGCTGGAAACATGCAAAGCGAAAGCAGTCGCCACGTGGGGAAGGAAAGAGAATCTGTCCTGCCTTATGGGACTACTGGAGAGGTGGCCTTTTCCCTTTTCTTTTCCTCTGATCCATTTCCCCCCTAAAGCATCCCCTCCCCGGCTTCTAACTTCCAGGAGTAAACAGTTCACTTGAGCCAGGGAGCTCCCTAGAGCTTTCAAGCCGCCGCGAGCTGTCAGGGTTGGGCCGAGCCAGGAAAGGGGCTCACCATTGCTGTAGAGGAGCTGCAGCCGGTAATGGATCCCGTTGTTCGTCTTCTCGCTGTTGGCTTCCTGAATGGAAAAGGGGCGCACACATATAAGAACGATCGCAGACCACCGGGACGCTCCAAACCCACTCTGCGCTTTTCTTTACTTTGTTCTTAGTTTCTACACACACAAACACACACACACACACATCCCGCTTTCTTTTTTTTTCTTTTTCCCATTCAAGCGTGGATTTAGCTTGAAGCACTTAACCAAAAGTGCCAAAAGGAAGAGAGAGAAGCCTGGGGCAGGGCTGCAACCGAAGGGAAGCCCACGAGGGAAGCCCAGGGATGGAGGGGACACGCCTTGATGTCACGAAGACAATCGACGGGGTGGGGGCGTTGTAGTGGCATGAAGTTGTCAAACTGGCTCAATTGGGGTGGAGGTTCTGAGGGGATAAAGGGACCCTGCGAGCGTTTGGAAGGCGAATCGTCTGGTAGGGATTTTGCAAAGGCAATGTTATGCCCCGTTCCCAACAGCGTGCAAAATAGTTGCAAAGCTAAATTTAATGCATGGAGGTGTGGAATTGCGCTCCCTCCCTCTCTCTTTCTCTCTGGTGATGGGCTGTGCAAGGGGTGGGGGAGGGTAATTCGCAGGTGAGGCAGTCGGAGCCTCTTCACCACCCACCCGCCCCGCACTTCACACGTTCACTTACTTTCTCCTTCTCCACGAAGCCCACGAAGGCGGTGCGCTCGATCTCCACCGGCTGCCCCTGCCGGTCGTACAGAGCCAGCACGAAGTGGAAGAAGTTCGATTTCCTCAAGTTGGAAGGCGGCTGCTTCTCGAAATGAGCCCGGGCCAGGCCCACCCCGCTGCAGCCAAAGACACACACCGTTAGAGAGCCCCGAGACGGTCCCAAGACCCTCTTAACTCCCATCTCCAAGGGGCTCTCTCTCCCACATGCCACCTCTGCCCGCCTTTCTGGTCACCCTCGCTGGAGTTAGGGCACTAGACGCCACGGAGTAAGGGGCGCCGGGGCTAGCGAGCCGAAAAGCACTCGAAGTCCCGGCCCAGGGTCCCGCACGGCTTTCTAAAATGCCCAGCAAGTTCTCGGGTCACAGCTAAAGGGCCCTCACCCACGTCCATTTCAGGCCTGGTCCTCCTATTCTCCAGCAGAAAATTCTGTGAAACTCACTAGCCCGAAGGAGAAACCAGGGCAGGTGGCTCAGTCCTACAGGGGAGGCAAACTTATTGATTCACCTATTTTGTTGCCTTTCTTTCTCCTTCCTTTCTTTTTTTCTTTCTTTCTCTCCCTTGTTGGAGCGCCTGGCTCCTCGGAGCCAGAAAGGAAGAAACAATGCTCTCCAAAGTGATTATGATTTTATTTTTTAATGAAACATTTATTTTGCTCCTGAAACACCCCCCTCCACCCACAAACCTTCTATTTCCACTTTGTAAAGCTCAGGTTGAATTATAGATTGCTTTAAGCTGCCCGAGATAGCTGAGCTTTGCTTTCCCAGCGCTGTTCTTTCGCAGTCCCCTCCGCTCTGGCCTCAGCTGTCAGGGAAACCCGCCATGTGCCTTATCTTTCCGCCCGAGCTTTTAAGAGCGCCTCAGGCTCCATCGCCTCTCCGGTTCTTTGCGGTGGGAACCATCCCGCCACAGGCTGCCTAGGAAAACTTTAAACATTTCAACCTTTGGGTTGTCCCTGCAGAACTGCAGAACTTTCCCTTCCTCAGAGGGGCATTTTTCCTGGGGGTGGTACTGGGCAGAGAAGGATGGACGTGAAATACAGCCGAACATGACAGTTAAAACCGAGAGTTGGCTCTTGGTTCCGGATCCGTCTTAGCAAATGCGCCCTAGGCTGCAATCCGAACCGGGGCTGGCTTGGAGGCGAGTCCCACGGCAATAATTCGGACTTGCTTCCGCGCAAACACTGACAGCAAGAGGGGTGTGTGAAAGAGAAAGATTTACAGATGTCCGGGACAGAGGCTTTGCAGAATGCAAGGCTGTGGAGGGCGGGAAGAGCATCCGCGGAGGAGGAGGATGACTACCAATAAATATTGCAAAGGTTTTGCAGAAGGGACACACACACGCGTCTAGCGTTGTGCATCTAGAAAAAGTTCATTGCCTGTTGCAACTCACACAAAAAAATCGAGGCTTTGGGAGGAAACGGGGGTCAATTTGCATTAGTGCTTATATCTTCTGGAGGGCAATGCTGGGGAAGGAAGAGCGTTGCGCCTATTAATGTAGCTTTTTTGAGAGATGAAGAGACGGTTATGAGACTGGGGGCATCGGAAGAGTAAACATATTGTGAAAACCATTTTGGGGAGGAGGAGGGGAAATGGAAAGTGTGAGCGAGAGACAGAGAAAGATGTGTTTGCCCAACTAGGAAGGAAGAGCCAACGCGCGTAAAGACGCCACTGACAAGGCGCTTGCAACAACAAAAAGTGCCCCCGGCGCAAAAGTCCTGCAGGCAAAAAGTCGGCTGCGGGGAGCTGGTGTTGCTGGAGAGGTAGCCTGCCGAGACAAGAAGAGAGAGGAGGGCAAGGCAAGGGGAGCGAGGGATGCTGCGCCAGCGCCTACGTACCTCTGCGCGGCCGTGTTTGCATCCAGGACGCCGGCACCCTGCATCCAGGTCCTGACCGCGTTCATGCCCGCGCCGAGGGGCTCTTCCTTCATGCTGCTCCCACTCCGCTGAATGCTTTCCTGGATCCCAAACATGAATTAATAGCAACCAGGACCCTCCCTTCTTCTTAAAAAATAGTAATAATATAGATCTAAGAGAGAGAGAACGACAACAACACAAAACACAACAACAAAGAATAGTGTTGATGATAATAAATCGCCAGGGAGTGTTTTTTTTTTTTCTTGCTTGCTTTCTCTCTCTCTCTTTCTCGCTCTTTGCTTTGCTTTCTTTCTTTTTCTCTGGAACCGCTGCTGGAATCAAAGCAAATCAGAGAAAATCAAACACAGACATTGAAAGGGAGAAGCAGCAGCAGCAGCGGGGGAGGAAAAACAAAACGAGCGAGAATCCAGAGGGGGACCGAAATCGCCCTCCCCCGGGGTTGGCCGCGGATGCTCTTGGCTTGGCTGGTGGCGAGCTGGTTCTTGTCGAGGCTGCGTGGCGGAGTGGCCTTTGGAGGAGAAGAATAACAACAATAATATTTTTTTAAAAAAATGATGATGATGATGAAGATGACGACGATCGTTTGTTCGCTGGCCGGGATCGCGCCAGAAGCCGGAGGACGAAGGCGCCGTCCCCGTTCCGCGCCGAAGTCACCCTCCTTGGGATCGCCGGAGAAAGAAGGCAGTTTAAGAAACAATAGGATCGACTGGAGCGGCGGCGGCTTTTGCTGCTGCTGCGGCGGCGGCGGCGGCGGCGCCCTTGGCTACCTCAAGTGTCATTTTCCAGTGACAAGAGAGCGGCAAGTTTGCTGCCTCCCGCGCGCTCTTCTTTCTGGTGCCTTTTCTTCCTGGCTTTTCTTTCCCTCCAGCAAAAGATCTTTCCCCCCTCTTTTTTAATATGTATATATAAATATATATATTTGCTTTTTTTCTTTCTCCGGAGCTCCTCTGGCTCCTCTCTCTCTCTTCTGCCTTTCTTCCCCAGCGCAGGAAGCTGCCTGGCTGGCTGCTGGAGAGAGCGAGAGAGGAAGACACGCCGGCAAAGGTAAGGAGCAGCAGCAGCAGCAGCAGCCTCCGCGGGTGGACGGCGATCCTCTTGGCTTCTTCCCTCCCCCCTTCTTCCCTCCCCCCACGCGCTCGAACCGGAGTGATTTGCAGTCTTTCCCAATGGAATCCGCTCCGACTCTCCCCGCAGCCAAACACGAGCGCAGCAGCCCCAGCGGGCAGGGGGCGGGGCCCGGGCCGGGCCCGGCACCGCCCTCTCCATTTGCATAGCGTCACAACTTCCTCGGCCGCGCCGCGGCTCGCCAATGGGCGGCGAGGAACTCCGAGGTGCGTCGCGCGGCGGGCCGGGGGGATACGCCCCGCTCATTAGCATCGCCCCGCCCCGCTCGCCTCGCCGGGAAAAGACCGGAGAAAGTTGCCAGCCAGGGCGCGAGAGCCGCGGGCGGCGAGGAGAAGGAAGGAAGGGAGGAAGGAAGGGGAAAAGGGGACAGGATCGGGTTGGGAAGAGGCAGGATCGGAGTGGAAAGGCGCAAATGCAGGCGGAGAGCAGCGCGCTGGCTCTCTGGCAGCAGCCTCGTGGTGTTGTTTTTGTTTTAAGACGCGTGGAAGTTCGGGCTGGCGAGGCGCGCCGTCCAGCAACTGATTGCTCGCTCTTGGCCTCTCGCCATCCCATCGCTAAACCAAAGGTGGCTGCAGTTTGGGTTTCTTTTTCCCTCTCCAGCACATCGAGTTAAATATTTCCAATATAGCAGCCTCCCCCAAGTTCCCACCCGATCGAAAGAGGCGAGTTTGCCCTCCAGGTTTCGCGTGAAATGGGCACAGGGACCAAGGTCCTTCTTCCCGCTGCCTCGACGATTCGTCCGCCGCTCGTCCCAAAGTTACGTGCCCAAGTTGCGGGTGGGGTTACTTTCGTGCTGTGCAGCCCTTCAGCCAACCACAAAAAAATAAAATTAAAAATTAAAAAAGAGGAACGTCCTCCAATGCTGTTGTTGTTGCTGTTGTTGTTGTTGCGGGCCACAGTGACAGGCTCTTCCGACTGGATGCAACCCCCACCATCCTTTCCATAATGGAGACGATTTTGTGAGCACAGCTGTCACCCACCACCAAGCTGGTGTTCCTCTTTTAAAAAAAAGAGCAGATGATCCGTCCGCATTGTTAATTTTACTCTCACGACCGATTGTACAGTTCCCCCCCTCACCCCATCATCGAGAGATTCGTGGGATTTGTTTCTAATTTATAGTCGGACGAGGTCATAAGGCAGATGCCTGCAAAAAAACCGAAACAAAAGCACCCACACAAAATATGCCTTGTGTTTTTTAAAATAAGAACCCGTCGTTCGGAGTCTTCATTGCGCAGATAGCTCAGCGCGTTATTATTATTATTATTATTATTATTATTATTATTATTATGTCTCTCTCGTCCTCCCTTATTTCTTTTCACGTGGCCTCCACATAGTAGAAGTCACTCTCCGACGAGGAAGTGCCACTTCTCGCCCCACCAAGGGCATAAAAATTATTATTTCTTTTCTCCTTTACCAATAAACCAAGGGCGCATCAGTTTAAAAAGTGCCTAATGGGCTCATTTTATCCCTCTTTCAAATCCAGGAAGGTCGGGTAATTCTTTTTTAGGATAGGGAGTGGTGGGGCAGAATGGAGAAAGGACTCTTTCCTGAAAGAAAAGAGTTTCACTTCAGTTTAGAACGATTTCCATTAGAATGGTGATGGTTTTTCATTCTTGTAATCCGGAGTCTTGGAAACACGTGTCTCAAATAGGACGCTGTGGTTCAAATGGACGGGGTTAGCGGCGATGGGTTTTTTTAAATTAAAAAATATATATATACACAAGCCCACTATTTTCTTTTTCTTGCTTGGTTTGTTCCGAGAAAGAGAAGACGACGAAGACAGTTGAAAGAAACCCAGTGATGTATGCACACGAGCGCCACACGTGTAACACGTATCTTTGTGGCAGTTTCTTCGCACAAACGCTCCTCAAGAACCACCCCTCTCTCTCCAGAGAGAGAGAGAGAGAGAGAGAGAGAGAGAGAGAGAGAGAGAGAGAGATTACATACCCATACACGCACACTCTGCAACATTTCCGCTGCAAGCAGCGTTCTGGAACCGACTCA
Organism: Podarcis raffonei; assembly: GCF_027172205.1. NCBI lineage: Eukaryota > Metazoa > Chordata > Lepidosauria > Squamata > Lacertidae > Podarcis > Podarcis raffonei. Next base: position 68,068,556 of record NC_070603.1, read on the forward strand.
AATTCTGGAGCTGACTTAAGTCTCCGTGCGTCAAAACTCTCCCTGCGTTCCCTTTCCTTCCTCTCTCGATCGCCTTGATCGCCAAGTGCCAGAGCCTCCCGCTTTCTCGTACTTGACGTCTAGCGGGACATCTTCGTGCGTGCCCCCTAACTGCTTATCTTCCCTAAAAGTGATCTAGCCCTCCGCCCCAAACCTCTCCATGCGTGTCGGATTCTCCCCAAAGAGCAACTTCTCATCAGCGGTGCTAGCATATGGAGAGGGGCACTTTGACAAGCCTGGTCAGCCTTTTTATAATAACGTGGCGCAAAAACAAACGCTTTATCCTCCCAGGGTAAATCAACTGATCGTTAGGAAGTTGCAGCCAGAGACTTGACTTGTTCTTTTCTCTTTTCCTGCCCAAAGACTGAGGGCTTGGTATCCTCTCCCAGCCCTTCTCGCAAAGAAGACTTTTATATGGGAGAAACTTTAAAACTAAATTCAGGGTGGCTTTCTCCGACTTTCCTTCTTTCTTTTTGTCCGTGTCTACACATGTAAATCTGCACAGGTGTTGCACCGACGTTGTTCACGCCTGCAAAAACATGCAAATAATGTGGTTCTAACACCTTGTATTGCAGCGTATTGATAAAGAGCCTCTTTCAAAATTCACTTGCCTCAATATGCAGATAATATAACAGATGATTATAGATAGACACACAGACAAACATCAGTTTATAAACTGATTTCCAGGAGGGCAGACAGGTAACCACTGACAGAGATCTGATTTCATTCATTTCCATGGGGCCATTTTGAACATCCATAGCTCTTTGTAGGTACTTCTGTCTGCCTGTATTTCAAATGAATATTGAATGAAGAGGGCAACACATGTATGCAGCATTGTGTCTAAAACCCCACAAGTCAAAGACTGCTGCGAGTACAAAATTCAGCTTCATTTTAACTGACATTGGTGCCTATATTTGTGAAGATCAAGAAATCTGGCAATGGAGTGCATTGCTTTACCAGAGTCTCACTGAGTATACAAATAGGGGCATGTGCTGTACAGGGTTCATCTGAGTTGAACAGTGAATGGTCATAAAATCTGCATTGTGTGCAGGCTTAATATTTAATATTCCTATGTAACCTTTACTGATATTATCATTATTATTTTCTGCAAACTATCTGGGATCCTTATGGTGATGGGTGGGCCAGAAATCCTCTAGATATGAATAAATATTAAACTGACAGAGTCAGCAGGAGTTCACACAATCACCTGGTAAGCACAGAATAATACCTGCATTTATGTACATTCTCCATTCAACTTAATCAAACACATGCATAGTTAATTTCACTAGGGGGAGGTAGTTGGCTTCAAATCTACCTGAAAGTCCCAAAGCCTGAGGACCTGGTACCCTGCTCCTTATTCCAAGTTTTGTAGGCGTGGGCATAGCCAGGGGGCTGCAGGGGGGCAGCTGCCCCCCGATCAATCAAGTAAATAAATAAAAATACTTAACTGACCAATTGCGTCACAGATAACTCGGTTTTGCCCCCTCCTAGCATAAAACCTACTTCCACCTAAAATAAGCCCATGTTTATAGGACATGGTTGTAATTAGTTAGTGGTGAAGGCACTCTGCACATGCTTAATAAACCCACTTTTTGAGCTGAAATTAAATTTCCTAAGATTCTTTTAAACTTTCTATTTTCCAAAGTTGGAGTCAAATATTCTCCAGGTATTCTCTGGATGCTTGGATACTCTTTGAATATCATCTAAAATATTTTGTTGCTGTTCATATTTAACAACCAACGATAACAGATATTGGCCAACTGATATTGGTTATATATATATAGCAACATCTGATCATCAACTTGCAGTGACATTTCATATCTGATTGCATGGACCACTGACACATAGTTGTCTATCACAGTGTTTTTCTAATGGTCTACATCCCATGAATAGACTCCACGGCATCTGTCATGGAATGTATGCATGTTTTTTCCAACTGTAGATCAGCCTTCCCCAACCTGAGGCTCTTCAGAGGCTTTGGATTACAACTCCAATTGGCCCCACTCTACATTGCCAGAGGTCAGAAATGATGGGAGGTGCTGCCCAAAAAATCTGGAGGTCATTAGGTTGGGGGAAGCTATTGCAGATAATTCTGGGTCATGCTCTATACAAGAAGGCAACGGGACAGATGCTCCTCTAGATGAGCCACGTAGTCCAAGCTTTCATTTACAAAACAAATAAAGCAAGCCTTTGTATGACCTGATATATGAGGCAAAATGTCTATTTTGTTCATTTCCTTTATAAGAAACCAGCCTGTAGCATTTTTTAGCCAACGAATGTAGTCATGGCAAGGGCTGACATTTAGGAAAGGAGGTGCAGCCAATTAGACAAATAAGTTTAGGGTGAAACAACTCTCATCAGCAGATGGAACTTCTTGGATAATTGTTTCAGCCTTTCATTCTGGTCTCCTCTGATGGAAAAGTGATTGCTGCCTGGCTGAAAACAATTCAGGTATCCAGGATTTTAGTGCAACTGTGATTGGGATGGGGAGGTAACCAAAACCAAAAGGAAGCGGGAAAGGTGGGACTTCATGATCTTGCGGATCCCATGTGGTAGAACAACAAAAAAGATCCCTTCTACACTGCAGAGTATGATCACTAATGATCAGCAAGCTGCCTTTCAGTTGTTCTTCCCACTGAGGTCTCCACCATAAGCTTAGAAAGAAAGAAAGCTACAATCACATTTGACATCATTTGATGGTTAACATGCAAAAAATACAGAATATTAGAAGGTGTTTGTTAGTTGACATATAATAGCGCTTTAAAATCTTATAGTGTTTGATGAAAAACATGCAATGTCTTTAGTATCTGACATTTGATCAATAACATGCCATAGCAATGAGCACTTGACAATTGAAAGCTTGTGTTTGAAGCCTGCCAAAATCAAAATAATCACGGGACGCCAACAAGCCTAAAGCATCCCAATTTCGAGCTTAAAGCTTTGCACTTGGATTTTGCATTGAAATTTCTGATTCTAAATAATCAGAATGGTGAAACTGGAGAAAAATGGAGGGATTTTGAGTATTTGAAAATATTTGTTTTGACCTTTTCTTAGGTATTACATTTTGATGGTGATGATGATGGGCTGCCAAGCCTGCTTGCATAGCTTGCCACCCCTGTAAATCTAGGATTGTGATGCAGCCATACAAATCCTCCAGTGGGGGCCATGCGATGGCAGCCTTACAATTTTATGAATATAGGAATATTACTTTCAGGACTGTGCTGTAGCACTGAAAAAAAGACCGGATGAGCTCTGGATTAAATGCATTCCCATCTGAGCAGAAAAGTACGTCCCTTCCTGTTGTTGAAACTACCTCACTGCATGTAGTCTCCCCCCGTGCAATAATTCTATCATTTTCTAGGCCAAATGTTTCAACTCTGTGATATTCTTTACAATTAGAAGCAATTTGCACCGATCCCAATTGTTTCTTTTCCAGAGCTCTGCACATGCCAGGAGAAGGAGTAATGATCAGATAAATGCAGAACTTGGATCAGTGCAAGGGGCACTGTTGGCAGCCTTTGCTCTCCAGGTCTGTTCATGTGGGCAGGAGGAAAGCTGCCTTCCTCAATGATAAAACTATGCTCGCTGTTTCAGGATATCCCCTCTCCTCCCCAGTAGGTAGTGGCTAGTACTAATTTATAACCTGAAAGTGGCTTGTTCTCTGCTGACCTGGAATCATTGCAACAGTCCTTTTGCTTAACCAGAAAAATGACACCACACAATCAACATTCTCACACTTCTTCTTTCACATCCCCCTCCTTCATATTTTTGTTATTTGCCATCAATGTACCTTTAGAAATAACTCTGCCTCTCAGCTAGATTTAAAACTTGCTCACATTTAAATGATTGTAATTGCAATTGAGCAATCGCTTTGAATAGCTCAGTTGGTTAGAGTGTGGGGCCAATAATGCCAAGATTGCAGGTTCAAGCCCTGTATGGGACAGCTGCAAATTGCAGGGGGTTGGACTAGATGATCCTCAGGGTCCCCTCCAATTCTACATTTCTATGATTCTATGATTATCTCTGCAGAGCACACACCAGGCTGTATATGTTTCTCCAGTTCTCCAGTGCATGTGAGTCTGCTTTCAAGTCCCCTTCATTCAGGCTTGGCATTGGGTTGTGAAAGGAATATGACTCTGAAGCACCAAAGGAGAGGGGAGTCTGCAGAAAACAAAACAAAAATCAAAGAGGTAGCAGGGAATCTCGGTACTTCTTCTGTCCTTCCTTTTTGACGTTGCTTTTTGTCATGTTGAATCAGAATAGCAAGCGAAATCATCTCAAACACAATCACATGCCAAAATAGTTAAAACTATAAAAATTCCTCAGCTAAACATCCGGCTTAAAAACTGTCCAAACACAAGTCATTATCATAACAAGTTCCTAAATGCCTTTGTTGCTACAGGGGTTGGGGGTGGGGAGTTCTTGCATTAACTTTTAAAGGCTCTTGTGTATAACGTGTGTGGAGCGGGCACTTTGGATACATGTAACCCATTTTTAAATTACGGATTGCAATTACAGAGTAGGAACGAATTTAAAGTCGTCCAGCCCAATCTTCTGGTCACCTCAATTTTATAGGAGCACGAACCAAATATCACATCCACAGGCAAACCTGCCAGGCCTGATGACAGGCATATGTATTCTGCATTGTATATGGGGATCAATCAGCAACAGGGTTGAGGAAAAAGTAATAGACTGAAGGCATTACACATGAGTCACACCAGGCAAGAGCAGTAACCTTCCTCCTCACATGGTTAAGGAAGGAACATTGCATATTTATCTCACCCCTCCCCAAATATGGAAGGAGTGAATGCACAATATCCTCAGGGGGGTATGATCATGTCATGTCAGGAGGAGAAGAGATATTTAATTGTGGTTTTAAAGCAAACAACACTTACTGAGCATTTTTTTAGATAATGCCTATAAATTTTTATTATCAGACATAATTTTGACAATCAGCTCCCATCTAGTACGGAAGAGCTTGCAAAGTATCCAGACAAAAAATTCTGGCAAGCCCTTTCCCTAGTCATATAACAACCAGGAAATGCCAGTTTGAATTTTTCTCCTCAAGTAAGGTTGCATTCCTAGGCAAACCTATTTATTTTTAGTCATATTTATCAAGTTCCTTACCACCTTAGTTTTCAGGGCAATGAACAATTACAACCAATTAAAATCACATTGCCACCACCACCACCCACAACAACAAGTTATTGTAATGCAGCAATCAAATAAAAACCCATGCCATATCATATCAGAATACAATCAAATCAAATTGTACAATTTCAGTCACAGAAATGACCACGTGGAGAGAAAATACACATTCAAACCACAGCAAGATGCAGAAGCTAAGAAGCTCATATAAATAAATATATATATAAATATGTTTCATAAAGTGAAATACCTCTTAGTAGTGTACTTAGCAAAGCCCTGGAAAATAAAAACAGGAATTTGCCTGGTGCTGAAAAGTCATTAAAGATGGCTTCAGTTGAGTCTCTCTAGAACCAGAGAGTTCACTGCTGACACGGACAGCTCCTTTACCACACCATGTGCAAAGGGGAATAGGAATTTTAATGTATATTTTATGTTCACTTCAGAGGTTTTGACAATGAAGCAGTGTACAAATGTTACAAAGAAATGAATATCGTTGTCCGATCCTAAAGTGTATGCAACTGTCCAGAGCAGCAAACAGAAAGACAGGAATCTCTGCCCTGAGGAGGTTGCAATTTTAAATCTGACATGATGGAAGACAGAAGAGGCGTGAGAGGAGGATGGAGTTGAAAGTGAGAGAGGAAGAACACCTGGCTTGAGAGCAGTACATGTGAAAAGGATCTAGGAGTCTTGGTTGACCACAAACTTGACATGAGCCAACAGTGTGACGCAGCAGCTAAAAAAGCCAATGCAATTCTGGGCTGCATCAATAGGAGTATAGCATCTAGATCAAGGGAAGTAATAGTGCCACTGTATTCTGCTCTGGTCAGACCTCACCTGGAGTACTGTGTCCAGTTCTGGGCACCACAGTTCAAGAAGGACGAACTGGAACGTGTCCAGAGGAGAGCAACCAAAATGGTCAAAGGCCTGGAAAAGATGCCTTATGAGGAACGGCTAAGGGAGCTGGGCATGTTTAGCCTGGAGAAGAGGAGGTTAAGGGGTGATATGATAGCCATGTTCAAATATATAAAAGGATGTCGCATAGAGGAGGGAGAAAGGTTGTTTTCTGCTGGTCCAGAGAAGCGGACACGGAGCAATGGATCCAAACTACAAGAAAGAAGATTCCACCTAAACATTAGGAAGAACTTCCTGACAGTAAGAGCTGTTCGACAGTGGAATTTGCTGCCAAGGAGTGTGGTGGAGTCTCCTTCTTTGGAGGTCTTTAAGCAGAGGCTTGACAACCATATGTTAGGAGTGCTCTGATGGTGTTTCCTGCTTGGCAGGGGGTTGGACTCGATGGCCCTTGTGGTCTCTTCCAACTCTATGATTCTATGATTCTATGTATGTGTCCAGTTAAGTGAGGTGCACTTTGGCTGAGTTGAATAAGGAGTCAGGAGTTATGCCAAAGGCTTCTTGGAAAAAGTGAGTTTTGCCAGTGGCACCAGTAAAATGAGAACTGGTTGAAAGGAAGGAGGGGTGAATTCCTACATTTGTTCATTTGCAGCTATTAACAATAGGTGTTTTACCTTGGTTTTTGCAAGATGGGAAGGTGCACCAAGAATCTGCCTGTCTGACCTAGATGAGTGGCAGTTTATATAATGTCAGGTTTCTACCATGTTCACCTGCCACAGGATGGAGATGGAGCTCATTAGAGTCCTCTTCAGCATGGATAACGCATTTGTGAGGAACTTTGGCTTATCCACTTGCTACAGCAAAAGGAACAGGACACAACATGAAGAACTCTGTCCTGTTAGTCTCGCAAACGTTTGACTCTGTTTTGAATGAGGAAAGTGGGAGTGGAGTGAGCTGGATTGCATGAAAGTGGGGACAGCAGTCAGTTTTCCTGACCACTTTTGCAGTGGATGAAACATGGGAACTGGTCTCTGAAGTCCTCCCCCCACAGGAATGTGCACAGGACATTGGCACTGAAGGCAGAACACAGGATTCATCTTTGTGCTAAAGATTCCAAAGGTCTCACACCAATGTTCAGGGTGGTGGTCGTCTGCTGAGAATCTAATATAACATGCATAGGGTTTATGCCTTACAGACCCAAGCTAAGGTTTTAAAAATGCTCTTCCTCTCATTTACAGAGAACAGAGATATTGCTCCCTCACTCCGTTTCACAGAGTTCACAAAGAACATAAATCCTGGAGAAAGAAACAGGCTCACTGCAAATAGTGCTGTTTCCCCACTGATTCTAAGATTCATCCCCACCCCCACCCTGTGCTCCAAAATAAGCCTCCTGTACCTCAAAGGGATGGGAAACAGAGTAAGGGGCTTCTGCCTGATGACCTCATATACCTGATGGGATTTGGAAACAAATTCCTCCCCGTGAAATGATACTCGGATTTGGCCCCAATCATTTTGGCAAGCCAAATGATGGTCCCTTCCCAATCCAACTGGGTAGTGCAGTTTCCCCATCCAAGTTGCTATTTTTGCACACACCCTACCACCAACTCTATGGTTTAAGATTCACTTGGCTTCAGGGCAACATCTTGTCTTCTGATGTCTCCTTTTGCCCTCCCATCTTTCTTAGCTAGGGATGGGTGAACCTATGTAGTCATCCTTCTGGTCCATGTCACTTTCACATGCTTTACCCATTATTTCATTCCAGTTTGTTTGTTTTTTAAAAAGTTTTAATATGTCTTTTCGCTCAAAATACCATTTAAATATCATTTTCTTTCACAATATGGGACGAATTCAGCCTCATGCAAAGGTGATCAGTTCCAGCATTGACAAGCAGAATGATTCCACTCCCCGCCCCCTGCATGCTCTTCTGGGGGATTTCCTGATCCTCCCCAAACCTTTTTTGGGGAGGGGGACAGTTTGGAGGCATTCAAGGGAATGCATTTTCTCTCCAACAGCATATTTTGGTCTCATCCAACACATATATTTAAAGCACCCTTAAGTGACTTTAACAGGCATGGTTTTGCCCAAAGAACCCTGAGAGATGTAGTTCGTTAAGCGTGCTGAGAGCTGTCAGCAGTGCCGGATTTAGGGCAGTGTGGGTGGTTCCCCCGCACAGAATGGTGAGCTGAGGCAGCACAAAATTGAGAAGACCCGTAAGTGGGAAGATCCATTTGTGGGAGCCAAATTTTGGCCTCACTCAGGGTACCACGTTACCAAAGTCTGCCCTGTTGTCAGGAAACCTCTGACAGAGCTACAGTTCCCAGTTCCCAGGATTCTTGGAGGGGAAGCCATGGCTATCAAAGTGGTATAAGAGTCCTTTAAAGGTATTGTGTGGATGTGACATTAGATGCATCTTTTGATACCACTGTATTTGATACTGAATTTGGAGAAGTGCAAATTGCAGTGGACCCCTAAATCTCTCTCTTTTTTTAAATAATATTTTTTATTGATTTTCATCAAGAAAAATACATATCGCACCACATTATAACTTTGACAAATTTTCTCATTTTTGGACTTCCTTCAGCCTCTCTGATAATCATCCGATTTAAACTTTTTAATTACAATTCCTAAATTTGCTATTGCCTTTTAACATACCCTTCAACATCTGTTTTTCTTTTTTGCAATATTTCTTAGGGTTTTACAGAGCTTCTTTGAATGCCACTAACGTTATTTCATTGTCACTTATACATTCCCAATACTCTACTAACTTTCCCCAGTCCTCGATGAACTTTTGGTCTCGTAGATATCTGATCTTCCCTGTCAGTTTGTCAAGTTCTGCATAGTCCATCAGCTTCATTCTCCACTCCTCCAATGTTGGTACTTGTTCTTGTTTCCATTTCTGGGCCAGTAATATTCTTGCCGCTGTTACTGCATATTGGAAAAGTTTACAATCCTTTCTATTTATTTCATTTCCTATAATTCCTAAGAGAAAGGCCTCTGGTTTCTTAACAAATGTATATTTCAACATTTTTTCAATTCATTATATATCAATTCCCAGAAGCTCTTCACTTTCTTGCTTGGCAGGGGGTTGGACTCGATGGCCCTTGTGGTCTCTTCCAACTCTATGATTCTATGATTCTATGATTCTTACATTCCCACCACATATGATAGAAAGTACCATCCTTTTCTTTACATTTCCAACATTTCTTACATGTTTTATACATTTTTGCAAGTTTTACCGGTGTAATATACCATCTGTAAATCATTTTCATAACATTTTCCTTTAATGCAGTACATGCAGTAAATTTAATATTTTCGTTCCATAGTTTAATCCAATCATTAAATTGTATATTATAACCAAAATCTCTGGCCCATTGTATCATAACAGATTTAACTTCTTCATCCTTTGTATGCCATTCCAGAAATATCTTATACATTTTAGATAGAATTTTATATTCATTATTTATTATTTCTATTTGAAATTTTGAATCTTTCTCTTCAAATCCATATTCCTTAAGATCTTTTCTAAACATTTCATTTATTTGAAAATAATGCAACCAATCATATACAAACTCTTTTACTTCTTCATAGGGTTTCATTTTCCATTTCCCCCCTTCCTTAACAGTCAAATTTTCATATGTAATCCAATTCCTTCTTATATTGATTTTTTTAACACTCATAACCTCTAATGGTGACAACCAGTGTGGAGTTTTTGGTTCAAGTAGGCTTTTATACCTATCCCATATTTCTATCAACGATCTTCGGAAAATGTGGTTCTCAAAGCCTTTATGGATTTTCTTCTTTTCAGACCATAAATATGCGTGCCACCCAAATCTATTATCAAATCCTTCTATATCTAACAACTCTGTATTTTCTAATTTTACCCATTCCTTTAACCAACAGAGACATGAAGCTTCATAATATAATTTCAGGTCTGGCAGGGTGAAGCCTCCTCTTTCTTTAGCATCTGTTAGTTAGTAACTTAAATTGAATTCTTGGCTTCTTACCCTGCCAGATATACCTTGAAATTACTCTTTGCCATTCTTTAAAGGTCACAGTCCCTTTGATTATTGGAATTGTCTGAAACAAAAATAACAATTTTGGCAGTACGCTCATCTTTATCGTTGAAATCCTCCCCCACATCAATAACTTCATTCGTCCCCACACCTCCAGATCTTTCTTTATTCTATTCCACACTGGTATATAATTATTCTGATACAAATCAATATTCTTAGGGGTTATCCAAATACCCAAATATTTCACCTTCTTCACCACTTCTATGCCTATTTGTTGTTGCATTATTCCTATCGTATCTTGGTCCATATTCTTAGCGATTATTTTAGTCTTTTTCTTATTCAATATAAATCCTGCCACTTGACCAAATCTTTCCACCTCTATAAGTATGTTTTTAACACTTTCCAAAGGTTCTTCCACCGTTAAAACCAGATCGTTGGCAAAGGCTTTAACCTTATATTCATTCTGGCCTACTGCAACCCCTTTTATTGCCTCATTTTCCCTTATAGATTTTAGAAAGACTTCCAGGACCATGATGAATAACAGTGGCAAAAGTAGACACCCTTGTCGTGTACCCTTGGTTATCCCTATTTCTTCCGTAATCATGTTGTTAACGTGGACCCCTAAATCTCAACCTGCACATTACTCCAGAGAGGAACAGGTCACTTTGTAAAAGAATTTGCAATAGATTTTTTTTCCAGGCATGGAAAGCTCAGTGGTAGAGCTCAGTGGCAGAACATTTATTTGCTTTGCATGAAGGTCCCAAGTTTGATCCCCAGCATCTCCAGGGAGGGCTAAGAAAGACTCCCTGTCTAAAACCCTGGAGCGTTACTGCCAGTCAGTGTAGACAACACTAAGCCAAATGGATCATTGGCCTAAGTCTGTATTAGGGAGCTTCCTGTGCCTGCTATCGCTACTTTCACTGGCCCTTGGGACCTGCTAGACTGCTCACTTACTCATGCTTCACCAAAGGCTGCTCTTGAAGTGCAAACCTGCATTCCTAATTTGACGAAAGTCTCCCTGAGTTCATTGTGGGATGCACTCCCAGGTAAAGGAGTACCAGATTGCACAGTAGGCATTCTTAATGGTAGAAGATATGCTTCTAATTAGACATGGTTCAAATATGGGGGGGAAACTTCAGTGAAATCAGCACGCCTCTTTCTTACCCAGCCAGAAATATTTCAGTTAAAGCTTCCATATTCAGCATTATTGAAGTCTGAAGTGGATCCTTTGGGATTAGTGCATTTACACTACGATTTAAACTTGTTTCAGTAAGTAAGTGAGTTTAAAAAAACAACGCCCTATATTCTCATGCTTACTGTTTCTGGTTTTGCATTATGAATATTGTTTAATTTATATAAATCCCCTCCAAGGTTACTGTTTAAAGTATTAAAAGGTTCTAACTTAAAGGACATGAGCTGGACTCTTAGGAATGCTAAGACAAACTTGGGCTGTATAGTGATTTTTTATTTTAAAATCACTTATAAGAAACAAAGCGAGCCATTTCATACTTTGCCTTTTATTTTTAATGAAACATTCACCATCATTGCCAGTGCCATTGCAACTTTCCCCAATGGCTGGTATGTGCATGGAACTTTATCAGCTTGTGTTTTAAAGGAAATGGGGCAATGCTGCCCCTTTGACAACCTCTCTCCCAAGAGGGCTGGTTGTGGATTGCAAGCTTCATTCTGTGGCTGTTCCTGCAAAAAACCCTCTGAACTATAAAAACATCATCCCCAACTGGATTTGTTCATGCACCAGGAAGAGCTGGAAGCTGGCACTTTTAAACCTTTAGTTAGATTATTTATCCTGCAGACTGGCAGAGATGAAGATTCCTTTGGCCCATATCAGAATTGTTAGTTTTAATTATCTTCTGATTTTTTAAAATATCTGGTTTTAAAAAGTCTTTTATTGACCATTTTAATATCTTATTTTTTGTAAACCACTTAGAGGTTTTATTACAACAAAGCGGCATATAATTTTTGTTAAATAATTAAAAAAAAAATTCCATGAAGAATTGGGCATAATCCTAAACTCGTATCCTGTGACCACAATCCTAGGCTCACTTACCTGAGAGAAAGCCCCACTGAATTCAATAGGACTTTCATTTGCATAGATGGTTAGGATTGTGTTGTAAGTCAAATAAGATAAACCAATAGCCAATCAGATCACACAACTCAAAGGGACCTGCCATGTTTTGCATAGTTTGTGTTGCAATAGAATCAGAGGTGTAATGGTGCAGTTTGAAGTGCTGGAGCTCATCCTGACAGCGCCCATAGCCCTCACCCCCGTAAGGAGGGTCCAAAAATCCAGACAATCGTGTTCATGAATTTTTACAAAAGCCTTATTTGTGTGTTATTTGCTCCAATGAGCATCTGGTCGGGAGTGTTGGCAGTCACTTAAATTACATAGACGGAGTCCAGGAAGAAAAGAAATCCTGATAAAACTTTACTGAGGAAATGAACCAAGGCAGTGTATACTTTGAGGAGAAAGTAACAGAGGGGTTTTGCCTTTCTTGCTTCAGGCCTGGTACATGGTAAGAAGACATACAACCAAACATACAGAAGAAAACTCCTTCAAAACCACCTAGCCAATCAGAGCACATGTTACCTCAGAGAAGATCATGCCACCTTGACTGGCTGCTACACACACACCTCTTAGTTAGTTCTTTTAAAAATAGTTTTTTTAAAAGGTTTTTTGCAAAGAGATATGCAGGGAAATATGCAGGTACCAAAACCTATGGGAAACAGCCCTACCAGAAAAGTTAACCAACAAACTAGCACAGGGACAAGCTACGGAGGATGCCTTCACCCTAGTGTGGTTCCCCTTTATTACATACGCAGCACAATAGGACAATGACCCCTTAGTCAGTTGACTAACACTGAGAACATCATTAATCCCTTAAGTTATAAATGGAATGATCCCTGCTATAGCACTTGCACCAGGAAGCAAGCTGTGCTGAACACCAGTAGGAAGGGGGATTCACACATATAATGGTATGTACAATGGCTTCCCAGCCACCTGAAATCCTTCCTTAGCGATATTAATGATGCATTCACATGTCCTAGCTCCATGCTCCCATAGAATTGTAGAGTTGGAAGGGACCCTGAGGATCATTTAGTCCAACCCCCTGCAATGCAGGAATATGCAGCTGTCCCATGCGGGGATTGAACCTGCAACCACACTCCAACCAACTGAGCTATTTTGCTGATGTACACAGCAGCAAAAAACACTTGAGCAGGGCTACAAACATGCACATATGCTTGTCTGCATGCACACACCCACACCAAAGAGCAGCAGCCCATATCTAAAGACCCAATTCATTAGGGTCAGCATGAGTGCAATCCTATGCATAGCTACCCTGGACCAAACTCCACTGAACTCAGCTGTGCTTGCTTCACACTTCATTGATATGATTTGCAAAACACATTGAGCTTCAGCAAAACATCTTCAGCCTGCTAATATGCAACCTTTAGCTTTTAATCAGAAATGCAAACAATCTTGCAGATAAGTGTTATCCCATTTTGAACAACAACCATGAAGTAGGAACCTCATCAAAGAAAAGAAAGAAATGTATCCAAACTCCACTTGATTTCTCCCCCCCCCCCAATCTTCCTCTATGCTAATCCATGCTAAACTTGAAAGCCTCATTATCATCTCATTCAGTTGCCAAAGCAAGAAGGATCCATCAAGTACCCTGGTGCTCCAGTAGCTGCCAACTCAAAAAAGTCTCAGAGATGTGCTCCCCAGAAGTCTCCCTCCACTACACCACTGGAACAGAAGAATCACCAATGGTGATCCAGCATCCTGATCCACTGCACAGCTAGATGCCTTCAGGAAACCCAGAAGCAGGAGATAGCTAATAGTCCTCTCCCACTTTTGGTCCCTAACAACTGCTATTCAAAGCCATCATGAGTAGTAGCCATCAACTGCTTTTATCCTTCATGAATTTATCTAATTCCTTTTAAACCCAATAAGAATGTATAAAAAGTAGCCACTGTTGGTTGTTTGCAGTATGGTAGCGCTGCAGAGAGCTTGCTGGGGAGACCATGCATTAAAAAGAAAAGGACTCAAAAATAACTTAAACAAGGTTTTAATAAGAAAAACAAAAACTCCTTTTACACTAAATACATTAACAACCAAACCAGACCCAACCACCAACCCATCCCCCAGGGTAATGGGAGAGCTAGGTGCTGCTCCTTATATACTACACCTAAAAGCTGACACACCTTAATCAAATACAACTCAGCAGCACCTGCTGTGTTTCACAGCTGTAAAGCTGGGTCTCGTTATCCTGCTCTGGCCCTTGCTCTGGCCCCTTAAAGACATACACATCGGGTGGAACAATGATGAACCTTTACATTTAAAGAAACCATTCAACAGCCACAACAATGCTCTTAAGATGCACTGCTTTCCCCCCAAAATCGACCTTGAATCTAACTAAGAGTGAACTTTAAAACCTCATTGAGAATTTTGCCTAAGACCCCCTACTGAACTCTGGTGGATTCTTTGAGAATAGTTTCAGTGCTCTGTAAGAAAGAATCTGTGGCACCCAAGCACCAGCCACTTCTAAAGAAGTTGTGCAGGAAACTGCTTGCCATATAAGTGAAGATTTGGCATCACCTGACCCAAGTTAATGTTAGGTTGTACAAAAGAAGAATGTTAGAAGAATGTGAGGGTAGCTTTAAAATCAAGGTTAGATAGTCACACCTTCCCAGACCTATATCATTCTTTTCATTCATAAAATTGGTACATTTACCAATGCTAGATTGGGGGGGGGGGGGAGAAGTTTATGTTTGGTTGTTTCCTCAAATGTTGCTTAAAAGAAAGTGTCAGACCTGAAATTCCAGGGAAATAATATCCTGTGAGCGATCATATCTCTGCCCCATTCTTCCCTCAAGAACTAGCATTCCCAGGACTTGTTGGGAAGAGGAAATGACAGACCACTTTAAGCCTGCCATGTGGATATGTAATCTGAGATACTGTGTGGGGTCCCCCTTGTCAGATCCAGGGTTTCTCCCAGTCCTCTCATCAATCTGTACTGTATTAGGCTGGTGAAAGGCTGTGGCTCAGGTGTAGAGCACATGCTTCACATGCAAAGACTCAAGTTCAGTCCCTGGTTGGGCTGGGAATGTCCCCTGCCTAGAACCCCCGAGAGCCACTAGCAGTCAGTGTAGATTCTTTGCTAACTAATTCCAATTTCCAATTAAACTTTTTATTGCCATAGGCCATGGCATCATTCAGAAGGAGAACAACAACAAAAAAACAGTAACCATAAAATTCATTGGGCACCACACATACAATAAAACTACGGTCATGGCTACTAAAATTATCTGTTGCATTAAATAGAATAGAGTAGCAGAAGATTCTCAGGTAAGATGTGCCAAATTAAATATCCAAATCCCCTTTGCAGTTGACCGCTATTTTATCTAGTTCCTTCCTCCAGATCTTCTTAGCTGCCAGTGCATAGAGTGCTACTTTATAAGTAACAAAGTCGTCAGTGTCGCTCAGCAGCCATTTCACCCTTTCTACCCTATTCAAATGTGTTCCATTCATAAACAGGGGTTTTATAAATCGGTCTCTTGGGTCTATATATAACGGGCACTGCAATAAATAATGGCACAGGTCCTCAACGCAGGGTTGTCCACACAGAGTCTCTCTTCGTAATGTACTTTGCCGTACTGTCCATCCAGCACCGCCGGGGGCATCGATTGGAATCGTAGTTCTGTAAAAGCGATTCTTAGTACGGCAAGTAGGAGCTTTGTCAGGTATCTGGCTCGGGCATGCTCCATTTTGATAAGTGGGCACCATGATGAGCTCTTGGTAGAAGCAATCATGGTTAGATCCCTTTCTGCATCGGACCTAAAGAGTCAGTGTAGATAATACTGAGCTAGATGGGCCAATGGCTTGACTTGCTGTTAAGACAGCTTCCTATGTTCCTATATATAGCCACTGCCCATTAATGGGAGCGCTTGTTCCAAGTCAGCTGTATGCACCTTCTCCAGTTTCCAAGCTTCTTAGCACATGTACCCATGGCAAAAATGGGTATTAACCCAACTCAGAGTAGACCCATTGGAATTAATGAACACAGCTCAGTTAGGTCTATTCATTTCAAAACATCAGCCCTTTGTAAAACTAAGTTGAATGTCACCCCACATTCTCCATGCCTGACCATGTGAACGTTTTGCATCAATGTAGAGAAACAATGTTCTAAGGGAAACCCGTGGTATGTTCCTATTGGGCACTACCTAGGCCAAATGTAGCTCTTTAAAGTCCTAACAAAGTCAACAGGAGAGATTAAGTAGTGCATGCTGAAGGGCAAAATGAGATGTGATGTCATGCATTGTCATATTTTACATGTTAGCCAGGATAAATAGCGACCGTAGAGAAGGGGGAATAAGCACAATCAGAACTGTGGCAGCTGGGAAGGGGGAAGTGTATGATAACTCTTTGCCCCACTGTTACAATCAGAGGCATACCTTGGGGTTGGCGAAACCGGCCCCCACTGGAGCCGCAAACCCAGAGGGGGTGCAAAAATCGCCTATCAGGCTATGGCATGTATGGCATATATGTGTGTGTTGACGTGCCACCACAGTTGCAATGAGATCCAATGCAGGAGAAGCTTCCTGTCCCTCTCACGCTGTGGCAAAAAGACATGCAATTCTTTTCGCCCTTCCTCCTCACCTCACCCTTACTCCAGGTGCTTCAAGTACTTGGGTTACACAAAACGTAGTAATTTCTAATATGACTATTGTGGTAAAGTGGCTTTTTTTTAGGGGAAGGGGGACCACTACAGCTTCTTGCAAAGAGTGTAAGGGACTTTAGGTATGCCTCCAGCTGCAGTGCCCACCATTAGCTGCTATTTGCATTCAGGTGGGGGTGAAGCCTCATTAGAACTTATGGGAGCTTTTGTTCCAATGCAAATAATAGCATTGTGGTGAGGGAGCGATTCGATTGCGGTGGCAGTGGGAAAGGGTGAAAGTCTTCCTCCCCATTGTGCCATTATCCTACTCAGGCCCTATCACAGTAACTTTTTTAAAAAACAACAACACACACATGTTAAATACAGTAACTTGTTTAACATTACATCTAGTTTGGCTCTATGGACTTGTCCACACCAGAGAAAAATGTGGATTTACGCCAGCCCGTCTGCCCCTTAATGTAGGGGAGTCCATGTGAAAACCTCCCCATCCCAGTGTTGCCCTAGACCTTTCCCCCTTTAAATGAAATTTGGAAAGTTTGAAATAGCCAAGACTGAAAAAGTCCACATCTAAAGGTGGAAAAGGTCTGGGACAACACTCCATACCCAAAGTAGCAGGACTTTAAACTGCTTAACTTTAACTGGATTTGCCATCATTTCTAATTAGTTTTACAGATCAGAAAAGGCAGAGATGCAAGTCATATTCAGGAGGTCAAAGACAAGAGAACCAGTGGCGTAGCGTGGGTTGTCAGCACCCGGGGCAAGGCAAGTAATTTGCGCCCCCTAACCTGTGGATTTTAGGTAGGGGCAGAGAGCTGCGAGTGCGAGCGCCCCCCCAGATGTTGCGCCCGGTGCGGCCGGCCCCCCCTGCACCCCCACGCTACGCCACTGAAGAGAACATAAGATTACTTATTAGGTCATGGTCATTTCTTGACTTAGTTTCTGGCCATGTGCCACCAGTCCCCTCTTTGTTATAACTACCTATAATTATATCTATATCCAGTGGATCTTTGTTCAGGTGAAAACTAGGGAGGGCCTGATTTCAAAGTGAACAAACAACAACAAAACACCTCAGCAGGTATTTTGCATCATACTAGGGAGAAAACATCAGGAGGTGACCCTGTAGTTATACACAGCCTTGTTATGAAAACTTCTGTTGATGGGATTAGCTTTGCTGAAAATATAGGTGGCAATTAAAAAGGGGGGGGGAGACAATATTCCCCCAGACTTTGCAACAAGGAAAAAAAGACCTAGCACGTGTAATTTTGGAAATGAATTGTTTCTCAAACACAACACCTGAGATGAGAGTCCTCTTGCTGGGGGTGGGGCAGCCAGGGTTGAATTATTATTTATATTATTTTATAATTTACATCCTTTTCCAAGCTCACGTAGTTTTAAAACCTTATCTATTGCAAACAATGCAAACAATCAAAGCACAGCATACATCAAAATCAGTAGTAGTGTTTCTGAAAGCCGTCTCTCCAAAAAGCTTTCTTTTGGGACAGGAGATAGAAGCACAAGTTTCTCGTTGTTTTAATAACTCATAAAGCAAGACAATGTTGCCATTAAAAAGATCCCTCATCTTATACACCGAATATTTAAAACATTAACATGCTAGCAGGAATGTGCAAAAGTAGCCTGAATACACAGTTGTGTTTTTTATCCAACAGATCTTGTTGTTGTGTCCTGCCCTTTAAGAGGCAAGGCTCACAGCCTTTGTTAAGACAGGGTACCTAAAGAGAGTGGACACTATGGTTCAGTGGCTTGCTGTTCTAAATAATTCAGATTCTTCCAGTTGGTGAGGCTGAGTGTATTTAACCTTGGTTCTAATCAGACTTCTCTAATTAGATATTTTCCTACCACAAAATGTCCTGCCTGGGAATACATTGAAAAAAATTAAGAGTATGCATCTTAAAACAAATGTTTAGTTGTTGTTTTTTATTTCCCAGATCCTGGGCAAATGTGACCCATTCCTGAAAATATAGCATCTAAACAACACTCAAACTGAAAAGCCGACTTGGGCTCTTCTCTCCTGTTTTTATGGAACTATGTTGACATCTAGTGTCCAGTTGTGCATATAACCCCTTTTCAATATCCCCTTTATTGTGCAGAGCTCTCTGCAAGTCTAAGAATCAACTTAGCACCGGATATTCACTTTTCTTAGGTATTTAGCTACGGTTGCAGCGCAATCGAGGTTTTGAGTCAAAACTCAGACCCCCAAATCCAAACATTCAGCCTCAGGCAAGTCACCACGGCCGGTCATTGCATAGCAGTCTGAGCCAGTCAACACTGAGAGGTGGCCCAAGGCAAAAGCGACCCTTCCTCCTGCACCTCCTCCCAGTTGCTATCAACAGAAAGTACAGAATAACAAGAGGAATGTGCTATAAAGTTTAGTATGCACCATTTAATAACGGTGAATTAATTAATAACCATGAATGCCAATTTGCTACATAGGCAAAACTACGTCAATCAAATCTTACTACATCAGAAAATTACAAATCATCACAGTTTATGTAAACATTTTCATTGCAACTACTAAAAATGATGAACAGTGACGATCAAGCTCATGAAAAATTCAAATACATCCATCAGTCAATCAATCAATCAATCAATCAATCAATCAATCAATACTTAAAACACTTGAATGACTCCTTCCTTGCTTTCATTTCAAAAAGATTCCTGCATTGCAGGGGGTTGGACTAAATGACCCCTGTGTTCCCTTCCAGCTCCATAATTCTGTGATTTCACTTCTCAGTTAAGTTGCACCCCCCCCATCTCTGCACTGAGCTAAGTGAACCAATAGTCAGATACAAGGCAACTTCTTAATTTCCTGCAAAAATAAGTTGATTATGTACTTACTTTTTGCCCGTTCTAAAATGACTGCCAGTCAATCTTCATTTTTGGGTCCATTTTGGGGTCATTTTCCCCAGACGTTATTAATTTTATCAGCCTTTATCATGTCTCCTTCAAGAGCCTTTTTGTCTAAGCCCCATATGCTTTAACCATCCTGAAGGGATAGGTTGTCCTTCTTGGGGCGGGGGCAGTGTAGATATCACCTTTGTGATCTCTTTTCTGAGATGGGACAGAAGTGATAGTTGGGCACTTTCTGATTTCAAAATTCCCCATCAAAATAACCAGAATATGGGTGTTTGTTTGTTTAAACAAAAGGTGGGGTGGAGTTTAACAGAAAAGTAAGTTCACCTAAAAAGAGAATTCTGGCAGGCAAGGCCTTAGCAAACCTTTTAAAAGTCTCTTCACAATGGCAGTTTTTCATACTCAAGCAGTGAGAAAAATGTCTCTTTTTTGGCAGATTGGAAATTCTTTCTCATGTTCTGTGTACAAAAGGTTGAGAGCAGTACCTCTGTTTTATGTTCCTTCCAAAAGATAAGTCAGGAAAAAAGTGTCAGTGAAAGTATGAATCAAATGGTCAGGAGAATGCTCTTGACCTCACAGAGTTTAATGGGGACATTTATTTGTTTCCTTTTTACTACAAAGAACATCTCACATGCTTAGGCTGCTATTGTCATTGTTCCCCAAGGTCTCTTAAAAATGTCACCACAAAGAACCATTACATCATCAGAGCCAGGAGTCATATTTTTCCATGTTACTCCTTCATATTATCCTCTCAAGGGTGGGTGCAGGGGAGAGGAAGACTTAAAATCCAAAAAGTTAAAACACAAAAATCTTGGTTCCAACAATGCTGTCATGGCAAAGTGTGGAGGATCATCTTTCATTCTGGTCCATTATCGGCAAGTCAGAGAGTGGCCCCATTTTTATATAGGTGCTACCGGAGAGCATCTGGCCATCCAGATGTGGTTGGACTCCAATTCCTATCAGCCTCAGCCAGCTTGGCCAAGGGTAAAGGATGAAGGGAGATGTAGTCCAGCAGCAGCATCTGGAATGCTGTATGCTTACACAACAACCCTATGCACACTTATCCAGGAGTAAATCCCAATAAACTCAACAGGACTTACTGAAGAATAAACAGTCAAGGACCTCTGGCCTGCACAATTACCTTTCCACAAGTGCTAAAAAGCCGAGGTAGCTCCAATGGACTTGGAGGAGAAGGGCATGACAGGCAGGCACGGAGGAGGAGGAGGAGGTGGCGACGTGCTCCTTGGATCTGCCGCCTGAAGCAACTGCCTCATTTCACCTCATGCATGGGCCGGCCCTGACTTCAAGAACTCTGTAGCTAAGAAAAAGTAGCTGGGTTTTCTCCCTTCCCTGACCTGCTCTACCCTCTTCCTTTCTTTTCGTGTCATGCATTTTGATAATTGTAAACCATTCCAGGAGCCCCCCCCTTTTTTTTTTGGCTGAGAAGCAGGATAAAAATGCTTCAAGTAAACAATGATAATAAAAACCAGCTCACTGAATTTATAGCACCCTTTTCAAAAAGAAAACCCAACAACTCTGAGTCAAGTTGGGCCAGCAAATTATTTATGCCTAAATGATCATCTCATCACTGGAAAACAAACTAAAAGTAGACAATGTTAGTGGCATTTTTGCACAGAGCTTTAAAAATTCAGAGTGATGAAGAGGGGGGCTGGAGTCCACCCTCTGAACCCATAATTGAAGCTGGATGGCTTGTTGATTAATGTCCTGGGGGAACTGGATAAAAACTCGAGCTCTCCTAAGAATCCCTTTGGGTAACATCGCTGCTCAGAAATTCTGACCTTAGTCATATAATTTTATTCTCATAAATCTTTATCTGTAGGAAATACCTAAGTTAGAAATTGGCTTGTGGACATATAATTACTTTGCCATTGAGAACTGTATCCTCTGACTTTCACAAGAGAAAAAGACTTTGAAATAGAAGAGACTCGATTCAAAGCGGATCTCTTTTACACTGTGAATTAATTCATAATTTACCGGCAATATTTGAAAACATGAGCCATTAGCAGAACATAATGAGTATGCTGCTTATTCAAAAATATTCTGAAATTAGCATTAGCATCTAGGTAGCTGGAATGTATTAAAACCCTGTATGGCTCTGAATACATTCTGTTTCATAAATGATATCTGCAGGATAGAACACAGTAGCTTCTGCAGAATCTGCATCACCTCCGCTTGTGGTATTTTATTTTTAAGGGGGGGGGACCGAGAATCCAGATATCTTTGTTAGAGGCCTGTGAAAATATACAAATGTTTCAAATAGCCCGTGGGGTTCCAGATTTCCCCCTTACATGCGTTGTTTCTGGGTCAAGAGATCTTGAAAATGGAGTGTTGCCAATCTTCCTTTGTCCCTCACCCTCCAACTGACCATCCAGGATGTTAAGTTACTCATGAGGAGACCAGAGGCCTATGTCTGTGAGTAGCTGTATAGAGTAGATAGATTTATAATGCTTCTTAATTGTCTGTCACATACATTTCTGCCTTTTGCCTTTAGCTCTTCTTAAACATCATTCTTAATAACTGCTTAAAACTAGCATTTCTTATTGCTTATGAGAGATTTATTCTTATCATCCACCATGAGCTGGAGGGAAACTGCACAAAGAGGGGAGCCTCCTCTACTTTGCAACCACATTTTAGAACACTGGAAAAAAAATCTAAAACACACAGGAAACATTCAGAACACTCAATGCTTTCCATAGTCACCCTCCACTCAGGGAGATGGAACTAGCTTAGTGGGTGGAGCTAGCAGGATAATCCCAGCTGCCTCCTCCCCACACATGATTATTACAGTGGTATCTTGGGTTACATACGCTTCAGGTTACATACGCTTCAGGTTACAGACTCCGCTGACCCAGAAATAGTATCTCGGGTTAAGAACCTTGCTTCAGGATGAGAACAGAAATCGGGCTCCGGCGGCGTGGCAGCAGCAAGAGGCCCCATTAGCTAAAGTGGTGCTTCAGGTTAAGAACAGTTTCAGGTTAAGAACGGACCTCCGGAACGAATTAAGTGCTTAACCCGAGGTACCACTGTATACTGTACATTGTTGCTGAATACCTGAAGGGGGCAGTATAGATTTCTGAACCAAGGATTGAGTTAAAAGAAAACCCTTCGACAGTCTACACCAGGGGTTCCCAAATGGTGGTCCACAGACACCACCAGTCCATGAAGTTCATTAAGGTGGTCCATGTCATGTCTGTGGATTTGTGCTTGAAGACAGGAAATGGGACACCCATGGCATGAAATATTAATATTGATTTTTTATTGCTTCTTTTATTTCTCGTATTGCAATTCAAATGGTAATATAATAAAATGCAATATATAAGAAATAAAAGCCACAATAAAATGTGATTAAAAATCAAATGGCATCCTGAATAGTGCATTGCACTTGCTACAACAGGCAGAAAAAAATATCTGCCAAGACACTCCGCAATTTTAATGTGGCCCATGGTGGAAAAAAAGAGTTTGGGGACCACTGTTCCATACTATCCTAATGAATGAGTTTCAGACAATCCATATGTTCTTATACTTTATGTGGTGTGTTGATTTAGGGAAAGTGTGGAATTACGTTTCTAGTAGTATAGCACACAGCTTTTATTTTTAAATTTGAAGATGGCATATTAGAAGTCCATAGAATGCAGAAAGTGACAAATTCAGTGAACACAAGGAGTAAAAGGGGTTCCTAATTAATTTCAGCAAAGGCTAATTTATGAAATACTCACAATTTACAGCATGGACCTTATGAAAGAGTGATTGTTTTCTGCCTTGTAATTCATTTGACTTTGAATCTTCTCTGTAAGGAACACAGAAAACGGAGCATTAAAAGGAAAGGAAGCAAACAAATCTGCAAGTACAGTTTTTTCATGCAATTACAGTAAACATTTTTCAAAGCCACAACGCTGCTAACTAAAACATTTTTTGATACAATAAACATATCATTTATTAAGTGTCTTCATTTCTCATGAAGAAATTTGAAAGAGCTAGTTGGTTTCCATAACCATGGTGCCATCCAGTGGCAACTAGTGGTAGCATTTTTAAATACCATCTCTCATTCAGTGCTATTAATGCAGTTTAAAAAAAACACATGTAAGACAATTATAGACAAACATGGAACTTTAAATCAGTGGGCTCCTTCAAAGGACCAGCCTGTAAATTTCCTGATAACTAACCTATTGCTAATGCATCTACACTCGTAGACATACCTAGTAGCTGGCTGTGAGTAAGAGTCTCCCTCTCTTTCCTACATATCTAAGCATGTTGTTGTTGTTTAGTCGTTTAGTCATGTCCGACTCTTCGTGACCCCATGGACCAGAGCACGCCAGGCACTTCTGTCCTCCACTGCCTCCCGCAGTTTGATCAAACTCATGCTGGTAGCTTCAAGAACACCATCCAACCATCTCATCCTCTCTTGTCCCCTTCTCCTTGTGCCCTCCATCTTTCCCAACATCAGGGTCTTTTCCAGGGAGTCTTCTCTTCTCATGAGGTGGCCAAAGTATTGGAGCCTCAGCTTCACAATCTGTCCTTCCAGTGAGCACTCAGGGCTGATTTCCTTAAGAATGGATACGTTTGATCTTCCTGCAGTCCATGGGACTCTCAAGAGTCTCCTCCAGCACCATAATTCAAAAGCATCAATTCTTCGGCGATCAGCCTTCTTTATGGTCCAGCTCTCACTTCCATACATCACTACTGGGAAAACCATAGCTTTTACTATACGGACCTTTGTTGGCAAGGTGATGTCTCTGCTTTTTAAGATGTTGTCTAGGTTTGCCATCGCCTTTCTCCCAAGGAGCAGGCGTCTTTTAATTTTGTGACTGCTGTCACCATCTGCAGTGCCTATATCTAAGCATAGGAATAGTTATAATCTACTTGGTTTGCAGGAATCCTAAAGGATGAATATGACTGCAAACAGAGCAGCTTTTAGGCTGGCTCTTAATCAGAGCTAAGTTTCAGAAAGTTATAATGGTAAACTTGTGCAAGATGGAAATTTAGGAGGTGGTCTACAGTCCCATGTTGCATTCCAAAACAAAGAAATGGGTGGAGAAAGGCTCTGGGATTTTTCCAAAGAATCCTGAGGGCAACAGGAGAACAAAGTCCATCCTAATGCTTTTCTTTCCTAAACTGTACTTTTTTTTCAGCTACGGAAGTGTCATAGTTCCTTTCTCTCAGAACCAATATAAGAACAAAACAGTTAAAGCCAACTAGATTATACTCAGAGTAGACCTACTGAAATTAATGGGTGTCTGTGTTTTTCAGTGGGTCTACTCTGAGTATGGCTAGCATTGGCTACAAACCAACCTGATTTATGTTGCATATTGTTGTTTATTGGATAGATCCTATTTGTTTTGTATTTTGTGCAAAGAGGAAAATGGTTTATTCTTAAATATATTTTAAAAGGGTAATCTTAACATAGGTAAAGGTAAAGGTAAAGGGACCCCTGACCATTAGGTGCAGTTGTGGCTGACTCTGGGTTTGCGGCACTCATCTCGCTTTACTGGCCGAGGGAGCCGGTGTACAGCTTCCGGGTCATGCGGCCAGCATGACTAAGCCACTTCTGGAGAACCAGAGCAGCGCTTGGAAACGCCGTTTACCTTCCTGCTGGAACGGTACCTATTTATCTACTTGCACTTTGACATGCTTTTGAACTGCTAGGTTGGCAGGAGCAGGGATCGAGCAACAGGAGCTCACCCTGTCGCGTGGATTCGAACCGCCAACCTTCTGATCGGCAAGCCCTAGGCTCTGTGGTTTAACCCACAGCGCCACCCGTGTCCCTAATCTTAACATACAATACTGTAAAACTTTAAAACCGTAGTGAAGGAAAAGAAAGATCCTTCACATTAGATCTTCATTTCTTTGTGGCATTTCTTCCATTGTGGCCATTCAAGGCTTCTATGGAGGGATGACCACAAGTATCGGGGTGCATGCATACAAGTGACCCATAGAGAGTCATTAAATTATAGCCTGGCTAAAGGCCTCTGATCTAGAGTCCTGGTATAACACTGTTGTTATTTTAAGTGTGTGAGAAAATAAAGCACAAACATTTTAAAGTCTTCCATGTAAACTGCCATGTGGCCTTTTAATTAATTATAGGCCTTTTTGTACAGCCACATCAATCATATTCCCAGGGCAGTTTGCGAGAAACTTTTAAAAACATACAAAATGAAAGGCCACAAAAGCACAAAAATAGTATAAGGGCAGCTAGCAACAGTATAAGGCAGTTAACAATAAGGATGCCCTCCGCTGAAAATCTGGATATATTGGCAGTTACTTATGAAGGGCAGGCAAGTACTACGGCTGGACCTAAAATTGTGAAGGACTTTAAAAGGTCAAAAACTTTGAATTGGACCTCAAAACAGATGAGGGGTGAGTGCAGTTGGCATAGTGTGTTCACAATGACCAGACTGAAGCCGTAAACCTGGAAGTAAATGCTTCGGTTTTCGAACGTGCCTCAGAAGTCGAACATGCCACGTGGTTTCTGCTGAGTGCAAGATCCTGAGGCCTAGCTGTCAGCTTATTGAGTTTTCCGTTTTCAAACATTTCAGAACTTAAATGGTCTTCTGGAAAGGATTACGTTCAAAAACCAAGGTACCACTGTACCTCTATCCAAAAGCAACCTCGAATAACCTCATGGAAACAGAGGAAGATCTCCTATGCTGAGTTCATCTCGCTTGGTATTGTTTACAAGGATGGGAGCAGCTCTCCAGCATTTCAGACAAAAGATGCCAGAGTTCTAACTTGGGATCTTTTCCATTGCATAGTCTATGATCTGCCTCGGAGCTATGGTGCTTGCCACAGAACTACAGGGTAAAGGCCGCCTCTGAACTTGGGTGAAGATAAATCTCTTCAGCAGACACCAGCCTTTCATTCTGCTTCTACACAGCAGTAGCAAGTGCTCATTGACCAAATCACTGGCCATCATCTAAGCAAATTGTAGTTTAGGAAAGTCCAGAATCCACTTGTGCTGATCACTCACACCTCTGGATATCTCCTAATGACACACTATCAGGAGAGCTGCGTCACCCACATGCTCAATTACTTGAGACGGAGTTCCATAAAATTGGGCCCACGGTACTGAATGCATGGTTTTTGCTGGGGGACCACAAATAGGGACTCCCCACAAGCTTAACGGATCAGGTTAGAATAGATTAGACTCTAATTAGAATTACAATCAAAACAGAACCACTGTGAAACAAGAGGTAGGCAGCAACTTGCTTTGGGGCAACGCCGAAGTTTGCAAAAGTATTACAACTATTTTTAAAAACCAACAACCACACACCACAAACCAACCCAATAAAAGTCGAGCATACTCAGTTGCCATGTGTCATGAACTGGCAGGACAATGGGGAAGAGGAAGATGAGGAGGAGGATCTCAGAGAGGGGTGTAGCTGGGACTGGGACACACCGGGACAAGCAGGGGATGGGTAAGGAAGTACTCACAGGGTGACAGAGGATAGCAAGGGGATGGGAGTCAATGCACAGGAACCAGAGCAGCAGGACCCATCACCAGAACCAGAGGGGCCCCTGTCTCCACAAAGATGGCAGGCTCTGAGGTGTAGGGAGCAGGCTCTGAGGTGAAGCTGCCCAGCTGGCCAGGTGGGGCT
Organism: Podarcis raffonei; assembly: GCF_027172205.1. Classification (NCBI taxonomy): domain Eukaryota; kingdom Metazoa; phylum Chordata; class Lepidosauria; order Squamata; family Lacertidae; genus Podarcis; species Podarcis raffonei. Next base: position 68,095,790 of record NC_070603.1, read on the forward strand.
CTTTAGCTCTAGGAGTGGTGTGGGAATTGTCATCTGGAGTAGGCCTGGAACAGGTGAAGGTCACATGCCTAATCAAGCCCAGATGCTGCAGTCAGCATGCAAAGTACAAAGGGGAAGCAGAGCTGAGGTGCTGTGTCTGCTAAACTGCCCATGTTGATGGAAACAACAACTACAACTATTATTATTATTAATAATAATAATAAATCACTTATCTGACTGGGTTGCCCCAGCTACTCTGGGAAGCTCCCAACAAAATATTAAAAACACAATAAAACATCAACCATTAAAAACTTCTCAGGGCTGCCTTCAGATGTCTTCTAAAAGTCTTCTGTGTGGTAGGCTGTGCTTTCTTATTTTGCCTTACTTATCAACACCCACTTCCTCGCAGGCAGGGTCTCTGAGAAAATAATTTCCATCTAAAAACAAACAGAAGCTGGAAGGGTTTATGGAGGAACCCATCTTTCAAGGACATTTCCTTTCCAAACTGCACAATACGAGCTCAGAGCGGGGGAAATAAATACAAACTTAATCCCTCTGCATTCCAGCCAAGACCTTCTGTTTTCTTTTCTCAGCTTTGAAGGCAATGCTGAGGAACACTAGGAAGAGGTCTCAAAAAAAGAGAAAACATTGCGCTCCAATCTACAAAGGAAGTTATGTCCTTCGTATTTCACTTCCTTTAAATATCAGGCATTGCCTGAAAGTATCCTTGTCCCCCTCCCTGCCTCCCCTTTACACTGTTTTCCATATCTGCCCTGCAAATATCTGTGGTATTTAGCACTTGTAGTTTCAGCTGGAGAAGACGGTTGGAAGATTCAGGACACGAAAAAGTAAAGGACCTCACAAGTTGGATTGACAGCCACCAACTTAAATGCCTTTAAGAGTGAATTAGACAAACTCATGGCGGACAAGGCTATCAATAATTGTTGTGCTTTATCTCCACTATTGGGACGTGGGTGGTGCTGTGGGTTAAACCACTGTGCCACTTGGGCTCGCCAATTGAAATGTTGGCGGTTCGAATTCCCATGACGGGGTGAGCTCCCGTTGTTCCGTCCCAGCTCTTGCTAACCTAGCAGTTTGAAAGCACACAGTGCAAGTAGATAAATAGGTACCACTTCGGTGGGAAGGTAAATGGCGTTTCTGTGTGCTGCTCTGGATTCGCCAGAAGCAGCTTAGTCATGCTGGCCACATAATCCAGAAAAAACTGTCTGCGGAAGCGGACAAATGCTGGCTCCCTCGGCCTTTAAAGTGAGATGAGCACCGGAACCCCAGAGTTGTTTGCAACTGGACTTAATTGTCAGGGATCCCTTTACCTTTACCTTTTAATCTCCACCATCAGAGGAAAAGTGCCTTTGAATAGTTGCTGGGAATCAGATGTTGGGAGAATGCAGTTGCACTCAAGTCTTTCTTGCAGGTTTCCCATAGGCATCTGATTGGCCCCTGTGAGAACAGGATGCTGGACTAGATGGACCATTGGCCTGATCCAGCAGGCTATTCTTATGTACTTAACTCCCTAAGTTTAAAAATTAAGACCTGGGTATTTCTCAGCAAGGCACACTGTAGGCACTGCAGAATGACTAATAACTGACAATTGACAAGAGTCAAAGCTATAATCCACTGCCCTGAGTCAGTGGCTCAAAGAAATATCTATCTAGGTGTTTTTTGGTCCAATTTCTTTAAAGGTGTTCAGATGACACCCCCCCTGCATTTACTGAGCGAGGGAGTGGAATCCTGCCCAACAGCTCCATTGCTACCAATGTGCCCACCAGCTACATCCCATGACCATGCGAAAGGGCCTTTTCCATGTACTGATGTATGTATATAGATCTCCTCCACATGAGGAGGGAACCTGATTTCAATATCTGGGGGAAGGGAGATCACCTCATGGAGTCACATGCTAATGTCACAATTTAGAAATGCTAACAAATCGGAAATGAGAGCATGGCTTAAGAAAGGAACAGTGGCTCCCTCGTGTATCTCTTGCAAATTTTTGAGAGGAGCTAGAATTTGAAAGGCTGTTGGGAACACTGCCAAGAAACTGGGGGTCACCAGGGGCAGGAAGAGAGTTTAACTACCCACACATATGGTGAGCACAAACCTTTACTATTTCCCATACCAGTGAATGGGCTGTCGTGTTCTCCTAGGCAAAAAGAAAAGGTATTCCTCCACCTCTCGTAGGTTTGCCTTTGAAAAGGCTCCCACAGGAGTGAGGAGCTCCTGCCATGGTGTTAGAAGCCTCCAAGCTAGGGATCCATATTGTGGAAGTCCAGAATAAACATCTAAATGGCCAGCAGATGCATAGTTTTAAATTTAGTTTTCCCAAGATAAATTCCAGATCAGACCAGGATTGGGAAGAATTCGCTCATCTCTTATCGTACCACCACCCAGGGGCTGCGTTTCAATTATTGCATTTCTTGCTTTAAGCCAGATCTTGCAAAGAGGCACTTGGATAGCCTTTGCTGTGCTTTATCCATTCTTCTGTTCTCACAGCCTGCATGGCTGAATGGTAGTTTTCTCCCAGTTGTGCAATGTATATTGATGGAAGGGTTTATGAAACTATAAAATGTGGTCATTTCCAGCTTTGTTTTGGCTAGTTATCTATACACAAAGCTCAACATAAATTGCACCCTATCAGTTTCCTGATATTTCCCACAACTCCTTGATGCCCTTTATCACAGCATATAGATGGTGCGTCTTCTCCCTTATAGGTATCGTCTGCCCTCCGGAGGCCGACCTGTTGTCAGTTTTAAGCAGAACACTGTGATCTATCAACGGCAGCTGCAGTTTGGTCGGCTGCTCTCTGTGCTGCAGATTACAGGTATCAACATATTCTACTGCTAGCCCCGCTCTAGCAGCGAGCCTGAAGCAGCAGATCTGACCAGCAGAGGGAGTGCGGTGTTAATGTAGGTTAAGTTGCATCTTTTTTGTGGCTGTATTTTTTTACAAGCTCCTTATTAAAAAGACGTTTTGCTTCTGTAAACAAACAAACCCCCGCATAGCTATAAAATGAAGATAAGGGAAAGCAGACAAGTCCTTAAAATGAAGCAGCTTGGGAGAGGAATAATCTTCCTTAGGTTCCTAGGAACCATATTTCTTAGGTTCACATTTCTGATCAGCTATACAGACACAGGCTTAATTGTAACCACACTTATTCCATTCCATAACATGGGAAGTAACAAGTGTGAGCTGCAACAAAATGCAGTGCTGCTCCTCAGGTTTCCAGCCTCCTCCCCACTCCACTGCGTTACCTAACCCCACTGCACCAATAATCAGTATTTTGTGCCCACTAAGTATGCTCAGACCTCACTCGGGGGGTTTTTTTGCTGGGGGGTGAGGGCTCTCTCCTGTTTTTCCCCCAGGAATTTTATTTTATGTTTATGCTAGTGGGATGTGCCCATTGCTGCCTGGGAATTTTTGCAAATATGTTTGTTAAATGGATAGCCACAAATCAGAAGTGACGTTTTGGTCTGCCTTGATTCAAAATGGTGCTTGGCACCCAAAGGGCAATAAAGTCTGTCAGCTCCACCTTGGGAAGCCTTGTGCCAAGTCTGGTGATAGTATCTTGAGAGGCGGCTGAACTTAAGCCCCAAAATGGGCAGAGTCAGGATAAAGTCACGTTTTGCTCTACCATCTTGATTCAAAATGGCAGCCAGCATCCAAATGTTGACTAAAGCTGCTGTTCCCATACGGTGAATACTCATGTCATGTTTGGTGATGATTATCTCAACAGGTGTCCATATCTACATAGAACAAACAGACAAACCACTTTCCAAAATATATAGATGTAACATATGTTCGTGTGTGTTACTGTAGTCTTACAACTCCTACAAACATTAGGGTTTTCCCAAGCCTTATATTGCCTTCCTGTGTATGGATGATGCCATTATTGCTGTAAAAAGGATAGGCACTCATATAATGAGTTTATTATTAGTATATATGATTAAATTATTAGGATTGCAACTTTAGCTTCAGTTCATAACCCATAGAATAAGGATAATATAGCCTTGCCTCACAAGGTTGTGAGGAATTCTAGAATTGTAGAGTTTGAAAGGATCCCAAGTATAATCTAGTCTAAAATCCTGCAATGTAGGAAACTTTCCTATGGAAGAACAAGACAATCAAAATGTAAAAATCTTCAAAAGTACTTTATTGAGACATTCAGCTACGTCTGTCAGTCTACATCCAAATTCACTACTAAAAAATAAAGTAATGTCACATTTCACATTAGGTACAACAACTCTCGAGAAAAACAAAAAATTGAGCCAAGCCTAGTGTATAAATAAGTGACTAGTTCCTTTTCATATCAAAATTCACATAAAAAATTGCCAGCTCCCATCCCTCCCACATCCCTAGTTCTACCTGAAAGCCATGATGAATGTAAAAATTTAAATACACACACATTTTTGTCAAAGAAGGGGGAAAGGGAAGAAAAAGGTGCAAATCCTATTAACAGCTTTAGGAGTGGCATTTGCGGCGTTTGATCATACAATTGATGTACTCATTCCCAAAGGTGCAAATATTGCCAGGAGATTAATACTGCTTCAATTCATCTGCAAGAAATTATACACTACACAGAACTCAACAGCACTGAGAGGCTTCAATCAGCACCATAAAACTCCTCCCATTTCTCTCTTGCACTCACTGGTGGAGGCCAGACAGAAAGTTCACCGGAGCTTTAATGACTTCACACAGCCCATGCTGTCCAGAAAGTTCATGAACAAAAAATGTTTTCTAAAACATTGAAGTGTTTAAGACTCCATCATAAAAATTCAAGAGTTGCTATAGATTACATGAATGCAAATGCCCTACCCCAACATGCCCAAAGCACCACACTCGACTTACTTGAGTGCTGCCCTGTCCCAACACAATCCTTGATTTGTTTATTGTTACTTCTGAGATCTACAGGAGTTGTGTCACTGTTCTCGACTGAGCTCCGCTCACTGTAGAAAGACAAGGCCAAGGATATGGACTCAAACCTCTATTGCCCTTGAATTTGATTCTCCCTTTTCCATTTAAACAACACTGTCTTTTATTTTAATCTCTCCCTCTTCCTCTCTCTTCGCTCACACCCCAACATCCTCACATTTGTTCCCCACCTCCCGCCGCCCAACTTTCCCTTCCAACAATACTCAGTTTTGATTTCCAGTTTCTGCCCTTTTGCAACATGGTGGCAGCTTCTAAGGTAGTTTCCAGTGGAACCCACTGGCAGCCCTGTAAACGAAGCAGCTCACAGAAAATCAGCATAGGATATCATAAATACATTTTGGCCAGCATTCTGAGAGTTAAAACTTGTTCGAGACAAATGAAGGGTTTAAGATTCCGTCTGCCAAATCAGGAGCTCCTGGAGTGCTTAATTCTTCCACCAGCGCCCGCCTGTTCAATTCTGGATGCAGCTCCCTAGGTCTCGCGTTGCAACTTCTTCCCGTTCTTCAGCCGGCCTTTTGGCGGCAGTTTCCCCCTGGCCAGACTCACTGGAAGATGCAGTGTCCAGACTGACAGAGTCATCCTTCACATTGACAGAGTCCTGCAGGGAGCCTGATCCTTTGGCAGCTTGTCCATTGTCACTAGGTTTGCCTCCTGCCCTTTCCTGGTGCTCTACACCAGCGGGCTCAGTGGCTTGTTGCTGAACAGTGTTTTGTTCTGCTCCGGGATTTGGTTGTGGCACGGGCTCCAATCCTAGCCCTGGGGGCTGAGTTGGGTTTTTAAGTTGGCAGTGGCACAGGGGGCAGGTTTCTTGCACATAAAGCCATTTCTTAAGGCAGCCCGCATGAAAGAAATGGCCGCAAGGTGTGATGATAGCAGATTTCATGTCCTGAAAGAAAGAAGGCAGAAGGATCACACAGCGCCCAAGCAAACACACAGAGTCCTGAAGCTACCTTAAAACTCAGCATGGACTGCTAAAAGGTAAACCACAATGACCCAACTGCCCATGTTCAGTTGTCACCCTTTATTCATACACAGAGACTTGCTTTATATCTATGCATTAGTAACACACGAGAACAAAGCATAATATTTCATTCTAGGCAAGTAGGCTAAATTTTAATTACTAAGGATTTGCAGTGCAAGAACTACATAGACACAGCTGGATGAATGCCACAATTCTGTGCAGAAGCAGCATGTCCCATCACCCTTTGGCTAGCATGGTAAGTCACTCTCCCAACCTTTGAACAGGAAAGGGAGACAAGCAGAGGCGCCAGCTTCTCCAGACAATTGAGGGGGTCTGATGGGATGTTCTGACGTCACATGTGGAGCCTACTGAATATTGGGGGGCCCAGCCCCCTAAAAAATAAGATGGGGGGCATAGTGCCTTGGCCCCCAGGAGCCAGCGCTCTTGGAGACGAGGACAGTGTACTGGGCTTCTGAAGTTCTTTGAAAGCCTCCAAAATGCAGCACAACTGCAAGATTATCTCCACTCCCCTTTTCCAGTTCCAAGCTTGGAAAGGGCCTGCTGCTTTGGCACTCTATTTCCAAGATAATGAGGGTTCCTCAAAAGTGCAGCATGATTGCTGGAATGCCCCCAACCTCAGCTCCAAGCTTGGTGCTGGAGAAGGTCCCTGACTACACACTGATTGTCGGGGCGCAGCATGAGGTCAGGGAGAGGGTACCATCCCTGGAAAGAGCAGCAAGTTCCTGGCACAATTTCTGGTTGGCTACCAAGACTAGCCAAAATATGCAGATGCCTGCCTGAAGCATTTTTCACTGGCAGTTCCATTGAACCTGGATCCTTATATATGCAGTACATGTGCTCTACTAGTAACATGTGGCTTGGATTTGATGCTCCTGAACTGTAGCTAGGAAAGTACAAGAAGCTTTGTATTCCAAGAGCCATCAATGCAACCACTTCATTCAGATCCAACATGCATTCTTAGGAAGAAAAGACAGTTTTTGGGGAGTTTAAAACACAAATGTGGAAGTGTGGCTTCCAGGTTTATTTTAACTTCATTATTAATGCTCACTTAAAAGGCTAGATCTAATTTAGATAATTGGCCTTATAGTTTCTGCCCAACTGGTTCTTCGGGGATGCAGTGAACAGGCCTCAAGAGATTAAATTGTTCTTGCAAAGTCACTGGGCAGGAGTTTGGAGAAACTAGTTGAGACTGTGTGCGAAGGAACCCAACAGCCTACCTGCATCTCTGGGTGGCTACAGACATCGGCTGCAAAGTAAGTTGCCAGTGCAAGCTTATCAGCATACGCATCACACAATTTATTTCAGGCACAATTGTCAAAGTGAGATCCTTTATAAAGCAGTTACATTTGTTCCAAAAGATATGACTTCAAGCCGAATTAAAATGTGAAGCTTTTGTTTATTTAAAAAACTATGATGCATCTTACAAAATTACAGGCATCATCTGCCTTTGACCACTTTTTTTGTTTCGTTTTTAATTGTGACTGGTGAAGAGACTGGCCCAGCTCAAACACTTAACTGGGCTGGTGCTACAATTTGCATGGTGGAAGTAGTGTGTAACAAAATGTGTGATGTGGGTATACTCTTTGAAGTCTTGGAAATATAATGACCCAATCTACACTCATCTGCAGAGGGAAGAATCATACATGTCAGGTCATTGTGCAGGCAGGCTGGCAAATCATAGAATTCTAGAACAGGAAGGGACCCTGAGGGTCATCTAGACCAACCCCCTGCAATGCAGGAACCATAGTGAAGGAGCAGCCTTGCTCCCACTCCTGCATTGCACAGGTGGAAGTGCTAGCCCTGCAGGTATCTAAACAGGACAACTGTACTGCAATTTTATGTTGTGAACTGCCCTAAGATTGATGGATGAAGGGCGGGATACAAACAACTACAGTAACAGTAGTAACAGTAGTACTAGTAGTAATAAATTCCCCAGCTCAATTCATTTATAACCCAATTCAAAGGCAGAAACTTCAGCTCTTCCAATAAAATACCATAAGGAGGCAGAACAATATCCACAAAAGTACCATTTCAGAAGAGCTACACACCTGATAGCAGATGGCACAGATATCATTGTGTTGTTCCAACTGGTCTTTGGTAGCAGTGGGCAGTGATTTGATCTTATTCACAGCATCCCTGCGGAGAAGAAAACTCTTCCATCCCAACTGAGCACGAAGCCACACATTGTAATAGGAATGAATGAAGATGATCATTGAGCCCATCACAGTCCATTCTCCAAAGATGGTTTCCGACACACCATAGGCAACGACACAGAGAGCCACTAGGAACTCCAGCAGTCGATAGGTGCCATTCACATAGTAAATGACATCATCCATGTTTTCTACTGGCTCTCTCCTGAACTCCTCAACCATAAACAAGACATAAATGAAGAGTGTTCCAAGCACCTGGAGCAAGAAAAAATGACACTGATTTAAAAAGGGGACTGAGTCACAAAGCTAGAACTTCTCAATATTATGTTTGCATGGGTGAAGAATATAGATACCTAATCTAACAATGCACTTGCATAATGATAAATATATAATTGATATATTTAACTAGACAAACTCAAGGCTTAATTTTTTTATTAAAAAAAGTGGAACACTATATTTTAATGATTTATATATTTTAAGTGGAAGTCTGAATTTCAATGTTAAGAGTTTCAACACAAATACATTATGGCGTGATCAGGATAGTTTAAGTTACATGTAATATCGCTAGATACACTCCAGCCATTAAGTAGTTTTAAGGCTCACTGATTTCAGCAGGAGAGATATGAGCACACGGTCAACTCTGCTGTTAAAAATCAATGGAAAGTGCTCTGCTTTAGCTGGGTTGTGTCCAACTGTTTGACATAGATGGTTTATGTTTAAACTTCCTTAGTAATGGGAGTTTTCTAAATTGGTATATCTGTTATACCACCCATTACAATCTGTAAATACAAATGCCCTGTACTTGGGCCTGGAACACAGAACAAGCTTGATGGAAAAGACATATTCTTTCAGTCTGTATTCCCAAAAACAACTTGGTCAACACCTTGCATTCTGCTTTCTAGCCCTGGTTTTCTAACACAAGGCCTTGCTGCCAGGTACGAACTAAAAAATAATTAACAGCATACAGGAGGCCATTATACCTTACCTGGAGGGAGGTGAGAATGCTGCTAGAAATGATTATCAGTAACCAGAAGTCCATGTGGAAAAACTGACAGATCATGTAGGCCATGTAAGCTGGAAAGACCAGCAAGAACAAACACAGACTCACAGCGCGAAAATGCTTCCAAAGGCTCCTGTAAAAAGAAACACAATTTTAAAATTAAAAAGGGCCTCAGTCTTCAGTGACTTGCTGAGTAGCATCGTCTCAGTGAGGACCATCATGATCCCTGCAAAGAAACCCAGCATCCAATGGACACCCAAGGGAGCTGAATGTTTGAAAATTCAAGGCAAGTAGTAAAAGAAAGCACTTCTTCATGCAATGCGTAGTTAAAATTGTGGAATTTGCTCCGGCAGGAGGCAAGGATGGCCACCAACATGGACGGCTTTAAAAGAGGATTAAGCAGATTCATTGGGGAGAAGGCTATCGGTGACTACTAGCCACAATGGCTATGTGCTACCTCCACAGTCAGAGGCAATATGGCTCTGAATACTAAGAACTGCAGGTGGGCAGAGTGTCGCTGCACTCATGTCCAGATGGCAGACTTCATAGGGCATCTGGGTAGCCTCTATGAGAGCAGGATGCTGGACTAGAAGGGCCACTGGCCTGATCCAGCAGGCACATTTTACATTCTTATGTAACAACCCACTTAACTTTTGAACATGATTGTTCTTTCGTTTCAGCAGATGGGGAAAAAGCACTCAGTTAGCTTTATAAAAGTAGCATTATTTAGTGCCATGTTGCTTCTCTCATTCGTGACCTAATTCAATGGAGGAAGACTGCATGCCCCACCTTCCGAAGGGGTTAGCTCTCTGTAACAGTACATAAGCATAAAGCGGACACACACATATATTGCTATCTCCTGGGGGGGGGGAAGGAACCCACAACTCCAAGCTACAGCAGTGTCTGTGTAAAGAGGACTTGCATACTCCTGTATCTTTAATTCATGAAAATACCAAGGCACATCATCTGGATCTTAAAATTTAAGGACACCGCCCATAGCCATTTCTAGATCTTCTTTCCCCAGCCTAGTTTGTACCTGGCAGAGCTGAGTTACAGCCTGCTGTCAGCAGAGCCAATTTATAGGAGCCAGCTATGCATTCCGCAGCTCTGATATTCCCTTTTCCCTCAGCTAATAAATTTAGCATTTAACATGCTCCAACAACCTGTGCTGGCCACAAGTAACCTCTAAGCAAAACAAACAGACACAGTGGATATAAATAAGCCTTCTCTTATTTACCACGCTTTCAGGCTACACAGAAGAGAGGAAGACAAAGCTACAGGGAACGGTGGCAAGGTACAAAAAGCCAGAGCTTCTAACCAGGACATTTTTTTTTGAAAAAAACCCCTCAAATATTATGCATTAGGTCACAGGTAAGATTCAACACTAAAGCAATTTTAGTCCCAAATTCTTGCTGTTCTAGTAAATCAACTTCAGGTTTCTAACCCTTACGCATTTAAGGTTTTCTCTCCCCACTCCTCTGATTTATGGTCCTCAGTTGCTGTGCTCACTTTCTGCTATGTATTCATTCGGTTGTTATTGGTCGACTTGGTTCCATACTCCAAATCCCACCCTTTGCACCTCCTGCCATGCTGCTCCTTTTTCTGTGATAACTCAATATACTATTCAAAACATCTACATAAGAACATACACACACAAAAATAAACTTAGGTAGACATTTAGCAGAAGAGCTGTTAATCCTCATGACACTATTTTAGTACTTTATATCTGCATTAAAATACGGTGACTACTAAAACTGAGAACTACTCTCATACATTATAAATAGCACCAGAGAGAGCAGAGAGGACTGAACAGGACTGAACACCTGTATCCCACTTCTTTTCAGCTGCTAAGGATCTAAGCCTTCCAGACACACAGGGCTGGTTCAAATGAAACAGAGACTAAGATGTCAATGAGCCTTGGGATCAGGTGCTTCCTTCTCCCTTGCATTGTGCAGTGGTTTGCTCCTGTATCCCCAAGTTTGAGGCAAACCTCTGCTTGCTGTTTTGCCCACACTGACAAACTATGGTTTGTGCATGCTCTGCCAACCAGGATCGTAAGCCCCATAGTTGATCAGTTCAAAGGAAATGGCAAGCAGGAGTTTGCCTCAACCAGCAAAGCAACCACCAAACTGGGAGGGGTGGCTAACACCCCAGAGGACAGGATCACACTTCAAAACGACCTTGACAGATTAGAGAACTGGGCCAAAACAAACAAGATGAATTTTAACAGGGAGAAATGTAAAGTACTGCACTTGGGCAAAAAAAAATGAGAAGCACAAATGATGGGTGACACCTGGCTTGAGAGCAGTACATGTGAAAAGGATCTAGGAGTCTTGGTTGACCACAAACTTGACATGAGCCAACAGTGTGACGCGGCAGCTAAAAAAGCCAATGCAATTCTGGGCTGCATCAATAGGAGTATAGCATCTAGATCAAGGGAAGTAATAGTGCCACTGTATTCTGCTCTGGTCAGACCTCACCTGGAGTACTGTGTCCAGTTCTGGGCACCACAGTTCAAGAAGGACACTGACAAACTGGAACATGTCCAGAGGAGGGCAACCAAAATGGTCAAAGGCCTGGAAACGATGCCTTATGAGGAACGGCTAAGGGAGCTGGGCATGTTTAGCCTGGAGAAGAGGAGGTTAAGGGGTGATATGATAGCCATGTTCAAATATATAAAAGGATGTCACATAGAGGAGGGAGAAAGGTTGTTTTCTGCTGCTCCAGAGAAGCGGACACGGAGCAATGGTTCCAAACTACAAGAAAGAAGATTCCACCTAAACATTAGGAAGAACTTCCTGACAGTAAGAGCTGTTCGACAGTGGAATTTGCTGCCAAGGAGTGTGGTGGAGTCTCCTTCTTTGGAGGTCTTTAAGCAGAGGCTTGACAACCATATGTCAGGAGTGCTCTGATGGTGTTTCCTGCTTGGCAGGGGGTTGGACTCGATGGCCCTTGTGGTCTCTTCCAACTCTATGATTCTATGATTCAATCATCATGCATGAAGGAAGGAGTAAGTGAGCCTGATGACCCTTGAATGCTCATTCTCATATTCTGAAGCCATAGTTTGGTGCCTAAACTAACAAGCCCATAGTCCAAAATCCCACATATATACTAGATTTACTTGCAAAGCAAGAATCAATAGACACCACTAGAAAATGCATGGCTTACTTGTCTCTTGAAGCTCCCAGAGCTAAGACAATGGGATCTGCTATCTCAAGCATGGACTGCAGGATGGACGCAACCACAATGAACAGAATAATACTGAGCAGGAAGGCCCGGTGAACAACTTGCAATTCAATCAAGCCAGTCTGCACAGCCAGAATCAAAAGTGTGACTCCTTCCGTCATCCCTCTTCATCACATAAAAGGGAAAAAAAGGGGGGGGGAACAAGCATAACATTTGGAGTATTCATGAACTGGGCACAATTTTAGAATTGTACAACGTAACATAGAACTATGCTGTGGGTTTTTGTTGCCTTTTCATCTGATCCTTTTTCGAGACATTGGCTGTCAGCTGCAAATCCCCAATACAGTGCATTGGTCTTGGAATTCAAATCTCTGCTCACTCGACAGACTTAGGCAAGTCACCATCCATAAAATGGCTGGTGTGAGGTATGTGTGTGGTGGCCCATGGTAGAGCCTTCTCTGTGATGGCCCCCAAACTGTAGAACTCCCTTTCAGGAGAGGTGTGTCAGGCACCGTCTTCTCTACAACTTAAGGCAGTCACTTTTCTTTTGGCCTTTGATAGCTAAACTATTTAGTTGATACGTATAATATTATTCATTTATCTAATTTATGAATCGCTTCCCATAAAACATCCTGAAATGATTTAACAATAAGAATTTCAACAATAAAAATGCATATAAATACAATTGCATGTCCGATAGGGTTACAGAGAACGCTCTTGTATTTGGGGACAGGGTTGTTTTTAATCTTTCTTGGTGCCTTGTATTTTTCTTCTAGATGTGACCAACCCTGAGACCTTACAGTGAAGGGCAGCTGACAAATTTAATCACTAGCAATTAATATAAATTAATAATGATCACATGGGCCCTACATTACAGAGCTGTGAGACTTAATACAACTGCACATATCCTGTAAAATACAATATAGGTACCAGAGAATGTTTTTCGACATCTTGTCTTCACCTGAAATGATCATGGATCACTTCTGATCTCTTTGATCCTTGGCTCATTTTTGAGTACAATATATATGCTTATGTAACAATGTAAGATTTCAGCATTCTAGAAATTTTGTACCACTAATGTTTATCAATTCCTATTTTTATGCCAAGCCATTGTTGGGAGAAAGGAAGCTATTTTCAGCTGTCTCTCCTTGTAATTTAAACAGGCTTTCAGGATGAAACAAAATTACTTTGGTTGGCACACAGAAGAGAAAGGAAGGAAACTGTGGTATGAAGGGAGGGAGGAGAACACAGGTTATTACGTATCACAAAATGATATCACAATATGCCTGGTGCTTTTGGGAGCTATGGAACACCAGATGCAACTCTGAGAAGCCTACAATCTAAAACCAGGGACGTGAGAGCCAAGGGCAACTGACTAGGGCTACTCATCAAGATGGCGAGCAAATTCAGGTGTACATTCATTAAAACATTACAAGGGAACTGCAGGCTGAAGTAAGAAGAATTGTTGAAGGAGGGATGGGGAACCTGTGGCCCTCCAGATGTTGCTGGAGTGCAATTTACACCAGCTCTGGCGTAATGGTTGTTAGTTGAAGTTGACGTGCCACAAGTCCTACACCCCTGTGTTAAAACAAAGCTCTGGGGGAGGAGCTTGAAGAGGATTTTTCCCCCTTTCAGGTTGGGGTGTTCTGGCAGGGAGCAAAAAATATAAAAGGCAAAAGTGAGGCAAACTGATAATGCAATAAAAGCTTAGGAGAAAAATTACCATCAGATGTGCAAAAGAACTTTTAAAGCTCTCTGCTTTGCTTACTGGGCTCTGGGAAGTGCCTGTGTCAGCTATGGAGGCTCTTGCTAGATCTCCAATGGCCCCCTGCTCTTCTGCCTCCCCCCGCCAAAAAAAATTCAGCCAAGCACATAAAGCTGTGATCGTGTACATAAAACTTGAGCAAGTTGCAATCCCCTTGGAATGCACTGCAAAGGAGCTAAGCAGCATGTTTCTTAGGGGGAAAGGTACAAGATAGCCTATATTTCAGTGTCAAATCCAGTAACAGTAGGACCTGAGCAATATAGTAAGCTATTTTTGTGGCGAGCGGGATTTAGAAAGATTACACTATGCTGTGCTCAGCCTAACTAAACACAGCCTAAGTTGTCAAAGGTTTAAGCATCCTCTGCTGTGCACTTACCTGTTCATAGCTGGGTCGTTCATGAATGCTCGGTAGCCTTGCAGGTAAAACTTGCAGAGGGTTAGGACTCCAAGTGCCACGAAGGAGACTGTAAACACCAAACCCAGGAGGGAATAGGGAGTGCTGCAGCATTCTGCAATACTAGGAAGGAGAAAATACAGCTGAATTAGATCTTTGTGCATAGATACACAGAAGAGGTTTGAGTGGTCCCTGATGCGGCTAAAACAGACACAAGGAGAACAACAGAGTAAGAATAGGATGGGAATGGAGATGGGGTAAGCAGGGGAATATCAATATGAATCAGTCCATTGCCATATTCTATAAATACTAATGCTGGAGCTGCACATCTAGCATAGCAGTGAAATCCTAAAGCATTTCTACTCAGAATGGGTCTTAAATGTACATACGTATCAGGCAGCAATAGTCAACTTTTGGAGATATTACTGGAGATGTGTATTACAAGATAGCACCATTGAGGCAGGGGGTCCAGTCCGCTTATATTTTGATAACAAGTCGTTCATTGACGAATAGAAATTAATACTTTTAGTTTGCTCATTGATATTTCGATCCAAAAGAGTCCAGTTAGATGCAAGGTTAAACCAATGCATTAATACATCAATTCCCATTTAGCCAAAATATCAGACACAAGAAACCAGTTGTGGTGGGGCAACAACACTGAAGGGTACATATACAAGGTTTCCATTAGTAGTTGACAAGGGTTGACACGATTTCCAGTGTCAATCTGCATTAGCCCAAGGATGTCTGCACAATACAAGCCTAATATGATTGTAAAATTAGAAATTAAGTTGCTGCATGAGGGTTTGGGTCCATTCTGATGTGTTACTCTGCAATCCCATTAAACCGTTTATAGTTATTTCTGGTTATCAATGAAACCCAACTTCTTCTTCTTCCTGGAACATGCAAGACTGCAATAGGCCCCAAGAGACAAAGGCTACAATGACTCCACAAAGCACAGTGCAACAGATCCTTTCCTTGGGGTAGAGTGCCAACCACTTTTGATCATTTTGGCTGCTAAACCTGCCAAAGAAGCCTTCTCTTAGATTTCCTCCTGGAAATCATTTACTGAGGGGTGGGGCAAGGAAGTTTAGCAGAAACAGGAACTCCCAATTTCTGTAATTCTTCCTTTAAAAAATAAGGTGGGAAGGATTGCAGGCATATGCATGTATGTGCAAACGATCTGTGGTGCAGGTTTCATTGCTTGTGAGGTGAGCCCTGTCACATGTGTAGAAACTTCTATGATGGTGTATATGCCAACAGGTGCATACAGCTTTTGCCACCCTGGTGTCCTCCATACATTTTAGAGTATAACGTTCTAGCCAGCCATGCTGCTTTACACAGCACAGATTAGCAACATCCCACTACAGATTTTTTGTTAATTACCTGGTTAGAAAAAGAAAGAGTAGCCTCTCCCTAGAGGCAGGTTGATCCCGTGTGCTGAAGTAGGAGTAAATCTGAAGAGCAAACAGTACCAGCCAGAAGACCATGAAGAGGACAGGGACCACCAGCTGGTTCCACAGGGACATCCCCAGGGCCAGGAGGCCATACACTTCAACCACCTGGACAAGTTAAAAGAAGAGAAGATTTTTAATGATTTCCGTTGCCTCCCCAAAATCTAAATATCAGAAGGAGAAAATGGGGACCACTGGATGTAAATAATGAGTGACGGCACAGTTATTCACATTTACTGTCACAACCAATCAGACATTCTGCCAACTATTTTTGCCACATTCCTGTTGACAAATCACAGGTGTCAAATCTGAGCCACCACTTTTACCTTTTTTTTAATAAAAAAAATGAAAATCATTTTTCAGTTGCAATCTCTGGTTCCTAAACTAGCATGTGGCATTCATTTTGATAATTAAGGCACATCTTTGTTTCTTGGCACTTTACTGAGATGATGATGATAATAAACGGCCTCGGTCCTGTATACCTGAAGGAGCATCTCCACCCCCATCGTTCAGCCTGGACACTGAGATCCAGCGCCGAGGGCCTTCTAGCGGTTCCCTCATTGCGAGAAGTGAGGTTACAGGGAACCAGACAAAGGGCCTTCTCAGTAGTGGTGCTTGCTCTGTGGAACGCCCTCCCATCAGGTGTCAAGGAAATAAGCAGCTATCCTATAGCTATCCTATTTTTAAAAGACATCTGAAGGCAGCCCTGTTTAGGTAAGTTTTTAATATTTAATGCTGTACTGTTTTTAACACTCGATTGGGAGCCGCCCAGAGTGGCTGGGGAAATTCAGCCAGATGGGCGGGGAATGAATGAATGAATAAATAAATAAATATAATACACTCAGTTCTGCATCGATGGAAGGCTTTGAATCTAATCATGCTCTAAGAGTAGGATCAGTAGTGGTTGGGTGTGTGGAACAATATGGGATGGGAAAGCAATTATGGCAAGATCAAAATGCTATCTGAAATGACTTAAGTAAAACGGAGGCAAGAAGCTCTGCACAAAACTTCTGTGCTTGAAGTTCAGCTATGGCAATGTGCACAACAGTCTGCTTGGCTTTTCTGAAGGTTCAGCTGTTGCACTTATTTATGGTTAAGAACTACTTTACGGATAACAATGGAAGTACCAGAATATCAAAATGTAGCTTCTCAATGGCTGTTCCTAAATTTTGTGCTCTTTAGCCACTGCTGAGCAGCAAACATGTACTTAGCTGATTCAACTGTTACTTCTGCAATGGAAGCTTTTGCCAAGGTGACTATGCTTGCTGAGATTGTGGGAGTTGGAGTCCCAACAACATAAGGAGGACGCCACACTGGCTACCCCTCATATGGCATTTTCAACTTTCAACAAGGTGTTTCCCTAATGGGGGAGATAGATAAGGATACACTGCCATGAGCAACTGGAAACAACAGAGGTAGGTTCACTAGACAGAATGCCCAGAAACTCTAATTGCAGCTGGAGGTGGGGACAGGATATGCAACCAGTTTTGCCTATATTCTTCACCCGTGTGCTTTCAAGAACTGTAGGGCTCTGGAGATATGGCTGCAAAGCAGTATTTCTGTGTTTTAAATCCTTCTCCTGGATTTGCCCTGCCTCTTCTGGCATAAAAAAAAACTATTGATAACAATGTCACCTCCAAGTCTCATAAGGAGACATATGAGCAAAATATTGATTTACACTGAATTAATTCAAGCTGAGAAAAGGCAACCAATCAGATCAGTGAGAGCAACTGGAATACAAAGTAAGCAAAATACAGTTAAGCCAACTCTGGTCAAGATTAAACAAGACGAGTTCTAGCCTGGAATATATATTAGACAGACAGACAAACATTTGCTGGATGAGTTCATTGGATCTTTTTTTTACTTGTAAGCATAAAGCCTCAGTTTTTTGTTTTGAGCAATATATATATTCCCTGTTTCAGAACAAATACAATTCTGATTACAGCATGTTATTTTGTAGAAGTTGTCATGCCCTAACCCTAAATTACACTATATTGGAATCTTAACACAAAGCCAATTCAGAGCTATAATTATGCTCTGATTGCAGGCAGTTTGTCTGAGATGCAATTTGGGGGGAAATTAACTTAGTGACAATTCTGTCCTCTTTTAAACAGCACTCCATTCTCTCTAGCTTACATTACACACAGTTATTCTTAACCACAGGCTTTTATTTATTTATTAGCATCTCTATGATCCAAACAGAAGGTAGTAAGTATCTTCCAGATTGTTTAGATATTCTCAACAAGTAAATGTCAAGATTTGCACAGGGAATTAACAAAACAGTGGTATGAGTACTGTTTGTCAAGGACAAACACCTTTCTGCAAATGTTGAGAGTGTGTGGCACTGTACTTACCAGGCATTAAGATTTCCTGCACAGGTTGCATTAGAAAGCCAGCTTATTTTTAATGCCTTCAAATGAATAAGAACTAAGGCAATCTAAACTATGTACATACAAGTACGTTTTTTAAAAAAGTTGCATTTGTTTTATATTTTTACTATGTCTTTTTCAGTTATCCACCTTGAATAAAGTTTCAAATAAGGTATATCCATCTAAACTACTGTATTTTTCGCTCTATAGGACACACTTTTTCCCCTCCAAAAATTGAGGGGAAATGTGTGTGCGTCCTATAGAGCGAATGCAGGCGCCTTGGCTTCAGCGATAGCAACACTAAGCCTCCGAAGAGCAGAGGGAGCACTCTCTCTGCGCTCCAAAGGCTTCACGTTGCTTTCGCTGAAGCCTGGAGAGTGAGAGGCGTCGGTGCGCACCGACTCCTCTCGCTCTCCAGGGATATCCGCGCGCAGCCCCTCCAGCAGGGAGAGGCTGCACGTGGCTATGGCTTCTTTAGCCCCGCGCAGCCTCTCCCAGCAGGGGAGTCCCGAGCAAAGAGGAAGCCAAAACAGCGAGCGGGATGGATCCCGCTGGCTGCCTTGACTTGTGCCATAGCCGTGCACAACCCCTCCGGACGGGAGAGGTTGTGCGCAGTCTGTACGCTGCTCTTTGGGGCTGGGGGGGAAATAAGATTTTTTTTCTTGATTCCCCCACCCTAAAAACTAGGTATACCCTATGGTTTGGTGCGCCCTATGGAGCAAAAAATACGGTATGTGACAGGACTGTTGTGAGGATAAAAGTGAGGGTTCTCTTTCATTCAGCTTGCCCCCAGTTTCCAGCAGATGTTGTGGGGCCACAGCCAATTACATCATGGATGCCACAGGCAGAGGTACTGAAGTTCCCTCCACTAACATGTCTGACACATCATAACAGCAAATGCAATTTTAAATGTAAAATTAAGTGATGCCATCACCCCACCCTCCAGTGCCAGTGGTTCTTGCATTTAATGTTTCATTAATCAATATTAATTATCCTTCAGCAATTTGGCACTGACTGTAGATCACAAAGCAAGACTAAATTGATTTGATTTATTATATTTCAATGCTGCTTTTCCTTCAAACGAATCCCAAAGCAGCTTGCAAACAGTAAGACTGTCACCTGGGGGAGCCCTAATTTCCCCTGCCCATTTCCCCTCCTTCCCATCACCGCACAGATGAATGTACACACAGATCAGATAGCAAGTTCTCTGTTAAAGAGAGAACGTACCATCGTGTTAATTAACAAGCTGATGGTTATTTATATACATCTTCAATTCTACAGCTGCATTTGAGATTGCAGCAGTGTAATTAGCTATTTCAGTGTTTCATTAACTTCACGGATACATAGTATTTTTGGGTCGAGAGGATTCATTCCTCATGAACACTCATACACAAGCGGAAGCAATGCTTACAAACAGCAAGAATGGTTCATATTGGAACTGCTGTCAAAATGTTTCGCATAGCAGAAAGCAGTGTAGGTGGCAAGGGCGAAAGGGAGCTGTGGGCAATGAGACCTCTATTCATTCATGGGATAAGGCAAAACTGAAATAGATAGCATTTCTCTCATTCAACAATGAAACCCTCCAATGTACAGGGCTAAAAGAGACCTCTGTGTTATCGGTACCTGCACTGCACTTTGCATTACTCAAAAACAGCCGTTTTTAGGATTGGCTCACAATCACATTCTACAAGCAACCCAGGCTTGCATCCAGTACCTAAATGCTGGATATAGGTGTGTTTGTTTGTCTGCATATGTATATGCACCTACCATATTACAAAAGTATGCAAGACCTAATGATAAAACCAGTTACTTTATTTCAACATGCATACGTCTTACCTGGACAAGTTCCCTATATGCAGACTTGGCCAGATTGTATGGTACCAGAAGATTGGATGCCAAAAAATAGAGAACTTCCAAGCCGGTGAAAATCATGGCAAATTTGTTGATGATCACAATAGTTTCCAGAGGGACCAGGCAAAGCCGTGCCAGCAGAGGGAGCATGTGAGCAGAGAAGAGCCAGATTTGTTTGGTTTTCATGACACAGGAGCAAAGGGTGCATACCACAAGCTGACCTGAAAGTGACAGAGAACACTGAATAGCGACATCCTTTCCATTTCAACAAAATCTGCATCTTATTAGTGGCTCCCACCTCCCCCAGTAACCTCATTAAGCAGCACCATAGCCTAGAACGCAGCCTGGCGCATCTTATTTTGATTAAATACATTGTCCTCACGCAACTATGATGGACTAAATCGACAGCAAAGGGGGAAGATCACACTGGGGACTCTGCAGGGCCGGATTTAGGTTTGTTGAGGCCCTAAGCTACTGAAGGTAATGGGGCCCTTTATATGTCCAGCTGTCCTTTGTCAACAACAAATTGTTGCTGTTTTTTGTGTTGAATATATGCTATGTGGTCATTTATGGACCTAATAGGTATCTAAAGCATAGCTGTCAACTTTCAGATTTGAAAATAAGGGATCAGCAGCCTCACCTGTCCTGGGGACAGTCTATGGGATATCTAACAATCCGGGATAGCAGCAGGAAGCGGCACTGGAATAAGGGAATTTCCCGCCAAAAAAGGGAAGGTTGACAGCTATGATCTAAAGCCATTTGCACAAGTTGCCATGTAACCTGTAGGCACCCTATATATAGAAATGAGCAAATGAGTGATATTATAGGGAGCAGGCTAGCAGGCGGGGCCCAATACTTATATCATTGGAGTAACTACACAAACTACACAACACAAAACACTGTTGCTGTATGTAGGTTTTATTTGTTTTTTATCTTATATTTTGTAAATGTACATCCAGTTGTTTTTTTTCCTTTACATTTTTTTTGGGGCCCCCAAGAGAGTGGGACCCAAAGCTATAGCTTGTTTAGCTTATACGTAAATCCGGCACTGGGACTATGCGTAACTGCCAAATCTAAATATGTAAAAGCTGCATACGAAACATAGCTCAGCTAGTCAAGCTGCTTCTTAACAGAAGCCAAATTGTGGTTGCTGCATGTTTTGTGAAAATATGGGAGGACTGTGGCAAAAATATAAATATAAAAAATATAGCCCTAGGCAGTATGCTTAAAGCAAGGGTAGCAAACTTTGCCAGTCCAAAGCCCACAGTCCCTCGTGGGTGAGCTCCCAGGGACCACATGGCAGTGGTGAGTGGGGTCAGAGACAAGTATGGGTGGACCAACAGATGTGATCCTTACCTTTGTACTCTTGGTTATATTCGGTCAGAGGTTTCTACACACACACCACTGCAAGCAAGCAAGCAAGCAAGCGGCGCTATCACACTTCAAAAACATGCACCAGAGCACTCAAGAAAAGTGTGGAGCACGACCAATGGGAAGTGTGGCTTAAAAAGGGTGTGTAGCCTGGGCAAGTTCCCAGGGGTCAGCTGGAGTGTCCTGGAGGGCCACATTTGGCTTCAGGGCTGAGGTTGGAAGGGCTGCCTTACATATTACGGGAGCCCCGTTCGCATCTAGAAGCAAATGTAACCCGTGTCTGCGTGGGTCACATTTTGGCACTTCTGCGCATGACATCATTTTGAGCGTATGCGCATACGCAAGCAGCGAAACCCGGAAGTAACGTGCTCTGTTACTTCCGGGTTGCCGCAGAGCACAACTCGAACACGCTCATCCCGAAGCACGTTCAACCCGAGGTATGACTGTATATTTTTATATTTATATCTACAGACTGGCTGTGTGTGCTTAACAGTGCAAACTTAAGCATGGTTACTCAGAACCAAGTTGCACCAAGGTCAATGGAGCTTACTCAGAGGTCAGGGTGCCTAGAACCACAGTCTAACACTTGTACTGTTTGAAAAAGCTAAATAGCTTCCCTGCTGTGTATGTCATTACAAGGTATGTGCAGTTAATAATGAGAGGGAGGGGTGCAATTTTAATGGCTTTCGCTGCAGGAATAAAACAAAAAATGTAACTTATGAAGCAAGTTTCTCCACACCCAATAACTTAGCTCAGAGTAAGGGTACTTAACACTGAAATGCTGCTCAAAAGATATTAATATTCCCAAGATGCAGCTTACTCATGACTCGTGAGGGAATACTTAGGAACTCTTGATAAGATAATGAGGCTTTCAACTTTCATAAATGGAAGGATGCCCTCATGCCCACAGTTAAGAGTGACTGCTGCACATAACACATAGACTCAGGCTGCAATCCTGTGCCCACATACCCAGGAGTCAACCATATGGAGCTCAAGGAGAATTAATAACACGTAGGCCTTGCCTAGGATTGTGCTTTGAAAAGTGGCAGCCAGAAGCCACTTCATCTTAGGAAGACTGCTTCCCAATCATCCAACAGAGCCTAGGAGGTTAGCTTTCAAACTATCAGAGGTATGCACAAACCACAAAATTCAGTTCAAACCCATATTCTGCACATCAGAAAACACCCCCCCCCCTCAGTCAGAAGTAGCTTTACACCTTAGATGGTAAGCTTTCAAATATGCTTTTAGCAAAAGCTTGACTGTAGTATTTTTTTTCTTTTTTTGACAGCTGGATCACCCAGGTGCCACAAAACCCCTTAGGGGTTCTGGCTTTGCCTCCTATCACCTCATATAGACCCCATTTCACTTCTGAGGCACCTCACCTTAGTTCTGAATTCATCCAAATCTGATGCATACCATTTGGATACTGTGTGTGTGTGTGTGTGTGTGTGTGTGTGTGTGTGTGTGTAACAGTTCATATTCTAAAATGCAGGCTGTAATATACAAGTTGTTTCACAGAAGTGAAAGTAAAAGTCCCATCTGTGGAGGTGCTTATTAAGATGGCTTGAACTTTCCACTGTTTCTAACTTAGTAATCGTCGTTTTCTATTGTGGCCCAAAACATACACACGCAAACACGGCAACACATTGTAACTGTTACACAATAAGCCTTTTAAAGGCAGCAAATCCTTTTGTGTCAAAGCTAGTGTCATCAGTGACACAACAACACCCAACTTCCTATACTTGTACCTCTTGTGCACACTGACTGGGCGATCCTCCCTTCTGGGAGTCAGAAAGTGTCATTCATATAACGTATCTGTTAGAACCAAAGCTACGTCCTCCAATTTCATTCACAAAAAGAAGACATTTGCTGATTTCCAGACATTAATGAGGACTGGCTGAATATTAAAGAAAAGTTTTGCTCATGGCTGCAGCTAAGAGAATAGTTCAGAACTTCTGAAGTACCGTACACATATTTGGTTACTTGAAGTTGCTCCACATTCATTTATAAGAGAATACAGAACATGATTCACACAACACAGATGACAAAACGGAGCTTGAGAGTGAATAATCTAAGAGCAGGTGATCTGAGTAATAGTCTAATTAAAGCAGCATATAAAATGCCCAAAAATTTAGCGCCTTCTCGAATTCTCCTCCTGTTGCTTAACTTTGTATAATTTTCTCTTTGCAGTTTTCCAATTATAGGTACAAAAAGTGAAGGCGCATTGGAAAGCAAAGGCAATCTTTAAATTCTACAGAATTGTTGTGGTGCCCCCTAATTGGTTGCTGGTATGAACAAGCCTGTATGTCAGCTGTCTTCACCCTCTCAGATACCTCCAGTCTCACCCAACCACCTCGAGACACAGCAGAGAGTTAGACAATCCTGTTTGTCAGTTTAACTTTTTTATTTTATTTTGTTAAGCCCATCTCCTTTTACATAATCACTGGTGCAACTGGTAATTTCTTGTTCCAGAGGGAAATGTGGAACCCACAGCACGAGCCTGCAGTCAAAATTAATTACACACATCAATATTTTAAGCAACTTCGCAACCTTCCCATATGCCAAGACACACAAGATGGGGAAGTTTTAAAATTAGCCCAGTGTTCTTGAGACAGGGCTAGCTTAGTCAATGTGGCTGGAAAGAGGGAGAGAGAAAGAAAACAACCACACCAACAGCAGAGTACTTTTGTGCACCGGCCCATTAGTGTGAATGCTGGAAAATGGGATTTTTGAGCAATTAGTTCATCAGCTATGAAACAGAAGCCATTCATTTTGCTTGTTAAGCCCTTGCACTGAAGTATGATGCTTGGAGACTTAATCATAGCTGAGGGCTAATTTCCACTGCAGTCTGTTTATCATTACACGAATTAGAAAAACGCAGGCACAATCAGATCAAAGGGCGGCATATATTCTGATCTGAATGTCTCTCACAAGAGGCAAAGGAAATAAGCTGATACCTCAAGTTTTAGGTTAACTGAAAGTATTCTTATCATGTGGAAGTTTTGTGGGAACAACCAGGGGAGCAGAGACTGATTTGATAGCGAAGGGTGTTCTGCTTTGTGCGCTTAAGCACACCATTAATGCAGAATGGTGGCCATAACTCAAATTCCTGACCATATCTCTCCCCACCTAATCTTCCTATTCTCTCAAGGCAGGTTCAAGATGCCTATGCATGTTGCTATTTAAGGGAAAAAAAGCTGAGAGCCATGAGTGCGGGGAGCATGTGTGTATATATGGACAGACAGATAAGGGAAGGAAGTTCCTGCATTGCACAACAGCATAAGAAGGTTAAACTAGAGCCACCTCCTGCTCACCAGGCCCTGACCTTTAGCAACCAACCACTATAATGCAAATGACCTATAACAGGGGTTGCCATTGTGGCACCTGCAGCCACACATGCACCCACAGAGGCATTTACGACTGAAATTAGGGTGGAAAGAAGGATTATGTTGCAATGCAACCAATAGAATAGGTTGTGGTGTGTGTGTGGTGCCCTTGTTTGCAGATGTGCTTAACCGGCCCGAATGTGGTTGGCAACACTTGCCCTATATAGTGCTGACTGTTGAGGTTGAGCTTTCGGTTAGCAGGATCCCTGAGTGGTACAGTGCACAGACTAGGCTGCTGGTGGTATTGTTTACTCGTTACCACTTGCCACTCTGAGATACTTCAGGATGTGAAAACTCTTTTACAGCTTAAATTGAGTCCCGGAGGTGGGCTTAATTAAGACTGGAGGAAGCAGTTTTTTTCTTCACTTCTAATTTATTCCGCCACCACTCTTAGTTTCTAAAGGAGATCAGAGCCCCAAACAGCATATAGCTGGGGGAGGAAATTAGGGTTAAGGGATGATACATGCTTTATGGCGCAAATCCTCCAGTCTAACTAGAAGGGCTATGGTTCAGTCTTTGTCAGTATGTTTTGCAGAGGGGGGTTGTCTCCCTTTATTTTTTGTATTTCCAAACTTTCACTTCTCTGCACACCTGGGCAGTGTTCAGAAATGTCACTTAACATCAGAAATTTAGGATCCCAGTCTTTCCTGGATACCCAATTGAGGACGATTTCCGTCCTACAAGCTTAACTAACAGGACTTTTCACATAAAGCCCCAGGAACAACAATTTGGGGAGAAAGGCTAGGGATTCCCAAGAGGATTCTCAGCTTACCCACAAGAGGTTGTATCGAAGTAATGAATTAACCTGAATGGGTCTACTCTGACTAAAAGTTAGCTGAATACAGTCAGTCAATTGTATTTTATAACTGCCCTCCTCCCACCCTCAATGAGAGGCTCAGTTTGGCTACTGGTGAAATGGAAACTGGGAAATTAAAAAAAACCTGAGCCAGCAGAACTGTTGGAAGATTAAAACTATATAGTTTGAGACTTGAAAATAAATGCCAAGAAAACAGTTTGGATTAGGAGCTTCTTTTCCAGAGTGCTCATGAAAAGAACATGCTAACTGTAAAATGGAAACTGAATGAAAGCATATTTGTAAGGAAAGAGACAATCCTTTTCAAGATTACAAGTAGTCCCTGGTGGTAGTGGTGGGACTTTTTTTTTTTAATGATGATAGAAATAAGTGGGTGTTGCGAAATTAGATCAGAAGGGAAAGCAGCCAGCCTAGCCAGAAACAGCAGCTTTTTATTCCTGCGTTAGAACAAACACCTCTAAAGAAAGCTTTCAGGCCTCCCATCTCTGTTTTCTCAAAAACCACAACACATTCACCATAGCAAAGAGACTGAAAAAGGTGGGATTTCTTGCTGAAGGCTGCATTACTGGTAGTTTCGGCAAATGAGCTGTTTAAAAAAGTTACTGCCAAAAGACAAGCTGATTTCCTGTCAGACCAGCTGTAACATCACCATAAAGCAGAAGATGAATATCCCTTTGTAGGGCTGGAACATGCTTTGCTTATGAAAGAAGGTCCCAATAATAAAAAACTGGTCAAAGCCACAAGGCCACCATGGACACAAAACACCCAAAATCAGTCTTGAGTACAATGCTAACTTATTTTTGAACAGCCTGGTCTGTAACTAAAATTAAAAAAACAACCAATGAATCAGCATTTATTTATTTCCTTCTTCCCTTAAAATTTCAGGTATCAGTTTATTTTAATGTTGATTGTTTAGTTAGGGTGTCCTCATCTACATCACAAAAAAGTCATCTAAAAAGAGAGGAAAGATTTCAAGGCCCCTGCTGCTCTTCCTTATGGTTCTTGCTCTATAAACCAGTCAAAACATGCCTTCAAATAGAGGACAATCCTCTGATAGGCCTCCAAGCAGAGGACTGTCCTCTGGAAAAACAAAAAAATAATTAGAATTATTGATATAGTGCAGCGTTTTTATATAGTATAGTGGGTGTGGCGTTTTGTGTTAGTGTCATTATATAGGGGTTAACAGCGACATCAGTTTCCATTCCTGTCTCAAAACGGCCCCACGGTTTCTTACCAAGGGCCTGTAATATTTGAAAACAAGCAAACAGAATTCACAGAAACGTGTAGCTGCAATTCTCTGCCCTAAAGCTGGAATCTCCAAATATTACAGGCCCCTTACTGCTTAATCCACATAATCCAGATCACAGGTTGGCACAAATAGAAAACAGGACTGAACGAGCAGACCATTCCAAAGAAGACACAGAACAAGCAGTACCCAGTAACTGAAGAAAAGGAGCCAAAATTGCAGCTATGGTCTGTGAAGCTACACAATCACTATTAATTTTGTTTGCTATAAATGGCAACACACAGGCAGATAAATATGGCTGAAGAGGGTGATTTTGATTATGTGAAATGTGCTTTCATGGTACAAGAAAGAACATGGTGCCCCTCAGGAGATGTCGAATTTGAGTGTACTCACCTATTAAGGCTGTCATAAAACGATTCATGGAAAGAGGTTCTAAGTACATTGGCCCTTCATAGCCAGACTCCAGCTCACTCCTCACATAATCCCTGAGGAACACAATGAAGCATTATTAAGTCAGGTGTAAGAATGGGTGCCATTAACTGTTCATGCAAAAAGACCCTCCATTTCTTTTTTTGCCATGCACATTCCAGGAAATCATAGACACTTGTTGTCCATTTGTTTAGACAAAATCTATCAAAGATTTGTATGGATGCTCCTGAAGTACCCAAGTCTGTTATACTCCTTTATCATAGTGTATCAGTCTGAGGTCGTAGAACACATCTTCTGGTATTCCTATCCAAGTCAGACCACTGGGCCCATCAATCTCAGTAGCTGACCAACAGCAACTCTCCAAGGTTTCAAGACTGGGGACCTTCATTGTCCTACCTGCTAGAGACTGAACCTGGTACCTTTTGCAGATGCTCTACCACTGAGCTATGCACCTTCTTTTTTACATCTGAATAGGGCCAATGTCACATGTGACCAATTGCGCAACTGGCTACTTTGCCACTATTGCGCACCATTGGGAAACAAGTGCTGTTTCCCAATATCACAGAGGGCGTGGGGAGCAAAACTCACTCAGAATTCACAGAAGAAGATTTTGTATACTGGTTGTCCTAGGTGCAAGCCATGAAAATGTCCTGTGTGAAATAGCCCTCAGTAAACCTACAACTCTTCTCATTTTAAACTAAAGCATGTATCGTGTCTTACCGTTCCTAGAAATTTCACCAGCTTTCTTTAACCTGAATACATCCTACTGGGAGGTGGGTTACAAAAATGTGACTTTGCAACCAGATAAGCAGAACAAATAAGCCTCATAAAAATGTACCAATTTCATTTTTTTTTTTTAAAGAAGAAGTAGTTCCATATATGCATCATGTTCTTTTCCTGTTTTGGGGACAGGAACAAAAAATAATTAAAACCACTGTTGCATCTCTTCAAGCAGAGAAGCTTTCAATGGTTTACAAACAGTTCTGTAATCCAATCTAAATACTAAACAATGAAAGAATTGGGGCTACAAACAAGCCACAAAAAGGCTTATACAGCCAAACTTAAGGCTGTATACAACTTAAGCCATACATTGATTAATTAAAGAGGCAGCCAGATTGTATTTATTACTTGCTCTCATTGGCAATGCTATTTTCTGAGTTAACTTTCAACAAGTAATCATTCTCTCAAAGTGATTGATAGTGAGTGAGGAATCAGTCTATTCTAAAATATATATAGTAAGTAAAAGGTCACATGCTCAACTTGCAAAATCCAAGTTCAAATCCCAGCTGAGATCACTGACTATTAGATGGTCTTGGGCTACTCAGCCTCAGTTTTCCCTCTCGCAAAGAAGTTTTAAAAATATCCAAGATCACAGGTTTTCCTGGGGACGTAAACACTCTGCACAGCTGCTACTTGATGCTACAAAATGTTTACTGAGAATAATGATATGTGGGACTTACTTTTGGGTCATAATATTTAAGAGTGCAGATTTTTGTATAAAATTGATGTCTACGCCTTGGAATTACCAATGGGCTTCTACAACTGAAACAACAATCCACAGAATTGGTTGCAAGGATGAATGAGACTGAAAGGCATACCAATACCATGAAGAAACATAGATCAAGCCTATTAGTATATTGCATCTGATCTTTTTAGACTTCCCAACAGCAAAAATTGAATTATTATTTCAGCCAGAGCTACCAATGGAAAAGAGTAATACTGAAACTCTCTCAATTCTTGCCCCTGCCCGCCAGATCCTTTCTGCTAAACAGCTGCAATTCTACCAAATCTGCAATCTGAAGAGGTGCCAAGCTACATGTTGTTCCATGTTCCTTTTTGCTGATAGATTCCCTCCAGCCCTCCCTGTGAAGGGAAGCATCTAAAGGAGGCTGGAATCTTAAGCAGCAGAGCAGGCAAAAGATGCTGGTTAACCCTTGCCAAACCAGTCACCACCCCTCAAGCTGCTTTTTCACAAATGAGCAAAAATACAGGGGTCCTGGCATTCCCCCCTCCCGTAGGTAAAAATCAGGTTTAGGAAGTTATTTTGAAAGGGCAAAACAGACGATAGGGAAAGAAGTATTAAGGCAGTGATTTTGTGTGTGTGTGTGTGTGTGTGAGAGAGAGAGAGAGAGAGAGAGAGAGAGAGAGAGAGAGAGAGAGAGCGAGAGAGCGAGAGAGCGAGAGAGAGAGAGAGAGAGAACACACACAAACTGGTCTCCAAGGAGTGTGGCTCCCAGGGGGAACAGATGTGCTTGCAGAGGCCTCCTTAACATCTACAGGATCTCCTCCCCTGCTGCAATTAGCCATGAAAGAAGTATTCTACTGTAGTCAATAAAATAAAATAGGTTGCAGTATATGCTTGGCTGCCCTGTGTGTATGTAGTGCACACAACAGTTTCTCCAGTTTGCAGTTGTGTCTATGGGCCCAAAAAGGTTGGTAACCCCTGGATCAAAAATTCCCCAAAGTTCTTTTCCTTGGGAGAACAGCAGTCATGAAAACAAGATTGACGGGATCACATAAAATTTGTAGCTTGGGCCCAATTTTTAGAGCCGAATGTGAAATTTACAAGGCAAGTATGCAAAAAGAAAGCAAAATAACTGGTAATGGAAATTGAGGGAATAACTGTGAGTACTAAGTAAAAGAAACTCTGTCTCTATTTAGCAGAGGCATATTAATTTAGGAATTTTTATGTGGGCCTCTCTCTGATTCATTTATCCTTCATAGCCTTGTGCCTTAAGATACTCTTGGACTTAAGGCAGCGCTAATCATAAACAGGAAAAAAAAAGCCCACTCAAGCTGCAATGTTAGCTGGATAACAAATTCTTCTCTTTAACTCATTACAAACTATTTGCCTTCAGAGTTATGAAACTAACAAAATGAGTAATTCTCTTGTTATAAACATTTTAAAAATCTGCCGTAAAGTAGCAAGCCTGACACAGGTACGCGGAAGAGGTGTTTGAAGTGCTACAAGTAGGTGCAGGTTATGCTACAAATAGGTGAAGTGGCTCTCTTTAGTTTACAACCGGCAATTAAAATGCATGAGAATAAGCAAGGAATCTAAAGGACCGATACCGCTAGTACATTACGACCTTCTCCCTCCATCTTTGCTGCACACATTCTTCCCTTTTCTTGTCCAGCCATAGTATGTGATCTGTCACTCCGGAAAAAGTGCCCACCATGTTTCTTAAAAAAGATTAAAAAATAAAATAAAATAAAAAACAAACACCTTAATTTTAAAATGTGTGTACAGTGGTACCTCTGGATACGCACACCTCCGGTTGTGTATCCTTCAGGATGCGAACACGGCATTTTTCCAGGATGCGAATGCGGCATTTTTCCGGGTATTTTTCTGGGTTTCGCTGTGCACTCATGCACAGAAGCGCTATGCCTTGCGCATGAGCAGAAGCGGTCCCTCTGGTTGTGGAAACCTCAGGATCCGACCGGAGCTCCAGAACGGATCCTGTCCGCAACTGGAGGTACCACTGTATCCCACCCTTTGTATTGTTACTCCACAGATGGCTAACAGTAAGTAAGTAAGTAAGTAAGTAAGTAAGTAAGTAAGTAAAGGCTCTCTCAGGAATGCTTCTCAAGATGGATCCTTGCACACACACTGAACTAATCTCATTTAAAAACAAAAGACACATTTTAAGAAGCATTTCTGAACCCACATGCATGCATTCTTGGGCATACAAGAGACGTATTTGCAAGCTAGCAAGGATGAATTAATTATAGGCAACTGTGGTTTCTTTAGCCACATCAGATAATTCAACAGACACTTTTGTTACCTGTCTTCTCTGTTAAGGGCAAGTATCTACACAACTCCTTTCTAGCTTTCATATTATTACTGTCATCTTGGATTTGTATGTGCCATTGAAATGGCTGCATGGAGTAGAAAGTTTGGTAGCCTCTACCATATAATTTCCCCAAATTGTGGGTGTCCGATGCAACTTCTATTACTCCAGAACAAGAGTTTGCTCTGAGAAAACTCGTAACGTCATTTCATGAGTCAGGATAAACCTGGATTCCTATTCCTCCTATCACTTGATTATATTCTACTGTATCTCAAGAGCCACTGTACCAGTAATATATGCAAAGGGCTTTAAAAACTCTTAAAAGCACTATATAAGATGCTATGTATTAAGAAAAGAAATACTTTGCCCTGAAGCTACATTGTAATTATGAGCCAAGCTTTCAAAGGAATCCTCTAAGGATGTTTTCAATATAGTAGCAACTAAAATGCCATAATAATTAGCTAAGCAATAGCCCTGTTTATTAAACTGCTATTAGGGAGCACAGGAATAAATACAGAGATAAATCTGTAGAGCTTGCTTCATTAGTATTTGTTTTATTCTGCTGCGGCAAACAGGTTGCTGAATAACCTCATAGGGGGATGCACTGTATATGAAAAGAAACTACAGTAGCACATGAGGCCATGTCCAGAGATTAACAAATGAGTATATTACCACAATCCTGCCCTTTTATGCATGTAAGGATGTACACCTAATAGGAAGAGGCACTGCCAGGCCCCTATTAGTTTCCCTAAGGCCATGGGGTGATGGAGGCCTTGGAAGGCCAGTTTGCCCTCATCCTCATCCTACGACCTCTGGGAAGCAAACAAAGACCTTCCCTCTCTATTCAATGAATGATGTCGAAAATTTCCCTTGCTCTCACACACCACAGCCTGACCATTCAAGCTGCTAGTCTGCGATTATGTGGATGCTGTGCATTCTCTGGACACTGCATGACAATGAAGGAAACTTCTGTACCTGAGGCTTGTTTCAAGGTAACCAGAACAAAATGGGGAAATTATCCCTGAGCATAAAAAAGGTGAAAAGAATGTGAAGTACGATAAGTCATGCAGTTCAAAGCAATACAAAATGCAGTTGCTGAACTTTACTATTCCACATACATACATTGGGTAGGATCTAGATATGCCCTTCTGTTCATGGAAGGAACTCTGATTCAATGGAGGTTCCTACAGACAACCCGTACCCCACACCATCTCCCACACTTTTCTGGAGGATCCCACAACTTTCTGGAGCATCTTTGCAGATGATTACAGCTGGGTTGGCCAAAGTGGTGTCCTTCAGACGCTGCTGAATTACAACTCCCATCAGCCCCAGGAAGCACAACCAATGGTCAGGGATTACAGGAGTTGCCAGCCAACATTTTGAGGCTCACAAATTCCCCATCCCTAGCCAATGTGTATGATTTAAAGCCAGTGTACCTGGCTCTGTATACACAGAGTCACTGCCGAATCAATTTATCCTATAATAAAGGAGGAAAGGGCAGCATACATGTTGATATAGTAGCAGTAATGAAAGAAAAGATGCCAAAGTGAGCCTATACAGATCATGGAAAGCTTTGAGAAAGTTAGGAATGTATGGGGGGAAAGCTTGCTTGATGGGGAGATGGGAAACCGACTGACTACTGGATTATTGTAATTTGAACAAGATTCAGGCTCATGTATACTCTCTACCACCTCCTTTCATTTCTGAACAAGAAAATTATCTTCTTTGTTTACATGTCTCTACAATGTCCATTTGCTTTTCTCTCTCCAATTCCAAACCATCTGCTGGAAGAGAAATTCTGTTGTTTTTGGAAGCCAACATACTACTTTCTGGACATCATTTTAATACACCAGTTTCCACACTGCAGAACGCTGCAAGGAACTGGCTTCAATTCCACATTCTTTGCATTTCCCCCACAAAATCTCCAAGATGGCTCCTCTGCTAAAAAATAAATTTAAAAAATCAATGTCTGTGCTAAAGAGAATTTTTCTCCCTGAAGAAAACTTGCAGACACCATGGAGTCTTACTCTTCTTGATGCTTCACCCTCGGCTATCCAATGTCTAACTTTTTATTTCACACCCTCAAAGTCAATAAATTCCTTGCTGCAAAGCTAACTGGAAAAGTAATAAATATCTACAATAACTGTCACAGCAATGATTCTTTATGTTCTTGGCTACCTTCCTAGCTCCCCCTTCCCATATTTTGTCCACCGTAGGCTGAAAAGCTGAATCACGTTGTTGGCCCAGAATGCAGCTCAGATGGCAGAGGTTCAATAGCTGGATAAGGATGGCCCTGCATATCTGCCTGACACACATAAATATGCTAACACAGGGATGGGAAACAGGATCTGGCCAGCAGGCTGAACACTGAGCTTCCCCACACCCTGGAAGCCCACTTTTGTCAGGCGCTGGGTGGGTGCAGCTTTAGGAAAACAGCCTTGCAGGCCATATCAGAACCACTGTTAGGCCTCATTAGTTGTGCAGGCCGGAGGTTTCCCACAGCTGTGGTAACATGAAGGGAATGGTTTTTCTGCATTTTTAAATAAACCTTTTATTTGAAAACGTAAATGTGACCAAAAGTAAAAGCACAGTATTTTAAAAAATCTTCCATAGCAATGTTATACTTGACACTCAAAAGTGCACACGTTATTTCCCTTTTCTTTATACATGTAGGTAGGGCTTGCAGATTTCAGACAAAAGGAAGTGTTGTTGCCTGAGCTGAATATGCCTACTAACCCAAAGTCTGAATGTGAAGATGTGAATACATGGGGAGGGGGGAGGGAGTTAAAAGCCTGCAGAACTGAAGCAATTCCATACTGCGTAAAAAGACCACTTAATAGCTGTATTTGATGGGTGGTTGCTTTCAGAGATAACAGAGTTCCATAAATTGTGCCGCATTTAGTTGTATACAGTGGTACCTCGGGTTAAATACTTAATTCGTTCCGGAGGTCCGTTCTTAACCTGAAACTGTTCTTAACCTGAAGGACCACTTTAGTTAATGGGGCCTCCTGCTGCCACTGCTGCACGATTTCTGTTCTCATCCTGAAGCAAAGTTCTTAACCCAAGGTACTATTTCTGGGTTAGCGGAGTCTGTAACCTGAAGCTTCTGTAACCTGAAGCGTCTGTAACCCGAGGTACCACTGTATTGAGGTAATAAGCAATCCTTCAGCTGTTATGTCCATATCTGGTCCTTCAAAGATGGTTAGAAACAAAAATTGTATGTGTGATGGTTTATTTAAATACTTTAAACATTTCCTCTGACACTGCACTCCAGACCTCAAAGACAGGGTTTTGGTTTTGATGCTGTTAAAATTGGGTTTTTTTTCACGACTGTCTTTTAAAGGTGTGATACTGTTATTTTTAGTTTTGCATTTTACATGTTCTCAGCCACTTTATATGTAAATGCACGTGCGCACACACCCACACCCCTTACATATCTAGGTATGATAAGGGATCCATTACAACCCAATACAGTACAGGATTGTGTTTCAAGTCTCAAGACTCATTCCAGGCTACAACTAAAGTCAACAGAAAGGTTTCTCATTCATTCCTTGGGAAAACTAGTGTTTTACTAGGATCTGAGTTCAAATCTCCATTCTCCTACAAAGCTCAATAGGTGAGTTAGGTCAAGCCACTGGTGCTAATTTAAACCTGCCCCTCTTTTGTGAATAGACAAATGGGAGTGGGGACCATATGCATCAAGATCCTTGGAGAAAAGCCATAATATAAACTACAAGTATAGTCAGCAGAATAGAGTGGGAGGCAGATTTCAGAAATTCCCCCTCTAAGAGAGCCAGTGTGGGGCAGTGGTTAAGAGCGGTGGACTCGTAATCTGGTGAACTGGGTTCGATTCCCTGCTCCTCCACATGTAGCTGCTGGGTGATCTTCGGCTAGTCACACTTCTCTGAAGTCTCTCAGCCTCACTCACCTCACAGAGTGTTTGTTGTGGGAGAGGAAGGGAAAGGAGAATGTTAGCCACTTTGAGACTCCTTCGGGTAGTGATAAAGCAGGATATCAAATCCAAACTCTTCTTCTTCTCTCCTAAATCTGCTCTAGAGGATTGGGGAGGGACTTCTAGAGAAGATCTGTGGAGGGTTGAGTTCTGGAGGTGGGGAAGGGGGATTGTCAAAAACTGATCTCCCTCACTTTCTGTCAGTGGACAGTCACCACTGGCTACTACCTTCTATAAATACATAAATGGAATAAATAACGCATTTGGCAAGTGGAAGTTATTGGCAAAAAACTCATGAAATGCAAAGCTTACAAGGGTGGTGAGACAACTCTTACCTGGATATCTGATGACCAGCATACAGCAACAGTGCAGTTAGAAAATACAGGTAGAGTTGAACCAGGTGTTGTCTGGGTAAGGTTAGGAGCACAACACTTAAGATGTAACCTGGAGAAGAAATGGAAATAATTTCACAGTTAAGTCCATGGACTTCTAAAGAATGATATTATTCATTTCTTTTAAAAGTGAATTTAAAGGTACCACTTTCTGCATTTTTAAAAAACAAAAAAGCAGGTGTTATGGCTAGAGCCATAGCAAATCAAGAAAAAGACATTTAATCTTAGAGAGGTCAACTGATCCACAAAACGTCAGCTATGAAGCCCAGCTAGGTAATATAGTTGTCACATAGGGCAGAATCTCACTGGTTTTTCTGGTCCTGTTGCTCCAGTGAAGGTACCTATTAGCAGAATAGGAGGGGGAGGCTATTTTTTCAAAATCCCCCACCTCCTGCATCCCCCAGAACAGGCACCCTCATTCTGTTCTGGAGGTTTGGGAGGCTGTCCAGAACAGATTTTCAGGAGGCACGGTGCAAGGGAGAGAGAGAGAATTGACAAAAGCCCTTCAACTTCATGAAATCCAATCACAGAATCTCTCCCATGCAGTTTGGCCCAACAAAACCAAGCAAAATAATTGCAAGCTGAACATAAGCCAGCACTGCGAAGCAGCTTATAAAAAAGAACATAATGCCGTCTTGGGCTGAATTAACAGAGGCAGATCGAAACAGTTCCACTCTATTCTCTGTTTGTCGGAGTGCATCTGGAATAATGCACACAGTTCTGGGCAACACATTTAAGAACGTTAACAAACTGGAGCATGTCTAGAGGAGAGCAATTAGGATTGTGGTAGTGGAGAGGGTCTGGAAACCAAGCCCTATGAGGAACAGCTGAAGGAGATGCTTATATTGAACGTGGAGGAGGAGGAGAAGGGGAGACATAAAAGCATTCCCTTCAAATATCTAGAGTGCTGCCATGCAGAAGATGAAACATGTTTCTTTTCTGCTCTAGAGGGCATAAAAGAACCAATGGGTTGAAATTGTGGTGAAGCAGATTTCAGATACAATTGTGAGCAGAAACCTCCTAACAGTAAGCTGCCTTGGGAGGTGGTGGACTTCTTTAAGTGTATTTAAGCAAAGGCTGGACTCTTCTGTCAATGATGCTGTAAGCTGCATTGCAGAACCCTAATGGAAAACAGGGCTGGTTTAGATTACCTCCAAAGTACTTTGCAATGCTATGATTCTAATGGTTAGGGAGGTAAGAATGTTCCTTTGCAATTTATCATACAGTCCCTCATTACTACTCTCAAACAACAGTAAACTCATTGAGGAGACAGCTGATGGTGCACCCTTAAGAATACTTTATCATGGAAAGCAACCAAGGAATCAATACTTCAATTCAGGCTCTGAACGTTTGCTTATTCTATCAATTGGGGCTCTGAACACTTGCTTATTCTGAGTAACAGCAGCAGAAGTGGTCTATTCACTCACTAAGCAAATGACATTCTTCATTTGTCGTAATAAAAGGAGGTGATCGACATAACTTTGCTGTCAGTCAAAATGTTCAGGAAAAATAAGTCAGAAATCAACGCTGAAATAGGGAAAGACGTTTCAGTCTTTTAGATATAGACTAAGATTTTCCTTTAACAAAAGAAAAGGAATCACCAATGAAGTACCAGTTTCTCAATGTTTTGGTTTTCTGAAGACCTGTGTTTTACATGGCTCCCTATCACATTGGGCATGATCCTGATTCCCCACCCAACACTGAATGTGTGGGGGTCGCATGCAGCTGCTGTATGAGAAAGGCTTTCACAGCAGTTCACATATTAAGCCACAAGCAGTGTTGTACTTTTCTGAAAAATTTTAATCGGGGAAACTTTTAGAAAAAATTGCCTTGGAGAATATTCATTTTGCATCAAATATTTTCCGAAATCCTAGAGACTGAACCCGTTCAGAATGCTTATTTTACTCTCTCAGTCTGTCTCTTGCTCTCTTTTAGTAAGGAAAGCTTTTTTAAAAAAGTATTTGCAGTTGGTATTCATTCACATTGCTACCAAGGAACTAATGAAATGGAAAATTTTCTGGTGGGGGAAAAAAGCTACAGGAAGTTTTCCCATTTTGGAAAATTTTCCACATAATGTTTTCCATCCCACATCACCGGCTGCAAGTAAGACAATGCCATGAGCAAGAGCTCTCTAGAAAAGGCAGCCCCAACAGCACAAACCTTAAAATGCTGGAACTGATAGGCAAAAATAGAAGAGTCAAGGT
The DNA here is from genome assembly GCF_027172205.1 of Podarcis raffonei. Taxonomy (NCBI): domain Eukaryota; kingdom Metazoa; phylum Chordata; class Lepidosauria; order Squamata; family Lacertidae; genus Podarcis; species Podarcis raffonei. The sequence continues at coordinate 68,133,446 of NC_070603.1, forward strand.
CACTGCAGCTACAATACTGCTGCTTATGAGCTTACCAATACCTCAGCATTCACTCTGATTTTATGATTGCGGTAACCACTAAAAAAAAAGCACCTTGCAGATTTCCATTTTTTTCCTGCAAAAGCCTCATCTCTGGCCAATGTGCATTTTCATAATCAGCAACTTTGGCATCCTAAAATGATCAATGCAGTATGTGGGACATCCTGTAAACAACTGAGAATTTTACATCCCAGTGGCTAAACATTCAGAGATAGAATGGGCTGGTACTCTCTGTGGAAAGACGGGGATTCTGAGAGAAACTGGAATGTGCACCTATATTGCAATCCCTATCCTCACTAATGTAAATGTTCACTAGCATCTCCAGGTTTCTAATCCACCAGCTGCTTAGCAAATCAAGGCCCTGGTGATCAAATAAAGTGTGTGATCACTGAAATGTCTGTAAAATGCTTCTCTCACATAATCATTGCCATTAGATCAGCTGAAGGTTGATATACACACTTTAAATGCAGGCACACAAACACAAGCCAGCATGTTAGTAGCACAACACACTGTGCAAGTTTCCAACTTTAAGGTAGTACTATTCCAGAAATGGCCAAATCACAGGCTGAAACACCCTAAGCAGGGTTGAGGAACCTGTGACCCTCTGAAGACCACAAGATTGGTAGCAGGTTCAAAGGCATGGAAATAATAAGTAGTAAAGTACTAGTTATAGATCCAGGGCAACCACCAAGCACATGAGCTTTAGCACATCTCTTTGCACCAGTAACATATGAAGGAGGATACTATCCTTGAGAAAAATGCATGACTAAGGTTTTAGAGAAAAATTTAACACCGATTGAAAGAGAGAGGTTTCAGAATGAGACAGGTTTAACCGTGGTCAAGAAAGTGAAATATTTGGGGATTAACATGACAGCAAAAAATGGGAACTTATTTAAAGATAATTATGAAAAATGTTGGACGGAAGTGAAAAAAGATTTAGAAATTTGGTCAAATTTGAAGCTTTCCTTGTTGGGTCGAATTGCAGCTATAAAGATGAATGTTTTGCCTAGAATGTTGTTTTTGTTTCAAACATTGCAGATTGTGGACAAAATGGATTGTTTCAAGAAGTGGCAGAAAGATATTTCTAGATTTGTCTGGCAGGGCAAGAAGCCCAGAATAAAATTTAAGATATTAACTGATGCAAAGGAAAGAGGCGGATTTGCCCTGCCAGACTTTAAACTTTATTATGAATCAGCAGCATTCTGCTGGCTAAAAGATTGGCTGCTTCTTGAGAACACAGACATTTTGGACTTAGAAGGTTTTAACAACGTTTTTGGTTGGCATGCATATTTGTGGTACAACAAGGTTAAAGCACATAAAGCATTTAAAAACCATATTGTCAGGAAAGCATTGTTCAATGTTTGGATAAGATAGAAAGATTTATTGGAAAATAAAACCCCAAGGTGGTTGTCACCAATGGAAGCGAAGGCTCAGAAAAAGCTCAATATGGAGGCCAAATGGCCGAAATATTGGGAAATTTTGGAACAGGAGGGAGATAGACTAAAACTGCAGAGCTTTGAGAAACTAAAAAACAAAGTGTGAGATTGGCTACACTATTATCAGATAACGGAGGCATATAATTTGGACAAGAAAATTGGCTTCCAGGTGGAAAAATCAAAATTAGAAACAGAACTGTTAGAACCCAAAACTAAGATTTTGTCAAAGATGTATAACTTGCTGTTGAAATGGAATACTCAGGATGAAACGGTGAAATCTGCTATGATTAAATGGGCACAAGATGTTGGACATAACATTATGTTTGCTGACTGGGAACAGTTGTGGACCACAGGTATGAAATTCACGGCATGCAATGCCTTAAGAGAGAATATTATGAAAATGATATACAGGTGATACATGACCCCAGTCAAGCTTGCAAAAATATATCATTTGCCCGACAATAAATGTTGGAAATGTAAAGAAACTGAAGGTACATTCTTTCACCTTTGGTGGACGTGCCCAAGAATTAAAGCTTTCTGGGAAATGATCTACAATGAAATGAAAAAGGTATTTAAATATACCTTTCTGAAGAAACCAGAGGCCTTCCTTCTGGGCATTGTCGGCCAATTGGTGCCAAAGAAGGACAGAACGTTTTTTATGTATGCTACAACAGCAGCAAGAATACTTATTGCAAAGTATTGGAAGACACAAGAACTACCCACTTTGGAAGAATGGCAGATGAAGGTGATGGACTATACGGGATTGGCAGAAATCACTGGCAGAATCCGAGACCAGGGAGAAGAGTCGGTGGAAGAAGATTGGAAGAAATTTAAAGATTATCTACAGAAATATTGTAAAATTAATGAGTGTTAGAATGATGTTGGATTGAAATTAAGTGGTTTCCAGCTGTAATGTTTTAAGAGAATATGAAAAAAAAGGATTATAAATAGGTAATAATATAATGGTAAGGATTTGCTGAACTAACAATTTGGGGTGGAATACAAAAAAGGGAGGTATGAGGAGGTCCGGGAAACAAGTTAAAAGAAAATAAGTAATTGAAAATGTATGTGTGGTTTTTTTTTTCTTAAAAAGTTTCTCTATTCTGTATTTTTGTTATTCTGCTTTTTCTTTTTTTATTTTATTGCAATATTATAAAAAATCTTAATAAATATCTTACAAAAAGGGAAAAAAAGAAAAGAGAAAAATGCATGGACTCCATATAGGGGAATATGAAAGAGCTTGTTCATTGTTCCATACAGGTACATAACTTTGCATATCACACCAACGTGCAAAATCACTTGCACCTTGTCAGTAGCATTTCTCCCAGTGTTAAAAGCCATTTGAAGTTAGCAGCAGCAACAAGGTGAACATAGTTCTTATCAGGCTCGGTCTGCAGTTTCAAGTGAAAGTGTTTATCTTCAGTAAACAGTGTCCACTGTTGGCCTTATACAGCCCCTTATCCATGCAGCTACGGCCAGGAATCAGTATCTATTCTGGAGGACAAATGCAGGCATGAAAGACTAATGGCAACGCTATCATTAGTCTTGATCTAATGAGGAACTTGATTATGCAGCCTATCCAGGAGGATCTGCTACAGCGAGTTCCCTGTGGGAAACTTGGTTTCACAGCCAATTCGGTAGCCTTGAAGCTACATTCTATCAGCTGCCAAGCAGTGACTTCAAACCTGCTTTCTCTGCAAGGATTGGGCACACGGTTAAGTTTGCCACAGAGAACTCAGTCATGCAGCTGATCCAGCTGCATCTCTGCATGTGTATGGTTTGGGGAAAACAGTTTCATGGGTCAAACTGGGACTGTGCTAGGCTAAATTATTGGCTGGAGGTTCCACATCCCAGCTCTAATTACTCAAACAGACGGGTCTTAACCACTGTACTGCACAGCTTTGGCTACAAAGAGAATATACTGGCTAAGCTATGCAGTACAGCGGTACCTTGGACGTCGAACGGAATTCCAAAACGAACCAAAGTGTGGCTTTCCAATTGGTTGCAGGAAGCACTTGTAGCCAATCGGAAGCTGCGGAAGTTGTGTCGGATGTTTGGGTTCCAAAGAACGTTTGAAAACCGGAACAATCACTTCCAGTTGCCAATCGTTCGGGAACCAAAGTGTTGGACTCCCAAGGCGTTTGAAAACCAAGGTACGACTGTACAGCCATCTCTTTCAATTTCCTCCACAACAGCTGAAGCAAGAATGACACAATGGTCCAGTTCACATGTTGCGTCCATTATGTCTCAATTGCGGCCACTACTAGATGACTAATATGTGTGAAAACTGGCTCAGAGAACACCACTATCCCCTTAGGCACTTCCCTTACAAAAGGACTTAAGTAAGTAGGTGATAGGCCCACCCTGTTAACTAATTGTGTCGTGAAAAACCCTCACTTAACATGCTCCACTCTGCTCTTTCTCCTGTGTCTGAATGATCCATGCATGCATTTCAGCAACCACTAAGGATGGAAGAGGGAATGGATGCAGACCGCACAGCAAGTACTGAATGCAAGAGGATAGCTTTAGCCCTCATGTGCCTTCTCACTGTATTAAGTAACTAATTTTCTGCAAGGAACTCAAGATAGCAATTGATCACCACACAAAAACTTCCCTCCCACTGCGTGATCACAAAGAGACGCAAGGCAAGTCATAAGATTATGGGTTCACTTAAAAATAGCTACACTTCCAAAATAGAACATTTGAAAATTAGATCTGTCACTCAGGCACTAATGTCGGCCTGAGCATGAAGGCACACTATGAAGAGGTCTGTTATAAGTGCTTAACCAAAACTACAACCTGCTCTTTCCCCCTCTGCATTTCAGTGCCGGGATGTGATCATGGCCTCAAGTGTGCTCTTTGACTTTGTGCCATAGAAGTGAATGGCTGTTGAATGTGCCTGGGGATGCTATTAATGTGACAGCAAAAGCCTCTCTGGGGAAAGGCAGCATATCACAGCAGCCAGAGGACAGAGGTGAGAGAAGCAAAAATCAAATGAATGGTGGGAGAAAGATAGGTAGGGGACTCTGTTATTTATAAAGCAAGGCTTTCTCAGCCCATGCATTTCTGAAGCAGTGACAGATTTACACTAAGCATCAAAATTCTGCACTCACGTTAACAGGCAAATCCAATTTCCAACTATCTACTTTGGGGCAGGGCAGCTAGCATAATACTATGCAACCTGGATGTTCTTAAGAGAGGAGAGGAATAATATCCAACTGACTGCCTATTACTTGATGGTATTTGACAGAAGTCAAGAAGTTAACCACTTTGCACTTCCACCGGCATCTGTTTCGTTTCTAAGGCCAATTCTAAGTGCTGGCTGTGACCTAGAAAGCCTTACATGGCCTGGGTGCCTCAGGACCTAAAGCAACAGCGGGGAACCTAGCCCATGGCCCTAATTAGCCTTGGCAGGCCTCTGGATTTGGCCTGCAAGGCCATGCTGAGCAATCCACACCCACCTCCCCGTCACTTGGTGTCATACATTGTCAGGTGCAGAGATCCACTGTCAACAACAAAAAGAGATTCAACATATATATGATACCACCGGACAGCTTCAGACGGCAACGTATTTGTGAACATTTATTATTGTTTTGCTAACACTGGAAACAAATATTTTGATAGTACTTTGCTTATAGTAGTAACCTTTTAAAAACCACTTCCCGGTTTGTAATGCAAACCTCATTTTGTCCTTGCATTTTTTAAAAAAATGTTGCTTCACTGTATTCTCTTTTCCCATTCAGATTCTTCCCCCCAAGCCACTCAGGATGGTATAAATGGTTCTTCCCCCATCCCCCAATTTAGTTCTCACAACAACTCTATGAGGTTGAAGCTGAGAAAAAGCGAGTAGCTCAAAATCACCCATCAAGTTTCACGAGAGATCGGGGAGTTGAACTCAGGGCTCCCAAGTCCTAACACTGGTAAGCACCTGTAATGGTTCTAGGGGTTGCTCGTGCGTAAGCCGGTGCTTATCTCCCCGGCTGGGTGCAAACACCTGGCTGGGTTGCCAAAGTGAACCTTTTCTGTCTGGACAGCCACTTACCCGTGGCTGACTCAATCGGTGGCAGAATCCGTCAGTGGGCGTTTCTTAAACTTCTTCCAGCAAAGAAGCTCTTTGACGCCTAGTCTCCTCCTACTCTCTCTGCGCGGAAGCCTTCTGCGCAAGGAGGGCGTGGGCAACGGAGGACCCCTACTCTCCCCGCTGGTCCCAGGCAAGGAGTCATGGGACTGCCTCGCCGCTTCCCCCATCTGCCCCTCTTCTCCACTTGTGCTACGCTGATTCTCTTCCCCAGAAGATGGGCTGCTTCTCCCGATCCCTGGACGCTCTCTGGAATCCCTCTGGCTTTTGCTCTCTCCCTCCGGCACTGATGGCAGTTCCCTGACAGCACCCTTTATCTATACAGTGCAAAATCAACTCGGCCTGCTCCCACAATAGCTAACAACTGTACTGTCTTACAATTAACTTAGATATAAACAGTCAGAAGTCAACTAACTATCCGTTTTGGTGCGGAGTGGGGTTTGGGCTGTTTTTCTTAAGTATATTTTCTCCATAGCTCTGCAAGGCGTACGCCCAGCTTCCGCAAGTCAAAAAGACAGGTTGCAGGCTGTAATCTGTGGTGAAAATCAGTATGCTGCAGGCAGTAGACATGTACGCAGATCATTATCACCCCACCTGCAATCATAGGATTAAAACGGAACTACTACTAGCGCAAACAAAGCAACACTTTTATCACATGTACTCTTAAGAGGGCAGAATGAGCAACTGGCAATAGCTGGACTTCCCTTATTTTCTGGGACAGGTTTTACAAGGAAGGATTGCCAAGCACAATGGAAGAAGTGTATGCCAACAATCCTCTGGAAAGCCCCAACGTGGTTCACCCAGAAACCCAATATGCAGCTCAGAAGCACCAATCTATAACGAACCTCATTCTCACAAATATGGCTAAGGCAGCAACATTATGAACTCTTTACTCATCTCTGTAGCTGTCAGAGGGGGCGCTTTCTCCCAAGTCCATAAAGCGTAACAATTTATCTGACCATTACATCTGGTTGTGTCACGCTGACTTTGGCATTCTTACTAGGAATAGCCAGTGGTTGCATTAGGCTGAAGAATCAGAGACCTCCCACATATCAGCCTTAGAAAATGCCAGAGGGATAAACAGTGTATAGCAGCTTAAAAGGAAAGTGCCTCTATTTCTTTACATAGATCTAAGATATGGTAGGTTCATTATCTGAAAGTACCATTGCTGGAGCTAAAAGCAGATCTGGGTCTGGTTAGCACCTGGATGGGCAATTGCTCAGTAACCCTGTGTACGGTCCTGAGCTCTACTGAAGAAAGGTAGGATTATCAGTGAATTAAAGGAATTTTCTTATTTTTCCTATCTAGCATCCTATCTAGCATCAGCTTAGCATCTGCACTACAAGCTATTTTTTATATCTACATAATTTTATTTGTAACATTATTTGTATGCCACTCTTGTCCGTGTACATCTTAGGCATATGAATGAAATGGGGGAGGGAGAGAGTACATATATAAAAGACATCATGTGGCAAAGATTATTATTTAAAAATCTAGGCCGCTTATGACAGTTTACAAACATCAATATGAATGACCATCCAACCAATGAAATCATTTATACTAAAATCAAATAGCAGCGACCACCCCTCTCTCAGTGAAATATTTCTCGATCTTATGAAACGTCCTTTCTTGCTGCTTAATATCCTCCAGGGGTGAGCAGTGCAGTCAACATGGTCTGAAATATCTGAATCTGAATCTCTGCTTGTTTTATACTAATAAAAACAAGGGCATGGTACTAGCATAAATGAAAGTATTTTCCCCTTTGATGTGTTGGGAAGTAAGGCAATGAATCTGACTTGATGGTACAGGACTTGATGGTACAGTAGGATTACAAGATACAGTGGACCCTCGGGTTACGTGCCGCTCTGGATACATAATCTTCGGGTTGTGAAAGCGGCAAACCCAGAAGTGTATTCTTCCGGGTTCCGCCACTCGCGCATGTGCAGAAGTGCTCTGTGTGCCTCTGGTTATGGATTTTTTGGGGTGCACACGGACCCCCAAAATGAATTAAATTCATAACCAGAGGGTCCACTGTACCTTAAAAAGAGCTCAGTCAGTTAAAACATAATTATTTTAAAACAATAACAAACAACAACAACAGACCAAGTATATGTTGTTCAGCTCTTCCATCAAGCTAGATGGTGAACAAAACAAACATACCGTATTTTTTGCTCTATAAGACTCACTTTTTCCCTCCTAAAAAGTAAGGGAAAATGTGTGTGCGTCTTATGGAGCGGATGCAGGCTGTGCAGCTATCCCAGAAGCCAGAACAGCAAGAGGGATCGCTGCTTTTGCTGCGCAGTGATCCCTCTTGCTGTTCTGGCTTCTGGGATTCAGAAATTTTTTCTTCTTGTTTTCCTCCTCCAAAAACTAGGTGCTTCTTATGGCCTGGTGCATCTTACAGAGCGAAAAATACGTTAATTTACATTCTCTCTCACACACAATTACAATCATTGGTGGGGTGGGGGACAGTGGAGTACAGCTCAATGGTTCCAACCCCTCTTCTGTGTCCCCATCACCACTTTCCACACAGTGAAGGGGGAAGGTCTGTTCTCCATGTGCAGGCTCCTCTGCATGATTTAGAACCCTGCCACAGTCAGGGGAAGTGCCTGAGTAGGGCTAGTGTATTTCTGATACACAGGTACGAAGTGTGCCAGAGTTTACAAAATGCACAAGTGGCTCCATCAGTTGTCAAACGAACTATCCTATGGGACCACCTTGCCCTGCAACTGCACTCCTCAGATGGGGCATGAGAGTATCACACGCCCCAGAGGTGCATGTAGCTTACACTAGAAATCAAGCTTTAAGTGTTATGGCCCCAGCCCTCTGGAATCAATTATCCGCTTAAATGAGGCACCTAATGTCACAATGTTTTGGCGCCTACTGAAGACATTTTTACTCAAGAATGATTTCCCCGAGGGGTGACCCAGTCACTTATGGAATATTAATTGCATATGTGGAGATATGGGCAGCATTTGTATTGTACGTTTACAACACTATTATACCACTTTAACTGTCCTATCTTCCCCCAAGGAATCCTGGGAACAGGCATTTGCTAAGGGTGCTAAGAGTTGTTAGGAGACCTCCTATTTCCCTCACAGAACTGTAATTTTTAGAGTGGTTTGACCATCAGTCCTTCTTCCCAGGAAACCCTGGGAATTGGGAGGCAGCCATGACTGTGCTCTTGCACCTGGTCCAGAAGGTGCAGCCGGTGCAAAATGCAACTCCCAGGAACATCCAGCTTAACACATATTATATTGGTGTTGAAAGATCTGCTCTGGCTACTGACCTAAATTCAAGGTTGTGTTGCTGACACAACTTGGGACCTATACCACTTGGGACCAGGATGCCTAGCAGACTGCCTCCCAGTACAGACCGAGTCAATATTTAATACCTTCTGAGGGCACCCTACTGATTTTTCACTTGCTGACAATATGGAAGCAGGCCTTCTGGTGCCAACACCCACCCTCTGGAATGCCTTTCCTCAGGTAATTCAAGAGCCAGAGGAAGTAATGATTTTAAACGCCTATTAGCAACCCAAACCTCTCTATTAATACACTGACTATCATCAGATGCTTTGAATACACTGAGAGAGGTTTTGCTTCAGGCAGAATGCAGAACTAGCAGGGAATAAATGCTCTGGCCAGCCAATGCATACTCACCCACATAATGCATATTGAGAGCCAAGTACTTGTACTGGAAGAGGGGGTTGTTGTTGAGGCTACTTCTTTGGATCTGCTGGAAGAAGGAACTGACATCCCATCTGTACAAGACGTCCAAAAGCATGATGCTTGGGACCCGCAAGGCCACATTTAACATTGCTTCCAACTTCTCCTTGGCAGCCATTCTGTTCCTTATCAATGGATGGGTAGCAGACTGTAAAGAGCAAAAGACAGCATTGTTAGGCACACCAAAGGATCCACAGCATTAGAATTTATGAAGCTGTCTTGTACAGAGTGAGACCACTGGCTTACGTGCCTCGGTACTGTTCACGCTGACTAAGTAGATGGAAGTTTGATGGTAAACATTTTTCACAAAGGTGGGCTACAAATCATAAAAAAGCACCCCCAATTTCACCACAATGCATTAAGCTGCAATGTTTTCACCATTTTGTACTCACTCACATTTATTTTAGATTTGGGGGAAGCTTAACTTCAGATTCAAAATAAACCAGCTACCCTTTAAGTTTGGACTCTTTTTTACCATTTCAGTTGCTCCATATAAAGTCTTTAAAGCATGTTAAAAGGGTTGTTGAAGCAGGATATTTTCTACAGTTTCACATTTTAGTAATGTTTGTATGATTCGTTGGAGCAGGATTGGACAAAAGACCTGACATAAAATAGGTGAAGTCTTCTAGGCCGCTTTTAAAAACAGGGTTTGCTCCTTGTCAAACTTTTCCCCTATTTTAAACAACATTAAAGCCTTCCTTTTTCACACCACCCAAGGCTATGTTGGACGGTGATATGTATGATAAGCAAACACACACTGATCTGGTTGCACATAACAGTAAACCATGGTTTGTATATCAAAAACCAAGTTAAACATGGCTTGTCGACCCCAGGGAATCTAATAAACCATGGATTGTTTCTGCAAAGCTTGTTTTGTTTCCCAAATGCCTCATGCCTTTGTAGCTTTTTGAGCAACTGTGGTTGTTGGCTAAACAAACCATGATTAGGGAAAGGTGCTCAATTTGCACATAGAGGCATGCCATTGGCCCATACACTAACTTATCATGGCTTCAGAACATCGTTTGACGGCAATAAACAAAGTATAGTTATGCTTCTGGGCAGCATTCGTACATCACACTAAGCCGTGGGTTGCTGAACTTTTTTGTCTCAAGGGCCACATGCAACATTGGCCAACATACACACCCCAGGGGCCACATTCTAGTGCTGGATGTAGCTATCACACACTATCACCATGTAGACTGACACACAACCAGCTACTGTACTAAGCCATGGTTTAAAAAACCCAACTATGGCTACAAATCTTAGTGATACTGAACACTGGCAGACACACACATGGAAAGCTGCTGAAGTGATGTCTGCTCACTGAGTCAATTTGAGCTCAGCTGTTATATGACTAAACAACACCCTTTTAATAACTGAACTCAGTCTGGGCATAAAGCCTCAAAACTTTGATCTGTGCTATATTCTATTTGAACTTTTAAAAATGCAAGTAATGCATCTGATATTTGATGGACTGACCAGAGGTGCTGTGTAGTCACCAAAGAGATGACAGTATGAACTGGGAGAACTGCATAAAGTGCCCTTCTGTCAATGTAGCTTTCAGCGCTCACAGTCACTTATTGTCAACAGATAGGCTCTGTTGTATGAGAAGGACACTGCATTACTGCTCAGTCGGGTGAAGGCTTTCAATTGAGATGTCGGTTAACCCAACGCCTACAAACCTATAATTGCAGTTAAGTCTTTTTCAGCGCATAGTTTGCATAGCAGTAGGCTGACTGTACTTGTTTTTTCCTACATAAACCACAGACACAGACAGCTAAATGTACCAATTATTCTTAACCAAAGAGAAGACAAAGTAGTAACCCATTAAACAAGGAGAAAGGTGGTAACGGGAGTTTTCAAAACAATGTGATATCAAGAGACGTCACAATATCAAGATGCTAAGCCAGGGGCAAGCTTATTTAAGTCATAGATGGTGTACTAAAAAACTATTATTATTGCAATTAATTTATTAACTGCATTCTAAAGCAGTGTCGCAAAGTGATCTACACATAAGATAATTAAAAACTAGTGTTCCCACAGTCCATTGACAGACTTTGAATTTACAAATCAAAAGTGCACCCTCAGGATCACTGAATATCTAAGGCAGGGATAGCCAACATGTTTTCCTTCAGATGTCGTTGAACTCCTATCATGCCTGAACATTTGCCTTGCTGCTTGAGGCTGACGGGCATTCTTGCCCAACACCATCTACAAGGCACTATGTTTGATACCCCTGATCTCAAGGCTTAACTGGTCTGTGTTAAACTGCTTAAAACTTCCTTTGGAAATGTGATGAGGTATGAAAATTATTATAAAATAAATAAATATGTGATCCTAATCACACACAAAGGAAGTGACAGTGGATCAGACCAAGATCCAACTAGCTCAGTATTGTTTATGAATCTGAGGAACCAGTAGGTGGGAGGCGATCCACTGGTAGTTCATGGTCCCTTCTTTCCACCTACCCCTGCTATAGACCCTTTTGGATTGTGGTGTGGATTCTGTTAGCAAAGGACACTGTTGGCACAGTTCTATGTCCCACTTACTTTCTTGCAATCCCCTGTTTTCAGAGCACTGTTTTAAAAAACAAGTTCCACTTAGGTGTGGATGAGTGGACAGTTTGGAAATTATGTGCATGAATACAACAAATGAAGGCTAAACCAGCCATTGGGATTGAATACTTACAAAAGGGAAGAACAAAATCTATGCACGGCATGGATGAGCAACAGGCAGATGGATAAATTGAGAAGTGGAATGGTAATAGTCAGGCCTTATTGTACCAGCCCAAGTTACCATTTCAGTCATAAAAATAATCCAACTGAAAATATGGTTCAAATGAAAGAATAGAAGAGATGGGTGCGGAGAAAGAAGATAGCCTACTATCTAATAACACCCATTTATTAAGCCAGTAATTGCAGAATTTTCTCCATTACAACAACATTTCACATTTCTAAGATCAAGCCTGCAGATTGTTGCCTTTACCACAAAACAGAGCTAAATCAACTCTAACCCTGGATACATTTTAGTAAGGCATGAAAGAATTCTAGCACATCTAACAGATAAGGATTATGTTTTGACAACCTGATTAGTTTATAAAGGTGTCATGGGAATCAAGCAGAAAATAATACGATAGTGCCATAAAAACAGGATCTCTAACGATGTGTGTGAGTTGCTTTTCAAGGCTGAAAATCGGTATACATAAGCAGGACCAGGAATTTAGTACAACTGAGGACTAATGAAATCTGCAATAGTCTTGTAATAAAAACAAGAAACTCGGAAATAAACCTTCTTGCAAGAGAGAAATCCATATAAACCAGGCATGACTGGAAATCATCCATAAAAACTGCAATGTGAGTTAATATTGCCAGAATCAAAGCATTTGACAAGATTGATAGGCTGCTTGATAAGACAAAAACCTCTAAGCAGTTTGCATAAAATACTCACAGGGCAGGCTACCTGTACAACTCAGAGGCGGCTGCTCACCCACGAAAGGTGGGTAAGGAAAAGGTGGTGATTGCTATGAACACACTTATGTAGCAGGCAGGAGAATCGTAGAAGATTGGAGAGAAAGATGAAAGGCAGCAATTTAACACAACAAAACTGAATACATGATGTTATACAACAGCAACACTACTACAGTATCTTGGAACTGTGTGTCTGTGTGTAAAGCATGCAGCTCCTTTAAATGGATTGTGCAAGAAAGCACAGCTGATCTTGCCAACATTTCAACCTGTGTCCACTTCAGTTTTATAAGGCTCGTTAATATCTAGGTTTAGGAAAGGCTTTCCAAAAGAGTTTCATAGATCTGCTTCGGCCTCAGAATACCATTAGGACGGTAGTCCCAGCCACCAAAACATTAATCCACAGCTAGATACACTGTCGTGCCAGTGGTCGGAGAAGAAGAATTGATGAGAAGATTCAGATATGACGTCCCTTCAGTTATGAACAACAGTCTATTGTACGGAGCTGCCTGCGATATATAACTGCATATAGCAAACAAGCGAGAGCACACCCTGCTCGCTCTCAAGACGAGTGCTTTCAAGTATTCGCCTCTCCGGTTTAGTTCAGCAGCCTGGCACATCATGCAAACATACTTCAATAACATCTTGGTAATGTGCGCCCTCTAAAACTCAGAAGGAAGAAGGGCTAATATTAAACACATTCAGTGCCATGTTTCTAGAAAAAGAGGTGCTGGAACCCACAAGGAAAGCCTGCCTCCCTTGTTCTCTTGTAATGAGGTGCCGGGACTGAGTTCCGGTGAGTTCCGGCTGTAAAAAAAGCCCTGAACATATTGTACTTTGTTTTATCATTTAATACAACTGCCAATCTGGAAATTAAGCTAACACAGAAAGCAACGAGCAGTTATTCTTCCCTTAAGAAAAAATACCAGTGTATTATTAATATGTTTTAAACATATTTTTATAAAAAAATTAAGCCTACCCTGATTGAACTTCTCTCTTACACAGGCTTTTGTGAATTCACCAAAGAGAAACCTGGCAAAGCCATTTCTTGTTGATTCTATGTCAAGATTCTGTTCCAACCTGCAACACCAATTCTTGCAAAATTACTGTATTTTCCCATGTATAACACGACCCCGTGTTTAAGACAACCCCTATTTTGGGGGGGCTCCAAATTAAGAAAATGGGGGGGAGATTGCCCAGAGTTGTTGAGCATTTTTGGGAGGGGGTTGCCCAGATTGCCAAAAATTGCTCAGCAGCCGCCAATCACCTGCCCAATTGCCACAGCAGCAGCCAATTAACAACAGGGATTGCCACAGCCACCAATCACCCAACCAATCGCCGCTGACAATCTCCTGCTCGCGGCTGCAACCGATCGCCCGTCCCGTCCCCCCGCACTATCCATGTATAAGACGACCCCCAATTTTTAACATTATTTTATAATTAAAAAGTTGTCTTATAGACAGAAAACTATGGTAATGTACAGTATCTCCCGGTTATAGTTGTTCAATAATTTCCTCCCACTTACAGGCTGTATTAATAGAGATAGTATTAGAAAAGCCACAACCATTCACTTTAACCAATAAAGTAAAATACTTCTGATTTACAAAACATGAGGAAGTTAAAGCTGCTCATTGCCCTCAAAGTGCAGGAGGAGCATTTGATGAAACAGGCAAGGTCTTTGGAGTTTACGATTACGCAAAGGGAACAAGGGGAGCCAATGCCTTGCGATTCCTGTTCTTCCTAATTGCGGTCTTGTGAGAAAAAGCCCTTTTGCATCTCCCACAGCAGGGAGAAGATACCAGCCAAACATTGTCAAAGAACAGCCAAGGCAAGACAAAGAGAGAGAGAGAGAGAGAGAGAGAGAGAGAGAGAGAGAGAGAGAGAGAGAGATTAAAGTCTCTTTTCTTTTTTGTTAAAAAAAAAAGTTTGTGCTTTACAGGCCTGATATTATGCTAATTAAAATGCTTATGGGAACACATAACACTGTGAAATGAAAATAATTTTTATTTTAAAAATAGTAATTATTGTAGTTTTCAGCAAGAATAGGCAAAGTTTTTTTTTAATTCACTGCCAAGTTCTTCTCTTCATTGTGAAATATTTAGGGATCAGCCTACGGTTGCCATTTGTTTTTCTCAAATAAAAAAATGTAAAACTAAAATAAGATGACTGTAGCTGGTTTTTTTAAAAAAAGCAAGTTTTTAAAAGGCAATCATGCTAAGTAGCAGTGGACTAGTTCAAGTATTACCATCATCCTCAGGTCATGATGGCGTATTTCGCAATGTTTGGCCATACTTAACTACCGTATTTTTCCGTGTATAAGACTATGTTTTTTTCTTTAAAAATTATGCTTAAAAGTAGGGGTGGTCATGGATAGTGTATAGTGCAAATTTCTTAAATTTGAGTCCCCCCAAGTAGCGGGCATATTATACATGGGGGTGTCTTCTCCACGGAAAAATATGGTATGTTTCTAATGGACCGGTGAGGTAACCCTACAGATGAACACAACATTGGTTTATATTAAGATGTGTGGTGTGGGGCAGGAGTGGACAGAAGGTAGATCAGGATCTACTGCTGGCTCTCTGAGTGATTTGCCACTTAGCAGGCCAGCAGGAGCACTGGCAGTGCCCACCTGGCACTCCTGCTAGGGTACCAATCTCCCCACTGCCTCTCCCCCCCTGGTGAGCAGCAGTGATGCCACTTTCCGGAGGCCAGGTGTACGGCAGTGACCCTCCCCATCAGCTGCTCCTGGGTCGTGGGCTAAGGTCTTCTCCACAACTTCATAGCTGGCCCTTTTCACTGGAGATGCCACAAACTGAACCTGTTGCCTGCACACTCACAAAGACAAGGATTCCTCCTGGCCACTGGAAAGCAAAGAAGAAGAAGAAGAAGAAGAAGAAGAAGAAGAAGAAGAAGAGGAGGAGGAGGAGGAGGAGTTTGGAATTGATATCCCGCTTTATCACTACCCGAAGGAGTCTCAAAGCGGCTAACATTCTCCTTTCCCTTCCTCCCCCACAACAAACACTCTGTGAGGTGAGTGGGGCTGAGAGCATTCAGAGAAGTGTGAGTAGCACAAGGTCACCCAGCAGCTGCATGTGGAGGAGCGGAGACGCGAACCCGGTTCCCCAGATTACGAGACTACCGCTCTTAACCACTACACCACACTGGCAAAAAAGCAGTTTTGACTATTGTGGGGTTTATACAAAATGGTATCAACAATAGGAACGCTTCTTTCTGTATGCAGTGCACCCTGGAAAATAATCATACTGCTAAACCTCAGGTGGAAAGTAAGTATTGTGTGCACCAACACTGTAGTTAAGGGCTTGTCAGAATTTCCACTGGAACCCACCCTGTAGTTCATCGCAGTACCTGAGCAATTTCCAAATGATATCAAAGTGGGATTGTTAAGGGTTCACACAGAAAGGCATGGCAAGCAAGCTATGCGTTTTGAAAGATATCGACTATTTTGTGTGTGAAGCTGTGGAAAACACAATCTCCAAAAGTATTCCACCGCCCGAGTTAATATAAATTAAGTTCTTAGCTACAGCAGCCAAGATTCTATCTACAGAAGGGTGCTCTTCCCAGCTTCGTTGGCAAATGGATTAAAAACATGCAGACAATCGCAATGAAAACAGCATGGCACCACCATGAATAAGGATGGTTCAATTTTCAATGCAAGTTTATTGTTCTAGCCAAAGGCCATGGCAAACCCACAGAAAGAGTGGCAATAAAACAATACAGATCATACATCGAGAATATGAGCCAACATCCATGATGTAAGAGAGGTTATCGGAGACACCAAGAAATTCAAATCCAATTTGATTTCAAATGTATAACCTTTGAATCACTGTAACAATTTATAGTGATTTTATCCAACACTTTTTTCCTTTTTTTGCAGCGAGTGCATAGAGGGTCACTCTGTGTGTTATGAAGCTATTATTGTCACTCAAAAGAAACCAAACCATTTCTGCCGGGTTGTAGCCCATGACCCTGAAATTAAGAGTCCCACACTCTACCGACTGAGCTACCCTTAATGTTTTTACTTTACAATCAGTCTGATCATTTTTGAAGGAGATACCAGGCATATACAGGTGAAACTCGGAAAATTAGAATATCGTGGAAAAGTTCATTTATTTCAGTAATTCAACTTAAAAGGTGAAACTAATATATGAGATAGACTCATGACATGCAAAGTGAGATATGTCAAGCCTTTATTTGTTATAATTGTGACGATCATGGCGTACAGCTGATGAAAACCCCAAATTAACAATCTCAGAAAATTAGAATATTAAATGAAATCAGCAAAACAAGGACTGCAAATAGAGCAATATTGGACTTCTGAGAAGTAGAAGCATGCATATGTACTCAGTACTTGGTCTGGGCCCCTTTTGCATCAATTACTGCCTCAATGCGGCGTGGCATGGATGCTATCAGCCTGTGGCACTGCTGAGGTGTTATGGAAGACCAGGAAGCTTCAAAAGCAGCCTTCAGCTCTTCTGCATTGCTCGATCTCATGTCTCTCATCTTTCTCTTGGCAATGCCCCATAGATTCTCTATGGGGTTCAGGTCAGGCGAGTTTGCTGGCCAATCAAGCACAATAATTCCATGGGCATTGAACCAGGTTTTGGTACTTTTGGCAGTGTGGGCAGGTGCCAAAGTCCTGCTGGAAAATAAAGTCAGCATCCCCATAAAGCTCATCTGCGGAAGGAAGCATGAAGTGCTCCAAAATCTCCTGGTAGATGGCTGCGTTGACCCTGGACTTAATGAAGCACAGTGGACCAACACCAGCTGATGACATGGTTCCCCAAATCTCTTTTCTGATGAGAGCAGCTTTTGCATCTCATTTGGAAACCAACGACCCAGAGTCTGGAGGAAGAATGGGGAGGCACACAATGCCAGATGCTTGAAGTCCAGTGTGAAGTTTCCAAGGTCTGTGTTGATTTGGGGAGCCATTTGGCCCCAGTATTAGAAACTGAGATATAAAAGCTAATCGCCAAATGGCACCTTAAACCTAGGTTACGGCTGCCAGAACAGAATGTCTAGGCACTTTTTTGCTTCTTTCAGTGGAATTTTTAATTATTATTAATTTCAATTCTTTACCACTTTATATTTAAAGGAAAATTCTCAAAGTGGCTTACAACACATTAAAACATCAAATAAAACAAATTCAAGCTTCAAGGAAAATAGTTCATATCCTTCTCTAAATGACATTTTGCTTTCCCATATTTATTTACCTACTTAATTTACCATATTTTTCCGTCTATAAGACGGGGCATCAGAATTTAGAAAATAGGGGGGATTGAGGTTTGGGAGAGGATTATTTGGGGGGAATGCCGAAAATCGCTCACCAGCCAGAACACAGCACACAACCGCTCACATCGCAGCTGCCTGATCGCCGCCATTAGCCCTCCTGCTTGCTGCTCGCGTTGCAGAAACCACCTATCAGCTCCCTGATCGCCGCCAGCAACCGGCAATCACGCTCCCGCTTCCTGCGACAAGGGCAGCTGTCTATTGGCTGCCGCAGCGGCAAGCAGGAGGGCTAAAGGCGGTGATCAGGCAGCTGTGATGCGATCGGTTGTGTGCTGCATTCTGGCGGGTGAGCGATTTTCGGCACACACCCCCCCCACAATCAAGCAGCCAATCGCTGCTTACAATCCGGGCTTGTGCCAAAAAACCATTCGCACGTCCCCCTCAGCACTACCCATATATAAGACGAGCCTTAATTTTGAGCCTCATTTTTGGGTAAAAAAAGCTTGTCTTATACATGGAAAAATACAGTATATAGCTGTCCCATAGCAGAAGTACTCTGAGAAAACAGTGTGATATAAGACTAGAGTATCAGACTAGGACCTGGGGGATCAGGGTTCAAATCTCCACTCAGTCCTGAAGCTCACTGGGTGACCTTGGCCAGCCTCTGAACCTACCTCACAGGCTTGTTGTAGGGATTAACTAAGGAGGGGGTGAACAATGGACTCCTTGGAGAAAAAGGCAGGATAGAAACGCAATAAATAAGCTCTTTTGCTTACATTGATACTGAAAATAAAGATTCCAAATTCAGTTTTGATTTGTACGGACAAAAGTTAATTATTTTTAACTCCAAAATCTGCTATCAAAACTTCCTCTGCCAAATCAAGGTAATCAAGTCTCCACTTCCTCGCCCCTTTTAAAATTTCTTAATTTAGCTGGCTCACTAAAAGAGTTACAACCCTGTAAAAAGGGGGTGGGTGGGTGAAGTTTGTGCAACCAAGTCCCTTGCAAACATATTGTATCAAATTGCTGAAACATACAGATAAAATCCTAATCTACCTTTTTATTATTTTATTAACACGCCAGGTTGCACTAAAGATTGCTAAGCCTTTTCTAGGTCTTTTCTAGTCAGTTATGGTATCTTAGAAAAGAGCTAAAGGTATCATAATTTGCTATTCTATAGTTACCCCTACGCCTGGGCTTACCTTGAGCATTTGCTAATAGATAATCCCTTTGATTTCTGCAAAACAGACTGCTATCAGGGTAGGATTTTAGAGCTTCAAACCTGGAAATATTTATTCCAACATCTACATTCAAGCCAATATTATGAAGTTTCCCGCCTTGTCTGTTGAAGCATATCTATATATAATTAGGATAGGGTGACAAAGGCGGAAATCTTATGGCTTGAGAACTTCTGGCACCTTCCTCTCAAATTGTCTTTTCCAGACTGCAATTCCCTTTCTCTAGTACAGGGAATGAATATCTAACTTGCCATTAGAATGGGTGGGTGGCAAGGGCTTCCTTGGACAACTTTTTAATTCAAGTTTTCTGTCAGCAAACATATGAATTAGAGACCAAACTTTATCCCACACATCTCGATCCTGAAAGATTAATGCGACACTGCCTACCTGGTTACAGTTAGACAGGTATTCACAATTGACAGGCCAGAGGCAGAGGGTACTTGCTCAGGCTGCTCACAGTCATGACCCATCCAGCCTCAGAAGATCTGTGGAGTTTCCTAGGGGCTCCAGAGAATGGGGGAAAGGCTCCCCCCCCCCCCCTCACAGCTCTTTCTTCACCCTGTCCTCTCTTCCTCCTCCAGCTGCTTTTCCATGCCTCCTTGAATTTCAGTTCAGATTCTGCTGGATTTCTTCACTGACCAGTTATGAACATCTGTGGAACATCTGGGGGCCTCTTTCTAGAAGAATCACCACTGGAAATATGACTTTCCCACTCATTCACTACCTTTCCAAGTGTGCTTATTAATCCATCACCCGCTGCCTTTTCCTCCTGTCTGTGCTTAAGACCTATCCGCATCTTGATGTACCTCCAAACTATCACCAACTTCAGTTTCTTGTCTGGTAGGTCTCAACTGTGTCAGAATTCCTGCCTCCACTAACCCAACTAGTGCACCAATTATGGCATTCAAACCTTTCCCAGTGCATCAATTCTGCTCAATATTCCCTCTACTGTTTGTTTTATCAAGAGACATTGGTCACACCAAAGTTCCCACAGCGCAGCTGTTTTAAAGCAGGCATTATGTGGAAACTCAATGGAACCTTGGCCAGTAATCTTGCCACTGCATTTTGGACATTTTTGAGCTGTCTTCAAGGCCAGCCCCATCTAGAACATATTGAATAATGAAATCTGGACATTTCCAGAGAATGGAGAACAGCAGCCGTGTCATTTCTGTCCAAAAGGGGCCGCAACTGGCATTCACAGCCACCAAGGATGAGCCTTCAGTGTTGAATCTAGCATCACCCCCAGGCTGAAGACCTCTTCCTTCAAGGGGAGTACAATCACAACCAGGACAGGAGGTTCCTACCTCCTGGACATGAGAACTTGGCCCCCCTAAAATCTCTGTCCTTTCAGGATTCAACTTCAGTTTGCAGGGCCAAATCCTGCCTATCACCGCCTCCAAGCATCATTACAACACCTCAATAGCCTCTCCGGATTCAGATGGAACAGAGATGCAGAGCTGGATGTCACCGGCATATTGATTACACTTCTCACCAAATCTGACGACAGTTCCCATAGGCTTCATATAGTTAAATTGCATGAGGGACAAGCTGGAACCTCATCGGATGCCACAGGACAGCTCCCAGGGTGCTGAACAGCAGCTTCCCACCACAACTTTCTGGAAATGGCCCCGGAGGTATGAGCGGAACCACGGAAACACAGTGCCCTCAACCCTCATCTCCCTGAGACGATCCATGGTCAACAGTCTCAAAAGCTGTCAAGAGATTGAAGAGAACAAGCGGGGTCACACTCCTTCCATCTCTCCCATCAACCAGTGAGACTGAGATAGTTTCTGTGCCATGACCAGGCCTGAAGCCTAAGTAACCAGTTTCTGCAAGCATGCCTGAAGCTGGACCACCATCACCTTCTGGACCAGATGGGCCATTGGCCTGATTCAGCAGACTCATCTTATGTTCAATAAATAATGAAAAGCAACCTTGAAGTGGCTGGCAATCTAGAGAAGGCACTTTAGCAATCTGAAAGCTCCTGCTTTGACCATGCCTTGCCAAGTGAGTGAAAAAATGACAGGTCTCCAGGGACACTACTCTTGACACCTTCCTTCCAGTGAAAAGAAGGCAGCTCCATGAAAGGAGCTCTTAGGGCAGCTTCTCATGTGGTATTTGGAAGATGTCAGTGTGTTATCTCCACGCCTTAAAAGGAGTGAAAGTTCCACATGAGAAAGGCAACACTCAGGTCTGCATCCACAGACATTTAGATCTGTCCTTGCAGATGTCTCGCAAATACACCTTCTCAAAAGAGTTGGCCCACACTTAACTTTAGTGGGCTCTCTGGCACTTTTATACGATTTATCCTGCAAGCACAGGATAAATCAAATTAGTGGTACAATATTTCTAAAGCGTTTGTGGGGGGGTATTGTTTTCGTTTGTTACCATGCTGTGTATTTTTGTATGTGTGTTTTGTAAGCTGCTCTGTGATTTTCAGATGAAGGGTGGCACAGAAATTCAATCAATCAATCACTCAATCAATCAATCAGAGGCAGTTTGTTTTCCTTTGATCTCATCATTCTCCCCACCCCCTTTCGTATCCTGTCTTATTAGACTGTGCACCTTCAGGCAGGGGCTGTCCTATCTTTTAATAACTGCACAACACTTAAAAAAATTCAGACACAATAACAACAACAACAACAATAATAATCATATGCCACCCATCTGACAGGGTTGCCCAAGCCACTCTGGGCAACTTCCAACAATTTATAAAAACCACCGTAAAACATCCAACATTAAAAACTTCTCTGTACAGGGCTGCCTTCAGATGTCTTCTGAAAGTCTTTATTCAACAACCACCTCTCTAGGTGAGAGAAGTGGGGGGGGGGTGCCCCAAGATACCTATGTAACATATGTAGTGCAAGTACAGCACATTCACAAAAGCAGTAAACTGTACCAGACATCCGGCTGAAACAATACCGAACTAACTCAAGGATACAAATCTGTGCTGTGCTTCCGGGTATCTAAAGCAGCTTTTCTCAGCCAGGTGCCTTCTACATGTTTTGAGCTACAAGTCCCATCAGCCTTAGTAAGTATGCAATGCTGTGTGGGGCAGAAGTGAGTTATAGTCCCAAACACCTGGTGGGCACCCAGTTGGGAATCTCCAATATAAGCGTATATATATTCATACATAGATGACTTCTAGAATATACGTTTGAGAGATCTGTTTTTTTACAGACACTACGAAACTTGTACTGGATGTAAAAATTAATAAATGCCACCAAGTTCCAGTAGAAGAAGGTAAGGATGCCAAGTTCAGCCGGTGTACAATACAGTTCTGATCCTACAAAAACTGAAGTGGTAAACTACTTTGGGGCTCCTCACTTTATACGTATATCAGTAAATTACTGGTTTTGTTCATCCAACTTTTACTCAGAGCAGACTGAATGAAATTAATGACCCTGACTAACTTAAATCCCATTAATTTCAGTGGGTCTACTCTGAGGGAAAGCTGGATGAATAAAATCCTATGCAAATCTGTACAAGCAGAACGCAAAGCTATTCCACAGAATAAATAATATGTTAAATTAAGTGTATTATTTGCATGAGAAAATCTCATGGAATTTCGGCGACTGTAAACACAGCACACGCTGAAGGACACCATCGTCACACATTTTTACTACTCAAGACAAGTACACATTAAAGTTGTATTTGGTTCCACAGCTTTTTTTAAAAAAATAAATCACTGCAGTCAGGTATTTGGAATCAAACATTGTGTGATGGTGTCATGCAGAGTACTGGTTGAAAAGAGCAGCTGGAATATAAAGCATCAATTGGGCTTCTAATAGTTTGAACTACCAATAGACAAGCTAAAAAGGGCAAAAGGCAATAATTCAATGGATTTTGTGCTGTGTTTACTTAAAGCAGACTATAAAGTAACACACCTTTTTGCAGCACTTGTCAGTTCTGCAACATATTGATTTATCTGCAGTTCTTAATTCCCACCCCGGGACATGAGATATTAGGGGGGAACTGAAACGAGTGATTTGCATCACTTTCAAAAGGGGACAGGGGAAATCCCTCTCTGGTATACTTGACTGATTTCAGTTCACTTCTGACATCAGTTTCTTCACTCACTTTATAAGTGTATATAGTACTGTGAAGCAGACAGAAAGCTATGTTGAAAGATGTTCACATTTCTGCTAGAAGAAAACCTGGTTACTCTGAAAGACATTATGTCACGCAGTAGTGTTAAAAAGCACACAGTTGCCTATTCCCTGCTGAGTTGCCAACTTTTTTTCCAGCAAGGCCCCTGTGCATTTAACAGCTTTAAGACAAACAGAAATGCAGTAGGAGATTACTTTTCCTGTATTCCACAGATAGTTTCTGAATATTCTTTTTTACAAGCTATGCCACTGTTAGAAATACAGGAGCTTTGTTCAAGAAAGTGTTGGCAACCCTATTTCCAAATCACTTTGTTGCAAATATATTCCTAACAGTATAACTAGAAGCCTGTCAGAATGCCTACTCACTCAAGCATGCCATTGATCACAATTAAAGAAGCCAATTTTTATTTACCAAAGTTAAACCATCCTTTTCTTATTACAGCTTTCGTTAACAATGTGGTTTTGATTTAATCTGCAGCCCAATCCCAAACTGGACAAAAGCCCACTGAATTTAGTGGAATTCTCCCCAAAATTATATAGAGAATTGCAATTTTACACTCCACAATAAGTAAAATCAAGAGGAACTATGTACATCAGATCTGCAGTACAATGCCAGCACGTTAACTGTGTTAATTTACAATAATGTATGGAAAATTAACCTCTTTGCCTCTTCCACACAAAATAGTGAGCTTTAAACACATCTCTTAACAAAAATTGAAGCTGATCACAGCCAGAAGAATCGCATAGCTTATAAACGAAATTATTGTCAGAAGTCTACCTTAACGAGAGCAAAATCTGCATGTGATCATAACGAAAAGGTTAGCATACTAAGGTGTTGGGTTTTTAAAAAATATATAATGCGCAGGAGTGGAGCCTGTTAAATTATCTTTAAAGTCACGTTTTTCTCCAGCCCAGCCTGTCTCCCTAGCACACACACTCCTTTCCTGTACTTGCCAGAGGACAAAGTAATACCTGACAGGGAGGCAGATTTACAATAGCTACCCATCTGTCAAGGCAAACTGCAGCTCCAAAGAGAAAGATTATTATTATTTTTAAACCCAACACACACACACACACACACACACACACACACACTCTCTCTCTCTCTCTCTCTCATTGCAAGCTTTAATTTAAGGTGCCTAAAAGAATCAGGTTAGGAGGGAGAGGTGCAGGCAAACTGCCCTGCTCACCAGACTGAGAAAAGGGAAATAATTCTTACATAAGCATTTGCTTTACAACTGGACCTCTTCAGACTCCCCGCTTCCTTCCTTCCTCTCTCTCTCTCTCTCTCTTTAATACCGAGTTTCACACACAAAATGGGACGGTTTCGCAGCAAAGCATGCCTCGCTGTAAAAAACAAAACAAAAACGCTCGCGACGACTGACCATAAACAAATAGCCATCGTCCATACTCCAATCCGACATACCTGGGGCATGCCATTGATCTCGACAGGCCTTTAATTCCTCGTAACCAGTTCTGGATCTAGGGCTAACTCGGTGGCAAGACCAGTAAGGTGAACAGACCGAAAGCGTTTAAGGAACCGGGAGCCGCAAGTGCCATTGCCAAACCTCAGCACCCAGGTCACCACCCTGGGTGAGGTTAGGATCCCACCGCAAGGAGCCGACGCACTCTTTGGAAAGCCAGTTCTCCCTAACTCCCCTGGCCCTTCCACTCCCCCGCACCTCGCTTTTTATTTCGATTCAGCACTTTCCATTAATCTACAACTTGCTGCGGAAACCCCCCCGCACCCTCCCCTCCTGCGAGCTCAGCTGCGTCTGAACTCTAGTAACCCCTCCAAAGCTCGCTGCCAGACCCAAGCGGCAGCAAAAGCAGCCTCCAGACCTGCGCGCAGCAAGGAAAAAGGGGGCAGGGCGGGGAGAGGGGGGGGCTTCCCAGCATTGCTCTTGAAAGGGGGAGAGAGAGGCTGCAATAACTCAAAGGCACTGTGCAACTCTCCCATGAATTTGGCGACGTATCGTGGCAAATGGGGAGGGGGTGTTCGGAAGGCCTTTAAGAGGATCCAGGCAGGGAAGACCCCCCCCTTCTCAGTCACAGCCTCCCGGCCTTTTAAGCTGCCAAGCCAGGAGTTTGGGTGGGAAAGGGCCATAATAAGAAGGTGGGAGGGGATGGAGGAGGCCCTTGTTGGGAGGGAAGATCCTCAGGAAACGAGAGGCGACGGGGGGGGGGTAAAAAGACGGGCAGATCCGGAGAAGAGGGAGGCGGTGTTGGCAACGTGGGCGAGGGTTAGGAAAGGTTCCGGGGGAGGGGGTGACCAAGGAGGAGATCGGGGAGCGGGAGGGGATCTCCGAAGGGCCCCGAGGCTCCGGAGAAAGGGCCGTTAGGAAGGCTGGGGAGTGGGCATGTTGAGCGGGGGCGGGGTGGGGATGCAAGCGGCTCGGGCGCTTCTCCATCACCTGGGCTGTGCGATCCGCCTCCGCCCCAGCCGGGGGGCTTCGGATTGTTCCGCTCGCTTGTTCGCCCGCTCCTCCGCCGCCTCCTCCTCCTCCTCCTCCGCCTCCTCCTGGCGGCTCCTACAGCAGCTGCCAAGGCTCCATGCCCGGCCTGCGTCGGCTCAGCGGCACCCGATCGGCCTCCACAGGCAGCAGCATCGTCGTGGTCGTGGTCCGCCTGCCGGCGAGCGCGGCTGCCCCATTAGCAGGCGGCCATGGGGCCCTCCGCGGTGCTGCGCTCTGCGCCTGCAGCCAGTTCCCAGAGCAGCCCGTCCGTCCCCCTCCTCTAGCCCTTGCCGGCGGAGAGCGCATGCGCCCGCCCCGCCGAAACAAAAAGTCGCCGCTGCTGCTGCTGTCGCGGCCGGCGAACTGCTCGGTTGGCGGGCGGGCGGGGGCAGGACGCGGCTGGCTCGCCCTCTCCTGGGCGCCTCGGAGCTTGCAGGTCCCTTTCCTCGCCCGCGGGGCCAGTCCAGCCGCTCCGCGCGGGAGCGGAGCCCAGCCAGCGCGGCCGCAGGTGGCCTAGCTTGTCGCGAAAGGCGGGATGGAAATCCGGCGGAGAGAGAGAAGGTTCCCTCGGGGAGATCCCGCTGCCTGATTCTAGCTGCTCAGGAGGAAGCCCCGTTGTGTTCGGGGACTTCCAAGTATAAATCGAGGATTCATAACCCCAACTATATAAATCTAATAAGAAATGGTATTCCACGGCTTTATAAATGTGTTCGTGGGGGCGTTATTGTTTTGCTGTTTTCGTTTTAACTACAGTATTTTTTTTTACCTTGTTTTTTTACCCTATGAACCGCCCTCGGTAATATAAATCTAATTAATAATAATAACAATCACCTAGGAATTTAGGATTGTGGCGAAATACTATAATTGCCTACTAAGAACTAACAAATTATAATTATTACTCCACCTATCTGACTGGGTTGTCCCATCCACTCTGGACGGCTTCCAGAATAATATAAAAACACAGTGAGACATCAAATATTAAAAAGTAAGCCCTCTGCGTTCCAGGGGGTGCTTTCTCTAGTCCAGGATCAGGTGCAGACCTCCTAAGCCTGTCCCAAGGTATACAGTATTAGGGGTTTTCTGGAAAAGAAGACGGTCCTTTTACGGACAATAGCAAAACTTCCCCTTAGGACCCCCCCCCCCAGCCTGGCCTGATGCTGCGTCAAGAAATGAGATGGGCACTGCTGGGTAAGGTCAAACCCACCCAGTTCACTCATCCAAGCCTCGGTAATGCAAACCAGATCATTCTCTTTGCTGGTGATCCAGTCCTGAATGATCATGGTGGACTGCTCTGGCATTCAATAGCAGCACAAACAAGGGAGGCTTGGTGGATAGCCTACCAGTATCTCTAGAGGAAGGAACAGAAATCAAACGATTTCTAACTACCCATGTGGTAGTTAGCCTCTCCACCTGAACCCTCACCCGCTGAAATTGAGGAAGCATCTTAGCAATTCCTAGCTACATGCCCAGCAAGACACATTTCAGCATTCAACAGCCAAAGGCAGTTTTAAGGTTGCACACCCAGTGTGCTTGAGCTGGGCACTGTGCTGCAGGGACCACTACAATGCTGTAGAACAAAGCGCGAGAGGCGGTCACATAGGGCGCCACTGAAATTGGAGAGCCCCAATTCCACCACTGCGATATCAACCTATACTGTACTTAAGAGCCACAGATATCAAACTAAGGCCCCCGTAATAAGTGCATCCCACTCTGTCAGGAGAGGAAAAAGTCCCCTTCAGCTCTCCTCCCGTCTCTCACTCTGGGGAAGCCCCACTTAATCAAACTTTCCCTCAACCAGACTTGTCACCCGTAGTGCTTAGTCTATAATCCCACAAGTAGGTACACCCCTATGTCTTCCCCAAGTGGCAACCCCACCACGTTGCAGAGCCTGTTTGTAGGTCCATTCAGACAATGTCCCACACTGCAATCGGCACAAATACTTTCATACCTACTGATTTGAATATAAGGACATTTGAATTATTGGAAGCTCAGTTTTGACCTGTTTGGATCAGTTCCATCTGACGATCTGAAGTCCAGTGCTGAAGTAGGTCCGTTTTTAATTAGCCGTGGTGACTTCTTGAAAACAGCTAGTTTTGCAGTGTAATGCCTACTCGGAAAATTTTTTTAGTTCAGTCAGACTTATACCCAAATAAAGATGAGCTTGCCACCTTACAGGCAATAGTAAATACCAGGTTTTACTAGGAAAGTGAGAAGAAAATAGAGTGTCTTGTGGCACCTTATAGACTTACAAATTCATTGTGGCATAAGCTTTTGGACTACAGTACACTTCATCAGATGCAACAAGTGTTACCATGAGTTGCAAGCATGTGTATGCATGGTTGTGGGGAGGGGAAATATAAAGAGGGAGGTCAGAAGGCACAGAAATGTGGGCAACGTCCTGCTGGAAAATAACTTTTGGCTCAGCATGATGTGCAAAGTGGGACTATGTGGCAGCCATTCCAATGAGCTTCAGAGCAGAGAAGCTGCTGGGCTGTTCCACTGCTTTCTGCTGACAGACCAGCTGCCTGTGGCTCCCCCTCAGTCTCCACCTGGCAGCAAGTCTTCCACCAGGCTACCTGAACTTACTCCATCCCTGCTGGTCCTTAACAGGTCTGTGGCCTTAAGATTTCTGAGCTTGGGTTCTTGCTCCTTCACATCCCTTTTTCCTGGTGCCTGCGTCATAACTTTTAGATGATAAGCTGGGGGGCAGGGATTGCCTAATTACTGTTTTTTGCAAGCTCCTCTTGAAGTCTTTTTGGTTAAAGGCTGGGGTTTTTTTCCAATTAGACAATGTTAATGAAGTCTCTTGTTTCCTATTTAGTGGAAAGTTATTTGAGGATGTGGGTTTGAGCTCTCCCCCTCCCTTGCTGAATCAAATACAAATCTGAATGCAAAGCAGATTTCGTCGCTATGTTTAATTTGTGGGGAGCACTTTAAAACCATACAAATGTGGTATATAAATGCTCAGTGATGCTACCACTGTTTCTATTATTATTATTATTATTATTATTATTATTATTATTATTATTATTTAATGTTTTAACATTTTTATTTTTGTTATATGAATAACATAACTAAATAAAGCATTACAAGCATAGAAAACACAGAGGACAAAGAAAACATTCAAAAGCATAGATATGTACCTAAAATTTAAACACAAAAGGTCAAAAGTACAACGAAGCATTCCAGACCTCAAGAGATACTGTCTGTAACTGATATTGTAGATTGTTGCTGTTAATATATATAAAATAAAGTTCCACCAAATTGCGCTTAAAAAGTTTCAATGCATTTCCACATCACTTTCCAACCACCTTAAGTGCACACCTCAAATCCTTACTACAAAATAGTGGCTGTCTGGAGACACCTTTCATTCTTGTGCTATCTTTCCTCTGGAACTATTATAATGCTGTATTTATACTTTTAAAAAAAATTACCAAAGATTTCTTGATTTACAAAAACACGTGCATTTTCTCTTTTTTCAAGCTGCGTTTCCTACAGATCAGTTTCATTTGTTGTGAGACATTAGTGTTACATACAATATTGCTTCTATTCTTATCATTACTCTAACAAAGCAACAGGTTTAAGGCCAGCAGTGTAGTACTCGCACTCTCTCTCTCTCTCTCTCTCTCTCTCTCTCTATATATATATATATATGCGTTGTGAGCTGCTTTGTGGACTCCAGTCAAAATGTAGGATATGAACCTTCAAAACAAAGTAAAAAAATAAGTATGCGTTCAGGTATATCTCTCACCGTCTTTTTTCACGTGTGCCTGTTATCTCCAAAAGAAGATACAGCGGTACCTTGGGTTACATACGCTTCAGGTTACAGACTCCGCTAACCCAGAAATAGTATCTCGGGTTAAGAACTTTGCTTCAGGATGAGAACAGAAATCGTGCTCCAGCGGCGCGGCAGCAGCAGGAGGCCCCATTAGCTAAAGTGGTGCTTCAGGTTAAGAACAGTTTCAAGTTAAGAACGGACCTCCGGAACGAATTAAGTACTTAACCCAAGGTACCACTGTACTGTAGATAGATCACAGAAATTGAGACTAAAACATATAGTTGTATTGCATATGTCCAGTGCACATGATATGTTCCACACTTGGTAAGCACCCATTTGATAACCAGTGCCCTATCACATGGACAGTATTTTCTACATTGCTGACAATGTGAACTTAAAAGAGGCAAACACAACTGATCTATTTCTCCACTTGGACAACCTTCCAGGGGCCACATGTCAGTAGTGGGCAGGGGCACCAGCAAATGTGGGTGGAGCAACAGATATAAATACCATCTTTGCATGGTGGGCTACTTTCTCTTTATCCTCCATCTGGGCAAGCAAAGGGCAGGATCCGAGTTCAAAAATACATTTCAGCCAGAGAAAAACACTCAAGGAGGGTGTGAAGCAGGGGACCAGTGAGGGGTGTGGTCTGGAGAGAGTTTGAGGAGGCCGGCGTTTCCATGAGGCCAGGCAAAGCAATTTGCCCCAGTAGCAGATCCGACCCTGCCACTGTACTGCTGCTAGCCCCTCCCTGGCTTCAACTATGCCACAGTGCTCTTGCATTTCCCGTTAACGCTGTGCCCTTGCTGCTGCATAGTTCTGGCAGCATGGGTGCATCTGTGGGTGAAGATGCAGTTGTGGTGGCGAGGCTGGCAGGCCGTTGGCAGAGGGGTGTTTCGCCTACAGCAGCAAAACATCCTAGGCCGCTCCTGATCCTCTCCTAAGAGAGGCTTGAAGAGGCACATGACTCTCAGGCCAGAGTGACTCCCCTGGTGCAGGAGATTACAATGAAGGGGAAAGTAGGAAATTCAAGCAAAGCTGTGCTCCTCTTCGACAGCAATGAAGTGCTGTCATAAGCTTTTGAAAAATACATTGTTTTCCTTTGAAGGATATGATTTTTTCAAAAACCCTCCAGCATTGGAATGCGTGGCTCTCCTTTCTATTTGTTGCTGTTTAAAGGAGCGGACAGACTTCCCCTCCCACAGCAAGAATAGACCTCCTGCAGTCAGATTCCTCCCCACCCCCCAACCATTTGTGTTTGAACAGTTGTCATGCTATAGCTGGAGGACGGAGTCCTAGTGCAAGGATAACTGCAAAAATGGAAGGCGATCACGCCTAAACACACACACACACACTTTTCTTAAAGTCATATGCAGTTTGCTTGCATGGATGCGCCAACATTGTACATGTCAGGCACCCTTTGTGCAGGCTTTAGAGCAAAGCACAGGCTTCAGATACATGAATATGTAAGCAAATTGCACTAACAAATATCCACAACCAGCCAGGAGGATCAGGCTAATCTGAGGTCATGCACATTCACAAATATCAATGATTTCCCCAAAACAAAGTTAATACGAACGCCTTGATTTTTAGAGGAATGTGGGGGAGGGGAATGCTGAATTCTTCCACACCTGTGGCTCGAGGTTGGGGAATAATTTCCTCGCTTGCCGAATCTGGAGAGATTATTTGTAATAACAGGGCTTTTTCTTAGTGTGACCTAAGGCTCATTCACACTTTCGCTTGAACATATTGTTTATCAATTAATTCCTCTGGATCTGAGAAATTGTTCCTCTGTGGCTGTGCCTTGCAAAAATCAGATCTTACCTGCTGAATCAGATCTTATCAGGTGCACGGAAAATTAAAAAAAGATACTTTGATTACTGGGTGTCTTAGTAAGCGGGTAAGCTTGGATTTTCACAAGGCACAGCTGCAGAACAATAACAGCTCTCAGACTCAGGGGAATTAATTGGTGTACATTCTGATTCTTTAAAAAATGGGGCAAGTAAAAGTGTGAATGAGCCCTTCTACCCACCCACCCACCCACCCACAAGGCTTTGATAACAGAAGGGTGACCAGCTAGCTATTTCTCATGCATTCTGTACTCATGATATATTAGGATTTGTATGATTTTCCAAGTGCTATAACAAATCATATTCCCATATTTGGCAAGAAGGCAAATTAATATTTCCCAACCTGAAACTTGTCAGGATTCCTTTCTGGAAAAGGTTTTTGTTTAGAAATGCGGAACTCTTTCAAAAGGGAAACCAGGCACACAGATTTGCAGCCGTGTATCATTTGAGAAGAATCATTTATTTGTCAAACATTTCAAAGGCCTCCTGCAATTTTAATTTGTTGCTGCCATGATGTTTGCAGCTATAATTTACCCCATTATTAACAGAGTTTTATATAAATTGGATTTCTCAACTTTTCAGCGTACGATAAAAGAAAAGAATCACTCCTTCTCAGAAACAAAAGCTCTGTTGATTTCTGAAGAATAAAAGCTTGCAGTATGCAGAGGAATCTCATTAAAAGTTTCCAAAGATTTCCTCAGAACTGAGAGATAATGTGGAGGTCTGATGACAGTGCCTGGACAAAAGCCATCACCTTAAATTAGTCAGAAAGGAAATTCCTTTGAGGGCATCTGAAAGAGGCAGAGAAAAATGTCATGGAAGAAAATGCACCACTGTAACTGTTATCACTGGAGAGAAAGTTTGAGCTCTCCTTTCAGTTATTAAAATATGGAATATTTACGCAGGGTAGAGAGCCCTTCATGGTATGAACTAGGTACTTAAAAACAAAGGGAATAGGATATGAAGGACTAATTTAAGCTATTAAATTAGTTTCCAAGAGTGAAACATCGGAAGTGTAAAACATCGTTTACTCTGTGGATAGAACACCAGAAGTGCCTTGCTGGATTGGACCAGAGGCATAGCTAGCACAGCATCTTGTTCCAACAATGGCCAGATACCTCTGAGAAGCCCTCAAGCATGGCATGTGCAAAACAGCCATACTCATGATCCCCAGCAGTGGTAATTAAAGGCACATTGCCTTTGATACTTGAAGCAGTACATAGTCGTCATGCAAGTGTTAACAGTAAACAAGTTTGAACTCCATGGGGAATTTCCTATCTACCCTGGTGTTTGAATCATCAGACATGGCAAATACTTTGAACTTCTCTGGACTAGAAAAGTCTTCTCCTTTCTGACTCAGTTGCTTTTGTAAAGCAGAATCCTACTCTAGCAGAAAGTATTTTTTTAAAAAAATATAGTGAGATTTCTGCACTTTAACTGCTCAATCACAGGTACAGACTAGCATTTGTGCGTCTTCTTTTCCATTTCTTTTAATTGTTAGAACAGTTTTTCACAGAGGAAAAATCACAGACAGGCAATCATTATTATTCATTTGATGGTATTGGTTTATTTATCGTTTAATGCCAGAAAAGGCTCCTAAGCGGCATACGAAGTATAAATACCCATAACACCAGTATTAAAATATAAACATTCATAATTAAAATACACAATAAAACAACCCTAATACAAAACATGGGCTAAATCTAAACTCGCTGCTGGGGTTCTGCAGAGGATAGTGGAGCAACAGTAGCCATCCCTGCGATGGATGGTGTGGATTGGAAGGAGGACGGTCAGGCCCAATCCCTGTGCCATCTCGAGGGTGGCTCAGGGATTGGGTCTGGATCAGGCCTGATGCTGGCTGGTGATGGCTATGACATCAGTTTGGGATCTGGAGCAACTCAGCTTAGCCCTGCCCCTTCCTTATCCTGGGAACACAAATTGCTCAAGGATCATCTTCTAGTCAAGCATCCTGTTTACATCAGTAGCTGGCCAAATGCCTCTGGAAGCTCACCAGCAGAGGGACGGCCAGTCCCTGTTGTTTACATTCAGCTCTGATACTGGGCAGCACACTGCCTCTGGACAGGGGCATTCCATCCAGCACATCAGCTACTGCTGGAACTGTCAATTTGTCAAAGGTAATGGCCATCACTGCAATCTGGAGTAAATCAGGGGAGGGGAATAGCTTCATTATTAGCATAGTTATGAGGTAATCATATACAATGCCAAAGTAATGCATTGTATATAACATTTTATAAACACATTACAGTGTAGGGGCAATTTGTCAGTGTACAGCTCTCATCACCAACAGGTTTTTACAAAAACAGCAGCCTTACCTTGCCAAACACGTTTCCCCCAGCCACATAAAATATGAAATGTACATGGACAAGACATGCATTTTTCATGCTTAAGGGAAGGGCAGAAGTTTACAATGTACTTAAATTCCCTCAGAATTCTCTCTTTTCTTTTCATCTCTTCCAACACAAGATTCCTAAGGAAAGTGAACCTTTTAGCTTAGGCATGAGGAACTTGCAGCCCTTAGAATATTGTAGGACTTCAGCTCCCATTAGTCCCAGACAGCATGGCTAATGATCAGGGATGATGGGAGTTGTAGTCCAACATCACCTGGAGGGCTACTAGTTTCCCATCCATGCTTACACTGCTGAATCCATGTACAGCTTGCATGATATACAGGTCTGGATAGTCCCTTGTGGTCCTGTATTAAGTAAAACCAAGGAAACACATATTTAAGATGTGGTGATGAAAATGGCATCTACCCAAGAAAAGAAAGGGGGGAAATATAGCCTTTTACCTTTCAGTTGCATTTAAAGTGTTGAATTGCTAAGGGTAGTATCCAGTGATGTTTGTTTACAGACAGATAATACGGTGCTGACATCTACAAAGCACTAGCACAACCAGTGTTAAACACATCTGTATGGCCTACAACTGCTGTGCTGGGGCGGGCAGGCTGCAGAAAAGGAGAAGCATTGCTTAAAATAGCCTCCCTTCCCATTCTACTGATGAATCCCTTCTGTCAGCAGAGAGACAGATTTGGACACCTCCCAAGGTGCAGAGGGCAAGCAGTAGCAATTTAAACAGTGATCTAAAACTTTAATCCGTCATAACTGGAAGAACAGCTTTCTCTTGTAAGTCATACAATTTTGAGGGTGATCATGAGATACACGAAAGGGACCCTAATATGCCATGACACATACTCAAATTAGCCTACAACTTCACCATGAATAAAACAGTTCATGCCTAACTTGGAACCTGATCCAATCCACTGTCAAAAAGTAAGCGAAAGGGATAGAAATTGATTTTAATGGCTATTGTGTCAAAACTAGGCCAGGCTGTCCCTGTTTTCAGGTGATATTCAGTCACATACCAGCAAATTCAAGTTGATTTGACACTTTTGTGATGGCAAAATGTACTGGAACGGTAGAATACAGATTGTTCAGCACAACTTTATGTGACCCCATTGCAAACAACTCAGAATGAATGCTAAATAAAGAGCCTGTTATCTTTGTTGTTGTTGTTTAGTCGTTTAGTCGTGTCCAACTCTTTGTGACCCCATGGACCAGAGCACGCCAGGCACTCCTGTCTTCCACTGTCTCCTGCAGTTTGGTCAAACTCATGTTGGTAGCTTCACGAACACTATCCAACCATCTCGTCCTCTGTCGTCCCCTTCTCCTTGTGCCCTCCATCTTTCCCAACATCAGGGTCTTTTCCAGGGAGTCTTCTCTTCTCATGAGGTGGCCAAAGTATTGGAGTCTCAGCTTCAGCATCTGTCCTTCCAGTGAGCACTCAGGGCTGATTTCCTTAAGAATGGATAGGTTTGTTCTTCTTGCAGTCCATGGGACTCTCAAGAGTCTCCTCCAGCACCATAATTCAAAAGCATAAATTCTTCGGCGATCAGCCTTCTTTTATGGTCCAGCTCTCACTTCCATACATCACTATCTTACCTCCTGTTATCTTACCTCCCCACAAACTTTATGAAATCACATCCAAATACTCAATAAGTTTGTCTGCAAGAGATATACAGTGGTACCTCGGGTTACATACATTTCAGGTTGGTTACATACGCTTCAGTTTACAGACTCTGCTAACCCAGAAATAGTACCTCGGGTTAAGAACTTTGCTTCAGGATGAGAACAGAATGGTGCGGCAGCAGCAGGAGGCCCCATTAGCTAAAGTGGTGCTTCAGGTTAAGAACGGTTTCAGGTTAAGAACGGACCTCCGGAACGAATTAAGTATTTAACCCGAGGTACCACTGTATATTGTAGATTCCAGCATTGTATTACATTACAGTAGGCAACTCTCAAAACTGCACTCATGGAATAAACCCAAGTGCCAACTCCATGTCATACCTACTCAGTTGCTACACTTATGCAATGGTGCATAAGTCAAATTGTACCCAGGGCTATCAGTTTTGAATTTCTAACATTACTGGCTTTAGCTGTCCACTAAAACTCAATCCAGCTAATAAAGAGATGGTGAACCTGTTGATTTGGGAGTAGATGGACAATCTGTTGAGCAGGTTCTACTCCCTATGAAGAGCGAGTGCTCCTGAACACAATATTGCTGATCATTTCTCAAGTGGCAGTTGTGGCAAGGGATGCTTTACCAGCTAGGTCTGGCATACCAGCTGCACACTCCTCTACTACATAGGTGAGGAACCCATGGCTCTCCAAATGTTGTTAAATTACAACTCTCATCAGCCTTTTTGACTAGGGCTGATGGAATCCAACAGCTTCTGGATAGTCACCTCTGTCCAATAGGCAGGCCCTCTCAGAGGTCCAAAGAGGCCTGGGCTATTTCATGTTTTTGAGGACACATTCACCATGGACTAATATTGTGCTACTAAACTATATTTTGATGAATATTTATGAAAATCTAAAACTCATTAATATGATAAAATCTGTATCAGTTAACCAAAAATGCCAAATTACATACCTTGTTTGCTTGAATTTGCAGCTCTAAGCTGACAGTGTATTGCATTTTTGTCCTATGTACATAAAAACAAATTGTGAAACCTATCAAGTGTCAAAAAATTAACAAGGGTCTAAATTTGAGGCCCCCTTTGAGCTTTGGGTCCAGTCCAAATGGCCCCCTTATCCCTCCTCTGATATGTCCTTACAGGAGTAAAAAAAAACCTGTATCCTCCATCATTCATGCCATACCTCTAACTTAGAGCAATATGTGTAAACTATTGCTGCTGTCCAGGAATGTTCTGGTCTAGAATGAAGCAACCACACTGGCTTCCAGATGTTGTTGGACAACAACTCCCATCACTGCATACCATTGGCTAACCTTGATCTATTCCACAAATAGCTTCAAATAGTTTCCAGGCATCATTCATATGGCTGGTGTTGAACTTCAAAGCCCTACACCACCTGGAGGAAAGTATTCTTAGTAGTGATGGTGCTTCTCTTCTCTCTGACCTGTATTGTGTTCCACAGACACTAAGCTTCAGACCTAACTTCTGAATGAAGCCCTTTTCATCCCTGAACTACCAATGAGGACTGCCCTTAGAAATGGAGATATCAAAGATTTAATACTGTCGTGGTTGAGTAACAGCATCCACCCTCAAACAAACAGTAGTAGCAAAGGCAAGATCCTGCTCTCTTTATCCTATTTTATGGATTGGGACCGGCAGGGCATCTGTGAAGGAAATGTAAGCAGACTGGGTGTTTTGCATGAGCTACCGGTATTTTTGGATAGAAATCCATACCATTCTACCTGCCCCACGTCCCAGGTTACTAACTCTGGACTACATTGCAGGGTTATCATATGGAAAGTTACTTGTAAGTAAGGGCATAATCACACGAAGGCAGCCATCCTAGCGAAGTTTCTGGCAAAACCTGCATATGACCTGCTTGGGTATTAACAAATCGCTGGTGGAAGCTGATATAGAAACTTCTAAAGGGGCTCAAGATCACACGGAAACCTGTAGCTATCGGGACCTTGGTTCTCTGTAGGGTGTCCATCTGTTTGTGTGTATGTAGGCTATAATTTGGGTCCACCCCGTCTGGGACTGAGACGCAAGAGGGTGAAACGAGCAGGATCTGCTGGAGGCAATAGGGAGCGACCCTG
Source organism: Podarcis raffonei (assembly GCF_027172205.1). Classification (NCBI taxonomy): domain Eukaryota; kingdom Metazoa; phylum Chordata; class Lepidosauria; order Squamata; family Lacertidae; genus Podarcis; species Podarcis raffonei. Next base: position 68,170,959 of record NC_070603.1, read on the forward strand.
CAAGCCCTGGTGCTGCCACGGCACTGTCACAACCTACACTGCGGGGCCGTCGGGAGCCCCTCATTCCCTTTGATCTCCCCAAGCCGCCCTATTCACTCAGCCGCCATGACACGCTCCGAAGGCTCTCACTCCTGCAAGGGTAACTCGGAAATCCCGTCTGTGTGTGTGGGGGGAAAGCCAGACGCGAAACCCGGGCTGTCCGCTCTACTTTTTTCCCCTCGCTATATCTCTGTGTTGCCATCTGGCCCCCTCGCCACGTCCAGGTTCCGAGAGCGCGAAGTGCTTCCGGTTCGCGCGGCGCGCGAGCTCCGGTCGCCGGGTTCTGCTTCCGGCGCGGCTGGTTCCTGGGACGCTCTCTTGGGGGTGAGGCGGGGCGGCTGCTCCTCTTTCTTCCTTGGGTCCGGCCGGCGCTCGGCGGAGCTGCGGGAGCCCCTATGGGCGCAGCCCGCAAGTCTTCCAGAGCGGGGCGCCTTTTCCCCCTGCCCCGCCCCTCTCGGGCACCCCAGAGGCCGTGGGTGGCACTCGGGGGGTAAACATGGCCAGCAAGGAGCGCCCTACAACCGCCCCCAGCTCCTCCAAGGGTCTGCTAGTGGAAGCGCGAGGCTCGGACCCTGCGGGGGGGGGGCGGCGGTGGTGGTAGAGGGGACCTAATGCAATGCTCCAGACCTCCCTCCCTCCCGTGCACACCTGCTGGGAGCATTTAGGACGCAGCCCTCGGTGCAGCAGGAGCCTGTCTGCGTCCCTTAATTTATATGAATTGCGCAGCGCCTGCCGTTTTACGCAGAAAGGGGCGATGAGCTTCCTCGGAGGGAAACCCGCCGCCTGGCCCGGCTCCTTTCTCCAGTCCACGTGCACGTGGGGAAAAGCAAGTAACACCTAGTCATGCCGCTGGAGGATCTAGGCCAGTGTCGCCCACGGCCAGCTTGCAGCAGTGCTGCGGAGTTTCAGGCAAGAGGCTTTCCCAGCCCTGCCTCGAGAGGCCAGGGATTGAAGCGTTCAAGGCACTGTGCTTCTGTTTCTGAGCTGCGGCTCCTTACTGAAGTGGAAGGCTGCAGTTGGCAGAGTTTTGGTCTTCGCACCTCTTAAATATGCAGGAGATCCCCCCCACCCCCATTAAGAGTTTGGTAATTCTAGTGTTCTGAAACAAGGCAGCACACACGGTTTTTAAAGCTTGCAGATTATCCAGTCAGGTGGCTGGTGTGGACATGAGCAGGTATCCCTTGGGAACTGGTGTCTAGTAATGTAATATATTACTGACTTACACAGCTTTTTCCTTTGCTGAAGCGTCTTGACATATCTTCCAATTTATACAATCTCTTCCAAATTTATACAAAATGTCACAGATGTGGACCACTAATTTGTTCAGAATGTCGCAGCAGTATTTGTCTGGTTTTCCAAGTAGAAGTGAAAAAAAGTTAAAATGTTAGAATGCTCTTGACAATCATTTCTTCCTTCCCTGTAGGTATATTTTGAACACATGTTACAAATATGGCTGTCTCTCTTATTATAAAATGGGGTGGGCAGGAATTTTTGATAACCACCTTGTCAGAAGAAGACACAGTGCTGGATCTCAAGCAGTCCCTCAAAGGACTTACTGGAGTGCTCCCAGAGCGTCAAAAGCTTCTTGGACTTAAAGTAAAAGGTAATATTTATTTCATGCTCCACCTTTCTTTCACTGTTTAGTAGGGTTGCAGAAACAGACCTGGTTGTCAAATTGGCCAGCTGCTAAGGCATATCTGCATATCTGTTGCCTTTTGTCCCAGATCCACACTTTCTTCTTGCCTGGTCCATGTGTTAAAATTGTCATGGTGGAGAGAAGACTGACTCCTACACTTGGGGTGGGTCAACTTAAGGCTTCCATCGTCCTTAATTTCCTTCTCTCTCTCTTTTTCTAGAATGACCCACTCCTGTGCTAACACACACTTACAAAGCAAGAATTGAGAATCAGAATATGCAAAACTAATCTGTGTTAAATGATCTGATGTGTGCAGGTGGCAAGGTTTTCCCCAGTCCAGAATTTCTTGCAAGAATTTCTTGCAGGCATCAGGTTGGCCACTGTGAGACTAGGATTCAGCACACTCTTCTAATGTTTTTTATGAATATCAGCAAGTATTAGGTGACCTGCAAAAAATAGGCTAGGGGTTCACTTTTTGTTGTTGACACTGCACTTCCAGGAGGGAGGTGGGAAGCAGAAAGAAAGAACAAACTCTGGATTGTAACCAGCAAAGTCGTCCTAGCAGAAAGACTTCTGTTTGCTCGGTGGGACTTCCTCTCCTTCTCTCTACATGTGCCCATGCTAAATCTGTTCCAGTGGGTTGCAGAAAGAAACAGCTGCAGAGGAAATCACTCATTTTTGCTGAGGAAGCTGTAATCTGTTTATATTGCAGGCAAGCCAGCAGACAATGATGTTAAGCTTGGATCACTAAAATTGAAACCAAATACTAAAATCATGATGATGGGGACTCGTGAGGAAAGCTTGGTAAAATACATTTTTCTATTTAAAACACACAAAAACTAATAATTACAGAAAACATAATTATAATAAATACATGTAATTGCCTAGAAATAATGTAGGGTTCATGTGTATGTCTGAGAACAAGCAGTGTAATTAATTTTCTGATTAAATGTTAACTGACAAAAAGTTGTTCAAGCCAGAATTTGGCCTGTATGTGGTATGAACTGAAGGTGTTCCAGGAGGGGTACTCAAATCGTGATTGCAGGTTTCCCACAGCATCTGGTTGGCTGCCAAGAGCAGGATGTTGGACTATATGGGCCATTGGTCTGATCCAGCAGGCTCTTCTTACCTTCTTAAATTCCTTTAACCAATTGATTTTCTACCCTCTTGCCACCAAAATAACTGCATTCTTCCAAAGCCGCCAAGAATGTATAGGTTGTTCACATTTTCTTAATTTGTTTCATCACTGATTCCTCATGTTTATATTTTCCATTTTTGTGGGCTGTCAACTTGATCAGCCACTTTATTCTCTTTCTGTATCCTCTTTAAAAAGTATCCAAATGCTGCTTTAAGCAGTGTGTGATGTTTAATTCTGAATGTTGCTCTTTGTTTAGACAATGCCTTGGCAAAAAGCAAAAGTACTTTTGAAGGGCAGGGGATGGAAGCAGAAGTATATCTCATTTTGTTTTTCTGTACAAGAACTTTCAAATACAGCCGTACCTTGGATCCTGAACTCCCTGGAACTCAAATGTTTTGACTCCTGAATGCCGCAAACCTGGAAGTGATTGTTCTGGTTTGCGAACATTCTTTTGGAACCCGAACATCTGACGGGGCTTCCGCAGCTTCTGACTGGCTGCAGGATCTTCCTGCGGCCATTCAGTAGCCGCAATTTGGTTTTTGAACGTTTTGGAAGTCGAACGGACTTCCAGAATGGATTCCGTTCGACTTCCAAGGTACGATTGTAATAAAATAAGTTTTCGGTGTTTTACTTTTGTTTTAGGAAGATGTCCTTGGGCCACCGCCTGATAATGAAGATGTAGTCAATGATTTTGACATTGAAGAGGAAGTGGTTGAAGTCGAGAATAGGTGAGTTTGTTGCTGAATAGAGAAATAATTGGCTGGCTTATCAATATGCAACAGCTGCATGTCATTTATATTGTTTGTTTTTAGGGAAGAGAATCTGCTGAAAATCTCCCGCAGAGTTAAGGAGTATAAAGTGGAAATATTGAACCCTCCGCGAGAAGGGAAGAAATTGTTGGTCCTGGATGTTGATTATACCCTGTTTGGTAAGTAATATACTTCATTTTCAAGACATTATTCCCTGGGCCTGGTACCTGCTGATTTCATGGTTCTTGGCAGCAGACCAGAGAGTTGCTCTCTGGGTATAGGTAGGTTCATTTGGGTTCCAGTGCAGTCCTGGGTGCTATGCTCCCTTGAATGGAGTGTAGGTGTATGCCAGAGCACAGGTAAGGAGAAAAGATGCTGGCATTCAAATAAGGTTTTAAATGACTAATATGAACTGGCTGACTTTCTTCTAGACCATAGATCATGTGCAGAGACTGGGCTTGAGCTGATGAGGCCGTATCTGCATGAATTCCTGACATCTGCATACGAAGACTATGATATTGTAATTTGGTGTAAGTTATTTACTTCACAAATTGAAAGTGTTTTCATTATGCCTAGAGATGCATTGCCACTTGTGACGTAGGGATCTCTGCTGGAGATGTTGTGGACTTGATCTGCATCTTTTATGCAATGCTTGATGCTGTATTACATCTCTCAAGCCAGCAATCATGAGAGGTAGTTTAATGGAGGCTTTAGCCCTTGCGGGACAGTCCACACTGAACCCCTGTGTGAATGAAAATCAATACTTGATTTAAAATACCCTCCTGAACAACTTGATAAAATACTCTCTGGGGCAAGTACTCTGATTCAGAAAATGGGTTATGAATCCCTGTTGGTCGTAAACATGGGCTAGGATCCAAAGACCTACTTAGGTAATCCAAAGCCTTGGGGATGCCTAGTAGAGTGATTGTGAAACTTTGCCTTGCTTTAAATGAAGTTTGTCATGCTGCACTGGGACTGTGTGTGCTACTGTAGGGGAAGTTCAAATCAAAGTCTCCCTTGAGTGTTCAGAACTTGTTGCATGGTCCCTAGGATCTAGGACATGAGAAGGAAAACACACTTAATGCCAGCTGTTGAAGCACTTTATTTGACACTTACCATTTGTTTGTGTTCTTGTTGTACAGAAGTAGATCTAATGCTCCCCTCTTCTCCTTGTGTCAAATTGAGTGGTTGAACAAAGTAATGCTGTATTGCACCCCCATTGTATTTTAAAAGCTTTTTCTTGTTTATATATTAAACATGGTGTGCTTTTTGTTCCAGCATCTTTACAGTAGCTCACACTAAAAATGAGCCACAAGGTATCCAGATACCTAAGATAAGCAGAGCTCAGATAAATAGGAATACACACTATTACAGTGACTTGGTGGTAGCATTGGGATTAGAGAGTGACTCCCTGGGCAGATTCATGCAACTGTTGGATGAGCTGCTTGCCACAAATATGCGAATGCAGGTGAAACTGAAGAACAGTTTAGATGAGAGGGACTTGCTGCATTGAAAACTAATTTGGAGCCTGCATTCATGATTAATTAGCTAATACCCAGAATAGGATAACATGGTATTAAAAGATGCCTTGAAAATACTTCACTTGAAAATACTTTGTTTATTCCCTTTCAGCTGCTACCAATATGAAGTGGATTGAAGCTAAAATGAAAGTAAGCCCGATGTGTAAGCTTGTGTGTGTTTTGATTTTCTTGTGTTTTAGAATGTTCTTTGTGTGATCTGCTTCACAAAATGATTCATAGTATTTTAGTCATAGCATAGAACTCTGTTACAAGTGCTAAAATTGGCATGATTAATACTGTGGCTTTGGCCCTAAGTTCCCATGAATGCCTCCCTCCTCTTGTGGAATGCTCCTACTGGTGACATGCAGAAGGAGAGGCAAATTATAGGAGATTGGTAAACTACAGCAGGCGATGAGCCAGTGTGCAAAATGTCCTTAGGTATTGTTTTTCATTGCAGGAGCTGGGAGTGAGCACCAATGCAAACTACAAGATAACCTTCATGCTGGATAGTGCGGCCATGATAACTGTGCACACACCAAGACGAGGATTAATTGATGTAAGTGTCCTCTCACCAACCTCTTTTTTCAAGGCAGGAGCACCCACCCATCAGCACCCTGTTCTAAAGATCAGTGTATGCAATTCAGATTTCAGTACAGTCGTACCTTGGAAGTCGAACGTTCAGAAACCAAAGCACGGCTTCTGATTAGCTGCAGGAAGCTCCTGCAGCCAGTAGGAAGCTGCAGAAGCCCCATCGGACATTCAGCTTCCAAAAATAGTTTGCAAACCAGAACAGTCACTTCCGGGTTTGCGGCATTTGGGAGCCAAAACGTTCGAGAACTAAGCTGTTCGAAAACCAAGGTACGACTGTATGATAAAATATGGAATAGGTTCATCACACTAAGAGCAACAGTTCTAAGAAACCTGACTGGCTTTTTGCCACCTGTTGAAGATTCCTCTTTCAACAAACCCCCCAGATATTTTTATCCCAATTGATATCTGCACTCAATTTGAAATAGTTTTTATATATGCAATTGTTATATGGGTTTATTGAATTGTGAAATTGCTTTGAGTCACTCCATAGGAAGTGGTTCATACACAAAATTAAGAAGTAAGCATGCCAAGCCATACATATAAAAGAAATAGAGCTTGGCTTGCTTGCTGTGCTGGCTGGAGAAACAAGGACTTTCTGCACCAGAACAGGTTGTATCCAGTGAAGTTCTCCTGTTTACTCAAGAGCTTCCCCCAATGCTACAGGACTTTCTCCCTTCTTCCTGGGTGCTCCCACACCTGCTCCCAAATCTGTTCTGTGGTTTTCCCCATCCTTCAGGAGCACATTTCTGCAAATAATCTTTATACAGTAAAAGCAGAATACTAATGGTAAATTCTGTTGTTGAAATGCTGTTTCACTTGAGGTTTTCTTACAACTTCACATCTACAGGTGAAACCCTTGGGTGTCATATGGGGCAAATTTTCAGAGTTTTACAGCAAGAAAAATACTATTATGTTTGATGACATTGGACGAAATTTTCTTATGAACCCACAAAATGGACTAAAGGTAATGTTTAGAATTTGTTTATAAATGCCAGTTTACCTAGTATGGGGTGTTAGGGGAGGGGTAATACGTCTGGTAGGGGAGAAGTTGTGCTCTTTCTGGGGTTGTTTATCCACCTTCGCTCCTCACCCCGCACTCAGCTCTCACCTGTGGCTCCTTGAAGCTGTCGGCATGTGACAGTGCCCACATCCCAGCTAATGTCTTGACTGGCTGGCTAAACCAGGTGAGGTAGCCAATGGGTCTCAAATCCCCAGAGAGTTAGGGACTTCCTTCATATGAAGACAGGCTGTGGCCGATTGAGCAGATGAGACTGATAGTGGGTCCATTCTTTCTCGAGATAGATGGATGCCAACAGCCTAGAGGAAGAAAACTCAAGTGGGTTGAAATTTGGGAAATGGTGCCAATGGAATGGGTCTTTGATCCTGTTTGCACTACTGCTGGTTGGGTGGCAACATGCCAGTATCTGTATTCCTCACTGTGCCATCTTGATCGCAGCACTTCCCACGTTGTTGTATGAAAAGAATTACTCTTCGAATGAATATTTTCTGTTGGTTGTGCAGACCATCCCTTTCCTCGTGGCTCCATGCACACATTTCAGCTTTTGGATTTCAGCCATTATTTGGAATTGCTTTGACCTCGGAAGTTGTGCCACTCACCCTTTGGGATTATCATATATTTGTGATCTTAGATCATTCTACAAGGAGCTGAGAGCCAATGTTTCTGGCTTCACAATCAGCCTATGAGGCAGCGTAAACTGAGAGAGCCTGACTTTCCAAAGATACTAGATAAAGTTAAAAGCCAAGTTAGTGTTTGAATTTCTCTTATCCAGCCCTGCCACTCTGGCCACTGCACCGCATTGTTCCTGTGATAAAGCACTCATAATAGCTGCAATGGTCTTTGGAAGCTTCCCCACCCCACCCCCCGCCATGCCCCAGTGCATGTGAAGACAAGGTGTTTTGTAGTGATCTGGCAGTTGCTTATCAGAGTTATGATGTGGGGGTATTTAAGAGAGCTAGAAGTAAGTTGTCTGCAAAAACGTAGGCAATTTGTGCTTTAGTACCTAGACTAAAGGTATAATGTAAAATAATGGAAATTTGAAGACATAGTGTTTAGCATTCATACTTTAAGGTGCGTAGGGTGTGTCCAAAGCATTTCACATTGTCTCAGTAGTTGATTCCTGCCAGGTAGTACTGTCATCCCCATATTGCAGGCAGACATGTGCTTACATAACAACTTGTCTAAGGCCATTCAGTCAGTTGATGACAGGAAAGAGTTAAATAAGGAGCTTCACATCTCAGTCTCTTACTGAGGAGCCCTGTGTATGCCTACTCAGACGTAGGTCCCCATTTAGACCAATAGAACTTGCTCCATAGCATCTTAACTGCTATTCTGCAGTGGCCTTCCTATTTATACCATTGTGTTTCCAGTGGTAACTGTTTTCCCTTTTTATGACATCAGTGGGCATATACAAGGTGGCAGCAGAATATTGTTGCTTTTGCTGTAATGCACCAGTGGCAGAGGCCTCCGTAGGGACCTGTCAGAAGTATTACAGACCTCGAGAGAAATGTGGCCTGAATGAACTGAAGGGACAGGGTGTACCCATTCTGAAATGGTTGTCAACAAAGTTACATGTCAGTGTCTCTTCTTTTTTCCCCCCTGCCTCCCAAACATCTCGGTGTTTTTGGAAAATGTTTGTCCTGGAAAAGACATCTGGCTCTTGTGGTACAAGTGTTGCCCTTTGTAAAGTCTCTCTGCTTCTTGAGAAATGGTGACAGATGAGTGGAAATTGCTTTAAAAGTGCTGTTCAACTAGATGGAGGCTTGATGGAGTGCACCGCTGACAGAGCGGTATCATTGCCTCCCCCTGGGAAAAGAGAGCCGGTGTGCTGCAGCTCAGACTTTTATTGACAGCAAGACAAATTGGAGGTGACCGTTTATGAGAAATGCTGCTGTAAAAGGAATCGAGATCAGATGTTCTACCAGAGGCAACAGAATTTAATCAGCCATTCCACATGGGATTAACTTATTGTCCGCAGGCCTTTGATAAATGTGACAAGTGGTGCTTGGAATGAGCTTTAGAAGCCTCTCAGAAGGACGTGGTCCCCACTGTAGACTACGGTGACAAAGATAACAGCAATTGTCTTTCCAGCTTAGTTTTTGTGTACCTAGCAATTAAGTATGCACAGAGTGCTCTTTATTTCCTTTTGGACAGAGTTCTGGGATAAACTGAAGCCTGAAACAATGTGCTGTCTGGCAGAGCGCATGCTTTGCTTATGGAATGACCCAATTCAGTCCCTGCCATCTCCAGTCAAAAGGGTCTTGGGTGGTAGTGCTGTGGAAGAGTGCTGCCCTGGCTTTTGGCAGCCATTGCCACTCAAGAGTAGATAATAGAGGTTATGCTGCAGTTTTGGCCTCTCTTACCTTGGAGCAAGCACCATTGAATTCAGTAAGACTTCTGAGTATACACGGTTAGGATTTTTGCTGTTAGCTCAGCATATTGTATTAATTTACATGGCCCTTAACAACTTTGGTTCAGGATACCTTAAGGACTGACTGTTTCCTTATATCTCTGCCTGATCCCTGAGATTTTCATGGGAGTCTCTGTTGGTGATCCCCATGATGCAGATGCATGCCTCAAATCGACCAGGAGCTATGCACCCAGTAGTGTAGTTCCAACTGTGGAACTCCCTCCCAGATGAGATAATAGCAGTCCTCCTCTCCCTATTGAATTTCAGACACTTGATGACCTTTCTATCCCAGCATGCTTTTGATTGTCATGTGAGTCCTATTTTACTTTTTTTTTAGCTGCTGCTGTTATTTTAAGCTTATTATTATATAACAGGTGCATTTTTTTATTGATCTGCAAACTGCTTAGAAGCCTTCATCTGTGGTGAAAATAAGAAGTTATGAGTGTATCACACTTTCTGATACCCTTATAATTTCTAAGATTTCAGGTTGGGGTCTTAGCATGTAACTAACTGAAGTATGTAGAACTGAGACAATCACATATTCCTCCCCTGTCCTCTTCTTCTGTTTCCCTTGTGTCACATTTTCAGTTGTAAGCTCCTCAGGGCAGAGGGCCAGGTTCTTGTACTCTGTAAATAGATAACTAGATAGATAGTAATCTTAATGGAGGATGCCTGGGATTAGATCTTAGATCTTCTGCACCCAAAGTGTGTGATCTATTACTGGGTAAAAGGCATACCTGTTGCCTTTGTAGCTTTAAAGTTTGCTGTGTAAATTTCACTAAGTGTCGTATTAGTGATTAGTCACAGTCAAGCTTCCAATCAGGGTACTTGACAGGGTACTCACCATTTTCTATTGGGAAACAGCAGTTGACAGTGCTGAGTGGGTTTTTTAGTGGATGATGAATGCATGGTGCGTATTTTCTTTCTGCAATGGGAGACTGTAGTTCTTAAGACTGGAAGAAACAACGTTCTTTGTGTATAGGCCCCAGAAGAGAGGGCTGCATCTGGGAGACTGCCTCCCTTCCTGGCAAGCGAGATCAAGAGAAGCCCTGCTTCGTAGAAACACAGCACAGTGCTTATGATGATGGCAGGGAGAGGAGTAGAATGTCATGTAGAGGTTGATGCTGGAGGACTGGAGGTGCTGGCAGCAGTGGATTAGGAGGTGGGAGGGAAAGAAGCAAGATCTGCAGGTGTGAAGTGAGACCACTTCTCACCACCCTCTGACTTTTTAAATGTGTGGACATACTGATGCATCTGCCCATGGCTACACTGCAGTAGAAAAATTACATGTTTTACTTTTAGAGTGGCTTTGCATTTAGGTGACACTCTATGAATAATTGTACGTGAATAGTCATCTTCATGTTTCCCCATATAATAACCTCCTTGTATAATATATAGAAGCCGTAATGTAAATTCTCAAAATACAGCTTGCCTGTGTTGTGAGTTCATGTTCACATGGAGGCCTGATTGGCTCTTTGAAGTAAAAAGAGCTTTTGCTAGTTTGTTTTTAGCAGTAAGTATCCTGCAACAAGGAGAATGTTGCCCTTGAGTTCAGCAGCTGCTATGCTGCGATGGATGTTGCTAGAAGCAACTCAGTAGTTCATAAAAACATTATTTGCAAATACTCTGAAAGGTTGATTGTTTGAGCTACTGCGTGGATATCAATAGGACAAGGGGGAAGGACAAAGTCCATTTGCAAATAATACTTCGGGCTTTTAGAGTACATTGCAGGTCTCTGCAAGAAGGGAGGGATGGAGCCTGCCTGGCAAGTAGAATGGAACCAGCAAACTGAACCAAAGGGTCAGGTTCTTAGACAGGTTCTTGCAATATTATCTGCTTCACATGTGAAGTTTGGGTATGTTCTCTATTTTGCTCTTTAAGATACGTATCATTTACACCTGGTTTCTTTCTCAACAGATAAAACCCTTCATGAAAGCACATTTAAACAGAGATAAGGATAAAGAGCTTCTAAAACTTACTCAGTATCTCAAGGAAATAGCAAAATTAGACGACTTTTTGGAGTTGAACCACAAACACTGGGAAAGGTAAGGATGAAATGCTGTTCTTGTTCAGCATTGTGCTTCAACAATATCAAATTTCGCTTCCTGCTGGCACAATCTGAACTGATAGCAACTCCATTAGCAGAGGTGCCTGAATTAGTGTTGGTTCAATTTGTTAGCAATTTTGTGTACGACTTTTTCATATGTTTAGGAAAGTGACAAAGACAATACCATAGCAGGGTGGGATCACCATAAAAACACAGTAGCCAGTATGTCTGCAACCAGGGTTTCCCTAGTTACATATAAAACAAATAGTCCCAATGACCTTGGTGGAATCTACTTGCTGACTCAGGCTAGAGAAGTCTGTGCGTCTCAAAATTCTGCTAACCATGCATTGTACGTGGCTTGGCAGTCTTGGCTCTGTACTTGAGAGTTAACTGCAGTTGACTCCAATGAAAATGCATACCAAGCATTTTCACTTGGAGAAGGAGCTAACATTAAGGCATTTTCCTTGAGAACTGGACCATAGCTCCTCCTTCAGTCAGAATGCTTCTAAACTTTGGACCACCAAATTTTCTGTTCCTTTCCCCATTTTGGTGTGAAGGATTTGACCTTAGGGATCTCGGTTAGATCTCTGTATTCTTATGTATAGGTAAAAGGTTCAGGTAAAGGACCGCTGGACGGTTAAGGTAAATGGTGTTTCCATGCGCTCTGGCTTCTGTCACTGTATTCTGTTGCGCCAGAAGCGGTTTAGATAGGTGGGCCACATTATTATGTATACAGGAGGGTTGAATTGTGAACCAGCTCTACTTTTTAAAGTCTCTTTGTAGGTGGAGAGTGCAACATTTTTACTTTAGAGCAGGTGTGCCTGACATAAAGTAATGCAGCCTTCTCCATCCCTGCAGGTGATGTTAAGGCTCCAACTCCCATCAAACCCAGCCAGCATGGCCAATAGACAGGAGTGATGGGAGATGTAGTATAAAATACCAGGTTGGAGAAGGCTTTGTGAATAGATGAACCATTCAGGACTATGAAACCAGCACTAGGCTGTAGTTTGGAAGGCATCTGTGCTATCGGCAAGGGGTTGATCTTTTGAGTCCTGCAAACTGACTGGTGTTCAGTCCAGATCTATGTGCTGTGTTCGCTATTGAGATCACCTCCTGATAAATTTTATATTTACTTCGACATTTATTTGTTGGAAGCTCAGAAATTAGAGGCAAGAAGTTGCTCTTGGTCAGTAGACATTAAAAGTGCATCTGGGGTAATCGGCTGTAGATGTGTGACTCACACCTGCTCTGCAAAGCAATATTATCTGGTCTTGATGGTTCTAGCACATTTTAATCAGGCTGTGGTTAGAAAATGCCTAGCACTTCACTCAAAGTTGTAAGTGTGAACATCCACATTCATCTTACAACGTACTTTCTTATGCCACAGTTGCTAAAGTAACTGATAACTCCTGATAACACATGCTCAAGGCATAAATCTGAGCAATTTGGACATGATTTAGACACTTTAATAATTCGCCCTCTTTTTGAGTGCGTACTGCTTTTCCCCCACCAGCTGTAAATTTCAGAATGCTATTTAGACATCTCAGTCCAGATCTTTTGAGATAATTTTTTTAATGCCCAAAGGTTTGTTTTACTGGTTGGATCTTAACAACAAATGAAAGATTTGTGCTGATATTTTAGAATATTAATATGTGCTACTGCTGAAAAATGCTCTCTTAAAATTCTAGGGCATATGAGCAGTGCATATTGCCTAACTCTTTTTATAATTGATTTATTTACTCCTGCTACCCATCAAGACTACAACTATTTCAGTAGAGGAGGTGCTGAAAGATGAGGAAATAAACTAGGATAGTACTATGAATGCTTTCAGAACATCAAGAATCTATTGTACCAGTAATTCCTTATGTTTTAAATGCACACCATTGTATATGGCCCTGTGTATGTCGAATCCTATTATAAATGTTTTATTTTTGGCTTTTTCTTCAGGTACCTTTCAAAGAAACAAGGACAGTAGCTTTATTTTGTGACATTGAAACCAGGCGGAACATAGAGACCCTTTGACCTTTCCTCTTGTGTAAGCTAGAATAAAGTAGTGCTGGACACTGACTTAACCACCCGAACAACTGCTTATACCTGGTCTTCCCGTTGGTTTGCTCTAGGTCTCTCTGTCTCTCTTCTGAAGATCGCCACTAACAACCGAAAGGGAAAATCATTTGCGTTTCCCTTCCTCCCTTGCATTTATCTCTGGGGTTACTATTTAAAAAGCAATGTCATTTGTACTGCTACTGTAGTATCCCCAAAACTTTAAAGACCACATTGTTTGGAAATGGGGTGGAAACCCCCCACGTTCAGACCAAAAAAAGAGGAAAATCCCCCAACCCAGATATTTACTATGGAGCCAGTTTGTTTTTTCTGCATTCTCAGTTCTAGAAACCATTTCCCCTTCCCTGTTTATGGTATTTAAGTCTATGAACTATAAGATGTCAAATTATGTATTAGTATGTCAAGTGTTCCTTTTGTACAAAACAGTTTTAAGGATGGAAAGCACCACTAGAGGGCGAAGATACCTTCATATGTGGATTGTGATAATAAAACTGTTATGACTGGAGAGAAGAGGAGGGATTTGAAAACAAAACCTTTTAATGCTTGGTTGAAAAGCATTCCTTTTTTGTTTTGTTTTTTTGTTTAACAACAACAAAATCTAACCAGAGTAAAGGTTTAAACCTGAAAAGAGCTAAGAGCCTAATTCCTTAAAGCATGAACATTAGCTGTTCTGTTCTTGTTAAATCTTGTCAGGATACAAGCTCTTTTACTGGCAATATTCAGCCACAGCTGTTCTAAAGTGTCACTTGTGCTGCTTCAACCTGCACTGTGGAAGTGTGATGCGCCTGCTGTCTTGCATTGCCGACAGTCCCTTGTCATGCCATTCTTGTATTTGAAAGCAGATTGCTCCTTTCAAATAAAGATAGCATATATTGTTCTTAAGGAACTATAGCAGGTCTGCTAATAATAATGATGATAATAATAATAATAAATGCCTTTTCTTAAAACCCGTGTTCCATTGTTTTCTCAAGCTTCAGTACAAACAAGGCCATGAGTCTCATTCTCTACCGACTGAAATATCCATGCCCTGTACTTATGCCACTTTTGATTCCTGATTGGATGTATAACAAAGTGTGCTGTGTGTATGAGGGTTTAAGAGGGTTTGGAATGGATTTTAGTCCTTATATCTGCTAATATAGCGTCTCTGGTGGAAAGTCCCACTTCAGTTGTAAAAATGTTCACCTTCTGTTCCGGGCTTCCTCAACCTCTGCCATCCAGATGTTTTGAGACTACAATTCCCATCACCCCTGACCACTGGTCCTCCTAGCTAAGGATCTTGGGAGTTGTAGGCCAAAAACATCTGGAGGCCGAGGTTGAGGAAGCCTGTTCCATTCTTTAGAGCTACTGAGAAGCTTAATAAGGAGTTCTCAAGGTGTGTTTTATAGGACTATTCAATAGGCATTTCAGGAATAACAGATAACTTCACAGAGTAATTACAGTTTCTGGCTCAACTCAATTTGCATCATTTAGTAAAAGGTGGAAGAGAATCCCTTCGTTGCAGTGAGGAAATTACTTGGAAGCAATGAATGAGTAACTTTGTTATGCACAATTCAGGTGCCCATTCTTAAACAGTGACCATACTGGGCAGCTTTATGACGGGGCACTTCAAATGTTTGAGAAATGAGCTTAGTTTTACTATCACCAAACATCCATTCTCATTCTGTTCCAGTGGCAAATCCAAATGCTTTCAAGGTTTTAGCGGTGCAGATGCTCCATACTGTGTATGTACAGAGACCTCCACGTGTGCATGAAGCATGGATGCCTTAACATAAATGCAAGTTCTCTAAGCATGTGGTGAGGCCTTACCTGGTCCCTCAGAACTACTAGACCTGACCAAAAGTCACAAACCTTTTTAAACTCACCAGATTCTTGCCTACTTCAGCGTGGTTCTGCCAGAGGAACCAGAAGCACATTAATCAGAATCAGAAACTTGACATCAAATTCCCCATGGTGCAAAATTTGACTGACTGTCACCAAATTTGCTCTTAACAAATTAGTTCCTTGTGAATGGTGGCAACAAGGGCCGTAGCTCTGTGGTAGACATAATAGTATCCCACTATAGTTTTGTGCGGAGTCTATGGCTTGCCTTCACAAGGTCCTAGGTACAATATTCATTTCCAGCTAAAACGAGCAGGAGGCAGGTGATGTGAAAGACCTTAGCCTGAGTCATGGAAGACAGCTGTCAGAGTAGACAACAATGAAGGTGGTTCCATAGAATGAATGGAGCACTGCCGCACCAAACTCAAGTCCCTTCCTCAGCCACCCACTAACTGCCTGCCTCCTTCCTTACACCCAGTGCAGAAGTTGCACTTGTCAGCCTCAGTACTGCTGCCTTTGTGGAACTTAGCAGCGAGAAGGAGGGGGACAAAATCGTTGCCTAGTCTTCTGATTAGTTCTGGATCCACAGAGTCTTTGGGTCTGGCTGCCTACTGTTTACCTCCATGCCTTCCACTCTACCAGTCACAATGGGTACCAGCCTCCATTCTAGCTTAGATGAACATATAGGGCTGTGGGCTCACTGAAATTAATGGGTATGGCTAATTTAGGTCCATTGATTTTAAGTTTGTCTACTCCAAGTAAAACAGTTGGATACATCCCATAGTCTGACCTGATAAAAGGCAGTTTCCTGATTCTGGTGTCATCCTCCCTTTAGAGATCACCTTGTTATCTTTGAGCTCAGGGAGATTCTATTATATTCATAACAATGTATTTCAGAGATAAATGAACAGTGAAATGTGCACAAACTGAATTTTCCAACTGTGAGAAGCTAGAAAGATGAAAATTTGTGAATGGTTTTTGCTTTTGCTTTTTTTTAAGGCACTAGAGGGCACAAGCTGCACCAAATATACACTGATTCCTAGAATATTCAGCATCCAAGTGGGCCTGTGTAGATAACTGTAGCAAAAAGCAATAATGTGCATTCTAGTCTTAGTAAAGCACAATGTTTAAGACCAAGATGCTGTTTTGCAATTTTTTATATATGAGGCTGACATGGTTTTCTATTTAAAAACTATTAAAACTAGTATAGCTTGTTCAAAATATTATCAAACCATCAAAAATAATTCAACAAAAAATTAGAATTAAATTGCTAGAAGGCTAAACCTCATGGAATAAGCATGTCTTAAAACATTTTCTAAAAGCAAATGAGACAGTTTAACAGTGCGCCTCAATGAGAATGGAACTGGATATCTTTTTAAAAAGTGGGTTCTTAATGTACAACCCCACTGAACGTAATTTTAATCTAAACTAAAACTGGGAGATGGAGGGTACTCCTTTCCATAGTTTGAAACTTAAAAAACGAAACCCAACTAAGCATACTCCAAAGGTGACAATGGCAAGCGATAGGTTGACTTTAGCCAAAGTTGGACTGCCAAGTTCCTGGGAGACTGAGCCGCTTCCTGCCCCTAAAAGTGTTCCCAAGAAAACGTGCTTCTTCCCCTCTCTTGGATGCCATCCATTGATTTATATGGATGAAAGTAAAGTTGTGTACTTGGAACATTTTTAGGATGATACCTAAATATTGCATGGGCATCTGCATGAAAGGGGAGGGGAACAGGCTGGATTCTTACAGAAATTTGGGGGTCACTGTGCCTGTACTTTTGCCTCATATTTCAGTTTCTACAAATGTATGAAAAACATTTAAAAAAAGAAATCTGGGGATTATTACTTATCTGTGGGGTGTGGGGGACACCAGCCTTCCCACCTACCCCATGGGCACTCATGCTCGCTTGAGAGGAGCAGGTTTTCCCCTCCTGTCAGTCAATAGTCTTGCTGTTAGGATAATCTCTTCTTGGTTCTACAGAACTCCTCTGATGCTTTGAGAAAACTAGGCCTTAAGAGTTTCACCATGTCGCCACTGGAAGCTGCTGGGTGGAGAGGAGGGTGACTAGTTATGGAAGCTACTGTGAACTTTTCATAACATACAGATACTGGAGATTCCCCACCCCGCTGGCCCAGCACCCATTTTCTTTGCTTGTCACCCCCTCCCCATAAAGGTCCCTAACACATGCTTGATTAACTGGTTGGATTAAAAAAGAAAAAGCAGCCAGGATTAAAAATTTGCCTCAGTTTATGTCAGTTTATTTCTGAGAGGTAGAATACATTAGATAAGAAGAGATTGTTAGGTCCAGCCTGCCTGTCTTTGTGAATAGGCAGGAGCCTAGTGGGATTTCTTGGAAACACCAAATTTATGGTTATGCGTGCTGCATGCCAGTTGTTCTCATCACCTGCCTTGGAAAGGAAAGGAAGAAAGAAGAAAAATTACTGTACATTATAGTAGTGGGTTCCTCCACACTTCCACTTGTCCCACTGCTTCCCCTGGGGAAACCCACTCCTTACTGCTGAATTGGAGCAAATGTCAGTTAGGTTTTCTGCAGATGGATGTTTGCTCCAATTGAGAGGTAGAGTGGCTTTCCCAGGGAAAGTGGTGGGCCGAATGGACCCATGCCTAGACCGCAGGACAAGCGAAGTGTGGATGAAAGTAATGAAGACAAGTAATGAAACTCTGATGTCCCTGGCCTACCAACAACCTTACTCCCCCACCCCCATACTTTTGACTCATTATGCAATATACCACATTTGTGAACATGTAGGGTGGTAGTCAACTATGAGGAGATGTACTGAAATTATGGGACCCAACTTAATCACGTTCATTAATTTCAGTGGGTGTGCTCTTGAGTAAAACTTGAATGCCACCCTTACATTTTAATTCAGTGGTGTGGAACCTGGGGCCTACCAGATGGTTGTGGGACTTCCATTCCTGACCGGGGTCAATGGAAGTTGGAGTTCTCCACCCCTAAGTTAATTTGAGCTGTGACTCAACAGGACTTAGACCTGTGATCTATTTTCAGTAAAAGACCTAACCTTGGAACATCATGAATTCAATAAACTTGTTGAAAGGGTTGGGTGTGTTTTAAGCCCTGGCCAGTGCCTCCCATGCAGCACAAACACATCTAGAATCCACCAAAAGTGCAAGGCTTCTGTGACGAAAGAGAAGTCTTTGGTGTTTGGATTTAGTAGTTTGTGTTGAGGGGAAACATTCAATAACACTGAAATGGGCAAGTTGAGGCTACACACCTAACCCTGCTGCTGCTAATTTGGTGGCAGTGCTGGCCGTCTCTCTGTGTCTCCCTCTGCTTCACTCCAAGCAATATTGACGTTCCTCAGAGAAAGGTGTTCTTGGTGATGTGGCTTAGGAGACTGCCTGCACTGTGGCCACTTCCCCTCAGTGTCTAGAAATGATCCTGAAATTTAGTTAAAAGTTTACAGGAAAATCGATGGTGGCTTAGGCACTCTCCAGGGACCCTTTGCCCAGAATGCCTCATTCTGAGGAAATACCCTGTCCTTCAGAACATTCTTGAAATGACTGAATCCACAGTCTTTGTGAATGTGGTGGGTGGACAACCATAATGGTTCTGTCTCTGTGAGGGTACCCTAAAGGAGTCTAACATCAACACCATGACCAGGTGATGACCTTGAGATGTTTGGATTTCCTACAAGAAATCCCCCTACATTGATGAATAAGAATTTGTATTATGGAAAAGGGGGATCATCAGATGACCCTAAAGTTGTAATACAGAAAACATACGAGCTTACCTATTTTTTACATTTCCCATGGTGCTTTATGCCAAGGTTAAAGTTTTTAGTTTTCCTGGGGGGAAAGAGACAGAGAGTACATAAAAAGAACATCTCCCCAAAATACAGGTTGTTAAAGGAGGCAGCATGGAGCTAAAAGTGGAATATTCACACGGCTAATAATAATACAATAGGACTCACGAGCTGTTATATTATGTGGGCCACAGCTCAGGTAAAGAGCACATGCTTTTCATGAAGAAGGTCTCAGGTTGCATACAGAAAGTCTCAAGTCTCTGCAGAAACTTTTGTCTGAAACCTTAGAGACCTGCTACCAGTCAGTCTACACTAGGAGTGGGGAACCTGTGGCCCTCCAGATATTGGAGGACTACAACCATGGCATGGGAGAACAACAACATCTGGAGGGCCATAGGTTCCCTAGGCCTGGTATAGACAGTATTGAGCTAGATGGACCAATGATCTGACTTCCTATAAGGCAGCTTCTTACGTTCTTCATCATCTAGGTGACTTTTGACTTGATTGCATGCATTGAGACAGGCCATTGGACTGGTGTCAATTCTCTTCCCCACCCACTCTGCCAAATAACACTCACCAGATTTCTGAACATAACAAGCACCTGTTGTTGTACGTCTTATTATCTGTGCCACAGACAGGCCCAGAATCATGGAATCGGTAATGAAATTTGAGGCAGGTGGAAGACCTATGGAACCAATGTGGCACGAACCAGGAGCAGTCAACCTGAAAATATAGTAACTGAGTGTTCAACACACCCACTGAATGTCTGGCCTTGTGGTAACTGAATGCAGGATGGAATGGCGTAGCTAAGGATGCTTACTTATTTAAAGTCTTTATAACCTGCCCTCCATCAGAAGTTCATAGGGTGGGAAATGCAATTAAATGATGACTCAAAACTAAAACAGATCACACACAAAACCCATTATTAAAACATCAACAAATGCTTTCAGGGAACAAAAATCACATTTTCTTTTCTTTTTAAAAGCCTTTTATTTAATATTGAGGCAGCTTGGTATGGGAGAAGCTATTCTTTCAGATATCTGGGCCCCAAGTCATTTAGGGCTTTATATATCATCATAAGCACCTTGAATTGGGCCCAGAAGAAAATGGGCAATAGTGCAGTTCTTTCAAAATAAGTGTTATATGCGTGTGGCCAGCCATACCCATTAGTGTATTTTGCACCAGTTGAAACCCCTGGACCATTTTCAACAGCAGTCCCACATGAAATACATTACAATAGCCGAATACAGATATAATGGAGTACTATGGCTAGGTGTCAAGTGACAAAGTTGGTTACAGGAGCAACTCCCCACTAAGCTACAGACCTCTACTCCTTCAAGGGTAATGCAGCCTGACCTGGAACAGGACATCTTAGCTGGACAGCTCAGATGGTTAGAACGTGGTGCTGACAACACCAAGGTTGCAGGTTCGATCAGCTACATATTCCTGCACTGCAGGGGGTTGGACGAGATGATCCTAGGGCCCCTTCCAACTCTATGATTCTATGACAGGCATAGGCAAACTTGGCCCTCCAGATGTTTTGGGACTACAGTTCCCATCATCCCTGACCACTGGTCCTGTTAGCTAGGGATCATGGGAGTTGTAGTCCCAAAACATCTGGAGGGCTTAGTTTGCCTATGCCTATTCTATGATATATCTCTCTAAAACCCAGACCCATAAACCCATTACCCACTGTACCTCTGTCTTGGCTGGATTCTCTTATTCTTATTTTTTTTTAATTAACTGACATGAAATCCAAAACGTGAAATGGTAGAAGGCTGCTTACGTAGAGTATGAGAAAGTCTCTCTCTCTCTCTCTCTCTCTCTCTCTCTCTCTCTCTCTCTCTCTCCCTCCCTCCCTCTCTCTCTCTCTCTCTCTCTCTCTGTGTGTGTGTGTGTGTATTAATAGTCAAATATCAATCTGTCCTCAGTAAGTTGTTCCATAGCATCCCATCCATTTGAGTGGCTATCTTCAGAGAACATATATGTACAATAAAATGTTGCCACAGTGCATTAAGAGAGTCTGTGTCTGTCTGACCATCAACCTCAATGTATAGGCTCACATCCAGCCTACTGCATGCCAACAGTAGTACTGCCTCTCCTCCTTCAGGTGGAACAGAGGGAGAACACTGGATGCCATCCGCACACTGGAGACAGAACACCTTGCTCCAGATACCCTCATCACTGCTGCCAATGGCTTTGTATAAAGGTTAGCATAGGAGACAAACCTTGCAGAACACCGCAGGTCAGCTTCCATAGGGCCAAGCAAAAGTTTCCCATTGCTACCCTCTGAAACCACATTTGGAGCTAGGAGTGGAACCAATATGAGGTGTACCTCCAACCAGTGATGCTGCTCCAAGACAATACTATGATCAATGGTTTTGGAATTCACTGAGAGATCAAGAGGAATCAATAGAGTTGCACTCCCCATCGCTCTTTCTCAAGACAGATAATCCGTCAGGCTGACCAAGGCAATATCAGTGCCAAACCCAGTCCTAAATCCAGATTCAATCACTCTGAAGGAGTTCACCACCTCTAAGACCACCTTAGCTAGCCTATGATTCAGCCTGTCTAGACATCATAATGTGCAATTGAACAAAATGAAACATTTATGCATATATTTATAGATACATTGTGAACTTTTAATTTAAAAGGGCAGAATTTATTTTTACTTAAATAAATGCCTGCATGCATAAATTAAACATGGAAGCAAGTACCTTTATCTTGCATTGTTTCCGATCTCTTATGCCAATGCCAGACCCTCTTGCCCTACATGAAAGTAGATATTAAGGTTACTTTCAGTGATCAAGTCAAAGGTCAGAACTTCCCCAAGGCATTTGGTACCTGAGACAAAGGACACCTCCCTACCATTCCACATGCAGTTCCATACTTATAAAAACAAGTAAAATAATCCCAAACAAAAGCAGCACAGTATAGGTTAAACAAAACCAGAAAAGGTGATTCCCATAAACATACCAACATTGTCAAAGATCAGAGTAAAGAGGTGCATCCTCACCAATGATGGTGCCAGACACATCCCTGTTGTTGGACTCCAACTCCCATCAGCCCCAGCTACCAAGGGATGATGGGAGTTGTAGTCCAGTTGGCTGCACCTGACCTAGATGTTGTCCCTAGATGTTGGGAAGGGAGACTTTCTTACATCTCCATTGCTGCTAATTATAATGGTGGCATTCAATCTGCATACTACCACTTTCGGTGAACAAGTCAGATGGTGCCTTTGCTGTGATGACCACATCTAAATAAATAAAAGCAGCTGCTTTTCTGTGGTGATATGCATTTCCCCTTAATGCTGGTGGATTTACAGCAGGTGTCTTGATGACTTTCAGTAACATTTCTTCCTCTGGATAGGGAACATGCATGATATACCGTATTTTTCCATGTATAAGACTAGGTTTTTTCCTTAAAAAATAATGTCAAAAATTTGGGGGCTATACACAGATAGTAATTTTTTCTTAAATTGGAGTCCCCAAAAATAGGGGGCGTCTTATACATGGGGGCGTATTATAGACGGAAAAATACAGTACATTGCTCCTTGTATAACATCAACTCACATCCCTCAATGAGTCTATGCTGACTAATTACTTCTTGTGGGTGGTCATGTGAACCCATCCAGGAGAGATCCCATAGAAACAATTTAACAACATGTGCAGATGTTGTTCATTCCTGCTTTAGGAGCCATTTCTGTCCCAAGCTTTCCAAACTTCCAAGGGTTTACATTTCCCAGCTCCTAATCATTAGACTGCCATCTCAAACATCTCTTGCTGAGTCCACTCACGATGCTTCTGTGCACAAGTCGCATTTGTTGCGGTATAGCCAGCCATCTGTACCACAGATGGGACCAGTCTCTGCGCTGCAGGTGTAGGGATTGGCCACAGCTTCTCTCAGAATCTCAGCACAGTCCTGTGGGAGAAATGATGTCACAGAACAAGGATCCAAATCAGTGTTGGTAGTTGCTTGTTCTTCCTCGGCTGGTGCTTTACGCTCAAACTTTGCTTATTTTATGTAGGAAAAATCAGGTTTGCATTTCATGCCATGCTTCTATGCTCTCCCAGCTTACACAGCACATGATTGATACAGCCTTCTCCTTGATCATTTCTAACTTTCCCCCCTAAAAATAATTTTACTTTCCTAAGAATATGCTCAGTAATGTGATGCTGTGCCTATTTGAACATCAAGGGACGCGAAATGGTCGATCTCTATCACACTGCTTTTCACTATATTATTTATGTAAAAATACCCTTATTTTATCATTTCCTCCTATTACATTTTTAAGACAAGCCCTTCTTACGTGAGATGCAATTTATTTGCTCAATAAAAAAGCAGAAGAAAGGGAGCCAGAAATCTATTTATCACCTGCTACTGTATCCTCTTTACCACAATGTAAATATTCAGCTCAGAGAATGTGAGATGCCATAAAGATTAAAATTACTGAGGAAATCTGTCAGAGATGCCCCCCCTTTGAAAGATGACAGGCCCCCGTCTGTAGCCTTAGCGTGTGACACAGAATGCAGCAACAGACTTCCTGTCTCCAGAAACTGCAAGAAGGCAAGCACTTAATAAACCATTGGCGATACTGGGAAAGCTCACAAACTGGTAATTTTTAAATTTTCTGTTTCCTCCAGACAGACACTGGTGTCAACCAAGATAATTTATGAGACATTACAATTAGTAAAACACAGATTGTTTGCTCTAAATTCTGGAATTTACACCAAGCATCTTAAAAACTATCCCCTTTATAATATTTTAGTCTCATTAGTGTGTATGAAAAGAAGCAGGCCAATGCTGACATGAAAAAGAGAACGTGGAAAGGTCTTCTGACATGAAAATATGTAACTTTTCTACCAGATGTGCCTACGCTGCAGATGGTCTTCATGGTTATGTGGGATGTCCGTTCAGTCAATCATCTTTATAATCATCATTATTATTACAAGCAGTGCCCACCAGACTGAGAGGCTGTGAGGTAAGGAACTTCTGTTGCTGAGTTTTCCTCCTTGGCTGCCATCCTAAAACCTGAGAGTAACTCAGTTTTCGGCACAGCTGATGAGTTTTAAGAGGAGGATTGAGCATTGAAACTCCTGATGCTAACCTTTGGTGTTGACAGAACCCCCAATTACACTCTCTCTCTCTCTCTCTCTCTCTCTCTCTCTCTCTCTCTCTCTCTCACACACACACACACACACACACACACACACTTGCACCTTACCCTACTATGCCCAACATTACACCTTTATACAATATATAATATCATTAAGAGCTGCAAGAGCTTCTTCAGGCCCACAATTCAAAACTTTTGGAATCTCTTTATTTTCCAGGAATTCATAACTTCACTACTTCATTTCTGTTGAAGTTTAGGGTCTCTTATTTCTTTAGACTAGGAATAAGAGTGGGTTAAAATATTGCACCTGTCGTTTCATGTTTATGCTGCATCCTATGAGCCAATTTATGACTCATGATCAATTTCTCGGTATTTTTAAAAATAATAAATGGATCAGACTTTCAAGTGTCCAAAGAAACTTTTGTACGGCATGATGAAACTTTTAAAACACATTTTCTGAACAGTGCTTGTTTTTTTACTGAGTCCCCACATCTTGTGTGTTTTAGGGAATCATGCATGACACACACACACATGTTCCTAAACATGCAAAATGATAGGCAACAATGGGGCAATATAAGGGGCTGGGGTGGGGGAAAGCCAAGAGAAAATAGGAAAGAAGAACTTACCGGCAGTTTGCCCTGTCCTGCGACTCCTGGAATAAGAAGGAGACATATAAAGTATGGTGAGAGAAAACCTCTCTCAAATGGGGCACCTTAATACCAGGTCAATTATCTGTAACAAATGGAGCAAATTGGTATCATGCATGCTTTGGAACCTGGGTTCTGAACCAATGGACCCAAATTAAAGGAGGGGAGATTTTGACTACATTTTAGGGCAAATGTCTTGGTGGCATGAGCTGTTTAACCATGAAACAGACTGCCTTGGACTCCCTTTCATCAGAGGTTCTTAAGCAGAGACAGGATGGCCATCTACCAGGGATGCCGCACATTCCTTGCATCAGTGGGGCTGGGTAGACTAGTTGCCTTCTGAAGTCTCTTTCAACTCTGTTCTATGAACTGGGCTAGGAGTAAGTTTTGCTAATTGATATTGAGGTGGGGGGAGGAATTTATTGCATCTTTTGCAGTTTTGCTGCCCGATTCATCACCAGTGTATCATGTTTTAGAGAACAGATCTTTAGAGTTGTATATCTATAGATCTATTTGTGTCTCTCTGTGTGTATGGTTTGGCAAGCGGAGAGTTCACTCGTTTCTTTGATTTTAGTACAGTGGTACCTCAGTTTTCAAATGTCTCCGTTGACGAACGCCGAAAACCCGGAAGTAAATGCTTCCGTTTTCAAATGTGCCTCAAAAGTCAAACGGCTCCCACTGAGTTTTTCTTTCTTTCCATTTTCTCCTTTGCATTTGCAGACTGCCCTTTGCACCTTGGTTTTCTAATGTTTTGGAAGATGAATGGTCTTCTGGAACCGATTACGTTTGAAAACCAAGGTACCACTGTATATTTGGCTTGTTCTCCAACAATGAAAACTTGGTAACATAGATTGCTAGCACTCCTTCACTTAAACTGTACATTAGAAGGGCCATGCTTAAAAAGGCTTTTATGCCCAGTGTGGTCGTTATCATTATCATTCATCATCATCATCATCTGCCCATCTGACTGGGTTGTCCCAGCCACTCTGGGCAGCTCCCAACAAAGTATTAAAAACACAATAAAACATCAAACATTAAAAACTTCCCTAAATAGGGCTACAGGCCTAGGTTGTGGCCCAAATTGTTCCAGGACCATTAAGTTCCTGGACAGCCATGTTCTTAATCCTTTTTATGCCTTTAGACTGCCTATTCATTCTTTCCTACCTCTTCAGAGGAGGCAGTCGTGCCTTGCAATGGAGAAATTTGACGAAAGCTGCTTACCTGAAATGTGGCAGGAAATAGCCACCACAAGAACCAGAGAGAGGCTTGCTGCCATCTTCATGGTTGGGGAAGCTGTCCAGACTGCCCCGTCCAGCCTTAAGGAACGTTTTCCTTTAAAGTCATCTGACAAGAGGAAGGCCTTTGACAACATGCTTGGGGGCAGAAGCTCCACCCTGATGGAAAAATCACCCTCTTCTCAGAATCATCCTCAGTGAACACTAGAAGCAGGTTACCCAAGCAGAAATACTGATGCCCGAAGAATGAGGAATAGACTTGCCTTTTGTCCTGTTCACCTTTACATCTGCTAGCTGTGCTTTGTATTTAGCAATTTGTCCCGTGATTTCAAGTTAGAGTTAAGCAAAGGCTACCCTAAAGCCCTTCCTGCAAACACTAGTTGCTCAACTTTCCCTGCTAAACTGATGGCAGAATAATGAAATAATGGCTAAACCAAAGGTTGAACAGATGTAATGTCAGTGTCACAATACTTGTTCATGATATTTTGCTCCTGGATTTACAGTGGAAATCTCAACTACGAGGGATCGGCAGGTTTATCTCTAATAAAAACTACCTTAGAAAAAGCTGACATGGGAACCCTCCAGTTGTGCTGAGTACATGGGCGATGGAATAAATTGGGTTTCCTTTGGTTTCAGTCCTTGCTTAGTATAGGATTTGGTTGTGGTGTAGACCAAGATGACTTGAAGACAACTTGGAAACTTTTGCTGGTCCAAAATGCAGTGGCCAGATTTCTGACTGGGTTCCATTTAGAACTTATACAACTCCTGTTTTAAAATAGCTGCAATGGTTGACAGTTGGTTTCTGGGCTCAATTTTAGATGCTCACTCTAGTGTTTATTGCCCTTAACAACTTAGGCCCTAAATAACTGAAAGACCATCTCCTTCCCTACAGACCTTCTTGGCTATTAAGATCAGCAGAGGAAGCCCTTATGGTAGTTCCATCACCCTCAGAGATTCAGAGGGGGAGGACAACCTAGGAAAGGGCATTCTTCATGAAACCCGTAAATTTTGGGACTCCGTTCCCCACAGAGTGTGTCTGGCACCTTCATTATACAGCTTTCATTGTGTATTGAAGATGACCTCTTTACCTTTTGACACTTTAGAGAGAGATATTTTAGGACTGACTTTAGCTGTAACTGTAATTTGTTTTAAATTGTTTTAATGTTGTATTAAACATTCCTGTGACCTGCCCTGGGACCTTCTGGGGAAGGGCAGGTAATCTGGCAGGTCTTGTGAGCTACAGAGATGACAGGGGCTGCCATCAACAAAATGATTCATCCTCTGCTGTTGGTGCAGCATCAAAACTTTGAGGTGCTTCTGAATCTGAAGCTGCACCAGTAAGCCCAAGTTACACCTGCAGCTAAAGGCTAAGAAGACAGATCCCTTCTGTCAAATTTGTGTCTGGCCACCATTACTCAATTGCTGGAGACTTTTACTGTGTTCTACACAGGGTTGCCCTTGATAATGTTTTGTAAGCATTTGACAGATTATGATGATTTTGATGAGTGATACATTTTGCTTTAATTTTTCCGAGCCCTTGGATTTTTGTATGAATTTTATTGTAATGCATTGCTAAACCTCCTGCACCTTGGATTTTATGTTTTAAAATTCTTAGAAAGTTCTTGGAAAAAAGAATTTAGAGACTTTTTTCTGTGGCGAGCAACAAATAAACAATTAACAATAATATTTATAAGTTCATTATACCTCTGTTCTAGTATTTATACTGCCTCCCTATTATCTTTTAGGCTCAATCCCAAGGTGCTGGTTATGATATGTAAAGCCTGGAAATACATGGACCCTACAAATCTCACAGACCATATCCTTCCCTAGGTCCTATTTCTGAGAGTACCCCCCCACACACATTTTTTAAAATTACCACCCATGTTGAATATTATATTGAAGAGCGATTAGAAGCATGAAAGGGTTTTTTCCACGGCTGTCCCCCAGTGATACAATTTCCTTCTGTGGTGATGCAGCAAAGCCCAGATCTCAGTGTTGCCCAACTTGGTGTGAAGCTCCCCCTTCTGCAAAACTGGATTTCATTGGACAGAGATGGAAAAGGATGAGTTTTAATATTTATTACATTTCTTCCCTCCCTACAAAAACATCCATATTTTATAATTTATTGGAAATTCAGCACAAACTAGAACTAGGGTGTGTGTATATATATATATATATACTGATCTGAATGGCACAGTAATAGCCTAGGTAGGGCATAGACTTGAAAGGGATATTGTTGGCCTTCTACTTCAACCCCTTGTTTGAGGCAAAAACTCAGAGGTGGCTTTCTCAGCCTCTGCTTCAAGACCTTCACTTAAGGAGAACCCAACACTGCTCATGTAGGGAACTAGCTGCTCCTAGAGCTAAGTTGTTTCTCCTAATGTTCAGCTGAAACCATCTTTTCCTTTAACCCTATTCAATTAAATATTGCCCTGTCAGGCAACAGAGAACAATTCCAATGTCAAAAAATGGGGCAAGTGGCCGTGGGTTTTGTGGATTGATGCTGGAGTGCCACATGTTTAATTAGTGGTGCTTGATCTGAATTTGTTCTTACATGACTCTAAATCATATATCATACGGCTCCTGTTTTGTGAGCCTAAGCTGTCAGCCTTCCCTTTGGCAAGAAGCACGTAGATGTGTGAATTCTTCCCAGATATCAGGAACTCCCCCCCCCCCGAGAGCAGGAGAAGAGTTAGACTCAGAAATTGAACTAAACAAACGAGGGGCAGACTCTGCAGATAACAGCTGGCTGTCAGTCGAGAAAGGGCAGTTCGACCCTCCTTCCCGGGGAAAACTCTGTTAGCTCTCGAGATGAAGAAGAGCTGGAAGGCAGCTAGAGCGTTGCTAGGCAATCAGCAGATAAGCAGAGATCTCAGTCTGGGTCGAGTAGCAGTGGGAAGGGGGCAGGCCAGCCTCTCAGTCCTCATGCTAGGCGTCAGGAAAAGATCAGATGGCAACGGAAGGGCAAGAGGGGAAAGGCGGGAGTTTGGCGTCCTTCCTGCTGTGGGAGGGGCAAAATTTCAGACTGACCAACTATCGTAAATACGAGCAGGCAAGAAGCTGTGCTGTGGATGTGTCTTTTTTTGTAAATAAAAGTACATAAAACTGCCAGAGAGTTATTACTTCATATCGAGGCTTGGTTGCCTGCCAGAGATCATTACACCACAGATAGGTTGTCACAGCATAGGCTGTCACATAGATCTTCCCCAGTTTATGTGAAGAGTACAGTGGTACCTCGCAAGACGAAATTAATTCGTTCTGCGAGTTTTTTCGTCTTGCGAATTTTTCGTCTTGCGAAGCATGGATTCCCATAGGAATGCATTGAAAATCAATGCATTCAACAAACTTGCAAGACGTTTTCGTCTTGCGAAGCAACTCAAAAATGAAAAACTCTTTCGTCTTGCGAGTTTTTCGTCTTACGAGGCATTCGTCTTGCGAGGTACCACTGTATCCATGTCTGTGCTAGATTTCCTGGTGGCATCTGCTGCTGGTGTGAAACCTCACCATATGACCCTGGAGATTCTGGGTGTGTCAAGTAGCAGTGAAAGCACTTAACACTGAGCTTAGGTCCTGGTTTAGTGTGCTACTGCAAATGTTTCTTGAAAATTAATCATTCCACATAAGACTGGGAAGTCTTTATTTTAAATCAACAGATCAGGAGAAACTTGAAAAGAACAGAAGCTTGAGTGGATTAGGATGCGGCAGGATGAGTTGAAAAGAGCAAGGCAGAGCTGCCAGAGATGAACGGAACACGCCTCCATAGACCGTGTGTGGCAATGACTCAGCATTTCCCATATTGCTTAAAATGGATCTTCCCTTGACTTGCTCTAGGGCGAAAACAAGAAAATAAAACAAAGCTAATAACAATACTTAACATTTGCACAGTGTTTTTAAGTGTCTGACATACACACTTGGTTGCAATCCATACAACAATCTGATCGGACACAGATGTGAAGCCTGTGGCCCTCCAGATGTTGCTGGACTACAGCTTTCATCACCCCTGACCTTTGGCCATACTGACTGGTGCAGATGGGAGTCCAAAAAGATCCGGAGGGCCCCAGGTTCCCCAGCCTTGCTGTCAGATAGGTCAGTATTATTAGGCCAAATGCTGCAGATGGGGTGGAATAGAAGCTGACAGAGAGTGGCTTGCTTATTGCCACCTAGTGAGTTCACAGTAGAGACAACCTTCAAACCAGGAACCTTGATTTGGAGTTCAGCTGCACTAGCTCTAGTGCCCTAAGTGGATAGCCTTAGAGAAAAACCTTGATTCAGTGCCTCTGCTGATCCCCCATGTTCCAGAAATGAAATTTCTGTGGGTTTAGGGATGGACAAACCTGTCCATTTTGGTTTCTCTCAGTTTCTCATTTTCCCCATCTTAATTTCAGTTTTCCACATTTCTGCCAGCATATTAGTGTGAATCTCCGCTAATGTGTGCATTTAGCATGCAGTTTTGAATAACATGCATTCCTTTTTTACAAGCAATTTCCCTGAACAGAATGCATTTCTGTATGTTACTTTCATAAATGTATACAGTTTAATGCACACTTCACCCAAGTATATGCATTGCCTGCTAGGAGAACTGGTGCAGCTCAGTGGTAGAGAACCTGTTTTGCATACAGAAGATTCTAGTTCCAATCCCTGGCATTTGCAGGTAGGGCTGGCCTGGGAGAGACCTTTGCCTGAAATCCTGGACAGCTGATGCCAGTTGGTGTGTAGGCTATACTGAGCTAGGTGGACCAATGGACTGATTCTGCATCTGGCAGCTGCCTATGTTTCTAACAACGTCGCAAAATTCAGAGAAGCATGAATTTTAAAGGATTGTTGTGTTTCGGTTCACATATTGGTTTAAGAAGTACAAATTAGGTAATTTCTCATTAAAATGCAAGCAAAATTGAAATCATTTCTCATCCCTTGTGTTGACACCACCACTAACCTTGAGGATATGAGGAAAGGCTTGCTGGCATTGGCACAGAGGATGACTGCCTTGAAATGTGTTATTGTACTCTGTGCATTTACTTATATGGGCATGAGAGAGCACTATCATGTAAATACAACAAAACTAGCATTGATGTCTGAATGAGTCTATCACATTATAGGAGTCATGTGCCCCCTTCACAAAAGTAGCTTATCTCTGCTTCACTTATTCAGGAGTGCTATTTTCCTACTTACATGGCTGCTCTGCAAAAGAGACATTTGTTGGTGTACGTTTGGCCATTGGAACCACATACTGGGAAGTACTCCAGGGTGCATCCTTTAGGTTTGGTCCTGTCAGAAAGCTTCATATAAGCACTGCAGTCAACCTGGAAAAGGGAAAGGTTCTCTTCTTAAAACCACGACCACTTTGGCACTGCTGAATTTAAATCCTGACTGAATTGCTCTCTTCGCCTTTTTAGCCTTGGGGAAATTATGCAAACTCCAAAGCATATGTGCTTTTCCTGGTTACAAAAAATGGAATCAGCTCAAGCAGGTTTGTGAGCAAAGACAGCACATAACCCCAGAATGTCCTGTTTTGTCAAATCAGACCCTTGATCATTTCAGCTGCCCTCTTCTGCACCTTTTTCAGTATTCAGTTTAAGGAGTGGAAGTGGCAGAACTATACAGTAGACCAGCAACATATGCAGGAGTTGTGTTCCATGGATAGCACATAAAGTTAAAATCATATATAATCAAAACACATTGGGTGGGTGTGCTGGTGGTTGTCAAAGTCCCCTCACCCCACCCCCAGGACGCCTGCCCCCCTTTTATTTTATTTTTATTTTTTTGCCAAGCATGTAAACACAGAATTCCAAGTTATAGACAGTAGAGCCATTAAAATAAATGGACCTAAGCTAGTCATGTTTATTCATTTCAATGGATCTATTCTGAGGAGTACTCTAAGGAGTACGGCATTATGGTATTGGAAGTTTCATCTTTGATATTATTGATATTGTTTCCTAATGAACAGAACTTTGCCTGTTCAGACTCCCAGAACTATGCTCTCAGCAGAAAGAACTGCATTATGTTTTGAGAGACAGTATGTCTCCTGTGACCAGTGTCTGGATGGATACACAAGCATATTTTGTGGATTCAGAAAGAAATTGTGAAGTGCAGGACTTGAGGCCAGAATACTTAAAGCTGCCCTCACTCCTCCTGTCTGTTCACTGAGGTCCAATGGATGTGAATTCAGGCAAGGGATCATCACATGTCTGGAACATGCATTATGAGACTTGTACTAAGTGAATATGGTAAGATTTGTTTCAGGATCTCCATTTCTCATGGTGGTGTAATAACAGGCTTTTTATTTAGTTTCCACACAAGGGATCTTGCTCAAAAATGTTATTACTATCTAGATATCCACAGGAAACAATCAACAGGTGGACTCACCTGTGGCTCATAGGAATGATGAGCATCTGCAAGAGAAAGCAAAGAAACAACAGAGATGAAAACCATTTTTAAAAACTGAATTAAAGCTTATTGTGTAAAAGCTTCTCAATTTTATATTTTCTTTTACAGTGTGTAAAACAACCTGATCCTCATTGCCCTTGGGAATACACATACAAATTCATCAAGACACATGAAATGCTGGTTCTTATGATAATAATATGAATGAGCGGAACTACCCACGCATTCACCTTTGGCACACCTTTGGCAAACCACTCAGAGCACTGTGCTAAAAGTCAGCGTTCACAGAATTTGCACAACACCAGCCTTACGTGATTGTTTGTGTGTGTGGTCCTTACGTCACCCTGGCCAGTGGCAAGCCCGGGAGGGCTGGAGAGCACAAAAAGGCCACTGTGTGTGGAGGTGCCTATGTAGAGGTCTTTGAAGGCCAGTGTAGAGAGATGGTGTAACTTTGCTGATACCTCTGCTGCTCTATAAAGACTCCTGTTGTCACACTCTCTTGGCCATAGCCACCTAGCTGCAAAAATTAAAACAACTGGGATCCCTCCCAGGTGGCAGCTGCAGAGTGGTCCAGGCAGCCCTTTGCCACTGGTCACCACTCTCTTTATGTTCATTTGGTTTGTTGATGCTAGGGTGATGACCTGCGGATTCCAGGTTTCAAATTTTACTTTTGTTATGTCTGCACTGGGTGGTCTTAGGGTAGCCACTACCAGTCATACTCAGTTCCTTATCTGCAAAATGGAGATGAGAATACTGACGTCCCTCACTGGCCTTTCAAGGGGCTATTGGTATAAGAAGCAAATGCACATCACTTGTAATGAGAAAAGTTTAGCACGCTCACATTGCTTATGTGCATTAAAGGTAAAGGTAAGGGACCCTTGGCAGTTAAGTTCAGTCGTGGCCGACTCTGGAGTTGCGGTGCTCATCTCGCTTTATTGGCCGAGAGAGCTGGTGTACAGCTTCCGGGTCATGTGGCCAGCATGACTAAGCCACTTCTGGCGAACCAGAGCAGCGCACGGAAACACTGTTTACCTTCCCGCCAGAGTGGTACCTATTTATCTACTTGCACTTTGACGTGCTTTCGAACTGTTAGGTTGGTAGGAGCTGGGACAGAGAAACGGGAGCTCACCCTTCGCGGAGATTCAAACCACCGACCTTCCAATTGGTAAGCCCAAGGCTCCGTGGTTTAGACCACAGCGCCACCTGCATCCCAATGGGCCCATTGTGCAAAAAGGAAGCCCTAGGCTATCTCCTTTGGCCCCAAGACCTAAAAATGAATTTTACCTTTTGGGCTGCATTTTCTTTTTAATTTATTTATTTGGTTTTTCAAATTACAGTTTTACAATCACATATCCAACATACAACATAAAGACAAGATTCCATAGAATCTCCTGAACTTCCCTCCTCCCTTTTGTGGGTCCTATTGTTAATCATTTCCTCCTGCATCTTTTATAATAATCCAGATCTTTTACATCTCCATTTTATCCAAAATTCACCATTAAACTACAAGTGTTATTCCAATCCTACTAACAGTTTTAACTGTTTACAATGGTTTTTAAGATAAATTATAAATTTACCCCATTCTTTATTAAAATTTTGGTTTTCCTGATTTCTGATTCTTCTGGTTATTTTTGCCATTTTGGCATAATCCATCAATTTAATCTGCTATTAATCTGCATTTTAAAATATATCCATAAATGACATGAATCATTCTTTTCAAGACAGGTGACATTCAGGTGACAAGACAGGTGATATTCAGAGAGACATAGGAAGCTACCTTAAACTGAAAGAGACCACTGATCTATCTAGTTTAGTATTGTCTGCACTGACAGGCAGTGTCTCTCCAGGGTTTTAGGATTACACCTGAAACCTTTCGCATGCAAGGCATGTGCTGTGGCACTGAGCAAAAGCATTCCCATTGGACTGCTTAACTCTATTTACTCCCTGATCCTCCCGGAACAGACAAAAGGCACATTTAGTTCTCTCTCTGTGTGTACATACATACATACATACATACATACATGCATGCATAAATATATATGTAACCCACTCTACTCTTCTGATTTTAAATTGTTTTAACTGACTTTAAGAATGTATTTTTAAAGGCTGTTATAACCTACCCTGGGATCTTATGGCAAAAAGTGGGTAAGAAATCTTAATAATGATAAAGAAAATAATATAGCAACCACCCTTTTCATAGCTGCTGCACACTGGGTCAACATCTTCATTGAGCATGAAGTAAAAAAAAAAAAAATTATACTCACCTGAGGCAAAGAAGCAGCAATAGAGTCCTAGGAGGAGAAACAGCACAGCTGCAGCCTTCATCATGCAGACAGTGTGATTTGATGCTGATGCTTTTGGTGGTGTCCAGTCTCCCAATGCTCCCCAGCGATGGAATCCCTGTATTTATATATATCCAAAAAGTCTCATTCTGTGCACACTTGCAATGATGACATCTTCTCCCCCTGCCTTAATGATTTGTAGTAAATAGTAGAAGTCCAAAGGTCCCGGCCTTTTTAGATATTTCTAAAGAGGTTTGGCTGCAGACCAATTTGTAGGAACAAGTGGGGCAATTATGTGCTGCTTTGTAAACATCTGAAACTCATAACTGAGATAACTTGGCCATTTCCCATGTTGCGCAGCAGGGAGACCAGAAAGAAACAACTGCTTGACAGTAGTTACAGCCACGTAGGCTGTGGCCTGTCAAAACAGCATTTGACTGCAGGAACCATAAACACACACACTGATTAAGACTGAAAGCTATACAGATGCATTCCTCTCAGCTGCATGCGTCAGAGATACCTCCCCGGTGCTCTGTCCATAAATGAAAAGTAACGACCTAATAACCCACCTAGGAAGCCTGTTGCAGGGCAAGCTGAGCATTAGTTCTAAAGGCTGGTGCTGTGTCCACTCTTGGAACAGTGGCCTAATGCTGACACTTGACTTCGTGTTACACACACACACACACACACACACACACACACACACCCCACTGCACCAATACAGTGGCTCTGCTTTTCATAGAAATGCTGCAAAGAAAGTGTGTTGGTTTGCTCCACATTCGCTTGCACGTCATTCTTTTGCAATCACCTGTCAGATGCAATGAGCTCACCATAGGTGTTTTTGAGGGCTTCAGCCATATATGGAGATGGATAACCAATCTGCTAAGTGGGGAAAAAACATGAACTCTCACCTCACCTAGCCTGAGAGTGAAGCACATGCCTGTCCTTCCAAGTTGGGGTGGGAAGGCCTGCCACTTTCTTTTGTCCTGCTTGTGGGAGTACTGTTCCCACAGGGCAAACAAACCATCTGACTTGTTGCCCCCATGGAGAAGGTACATGTGGACGTCAGAACACAGTAACATGAAGTGGCTGGATGGAAGGGCCACTGCAAGACATTAGGTGAATTCAGTCTTTTTTCCCAGGAGGTACTCAATGGTATGCAGTACTGACACCTCTTTTTTGTAGTTAAAAAGTGTGGCACTTACTATAGCAACTTTATGGTGAGTAACCAGCACCTATTTTTCTAGGGGGGAAAAGCACTGATTGTAATTACTTGCATATTTTAAATGTATTGTAGATAGTTTTAATTGTATTAATGTTTAATTGTTTGGTAATGAATTTATAGTCTATGTTTTTAGCTATACTTGTTTTCCTCTGTCCCGTCAGAGGAAAGGTGAAGCATAAATAAACATATCATCATCATAATCTAGTGCAGTGGTTTTCAACCAGTGTGCCGTGACCCCCTGGGGTGCCTTGAATGATGGTCAGGGGTGCCATGGGCAACACTGGCATCCATACCTCTTTCCTTCCTTCCCTTCCTCCTCTGATGCCCTCTTGTGTCTCTGCCTCCCAAAGGCTTGCACAGCTCTTCACTGAAGCATCCCTGGCTACAAGCTCCGCAGGCAAATGTTGCCTCGTGAGGCAGGGTTGTCAGGAGCTGAGGCGGCCTTGGAGTAAGCAAGCCAGCCATCCAGCCATCCAGTCCACCAGACCTTGCTGTTGGGAATGGACAGACAAGTGGGAGGTTGGGCAGGCAGGCAGGTGCTGTGCTGGCCTTTCTTGTGCTTGCTGTGTGCAAGACCTGCCTGGGAGCTGAGTGCCCAGCACCAAAGGGGAACCTTTCCCCATGCAGGCCTGGTGGTGCCTGCTGCTGCCACTGCTGCCTCCCAAGGTAAGTTGCTGGCCTCACGTTCATCTCTGGACAGTCTCCATTGGGCCACTAAGGCTGGGGGTATCCTCTTCCCAGGCCCCCTGTTGGGCAGTGTGAGGAGGACCATCTCTTTGGGGGAGGGAGCGGCAGCAGTGGCTGGCCAGAGGACTCCCAAGGGGGGAAGAGAAGAGAAGAGGCTGAGGGGACACTGCACAAGGAAGAGTGTTTGAAACAGGGTAAGAGGCTGCCAGCTCTGCAGGCAAGGGGTGACATAACTGGGCTCCTGAGCCCCACAGGGGTGCTGCAGGAATAAGGTAGTTGGTCATGGGAGCCGTGGACTCAAAAAGGTTGAAAACTTCTGATCTAATGGATCAGATACATTTTCTAATCTGTTTAGGTAAAGAACATGCATGGTGCACTTTGCTAGAAAACAGGTTCCACACTTCTTAAGAAATATGTAGTGTTCTGAACATGTGTGCAAACTAGCAGTAACAAGAAAGCATGTGGTTCATGAAAAGAAGGAGGCACAGCTTTCTCTAATCAGCTGAGAATGCAGGAGGGGAATTAAAAAACCGAGTGCTTCATCACAAATGTTCCCTTGCCTGTGGGCTTGGAATGCAGGAGAAAAAGCACCAAGCAAAAGTCTTTTTTGTGTAGGTGATCTAAAACATGAGATTTCAGACCTACATGGGCAGTACCATATGGTTTTTCCCCCTTGAATATTTGCAGCCCAATCAATGCATGCTAACTCAAAATTCACTCTCATTGTGTTCAGTGGGGCATCATCCCAGTAAGCATATTTAGCACAGGAAGTTTCCTTATCAGACTATTGATTCATCTAGCAGCAGCTTTCCAGGGGGTTCAGAGGGGGTTCTCTCCCAGCCCTCCCTGGAGATGCTGGGGTTGAAGCTGGGACATTCTGATGCAAAGCAGATGCTCTGCAACTGAGCTATAGCTCTTCCCTTCAGTGACATTTGGGTGTGTTTCAGTCCTGTGTCTGACTCTTTACTGAAGGAGTGTCTCCATCCCCATCGTTCAGCCCAGACACTGTGGTCCAGCTCCAAGGGCCTTCTGGCGGTACCCCCATTGCAAGAAGTGAGGTTACAGGGGACCAGGCAGAGGGCCTTCTTGGTGGTGGTGCCCGCCCTGTGGAATGCCCTTCCGTCAGATGTCAAGGAAATAAACAACTATCTGACTTTTAGAAGACATCTGAAGGCAGCCCTGTTTAGGGAAGTTTTTAATGTTTGATGTTTTATCGCTTAAAAAAAATATTATTAATATTCTGTTGGGAGCTGCCCAGAGTGGCTGGGGGAGGCAGTGGTGTAGCTTCATGCTCTGGCACTGGGAGCGAAGAGCAGGTGGGGGTGGGGCTGGCGCACGTCCTGGGGGGGCGTGTCACCCGCAGGAGTGTGGTGCACATCCTGGGGGCGTGGTGTGCGTTCTGGGGGCAAGGCGCCCAGCGCGCGCGGGGTGGGGGGCAGCTGCAATGGAACCCTACTGGGATCACGCTGCCAGGGGTGGTGCACTCCCCCCACGCCCTTCTTCCTCTGCCAGTGGGGTAGGGTATAAATAATAAATTATTATAATATTATTATTAATTTCTTTCCCATGATAGCCACATGATAATCCTACCTACTCCCACCCCAAGCATATTTCGCCCCAGGAAGAATGAAATGTAACAACAAGAACGTCCTCCTCATCTAGCAGGTAGTTGGTTTAAAGCAGAAGTTACGGTGAACCAAACATTGACATTTTGCATGTTTGAATACATACCGTTAAAAAAAGTGTTCAGATTTGGGATGCAACCATACATTCAGCTGCACATTGTGTCGTCCCCATTTTAGGGGGGGGAATATTACTAATATTCCTAAAAATGTTACTGCTGTCTGAAGTCTTTTCTGCTCCTTTCTTTATTAGAAGGGAATGGAGGCAGAGTGCATGGCTTCAGATCAATGGCACCAGGATATCTTCTGAATGCCCTTGTAATTACAATAATATAACCAGTGTTGCCTGAAGCTGGGAGATGAAAATGATAAATAAGGCACCTCTCTGGCAGAGTGATGCAGTGGAAAGTCACAAAAAGATTTTTGAACTTCAAGCCAGCTGCTTCTGCTTCTTTTCTTTTCCCCCTTGATGTAATTAATATCAGTGGGACCTGAACTGCAGAGAACCCTGTGGCGAAAATTCTCCTTTAACAAGTGCTTTGCATACATTTATTGCCCGTGTTGCCCAAACTATGCATTGTTTTCAGTGCGTCTGGCAACTAAAACAACACAACCTCCAGTCTTCTGATTGAAAACGTTGTTTAAATGGTTTTACCTGTATTCTCTTTGCCTTCAAGTTATGAGCAGGACTGGGTGAGGTTTGTCCCCTGGTCTAGCCCAATAGGCTTGGAAGTGTGCAAGAAAGTGCTTGCTCTCCTTGCCCACCCAACTTGTCTACAATTGTCCTTACACATCTTTGGGTGTGTGTGGGTGTGTGTATATATAAAATTGAGAGCAAACATGCCAAATATCCAATGGCCAGTTACTGGGATTTGTTTTATGGAGACCAACTTTATTTTGCCTATGCCCTTTGGATTTTACATGCACAAGGTGTATTTCAACCCCACATGGGCATGGAGAGACATCTAGAGTAGGGCAGATACGCAAGAGAAGTGGGGAGCTGGAGTCATCTCTCTCTCTTTCCATGGAGTGGGCTGGACTCAATGGGAGCTATCCAATCTAGCCCAAAGTCAGTTTAAAAAAAATAAAAATAAAATAGGGCTATCTGAGAAACATGCATATGTACAATCATATGCATAGAATCATAGAACTGGAGAGTTGGAAGGGACACTGAGGATCATCTAGTCCAACCCCCTGCAATGCAGGAATGTGAAGCTGTCTCATATGGGGATCAAACCTGCAACCTTGGTAGTATCAGCATAGATGAGCTATGCATGACATGGGATATATATTAATGCAAAATCTGGTGCTGTATATATGCTTACAAGGGGTTTTATTGTGTTTTTATATGTGCTGGAAGCTCATATAATTTCATCTTGAGCAGCTGTGGAAAGGGTGTGTGTGAATCTTTTAAACGAATAGATAATAAATCAGCCTCTGACATTTGCTGAGAAAGACTTGTTGATCTGCTTTTCAGATCTGAATATCAGGATTGTGTTCGATGGTGCTGGGTCATCTTGCCTGCAGGATTAATAGGGCAGTTTCTTTGCTCAATGGGTCACCAAAGAGGGTTTAATGCCACGGATATGAAGCACACCTACAGGGCGAGATTGCAAAATTGTGGATTTTGGAATTTTCTGTTGATGTTGAAAATCTGAAAAGGAACTTTTGTGCTAGAGAAAAGCTATTTAGAAATAGTTTTGTTTTGGCTGTGAGCACACTCTGAATCCAGAACAGTGTGTGTGTGTGTGTGTGTGTGTGTGTGTGTGTGTGTGTGTGTAATATATAGTGAAAACTTGAAGCTACGAACATGAGTTTGACCAAACAGTGGGAGGCAGTGGAAGACAGGAGTGTTTGGTGTGCTCTGGTCCATGGGGTCACAAAGAGTCGGAAACGACTAAACAAGAAGAAGAAGAAGTGGAAAAGGAGCTTCAAACTAGTTTAGACTGGCAGATTTGGATCTTCAGATCTGCTCAAAAGCAAGCTCTGATATAAAGATGGCCCCTGGCTCCAACAACTCTCCCTCTCTCTCTCTCTCTCTCTCTCTCTCTCTCTCTTGGGTCTTAACTATGTTGCTGCCACTATCATCATTCTGGCTGTGTATTAGGAAAAGGAAAAGAGGCAACACAGACGCTGAATTATGTGCAGACCTGTGTAGAGCCATAGTCTCATGAACAACATGCCTTACTCCCAATTAACCCCATGCTTCTGAATTTCCAAATCACAGAAAGTATTCATAGTTTTATCTTGCATACAACATAATACTCTCTGAAACTTTTTCCATGGAAAGTGTTTGCTCCTTTCCAACAGACATTTTATGAGAGTGAGAGGGATTGGAAACAGGGAAGAATGTGGACTCACCAGTCAATGGAGCCCCCTAGTGAATATTAAGTGGAACGTATCCTTTGCATCATTCTGAGGCTTCTTATTGTACAAAGAAGAGCCAAAACATTCTGCTGAGTTTTGCTTTATTGAAGATGTGTGCTGGAGACAGTAGCATCACCAGGAGCCCAAAGCGGGGAGGGGAGCACAGCAGCAATGACAGCTCACACCCCTACATAGAGCTTCTCTAAGCATTCACCAGTACAGCGTAGAATATGACATCTTAGTGTTCAGCTGCGACAGTGAAACCTTCAGGAGCATCTTCCCATGTGCAGGAGACCGAGACTCCCATTACTTTTCCTAGAAAAATAGGATTTGCACATGTAAATTAAAGCCATTGGTCTGTGAAGAAACAGGATTATACACGGCAGGAACTGATGAATAATGACATACCAGTCTACTTATGGAAGGCCAAGTTCAGAACTTTTAAGGAAGAGAAAATTCCCGAGTTAATTTTCCTTCACTTCTCATTTTTTATTTGTAGGGATCCTGATTGTGAGATGCTGAAAAAGTCTTACTTTGTCATTTGTCATATATCATACCCTCCAACATGTTGAGGCCAAAAACCAGGACAGACGTATTCCTGGCTGCACTCCCGCACGGTCCATGTGACATCACAATAATGTGTGTTTTTGGGCGCCCTACTGAGAGCAGGGCACCCAAAAATGGGATGTCCTGATTTAATTGCTATATGTTTATTGGGAGGAATAGCAGTGAGTAAAAACAGACCAGTCCATTTAACAGCAAGAGACCCCCTTGACTGCCAATAAGGGCCAGTGCAGGCCCAACACCACAGGCAACTCAAGCAACTGTTAAGGGCAGCGACATTTTTAGGGACACAGTCAAACAGTGCACAATATGAAAGATGCATCTTTCACATATCTATTTTTTCTCTACATCAAAGCAACACATTTTGTGTGCCAAAGCTAAACTCTGACTCGTGCAAAAAGAATACCAATAGTAGAAATGGGCATTATTTGCATGCAGATTTTTTTTTAATCATTTATTTCTTGTCTGCCAGTTCTGGTGAGGGGCAAAGAACTCCACAAGGCACCTAGTATCACCTTCTCGTGACTGGAAAGCCTTCTTGACTCCCATTTCACCTCATCTTGACTGTGCATTCAAGGGCCAGAAAGCTGTATCACATCATATACTGACTGTCTCTCCATCCTGCTACGATAGGGAGAGTTGTCACCAACAGCTTGGAAGGAGCCAAACAACTCCCTCTTTTAATCCTCTTGTAGCTGATGCATCACGCTGGGAAAACTCCCCTACCTTGTTTGCATAGTTATACATCCTTGTAAAGTCTTAACTCATAGAACAGCAATCTCTTGTAAACCCAGGTTGGTTGGCTGTTTTTTCATACCAGTGGGAATCTCTCTGATTTGGCTCTAATATAGTCTCAGAAGATCACAAATAAATTCACTTGTTGAATGCTTAAATGTGCGAACCCTATTCCAACATCGTATAGAGGCAAATTTCTTCCTGACTTCAACAAGAAACTAATTCCTAGCAAGGCTGGATTCATTGGGGGTCTCTGGGCAGAAACATAAAGTTGGTGGAAACATAATTTCCATAAAAGGAGAGGACATGCAAATCCTGAAAATAAGTTTCACTAACTGTCGCATAGGGGTAGCCAACTTACAAGAGTGAGTGCACATCAGTCAGTGGACATTTTTTCAGTCCCCAAGCCTGGAGTTGACCATGAAAGCAACATAACAGTTATACTTTCATCCGCTGTGCGTATAGAGCTCTCTTCAATATACTTACTCAACTGCCTTGCAAAAAGCACACTTGTTTCCGTAGGTCTGGCCATCTGTGCCGCAGTGAGGGTTAGATTCCCTGGTGCAGTATGGTTCATTGTTATCAAACTCACTGCAGTCAATAGCCTAAAGGGATAAGAAACAGCTTTTAAGTGATAGTTTTCTTTATAGTTCAGAGGATCCAGATTCTCAAGATGATTGTGGGGGCCCGACAGGATGTCACACAATGTCCTGATGCAGCGTATGTAATGTCGTGAGGAGCTAGAGGCAGAGCCAAATCCCAACTGAACACTGAGGGGGCCAGCTTCCTAAAAAAATAAAATAGCCCCCTCCCCGAAACTGCCTTGATCCCTAGGAATCTGTGCCTATGGTCCTATTAGTCCTGCCATTTTGCACTCATGACAGAAACACGGGCCATTCCACATACCAGCTTAAACAGTCTTATAGCAGCCAATTTTGAATCAGGATAGCCTAACCAATGTTGTCCATGCCCCTTAAAATTGCTTGCCTTGATCAGAAAACTTGGAAGAGCTATGTTCTATTTGCCCCTTCCCCAGATGCTAACACAAAGGGAGAAGACAGGTGTGTAGGACCACGGGACTGGCGAACAATCCCTTTCAGGGTCAAGATAGGACCTCTTCTCTTCCCAGCAACCTAATAGTATGTCTAGATTTGAAATGGGGCCATATACAAGCAACATCCCAGGAGGAAATAAAAACAGCTGCACTGACCTCTCCCTCACGTTGGCTGGTAACATCTGTAACAGAAAGGAACAGCAAGGCTTACTAACATATTATAGACCTAATACCGAAGGAGCAATAGAATCAGAATGTTGTATGTATTTATAAACTGCACTTTATAAACTTCACTTTCATGAAAATATGACAGGGCAGTGTACACCATACAAAATTGCAAGAGGAGAGAG
This sequence comes from Podarcis raffonei, assembly GCF_027172205.1. Lineage (NCBI taxonomy): Eukaryota > Metazoa > Chordata > Lepidosauria > Squamata > Lacertidae > Podarcis > Podarcis raffonei. Next base: position 68,214,043 of record NC_070603.1, read on the forward strand.
AAAAGAATACTGCAATTGCTGCTCAAAGTTTCCCTCAAGTTAGAAAGACCGTCATTGTTAGGTACACATAATATTATACAAAAATCACACAGTCCTGATGTGTGTAGGTAGCACCATTGCACTAACTTAGCATTTTCTTCCTAATGTATTTATTTGCTTTGTTAAGATTTTATCCTCTCCTTACTTCCAAAGGAGCCCAGGGTGGTATACTCATTAAAAAAATATATACAATCCATTTAAAACAGCCATATAATAGTACAATCAGTAAAACTGTTTAATCATGTTGTTGTACGTGACCACTAAACTGTACTTGGCTTGGTGTGTGCCAAGTTGTACAGATCTGCATAAATCTTACTCGTATTCCCAAGGGTGCGTGGATGTCAATCTGTTTGATCAAGTCATTGGGTATAGTAAAAGAAAACAATGAGGAACAGCAGTTATGTCAGATATGGACACCAGAATCTGGATAGCTGAAGTTTACACAGCTTACAGTCTTATATAGGTGAAATGCTCAGGTGATGATGCTTTCAAGCAAGAATTGTCTTATCTTTTAATATCCCTACTGGTGTTGTCAACAGAAGCACAATTCATTTTACAACAAGCGGTAGAAGGAAAATATTCTGGTACACTCTGGGACAGTACCTCTCCCTCTTGGGAGCAGTCTTTTATGGAGACTGAGGCTGTTTTTTAAAGACTGGAGTCCTTCCCCCCCCCCTCACTTACCTGAGAAGAGACAGAATACAGCCAGGCTCAGCAGCACAAAGACACCTGCAGTTTTCATTCTGCTCCTATAAGTTGGGTTCAAGTCAAGCGGATGGGTTGTCAGTGCTGAAACTCAGGAGAAGCTCTGACCCATCAAACTCTCCATTTATTTATATGCCCAGCACAGTAGGCCCCACCTCGTGAGAAAACATCTTTACCTTCTTTTAAGAGCAATCATTGGCCCAAGACACCAGCAGATGTTTATGGGGTTGTCGCATCCTTTAGGCATGCTGCTATATCCACAACAAGCCCAGACTACAACAATAATTATGCAAGGCACTCCTTGGAGCTTGTAATTTATCCATCAATTGCTACTTTCCATTTCCTCCCTAATCATAGCCTTCTCACAGCTTGGAACTTCCCAACCAGTCACCCAGCAGGGCAACAGCACTGGTGACATGGGATTCTTACCAAGTCCTTGCAGTGTAGATTCAATGTGTTATGAGCTGTTTCTTAATGGGCACAGGAAAGATAATAATAGAAGGATTGAGATTTGGAGAACATAATGGCTCCAACACAGCTTTCTATTTTGGAAGCAGAGTCTAAATTTGTTCACGAGAAGTGTTGGGAGAAGGCAATATAAAAGAGAATGACTTCAGTGCTGCTTGTGGAGTCTCATAGGTTACATGTGCTGCTGCTGCTGCTGCTGCCGACACTCCTTTGAACTATTTAGACTATGAATGTCAGCTTTATTTTTTCAATTCTACAAAGAGATGAAAGGACGTTATAGGTTTGTTCCTAAACAGGGAGTCCCTGTGGTCCAGCAGGGAAACTCAGAATGAACCACAAATGGTAAGTTGTAGACCCAGATTTGCTACTCATGCTTTGGGTGGTCACAATGTAGGGTTGTGTAAAATAAAATAAAATTCTGAAGCTCAGCATCCTCTCTGGATAGAATGGCACAGCAACCTTCACTGGCCTGGTGCTCTCCAAATGTTCTAAACTACAACTTTCATCAGCACTAGGCAGCATGGCTAATGGGAGGGAACATCTGGAGGAGTCCAGGTTGGGGAAGAATACATGATGGTACTTAAGGAATACCTCTCCCCTTACTCCCCTTACACATTTTGGTTGTCTCAATGTGTGACTTATGTCAGGTGTAGGGTGGCCTATTTTATGGAGGACTGCCTTGCACTTGGAAGGCTGATTCATCTTCACTCCTGGGAAGATGGTTTTAGCAGATATTTGGGGGAGATTACTGAATTTGAAGGTGACTTCTATTTTTGAAGGGTTGTTAAAAATCGAACCTTTGAATAAATATTGTCAGGGTGAATTTTAACATGGATCCTTCCTGTTCAACAAAGAACATCCATTGTAATGCTTGTGGCAGATCAGAAGACTCATGCTGTGACTCAGATGTCGAGCAGTGCACACTTTGCATATAACATACATTATACTGACACTGAAATGAATGAAGCTGGATTACAGCAAGGACACTGAAGGTGTTTTATGTGGTTCATAGAGGGCGAGATCAGTCCGCAAAGTAAGGCTCACTTTACTTAGCCCAAAAGCAAATGTACAAACAATTTAGGTTGCAAAACATGTACATAAGCAGGACAATCAGTGCAGGATTAAACCCTGTGGCGGCCCCTAGGCAGTAGAAATCTTAGGGGGCCCTTTGCAAATTATCTCCTAATATGTGTTTTGATCCATTGTCGTAGGACCCCTAAAAGGTGTGGGAGAAGAAGAAGAAGAGAAGAGTTTGGATTTGATATCCTGCCTTTCACTCCCTTTAAGGAGTCTCAAAGTGGCTAACATTCTCCTCTCCCTTCCTCCCCCACAACAAACACTCTGTGAGGTGAGTGGGGCTGAGAGACTTCAAAGAAGTGTGACTGGCCCAAGGTCACCTAGCAGCTGCATGTGGAGGAGCGGAGACGCGAACCCAGTTCCCCAGATTACGAGACTACCGCTCTTAACCACTACACCACACTGGCTCCTAGAGCCATAGGTAACTCTGCTTATTTGGTAATCCGGCACTGAGGACAATCCACTGGGAGTTTCTCTTGCTTGAGTTCCACTGCAACGAATGGGAACTGTGCTAGAACATTACTGCCTCCTTCCTCATCTCCCATTCATTTCAGCTGGAACTGTGCAGGGAAACCATCGCTGTGTCCACCATTACCTCATACCTTCCAACATTTCTCCAATGAAAATAGGGACATCCTAAGGAAAAGCGGGACATTCTGGGATCAAATCAGAAACCGGAACGGCTTCTCTAAATATGGGACTGTCCCTGGAAGATAGGGACCCTTGGAGGATCTGTCACCTAGAATGGATTGTCCCACATCAGATTCACTGAACTACTGGCCTGTTGTGCTCATATTGTCCACACCAGTTTTAAGTAATAGGTAAAATATCTTCTTGATATTAGGGTAATGTTTCAAGGAGCCTAGAAGCCAAAGAGGGCCACCTAAATGAACAAATCTGACTTCCAAAGGCTTAATTAATTCAACTCAGTACTGTTATCGTTGGTAATATGGCTTGCTCAGAAGACAAAAATTTTTTTTCTTTCCAGTAGCACCTTAAAGACCAACTAAGTTAGTTCTTGGTATGAGCTTTCGTGTGCATGCACACTTCTTCAGATACTCAGAAGAGTAAGGCTGAGTTCTTATCATCTCAGAGTTGTTTACCCAGGGACTCTGCATAGATGAACAAGGAAATTCCAGAGTGTGTTCAGCCACTCTATCCCCACTTTTTATTAACTTGTGAAAGGAGAACTTGCTCTGTCACAGGACACACTCCCCAAGCCAAAGGAGAACCTGTGGGCTTTCTGAATATATCTGACTGGCCATTGCAAACACTCCAACATCCTGAGTCCCAAAAACAGGGACGCACGACTTCCTGCCTGTATTCCCACATGTGTCACATGACCCACGTGAGATCACAGAGCCCAAAAGACACGCTTTTTCAGAGCTGTGCTTACATGTTGCCCAAAAACACACATTTGGGGGCAACACACGAGATCATAGAATCATAGAATCTTAGAGTTGGAAGGGACCCCAAGGGTCATCTAATCCAACCCCCTGTAATGTAGGAATCTCGGCTAAAGCATCCATGACAAATGGCCATCCAACCTCTGCTTACAACCTCCAAGGAAGGAGAGTCCACAATCTCCTGAGGGAGTCTCTTCCACTGCTGAACAGCTCTTACTGTCAGAACGTTTTTTTTCAAATGTTTAGTCGGAATCTCCTTTCTTGCAGCTTGAAGACATTGGTTCAAGTCCTACCCTCCAGAGCAGGAGAAAACAAGCATGTTCCCTCTTCCATGTGACAGCCTTTAGATATTTGAAGAGGGCTATCATATCTCCTCTCAGTCTCCTATTTTCCAGGCTAAACATACCCAGCTCCTTCAAGCGCTCCTTGTAAGGCTTGGTTTCCAGACCCTTGATCATCTTGGTTGCCCTCCTCTGTACACATTCCAGCTTGTCAACATCCTTCTTAGATTGTGGTGCCCAGAATTGGACACAGTATTCCAAGTGTGGTCTGACTATTACTTCCCTTGATCTGGACAGTATAATTCTGTTGAGGCAGCCTAGAATAGTGTTAGCTTTCTTTGCTGCTGCATCACACTGTTGATTCATGTTAAGTTTGTGGTCCACCAAGACACCAAAATCACAGCCCCGGAAAAAGCACCGGGGGGGGAGGGGGGGAGATCAACACGAAATCGCGTGAGATCTCAGCACCCAACATGGCCTTGCTTACTTTTGGATGAAACTCTAACCCTTCTGTTGTTAGGTGTGGGAAGGGTGTGGCTTTGATGCTACTTTTTAAGTACTTTGAAGGAAAACAATGATCTTAGAAGAGAACAATAGACATCCAGTCATTCAGTTTGATGTACAACAAGCACTTCATGAGTGACATGTTCCCAAACTGGAAAAGATGAAAGAAAGGTGCTACAGGCTGATTTAAATGTCATCATGTGTATGTATGTACAGCTTGTGTATATATAAAACACACACACACACACACACACACACACACACACACACACACACACCCAGCTGGTTTCAAGGGATGAGAGGGGGGAAATGTCCTCCCCTGTCCTCTCTGAAATGTAATTATTACTGCTGGGCCAAATGCCTAAGGCCCGGGGGCCAGATGCGGCCCAATTGCCTTCTCAATCTGGCCCGCGGACAGTCCAGGAATCAGCGTGTTTTTACATGAGTAGAATGTGTCCTTTTATTCAAAATGCATCTCTGGGTTATTTGTGGGGCATAACAATTCATTCATCCCCCCCCAAAATATAGTCTGGCCCAAGGGATGGTGGACCGGCCCATGGCTGAAAAAGGTTGTTGACCCCTGATAGAAGCACAATGCAAGAGAAATGTAACAGATGAAATATATATTACCAAGGAATGCTGTGCAGGACCAGGATGCTTGGCTGTGTAGGTGCAGACCCATGCAGAATTTGTCTGAGTCCCGAGGTGGGAGTCCCCAGTCGGTTTGGAGGCACAAGGCATTCTTGGCATGACAGTCTAAATCCAGAAGGCCCCTGCCTTTGACCCCAAGGTGCCCCTCGGAGGTCTGGGGCGAGTGTACCCAGCTGACCCCTACACCCAACTGTGTAGATGTCTGTTCCAATATCATTCTCCCAGTGCCTGCCGAAAGCAATTGTGATGAGGAAAGTAATCAAAACCTGAAATAGTGGCCAAGATGATATACTATATATTGATCTGGTATAGATATATTCCTAAATGATATACTATATATTCCTAAATGTAAAATGATTAATCCATGCCTGATTAGTTCTACGCTGCCACAAAAAGCAGTGCTGATGCATAGTTTCCATATCTTCTCTTCCCAGCCATCGAAGAACAAACCATCTATTTTTGCTGACCTGTAATTTCTGTAAAATAACCTCCATGCCTCCTCGTTATGAGGACAGGGACGCCTTGGTCAGAGGTGCTTCATCGACACACCTGAGCCCAGAAGAATAAAGGTATTATATTAGAAAGCTGCCCCGGATTATTATTATTTTTTAATGACACGCTTTGCATTGTAATACATGGGATATAGGCTCCATCCATTTCAAAAGGGCCTTCCATTTCTGGGGATATTTCATAGAATAAATGTGAAACATGACGGCAGCACGAATGCTACAAATGTGAACAAGGCCCACAAAACAAACTGCTTTTGGTTTTTATGAAATCTCTTTCATATTTTCAAAGCTTTTCAACATTGAAAGCGGAAATAGTGCATGAGAATACTGCTGCTGCTGCTGCTGACAACAACAACATTATTTTTGTTACTGTTTTTATTTTGTGTTAGCAAAAGTTATGTACCTGTCACATTGACCTAAGCAAGATTTTTGGAGGGAACTGGACTATCCAAAATCTGAATATACCAACTGGCCCTGTTCCACCATAAATTAATTGCCATGTGCATATTTTAAGGTTCCGTGCTTTCACCTCCAGTTTCCACATGGGACACCCATCACTCAAGCTGAAATGTGATATAGGCATGAGACAACATTCTTCCCATTGACTCCTGCCCCTCCTTCACCCTTTCCCCCAGGACTGCCCAGTCAGACTGAGGGAGGGAACTTATATTGTTACAGCTGCAATAAATCATGAATTCACCTACTCTTTTGCGGTGTCTCTTCCATCCAGCCATGGCCTGGCTATATCTCTCCCCCCCCTCCAGGTATCCCTTTCCTTCAGGGGACCTCAAAAATGAGACTTTCTGCAATAAGGAAAATGACAGGGAAATGCACTGGGAAGAGTGAGATAACAACTGAGCGACACATGCTGTATAATCTCACCTCAGCAAATAGGGACGACTGCTTAGAAGCCAGGCTCTGTTATGGGAAGGGAACCTGAATTTGCTAGTAGGCCACCGAGTCCTACACCAAAATAGGGACACTCTGAAAGCATCCATGGGGAACGCAATTGCTCAGCTGATCCCTGCAGAAAGCAGGTATGAACTCATCCTCCATGATCTGATAATCATGATGTCAGGTGATTGCCAGGTGGGTTGTCCCATCTACCTGTCAAAGATGACCCATGGAAATGGGAACAGATAACTATCCAGCCTACCAGGCCAGAAACAGACATTGTAAAACTAAAGGTTTAGTTGCAAAGCCATGAGGTCCTTCAAAGGAGATGTTAAGAACAAGCTATGTGGCCAGCAGAATTAAATGGTGTGGCTCTTGCTAGACTGCACCACTTCAAGTTGCTGGTGCATGAATCACATCACTGAATGCTTCCCCGCGGGGTGGAGAAATTAGAAATGTAGAACATCAGACAGAAGGATTCAAATTTAGACTTGCTTCTGCCTGATATGCTGGTTTCCTATGTATAGGCAGGTGTATTTTGTGGCAACCCACCATCCACAGTGTCAAGCATAAACTGTAACTCATGATATTACTGTTTGTGTAGCTCCACTCTTAGTGGGTATGACAACATCTACTTTTTCTCTCTTCACAGATCCGAAATATATACAAGGTGTAAGAATGGGAAAGAAGACTCTGAGATAGATAATGCTGCTTAGCTTATTTATTGATAAATCCAATCAAGATGACGCAATGTTTTCTTCAGCTACTAAAGCAGAAAATGCAAGGAGGAAACAGTGGGTGGCTTTGTGGTGATGCTAAAAGGTGAGCAAGGCATGAACTGAAGGTGACATTCTTTAGTGGATGTTCTTTAGACATTCCTAGCTCCATAGCATGGTCCATATCTAATCAGGGAGAGCCTTCCACGACTTTTGCTGGTGAGAGAAAGACAAAGAAGAGTGTGAGGATCCACAAGATGCAAAATTATTAAACAGAAGAAATGTACCAGTGAGTAGGATCAACTGAAAAAGAGAGGTCACTTGAAATTGGCAACCATAGGGTGGCCTCCAACTGGACAGGTCTACTAGTATAAGGACTTTGGAGCTGTGCAATGAAACTTCACCATATCCTCTCCCCCTACACCATGCACAACTCCTAAATATGTTCAGGTGGGAGAAGGGAATGAGAAATTCCACTGTGTAGCCCCAAGTGTTTGTTTAGCCCAACTGCTTACCGCCCTAAGTTACATTTCCTGTTGGTGACAACACTGGATGAAATTGCTTCATTCTCCAAGTTTCATGTTACAAAATTATTTGGATTGCATCTGGCGGTTGTTTCGTTCAGGCAAGGACTTCCACTTGTGCCATGGAACTTCCCTTTCCTCTCCTTGTGCCCTCCCACCCACTCCAAATTTGGTTTAGAGGGTTGGAGGAACCCCTACAACAGGTGTGGGGTTCCTCATGCCAGAGTGGGGGAGAGAGGAGAGAGGGGAAGATCCACTACACAAGCAGAAAACTTGCACGAACATTGGATCCAGCCCTTTGTAAGGCAGCGTTTCTCTTAAATAGGCTACAAATCCTGCACATCCTTTTCAGATTGTTCATCATGGGAAATCTGTACTCACACAAAGGCATTGCAGAAGAAGCACTTATTGCTGTATGTCTGGCCATCAGAACCACACATTTGTTGCAACTCCAGGGTGCAGAAGTTTCTCGGATAGCCTTGGCAATCAACCTGCAGAGAGCGAGAGAGCAATAGCACCTTTTCAAGCTTCCTTGCCCACTTAGCATTAAGCTACACAATGACTTCTTTGAGTGTTATAAATATAAGCACATACATAAATACAGAGTGAGTGAATAGCCATGATCATTCGCCAAGCATTGTTATGCTGTGCCTTACCATTCTGCCAAGAGAGAAGGAGAATTTCAGGTGCAGATGTATGATAAACATATAGTAAGGTAGTCCTCCTTGTTTTCAAAAAGCGAGGGATGTTCTCAGGCTTACTTGCAAAGCCAACTCAATGTAATTTTTAATGTTGAAACTAAAGAAATAAATGTGACCATACCTATATACCCACACAGATGCACACCCTGACTAGTTTAAAGCCATCAAGCCAAATACTTATCTTTTATTTCCCATCAGAGGATATGTATAATATATAACTGTGCTCTGTTACAGCTTAAGCTAGTGTTTGGTTTTATTATAATTTTTAAATTGTTTCATTGTTCCATGATTTTTTTGCCTTGTTTTATAAGCACTGCTCAGAGATGCAAACAATTAGGAGCTGTATAAATGCCTTAAGTAAAAGGAAATAAATGAATAAACTTTACATTGTTCGTTTTATTTATCTGTATCTATTTTTTGTTTATCTGTTTCCAGGGATTGAGGGGGTCTGTTAATTTCAGTCCTCTCTGTTTCTGCTTTCCAATCTTAAAATCAGTTCTTCAGTTATTTCTGCTACAATTCATGAGTTTTCTCTCTCTTTATGTTCTCCTGGAAGTTTATTACAATTTTGAGGCAGGTTTATTCCAATCATTTTTAATTTTTTTTACTATTGTACACGTTTTTGCAAGCACTTTCCCTCGGTATAATTTGTTTTTTGTATGTTATTTCATTATTTATTCATTACATTTAGACCCCACCTTTTTGCCCCAAAGAGCTCAAGTTCTTCCCCCCTCATTTTAGCCTCACAACAACCAAGGTCACCCTGTAAGCTTCATGGCTGAGCACAGAATTGAATTCTGGTCTCCCAGATAGTAGTCCAACACTCTAAGCACTACACCACACTGGCTCTCATATATTATTTTTTAAGCACACTTTCCTTTTAATATATACATTTTTGTAAATGTCTGTTGGCTGGAGGAATGCAGTGCAAAATTTGGATATTGTATTTTTATGTTTATAACACGCTCCCGTGTATAAGACAAGCCCTATTTTGGGGGACTCAAAATTAAGAAAGTGGGGGGAGATTGCCCAAAGTTGTTGACATTTTTTGGGGAAGGATTGCCCATAGTTGTTGAGCTTTTTTTTAGGTGGGATTGCCGAAAATAGCTCACCCGCATGACCTACACTGCCACTCACACATGTCGCAAAAGCCACCTATTGTCTGTCACCTTGCTGGCAGAAGCCACCGATTGCCCGCCCAATTGCCACAGCGACAGCCAATCAACACCAGCCCTTGCCACAGCCACCAATAACATACCATTGACAATCTCCGGCTCGTGGCAGCAACCAATCCTACGCCCCCCCATGCACTATCCATGTATAAGACGACCCACAATTCCTAACATACTTTTTACATGGAAAAATACGGTATTTGAGAATTTTGAATAATAGCTTTGCTTCAGTTCCCACATTGCATCAGAAAGTGCAATGTGACAGTTTTGCCTTTAAATGCAAACTGAATAGAATTTCTCCCCATCTCTGCTCCCGCGTGATACCAACATTGCCACAGCTTAGCTGGATGGGGCAGGGGGATAAGGACCAGCTCACCCATGAGTCAAGCCAAGGTGACCACCTCAGGGGGCAGGTTCCACAGGGGCTGCAGATCCAGCCTCCAAGGAACCTGCAAGGAACAAACCACCCACCGCTGCTGTGGCAACAACAGCTGTGTGCAGGTAGTTGAAGCCGTTTCCAGGGTGTGTCTGCTGTCATGAGAGCTGGGTGCAGGGTAGGGATCCCAAAGGTGGACAAACTGCCCCAGAAGCAGCACAATGTGTCCTACCCCTTTCCCCCAAAAAGCTCAACAACTTTGGGAAGCTCAACCAGTTCCCCCAACTTTTTGCCCGGGCTTTTACTTCTTGAAATATGGCAACCCCACTTACACCCCATACTATGCAGTAGTGCATCATGGACACAGCCAGGATTTATGTTAGTGGCCGCAGGCTTTATGAGCCTCTTGAGCTTGCCGATCAGAAGGTCAGTGTTTCAAATCCCTGTGACGGGGTGAGCTCCCGTTTCTCTGTCCCAGCTCCTGCCAACCTAGCAGTTTGAAAGCACACCAGTGCTCTCTGGTTTCTGTCACAGTGCTTCATTGCGCCAGAAGTGGTTTAGTCATGCTGGCCACATGACTTGGAAAGCTGTCTGTGGACAAACACCAGCTCCCTCAGCCTGAAAGTGAGATGAGCGCCACAACCCTATACTGTAGTTGCCTTTGACGGGACTTAACCGTCCAGGGGTCCTTTACCCTTTACCTTTTTACCTATGTTAGTGAGGGGAGAACAAGCTATCTGCGATGTGATTGGTTGGTAAGTTAGATATTTTTATTTATTTACTTGATTTAGGGGGTGGATAGCTGCCCTCTCCTGTCCCGTCTTGGCTACACCCATGGAGTGCATAGCTATTATAGCTAGTAGCCATTGGGAGCTTTATCCTTCATGAATTTTATTTAATGCTCTTGTAAAAACACCTATGCTGGTGGCTATAACTATCATTTGTTGGATTCAGTTCCATAGTTCAACCACTGAAGAAGCCCTTTCTTTTGTCTCTCCTGAATCTTCAAAAATTCAGCTTCACTGTATGCCCCAAATTCTAGTGTTATAGCGGGAAAACATTGATCTATTCACTTCTCCCATGCCCTGCGTTATTTGATACACCTCTGTCATGTGCCCTCTTTCTCACCATTTTTCCAAACTAAAACGTTCCATATATTGTATCCTTTGCTCATAGTAGAGTTGTTCCGACTGCTTTTGAGCCACAATTCTTACTTAATGCATTTCATTCCCATTTCTAAGCGAATTATTTATCCCTGTTCCATTCAGGAGCACATTTCCTTCATGGAAATGAATATGCTGATGAGACAGGACCAGAACTTTACATTTGCCCCCTGTAAACCTCTTGGATTCAACAGCACACCAGTGCAAGAATTAGTTTAATCCTAAACTTTGTTTTCATTGTTCTTTACTTACTATTACGTGCTTTAATTCTCCTCTACAGCTACACGATATTGATTGTGTAATCAGAAGAAATAGCTGGCTCTTACCTGCAGTTGGGGTCTTCTTGCTTCAGCGACAGTATCTAGAACCAAAACAACAATTTTAAAAGCTTCAAAGCCAAGCCACCTGTTGAACAGCAGTCCATTGGGGGGACATTTTATTCACCTCTGAAAAATGAGGTGCATTTTCTCTTACCTTTCCTTTACTATTTTGACATGGAATATGCCAAATAACATAACTGATTAATAGTTGAAGTGAAAATGAGCAAATAAATTAAGATTCATTATCTGGTTGACAACACAAATGAAAGCTTTCCCCCCATAAATTTGTTCAGATCCGATCGGTTTGCAACACAATCCTGTCAAACTTCCTCTTGTTGATGCTTAGAACTCCACATAAGTTCTGTTTTTGTGTGTTATGGCAACCCTGTAGAGGCCACCAAAAATGTGTGTGTGGTGGCTCCTGGGGTCCTTAATGTTTGCAAGCTATTCATCATGTGGATTGGCATGGAGAGTACCAGGTAACAGTGCCAGGTACCCCCAGGAATTTGCTGTGCTGTCATTGAGCCTCTCCATGTGGCAGAGTAAATTCTACATGTTAAGCATTTGTATTCCCTGTGGCTCTTACATCCAGCTCATGGAATCATGGAATAGGCGTGTGTCCCTTTCTGAGATGTGAGTGTATAATGCGACACAAATTTCAAGAGGAAAGTCTCTCTAAAAGGTACCTTGGCAGTACGATAGGTGACTCACCTGAGTACAGGAAGAAGAGTGTCAGAACGAGAAGCAGAAAACCCAATGTCTTCATGATGCGTCTTGATCTCGCACCTCCAAGCAGACTTTTCTCAGATTCCACTGGCAGAGGAAAGATCGAATATGAGGTCTCTCTATATCCCCTTTCCAAACAATATCTACATGTGGAAATTTGATACTGCTGTGGGCAGGTGGAGCAAATTCAAAGGTTTCTTATCGGTGAAGGGGCAACTAGCTTTTTATCAGAGAGCAAGTAAATTGATCTCGTTGCCTTGGCCGTATGCCACAGCAAAGAACAGCATATACATAAAAGGGCTTGCTAACAAATTACATATAAGGATTGCATGCACAAAAGAAGCAGTCAATAAAAAGAATGCTCAATAAAATTCTTAGTTGTATTTCTGGCAACCTTCCCTATAAAGGCCCAGATAAGAGATAAGACCAATGCCAATTCTCTCCAAAAGCAAATAGAGCCCTTCCCCACCCCCTCATTATTCTCCTTTCAATGTTGGCAAGCACAAACTGTTTTGCTGTTGCTTCAGCCTGCGGTCTCATTAAACTGAAGAGTGAGCCAGGCATTTGGATTGCAGTTCCATAGAAACGTAACAATGAAACAGAAAGTTATGGGGAGGGAGCCTCTTCAACCTCAAAACCCCATCGAATTAACAGTCCTGTGCAGATGGCAAAACTTTATAGAAATGCAGGGGCTGGAAGGGAATTGGAATCATAGACTCTTCTGGTATAGAACGGGGCAGTGCTTTTTTCTGGGGGGGACGCAGGGGTACGCATACCCCTAAACATTTTGCGAATCTTTGAACTTTTGTCCATTTGCTGTATTTATCTTTCCCAATTTGAACTATAAAATGGTGGTTTTCTTGAGTCAAAATGAGAGTACCCCTAAACATTTTTTTAAGAAAAAAAGCACCGGAATTGGGTATAGAATCCACTGGCTTTGGGGCAGCTACATTGTTCCTCCCCCCCTCCAAATCTGGCTCCAGCCCGACCCACCCCTGGCATGCAGCACCCAGAAGGTTCCCCCATTCCTCATCTACCACTGTAGTTGCATCCCTGAGTCACCTAACTTTTATGAGATGGGAGGGAAAAATCAGTTTGCTTTCTCTTCACCGTGGATAATTTTTGTTCTATCCTATTGCTCCTAGGTTATCGTGTCCCATGCAGCTTCAGCTAGAAAATGTGACTGTAAAATGAATAGGGCCCTCTGAACAACTCTTCGCAATCTGAACAAACTACATTTCCAGGATTGTTTGGGGGAAGCCATGACTGTGAAAGTGGTATAGGTAAAGGTAAAGGGACCCCTGACCATTAGGTCCAGTCGTGACCGACTCTGGGGTTGCGGCGCTCATCTCGCTTTATTGACTGAGGGAGCCGGCATACAGCTTCCGGGTCATGTGGCCAGCATGACTAAGCCGCTTCTGGTGAACCAGAGCAGCACACGGAAACGCCGTTTACCTTCCAGCCAGAGCGGTACCTATTTATCTACTTGCACTGGTATGTTTTTGAACTGTTAAGTTGGCAGGAGCTGGGACCGAGCAATGGGAGCTCACCCCGTCGTGGGGATTCAAACCGCCGACCTGATCAGCAAGCCCTAGGTTCTGTGGTTTAACCCACAGCGCCACCCGCGTCCCAGGTGAAAGTGGTATAATGCTGCTTTAAATGTATTGTCCAGATGTGGCCAAAATCAGTGCCAGATCCAGTTGTTTTGTGTTCAGGGGGGGTGCTTGGTCAAGATGCCATCAGTAGGCCTCAACACCCCCCCCCCCGTTTCCTAATTGCTGTCCCTGTTCTCCATTTCTTCCCCACTTGCTTGCCCTCTCTTCCTCTGGGCCCAATTGGTGCTGCCACCTAGAGGGAGAAGGCAAGGCAAGCAGAGACTGCTGCTCCTTCTGCTGCCATTGCTTGTTTGCAAGGAGGGGACAGGTGTAGAGGCAGCAACAAGTGAAGGGGAGGAGCTCCATTTTGGTTGCCTTTTTTGCCACCTTTCCCAACTCTACGTCCTTGAAGTGTTGTGACGGATTTTACACAAAGCATTGCTTGGATCTAGACCCGTGGTTCCCCTCAGAGGGGCAATTTGATTTTTAAGGGGGGCAATTCGAGAATGCCAGCTTAGGGTGCAGCAGCAATGAAATAGGCACTTGCAATTCTAGGGTTTATTAGGAAAGGGGCTGAAAATAAAATAGCCAGCATCAAATTGCCTTTGACTGGATTTATGGTCCCCTGAAACCAATGAAAACAGTGAGCAGTGACTTAAGTTCTATTCACGTAAATGGGAACTAAATCTAGCCAACTTAGTCTAGATCTGTGGTTCCCAACCTTTTTTTGGCCATGCCCCACCTAAGCATCTCTAAAATCCTGACCCCGCCCCCCTGGTGACATATAATTCTTATTATTCAAAAAGTGAACTATTCACATGGCCTAAAAGGCCATTAACTGTTAATAACTCATTATCATCAAGCTAAGTATTGAAACCTTTTTGCTAATATTAACGATGGCATCGCACCCGTTTGAGCATATGACAATGGAATGTTAATTTATCCCTTCCCTTCTTTGGTATCATCAAATGCTTACCCCATGGGGAGGAAAAATTGTTATGGGACATGCTATGCTTGAGATGCACTTACTCATACATTGTTTGGGGAAGTTACTGTTAGTAACTGAATTACAGGAAGCTCATGTTTTACATGGCAAACATTTCACATGGCAAACATTAATGTAATGAAACCCAGCACAGAATGCCACAGATGATTATTATTAATAAGAATATCAATAGTACAGCAGGGGGAACAGTTCAAGTTACCATTTATAGTTGTATTTCCCCCCAGGAGCACCAAAGGAGCACCAGAAAAGGTACAAGGTTTTATATTAACGTCTCTTGACAATAGCCCTCAGATGTCACTTAGGCTTCGACAGGATGACCTCTTCAAAGAACTTCCCTGCTGAGCAGGGCTCTGAAGCTGCACCTCGATTTAAGCATGTGATTTTCTCTCTTCATTTGAGTGCAACTGAAGAGTACTGAAGAGGTTATGTGCAATAATTCTGGAAGCAGTCTCCGGTGGAAACTAGGGCAAGACAGGGGCAAGATTCACATGGAAGCAGTTGTCATGTATCATGAGGATTTGAGACCCATCGGCTACTCTCAGCTGGTTTAGCAGGTCAGTGTGGCCACTGTCATATGCTGACAGCTTCTAGGAGCCACAAGTGAGAGCTGAGTGCAAGACGGGGACCAAAGGTGGACAAACTATCTCAGAAGGAGCACGGCCTGTTCCCCATCAGAGGTACTACCCTCCTCTGACACCGCATAGACTGCCACAGATATACTACCATATGCTACCAGTAATAGCCACTAGATGGCCCCCCTGCAATATTTATTGTATAATCAGTTCAGGCAGAGCAAACTTCTGTAAACCTCAATTACTGTTACAGCTTTTGCTTCTCTCCACTGACTTTGTAAAGCTGGCACATGTGCTACAGTGGGTGAGCAAGGCACTGTTTATCTTGCTAGACTATTGTATGTGGGATATATATATATATATATATATATATATATATATATATATATATGAAAAAAGAGGGGGGGCAGGAGTGGAATGGTAGCACTGTGCTCCCATTGAAGGGTATTGAATATTGTACAAAACTATTGCATATATAAGGATCTCATTAGATCGGATATGTAGCTGTTTCTAAGGAGAATTCCCCAGTGCGTAATAAAGAAAGAGCTGGTGGGGCAGAAAAGCCATCAGAGGTGTGACTTCTAAAGGTGAAAAGCCTGATCAGGATCTGAATAAATGAATAAGCCACATCCTTAGGGCCTTTACCTTGTACATTTTAAACAGTTGTCTTCCTTAGAAGCTTTTAAAAAGGGGAAGTTTAGGTTCTTGGGCTTTTCCCTTCAAGCCTATTGGGATTCTTAGGCTTGATCTTTTTGTCTCTTCACATATTAGAGTACTTCTTGCCTGCGCATATGTTGGCGCATTTATTTTTATCTTTTGCATGATGGTGGTTTTGTATTTATCTATCCATTTACAAGGCACAAGAAACTTCAAGCTGAACCCAGCTGTATCCTAGATACTGTGGGTCTATTCCTCAAAGTAAATATGGTTTGGGGCTGAGTTCAGCTTGAAGTTTCTCATACTGTGCATCTGCCAAGGTTTCATCATCACAGCATAGTTAAATCATCCACAGCAACTTTCTTTTATTAGGGCTTCCATAATAAAAAATGGTCATGTAGAAGAGGGAATTCCACTAGTTGCAGCACATTAGAAAGGTTTGAAGTGAGGGCTTCAAGCCAAACTTCTCATTACATCAAAGTTTGATTTATGGTATTTATATAGCCTGCTGTTCAGCTCAAATGTTTTCCAGGTGCTACACAAACAGTTCATTAAAATGCAAGACAATGGTATCAAACAAAAACCAGAAACCCAACAAAGATAACAAAACAGCAATCTACCAGCAGAATAAACCAATTCTTAAAGCAGCCAACTCTGTAAGGGAGAAATAAGTTTTAACTTGATGCCTAAAAACAGATAAAAGTGGGGAACATCAGTATCTTCAGTGGGAAGGAGTTCCTCAGCTGGGGTACCAGAGCAGAGGCACCCAAAGAAGGGCCTCAGAAGAGGATCTCAGGGGCCGGATGGGTTCGTATGGAAAGAGGTGGTCCTTGAGGTATTGTGGTCCTGAGGTATTTAAGACTTTATAGGTTAAAACCAGTGCTTTAAATTGGGCCTGGAAACCAATTGGTAGCCAGTGCAGTTGGACCAGGATCAGTGTAATATGCTCAAACCACCTTGCTCCAGTGAGCAACCTGTCTGCTAGCTGAAGTTTCCGAACTGTCTTCAGAGGCAGCCCTATGTACAGGGTGAGTCTTTTAAAAGAGGCCCCATGGAACATGTGTACTCTGTATCCACAGGGCCTCTTTTAAAGGACTCACCCTGTATAATGCATTGCAGTAATCTAACCTTGTGGTTACCAGAACATAAACAACAGTAGTTAGGCTATCCCTGTCCAGAAAGGGCTGTGGCTGGGCCCCCAGCCAAAGCTGATGGAAGGCACTCTGAGCCACTGAGGCCACCTGAGCCTCAAGCAACAGCAAAGGACCCAGGAGTACCTCCAAACTACAAACCTACTCCTTCAGAGGAAGTGTAACCCCAGCAAGGGCATGTGATCTCCCACCTATCTGGTCTAGGGAACCACCCACTAACAGTGCCTCAGCTTTATGTGGATTGAGCTTCAGTTTGTTGGCTCTCATCCAGTCCACTACTGAGGCAAGACACTGGTCCAGCAATTCCACTGCTTCACCTGAAGATGTAAAGGAGAAATAGAGCTGAGTGTCATCAGCATATTGCTGATAATGTACTCCGAACCTCTGGATAACCCCACCCAGCGGTTTCATGTAGATGGGGGATAGTGGATAGAATTGAGCCCTGTGGAACCCCACATTGGAGATTCCAGGGGGCTGAAAAGCATTCTCTAAGTAACACCCTCTGGGAATGACCATCCAAGTTGGACTGGAACAACCGCAAAGCGGTGCCACCCACTCCTAGTTTGGAGAATCACACCGGAAGGATATCATGGCTGATGGCATCGAAAGCCACTGAGAGGTTGAGAAAAATTAACAGGCACATGTTCCCTTTGTCTCTCTCTCTGTATGTCATCATACACGGCGACCAAAACAGTTTCAGTGCCAAAACCAGGCCTAAACCCCGATTGAAACGGATCTAGAAAATCAGTTTCCAGAAAATCCGGCAGAGGACACGAGAGGGTGGTCCCCGGCCACGCTGCAGTTTAAATTTCCTATGGCCACGCTTCCTGCCAGTGCTGAATAGACAGTGGGGCCATCCCTTGGTGGGGCCCTGCCCAGCACTGGCAATGCAGCCGGGCAACGACAATGAGGGGGCCACTTTTCACCCCCAGCCGGATCACAGCGGGCCCAATGTCTGGGCGCAACACCGCCCAACAGAAAAATGGACTTCTCTTAAAAGTGCATTTATAGTGAGGTTTGGCAATATGCAGCTGAATTTAAATGTTCCTGATCAGTTGACGGGAAGAGAATTAAATCAAATCAAATCAAATTAGTTAATCAGTTAATCAGTTGACAACACTAATTGAGAAAACAGTTATAAACTGATTCAACCCCTAGCTAAAGAGAAGCCCAATCTGTTGCTTTCAGTGGGATATCCAGCTGTTTGATAGAATAAATTTCACACGGCAAGATGTTCCATTCCGGTTCCCTTTGACTAATTTTATATACAAGCTACGTCTTGTAGAGAGGAGCCTGATGGATCAAGCTAATGGCCCATGTAAGTCCTGCATTGTGTTTTCACAGTGGCCAACCAGGTGCATGTGAGAATCCCCAAAGGAGGACCTGAGTGCAGCAGCAAGCACTCTCCCCTCTTGTGGTTTCCAGCAACTGGTATTCAGAAGCATTGCTGCCTCTGACTTTGGAGGTAGAACATCTAGCCATCACATTGATAGTCTCCTTCATGAATTTGTCTAACCTCCTTTTAAAGCCATCAAGGGTGGTAGCCATCACTGCCTCCTGTGGGAGCAAACAGCCACATGGTGCGATACAGAGGCTTGGGACCAAATCTCTCTACAGCTTATCTCCCAGTTTATGGTTGTGCCTTGCTCGATGGAAGCATTGCTTATGAGAGAGAAAGATAACAGCACAAAGGGAGTAGCATCTTCACTGCCACCCTCTCCTTCCATAGCCCTTTCTATGTACAATAATTGCTTGGGCCTCTTTTCAACTGTTCCTTCTCCTTGGAGACAGAGGTGAGAATCTACAGAGGTGGCAATATACTGGTATTATTGTGGGTGACAGGAGAAAGACTGGACCTTGCGTTTTGAGAGTTTGGAGGCTTCCAAATCTTGGCAGGGCTCCACTCTGCCCTTCAGCGCAGCTTCCCCTGACCCTATGCATGTTTACTCAGCAGTAAGTCCTGTGAAGTAAGGATTCACTCACAAGCAACTCTGCATAGGATTGCAGCCTGACACTTTATCTGAAGTTGGCGCAGGATGGGGAAAGCTCCAGCCTATCCGTGCCATAAGCAGATATTCTGTAGAGAAGCTGGGGCGCTTCTAATAATAATAATAATAATAATAATAATAATAATAATAATAATAAATTTTATTTATATCCCGCCCTCCCCAGCCGAAGCTGGGCTCAGGGCGGCTAACAACAATCAAAATAATCCAACATTCTAAAAACATTCATTATAAAATTAATTAAAATCAAATTAAAATCAAATTGATGGCAACCATTAAGCAAAATTCTGTGCAGATTGCCAGAGGAGGGGGTCAGGCTGCGCCCTGACCAAAGGCCTGGTGGAACAGCTCTGTCTTGCAGGCCCTGCGGAAAGATGTTAGATCCCGCAGGGCCTTGTCTTTTGTGACAGAGCATTCTACCAGATTGGAGCCGCAGCCGAGAAAGCCTTGGCTCTAGTTGAGGCCAGCCTAACCTCTCTGTGGCCTGGGATCTTCAGGATGTTTTTATTTGCAGACCGTAAATTTCTCTGTGGGACATACCAGGAGAGGCGGTCCCGTAGGTACGAGGGTCCTAGGCCGTATAGGGCTTTAAAGGTTAAAACCAGCACCTTAAACCTGATCCTGTACTTATATTCATATGTTCTTATTTTCTCCTTGTGCAGCAAGCAAAATGGCCTCCCCCTCGCCTCCTCTTCTGCACAGCCTAACCTGTCTTGAGAATTTCTCCAATCCTCCAGAGAAAATTAGGGGACAGAGTGGGATGCACAGGTAGGGGAAGCAGAGAGGAAGGGAATCCCATTGCAATAATATTTATTCTTGTGTTAGTGCATGACTGTGGCTGAATACACAGATATATACAGTGGTACCTCGGGTTAAGTATTTAATTCGTTCTGGAGGTCCATTCTTAACCTGAAACTGTTCTTAACCTGAAGCACCACCTTAGCTAATGGGGCCTCCTGCTGCTTCTGCGCTCCCAAAGCATGATTTCTGTTCTTATCCTGAAGCAAAGTTCTTAACCTGAGGTACTATTTCTAGGTTAGCGGAGTCTGTAACCTGAAGCGTCTGTAACCTGAAGCGTATGTAACCCGAGGTACCACTGTATTGTTATATATCAATTTAAATGATTTTTTTGTATTTCTCTCTCATTTCTCTCTGTTTCTTTTTCTCCTTTTCTTCTATTGGAAATCAATAAAAGAGTTTTTAAAAAGTAACATGGCAGGGTGATGGGTTCTAGCTTCAATGTCTAACTAAATCATCTGGCAAAACAAATTTTTTTTTTCTTCCAGTAGCACCTTAAAGACCAACTAAGTTAGTTCTTGGTATGAGCTTTCGTGTGCATGCACACTTCTTTGGTATCTGAATTTTGGTATCTGAAGAAGTGTGCATGCACATGAAAGCTCATACCAAGAACTAACTTAGTTGGTCTTTAAGGTGCTACTGGAAGAAAAAAAATTTTTTGTTTTGACTATGGCAGACCAACACGGCTACCTATCTGTAACTAAATCATCTGGCTACAGGTTTTTTTGTTTTTTAATATACATAAATCAATTGCCTGAAGTCAGAAGTGTTACAGTCCAAAGGGAGTAGATTCTGCTGATTGTTTGACTTAGTTCTTTGATTGTGTGTTATTAGTAACAAACTTTGAGATCTCTCTTTCACCCAAATCACATAATAAATTAAAAAGTAGATAATACAGAAATAAATGTATGGAGAGGTTTATAATGCTGAGCTTATTTATTGATAAATCAAATGAAGATGTTGCAAGATATTCACTGGCTAGCAGAACAGAGCATAAGCAGAGGGAATAATAATGAATTTCTTCCTGAAGATGGCATGAACAGGGTATGATGAGAAATCGACCTTCTTTTGTAGATGTTCTTTAGTCGTCAAATTTTCTGCAGTCTCCAAGGTTCCTCAGTCTAAGACGTCTTCTACTTCGGCTGATGCGGGAAAGACAATGCCAAGAACTCAGGATGAGAATTCAGAAGATGCAAGCTTCATTATTACTCATTAAACATAAATAGTATTGGTGAGAAAGGTAAGTTCATCATTGCTCTATTTCTCGGGGAAGGGAAATGGATGAGAAAGAATCCTGTCCAATAACCTGAAGAGCTAGGGTTAAGTATAATTGCTTGATTCTACATTGACATTTAAAATAACTGCATGTGCATTGCTCAAGACATGGCATTGGAAGCTAAGAAAGAGCAACAGAATGCCTAACATTTAAATGATTAACTGAGAATGTATCTCTGCTACTCATCATGATCACATGGGGTATTCAATTGCAGTTCTCCATTTTAGGTGTGTGAGTTGGTCTTTGTTTTTCTGAAAAAGGGCTGAAGAGATAGGACCACTAATGGGGTCCAGGAGAAAATAGCCTCCAGGCTAATGGAGTCTGTGTGGAGAGAAAGAGCTTTGTTTTCAGCTCTGGGAAAAGTTATTTCATATTTCTAAGATGTTAGGCCTGTGTTGAAACAAGTGCATGATATTATGCGACTATTGGGTGTGTCATTATTGTTTTGTGTCTGGTTTTGGAACAAGTTCTTTTAGCTTCTAAAGAGCAATATTAATAAATACAATAGCCGCTACCCATCAATCTAGACAATACTGAGCTGGATGGACCAGTGGCCTGACTCTGTATAAGTCAGCTTCTTATGTTCATATGTTCTTTCCAGCACCACTGCTTGGTAAAACACCCCCATTTTCCAGCTTTCACTGTTCATCCATGTCAGAAGCTTCTGTAAGAGTATATGTTAAGACTTCTCACCAGAGCAATTCTGAGATCCACATTAGGGAAGCGCCTAGCGTAAGCCTTTCCTACCTTCACAATAACTTTCTTATTACCCCCTAATTTCCTGATGGACCTTTGTGTTATTTTTCTTCTGGGCCAACCTTACTACCTTTTGTGTCATGATAGGCATGGTGGGGCACTTCAACATGATTGCCGTCCTGACAGGGGCATCTCTGCTCCTTGGGGGTGGGGAAAGAGAGTGGTGAGGAGGTTGGTGGACTTGTGAAAGCGTAAAAGAGTCTTGGGAAATGATCCATAATGAATTGGAAAAAAAAAACATTTAAAAGTACTCCCCCCAAAAAACCCAGAGTCCTTTCTGTTGGGGATAATACAGACTAATATTCCCAGGTGTTAAAAAAGGTTATTTATGTATGATACTATTGCGGCCTGTGTTTTGTTAGCCCAAAAAAGGAAAACAAGCAACGTCTCAACCAAAGACGAATGGCAACTTAAGTTGACAGAATATGCACGGCTTGCAGACTTAACATTTCCACCTCATAAGCACAACCTGTACTCACATATACGCATTGCAGAAGGCACACTTGTTGCCATATGACACGCCATCAGAGCCACAGTGGGGATTGAGTTCCAGGGTGCACTGTGGTTTTGGATATCCTCGACAATATGTCTACAGAGAGAGTAAATTTTACAGTATTACCCATTTTCTGGCAAATCTCATGTGGTTGCTTTTACCAGTCAGGTCTTAGTTGCACATCAGGTTTTTCTTGTTTTAAGAAATCACAAACACACCCGCCCCCCAAATGAAGAGTACTGATAAAATGGGACAGGGCTGCAGTCTTATTTTTGCACAAAGCAAATCTGCTGAACTCAAAGGCGACCTGCAAACATTGCAACCAACTATGCTATAACTATGTGGAAGGACTGGCAAGGAGAGAGGCAGTGCAAAAAGCCATCTGTGTAAACTCCAATAAAGTAGAAGTAGAAGAAGAAGAGTTTGGATTTGATATCCCACCTTTCACTCCCCTTAAGGAGTCTCAAAGCAGCTAACATTCTCCTTTCCCTTCCTCCCCCACAACAAACACTCTGTGATGTGTGTGGGGCTGAGAGACTTCAGAGAAGTGTGACTAGCCCAAGGTCACCCAGCAGCTGCATGTGGGGAGCAGGGACGCGAACCCGGTTCACCAGATTACGAGTCTACTGCTCTTAACCACTACACCACACTGGCTTTCATGAAGTAGCCCTCTACTCCATGAATTTGTCTAATCCCTTTCAATGCCATCAAGGGGGGTAGCCATCACTGCCTCCTGTGGGAGTGAGTTCTATAGTTTAACCATGAGCTGCAGGAAAAAGCAATATTACACATCTTGACAGCAAGTTATTTTGATGTTCTGTAATAAGAATAAATGACTGCCACTCACCCGTTCAAAACTTGCTTCAGTGACAACGGCTAGAATGAAAACATTAAAAATGTAAAAATTCCAAAGCAAATCTACATGTTGAATAATAGTCCATTTGAGAACAGTCATTTCTGGGAATGTAAGAGTGAGATGCATTTTATCTTACACTTCCTTTTTGCGTGCCAAGGCCCTGTGACCCACAATTCCCTAGTGGAAAAATAAACACACGGACAGTGGATTTGGGTTTATGGGTTTGAATATGCCACAACTTTATTGGTTACAGATGTGAGTGGTTTGTCTTAGGCATTGGATGAAGACAGACTATATCTCGACTTCTGCCCGTTTGCAGGGAGTCCAACTAAGGGTAAACCACCAAAAGGGGGAGCCCTATGACTTACATAAAATAGGGGCACCCTGAGGGTTTCCTGTTGGGATCGTGGCATGGCCCTAGCTCACGTCCAGGCATTGGACAGAACCCACACCCCTGGATTCCTTTAACAAGATACCCTTAATGCGGAGGGGATGATGGAGGCTACAACCTCCCCTCCAGCCAAACAAAGGCTTACCCAATGCCCGACTTATTTCTCCATTTGAAAACATTTATTTCTAGGAATAGAAAAATGAGATACATTTTATCTTACATTTCCTTTGTTCTCTTAAAAGTTCATTTATAGGAGCTGAATTTAAATGTCCCTGATCAGTTGATGGGAAGAGAATCAAATCAAACTAGCTAATCAGTTGACGATACTAATAAAGAAAACATGTATATACCCATTCAACTCCTAGCTGAACTGAAGCCCATTCTGTTGCTTTCAGTAGGGTGACAGAGCAAATCTCACATGACAAGATATTCTTTCTCGTTCCTACTGACTAATTTCATATAGAAGCTTCCTTGAGAATAGCTACATCTGAACATTCAAAAGAATATGTGAGGGTTTAATTCGTGTGTGTGTGTGTGTGTGTGTGTTTGAGAGATGTGCTTCTCTGTTCCCATGTCCCTGTGTGGGACAACAATGCCTCCTTCTTCCACAAGCTTTCACAAATGAAGCACTGAGGTTTGCAGGGAGATTTTATCAGATTCAGTTGACAACCTAATAAGAGCCTTCATACAGTCTTTGGAACACCTGGACAATTCATGGATTTTGGGTTCCTTTCTGAGATGGAGTATCTAATGGAACATTTGTAGAAAAATCTTTCCCCCAAGGGAACCTTTGTAATGTGAAATATGACTCAGCTGAGCACAAAAAGAGCATCAGAGTAAGGAGGAGAAAGCTGCTTGGCTTCATGATGGGTTTAATTATGTCTTCCTCTTAGTGCTTTTCAAAGCAGTAGATCCTTCTCAGAGTTCACTGGCTGCAGTGAGGTCTGGACTCTCTGCCCTGAATATATAGAAGTCTCTGTGGCCCTGATGATGAAAACTCCCAGTCTCAAGAAATATTTACATGTGGAAATAGGATATTACAAAGGGCTGCAATGTGATGTACCAAGCATAACGGTTCCTTTCCTGTGCAGAACCCAGGCACCTGCAAGAGATATGGTAACCAGTACCTTAGGAAGTAGCATACGAAGTAGCTTGTCTTGACCATAAGCCAAACCCGTGATGAAAATGGACTATAACAACAAATTGCATATCACATAGTATTGGTCCAATTTATTTGTGTCTTCAAACGGTCACCCTGAACCAGGACCTATCTGGCCCTGACTGATCCAGACTTGTTTTTTTACAAATCTCTAGAACAGATCGTGAAGCTGAGGCTCCAATACTTTAGCCACCTCATGAGAAGAGAAGACTCCCTGGAAAAGACCCTGATGTTGGGAAAGATGGAGGGCACAAGGAGAAGGGGATGACAGAGGACGAGATGGTTGGACAGTGTTCTCGAAGCTACCAGCATGAGTTTGACCAAACTGCGGGAGGCAGTGGAAGGCAGAAGTGCCTGGCGTGCTCTGCTCCATGGGGTCACGAAGAGTCGGACACGACTAAACAACTGAACAACAACAAGAAATTTATTCATTTATTTTTATCCATAACATTGTTGCTTTTTGACAGAACAGGGCTTTCCTAACATCTCTCAACACCCTTACTTTACAAGCTATAATTACCAGGATTCTTTTGGGGAAAGTCATGACTGTTTAGAATGGTATAAGAACATAAGAAAAGCCTGCTGGATCAGGCCAATGGCCCATCTAGTCCAGCATTCTGTTTTCACAGTGGCCAGCCAAATTCATGTGAGAATCCCCAAAGGAGGACCTGAGTGCAGCAGTACAATACGATAATCTTTATTGTCATTGTCCCATACAGAACAATGAAATTGAAAAATCTACATAAGACATTCAAAACCCAACAAGCCTGCTATCCCAGCCATCCCAACCTGGTTAGCCCCCTAAAAACTCTGATACCCCATTTTTAAATACAATATACTCCCATACAGACTCCTTACAATGCGTTTAAAACCAAAATCGCATTTGGGTAGAAACTGTTTCTCAGGCGGCTAGTCCTAGTCTTTATAACCCTGTACCTTCTTCCAGAAGGCAGAAGCTGAAAGAAATCATTTCTGGGGTGCGCACTATCCTGCGCTATCTCTGCAGCTTTCTTATGGCACCTGGAAGCATAGATTTGATCCAAGGTGGGAAGAGTGCACCCAATTATTCTCTCTGCAGTCTTTACAACCCTGGACAGCATTGTTTTTCCCCCTGACCGTGCAGCTCCCAAACCACACACACAGACCATAAGTTAATACACTTTCCTCTTGTGGTTTCCAGCAACTGGCATTCAGAAGGGCAGCGGCTGAAGAAGGAACAAAAAGGGTTTTCTTTTGATCCAACAGTTTGATCCAACTTTTAGATTTAGGGGAGCTAGTCTCAAACGTTTGTTGGGGGAGATATAGGTTTATTTGGGGGGATTTATTTGTCCTGTCTTCACGCTTTTTATGATGGAGGACCGCTGTAGTCACCCCCAACGACACCTTCTCAAGATGGAGGGTCAGGGAACAGCTGCAGTCGCCTGTGGTTCCTGCGCAATGTTTGCCATCTTGCCAAAGGTTGCAGGCAGCTTTACATGCAGCAATTGCATGTTGATTGCCCTCTTAAAAGACAAAGTCCAGCAACTGGAGGAACGTGTAGCTACGCTCCAAAGAATTAGAGAGCTGGAGCTCTTCTTGGAAGCAACAGAGCACACCGTCTCCACCAGGGAGGAGACAGGGGACTCCCCAGAGAAGGAGGCTAGTTCACCAACACAGGAGCCAGATATATGGAGAAACGTGACTCAAAGAAGTAGGAGGCCCAGGGTTCGCTCTGATTGTTTAGAAATACGCAATTGCTTTGAGGTCCTTTCCCCTAGCATGGAAGACGAAGAGCAGACTCCATTTGAGGATCTCTCCCTCATTACAGTCGATCAGGTATATGAAGACGAGCAGCAAAGGCAGTCCTCAGGGAATGTGCAGGCGACCTTGGAACGGACAGCTCATGGAAGAACCCCGACCAGACCTAAGAGGAGGCGTGTAGTGGTGATAGGGGATTCCCTACTGAGGGGAACAGAAGCAGTGATCTGTGGGCCTGACAAGATGTCTCGGGAAGTGTGCTGTCTCCCCGGGGCTAAGATCCAAGATGTAACTGAACGACTGCAAGGAATCATAAAACCCACTGACAAATACCCCTTCCTCTTGGTTCATGTGGGAACCAATGACACTGCAAGCAATAGCCTCCAGAAGATCAAAAGAGATTACGAGGCTCTGGGCAGGAAACTGAAGCAATTAAATGCACAAATTGTCATCTCATCTGTCCTCCCAGTTGAACGACGTGGCCCAGGGAGAGAGGGAAAAATAGTGGAAGTGAACAACTGGCTTCGCAAATGGTGTAAACAGGAACGGTTTGGATTCTTAGATCACGGAATGCAGTTTCTTGAAGATGGACTTCTGGCAAGCGATGGGCTGCACCTCACAACGGTTGGGAGGAATGTTTTTGCAAAAAATCTCAGAAACCTCATCAGGAGGGCTTTAAACTGACTAATGTGGGGGAGGGAGACAGTGCTCCTGAAGGTAGGAGTCTATCAATTGATGAAGATGATCATCCAAATGTCATAGACCGAATGGAGCAAACAGCACGCAGACCTAGTGGTGGGAGGAAAAAATCCTTAAATAAGAGACACGGGGGAATGATTAATGGACTTCAATGTCTGTACACTAATGCGCAAAGTATGGGAAATAAACAAGATGAGCTTGAGCTCTTGGTACAGCAAACTAAATATGACATAATAGGAATCACTGAAACCTGGTGGGATAAGTCCCACGATTGGAATGTAATAATGGAGGGATACAATCTATTTCAGAGAAACAGACCAGACAAGAAAGGAGGAGGAGTGGCATTATATGTCAGGGATGTGTATACCTGTGAAGAGATCCAAGATTTAGAACCTCAAAGCCAAAGTGAGAGCATTTGGGTCAAAATTAAGGGAGAGAAGAATAACAGTGACCTCATTGTGGGAGTTTACTATAGATCCCCAAGCCAAACGGAGGACATAGATGATGCCTTCCTGGAACAGATGGCCAAGCATGCAAAAGGAAGGGAGATAGTAGTAATGGGGGACTTCAATTACCCGGATATTTGTTGGATGTCAAACTCAGCCAAGAGCATAAGGTCAAACAGATTCCTCACTGGCCTTGCAGACAACTTCATTGTCCAGAAAGTGGGAGAAGCAACAAGAGGAACAGCCATTTTAGATCTGGTCCTAACCAATGTTGATGACCTGGTTAGTGGGGTAGAAGTGGAAGGATCATTAGGCGCGAGTGATCATGCTCTTCTGAAGTTTACTATACAGCGGAAAGGAGCAGCCAAGCATACTAGGACTCAATTTCTCGACTTTAAGAAAGCCGACTTCATAAAACTTAGGGAAGTGCTTGGTGAGATCCCATGGACAGTAATACTAAAAGGAAAGGGAGTTCATGATGGCTGGGAGTTTGTTAAGAGGGAGATAGTAAAAGCACAACTTCAGACAATACCAATGAGACGGAAACATGGAAGGTGCCTAAAGAAGCCAGGGTGGCTATCTAAAGAACTTTTAACTGAGTTAAGATTAAAAAAGGATGTGTACAAAAAATGGAAAAGGGGGGAAACCACCAAAGAGGAATTCAAACAAATAGCCAGCACGTGTAGACACAAAGTCAGAAAAGCTAAAGCACAGAATGAACTCAGGCTTGCTAGAGAGGTTAAAAGCAACAAAAAAGGCTTTTATGGGTATGTTCGTAGCAAAAGGAAGAACAAAGAAACAGTGGGGTCACTCAGAGGAGAAGATGGTGAAATGCAAACAGGGGACACAGAAAGGGCTGAACTCCTCAATGCCTTCTTTGCCTCAGTCTTCTCCGATAAAGAAAACAATGCCCGACCTGAAGAATTTGGAGCAAATGATTCAGCAGAGGAAACACAGCCCAGAATAACTAAGGAGATAGTACAAGAATACTTGGCTAGTCTAGATGTATTCAAGTCTCCAGGGCCAGATGAACTGCATCCAAGAGTATTAAAAGAACTGGCAGATGTGATTTCAGAACCACTGGCAGTCATCTTTGAGAATTCCTGGAGAACAGGCGAAGTCCCGGCAGACTGGAGGAGGGCAAATGTTGTCCCTATTTTCAAAAAGGGGAAAAGAGAGGACCCAAATAATTACCGCCCAGTCAGTCTGACATCAATACCAGGGAAGATTCTGGAGCAGATCATTAAGCAAACAGTCTGTGAGCACCTAGAAAGGAATGCTGTGATCACCAATAGTCAGCATGGATTTCTGAAAAATAAGTCATGTCAGACTAACCTGATCTCATTTTTTGACAGAATTACAAGCCTGGTAGATGAAGGGAACGCAGTGGATGTAGCCTACCTTGATTTCAGCAAGGCATTTGACAAGGTGCCCCATGATATTCTTGTAAAGAAGCTGGTAAAATGCGGTCTTGACTATGCTACCACTCAGTGGATTTGTAACTGGCTGACTGACCGAACCCAAAGGGTGCTCATCAATGGTACCTCTTCATCCTGGAGAAGAGTGACTAGTGGGGTGCCACAGGGTTCTGTCTTGGGCCCGGTCTTATTCAACATCTTTATCAACGACTTGGATGATGGACTTAAGGGCATCCTGATCAAATTTGCAGATGACACCAAACTGGGAGGGGTGGCTAACACCCCAGAGGACAGGATCACACTTCAAAACGACCTTGACAGATTAGAGAACTGGGCCAAAACAAACAAGATGAATTTTAACAGGGAGAAATGTAAAGTATTGCACTTGGGCAAAAAAAATGAGAGGCACAAATACAAGATGGGTGACACCTGGCTTGAGAGCACTACATGTGAAAAGGATCTAGGAGTCTTGGTTGACCACAAACTTGACATGAGCCAACAGTGTGACGCGGCAGCTAAAAAAGCCAATGCAATTCTGGGCTGCATCAATAGGAGTATAGCATCTAGATCAAGGGAAGTAATAGTGCCACTGTATTCTGCTCTGGTCAGACCTCACCTGGAGTACTGTGTCCAGTTCTGGGCACCACAGTTCAAGAAGGACATTGACAAACTGGAACGTGTCCAGAGGAGGGCAACCAAAATGGTCAAAGGCCTGGAAACGATGCCTTATGAGGAACGGCTAAGGGAGCTGGGCATGTTTAGCCTGGAGAAGAGGAGGTTAAGGGGTGATATGATAGCCATGTTCAAATATATAAAAGGATGTCACATAGAGGAGGGAGAAAGGTTGTTTTCTGCTGCTCCAGAGAAGCGGACACGGAGCAATGGATCCAAACTACAAGAAAGAAGATTCCACCTAAACATTAGGAAGAACTTCCTGACAGTAAGAGCTGTTCGACAGTGGAATTTGCTGCCAAGGAGTGTGGTGGAGTCTCCTTCTTTGGAGGTCTTTAAGCAGAGGCTTGACAACCATATGTCAGGAGTGCTCTGATGGTGTTTCCTGCTTGGCAGGGGGTTGGACTCGATGGCCCTTGTGGTCTCTTCCAACTCTATGATTCTGTGATTCTGTGAGAAGCATTGCTGCCTCTGACTTTGGAGGTAGAGCATAACCATCACATTGATAGTCTTCTTCATGAATTTGTCTAACCCTCCTTTAAAGCCATCAAGGGTGGTAGCCATCACTGCCTCCTATGGGAGCAAACAGCCACATGGTGGGGTAGAGAGGCTTGTGACCAAATCTCTCCCCCCCCCCCCTGGCAGCTTATCTTCCAGTTTATGTTTGTGTCTTGCTCGATGGTGTGATGTACAAGCATAACAGTTCCTTTCCTGTGCAGAAACTAGGGGCATGCAAGAGATATGTGGTAACCAGTAGCTTAGGAAGTTGCATGCAAAGTAGCTTGCCTTGACCATAAGCCAAAGCAAGGCTGAAAAAGACTCCAGTGATAAATTGCATGTCATATAGTATTTGTCAAAAAATAACAATTTATTACATGGACCTAGCCAACACTGATTTCATATATATTGGCGTGGGGGTGGGGGAGTTTAGATGTGGCTAGCATGAAAACCTACGGAAGCAGCTGTCTCCAGATTTCAGACTCCCAATTCCGACAGTCTCAAAACGAGAATCATATACAGGCCAATTTGTGATACAATGCAAGTCACTGGTCTCGAATCGGATTAGGGAGGGGCTATTGAGGCTATTAATATTACATTTATGAGAGCAACAGGGTGAATAAAAATGGACTCTTCTTGAAAAAAATTGTCCAGTCCTCTTCTGCACAGCCTAACCTGCCTCCCTCGGGGATTTCCCAAATGCACCAGAGAAATCAAGGATACACAGTGGGACACCCAAGTGGGGAAAAGGCTCTCCTCCTTACAGAGGGGAGGAGTTGTGGGCAGGAGCCGTTTCCCGCGTTGGCAGGGGGCGTTCCAGCCCCCTGCCCAGCTGACCTGGCTGCTGCACCACGCCCCCAGGCAGCCAACCAACCAGCTGGAGGCTTGGGGCAGAGTTTTGCTGTTCAAACGTGGCTGCAGCAGCACTTCCCTTTCATTCCGCTGCTGGTTTTCGTCAGATCCAATTTTATCCAATGCCTAAGCCAATACCTCTCACATGCTGTAATCAATAAAGTTGTGGCCATTTTTAGCCCATTAACCTAATATACCGTGTCCATGTCTCTTTCTTATCCCCAAGCGAGTGGCGGGTCCTTGAATCACAAACAAGGAGGAGAGAAATTCCATTGCAATAACATTAATTAATAACATGAATAACATTAATTTTTGATTCAGGTAGGTAGGCGTGTTGGTCTGACGCAGTTGAAATAAATATAAAAAATTAAAAAATTGTCCAGTAGCACCTTATAGACCAACTAAGTTTGTTCTGGTATAAACTTTTGTGTGCATGCACACTTCTTCAGATATTTTTTATTAATTCTTGAGCTAATTCAAGGGTGTAGTTGAATACCAACCTGGGTGGCATATATCAATTTATATTGGGGTAATTGAATTTTCTATGAATATGACAAAGGTGTTGATGGGCCAACTTGGAATCCACGATGTGGACGTTACCAAGGTGATGGGGTGTATTTGGGGTGACAGGAAAAGGTTGTCTGGAAGCAAAGGGTGCTGGGAAGAAGAAGCAGGAAGAAGAGCTGGGATCCATCTTGGGAAGGTTGACTGAAGGCTGCCTTCAGTGCTGTGGGGTACAAGTCCCTCTTGAAATGCCCATAATTGTAATATCTAGACTCCCGTCATGCAGATCAAAGGTGTACATAGCTTAATAAACCATATTTCTTAAAGCCACGACAGTCTCTGCTGCATCCTCAATTCTCCAAAGAAACACAGACCCTGTGTGGGTGCCTAGGACCCCATGGGCTTTTGCCACCGCTTGGCAGAGAGAGGGGCAGGCATTCAACTTTTGTAGCAATATTCATTCTATTGAGATCACAGTGGTTTGGAAAGATCTTGTACTTTTAAAAAGAAGGATAATGCAGGACATATGCAGAACAGGATGATGGACCTGGTAGGCCATTGGCCTGATCCAGCAGCTGCTTCTTACATTCCCCTTGGGCAGCAGAACGGTCTCCCCTTCTCTCTCTCCTCCTCTGCATAGCCTAACCTGCCCTAGGGATTTCCCAAATCCACCAGAGCAACATAGGCAACACAGTGGGACACCCAGGTAGGGAAAGCAAGCAGGAGAGAAATCCCATTGCATTAACATTAAGTCTTCTGCTGGCACAATGATGTAGTTGGGTACCCAATTGAATGGCATATATCAATTTATATTATGGCAATTGATTTACTATGTGTATTTTTCTCTTATAACTCTGTCTGTTTTTTTTTTAATTTTCTTCGATTAAAAATCAATAGAAAAGCAAAGAAATGTATCATGGCAAGTCCCAAGAATAGCTGTGGATCACTGTTTGGGGGGGGGCACCTTGTGGCTACCTCCTTCTGAATCAGAGGGACTGTACCTGCAAAAATCTTTGCAAAAGCTTTGGGACACTGTTTGGGGGAGGGGCATCTTGTGGCCACATTATGGAGTGCTTATTTCCAATGCTTTTTAATATCTACATGAATCCATTGGGAGAGGTCAATAGGAGTTTCGGAGTGAGGTGCCATCAGTATGCTGACAACACTCAGTTCTACTGTGCCACAACATCTGAATCCAGAGAGGCTGTACAGTACCTGGGCCATTGCCTGGAAGCAGTGGTGAAATGGATGAATAAAATCAAGCTGAGGTTGAAACCTGGCAAGATGGATGCACTGTGGGTAAGTAGTCCCTGTGTCCAAGAAATTGGTCCATTGCCTATCCTGGATGGGGTACCAGGCAGAGTTCAAGGTATTCCCATTAGCATACAAAGCCCTTAACAACTTGGGACCAGTTTACCTACAAGATCGCCTAACCTCCAGAGTCAGCCCACCCAGATTGGAGAAATGAAACAGACAGCACCCCCTACTGGCACCTCGCTTGCCCGACCACTGCCAGAGAAGCAAACCCAGGCAACTTCATGATTGTAATGGTGGATTTGTCAGCCTCTTAGTGCTTAGAAATGGAAATGGAATATTACAGAGAACTGCAGTGTCCTGTACCAATTTCAACAGTTTCCTTTTAGTGCACAATTCAAGAAACATTTGGCAACCAGCCAGTTAGCAAATAGTACGTGGAACAGCTTACTGTCTCAAGCATAAGTCATAGCAAATATAACAGATATTTTCAAAGTAAATCAATAAAAATGAATTAAAAGACAGTAACATTCTCAGTTAACTTTATTGCAATGTATCACATGGGTTTCTAGAGAAGGGTGATATCATTTCATTGCTGCTGAAGTAAATACAGCTCCATATCTGCTGGACCCACTGCCAGCCAACATGAAAAATACTGTTGTATTTTTCAAAACTGGAGAAGGTTTTGAGAAGAAAAGCCCTGTTGGATCTGGCTGAGGGTCCAAGTCAAAGTTCAGCATCCAGAAGTGGCACATTGGGTGGGCCAGAGCTGTGGGGCTGCCCTCCTGCTACTGCAGCCACTGGAGCTTACCTGAAGTAAGCATTATTATGTTCTGATGCAAAGATAGTACAAAATACCTGACACTTTTAAAAAGAAGGCAATGCAACCAGCACTCTCCAAAATTACCGAACCGTTGAGTCCCATTTACAATTGTGAGACTTCTGTCCTTAGAAGTATCAAGGATTTGCCTTACCACTGCGATCTCAATAGAATGAATATGGCACTTCAAGGAGAATCTCCAAGGAAAAATGGGAAAGATATTGTTAGGGCAATACTCTGAGCATCGGAAGTGTGGTTTAATCAGAACATAAGAATACCCCTGCTGGATCGTGCCCATGTCTCTTCTGTCCCAGGATCTTGTTCTCACAGCTGACAACCAGATACCTATGGGATGCCTGCAAGCAGGACCTGAGGGCAAAAACACTGGCCCCACCTGCTGTTTTCCCAGTAACTTGTATTCAGAAGAAAATGGCCTCAAACAATGGAAATCCAAGATGCTCACGCCATACATTCATGGCTTGTTTTCTCCTATCACCAAATCTTGTTTTCTCCATGCTTGTTTTCCACTTTGTGGTTTCCAAACAATTAAAGATAATAAGTGTGTTTGACGTATATAACGCATTTGTATTACTTTCTGGGACAACAATACCTCTTTTATTTTATGGCTTACATGCTGAACAAGTAAGGCTCCTTTGTTTTTCTTTGTACTAAAACAATTGCCTATGATCAAAAGAATCCCAACATTTCTAAAACTGTTTTGTTTGTACCTCATTTCTTGTGACCTGCAACAGCAATGTCATCATCACACCAGAAGGCCGTATTTCTTAAGGAACCGGTTGCCAAATGTTTATTGCATACACGTGGAATGTGCATTGAAAGGGAAACCATTAAAATTGGTACAAGACATTGCAGTCCTCTGCAATCACATTTGCATGTGTAAATATTTCTCAAAAATTGGGAGATTTCATCATCAAGGCTGCAGAAACTTCCATAAATACATGGAAGAGATACGAGACCTCATCCATAACCAGTGGAATCTGAAAAGCGTCTACTGCTTGGAAAAGCACTAAGAGGCCAACAGATCCAAACCCACCAGCAAAATCATGAAGCCAGGCAGCTTTCTCCTCCTCACTCTGATGGTCTTCTTTTTGTACTCAGGTGAGTCATATTTCATATTGCAAAATTTCTCTTTCTTGGAGAGGTGTAGGGACCAAAGAATCCATGGACTATTCATGTCTTCAGATGAGTGTAGGGAGGCTCCACCTGTGTTGACTAAATCCAGTTAAAATCTCCTTGCAAACCATTGGGTTTGCTGGTTTAAACCTTACGGAAGGAGGGGACATTGTTGTTAAGCATAGGGACCCTGGGGGCAGGGACACACATCTCCCCAAAACACATACACACTTGAGCCTTCCCACATTCTTTTGGGCACTGAAACATGTCTGTTCTCAAGGTTCCTCATATATGAAATGAAACATGCCAGAAAGAACCAGAATGAATGTCTTGCTATGTTAAATTTACTCTATCAAATAAAGATGCTGTACATCAGGGCTCTACATTGCACACAGCGCCCACCACTTTTCACACAATAGGAGCCTTTTTGAAAACGGAGGCTTGAAATATTAATGCCCCCTGAAGCTACCATGTACCCTCTTTTCTTCATGGTCGCCTCGTGGCACTTGTGACATAAAAAGTGGACCTAGCCATGATTCTAAACATGCAAAGCACCACAGCCAGGCATTCAAGGGAAATCAACAGAACTGGGTCCCAGTTAGATATGGACTAAACCAGTATATACAGTTATTTGTATTTAGTGTAGTTAACAGACTGAACCATTTCCCATTGATTTGATTGTCTTCCTATCCATGCTCAGTGACATTTAAAGGAAATTGCATATTGCCAAGGCACTTTTAGGATAACATAGGATGTACAAGATACAATGCATCCCACTTTTCGGTTACTAGAAATAAATGTTATCAAATAGACTATTATGCAGCATAT
The DNA here is from genome assembly GCF_027172205.1 of Podarcis raffonei. Lineage (NCBI taxonomy): Eukaryota > Metazoa > Chordata > Lepidosauria > Squamata > Lacertidae > Podarcis > Podarcis raffonei. The sequence goes on from NC_070603.1 coordinate 68,249,853, forward strand.
GGATTTGCTAAATCATTTTCACATTATCTGTGTTTTGCATCTAGATGTTGTTGTGAAAGCAACATGGGAAGCGGTAAGTGGGAAATCATTTATTATGATAGAACATGGAAGTAGCATGGAGTTAAGATAAGTGAATTTATACTTCTTTTGGAATTTTAAAATATTCTCTCTCTGTGTGTGTATGTGTGTGTCAATTTTTAAAATAGAATTTAAAATACAGGGAACAAAAACACATCGACACAAATATAACATACAAGAGCTGGGTTTTTCCCAGGATTTCACATCTCTAATCCCACCCCTTTAAAAAATAAATAAAAAAGTTGGTGGTATTATTATTAGTTCCAGTTGCTACCCACAATTTATAAGAGAGTCTCAGCTTGTGTTCTGTAGTAGCCTACTGGGGTTATTCAGTTATTACTAGGCAGACCGCCCAACTTGCAGGCATATTATTTGGCCACTGTCTTAAGAATCCAGGCACTCACTGTGTGTTTTTTTAAAGTATTTTTTTGCAAAAACAACTGTTAAATGTGTCTAGCATGAAACCCCTAGAGCTGCTCACTCGCAATTTGGCAAGATTAATCTCTGAGGGGACTACCATGTCTGCAAATTTTGTTTCACAGCATGAAAAAATTTGTACCTGTTCTAACCCTGCAATATTTTAAACTTTAAGGTGTCTTGCATAAAATCCCTGGCACTGACGATCTAAAATTTGACAGGTGTAAGCGCCCACAATGGGTAGTCCAAAGGTTAAGCGGGGAGGACCTTTAAAACTGTTGTGTCCTTCGTCTTCAGAAATATTGCAAAGGGTATCCAAACCCAATATGCACCATGGAGTACCAGGCCCACTGCGGTTCTGATGGCAAGACCTATGGCAACAAGTGTCTCTTCTGCAATGAATATATGTGAGTATATCATGGAATCATAGAGTTGGAAGGGACCCTGAGAGTCATGTAGTCCAACCTCATGCAGTGCATGACATCTGACATCTTTGTTGGAAGTTAAAAAGTACATGATTATATTTGCAATAAGCATGGTGAGATGTAAATAAAAAAACGGAAAAGAAAAAGAGAATCAGCACCCATGTAGAAGGAAAGTCAAGCAGGGGGACACCCCTCCCCTGGGAAGTGCAGGAATCATTTTGCAGAATGTCAGGTTCTAAGCCATGGCCCTGAGTTTTGTGTTGCTTATGAGGCCCAACGGAACATGGTGAGCAGAGCTAATCTGTAGGTAGCCCTGAATTTGAAAATGGAGTGGATTGAAAATGGAGTGGATTCACATGCACCACTCTCCTGACACTCTTATTGCTCCTGCTAAGAGTGATGTGGGGGGCAGGGGAAATATGCCCAGAAGGGCTCTATCGCCATCCCACCAGGCCAGACACAATGCAAAAGGTAGTAGGGTTGGCCCAGAAGAAAAATAACCAAAAAACCCATCAGGGAATTAGGGGATAAAGGTAAAGGGACCCCTTGTGATATGTATGTTTATAATGTGTGAAAAAGTTAATAAATATCTTATATATATATAAAAAAGGTAAAGGGACCCCTGACCATTAGGTCCAGTTGGGACCGACTCTGGGGTTGCAGCATTCATTTTGCTTTATTGGCCGAGGGAGCCGGCGTACAGCTTCTGGGTCATGTGGCCAGCATGACTAAGCCACTTTTGGTGAACCAGTGCAGTGCATGGAAACGCCGTTTACTTTCCCGCCGGAGCAGTACCTATTTATCTACTTGCACTGTGACGTGCTTTTGAACTGCTAGGTTGGCAGGAGCTCGGACCAAGCAACGGGAGCTCACCCCATCGCGGGGATTTGAACCGCCGACCTTCTGATCGGCAAGTCCTAGGCTCTGTGGTTTAACCCACAGCGCCACCCACGTCCCACAATTAGGGGATAGTAAGAACATTATTATGAAGGCCTACATTACAAAGGCCTACACTAGGTGTTTCCTTAATGTGGATCTTGGAACTGCTCTAGGTAAAAGTCTGAACATTTGCTCCTAGAGAAATTTGACACAGATGTACGATGAAGGCGGGAGAAGGGGGATCTTCTACAAATGGTAGACCTGAAAAGAATATTGTTCTCTCTTGCTCTATATTGGCTAGGTTGACAGGAAGCTGTTTTCCAGGGTCTCAGACAGGATTCCTCCTCAGCCCTTTCCCATCCCAAAGACAAAGAGCAATGATGGCATAAGCTTTCCCACCTATATAGTATTTCTCTTTAAGGAGTTATAATGAAAGCTTCATCTTATGAATTCTCATATTTATTTACTTCTTTTTTTCTCATCAGCGAAAGTGGAAGAAATTTGAAACTGAAATACTATGGAGAATGCAAAAAAGCTTAAGATGCACATGACTATGAAACATCTACAAAAGAAGTCCCATTTCTCTTTAAGCTTCACTCATTGCATCACCACCAAAAAATCCATTCTTCTCTTTGCTTATCCCCTGTGAGCCAGTGAATATCTCGCAACATCTTAATTCGGTTTATCAATAAATAAGCTCAGCAACATTATCAAACTCTCCATACATTTATTTGTGTATTATCTATTCTTAAAAATATTATATGATTTGGGCAAGAGATTGGTCTTGAAGTTTGTTACTAATAACGCACAATCAGGGAACTGAGTCAAACAATCAGGAGAATCTTCTCCCTTTCGAGTATGACATTTCTGAGTCCTGGCAATTGAGTTCTGCAGAGTAAAAAAACAAACAAACAAACAAAAAACCTGTAGAACACCAGGTGATTAGTTAGACACTGAGGCTAGAACCCATCCCCCTGCCATGATACATTTCTTTTCTTTTCTATTGATTTATTTTTCTTTTTCTATTGAGAAATAAGAGAAAAGTACACATTGAAAATTCAGTTGCCATCATATGATTGATATAGGCCATTCAAGTGGGTACCCAGGTATATCATTGCACCAGTGCAAGAATTAATGTTAATGCAATGGGATTTCTCTCCTCCTTGCTTTCCCCACCTGGGTGTCCCATTGTGTTGCCTATGTTACTCTGCTGGATTTGAGGAATCCCCAGGGCAGGTTAGTTTATGCAGAGGAGGAGAAAGCGAGAAGGGGAGACTTCTGCTGCACAAGGAGAACGTAAGAAGCAGCTGCTGGATCAGACCCATCACCCACCAGGTCCATCATCCTGTTCTGCATATGCCCATCTCTGAGAGGCAGCAGCCACCTTGTTTTAGTAAGGGAGAAAAGCAGAAGAGCTCCTCAATTTCACAGGTATTGTTCCACAAGCAGAGAAAATAGAGAGAAAAGGTCTTTCAGCCTTTTCTACTGGAGGACTAGGAGAAGAATGGAGAGAAAGCATTGGAAGGCAACTCAACTGCTCATCAGAATATCCGCTTTTGTTAGGAAAGGCTGGAAGTACCCCCATGCTGTGCAAACTTCAAAAAAGGTGTCAGGTTTCAATCCTATTCACTCTTCCTTGAAAGCGAGTTCTTACTTCTGCCCCTTACCTCTGAGGGGCAAAGTGGGGCATGGCTCAGGCAAGATTTGGAACCCTCCAAACTCTCCAAGCCCAAGGTCCAGTCTTCGCCTGTCAACCACAATAATGCCAATGCATTTTTAACAACTGAGGGCTAGTGCGCATCTCCTTTGCTTAGTCAGTCATAAAAAGCACTGGCAGCAGATTCCTGCCCTGTCTCCAAGGAGAGGAAACAGTTGAAAAAAGGCCCAATCAACTATCTCACATAGAAAGGGCTATGGAGGGTGAGAGGGAAGATTCTAATCCTCTTGTGCTGCTGTTTTTTCTCTCAGGCGCCATGTCTCCATCGAGCAAGACACAAACATAAACTGGGAGATAAGCTGGCAGTGGTTTGGTTACTAGCCTCTCTGCTTCACTGTGTGGCTGTTTGATCTTTTCCACCGCACACATCTTCTCTTCCTGTCATGCATGTGATTGTGTGTATGTGTAAGAGATGGAGAGAAGGGAGATAGAGAAGATAGCCAGGTCCAGGAGCTCAGACCCTCCAAGTGTCCCTATTTTCCAGGGATGTCCCTGATTTAGAGAAGCTGTTCCGGTTTCTGATTTGATCCCACAATGTCCCACTTTCCCGGGGGCCACCAGGTGGCGCATTGGAAGATGGCCGACAATAACATCTATCCGACCCACGAGAGGTAATTAAGAGGCTGCTATGGGAAGTATGCAGTCTTCCTACCCCCCCCAAGGATATGGGGGGGATGCCTTGCCAGCGGTGGTCACAATGCACCCCCCGATTCGAAAGATGGGGGTGAGGAACACTTGGCACAACCCCTCTGTGAAGTTGGCTCTTCCTGAAGCCGACTCCAGTCAGCGCCCCGGTTTGCTTCAGCTCGGGAAAATAATTGGAAATATATAATTGGAAAAGAAGCTGAAGCACATACATCAAACAAAGTTCGAGAGATAAGGCTGCTGATTAATGCATCTCTGTGATTGGAGCGACGGGAGGAGACAAATAAATCAAGCGATGAACCACCATTACAAGACTGGTACGTGCGGAGTGAAAAAAGAGGGGGGTGGTGGAGGAAAAAACTTTTATTTTCTTTGCCTATGTGAGTATTTATAAACCTCCACCCCAAAGAGACGAATCATTGCCTTTTACTAATCGCAAGCAAGAATTTAAGAGCTGTGTGGAGTGAATTATTGGTTGAAGAGAGGACTGGTAAATATTGGAGAGCGGAGGAAAAATTCTACGATGCAGTTTTTAATGGCGTTTTGCTAAGACAGGCTTGTCGAAGAAAAGCGAGGGGAGGAGGAATGTGAATGATGGATTGAAATGTGATAACCTGGCAGAGCCCCTTTGTGAAATACGTGGCAAGCTTGGGAAAATTAATAGGACAGACCGGGGATAAATTTTTGAAGAAGGGGAGGAATGGCGGCTGTCCTTATGAGATATGACTTTTGGACTGTGCAAAACCCACGCAGATGTTGTTTGTTTCTAAACTGCTTGTGAAGACTATCAGAGATTGCAAAAAAAGGAATATATGATAACAACAAGAAGACGAAGAAAGTAATAAAGAGACTATCTGGACAGATCTGGATAGAACTGTTTGATAAAAGCAGGAACAGAAGTGATGTTTTGATCCTCGTTCAGAGCTTGATGTATGGGTACCCCCAATAAATTTAAAAATTTGGCTGTATAACTTGGAATTATGATTTGGAAATAATGTGATTGGATTGGCCTGCTAATAAAAATTATGTTTAAAAAACAACAACAGAATGTCCCACTTTCCCTTAGGATGTCCCTATTTTCATGAGAGAAATGTTGGAGGGTATGAGACCTACCAGCTGCCCTTGGAGAGAATTGAGGGTGGGTGGAGGGGAGCTAATTTTGACGGTATGTATAGAATTGGCAAGCTATCCCATTCAATTTTTTCTAACCAAATTGAATTTATGAACCTAAGTTAATTAGCTTCAGTGGATTCAACTAACATTGAACCCCACCCAGTTGAGCCAGAATACATTGTGTTGATAATGATAAGGGGTGTGGGGTGCAGAGCTAATTAGAATCACAGAATCGTAGAATTGTAAAATTGGAATGGACCCCAGGGTCATCTAGTCCAACCCCCTGCAATGCAGGAATCTCAGCTACAGCATCCACAACAGATAGCCATCTAACTTCTGCTTAAAAACCTCCAAGGATGGAGAGTCTGTCACCTTCCATTGGAGTTATTTCTACTGTCGAACAGCTCTTACTGTAAGAAAGTTCTTCCTGATGTTTAGTCAGAATCTCCTTTCTTGTAACTTGAAACCATTGGTTCAAGTCCTACCCTCCAGACAGGAGAAAACAAGCTTGCTCCCTCCTCCATGTGACAGCCCTTGAGACATTTAAAGATGACTATCATATCTCTTCTCAGTCTCCTCTTTTCCAGGCTAAACAGGCCCAACTCCTTCATCCGTTCCTCATAAGGCTAGTTCCCAGACTCTTGGTCATCATGGTTGCCCTCCTCTGCACACAGGAAGGAGATGAGGCAGGATTCACGCTTCACGATTGTAGGTGTGATCCCTGAGTTCTGATGTTGGAATCTATGCTCCTAATGATAAAAAATCGATCTTTTACTCAACATTGGGAGATAAGTTGTTAGAATTGATGGACCAACACCTGATACTGATGGGAGATTTCAACGGCATGATCTTGGATAGATCAACAAGGAAAAAAGAAACGAACGAAGGCAAACTACCTAAAACTTTTTTTGAATTGGTGGATAATATGGGACTAATTGACATATGGAGATTCAAAAATCCTACAACAAAACAGTTCACCTTTTTCTCAAACCCAAACCAGAGTTGGGGAAGAATAGATCACATCTGGATCTCGAAAGAATTAATTATGAGAGCTAATAAAGCGGAAATTCTTCCACAAACACTATCTGATCACAATTCGGTGTACATGGAGTTAAGAGGAAAAGACCCCGCAACCTTCAGATGGAGAATGAATGAGAACTTGTTCAATGACCAGAAGATAATAAACAGGGCGAAATAAACAATTGAGGAATACTTTAAATACAACTTGAATAAAGGAACACCCATAGAAATAGTCTGGGACGCAAGTAAAGCGGTTATGAGGGGGTTTTTAATTCAGAAAAACAGTCACTTAAGAAAGGGAAGAGAGAAAAAGAAAGAAGAAATCTTGATACATCTCATGGAGAGTGAGAGACAGTTAACATCTAAACCAGAAGATGAAACAATAAAACAAAACATAAAGATGCTACAGGCCCAATTTTCCATGGTGGTGAATCAAGAAGTAGAATGGAGAATTAAAATGATGAGGCAAAAATTTTTTGAATCAGCTACCAAAATTGGGAAGTATTTGGCTTGGCAATTAAAGGAAAGGAAAAAACAAAATATAATAGGTAGAATAAGGGATGGAGAAAAGATAGTGGAAGACCCCAAAGAGATAAGAAAGATGTTTCAGAAATACTATAAAGAATTATATAAAAATGAGAAAGAGACAGTAGTAGTAGTAGTAGTAGTAGTAGTAGTAGTAGTAATAATAATAATAATAATAATAATTTATTATTTATACCCCGCCCATCTGGCTGGGCCTCCCCAGCCGCTCTGGGCGGCTTCCATAGAAACCAAAAATACAGTAAAATATCACACGTTAAAAACTTCCCTGAACAGGGCTGCCTTAAGATGTCTTCTGAATGTCAGGTAGTTGTTTATCACTTTGTCATCTGCTCGGTAGTGGTGGGCGCCACTACCGAGAAGGCCCTCTGCCTGGTTCCCTGTAGCTTTGCTTCTCGCAATGAGGGAACCGCCAGAAGGCCCTCGGCGCTGGACCTCAGCGTCCGGGCAGAACGATGGGGTGGAGACGCTCCTTCAGGTATACTGGACCGAGGCCGTTTAGGGCTTTAAAGGTCAGCACCAACACTTTGAATTGTGCTCAGAAATGTACTGGGAGCCAATGTAGGTCTTTCAAGACCGGTGTTATATGGTCTCGGCAGCCGCCCCCAGTCACCAGTCTAGCTGCCGCATTCTGGATTAGTTGTAGTTTCCGAGTCACCTTCAAAGGTAGCCCCATGTAGAGTGCATTGCAGTAGTCCAAGCGGGAGATAACCAGAGCATGCACCACTCTGGCGAGACAGTCCGCAGGCAGATAGGGTCTCAGCCTACGTACCAGATGGAGCTGGTAAACAGCTGCCCTGGACACAGATTTGACCTGTGCCTCCATGGACAGCTGTGAGTCCAAAATGACTCCCAGGCTGCGCACCTGGTCCTTCAGGGGCACAGTTACCCCATTCAGGACCAGGGAATCCTCCACACCTGCCCACCTCCTGTCCCCCCAAAACAGTACTTCTGTCTTGTCAGGATTCAACCTCAATCTGTTAGCCACCATCCATCCTCCAACCGCCTCCAGACACTCACACAGGACCTTCACCGCCTTCACTGGTTCTGATTTAAAAGAGAGGTAGAGCTGGGTATCATCTGCATACTGATGAACACCCAGCCCAAACCTCCTGATGATCTCTCCCAGCGGCTGCATGTAAATGTTGAAAAGCATGGGGGAGAGGACAGAACCCTGAGGCACCCCACAAGTGAGAGCCCAGGGGTCTGAACACTCATCCCCCCACCACCACTTTCTGAACACGGCCCAGGAGGAAGGAGCGGAACCACTGTATGACAGTGCCCCCAGCTCCCAGCCCCTCAAGACGGTCCAGAAGGATGTTATGGTTGATGGTATCAAACGCCACTGAGAGATCCAGCAGAACTAGGAAACAGCTCTCACCTTTGTCCCTAGCCCGCTGGAGATCATCAACCAGTGCGATCAAGGCAGTTTCAGTCCCATGATGAGGCCTGAATCCCGACTGGAAGGGATCCAAAGGGTCCGCTTCTTCCAGGCGTGCCTGGAGTTGTTCAGCAACCGCTCGCTCAATCACCTTGCCCAACAATGGAAGATTTGAGACTGGGCGATAGTTGGCCATCGTGGCCCCATCTAAAGATGGTTTTTTAAGAAGCGGTTTAATAACCGCCTCTTTCAGTGGGTCTGGGAAGGCTCCCTCACGGAGGGAAGAAGAAGAAGAAGAGTTTGGATTTGATATCCCGCCTTTCACTCCCTTTAAGGAGTCTCAAAGCGGCTAACATTCTCCTTTCCCTTCCCCCCCCCACAACAAACACTCTGTGAGGTGAGTGGGGCTGAGAGACTTCAGAGAAGTGTGACTGACCCAAGGTCACCCAGCAGCTGCATGTGGAGGAGCGGAGACGCGAACCCGGTTCCCCAGATTACGTGACTACCGCTCTTAACCACTACACCATACTGGCTCTCAATCCCATGTATACTCAGAAGTAAGTACTATTCAATTCAGTGGAATTTACTCCCAGGTAAGTGGGGTGAAGCATTCACCACCCCACGAAGCCCATCACCCAGTCCTTCCCGGCTAGCTTTTATAAGCTTTTATAAGCCAGGATGGGCAAGGATCCAGGAGACAGGTGGTTGGTTTCACTCATCCAAGCAGCCTGTCCACATCCTCGGAGACAGATAATAGAATAGAAGAATATTTGGAAAAATATCAACTGCAACAGATTACGGAAGATGAAAGAGAACAATTAAACCAGACAATTACAGAACAAGAAATTCAGAAAACAATAAAAAAAATGAAAATGGGAAAGGCTCCGGGGCCAGATGGCATTTCATCTAAATATTATAAAACACTATGTGATCAAATAGTTCCAGTGTTATGCGAGGTCATGAATAACATCTTAAAAGAAGGAAAAATCCCAGCCACATGGAAGGAAGCCTACATTACCCTGATCCCCAAAAAAGATGCAGATGGCTTAGAAGTTAAAAACTACAGACCCATCTCTTTATTAAATAACGACTACAAAATATTTGCTGATGTATTGGCGGAAAGATTAAAAAGACTTTTAAATGGGAAAATTTACAAAGATCAAGCAGGCTTTCTTCCGGGAAGACAATTGAAAGACAATGTAAGAAGTGTCATAGACATTATTGAATATTTAGAGAATAGGATAGACAAGCAAGCGGCATTGATATTTATTGATGCCGAAAAAGCATTCGATAACATCTCCTGGAGATTAATGAAAGAAAATCGAAAAGCAATGGGAGTTGGAGAAGGGTTTGGAAAAGGAATTGAAACCATATATCAAGATCAAAAAGCCAAACTTATAATAAATAGCAATATATCGGAACCTTTTGATATCGCTAAAGGGACTAGACAGGGATGCCCCCTGTCTCCCCTGTTATTCATAACAGTATTAGAGGTTTTTAATAAGAGGCTAAGAGAAGCATCAGAAGTTAAAGGGATCAAGGTAGGAAGTAAAGAGTACAAAATTAAAGCATTTGCGGATGATCTAGTGTTAACACTTTCTCTGTGCTTGTTTTCCACTTCTGGGGTTTTCAAATAATTAAAGATAATAAGTGTGTTTGATGTATATAACATGTTTGTATTGCTTTCTTGGACAACCTTTACAATACCTGTTTTATTTTATAGCTTACATGTTGAACCAGTAAGGCTCGTTCCATAGGTTTTCATGATAGTCATATCTAAACTCCCCACCCCCGGAAAATATATATTTATCTGAAATCAGTGTTGGCTAGGAGTACATGTAATAAATTGTTATCTTTTGACAAATACTATATGACATGCAATTTGTCACTGGAGCCTTTTTTCAGCCTTGCTTTGGCTTATGGTCAAGACAAGCTACTTTGCATGCAACTTCCTAAGCTACTGGTTACGACATATCTCTTGCATGTCCCTAGTTTCTGCACAGGAAGGGAACTGTTATGCATGCTACATCACATTGCTGCCTTCTGTAATGTCCTATTTCCACATGTAAATATTTATTATATGGACTTCTAGCCAATAGAGATTTATCACACACACACACACACACACACACACACACACACACACACATATATTTCGGGGGTGGGGAGTTTAGATGTGGCTAGCATGAAAACCTATGGAAGCAGATGTCTGCAATTTGGTAATGCAATTTCTTCTGAAGGGGCCACAGTGTCTCCTGATTTCAGACTCCCAATTCCTACATTCTGAAAACGAGAATCATATACAGGCCAATTTTTGATACAATGCAAGTCACTGATCTCGAATTGGATGAGGGAGGGGCATCCTATTGGGAAGACCCAGTTTTCTGAGTGCATGTTCTGGAAGTTGGGCAATAGGGGCAGTACAGGATTCCTTTTGGTGTACCGACTTCCCCACTGCACCAAGGATTCCCTGGCCAAGCTGCTTCAGGTCGTGGCAGATGTCTTCCTGGAGACACCTAGTTTGGTTGTCCTAGGCAGAGGCGGAGCTAGCTGCTCTGGCATCCGTAGCGGCGCACATGCTGTGCACCCAGGGGCGGGGCCAGCACCCAGGGGGCGGGGTGAGCATCCCAGGCCAATTTATATACAGGCCAATTTGTGATACAATGCAAGTCTCTGGTTTTGAATCAGATTAGGGGGGGCTACTGAGGCTATTAATATTACATTTATGGGAGCAATAGGATGAATAAAAACGGACTCTTCTTGGGAAAAAATTGTCCAGTCCTCTTCTGCACAGCCTAACCTGCCTCCCTCGGGGATTTCCCAAATCCACCAGAGATATCAAGGATACACAGTGGGACCTCCAAGTGGGGAAAACAAGGAGGAGAGAAATCCCATTGCAATGACATTAATTCTTGAGCTAGTGCAAGGATGTAGCTGAATACCAACTTGGGTGGCATATATCAATTCATATGGTGGTAATTGGATTTTCTATGTGTACTTTTATTTCTCTGCTTCTCTTTCTCATTTTCTTCCATTAAAAATCAATAGAAAAGAAAAGTATCATGGCAGGGTAATGGGTTCTAGCCTCAATGTCTAACTAATCACCTGGCTGTCAACAGGTGGTTTGGGGTTTTCTTAATCTGCAGCAATCCATTGTCTGCAGTCAGAAGTGTTACAGTCCAGAGGGAGTAGATTAGGCTGATTGTTTAAAACTCAGTTCCTTAATTGTGTGTTATGTACTAATTCTTGCACTAGTGCAAGGATGTAGCTGAATACTAACTTGGATGACATATATAAATTCTATTCTTAATATGTTTAAGAATAGATAACACACAAGTAAATGTATGGGGAGTTTGATAATGTTGCTGAGCTTATTTATTGATGAACTGAATTAAGATGTTGCGAAGTATTCACTGGCTCACAGAGCATAACCAAAGAGAATAATGGAATTTTTTTGGGGGGGTGATGCAATGAGTGAAGCTTGAAGAGGAATGGGACTTCTTCTGCAGATGTTCCATAGTCTTGTGCATCTTAAACTTTTCTGCATTCTCCAAAGTGCATTAGTATCAGCTTTCTTTTCTTTATTCTGATGAGAAAAAAGAAGTAAATAAATATGAGAATTCATAACATGTAAGTTTCCTTATAACTCATTAAAGATAAATACTATATAGGTGGGAAAACTAAGTTCATCATTGCCCTAAGTCCTGGGGAGGGAAAGGGCTATGGAAGAATTATGTCTGAGTCCCTGGAGAGCTTCTGCCATTTGCCTAGACAATATCGAACAAGATGGACCAGTGTTCCTTTCAGCTCCACCGCTTGGTGGAAGATCCGTCTTCTCCACCCTTCATTGTTGATCTGTGTCACAGAACATAGAACCGATTTGGGCATCTTTCCCCTGCCCTCTCCTCCCACAGGATCCCACTTAGCAGCAGCAACAACAGTACTGTCAGGAGGGTGGTGCATGTGAATCCATTTGAGTTTAAAATTCAAGGCAGTCTACAGATTAGCTCTGCTCACCATGTTCATTTGGGCCTCATATGCAACACATAACCCACATTGTGCAAAAAAAAATTCCTGCATTGCAGGGGTTTGAACTAGATGATCCTTGTGGTCCCTTCCGACTCTACAATTCTATGGTTCTCTCCATTCTGAAGGAAATCAGCCCTGAGTGCTCACTGGAAGGACAGATCGTGAAGCTGAGGCTCCAATACTTTGGCCACCTCATGAGAAGAGAAGACTCCCTGGAAAAGACCCTGATGCTGGGAAAGATGGAGGGCACAAGGAGAAGGGGACGACAGAGGACGAGATGGTTGGACAGTGTTCTCGAAGCTACAAACATGAGTTTGACCAAACTGTGGGAGGCAGTGGAAGAAGGGAGTGCCTGGTGTGCTTGGTCTATGGGGTCACAAAGAGTTGGACACGACTAAACGACAACAAAATGATATACTCACATATATTCATTGCAGAAGTGACACCGGTTGCTATAGGTCTTGCCATCAGAACCACAGTGGGCACGATACTCCTCAGTGCATATGACTTTTGGGTACCCTTGGCAATATTTCTGAAGAAAAAGGACACAGCACTTATTAAGGGCTCCTCCCCCCTTAACCTCTGGACTGCAAGGCCTTTCTTACTATGACTTGCCTAATAATGAAGCACAGATAACAAATACACCAAGTGTTAATTTAAGATATACATTCAAGCACAGGAAAAGCTGGTTTATCATCCTGCCAAGCAGTGAATTGCGTGATAATGTTGTTCCATATTCAACCCAAGTTACCACTTCTTCCAAAGACAGGTTGATGCTCCCAGACATGACATGTGTGTGTGTGTGTGTGTGTGTGTGTGTGTGTGTGTGTGATTCCTGTATTCAGTTCGTAGGAAGAGAATTTCAGCTCTGTTTTGCTTTAGTTAGCATTGCTCTTCCCAACTATTAACAGGCTGGAAAGGGCCAGAAAGGTACACCACAAGAGCCAGTGTGGTGTAGTGGTTAAGAGCGGTAGTCACCTAATCTGGGGAACCGGGTTCGTGTCTCCGCTCCTCCACATGCAGCTGCTGGGTGACCTTGGGCCAGTCACACTTCTTTGAAGTCTCTCAGCCCCACTTACCTCACAGAGTGTTTGTTGTGGGGGACGAAGGGAAAGGAGATTGTTAGCCGCTTTGAGACTCCTGAAGGGGAGTGAAAGGCGGGATATCAAATCCAAACTCTTCTTCTTCTTCTTCCCATCTGAGGCTCTTCCAGCTCTTGGCAGTCAGGAGGAAAGCTGGGAACGTGGATTATTTTTTGCCATTTAGACTGTGCCAGCTCCACACAGCAGAGAAGGCCAGTGTTTAGGAGCCTTGGGGATTTACTTCCAACCTTGTTGTCAGCATGTGTACTGACTGTGTGATGGCCTGGGATTCGAATTTGAATGCTGAACCTGAGGAATCCCAGCCTGCACAGGATTCCCCGCTTCCAGAACCAGCTGAGCTGGGGCATGAGCCTGAAGGGTCCTCACTTGTGCTGGATCCTCAGGTGCAGGCACCAGCTGAGTCTGCTCTGGCTCCTGAGGGGATGGAGGACCCATTGCCTGCAGGTGCTCCACCCTCAGCCCCGTCAGAGGAAGCTGAGGTTGCCTCTGGGTCCGGTAACCCTCCAGCCTCTCCTGAGCTGCAGAGGCTCAGGGCAGAGAGGCGGAGGGAACTAAGTTCCCTCAGGAGGAGTGCTCGCCTCCAGGCCAGGGGAGGCAAGTCACCTGTGGATTGGGGCCACCCTATGCCTTGGGGGAGATAAAAGCCAGCCAGCCCCAGTCCCAAGTTGCAGGAGCAACATCGTTGGTTGTCAGTAGCAGCCTGATCCCTGCCCTGCTTCCCTGCCGGAGCTCCTGACCTCACCCGACGCCCTGCCCTGCAACCAGCTTCGACTTCTATGGACTGCCTTCATTTTGCACCATTGACCTCGGACTGGACTCGGACCTCACCTCTCGGTTAGCCCCCAGGACCAGCACAGACAGTGTGTGTGCTTTCCTCATGTGGAAATTGCAACCTTCAACATCCTCCCTTTATTTGTACCTCCAGCTGGCACCAATCAAGCCTAGAGTGCCGCTCGCACACACTAAACAAAATTCTGGAACCCTTTTTAAAGCTTCAAGGAACTTTTATTTGTTTCTTAAAGAATATTTTCCTAACGCTATCATAATATTTGGCACTTACCGCTTCCCATGATGCTTTAACAGCAACATCTAGAAGCAAAAGACAGAAAATGTAAAGTTATAAAGAAAATCCGTATATTGAATAACAGTTCATATTAGAACAGTTATTTCTAGGAACAAAAAATGAGCATTGTATCTTCTACATCCCTAGCCGGAATTAAGACTGCTGGAAGAAATATCAACAACCTCAGATATGCTGATGACACAACCTTGATGGCAGAAAGTGAGGAGGAATTAAAGAACCTTTTATTGAGGGTGAAAGAGGAGAGCGCAAAATATGGTCTGAAGCTCAACATAAAAAAAACGAAGATCATGGCCACTGGTCCCATCACCTCCTGGCAAATAGAAGGGGAAGAAATGGAGGCAGTGAGAGATTTTACTTTCTTGGGCTCCATGATCACTGCAGATGGTGACAGCAGTCACGAAATTAAAAGACGCCTGCTTCTTGGGAGAAAAGCAATGACAAACCTAGACAGCATCTTAAAAAGTAGAGACATCACCCTGCCAACAAAGGTCCGTATAGTAAAAGCTATGGTTTTCCCAGTAGTGATGTATGGAAGTGAGAGCTAGACCATAAAGAAGGCTGATTGCCGAAGAATTGATGCTTTTGAATTATGGTGCTGGAGGAGACTCTTGAGAGTCCCATGGACTGCAAGAAGATCAAACCTATCCATTCTTAAGGAAATCAGCCCTGAGTGCTCACTGGAAGGACAGATCGTGAAGCTGAGGCTCCAATACTTTGGCCACCTCATGAGAAGAGAAGACTCCCTGGAAAAGACCCTGATGTTGGGAAAGATGGAGGGCACAAGGAGAAGGGGACGACAGAGGACGAGATGGTTGGATAGTGTTCTTGAAGCTACCAGCATGAGTTTGACCAAACTGCGGGAAGCAGTGGAAGACAGAAGTGCCTGGCGTGCTCTGGTCCATGGGGTCACGAAGAGTCGGACACGACTAAACAACAACAACATCTTCTACATCCTTTGTTATACTGAAAGTGCACCCATAATGTGGCTTGGAAATATGCAATTTACTTTAAATGTCACAGGGCATGGATTAGAAGATAATCAAATCAATGGAAAATGGTGTTGTCAGCGCTGCCCAAGGTCCCAGCTCACACAAGACCAACGGTGCTGCGTTCTTTAGTATAAAAGTCTTTATTGAAGTTCAGTTTCACTTCCACACGCGCAGCGTGCAACGCTACGTCTGTAACTTTAGACCGCCGAAGCTCCATCTGAATCTCCTCCCCCCTGACACCAGTTTAAGATTCTAGCCTTACTCCACCTCTTCCTCTGTTCCTTCCTTCTCTGGGTCCGCCTGCTAGTCGGGGTCTCACCCTTCCTAGACTCCTCTGGCGCTGAGTCCCCTGACTCTTCCCCCTCCCTCCTTCGGGCTTTAGGACCTGGCTCCCAATCCGGGTTTTCTGCTGTCCCGCGCTCCTGCACATTTGAACTTGGCGCGCGCGCGCAGCCTCCCACTTTCCTTCTGACCGTTACACTTGTGTCACTGCTCCCTCCTTCGGGGAGGCTAGCTGGACCTGACCTTCCCTCCGTTTCCCCACTTTCCGATGGGGGCGTGGTCATCCCTGACTCATCTTCTCTCCCCGCTGGAGGAGAGGCTGGTCCTGACTCATGTGACTCTTCCCCCCCACTGCGCTCTGGTGGGGGAGCTGGTCCTGATCCTCCAATGCTCCCTTGGGAGTCCCCGCTGGCCCCTTGCTTCTGGTGCGTCCCCCCTGGGACCCCCCTTGCCCTTACCATAGGCGCCCCCTTCTGGGAATCTTCTGTTTCGCTGGAGAAGCTCATGGAATCTCTCGGGTCACTGTCATATTCCCCTACGCTCCCCTCGGATTCCTCTCCTCCACTCTCTATTTGCTCTCTCCCCTGTGCTTCTGCTCCTGAGCCTCTGACAGGTGTAATCAGTTAAATAGGAATAACTGAATATACTGATTCATTTACTAGCTAACTGGGTACCACTTTTTTTATTTCAGTGGAATACCCAGCTGTGGTGCCATGTGTGTTTAGAATTGTTCCCAAGTCTACTATTTATCTTACAAGAGCCATGTAGAGATTGTGAAGGAAGCATGGTGTGTGGTGGTAGTAGCTTTAGGGGGCATTAATGTTTGAAGTCTCACCTCACAAAGAGGTTCCTATTGGGTGGAAAGTGCTGGGCACTATCTGGAATGAAGAGCCCTGATGGATTGTGAATCTCATATGGCAAGACATTCATTCTGGTTCTTCCTGACATTTATCATTTCATGTAGGAGGAACCTTGAGAATAGACATGTTTCAGTATTCAAATGAATGTGGGAAAGGCTCAAGTGTGTGTGTGTGTTTTGGGGCGATGTGTGTCCCTATGTTTGACCAATGTCCTCTCCTTCATTTAGCTTTCAGACATCGAATACCAAGGTATGCAGGGAGATTTTAACTGGATTTAATTAACACAGGTGGAGCCTCCCTACACTCATCTGAAGACATGAATAGTCTTTGGACTGTTTGGTCCCTACACCTCTCCAAGAAAGAGAACTTTTGCAATATGAAATACGACTCACCTGAGTACAAAAAGAAGACCATCAGAGTGAGGAGGAGAAAGCTGCTTGGCTTCATGATTTTGCTGGTGGGTTTGGATCTGTTGGCCTCTTAGTGCTTTTCTAAGCAGAAGATGCTTTTCAGATTCCACTGGTTACGGATGAGGTATGGCATCTCTTCCATGTATTTATGGAAGTTTCTGCAGCCTTGATGATGAAATCTCCCAATTTCTGAGAAATATTTACACGTGCAAATGTGATTATACAGGACTGCAATGTTTTCTGCCAGTTTTAATGGTTCCCCTTAAGTGCACATTCCCCGTGTGTGCAAGAAATATTTGGCAACCAGATCCTTAGGAAATACGGCTTCTGATGCAATGATGACATTGCTGTTACAGGTCACAAAAAATGAGGTACAAACAAAACAGTTTTAGAAATTCTGGGAGTCTTTTGACCAAAGGCATGTTGAGTTTCTGTTAATTGGTTCTCATGGGAAACTTACAGATTCTGGCTTCACACAATTAACTCAAGGCAGTGTCAATTTACTCTTGGCAGAAAGCCAAGGTCAGCTTGACCTAGAAACTACTTACTCTGATTGGTTAACGACCAGCACTCAACTCTGTTATCTAGGGATTGCTAGCACAGTGTGGTGTTAGGTGTGTTAGGTGTGTGTTAGGAGTAGGAGTGCTGTGTATGGTTAAGAGAGAGAGAGAGAAAGAAAGGATTTATTTTGCTTTGTTTTGTATGCAGAAACTCTGCTGGTTTTATTTTTCCTTTTAATAAATCCTGTAAATAGTTATTCTGAGTCTAGCTGACTAGTCATTTCCACCTCAACTAGCTTCTTCGCTGTGCAGGAAAACTCTGCTACGTTTGGGCTAAAGCCATTAGAGCTATGCCTGACACTTCAAAGTTCCATGAAGGCAATCATTTTAGCACAAAGACAAACAAAGGAGCCTTACTCGTTCAGCATGTAAGTCATAAAATAAAAGAGGTATTGTTGTCCCAGAAAGCAATACAAACACATTATATACGTCAAACACACTTATTATCTTTAATTGTTTAAAACCACAGAAGTGGAAAACAAGCATAGAGAAAACAGGATTTGCTTGATAGGAGAAAACAAGCCATGAATGTATGGCGTGAGCATCTTGGATTTCCATTGTTTGAGGCCATTTTCTTCTGAATACAAGTTACTGGGAAAACAGCAGGTGGGTCCAGTGTTTTTGCCCTCAGGTCCTGCTTGCAGGCATCCCATAGGTATCTGGTTGTCAGCTGTGAGAACAGGATCCTGGGACAGAAGAGACATGGGCATGATCCCACATCTTGGCCAATTTTGGAAACAAGAAGCTGGCAGGAGAAAGTCTGGACCTTGGGTCTGGAGAGTTTGGAGGGTTCCAAATCTTGGCAGAGCTATGTCCCACTTTGTCGCTCAAAGGAGCTTCCCCTGATCCTATGCATTTTTATTCGGCAGTAAGCCTTATGAATTTATTTATAATTTGGACAAGAAAGTTGGTTTCCAGGTGGAAAAATCTAAATTGGAAACAGAATTGTTAGAATCCAAAACTAAGACCTTGTCAAAAATGTATAACTTGCTGCTGAAATGGAATACTCAGGATGAGACGGTTAAATCTGTAATGATTAAATGGGCACAAGACGTTGGACATAATATTATGTTTGCTGACTGGGAACAGTTGTGGACCACCGGGATTAAATTTACGGCATGTAATGCCTTAAGAGAGAATATTATGAAAATGATATACAGGTGGTACATGACCCCAGTCAAGCTTGCAAAAATCTATCATTTGCCCGATAATAAATGTTGGAAATGTAAGGAAACTGAAGGTACATTCTTTCACCTTTGGTGGACGTGCCCTAGGATTAAGGCTTTCTGGGAAATGATATATAATGAATTGAAAAAGGTATTTAAATATACCTTCTTGAAGAAACCAGAGGCCTTTCTCCTGGGCATAGTCGGCCAAGTGGTGCCAAAGAAGGACAGAACTTTTTTTATGTATGCTACAACAGCAGCAAGAATACTCATCGCAAAGTATTGGAAGACGCAAGATCTACCCACTCTGGAAGAATGGCAGATGAAACTGATTGACTGTATGGGACTGGCAGAATTGACGAGCAGAATCCGTGACCAGGGAGAAGAGTCGGCTGAAGAAGATTGGAAAAAATTCAAGGACTATTTACAGAAATATTGTAAAATAAAAGAAAGTTAGATGGTGCTGGATTGAAATTGAGAGGTTTCTAGCTGTAATGATACATAAGAACATAGATGGGGGGGGAAAGGGTTTGAAAAATAAGGTAATGTTACAAGCTGTAATGCTTTAAATGAAGGATTTGCTGAACAAATAATCTTAATTGGGATACAAGAAGGAGAAGTATGAGGAGGTCTGAGAAATTTGCTATCTAAAAGTATGGTTTATGAATTTTATGCTTTTGTTTAATGTTTCTGTTTGTTCTGTTTTTGTTTGTTTGTTTAAAAAATTGGAAAATTTAATAAATATTCTTTAAAAAAAAGCAGTAAGCCTTATGAAGTAAGGATTCTCTTTCAAGGAAGAGCGAATAGGATTGAAGCATGACACTTTATCAGATGTTTGCACAACATGGGGGTACTTCCTGCCTTTCCCTGCCATAAGCGGATATTCTGATGAGCAGTTGAGTTGCCTTCCAGTGGAAAAGGCTGAAGGATGGACACTATTTTCTCTGCTCTGTTGAGATTTCCTTGTGGAACAATACCTGTGAAAGTGAGGAGCTCTTCTGCCTTTCTCTCTCACTAAAACAAGATGGTTGCTGCCTCTAAGAGAAGTCCTAATGAACTGGGCAACTGGGCATATGCAGAATAGGATGATGGATCTGGTAGGCCATTGGCCTGATCCAGCAGCTGCTTCTTACGTTCCCCTTGGGCAGCAGAACGGTCTCCCCTTCTCTCTCTCCTCCTCTGCATAGCCTAACCTGCCCTAGGGATTTCCCAAATCCAGCAGAGCAACATAGGTGACACAGTGAGACACCCAGGTAGGGAAAGCAAGCAGGAGAGAAATCCCATTGCATTAACATTAAGTCTTCTGCTGGCACAATGATGTAGCTGGGTACCCAATTGTATGGCATATATCAATTTATATTATGGCAATTGATTTACTATGTGTATTTTTCTCTTATAACTATGTCTGGTGTGTTTTTTAATTTGCTTCGATTAAAAATCAATAGAAAAGCAAAGAAATGTATCATGGCAAGGGGATGGGATTTAGCCTCAGTGTCTAACTAATCACCTTGCTCTCTACAGGTGTTCTTTGGGTTTTTTTAATCTGCAGAACTCAATTGCCAGAAGTCAGAAATGTAAAAGTAGAAAGGGAGAAGATTCTGCTGATTGTTTGACTCAGTTCCCTGATTGTGCGTTATTAGTAACAAACTTCAAGACTGATCTCTTGCCCAAATCATATAATAATTTTAAGAATAGATAATACACAAATAAATGTATGGAGCGTTTGATAATGTTGCTGAGCTTATTTATTGATAAACCAAATTAAGATGTTGCAAGATATTCACTGGCTCACAGAGGACAAGCAAAGAGAAGAATGGATTTTTTTTGTGGTGATGCGATGAGTGAAGCTTAAAGAGAAATGGGGCTTCTTTTGCAGGTGTTTCATAGTCTTGTGCATCTTCCTAAGTATTTCAGTTTCAGCTTTCTTCCACTTTTGCTAATGAGAAAAAAAGAAGTAAATAAATATGAGAATTCATAAGATCCAGCTTTCATTATAACTCCTGAAAGAGAAATACTATATAGGTGGGAAAGCTTAGGCCATCATTGCTATGTGTCTTGGGGATGGGAAAGGGCTGAGGAAGAATCCTGTCTGAGACCCTGGAAAACTGCATTCTGACAGCCTAGCCAATACTGAGCAAAAGGGACCAATATTCTTTTCAGGTCTACCATTTGTGGAAGATTCCCCTTTGCCCGCCTTCATTGTAAATCTGAGTCAAACTACTCCAGGGGTAAACGTTCAGACATTTACCTAGAGCAATTCCAAGATCCACATTAAGGAAACACCTAGTGTAGGCCTTTGTTACCTTCAGAATAATGTTCTTACTATCCCCTAATTCCCTGATGGCTTTTTTGTTTATTTTTCTTCTGGACGAACCCTACTACCTTTTGCGTTGAGTCTGGCCTGGTGGGATGGCGATAGAGCCCATTTGGGCATATTTCCCCTCCCCGTCCCCCTGGATCACACTTAGCAGCAGTAACAAGAGTGTCAGGAGGGTGGTGCATGTGAATAGCCCTCCCAACCCACTCCATCTTCAAATTCAGGGCTACCAACAAATTAGCTCTGCTCACCATGTTCCTTTGGGCTTCATAAGCAACACATAACTCAGGAGAGGGGTTTCCCTCCGCTTGACTTTCCCTTCTACATGGGTGCTGATTCTCTTTTTCTTTTCAGTTCTTTTATTTACATCTCACCATGCTTAGTGCAAATATAATCATGTACTTTTTAACTTCCAACAAAGATGTCTGGGGGGGGGGAGAGATTCCTGCACTCCAGGAGGTTGGACTACATGCCTCTTGGGGTTCCTTCCAACTGCATGATTCTTTGATATACTCACATATATGCATTGCAGAAGAGACACTGGTTGCCATAGGTCTTGCCATCAGAACCACAGTGGGGATTAAGCTCCCTGGTGCATACTGGTTTTGGATACCCTTTGCAATATTTCTGAAGATGAAGGACACAACACTTTTAAATGTCCTCCCAACTTAACTTTTGGACTGCAAGGCCTTTCTGAATGTGACATGATTAATAATGAGGCAAAGATGAGGAATGCAAATGACAGTACGCCAAGTATTATATTAAGGTGTACATTCAAGCACAGGAAATGCTGATTTATCATTCTGGCAAGCAGTGAATTGTGTGATAAAGTTGTTCTGTATTCATCCTAAGTTCCCACTTGGACCTTCCTTTTAGGAATTACAGGAAATGAAATAAGAAGGAAAGACTGTAAACTTTTTCAATATGCGGTTACAGCAGCAAGAACTCTACTGGCCCAGAAATGGAAACAAGAAGAAATTCCGACGTTAGAAGAATGGAGACTGAAGTTGACAGACTATTCAGAATTGGACAGATTAACTGGAAAAATTAGATACTTTAAAGACCAAAAGTTTATCGAGGATTGGGGGAAATTTGTTGAATATCTGAAAAGAATATGTGATGTGCAAACAACGCTGGCGGGGTTTCAAGAAGCACTGTAAAAGTCGAGATATATTGTTAAAAAGCAATAGAGGTGGGAGGGAAGATAAATGGCAATATAAACAGAGAAATGCGTATCTGAGATGTAAATACGGATGATTATCAGAGAAGTTGAAGGAAGTCAAAAAGGAATCAAATGTATGGAAATTTGTGCAATTTGTATTATTGTTTTGGAAAATGAATAAAAATATATTAAAAAAAAAAAGTTCCCACTTGGAGCATGTGATTCGGTGACATGGTAAGGCCCCATTGTGGGTGCTTAAACTTGTCAAATTATAGATCGTCAGTGCCAGGGATTTCCTGCAATATACCTTAATGTTTAAAATATTGCAGGGTTAGAACAGTAAAAAGTTTTTCACGCTGCAAAACAAAAATTGCAAACATGAGAAAATTAATCCTGTCAAATTGTGAGTGGGCAGCTCCAGGGGTTTCATGCTTGACACATTTAACAGTGGTTTTTGCAAATAAATACTTCTTTAAGAGAAAAACACAATGAGTGCCTAGATTCATAAGACAGTGGCTAAGTAATATGCCTGCAAGGTTGGGTGGTCTGTCTAGTAATAACAGAATAACCTCACTGGGCTACTACAGAACACAGTGGTAGTGCAACTTGTACAGCACGTTGGCAACAAATATTCACACAGGTGTTCAAAAATAATTTTACACCATTTATCAAATATGTGAGAAAGAGACAATTACTTACAAAGTGCCATGAAAACTTACAAACTACCTAAAATAAAGTGAACTTGCAATATCAGATTTTCTAGGTTCTTACAAATTCTTGACTCAGTTTTTCGTTTTTTCTTGTTTTTCAAGTAAGTTCAAGAAGATTCAAGAAAAGGGCAAGTTCAACATTGTTCCCAGTAGCTGTGAGGTGCTGATGAAGCAGCGTATAATAAAGAAGACAGGATTCCAGCGTTCTATCCCCATTTTGCCCTAGCAGTCCATGCAGTCTGGAGGCTGCTGTTTTGCCCCCGCTGGGGCCAATTTGTTGGGGTTGGCAGATAGCACACTCCCTGAGCACAGTTTTCTGGGCTTCTTCAGTTGTCTCGTGCCATGTGTCTATTAGTGCTAGCTGATAATAATCCAAACGGAATCTTATCAGAATCAACATAATACACTTCTAGGTGTTAAATTAGATACAAAGTAAATATAATTTCTCCCACTATATAGAAAGAATCAATTTTCATGCAAAAGTTCATAATTATGTACTTACATATCTCTGAAGAGACAATTTCTTGGCTTAAGCATACAAGACTGAATAGCTTAGCAAGGTAGCCCTGTTTGATTACAGATATATATATACATTCTCTCATTCTAGGTTTTTGAACAGGTGTTTTACATTAGTAGAGAGGTGAGGTGGTGGAGTAGAGGCTGGACATGATACTATTAATACTTACATCTCATACATTTCACATCCAGATACACATTTCAATACCCATTGCTGTAATTAAATGAAAACTGAAAGATCTAATTCGGAATTTAATCCTACTGGCTGTAATGTTTTAATATTCAGGGAGTGTGCTATCCACCAACCCCAATGAATTGGCCCTGTCTTCTTTATTCTACGCTGCTTCATCATGACCTCACAGCTACTGGGAACAACGCTGAACTTGTCCTTTTCTTGAATCTTCTTGAACTTATTTGAAAAACAAGAAAATACAAAAAAACAGAGTCAAGAATTTGTAAGAACCTATTAAAATCTGATATTGCAAGTTACTTTATTTTAGGTAGTTTGTAAGTTTTCATGGCACTTTATAAGTAATTGTCTCTTTCTCACATATTTGATAAATGGTGTAAAATTATTTTTGAACAACTGTGTGAATATTTGTCGCCAACGTGCTGTACAAGTTGCACTATTTTATTAATGACACAGGTTGCATTTTTCTAGTAGTATGACAAAACACAAGCTGAGACTTTCTTACAAATTGTGGGTAGCAACTGGAACTAATAATAATACCACCGACTTTTTTTTTAAAAGGGATGGGACTAGAGATGTGAAACCATATGAAAAACCCAACTTTCTCTCTCTCTCTCTCTCCCTCTCTCTCTCTCTCTCTCTCTCTCTCACACACACACACACACACACAGAGAGAGAGAGAGAGAGAGAGAATAATTAAAAATTCCACAAGAAATATAAATTCACATATCTTCACTCCATGCTACTTCCATGTTCTATCATAAGAATAAATGATTTCCCACTTACCTCTTCAAATGATGCTTTAACAACAACATCTAGATGCAAAACACAGAAAATGTGAAAATTATTTCGCAAATCCATATGCTGCATAATAGTCCATTTGATAACATTTATTTCTAGGAACTGAAAAGTGAGGTGCATTGTATCCTTTGTTATCCTAAAAGTGCATCTATAATGTGCTATGGTAATATGCAATTTCCTTTAAATGGGACAGAAGAGACATGGGCATGATCCACCAGCGCTATTTTTATGTTCTTCTGATGCTCAGAGTATTCACCCAAGGTCACCTTCCCCATTTTTCTGATTCTCTTTGAAGTAGCATATTGCCATAGATTTAAAGGGGGACACCCCCCAAAAAACCCTAGAAATGAATATATGCTAGGATTTTGATTAATTGGGATATGGATTAAAATACATGCTGCAGGGCTGTGCCAGACAGAGAATTCCTGGACTGTCTTATCCAAACCAGCCTGGTTGGCTTAGCAGAGAGCAAACCTGTTAACATGAGAAAAGGTATTGATGGGCCAACAAGGAGGAATCCACGATGGGGATGTTAACAAGGTGATGGAGTGTATGTTTAAGGTGACAGGAAAAGGGAGTCTGGAAGCAAAGGATGCTGGGAAGAAGAAGCAGGAGGAAGAGCTGGAATCCATCTTGGGAAGGCTGTCTAAAGGCTGTCTGAAGGCTGCCTTTGCTGCTGTAGGGTACAAGTGCCTCTTGAAATGGCCACAATTGTAAGATCTGGACTCCCTCCATGCAGATTGAAGGTGTATATAGCTTAAGAAATTTGTTTCTTAAAGCCACAACAGTCTCCGTTGCATCCTCAATTCTCCAAAGAAACACATACCCTGTGTGGGCGCCTGGGACACCATGGCCTGTTGCCACCACTTGGCAGAGAAAGGGGCAGGCACTCGACTTTGGTAACAATATTCATTCTATTGAGATCATAGTGGTTTGGAAAGATCTTGATACTGCCATAAGCGGATATTCTGATGAGCAGTTGAGTTGCCTTCCAGTGGCAAAGGCTGATGGGCAGACACTGTTTTCTCTGCTCTGTTGAGATTTCCTTGTGGAACAATACCTGTGAATGTGAGGAGCTCTTCTGCTTTTCTCTCTCACTAAAACAAGATGGCTGCTGCCTCTCAGAGATATCCTGAATGAACTTGGCAACTGGGCATATGCAGAACAGGATGATGGATCAGGTGGGCCATTGGCCTGATCCAGCAGCTGCTTCTTATGTTCCCCTTGTGCAGCAGAATGCTCTCCCCTTCTCTCTCCTCCTCCTCCTCCTCTGCATAGCCTAACCTGCCCTAGGGATTTCCCAAATCCAGCAGAGTGACATAGGTGACACAGTGAGACACCCAGGTGGGGAAAACAAGGAGGAGAGAAATCCCATTGCATTAACCTTAATTCTTGCGCTGGCACAATGATGTAGCTGGGTACCCACTTGAATGGCCTATATCAATTCATATGATGGCAACTGAATTTTCAATGTGTACTTTTCTCTTATTTCTCTGTTTGTTTTTTATTTTATTCTATTAAAAATCAATAGAAAAGAAAAGAAAGGTATTATGACAGGGGGGTGGGTCCTAGTCTCAGTGTCTAACTAATCACCTGGCTGTGTACAGGTGTTTTTTTGGGGGGTTTTTTAATCTGCAGAACTCAATTGCCAGAACTCAGAAATGTCATAGTCGAAAGGGAGAAGATTCTGCTGATTGTTTGACTCAGTTCCCTAATTGTGCGTTATTAGACCGATCTCTTGCCCAAATCATATAATATTTTTAAGAATAGATAATACACAAATAAATGTATGGAGAGTTTGATAATGTTGCTGAGCTTATTTATTGATAAACCGAATCAAGATGTTGCAAGATATTCACTGGTTCACAGAGGATAAGCTAAGAGAAGAATGGATTTTTTTTTGTGGTGATGCGATGAGTGAAGCTTAAAGAGAAATGGGTCTTCTTTTGTAGATGTTTCATAGTCTTGTGCATCTTAAGCTGCCATGCATTTGCTGAAGTATTGCAGTTTCAGCTTTCTTCCACTTTTGCTGATGAGGAGAAAAAGAAGTAAATAAGTATGAGAATTCGTAAGGTGCAACTTTCATTATAACTCCTTAAAGAGAAATACTATATAGGTGGGTAAGCTCATGCCATAATTGCTATGTGTCTTGCGGACGGGAAAGGGCTGAGGAAGAATCCTGTCAGAGACCCTGGAAAACTACTTCCCGTCAGCCTAGCCAATATTGAGCAAGAGGGACTAATGCACTTTTCAGGTCTACCATTTATGGAAGATTCCCCTTCTCCCGCCTTCATCGTACATCTGTGTCAAACCTCTCTAGCAGCAAATGTTCAGACTTTTACCTAGTGCAATTTCAAGATCCACATTAAGGAAACACCTAGTGTAGGCCTTTGTTACCTTCAGAATAATGTTCTTATTACCCAATGATGAGGATTTTTGTTATTTTTCTTCTGGGCCAACCCTACTACCTTTTGCGTGTTGTCTGTCCATGTGGGATGGCGATAGTGTTGGGATGCTCCTAAGGAATCGGGGGCAATTGGCAAGCACCCAGCTGGCCTTAGCCCACGGGCCAACATGCCGGTCGAACTCCAGTCCTTTGTGCAGCATGAATCTGTGACCCAGAGCTTCAGAAGTTCAGAAGCTGGGCAGGCAACTCAGCAGAGTAAACGCACAACAGAAGCGGGAGGGAGAGGCTTTGTAAAGCTTATTTACAAGCAGTTTATTAAGCATACATCAGGACAAAAGGAAAAACATGTCTTCTCCCCTTCATGTCCAAAAGCAAGCAGCTTAAGCGATAGCTACACACAAACGGAAGTTCGCAGCAAGCTGTGCTGGAGTGTAAACAGGCATGTGACACACAACAGTCATACCTGTTCCTCTTAAGATGGAATGGAATATTCTAACAGATGGAGCCCATTTGGGCCTATTTCCCCTCCCCATCCCCCTGGATCGCTCTTAGCAGCAGCAACAAGAGTGTCAGGAGGGTGGTGCATGTGAATAGCCCTCCCAAGCCACTCCATCTTCAAATTCAGGGCTACCTACAGATTAGCTCTGCTCACCATGTTCCTTTGGGCCTCATAAACAAGACAAAACTCAGGGCCATGGGCTAGAACCCCACATTGTGCAAAATGATTCCAGCACTGCCCGGGGGGTGTCCCCCCCGCTTGATTTTCCCTTCTACATGGGTGCTGATTCTCAATTTCTTTTTATTTCATTTATTTACATCTCACCATGCTTAGTGAAAATATAATCATGTACTTTTTAACTTCCAACAAAGATGTCTGAGAGGAAAAAAAAGATTCCTGCACTCCAGGAGGTTGGACTACATGACTCTCGGGGTCCCTTCCAACTGCATTATTCTATGATATACTCACAAATATGCATTGCAGAAGTCACACTGGTTGCCATAGGTCTCGCCATCAGAACCGCAGTGGGGACGTTTCTCGAAGATGCATGCTGGGTTTGGATGCCCTTTGCAATATTCCTGAAGATGAAGGATACAACACTTTTAGAGGTCCTCCCCACTTAACCTTTGGACTGCAAGGCCTTTCTGATTATGACATGCCTAATAATGAGGCACAAATGAGGAATACACCAAGTGTTATATTCAGTTATGCATTCAAGCACAGGAAATGCTGATTCATCGTCCTGGCAAGCAGGGAATTGTGTGATAATGTTGTTCTCTATTCATCCCAAGTTCCCTCTTGGGGCATGTGATTCGGTGACATGGTAAGGCCCCATTGTGGATGCTTCAACTTGTCAAATTATAGATTGTCGGTGCCAGGGATTTCATGCAAGACACCTTTAAAGTTTAAAATATTGCAGGGTTAGAACAGGTACAAAGTTTTTCACACTGCCAAACAAAATTTGCAGACATGGTAGTCCCTTCAGGGAAGATTACCGTATTTTTCGTCCCATAGGACGCACCTATTTTTTTTGGGGGGGGAATAAAGGGGAAAAAATTTCCCTTTATTTTCCCCCCAAAACCAGGTCGGGGAATCCAAACCAGGTCGGGGAACAGCGGGATGGCGGTGCTGTGCCTCCCCGCTGTCCCCCGAGCTTGTGGGGCTGCCTGATGTCTGCCCGAAGTGCAGGGCGCTCTGCTTCAGCGCTCCCCGCGCTCCATGCAGCAGGCTGCTATCTGCAGCCTAGGGAGCCCTGCGGGAACTCCAAGCTTCAGCGAAACCCTGCATTCGCCCCATAGGACGCACACAGATTTCCCCTTCATTTTTGGAGGGGAAAAATTGCGTCCTATAGGGCGAAAAATACGGTAATCCTGCCAGATTGTGAGTGGGCAGCTCCAGGGGTTTCATGCTAGACACATTTAACAGTTGTTTTTTGCAAATAAATACTTTTAAAAAACACACAGTGAGTGTCTAGTAATAACAGAATAACCCCAGTAGGCTACTACAGAACACAAGCTGAGACTTTCTTACAAATTGTGGGTAGCAACTGGAACTAATAATAATAATTCCACCGCCTTTTTTTTAAAAAAGGGATGGGACTAGAGATGTGAAATCATGGGGAAAATCCAGCACTTGTATGTTATATTTGTGTTGATGTGTTTTTGTTGCCTGTATTATAAATTCTATTTTAAAAATTGACACATACACACACACACACACACACAGAGAATAATTTAAAATTCCACAAGAAATATAAATTCACTTATCTTAACTCCATGCTACTTCCATGTTCTATCATAATAAATGATTTCCCACTTACCGCTTCCCATGTTGCTTTCACAACAACATCTAGATGCAAAACACAGAAAATGTGAAAATTATTTCGCAAATCCATATGCTGCATAATAGTCCATTTGATAACATTTATTTCTAGTAACCGAAAAGTGGGATGCATTGTATCTTGTACATCCTATGTTATCCTAAAAGTGCCTTGGCAATATACAATTTCCTTTATATGTCACTGAGAATGGATAGGAAGACAATCAAATCAATGGGAAATGGTTCAGTCTGTTAACTATAATAATTACAAATAACTGTATATACTGGTTTAGTCCATATCTAACTGGGACCCAGTTCTGTTGATTTCCCTTGAATGCCTGGCTGTGGTGCTTTGCATGTTTAGAATCATGGCTAGGTCCACTTTTTATGTCATAAGAGCCACATGGAGACCATGAAGAAAGGAGGGTACATGGTAGCTTCAGGGGGCATTAATATTTCAAGCCTCCGTTTACAAAAAGGCTCCTATTGTGTGAAATGTGGTGGGCGCTGTGTGCAATGTAGAGCCCTGATGTACAGCATCTTTATTTGATAGAGTAAATCTCACATAGGAAGACATTCATTCTGGCTCTTCCTGCCATGTATAATTTCATATAGGAGGAACCTTGAGAACAGACATGTTTCAGTGTTCAAAAGAATGAGAGAATGGTACAAGTGTGTGTGTGTTTTGGGGGGGATGTGTGTCCCTGTCCTTCGTGTCCCTATGTTTGACCACAATGTCTCCTCCTTCCTTTCGCTTTCAGACAGCGAACACCATGGTTTGCAAGGAGATTTTAACTGGATTTAGCCACCACAGGTGGAGCCTTCCTACACGCATGAATAGTCCATGGATTGTATGGTCCCTACACCTCTCCGAGAAAGAGAAATTTTGCAATCTGAAATATGACTCACCTGAGTACAAAAAGAAGACCATCAGAGTGAGGAGGAAAAAGCTGCCTGGCTTCATGATGATGCTGGTGAGTTTAGTTCTGTCTGCCGCTTAGTGTTTTTCAAGCAGTAGATGCTTCTCAGATTTCTCTGGCTGCAGTGAAGTCTGGACTCCTGCCCTAAATATATAGACGTCATTGTGGCACCAATGATGAAATCTCCCAGTCTCAAGAAATATTTACATGTGGAAATAGGACATTACAGAGGGCAGCAATGTAATATACCATGCATAACAGTTCCCTTCCTCTGCAGAAACTAGGGACATGCAAGAGATATGTGGTAACCAGTAGCTTAGGAAGTTGCATGCAAAGTAGCTTGTCTTGACAATAAGCCAAAACAAGGCTGAAATAAAGACTCCGGTGATAAATTGCATGTCATATAGTATTTGCCAAAAAATAATTTATTACATGTACTGATTTCAGATATAAATATTACGGGGGTGGGGAGTTTAGAGGTAGCTATCAGGAAAACCCATGGAAAGAGCCTTACTGGTTCAACATGTAAGCTATAAAATAAAAGGTATTGTAAAGGTTGTCCAAGAAAGCAATACAAATACGTTATATACATCAAACGCACCTATTATCTTTAATTATTTGAAAACCACAGAAGTGTTGCTACCACTTGGCAGAGAAAGGGGCAGGCACTTGACTTTGGTAACAATATTCATTCTATTGAGATCATAGTGGTTTGGAAAGATCTTGATACTTCTAAAAAGAAGGATGATGCAACCATCATTCAGCAAAACTATAGAACTGAGGAGTCGCACCTACAATTGTGAGGCCTTAATTCTGTCTCATCTCCTTCCTAACCACCGCAGCATCTCTCTCCAACCCTTATGCCTTTGCTTATTAGCCACCCATGTATAGTCCACACCAACATCCCCTCTCCATTCACCAGACCAGCAGTTCTCTGCCCAATATCCCTTATATGTTTGTATGTGTTTTACATGATACATCTTGGCCAATATTGGAAACAAGAATCTCGCAGGAGAAAGTCTGGACCTTGGGTTCAGAGAGTATTGAGGGTTCCAAATCTTGGCAGAGCTATGTCCCACTTTTTCCCTCAGAGGCACTTCTCCTGATCCTAAGCATTAAGCCTTATGAAGTAAGGATTCTCTTTCAAGGAAGAGCGAATAGGATTGAAGCCTGACACTTTATCAGACGTTTGCACAACACGAGGGTACTTCCTGCCTTTCCCTGCCATAAGCAGATATTCTGATGAGCAGTTGAGTTGCCTTCCAGTGGCAAAGGCTGAAGGGCGGACACTATTTTCTCTGCTCTGTTGAGATTTCCTTGTGGAACAATACCTGTGAAAGTAAGGAGCTCTTCTGCTTTTCTCTCTCACTAAAACAAGATTGCTGCTGCCTCTCAGAGAAGTCCTGAACGAACTGAGCAACTGGGCATATGCAGAACAGGATGATGGATCTGGTGGGCCATTGGCCTGATCCAGCAGCTGCTTCTTACATTCCCCTTGTGCAGCAGAACGGTCTCCCCTTCTCTCTCCTCCTCATCCTCCTCTGCATAGCCTAACCTGCCCTAGGGATTTCCCAAATCCACCAGAGCAACATAGGCAACACAGTATGAATCCCAGGTGGGGAAAGCAAGGAGGAGAGAAATCCCATTGCATTAACATTAATTCTTCTGCTGGCACATTGTTGTAGCTGGGTACCCACTTGAATGGCATACATCAATTCATATGGTGGCAACTGAATTTTCAAAGTTTACTTTTCTCTTATTTCTCTGTCTCTTTTTTATTTTCTTCTACTAAAAATCAATAGAAAAGAAAAGAAAGGTATTATGACAAGGTGGTGGGTCCTAGTCTCAGAGTCTAACTAATCACCTGGCTGTGTACATGTGTTTTTTGGGGGGTTTTTTAATCTGCAGAACTCAATTGCCAGAACTCAGAAATGTCATACTCGAAAGGGAGAAGATTCTGCTGATTGTTTGACTCAGTTCCCTGATTGTGCGTTATTAGTAACAAACTTCAAGACTGATCTCTTGCCCAAATCATATAATATTTTTAAGAATAGATAATACACAAATAAATGTATGGAGAGTTTGATAAAGTTGCTGAGCTTATTTATTGATAAACCGAATTAAGATGTTGCAAGATATTCACAGGCTCACAGAGGATAAGCAAAGAGAAGAATGGATTTTTTGGTGGTGATGCAATGAGAAAAGGGATTTCTTTTGTAGATGTTTCATAGTCATATGCAGTTTCCTAAGTATTTCAGTTTCAGCTTTCTTCCACTTTTGCTGATGAGGAACAAAAGAAGTAAATCCTTAAATATAAATACTATATAGGTGGGGAAGCTTATGCCATCATTGCTATGTGTCCTGTGGCAGGCAAGGGCTGAGGAAGAATCCTGTCTGAGACCCTGGAAAACTCCTTCCTGTCAACCTAGCCAATATTGAGCAAGAGGGACCAATATTCTTTTCAGGTCTACCATTTATGGAAAATCCCGCTTCGCCCACCTTCATTGTACATCTGAGTCAAACTACTCCAGGGGTAAATGTTCAGACATTTACCTAGAGTAATTCCAAGATCCACATTAAGGAAACACCTAGTGTAGGCCTTTGTAATGCTGGCCTTCATTATAATGTTCTTACTATCCCCTAGTTCCCTGATGGCTTTTTTGGTTATTTTTCTTCTGGGCCAACCCTACTACCTTTTGCGTTGTGTCTGGCCTGGTGGGATGGCGATAGAGCCCATTTGGGCATATTTCCCCTCCCCGTCCCCCTGGATCACTCTTAGCAGCAGTAACAAGAGTGTCAGGAGGGTGGTGCATGTGAATAGCCCTCCCAACCCACTCCATCTTCAAATTCAGGGCTACCAACAAATTAGCTCTGCTCACATGTTCCTTTGGGCTTCATAAGCAACACATAACTCAGGAGAGGGGTTTCCCTCCGCTTGACTTTCCCTTCTACATGGGTGTTGGTTCTCTTTTTATTTCCATTCTTTTATTTACATCTCACCATGCTTAGTGAAAATATAATCATGTACTTTTTAACTTCCAACAAAGATGTCGGGCGGGGGGGAGATTCCTGCACTCCAGGAGGTTGGACTACATGCCTCTCGGGGTTCCTTCCAACTGCATGATTCTTTGATATACTCACATATATGCATTGCAGAAGAGACACTGGTTGCCATAGGTCTTGCCATCAGAACCACAGTGGGGATTAAGCTCCCTGGTGCATACTGGTTTTGGATACCCTTCGCAATATTTCTGAGGATGAAGGACACAACACTTTTAATGGTCCTCCCAACTTAACTTTTGGACTGCAAGGGCTTTCTGAATATGACATGATTAAGAATGAGGCAAAGATGAGGCTTGCAAATGACAGTACGCCAAGTGTTATATTAAGGTTATATTATGCATTCAAGCACAGAAAATGCTGATTTATCATTCTGGCAAGCAGTGAATTGTGTGATAAAGTTGTTCTGTATTCATCCTAAGTTCCCACTTGGAGCATGTGATTCGGTGACATGGTAAGGCCCCATTGTGGGGGCTGAAACCTGCCAAATTATAGATCGTCAGTACCAGGGATTTCATGCAAGACACCTTAAAGTTTAAAATATTGCAGCGTTAGAACAGGTACAAAGTTTTTCACGCTGCAAAACAAAAATTGCAAACATGAGAAAATTAATCCTGTCAAATTGCGAGTGGGCAGCTCCAGGGGTTTCATGCTTGACACATTTAAGAGTGGTTTTTGCAAATAAATACTTCTTTAAGAGAAAAACACAGTGAGTGCCTGAATTCATAAGACAGTGGCTAAATAATATGCCTGCAAGGTTGGGTGGTCTGTCTAGTAATAACAGAATAACCCCACTAGGCTACTACAAAACACAGTGGTAGTGCAACTCGTACAGCACGTTGGCGACAAATATTCACACAGGGGTTCAAATATAATTTTACACCATT
This sequence comes from Podarcis raffonei, assembly GCF_027172205.1. Lineage (NCBI taxonomy): Eukaryota > Metazoa > Chordata > Lepidosauria > Squamata > Lacertidae > Podarcis > Podarcis raffonei. Next base: position 68,283,841 of record NC_070603.1, read on the forward strand.
TATCAAATATGTGAGAAAGAGACAATTACTTACAAAGTGCCATGAAAACTTACAAACTACCTAAAATAAAGTGAACTTGCAGTATCAGATTTTCTAGGTTCTTACAAATTCTTGACTCAGTTTTTCATTTTTTCTTGTTTTTTAAATAAGTTCAAGAAGATTATAGAAAAGGGTAAGTTCAACGTTGTTCCCAGTAGCTGTGAGGTGCTGATGAAGCAGCATATAATAAAGAAAACAGGGTGCCAGCATTCTATCCCCGTTTTGCCCTAGCAGTCCATGCAGTTGAGAGGCTGCTGTTTTGCCCCCGCTGGGGCCAATTTGTTGGGGTTGGCAGATAGCACACTCCCTGAGCACAGTTTTCTGGGCTTCTTCAGTTGTCTCGTGCCATGTGTCTATTAGTGCTAACTGATAATAATCCAAACGGAATGTTATCAGAATCAACATAATACACTTCTAGGTGTTCAATTAAATACAAAGTAAATAAAATAAGTTAATATAATTATATGAAAGAAAATAGAGAAAGATGGAAAGGAATTGCTGAAATAATTAATAGAAGTGCCAGAACTCAGAAATGTCATAGTCGAAAGGGAAAAGATTCTGCTGATTGTTTGACTCAGTTCCCTGATTGTGCGTTATTAGTAACAAACTTCAAGACCGATCTCTTGCCCAAATCATATAATAATTTTAAGAATAGATATTACAGAAATAAATGTATGGGGAGTTTGATAATGTTGCTGAGCTTATTTATTGATAAACCGAATTATTCACTGGCTCACAGAGGATAAGCAAAGAGAAGAATGGATTTTTTGGTGGTGATGCAATGATAAAATGGATTTCTTTTGTAGATGTTTCATAGTCATATGCAGTTTCCTAAGTTTTCCAGTTTCAGCTTTCTTCCACTTTCGCTGATGAGGAAATCCTGCCAAATTGCGAGTGGGTAGCTCCAGGGGTTTCATGCTTGACACATTTAACAGTGGTTTTTGCAAAATAATACTTCTTTAAGAGAAATATAAAATTCACTTATCTTAACTCCATGCTACTTCCATGTTCTATCATAATAATAAATGATTTCCCACTTACCTTTTCAAAAGATGCTTTAACAACAACATCTAGATGCAAAACACAGAAAATGTGAAAATTATTTTGCAAATCCATATGCTGCATAATAGTCCATTTGATAACATTTATTTCTAGGAACTGAAAAGTGAGGTGCATTGTATCTTGTACATCCTATGTTATCCTAAAAAGTGCCTTGGCAATATGCAATTTCCTTCAAATGCCACTGAGCATGGATAGGAAGACAATCAAATCAATGGGAAATGGTTCAGTCTGTTAACTATAATAATTACAAATAACTGGGACCATACAATCCATGGACTATTCATGCCTTCAAATGAGTGTAGGAAGGCTCCACCTGTGTTTTGGGGGGATGTGTGTCCCTGCCCCCAGGGTCCCTATGCTTAACAACAATGTCCCCTCCTTCCGTAAGGTTTAAACCAGCAAACACAATAGTTTGCAAGGAGATTTTAACTGGATTTAGTCAACACAGGTGGAGCCTCCCTACACTCATCTGAAGACATGAATAGTCCATGGATTCTTTGGTCCCTACACCTCTCCGAGAAAGAGAAATTTTGCAATCTGAAATATTACTCACCTGAGTACAAAAAGAAGACCATCAGAGTGAGGAGGAGAAAGCTGCTTGGCTTCATGATTTTGCTGGTGGGTTTGGATCTGTTGGCCTCTTAGTGCTTTTCCAAGCAGTAGACGCTTTTCAGATTCCACTGGTTACGGATGAGGTCTCGTATCTCTTCCATGTATTTATGGAAGTTTCTGCAGCCTTGATGATGAAATCTCCCAATTTTTGAGAAATATTTACACATGAAAATGTGATTACAGAGGACTGCAATGTCTTGTACCAATTTTAATGGTTTCCCTTTCAATGCACATTCCACGTGCATGCAATAAACATTTGGCAACCGGTTCCTTAAGAAATACAGCCTTCTGGTGTGATGATGACATTGCTGTTGCAGGTCACAAGAAATGAGGTACAAACAAAACAGTTTTAGAAATGTTGGGATTCTTTTGATCATAGGCAATTGTTTTAGTATAAAAAAAAACAAAGGAGCCTTACTCCTTCAGCATGTAAGCCATAAAATAAAAGAGGTATTGTTGTCCCAGAAAGCAATACAAACACGTTATATACGTCAAACACTTATTATTTTTAATTGATTAAAACCACAGAAGTGGAAAACAAGCACAGAGAAAACAAGATTTGCTTGATAGGAGAAAACAAGCTATGAATGTATGGCGTGAGCATCTTGGATTTCCATTGTTTGAGGCCATTTTCTTCTGAATACAAGTTACTGGGAAAACAGCAGGTGGGTCCAGTGTTTTTGCCCTCAGGTCCTGCTTGCAGACATCCCATAGGCATCTGGTTGTCAGCTGTGAGAACAGGATCCTGGGACAGATGAGACATGGGCACGATCCACCAGCGCTATTCTTATGTTCTGATTAAACCACACTTCCGATGCTCAGAGTATTGCCCCAACAATATCTCCCCCATTTTTCCTTGGAGATTCTCCTTGAAGTGGCATATTCATTCTATTGAGATTGCAGTGGCAAGGCAAATCCTTGATACTTTTAAGGACAGACTTCACATTTCTCGGCTGTCTCACAATTGTAAATGGGACTCAACAGTTCGATGATTTTGGAGAGTGCTGGTTGCATTGCCCTTCTTTTTAAAAGTGTCAGGTATTTTGTCTGATCTTTGCATCAGAACATAATAATGCTTACTTCAGGTAAGTTCCAGTGGCTGCAGTGGCAGGAGGGCAGCCCCACAGCTCTGGCCCACCCAGTGTGCCACTTCTGGATGCTGGCAGTGGGTCCAGCAGATATGGAGCTGTATTTACTTCAGCAGCAATGAAATGATATCACCCTTCTCTAGAAACCCACGTGATACATTGCAATAAAGTTAACTGAGAATGTTACTGTCTTTTAACTCATTTTTATTGATTCACTTTGAAAATATCTGTTATCTTTGCTATGACTTATGTTTGAGACAATAAGCTGTTCCATGTACTATTTGCTAACTGGCTGGTTGCCAAATGTTTCTTGAATTGTGCACTAAAAGGAAACTGTTGAAATTGGTACAGGACACTGCAGTTCTCTGTAATATTCCATTTCCATATGCAAATATTTCTTGAAACTGGGAGAGTTCATCATCAAGGCCACAAAGACTTCCTTATATGCATGGGAGAGAGGTTAGATCTAACTGCTTGGAAGAGCACTAAGAGGCTGACAAATCCACCATTACAATCATGAAGTTGCCTGGATTTGCTTGTCTGGCAGTGGTGGGGCAAGCGAGGTGCCTGTAGGGGGTGCTGTCTGTTTCATTTCTCCAATCTGGGTGTGCTGACTCTGGGGGTTAGGCGATCTTGTAGGTAAACTGGTCCCAAGTTGTTAAGGTCTTTATATGCTAATGGGAACATCTTGAACTCTGCCTGGTTCCTCATCCAGGATAGGCAATTGACCAATTTCTTGGACACAGGGACTACTTACCCACAGTGCATCCATCTTGCTAGGTTTCAAGCTCAGCTTGATTTTATTCATCCATTTCACCACTGCTTCCAGGCAATGGCCCAGGTACTGTACAGCCTCTCTGGATTCAGATGTTGTGGCAAAGTAGAACTAAGTGTCGTCAGCATACTGATGGCACCTCACTCCGAAACTCCTATTGACCTCTCCCAATGGAATCATGTAGATATTAAATAGCATTGGAAATAAGCACTCCATAATGTAGCCACAAGATGGCCCCCCAAACAGTGTCCCAAAGCTATTCTCAGGACTTGGTCCTGAAGATAGGATCAGGACCACTGTAATACAGTGCCCCCAATTCCCATTGCCTGGAGCAGAGGCAGACTTAGAGGAGCGTGACCAGTTTGGTCGCACTGGGCAGGGAGTCTCTGGGGTGCCTCAGGAGTCGTTGCAACTGGGATATAGAATGGAAGGTGACAGGTAGGCGGGGGCCTCAAAATTTGGGACTCCAAGGCCCTCCACTGCCTGGAGCTGGTCCAGGAGGATACCATGGTTGATGGTGTCAGAATAAATGGCATCAAAATTATGTCAATGCTGCTGTTGCTTCTACAGTGGGCAATCTGCACCTAATACCACGCTGCCCATTTCTGATTCGCATTGGAGCTCCATTGAAGTTACTTATTTTAATTAGAAAAATAAATGCATTTAAAAAGCAGGAGCAGTTTTTTCCCCAATATCCCCTTAGTACTAGGCATGGTTATTTTGCAGAGGGTGCATATATGTACCAATACATGCAGGATGACTGGTGTGCAGGGATGGTCACTTCATCCAGCAGGCAGAGGGATTTGGCAGGGGGCATCAGCGCCCTCACCTTCGTTTTCCCACTCTTAAGATCAGTTTCCCACATTTCCCATAAGTTTGCAAATAAAGAAATAAATAAATCTGCACAAAATTTCACCAGCATTTTAGTGCGAATTTCTCCCCAAAGGCCCATTTTTTGCATGCCGTTGCTCCAGCTATAATGCATTTTTACTGTTACTTTCATGAATATGTGAATTTATATGTGTACTTTACTCTAAAATATGGATTTTTTTAATACACATTACTTGGCAGGAGAACCGAGCTGAAAAATTCAGAGAAGTGTGAATTTCAAAAGATGGCTGTTTTTTTGGTTCACATCTTGCTGTGGAAAGCGTCAAACAGGTCCGCTTGCCATTACATGCCAACTGAATGGAATGTCTCTCTCATCCCCACTTGGGGGTTTTGCTTGCAGAGTTGTCGCTTCCAAGACCTTCTACAAGAAAGACTGACACCAGAAGCTGGTCAGCAAAACCATTGGTGCAGCTCAAGTGTTTTTCTCTTTTTTTCATGCCTTTTCATTCTTGCTGACAGAGAATTTCAACCTGTGGGTTACTTTGCAACAACAGGAATGTCTAGATTAGGACCTGTGATAGGGATCTGCACATCCACATATACAGTGGTACCTCGGGTTACAGACGCTTCAGGTTACAGACGTTTCAGGTTACAGACTCCGCTAACCCAGAAATAGTACCTCGGGTTAAGAACTTTGCTTCAGGATGAGAACAGAAATCGTGCGGCAGCAGCGGGAGGGCCCATTAGCTAAAGTGGTACCTCAGGTTAAGAACAGTTTCAGGTTAAGAACGGACCTCCAGAACGAATTAAGTACTTAACCCGAGGTACCACTGTAAATACCCAACAGCCCTACTGGAACTGCTTGCCTGTCTGGAGCTGTATTTACAGTTGAATAACTACCTCTGCCATGTAGATAATACGTAGGTGTATTTGCGGTGTTCTCTCTGGTTCTTTGTTTCTTCTCAGATAAACATCTTTCAGTATATCAGAAGTTTTATTTCTAACCCGCTCAATGGTGCAAAAAAACCTCTCTTGTTAATCAACTGAAAAAAAACAACGAGAGAAATCAATGGGATTTCACACTGTTAATACAATATTTGAAATATCGGTTATTTCAATGGGATTGCAGGCATTGGTAGACTGAACAGTAAAACTCTACCCTTCCCTGCCTTCACCAACCATCCATCACCTTCATGTGTGTATAATTCCAATAGTGACTTAGAGTAGAGAACATCAAATAAAAAGAATAAAGGGGAAATGGGGGGGGGGAGAGAGAAGAAAGAGAAGAAAGAAAGTTAAAAATAAAAGAGTGAAAGAAGGAAGGAAAAAAGAATGAAAAAAAGAAAGAGAAGTAAAGAAACGACATCCGATTCTCTGTTAGTTACATTTAAAGAGAACATTCAAAGTATTTACTCCAGTGTGACATCCAGCTGCTCCTCCTTCTGCCAAGTTATATTTTCCCCATCTTCAGACCCAGACATCTCAAATTCATTCATTTTCTCTTCCACATAAAAAGTTCAAAAGGGGTTCTCCAATTATTAATTTCAATAAATGTCATTGACGATTCCGCCATGTTGAAAAATAAATCCTTTTGTCCTTGTTCACACAAGAGCCTCTCCGCTGTGGTCATATGTTAAAACAATATTCCATAGTTATTTACGTATTGTATATTCATTAATCCACATCCAGCTCCATATCTTCTGAATCCATTTCCCGTTGTCCGTGATTTTTCATCCTAATTTAGAGGCAGATTTTGGACAGTGTAGGTGGTTCCACTGCACTGGATGCTGACACTAGAGGGAGCTGCAGAGGTTCACAACTATATTGTACTGAATTGAGCAGAATGGAAGGCGAGAGGTGGGGGTGGGGGTGCCAAATTTTGGCCTGAAATTTTAAAGACCAAGGTTCACCACTGAGTTCAGAAGTGATTACCCAAGATGATCCCATTCTTATGATTAATAACAATTGATTATATTGAGCTTCATGAAGAAAGGTGATTTGCAACCCCATCAAGTCAACAACATGAATTAAGGAAAGGACTCATGGAATTTATTCAACTAGGACACCTGAAAGCCCCTGAAAATGAGGGGAGGAAATCATTGCATAGGCTACAGGCTCAGACTCTTCTCACCCCCAAACGTACCATATAATCCAATTTTCCCCATGGTGATCACAGTGATCCCATCATAGGATTCATCTTTTCTGTTACATACTGGACCTCCCAATTCTAGCCTTTTCAACACATGCAGGCAATGTGAAACATTTTAGGCCTTAGTGAGTGTGGCACAGACTTATAAAAAGGTAAAGGTAAAAAGGTAGAGGACTCCTAGACAGTTAAGTCCAGTCAAAGGTGACTATGGTGTGCGGAGCTCATTTTGCTTCAGGTTGAGGGAGCTGGCGTTTGTCCACAGACAGCTTTCCAGGTCATGTGGCCAGCATGACTAAACTGCTTCTGGCACAATGGAATACCATGATGGAAGCCAGAGCACACAGAAATGCTGTTTACTTTCCCGCCGCAACAGTACATATTTATCTATTTGACCTGGCGTGCTTTCAAACTGCTAGGTTGGCAGAAGCTGGGACAGAGCAACGGGCACAGGCTTATACATGGGATCCCGACCAAGCTGAACACTACCTGTTAACTGTGTGGGCTTGGGCTTCACAAGCTGCTTGTTTCTGAAGTCCCAGCCAAGCAGCTAAACTAGGGATTTTAATGAGCCGCTGGTGGGCTTCCATGCAGGGCTGGCAGATTGTGTTGGCAAAGTGAGCATAGGTAAAGAAGATACAGGTTAACTCTAAAGGTTTCCTAAATTCACTGCTCTCCACTTGTAGGGAATTTTTTAGGAGAACCCACAGCACCAGAAGATGCCCTCAGCCTCCTCTTCCTGTCAGCTTGACTCCAAAAAAAGCTCAGGCGTAGCTTGCCCTGCTCCCACCTGGCCAAGGGGAGGATAAAAGGATACAATCTTTCTGTCTTGCAGACCCATTCACAAAGGCAGCAGCTGAGCTGAGAACCATAATGTCATACTGGATCATGTTTGTGTGAACATCTGACCAAACTATGCATTCACAGGGTTGAGAAGTGGGAATCTTTGAAAGAACATTCAGACTCTTCTCCTTCTTCATTATAGTATTAAAGGAGACAAACATAAGGAAGATACACAGCAGCACCCACTCACCCCCCAAATACCTATGCAGTATACATGTTAATCCAGACACAGATTAATATTCACTTCAAGTTCCTCAGAATGCACAGTAGCTTGATATTTTGAAAATATCATTTCCTATCAACCCATCCATGTGACTTTTCAGCCTTTTACAATGCATTGGCAAATGACAGTCGTATGCTGAAAAACAGCATCTTCTAAAAATTCAGTTCCAAAGAATGAAACGATTTAAGGAATAAAAATCAATTTTTAAGACTTTGTAAAAGAAAAGGGTTGAATAAATCCTTTCGCCTTTGTTCACACAAGAGCCTCTCCACTGCAGTCATGTGTTACAACAATAGTCCATCATTATTTACTTATTGTATATTCAATAATACACATCCAGTTCCAAATCTTGTGATCCCTGTACCTTCTGATTCAGGCAATGAGAAATTAAATTTCTTCCTATGTAATAAGTAGGTAGGAATGATTTTTTCATTCATTTCTCCTCACCAAAAAAGAAAAGAAAAAAATGATCTATACTCTTCCTTATACTTGTAAAGCTTTGTGCAATGTACCTTCATTCCAATGTGATTCTTGGAAGAACAAAGGTTTAACTATGATACGACAAATAAATAATCTTATTTTATTTATTGAGTTCAGAAATGAACCGTTTTGTTTGGCACTGGAGAATTGGCACTCTGACAGGTTAGTTCAGATATGTTTCCTCTCCATTTTTCCATCATTGTATATGCTGTGTAATTCCCTTGTATTTCAGGTTGGGCTGCTTCTGTATCCTTAGAGTTACTGGACTTTTTTTGGTGAAAGAAAACATAACAGCTTCCAGAATCAATCAGCATAAATATTAAATTCAGTGTATTTTTTTTATCAGGCCTCTGGCAGGTGCTTCTACTCACTGAAGTAGTCCTATTGATGAAATGGCAGGTAGACCCAGAGAACAATGAGTGAATCCACATGCCTGAACTGCATGTTTGCTTTTTCACGATAGCCATGTGTGAAAGAGCAAGGGTTAGTTTTGCTGCAGTGGTGTAGCCTTGCAGAGGAGAAGAGGCAAAGGTGTTTGGCGGAAGACCAGCAGTAGGCAGAGGAAGAGCCAATGATAGCCAAAGCCAACTAAGTCTGGTCCACTGATCCTTCCTGCTGAGTTTTCAAAGGGCAACACTGAGCCTAAGGAGGAGAAAGTTGACAGGCTATGGACCCTCTATGGACTGGTTTTGCTACCTGAGGCAAAGTGGGAAGGTGTCACCCTGCCCTGCTGCTGCAGTGCCATCCCCACCAAAGCCTCCCCTATTGTGGTCCCAAAACTGCTGCTGAAATCTCACAATGCACTCCATGAGATCTCATGAGATATCTGTGAGATACTGCCACCATTTCACCACTAGCAGCACCACCGTTTAGGCTTCCTGCACCCAAGGCAGCTACCTCAGCTCGCCTCATGGGTGGGCCGGCCCTGAGCATAAGGCAGCTTCCTGTGTTACTATGCATTTTGAGTCCTTGAAAAATGTCTTTCCCTCACAAAAGCAGCACTTACTTGTGTTTGCTAGGAAGCTCCCTCATCCAGTCATACTGCTGGTCCATCTAGCTCAGTACTGTGCTCTTTGTGTGGCAATGCCTCTTATGTGTTTAAATCTAGAGTCTTTTCCTGCCTGGAGATGCCATGAATTGAACTGGGGACCTCTGGCATTCAAAACAAGTCCTCTGCTATGAGGGAGCTATGGCTATGGATTTTCTACAAATCCATAAAAAGTACTGGGACCCTGTTCTGTGATCCCCTAGGTATGGACATAAGTAAGGATGGAAGAGAGTTTGGTTTGGTTTGCATTTTGATGTGCACCTACTTAATTCACACTTCTTGATAGTTGAACTGAAACACGGCTATCCTTCAAATTGTGTATGAAAAATGTGCACAAGAATGTTTCTACTGGGAGGGATTGTGCATGATAATACAAATATTACTGAAAATAACTTACAAAAATGCAACGTGCTGGGGGGAATTGCTTGTAAAAGTGTGTATTTTAGGACAGATTAACACTCAAATGTGGTGGACTTTTAAAATGCAAACTGAAACACAAACCGAACATAAGATTGGGAAAATGGCACACTGAGAAAGCAACATGGACAAATCCATCCCTAGAACAGGAAAAATATTATAGACCTGATTAGAGGCACACATTTATAATCATATGAAATGGTTAGTGCTCAGCAAACCAACTGTTGATCATACTCCCATCTCTTTATAATCTTTTGGAAAAGTTGTTATTAGGCCCATTAAAGCATTAATTGGATATATATAGTAGCGGTAAAAATGTCTCATACAGCAAAGATTTAATACAACTGAGTAACTGAGTAATCTGAAATAGTTCTAGTAAGTCTTATAATTAATTTGTTCTTCTACAAAACATTCTTAGTTTTAAAAAAGGAGAAGCCGTTGTGCAGCTATTAATCTCTTTAGAGATTTTTTTCTGAATTTTTGAGAGATCAGATATGGCATCCATGTGTTTTTGGTCTCCTTTTAGGCACCTTTAGGGGATGAATACATTTGGGAGAACACGGTGAGTAACGCCGTATTACAGCTTTCTGCAGTTGGTTGTATAATATAAAGTTGTAAATGCAAGTTGGCAGGTGGAGAAGAATTTGAATTGTGTTCCTCGAGTGTAAGTGGGAAATAGTGAAGGAGAGCTGTGGAAGAGCACAGTTATTAGCAGTGATATGACTACTCATTTCAGTGGTATGTGAGACCTTCTCTTTGAATTTTGCTTCGTTTTTTGATTGCTGAGGTTGAGGAAGGGCAGGAGGAAGATCCAGGTCCATTGCTCTCCCCAGGGCAAGGACCTCCACCTTGCCCCAGGCCCATTCCCCTCCCCCTACACATCCAGGGACTACAGAGATAGTGGTGTCAGGAGGACAATTCTGCAGCTCTGGCTCACCATTCATACTGCTTTTGGAACAGGAAAGACATTCAAGAGTGGAACTGGTCATCCAGGAGGCCATGCCCAATTGCAGAAAAGCTGATGAAAGTTTTGTACAGCTGACCCTGCCTTGTGGCTGACCACTACAGACAACCCCACACCTTGCAAATAGCATTAAATCTACAAAACAAATCATCAGGTAATTGGGAAGCCTGTGCTTTTATTTACACACAGTACTCAGCTATACAGCTGCAAACAAAACGTTTTAAGTGTGTTGTAAAGTACATTATGCAACTAGATGGTGATGGTGAGCTATGGCAAATTCAATATATTTTTCATTTTTTTAAAAAAAATATTGTCTAGATTCCACCACAGAAATGTCTGGCTATTCTATATATTCCAAGTTTCAGTTTTTATATGGTGCCTTTTGTACAATGATGCCCTAGGCAAGTCCACACTTGAGAAATTTATTCAACAATTTTTCCTTGGTTCAGTCTTCTGCATGCTTTTTCCTTGTGAATAATAGGAAATGTAAATAGGACAAGTAGATTCATAAGGTACCCTCTTTTCTCCTGTGTATCGGTTATAAACTTCAAAGGATGAAAGCCTTGAGATGTTATATAAAGGATAACTGTTGTGTAGACATATAATGTTGTTTGTTTTCTTTTTATAGTTGGATTGCAGCCAACACCTCCGGGCAACTGGTAACAGACTAATAATCTGCACAAGGATTTATTTTCCAGTCTGTGGTACAGATGGCAACACTTATGCCAATGAATGTGAACTGTGTCGCCATAACCAGTAAGTAGCGCAGATGCAGAAGATTCTTTGCTGGGCAACAGACCGTGGCTACCATTAGTTATAATGATGTCTCATCCAATTTGTTTTATCTGTCCCTTTCCCATCCCACCCCACTTCCAAGATGGGGACATGTCTTACATGGGACCATTCCCATTTTACCACTATTCCCCTGTGGTTAGCCAGAGACTGAGAGATTATTTCTGGGCCAAGGTAACCAGCTAGGCTTCAGTCCTCAGTGATCTCTGTGTAAATCCAGTGTGCTTACAACATGACATTAAACTTACTCTCTACTCTCTGCAATTCAGTTCATATTTTAATGTACTTCCAGCTAATTTGTACATCTCCCAAAAATATGTGATCCAAAACACAGATATTGTTCAAAACATATGTACAAAAATCTGTATATTAAAAATAATGTACATAAAAATATGAATATTGCTAAAATAACATATACAAATGCACATTGGGCAACATGGCATACAAAAATGTATTAGGATAAAATGCACGCAAAAAGGAATTCCAAAGATCTTTTATTTAGTTAGTTTTTTAAAAACTCAAACAGATGTGGAAATGGGGTGAATTAAGCATAAGACTGGAAAGATGAGGAACTGAAGAAGAAAGCACTGGATTTATCCATCCATATGCCACATATATTTTACTTCATCGCTTTGACTGTCAGCAGGGTACATAGCAGAACTAGCTCAATGGGGCATTTGCCTGTGACTTGCAAGGTCTATTAGTGCCAACCAATGTTTATTATTAGTATTATTAACCCAGAATACAGGAAATTGTTTGCTAAAGTTCCCTAAATTCTTCTCTTACGCAGCAAAGAAAACAAACTAGTTGGTAAGAAGCATGTTGGAGAATGTGCAAAGGTAGGTATAAAGAGTTTTGTGGTGAGAAATTGAACCTGCAAGACCAGATGGGCAAAATTGTCGTGTGATTTGGAGGGAACTGAAATGTCTTAAACTTATTAATTGCTTTTCATCTCAAAGTAATCTATAGATAACTGCAAGATACAATATATCTCTCAAAACAAAATAATTAAAAGCAACTCCTGGTACAGTGGTACCTCATTTTTCGAATGTTATCCATTCCCGAAGACCGTTCAAGTTCTGAAACATTCAAAAAGCGAGGGCGGTCTGCAAATTTAATTGAGAAAATTGAGAAAAATACAGTGGTACCTCAGTGCAAGCCGTTCAACTTCTGAGGCACATTCAGAAACAGAAGCATTTACTTCCAGGTTTTCAGCATTTGAAAACCGAAATATTAATCATCGGAGACGTTCCAAAACTGAGGTACTGCTGTACAAGGTAATCAGACCATAAAGACAACCCCTCTATTCCTTAACCACCAAAGACAGAAACAGACACACACATAAACATGTCTGCAAAGAAGAAGAAAAATAACACTCCAAACACCTGGGGTGAAGGAAATGTGCTTGTGCAACATGAGCCTCCCTTGTTGCCACCCAGAGCCATAGCTACGGTGTGTGTGGGGGGGGAGCCTTTTTTATTTGCCCCGGGTGAAGCCTCCAGAGGAGCACCACTGAAGCTCCCAGCCTGTGTGTGTGCAAAATGTGCATGGGTTTTTTTTGTTTTTGTTTTTGCCAAACTGGGTCTTTGACCTGGGAGAAATAAAGCCTAGTTTTACGCCTGTTGCCACCCTCTTCCTGATAGCTGCCAGAGGGGCACATAGAGAAGAGTCTTGATGCTGACCTCAGGGCATGGGCAGGCTAATATGGGGAAAGGTGTTCCATAACGTGTACCATATTAGGGCCCTGAGCTATATAAGTCTTCACAGGTGAAAATTAGCCCTTGAAATGGGCCTGAGAATAATGGCTATTAGCTTCTGTGAATAATGGGAACAAACCTCACTTACAAATTCCTAAAAGGTATTTGGCTTCCCATAAACTGCATGCAAGTCCATTTGCCTTGATTCCTCAGTAGGGATGCAAATTCTCTCTTTATGTAGTAATGGCAATCTCCAGCACATTTGTACCCCTAATGTATGATTCTGAGCAAACCCATGCTAGAACTGTAGCACATAGTGTGATGTAGTGCCCCCCAAAACTACTGTGTTTTAGGCTACCTTAATAGAATCATAATTTCTCATAATTTCTAAGCAGCTGGAAGTATTAGTTTCACATTATTCAGCACTAATCAGACTTCATCTGGAATACTATTATTTTCCTTAAGATTTTTATTAATTTTTCATAACTTTAACCAATTAATTTCAAATTTGTTATACATTTCTCTTATAATTTGACTTCTCACCTTTGCTTTCAAGCTGTTTTTAAAGCCTTCCTCCCACATACTGCATAATATCACATGCTCCATCTAATACATATTCCCTTATTATATCTCACATTGCATCTAATACATATTCCTCTATTTCATGTATTATCATTTTCTTCCTGTTGCTCAAATTTCAAATCCTGGCCTCGATTTCATTTGGTTATGATATTTTTTTCAAATAATCCCCAAAAGGCTTCCACTCTTCCATAAATTAAGGTAACCAGACATCCCCGTTTCCTGGGAACAGTACCCAGATTTACAAATCAGTCCCCTGACAAAATCCTATCATTCCTGCTGAAGTTGAAAGTGTCCCCAGATTCATTGGGGAAAAAACTGGTAACCTTACCATAAATTGTCCATCATTTTGACCTCATCTGGAATACTGTGTTTGCATTTTAAGAATGATGTAACTCAATTGGTACAGGTTCAGAGGGTGGCAATTAAGAACATCAGCACTATGGAAAACAGGTCCTAGAAGGACAAATGGAAAGAATACTTGATAGGTTTAGCTTGGAGATGATGAGGGATGTGATAGCACTCCAGATCCTTGAAGGACTGTGGCATAGAAGTAAATATTGTTCTTTGCTGCCCCAGAGAACTAGGGCAAAACTAGATTGAATGTGCTCAAGTTATCGGAGGATAGGTTTTAGTGGGAAATTGGAAGAAACTACTTGGTGGTCATAGCAGTTGAACAATGAATGAATTACTGAGAAGGGTGGTAGGCTTGAGGCCTTAAAGCAGAAGCTAGACCATCATTTGTTGAGGATGCCTTAGTCCTGGATTACCCCCCCCCCAAAAAAAAACCCCCCAATGATTCTAAGGACAGCCACAAGCCCCCTTAATACACTGAAGAAAATACAGCTAAATAGCTATCCAAATCAAATGCATTACTGATGGTGGATAATAGTGTGATTCATTATGACCAAACATTTATGCCTTCCACATTGTAGAAGTTTGAAAACTCAACTTCTCAATACATCAAACATGGACATTAGGGGTACGAATGTGCTGGAGGTTGCCATTACTACATAAAGAGAGAATTTGGGGGTGGGCATTAAGAGCTCTCTGTGTAAGCGCACAGAACTGCATCCCACACCAACCCAATCTGTGTGGGGTGCAAAATGTTTGCTTTGCACATATGAAGAATGTGATAGACATTTCCCCATGTGCAGCATTGGGAAACAATATGTAAACAACAGCAAAGGCCCAGGGTGTAAGTTTTATTCCTGGTACACTTTACTTTTTTTATAATATACGCAAGTAATAAATAAAAACAGGCTTGAATTAGATTGTCAGAAAATATACTAATGTCAAGAAATCAGGATGCCTGTGCTTTTCAGTAAAAAAAAGCCACACTGGATAATTTTGTCCTATCAATGCTATTTGGTCTAATGATTCATATGTTCCTTCTTCCTCCTGTGAAATAAAAAGGCATGTAAAAGGAAATGGTAGATTGAATGGTAGATTCTGTTTACTCCATAAACAGAAATAATACAATGATGAGTAGAGATGGATCAATATGTCAGTTTGGGTTTCTGTCATTTTCTTATTTCTGAAGTCTTAAATCTAGTGCCTCATATTACTTAATCAATCTGTCATTTTCATTAAAAAATGCCAACATTTTTGTGCAGACTCCCCCCCAACTTTGATTGTATTGTTTTTCTAATATAAAAATTTTTGCACAGTTTTTTAAAGCTGCAAAACTGCATCACAAAAGTTAAAGACGTGGAATTTGAAGGATAGCTTTGTTTCAGTTTGTGTATTGGTTTGTGAAGTGTGAATCAGGTAATTTTGGCGAGACGATGAAGAATGAGGCCGGGGAGAGGCTGGCGCCGCAGCAAAAGGCCGCTGAACACGCCCCCCTCCCAGGCACCTGGTTGGATGCCTGCCAAGGGGGCGTGGGCGCCAGCCAGGTGAGGTGGAGGCAGGGGGCTAATGCCCCCTGCTAGGGGTGGTGCTCGGCTCCCGCCCACAACCACTCCCCTCTCTTGCAGGGAGGAGAGTCTTTATGAAACTGTCCTTAGAGTGCCAAGTCTTTCACAATGAAGAAATCTAAAGTAAACTCCTGTGCATATATATAGAGGTGCTTCCACGTGTCCATCTGATATCCTGCTGGTAAAGTTGCTCTACAAGACAATCTTCTCATCTGAACATTGGTGCATTCAGTGCTCAGTGAAGAATGGGTGCATTTGTGGTTGTTGCTCTGGCACTTTGGTGCTTCACAGGTGAGTCACGCAGAAAGAGTGAGAGAGAGACAGAGAGAGACAGAGAGAGAGTATTACTGCTGACATTCTGAAAAAGTCTTCTATATTGCTCAGATGACTGGCCTGATATGGAAGAAAATATTTAGTTTAAGAGGGAATTTTGGCAGGTGCAGCCTGCCATGAAAGGGTAGAAGAAAGCTAAACTGTCCCACTGAAATTCCCTTACTTACAAATCCATAAAAAGTACTGGGACTGTTATGTACTGAGTTGAATAGGATCCAAACTGCAGCAGTCTGATTGGTCCTAGAACAATACGATCCAAAAGGCAGCAGTCTGATTGGTCCTAGAACAATAGGATTCAGAAGGCAGCAGTCTGATTGGTCCTAGAACAATGCAGCAGTATGATTGGTTGGCAGGAACCACCCAATCATGCTCCAGATAGAAGTGAATCCACAACCTGATTGGCTTACAGTAGAATTCTGGAATTAGCCAATCATGTGCAGCCCATTGTGTAAATAATGTATATAAAGCAGATACCTTGAGGGGACTTTCATTCATTCCTCCTCACCACTATGAGCTGAATAAAGAGCATGAAATCACTTTGCGACTCTGAGTATATTTCAGGGACCCTGTCCTGTGATCCCCTAGGTATGGCCATAAGTAAGGATGGAAGAGAGGTTTGGTTTGGTTTGCATTTTGAAGTGCGCCTGCTTAATTCACACTTCTTAATAGAAGCAACATGGACAAATCTACCCATCCCCAGAACAGGAAAAATATTATAGACCTGATTAGAGGCACACATTTATCATCATATGAAATGGCTGGCGCTCAGTATACCAACTGCTGATCATTCTCCCATCTGTTTAAAATCTTTTGAAGCCATTGTGCAGCTCTTAATCTCTTTAGAGATTTCCTTCTGAATTTTTGAGAGCTCAGATATGGCATCCATGTGTTTTTGGTCTCCTTTCAGGAGTCTTCGGGGATGAAGACATTCAGGCAAACACGGTGAGTAATGCCGTATTATCCTTACAGCTTCTGCAGTTGGTTGCGTAATACAGATAAAACTGTAATTGCAAGTTGGCAGATGGAGAAGAATTTGAATTGTGTTCCTCAAGTGTAAGTGGGAAATGATGGTGTTCTCACTGCTCCTTGTCAACGACAAAGCAGACACATAAACACACACACAGCAGTTCTCCAGTGCAATTATAGTGAAGGAGAGCTGTGGAAGAGCACAGTTCTTAGCAGTGATATGACCACTCATTTCAGTGGGTATCAAGAGTGAAAGAAGGCATAAACTTAGTATGTTTAGACAGAATTGGGTAAAGTCTATTGAATACTGACATAACAAAGCACATGCTTCACATGAACCAAAATACTTATTTGAGATAATATAATGCATATGAAATTATGACTGTTGTATTTCCTATTTCTTCATTTTTTTGGTTTTTGTTTCTTTGTTGCAAATATGTATGACTCTACAAAATTGAATACAAATTGCACTTTAAAAAAGAAGTTATGTTGAACTGGTGAGCAAATGTAAAAGTTTGGTGGGTACATCACTATTTCTTTTGTAAAGTGGAACTTAGTTTTATTTAACAGGGTGACAGATTTAGAATGCCACTCTTTTTGCAGGACTATTGCAAGGACTTTGGCCCAGATAAACCATACTGCACCCTGGAATTTATGCCTCACTGTAGTTCTGATGGAATGGTCTATGGCAACCAGTGTAATTTCTGCTTTAATGTCCGGTACATATAGAAATAATTATTTCTTTTTATAAAACAATTTAAAGTGATGATAACATGATAGAAGAGAAAGATATATTCAAAACCTCCAAACTGTTCCGTATCTACTTACGATGACACTGGGAATGTTTTGGTAGGATGAGAAGTAAGTCACCATACATATATCCTTACTGTGTTTTTATATTTTGTTGGAAGGTGCCCAGAGTGGCTGGGGCAACCCACTCAGATGTGTGAGGTAACGACAACAACAACAGTGATTCTCTAGAGCTGGGATACAGTCACATTCAAATTCCTTGATTCACTTTTGTCAGTTGAAAGGCATAAAAATATGGTCTCATAATCATGCTTCCAGCCAGACCATGGGTAGGCAAACTCAGGCCCAGGGGCCGGATCCGGCCCAATCACCTTCTAAATCCAGCCCACGGATGGTCTGGGAATCAGTGTGGTTTACATGAGTAGAATGTGCCCTTTTATTTAATATGCATCTCTGGGTTATTTGTGGGGCATAGGAATTCGTTCATTTTTTTCTCCAAAATATAGTCCAGCACCCCACAAGGTCTGAGGGCCCCCTGCTGAGAAAGTTTGCTGACCCCTGATCCAGACTATACTTTGAAGTTTTTTCCTAATTTGTAAACTCTCACAAAAATATGGTGTCTGTGTTACTGATCGACCCATGATTTGCCAAGCAACTATGGCATCACCCAGACTATACATACCACTTTAAACTATGGTTTCTCCTAAGGAATCCTGGGAAGTGTAGTCTGTTGTTTGCAGCTGAGAGTTGTTAGGAAACTCTATTCCCCTTACAGAACTACAATTCCCAGAGTTCCATGGAATAAGGAATTCTCTGGGAATTGTAGCTGTCTGAAGGGACCTTTAACAAAGTACGCTGCTGCATAGTGCAGATGTTGCTGAAGTAAGGTATTCCGAAACAACGCTGCTCATATTGACAGTTCCACTTGCAATGTCTATTGTGTTTATTTCAATGGGAAGATTTTACTAGTCAGAATTCTGACTGATTTTCTGTGGTGAAAATGGCTTACATTAGGAACCAAAATGTTCCCTTGCAGTTCTAGGGGACAAGATGGAATGCAAGTTATTGTGTTTCTCAAACTAAGAGCTGCTCTTAAAATAGAAAAGAAAATTTATATAACTTTGTTTTACGATTCCAGTTACCCACAGTAATAATTTCAATATATGTTACCTTTTTCTTTCCAGGAAGAGCAAAGGGGCTCTGTCGCTCCAACATTTGGGAACGTGCTGAGAAAGACTCTCCTCCCTGCAAGAGAGGGGAGTGGTTGTGGGCGGGAGCCGAGCACCGCCCCTAGCAGGGGGCATTAGCCCCCTGCCTCCACCTCACCTGGCTGGCGCCCACGCCCCCTCGGCAGGCATCCAACCAGGTGCCTGGGAGGGGGGCGTGTTCAGCAGCCTTTTGCTGCGGCGCCAGCCTCTCCCCGGCCTCATTCTTCACAGATTTCCAAGAGACCTCTTTGCGTTATACTCTAGTAGCAAATGTTGCAAAAGAAGTTCTGATTTGCCATTAAAGATGTCTTACCTGCAACCATGTATTGTTTTGATCTCTCCTATAATGTCTCGTTTTGCACCATGGAATGTATTGTTATTTTGGTTGTTCTCTCATTCAATACCAGGCTCATGTATATTTGAGGGTCTGTGTAGGGTTTAGGGCTTTAATCTCAGGAAGAAAAGCATTTTTGTCCAGTGTGATATTCTATCCTTTCCGAGAAAGTGTCACTCACAGTAGCATACATGTCAGGAGATTTGAGCAAGTGGGGGAAAGGAGAGAGGGAGAGAAAGAGAGATAACACATGGCCATGAACGTTTAGAAAAATAATTCAGGAGTTACTGCCAGGCAAATGTGAAGGCAGGTTGGTCAACAGACATAGAACAAATACTTTTTGGGAGACTGTTTCTTCAGAGAAACAAGATGGTGATGTATTTGGGATAGTAGGATGAGGCCTAGCTTGAGGTAGACATAGCACTGGGGTGGGCAATTTGGCCTGGAAAACTTGAGACCAACGTAACAGGAAGTTCTATATTCCCAATTCCATACAGCTCTTAGAGAGACCTCAGAAAGTCTCTCTCTGTCCAGGAAATTGAGGCTGTGTACACATTACTATTTAGTATGGCTCTAGTATTCTTCATAACTGGTGTGTGAAGCTGAGTATGCATGACATTAGTCCAATCCATATGTATCCTGTAATATCTTGAGACATACTGCTCTTTCCCTTGAAATAGGCTTCCACCTGATTTGAAAAGCAAGCTGTGGTTAAGCTGAAATGTGTGCATTTCAGACATACATTGCATATCCAGGTGACAGCTTCACTGAATAGGAGTTTAGGGGAGAGTTTCTGTTGTGAGGAAACCAAACAACTAATGTGTATCCCCTCCCCCTCTCTGGTGTGTACAGCAACATAAAATTGTGACTTGAAATGCAGCAGGAAGAAACGACCTCACTGCATTGCAAGCCACTAACTAATACCTAGCCTAAATGTTATAAAATGCATATTTTCCGTTCCCCATCTCCGCTCCCTTCCCCCATATATATATGTGTGTGTGTGTGTGTGTGTGTGTGTGTGTGTGTGTGTGAAGATCAACAGCCTTATCTCTTTCTTCTACTCTTTCCCATAAGTTCTCTCTGGGCATTCCAGTCCCATATAAAAGCAATGCATGAGGTGCTTCCATTGGTGTCCACATCTCACCTTTAGGCACTGGGCAAAAACGTTCCTTTTTAACCAAGCCTTTGGTTGATCTTATTGACATCCAACACCCTTTTTGAATGTGGTACTTGTGTGTGGGGGGGGGGGGTTTATTGGGTTATTGCTTTTAGTTTGATTTTATATGTTGTGGTCTTGTTGTAAACCGCCCTGTGACCTCCAGATATAGGGTGGTGTATAAGTTGAATAAATAATAATAATAGCAATCCTGGTGTCACGGTCCGGGTTACAGGCAGTCAGAGTCCTGTCTTGGTACGTCGGGACCGGGGTAGAGGTCGGGAAGCAGGAATCAGCAGTCCAAGGTCAGCAGTCCAGGGGTCAGGAAGCCAGGAGTCAGGAAGCCGAGAGTCTGAGGGTCAGGAAACCAGGAGTCAGGAAGCCAAGGCTCCAAGATTGAGGATACCAGGAGTCAGGAAGCCGAAGCACAGCTAGGTAGGAAGCGTGTTGCTGTGGCAAAGAGCCAGAGGGAACTGCTGGTCTTATATACCCCTCCTGGCCCTTGCCACCAGGTGCTACGAGTCTTCTGTCAAGCCTCACCTGTGCAGCCGTGCCTTGCCCTTCCAGGCCAAACTCAAGAAGGCCCCAGTCCTGTGAGACCCTACCAGTCACAGGGCCTGGCACCTGCACAACCTCCTGACACCTGGGCCGACTATAAGTAAGAAGGTGGGAAGATGGGGGCTGTGAGTGCAGACTGAGGTTGGTGAGGCCGTGCCCTGCTTTCCCAAATAGACCAGCGTCCATTGCTCACTGGGATGCTTGGGCCATTTGTCTTCACCTTAGGGGGTTCCCCTCCACCTCAGATGCTCTGTACTTCTGAAAACCTCAGGATGCCCCCAAATCTGCTGGTTGTGTATGTGTGCTGCCATTTTGGCTACACAATGATAGGCAGTAACTTTAGCAATAAAAGTTGGAAAGTCCCCCTGGTGCACATGGAAAGTGTTCCAAAAATGTTGTTCCGGCAGGTAGCTCAGGGGGACACATTTTATCTCACCCCTCCCAGTTCCAAGATGACTCAGGAGTGTTTGCAGCTCCTGAAGGGAGGGGGAGGGGGAGGTCCACCTGGTGGGTTAACCACCAACCAGAAGAGAGTGGGAGCTTCGCTTTATAAGCCAGCCTTTCCCCCAAGTCTGTTGGCTAACAAGCTGGGTACATCTGCCATATTGATAGCAATCTCCTGGGGCTGTGCTGATGTGGATAGTTTTTAAACACCTACATCAAAATCTGAAGGTTTCCTAATCCAATAGTAACATGAGGGGGAAGATTTTGTGTGCTAAACAAATATGTGTGTGTGTGAATGGGTTCTATCTGTGTGGTCTCTTAAAATTAGACACAAACACACTATACTGTCCCAACTTTATATGTGATTGGGTCCAACCCCCATTCAAAGGGGAAAGCCTACCATCATCAGTGTCTTCTCATGAAGAATGCTTCCTGCTCATAGGTAGCAGGCCAGCAGTAGGAACTGGTGCCCATTGGGACTGGTAGAGCAGAAAACAGGGAAACCAACAATTGATGGATTTGGAGCCAATCACATCTGCTGGGTGGTTGTAAGTAAGAAGCCAGTCAGGGGGAAGGAGGCTGAAGTTGGCTCCATTTGCCCTAATGAATCAGTGGTCAGTGCATACTAGAAGGGGTCTACCTTAGATGTCTCCCTAATAAGCTGGCTTTCTACAAGCAGGGATGTTGAGTGTGTGTGTGTGTGTGTGTGTGTGTGTGTGTGTGTATGCATGCATGCATGAGTGCAAATCATATTGACAGGCAATCTAAGTCTGAAGTAAATTTATCTTGAGTAAATTCTGCTGAGTGTTTAGCTTTACTCTTTCTCTTGGTGTGTAATTATTAACAAACTTCCAAATATTATATTGTCCCCCAAATTACATAAATATATTACTTTTCTGCGTGGTGCTGAAAAGTGGGGGGTTAATTTTTTTAAAAAGTAGATAATAGGCTAAACAAGCAGAACATAAATAAATATACTGAGAGATGTTATTCTCAAGAGAATAATACAAGGCTGATAATGCTGCTTAGCTTATTTATTGACTAATCAAATTAAGATCTTGCAAGATATTCACTAGCTGGCAGAGCAGAGTATAAGCAGAAGGAAGAATATATTTCTTTGTGGTGATGGTATGAGTGAGGCATGAAGAGAAAGGGACATTTCCCTCCATAGATGTTCCTTAGTCTTTAGCATTTTCCAAGGTGCCTCAGGCTCAGTACTCTTCCACTTGCGCTGATGAAGGAAAAACAAAACCAGGAACTCAGTGAGATAATCCAAAAGATGCATGCTTCATCATTACTCCGTAAACAGAAATAATACAATGATGAGTAGAGATGGATCAATATGTCAGTTTGGGTTTCTGTCATTTTCTTATTTCTGCAGTCTTAAATGTAGTGCCTCATATTACTTAATCAATCTGTCATTTTCATTAAAAAATGCCAACATTTTTGTGCAGACTCCCTCCCCAACTTTGATTGTATTGTTTTTCTAATATAAAAAATTTTGCACAGTTTTTTAAAGCTGCAAAACTGCATCACAAAAGTTAAAGACGTGGAATTTGAAGGATAGCTTTGTTTCAGTTTGTGTATTGGTTTGTGAAGTGTGAATCAGGTAATTTTGCATTAAAATGTGAACTAATCTGAAATCCTGCCCCCACCTGGCACCATGATAGGTGAATGAGGCAAGTTAATTATTGCTGTATATCTTTGCTGCAGCACCACTTTGTAAAATATTCTCCTTTTTAAAATGTCATTTTATGTCAGATTTTTTTTGTTTAAGTTGTGTTGAGACTTAGCAATTCCAAAATCCACATTAGGGATTTATTTATTTTTCTTATGGGCCAATATGTCTACCGTTAATATATACTATTAAAAGCAGGGATTTGTACTATAAAGTACAAATTGAAATAGTAAAGTACTATAAAGTACAAATTGAAAAGGTGAGCACAGCTACTTTGTAGGCAGCCCAGAATTAGTAAAATATTTGAAAGAAATGCTACAATGAATCCTTCTTCCATTTTCACAGATATTAATGGTAGACATATTGGCCCATAAGAAAAATAAATAAATCCCTGGTGGGGCAATAATACAGTTATTGCAAAGGTAATAATGACGTAATACAGGTGTGGCCCTGATGTGGATTTTGGAATTGCTAAGTCTCAACTCAACTTAAACAAAAAAAAACTGACATAAAATGACATTTTTAAAAGGCGAATATTTTACAAAGTGGTGCTGCAGCAAAGATATACAGCAGTAATTAACTTGCCTTATTCACCTACCACGGTGCCAGGTGGGGGTGGGATTTCAGGTTAGTTCACATTTTAATGCAAAATTTGTACTTTATAAGTGAAATGTATACTCACATATGGGACGCGGGTAGCGCTGAGGGTTAAACCACAGAGCCTAGGACTTGCCGATCAGAAGGTCAGTGATTCGAATCCCCGCGACGGGGTGAGCTCCCGTTGCTCGGTCCCTGCTCCTGCCAATCTAGCAGTTCGAAAGCATGTCAAAGTGCAAGTAGATAAATAGGTACCGCTCCGGTGGGAAGGTAAATGGCTATTCCGTGTGCTGCTCTGGTTCACCAGAAGCGGCTTAGTCATGCTGGCCACATGACCTGGAAGCTGTACGCCGGCTCCCTCAGCCAGTAAAGCGAGATGAGCATCGCAATCCCAGAGTCGGTCACGACTGGACTTAATGGTCAGAGGTCCCTTTACCTTTACCTTTATACTCACATATATGCATTGCAGAAAATACACTTGTTGTCATAGGTGATGCCATCAGAGCCACAATGGGGATTAAGCTCCTTAGTGCATGCTCCTTTGGGATACCCACGACAATATTCCTGCAGAAAAAGTAAATGACACTGTTGAATTATTCGCTCCTTGACATTTAGACTGCAACGGGAATTCCATAGTGACCAATGTGACATTTGTAAACTTCTTTGAATCATATTATTTTGTTTGGCACTGGAGAATTGGCACTCTGACCCGTTAGTTCAGATATGTTTCCTCTTCATTTTTCCATCATTGTATATGCTGTGTAATTCCCTTGTATTTCAGGTAGAGCTGCTTCTGCATCCTTAGAGCAACTGTACTTTTTTTGTTGAAAGAAAACATAACAGCTTCCAGAATCAATCAGCATAAATATCAAATCCTTTCTCTCACACATTCTCAAACAAACCACTATTGTCAGACACCTTCTTTCCAGCTGCCACTCACTTCCGTAGTTCCAACATTTCCTTATCCTTTCTCCTGCTCCTTCACATGAGAAAACTAGCTTTGGTCACTATGGTGGGTTCAGTGTATTTTTTATATCAGGCCTCTGGCAGGTGCTTCTACTCACTGAAGTCCTATTGATGAAACGGTAGGTAGACCCAGAGAACAATGAGTGAAACCACATGCCTCTTTGCCTTTTCAGGATAGCCACATGTGAAAGAGCAAGGGTTAGTTTTGCTGCAGTGGTGTAGCTTTGCAGAGGAGAAGGGGCAAATGTGTTTGGCGGAAGACAGGAAGACCAGCAGTAGGCAGAGAAAGAGCCAATGACAGCCAAAGCCAACTAAGTCTGGTCCACTGATCCTTCCTGCTGAGTTCTAAAAGGGCGACACTGAGCCTAAGGAGGAGAAAGTTGACAGGCTATGGACCCTCAGTGCCATCCTCACCAAAGCCTCCCTTACTGTGGTCCCAAAACTGCTGTGGACATCTCACAATGCGCTCCATGAGATCTCATGAGATATCTGTGAGATACTGCCACCATTTCACCACTAGCAGCACCACCGTTTAGGCTTCCTGCACCCAAGGCAGCTACCTCAGCTCGCCTCATGGGTGGGCCGGCCCTGAGCGTAAGGCAGCTTCCTGCGTTACTATGCATTTTGAGTGCTTGAAAAATGCCTTTCCCTCACAAAAGCAGCACTTACTTGCGTTTGCTAGGAAGCTCCCTTATCCAGTCAGACTGCTGGTCCATCTAGCTCAGTACTGTGCTCTTTGTGTGGCAATGCCTCTTGTGTGTTTAAATCTAGAGTCTTTTCCTACCTGGAGATGTCATGAATTGAAATGGGGACCTCTGGCATTCAAAACAAGTCCTCTGCTATGAGGGAGCTATGGCCCATCATTGAAACTGAGTTGTATCCAACAAAGTGGTCCCATTAGCTCAAGTACTTCTGTTTGCGGGATTTCCTCTCCTTTCCCATTCCCTCCAAATCCAAAAATCTTCTTTCTGTGTTTCAACCCACCTTCCAGTGATGATTTTGGAGGGGCACAGAGGAAGAGGAAGGTGAGAGAAAGTTCCATAGATCACATGGAAATCCTTGTGTGAATACAACCCTTGGATACACATTCATATCTGGATTCCTTCAACAACTGAGCAAAGAGTTCTTACCAAAAGCCTGGTTCTTTTAACCATCGATTTCAATTTTCTTCTTTCTCCTTATAAAAACTTCTAGTCAGCTGTAATACTTTGCTGAACTTTGGGCAGGAGAGGAGACATCAGCAGCCCTGGGAACCAAGATTGTAATAGGATTAGACAATATGTTCTTATCACTGTTGTGCTCATTGCACTGATAAAGAGAAAAGTTTACCTCAGAAACCATTTTTCTAACAGTGAATTCTCCCTGCTCCCAGAAGATTTCATTTCATTGGGAAAAGACTTATGAATGGCTTCAGAACAAATGCCCCTCTCCAGTTGCTTTTCTCTTAAAAGATAAAGTAAATAAAGGAACTGTACATCTTATCTTGGTGGCAGGAAAAGCAAATATGAACAGTAGATTAGGTGAGAAGACCATTCTACCTTCTGCCTTCATCCTGTCCTGATCCTTTGGGTGTGGAAAGAATCCCCCCAGAATGTCAACTCCTTATGTTATGAAACTGTCCTTAGAGTGCCAAGTCTTTCACAATGAAGAAATCTAAAGTAAACTCCTGTGCATATATATAGAGGTGCTTGCACGTGTCCATCTGATATCCTGCTGGTAAAGTTGCTCTACAAGACAATCTTCTCATCTGAACATTGGTGCATTCAGTGCTCAGTGAAGAATGGGTGCATTTGTGGTTGTTGCTCTGGCACTTTGGTGCTTCACAGGTGAGTCACGCAGAAAGAGTGAGAGAGAGACAGAGAGAGACAGAGAGACAGTATTACTGCTGACATTCTGAAAAAGTCTTCTATATTGCTCAGATGACTGGCCTGATATGGAAGAAAACATTTAGTTTAAGAGGGAATTTTGGCAGGTGCAGCCTGCCATGAAAGGGTAGAAGAAAGCTAAGCTGTCCCACTGAAATTCCCTTACTTACAAATCCATAAAAAGTACTGGGACCCTGTCCTGTGATCCCCTAGGTATGGCCATAAGTAAGGATGGAAGAGAGGTTTGGTTTGGTTTGCATTTTGAAGTGCGCCTACTTAATTCACACTTCTTAATAGAAGCAACATGGACAAATCTACCCATCCCCAGAACAGGAAAAATATTATAGACCTGATTAGAGGCACACATCATATGAAATGGCTGGCGCTCAGTATACCAACTGCTGATCATTCTCCCATCTGTTTATAATCTTTTGAAGCCATTGTGCAGCTCTTAATCTCTTTAGAGATTTCCTTCTGAATTTTTGAGAGCTCAGATATGGCATCCATGTGTTTTTGGTCTCCTTTCAGGAGTCTTCGGGGATGAAGACATTCAGGCAAACACGGTGAGTAATGCCGTATTATCCTTACAGCTTCTGCAGTTGGTTGCGTAATACAGATAAAACTATAATTGCAAGTTGGCAGATGGAGAAGAATTTGAATTGTGTTCCTCAAGTGTAAGTGGGAAATGATGGTGTTCTCACTGCTCCTTGTCAACGACAAAGCAGACACATAAACACACACACAGCAGTTCTCCAGTGCAATTATAGTGAAGGAGAGCTGTGGAAGAGCACAGTTCTTAGCAGTGATATGACCACTCATTTCAGTGGGATGTGAGACCTTCTCTTTGAATAATGCTTCATTTTTGTGATTGCTGGGGTTGGGGAAGGGCAGGAGGAAGGTCAAGGTCCTTCAAATGCACTAGCAAGACCAATCCATTGCTCTCCCCCATTCACACTGCTTTTGGAACAGGGAAGACATTTTATTTACACACAGGACTCGGCTGTACAGCTGCCAACAAAACGTTTTAAGTGTGTTGTAAAGTGCACTATGCAAATGTGATACTAGATGGTGATGGTAAGTTATGGCAAATTCAATATATTTTTCAAAACATTTTTTAAAAAAGCATTTTCACTGCGTTTTTTTAAACATGTGTCTAGATTCCACCACAGAATTGTCTGGCTATTCTATATATTCCAAGTTTCAGTTTTTATATGGTACCTTTTGTACAATGATGCCCTAGGCAAGTCCACACTTGAGAAATTTATTCAACAATTTTTCCTTGGTTCAGTCTTCTGCATGCTTCTTCCTTGTGAATAATGGGGAATGTAAATAGGAAAAGTAGATTCATAAGGTACCCTCTTTTCTCCTATGTATCCGTTATAAACTTTAAAGGATGAAAGCATTGAAAAGTTATATAAAGGAAAACCGTTGTGTAGACATATAATGTTTGTTGTTGTTTTCTTTTTATAGTTGGATTGCAGCCAACACCTCCAGGCAACTGGTAACGGACCAATAAGCTGCACAAGGATGTATTTTCCAATCTGTGGTACAGATGGCAACACTTATGCCAATGAATGTGAACTGTGTCGCCATAACCAGTAAGTAGCGCAGATGCAGAAGATTCTTTGCTGGGCAACAGACCGTGGCTACCATTAGTTATAATGATGTCTCATCCAATTTGTTTTATCTGTCCCTTTCCCATCCCACCCCACTTCCAAGATGGGGACATGTCTTACATGGGACCATTCCCATTTTACCACTATTCCCCTGTGGTTAGCCAGAGACTGAGAGATTATTTCTGGGCCAAGGTAACCAGCTAGGCTTCAGTCCTCAGTGATCTCTGTGTAAATCCAGTGTGCTTACAACATGACATTAAACTTACTCTCTACTCTCTGCAATTCAGTTCATATTTTAATGTACTTCCAGCTAATTTGTACATCCCCCCAAAATATGTGATCCAAAACACAGATATTGTTTAAAACATATGTACAAAAATCTGCATATTAAAAATAATGTACATAAAAATATGAATATTGCTAAAAATAACATATACAAATGCACATTGGGCAACATGGCATACAAAAATGTATTAGGATAAAATGCACGCAAAAAGTAATTCCATAAGATTTTGTATTTAGTTAGTTTTTTAAAAACTCAAACAGATGTGGAAATGGGGTGAATTAAGCATAAGACTGGAAAGATGAGGAACTGAAGAAGAAAGCACTGGATTTATCCATCCATATGCCACATATATTTTACTTCATCGCTTTGACTGTCAGCAGGGTACATAGCAGAACTAGCTCAATGGGGCATTTGCCTGTGACTTGCAAGGTCTATTAGTGCCAACCAATGTTTATTATTAGTATTATTAGCCCAGAATATAGGAAATTGATTGCTAACGTTCCCTAAATTCTTCTCTTATTCAGGGAAAAAAACAAACTTGTTGGTAAGAAGCATGTTGGAGAATGTCCAAAGGTAGGTATAAAGAGTTTTGTGGTGAGAAATTGAACCTGCAGAACCAAACGGGCAAAATTGTCGTGTGATTTGGAGGGAATTGAAATGTCTTAAGCTTATGAATCACTTTTCATCTCAAAATAATCTATAGATAACTGCAAAATATAATACATATCAAAACGAAATAATTAAAAGCAACTCCTGGTACAGTGGTACCTCTTTTTTGAATGTTATCCATTCCTGAAGACAGTTCGAGTTTCGAAATGTTCAAAAACCGAGGGCGGTCTCCAAATTTAATTGAGAAAATTGAGAAAAATACATGGTACCTCAGTGCAAGCTGTTCGACTTCTGAGGCACGTTCAGAAACGGAAGCATTTACTTCCAGGTTTTCAGCATTCGAAAACCAAAACATTCGTCACTGGAGACATTCAAAAACTGAGGTGCCACTGTACAAGGTAATCAGACTATAAAGACAACCCCTTCAGTCCTTAACCACCAAAGACAGAAACAGACACACACACACACACACACACACACACACACACGTCTACAAAGAAAAACAACACTCCAAACACGTTGAGGAAAGGAAATGTACTTGTGCAACATGGGCCTCCCGTGTTGCCACCCAGAGCCATAGCTACGGTGTTTGTGTGGGGAGCCATTTTTTTTGCCCTGGGTGAAGCCCCCAGAGGAGCAGCACTGAGGCTCCCAGCCTGTGGGTGTGCAAAATGTGCATGGGGTTTTTTTTTGGGGGGGTGGGTTTTTTTTTTTTTGGCCAAACTGGGTCTTTGACTTGGGAGAAATAAAGCCTAGTTTTACCCCTGTTGCCACCCTCTTCCTGATAACTGCCAGAGGGGCACATAGAGAAGAGTCTTGATGCTGACCTCAGGGCATGGGCAGGCTAATATGGGGAAAGGTGTTCCATAACGTGTACCATATTAGGTCCCTGAGCTATATAAGTCTTCATAGGTTAAAACCAGCACCTTGAAATGGGTCTGAGAATAAATGGCTATTAGCTTCTGGGAATAATGGGATCAAGCCTCATTTACAATTTGCTGCCCCAGAGAACTAGGGCAGCACTAGACTGAATGTGCTCAAGTTACAGGAAGATAGGTTTTAGTGGGAAATTGGAAGAAACTACTTGATGGTAATGGCAGCGCAACAATGAATGAATTACTGAGAAGGCTGGAAGGCTGGAGGCCTTCAAGAAGAAGCCAGACAGGTTGAGGATGCTCTAGCCCTGGATTTCCCCTGCCCCCCAAAAAACCCCTGCCCCTATGATTCTAGGGACAACCACAAGCCGCCTTTATACAGAGAAGAAAATACAGCTAAATAGCTTCTTTTTCCATGTTTAGAATTAAAAAAAACAAAACAAAACTGGAAAAATGAATGTCAGAGGTAATTATATGGAAGATTGCTGGGTACAATAAAATGCTACATGTTTATTTTATAGATGGATTGCAGTGAATTCATGAAAGCGAAAGGACTCATGCTCTGCCACAAAATGGCTAAACCAGTCTGCGGAACAGATGACAACACTTATGTCAGTAAATGTGATCTTTGTCGTCAAAACCTGTAAGTAATGTGGATACTGAACATTTCCCCCCAGGCAACGGATAATGACTATCATTCTTTATAATGATATCTCATTATATTTATTGTATTTGGTCCTTTGCCACCCTACCTTCTTTCCAAGCTTCCATAGTGGCTTACATGAGACCAACCTCACAGTCCAATGATCGGTTATCTAGAGAACGATAAATGATGATTGGCACAATCCAATCCAATAAGCATCAGCACTGATCAGGGATGTGAAACCAGTCCTGCATGCTGTAGATAAAGTGAAACTGGTTCCTTATGTACCTACAGAGTCTATTTTTATTTCAAGTCTATTTTATTTCTGGTTAGCGGAATCATAGGAGTCCCAATAACTTTGTGTAGCAGGAGGACAAAGGATCTGCAACAGATGAAGGAGCTCAAGGATACAAATTGTAGAGCCAGCTCAGTCAAGCTTTGTCTGTAGCAGTTCTGAAGAGCTAAACATAGTTTGTTTTAATAATGTGAACTACAGGAAAGAATTTGTCAACTTTTCTCTCTTTCTTACCCAGGGAATCCAACAAGAATGTGGCTGTGAAGTATGGAGGTCAATGTATTCAGATTCAGGTAAACAGCATGACTGTGTTATTCTAAATATTGGGAGTGGCAGGTATCAATCCCTCTCTTAACAGAATTGGAAGCAAAAAAACCCTTCATTTTTGCAGTTGTGGAATTTTTTATAAGGTATCAAGAGTGTAAGAAGGCATAAACTTAGTATGTTTAGACAGAATTGGGCAAAGTTTATTGGACACTGAAATAACAAAGCTCATGCTTCATTTGAACCAAAATATTTATTTGAGATAATATAATGCATATGAAATTATGACTGTTGTGTTTCCTATTTCTTCATTTTTTTGGTTTTTGTTTTTTTGTTGCAAATATGTATGACTTTACAAAATTGAATACAAATTGCACTTTAAAAAAGAAGTTATGTTGAACTGGTGAGCAAATGTAAAAGTTTGATGGGTACATCACTACTTCTTTTGTAAAGTGGAACTTAGTTTTATTTAACAGGTGACAGATTAAGAATGCCACTCTTTTTGCAGGACTATTGTAAGAACTTTAGCCCAAATGATCTCATGTGCCCATTGAATTATATGCCTCACTGCGGTTCCGATGGAAAGAACTATAGCAACCAGTGTGATTTCTGCATTAATGCCCTGTACGTATAGAAATAATAATTATTTTTTTATAGAAAAATAACTAAAGTGATGATAAGATGATAGAAGAGAAAGATATACAGTGCCGCTCAGGTTGTGAATGTGATCCATGTGGGATGCATGTTCGCAACCCTTGTCTGCGCACGCGTGAGTTGTGATTTGGTGCTTCTGTGCATGCGCGACCGCCAAAACCCGGAAGTAACCCGTTCTGGTACTTCCGAGTTTCAGCCGTCCGTAACCCGAAAAAAGGCAACCTGAAGTGGTTGTAACCCAAGGTATGACTGTATTCAAAACCTCTAAGCTGTTCTGTATCTACTTATGATGACACTCTGAAAGTTTTGGTAGGATGAGAAGTAAGCCATCCTACATATATCCTTACTGTGTTTTTACATTTTGTTGGAAGCTTCCCAGGGGGGCTGGGGTAACCAACTCAGATGTGCAAGGTAACAAGAACGGTAACAACAATGTCAAGAATTCTCCAGAGCTGGGATATAGTCACATATCCAGATTCCTTGATTCACTTTTGTCAGTTGAAAGGGTTAAAAATATGGTCTCATAATCATGCTTCCATCCAGACTATACTTTGAAGTTTTTTCCTGTCAAGCAACTATGACATCACCCATACCACTTTAAACTGTGGTTTCTCCTAAGGAATCCTGGGAAGTGTAGTCTGCTGTTTGCAGCTGAGAGTTGTTAGGAAACTCTATTCCCCTTACAGAATTACAGTTCCCAGAGTTCCATGGAATAAGGAATTCACTGGGAATTGTAGCTCTCTGAAGGGAATAGGGGTTTTCTCAGGACCTTTAACAAAGTACACTTCTGCATAGTGCAGATGTTGCTGAAGTAAGGTATTCCGAAACAACGCTGCTCATATTGACAGTTCCAGTTGCAATGTCTGTTGTGTTTATTTAAATGGGATGATTTTACTAGTCAGAATTCTGATTGATTTTCTGTGGTGAATGTGGCTTACATTAGGAACCAAAACGTTCCTTTTTTGCATAGTGGGAAGCAGTTCTAGGGGATAAGATGGAATGCAAGTCATTGCATTTCTCAAACTAAGAGCTGTTCTTAAAAAAAACCCCAAAACCTTATATAACTTTGTTTTATGATTCTAGTTATCCACAATAATAATTTCAATATATGTTACCCTTTTCTTTCCAGGAAGAGCAAAGGGGCTCTGTTGCTCCAACATTTTGGAATGTGCTGAGAACTTGACAGATTTCCAAGAGACCTCTTTGCCTTATACTCTAATAACAAATGTTGCAAAATAAGGTCTGATTTGCCATTAAAGATTTCTAACCTGCAACGATGTATTGTTCTGATCTCTCCTATAATGTCTCGTTTTGCGCCATGGAATGTATTGCTATTTTGGTTGTTCTCTCTTTCAATACCCGGCTCATGTATATTTGAGGGTCTGTGTAGGGTTTAGGGCTTTAACCTCAGGAAGAAAAGCATTTTTGTTCAGTGCAATATTCTATTCTTTCCTAGAAAGTGTCACTCACAGTAGCATACATGTCAGGAGATTTGAGCAAGTGGGGGAAAGCAGAGAGGGAGAGAAAGAG
The DNA here is from genome assembly GCF_027172205.1 of Podarcis raffonei. NCBI lineage: Eukaryota > Metazoa > Chordata > Lepidosauria > Squamata > Lacertidae > Podarcis > Podarcis raffonei. The sequence goes on from NC_070603.1 coordinate 68,316,983, forward strand.
ATAACACACGGCCATGGATGTTGAGAACAATAATTCAGGAGTTACTGCCAGGCAAATGTGAACAACAAATGTGGACAACAGACATAGAACAAATACTTTTTGGGAGACTTTTTCTTCAGAGAAACAAGGCGATGATGTATTTGGGATAGTAGGATGAGGCCTAGCTTGAGGTAGACATAGCACTGGGGTGGGCAATTTGGCCTGGAAAACTTGAGACCAACGTAACAGGAAGTTCTATATTCCCAATTACATACAGCTCTTAGAGAGACTTCAGAAAGTCTCTCTCTGTCCAGGAAATTGACGCTGTGTACACATTACTGTTTACTATGGCTCCAGTATGTTTCATGACTGGTGCGTGAAGCTGAGTATGCATGACATTAGTCCAATCCATATGTATCCTGTAATATCTTGAGACATAAGGCTCTTTCTCTTGAAATAGGCTTCCACCTGATTTGAAAAGTAACCTGTGGTTAAGCTGAAGTGTGTGCATTTCAGACCAGTGATGTCGCAATAGGGTGGGGGTGAGGGCGGTACACCCTGGTTCCGTGCCTGCAGGGGTGACAAGAAGTCACCCCGCGGAGGCTCATGGCGGCGTGAGCAGCTGTCTTCTCTGCGGTGGCTCCCCGTCCATGGAATACTCTCTCCAGGGAAGTTCGCCTGGCCCCTTCATTTAGACACCTTTAGGCGCCAGGCAAAAATGTTCCTTTTTAAACAGGCCTTTGTTTGAGCTTATTGACATCCAACACCCTTTCAGACTGTGGTTTTTTTTTGGGGGGGGGGTTAATTGGGTTATTGCTTTTGGTTTGATTTTATATGTTGTGGTCTTGTTGTGAACCACCCTGAGACCTCTGGGTATAGGGCGCTGTATAAGTTGAATAAATAATAATAATAACAACCCTGGGCTGACTGTAAGTAAGAAGGTGGGAAGATGGGGGCTGTGAGTGCAGACTGAGGTTGGTGAGGCCGTGCCCTGCTTTCCTGAATAGACCAGCCTCCATTGCTCACTGGGATGCTTGGGCCATTTGTCTTCACCTTAGGGGGTTCCCCTTCACCTCAGATGTTCTGTACGTCCGAAAAACTCAGGATGCCCCCAAATCTGCTGGTTGCATATGTGTGCTGCCATTTTGGCTACACAATGATAGGCAGTAATATTAGCAATAAAAGTTGGATAGTCCCCCTGGTGCACATGGAAAGACTGCTCTAAAAATGTTGTTCCTGCAAGTAGCACAGGGGGACACATTTACTCTCACCCCTCCCAGTTCCAAGTTGACTCAGGGTGAGGTCCACCTGGAGGGTTATCCACCAATCAGAACAGGGTAGAAGAGCACACACTAATGTCCCAATTTTAAATGTGATTGAGTCCAACCCCCATTCAAAGGGGGAAGCCTATCAGCATCAGTGTCTTCCCATGAAGAATGCTTCTTGCTCATAGGTGTGTAGCAGCATGCCAGCAGTGGGAACTGGTTCCCATTGGAACTGATGGGGCAGAAAACAGGGAAACCAACAATTGATGGATCTGGAGCCAGTCACAAGTGGAACCATCTGCTGGATGGTTGTAAATAAGAAGCCAGACAGGGGAAAGGAGGCTAAAGTTGGCACCATTCGCCCTAATGAATCGGTGGTCAATGAATACTAGGGAGAAGGAGTCTACCCTAGATGTCTCCCTAATGAGCTGGCTTTCTACCAGCAGGGAGGTAGTGTTTGTGTGTGTGCGTGTGCGCGCACGCATGTGCATGCACGCATGCTTGCATGAGCATAAATCATATCGACAGGCAATCTAACACTCTGAAGTGTTATAGTTCATGTTGAGTAAATTCAGCTGAGCATTTAGCTTTACTCTTTGTGTGTGTGTAATTATTAACAAACTTCCAAATATTATATTGTCCCCGAAATTTCATAAATATATTACCTTTCTGCATGGTGCTGAAAAGTGGGGGGCTAATTTTTTTTTAAAAAAAATTAGATAATAGGCTAAACAAACAGAACATAAATAAATATACTGAGAGATGTTTGTCCCAAGGGAACAATACAAAACTTATAATGCTGCTTAGCTTATTTACTGATTAATCAAATTAAGATCTTGCAAGATATTCACTAGCTGGCAATGCAAAGTATAAGCAGAAGGAAGAATATATTTCTTTGTGGTGATGGTATGAGTGCGGCATGAAGAGAAAGGGACATTTCCCTCAATAGATGTTCCTTAGTCTTTAGCATTTTCCAAGGTGCTTCAGTCTCAGTACTCTTCCACTTGCACTGATGAAGGAAAGACAAAACCAGGAACTCAGTGAGATAATCCAAAAGATGCATGCTTCATCATTACTCCATAAACAGAAATAATACAATGATGAGTAGAGATGGACCAATATGTCAGTTTGGGTTTCTCTCATTTTCTTATTTCTGAAGTCTTAAATCTAGTGCCTCATGTTACTGAATCAATCTGTGACATTCATAAAAATTGAGAGCATTTTTGTGCAAACTCCTGCCCCCTCAAAACTTTGTATTGTTTTCCCAATTTACACATTTTTGCAGTTTTCTTAAGCTGGAAACCTGCATCACAAAATTTACAGACGTGAATTTTAAAGGATAGCTTTGTTTCCGTTTGCGTATTGGTTTGTGAAATGTAAATTAGGTAATTTTGCATTAAAATGTGAACTAACCTGAAATACCACCCCCACCTGGCACCATGATAGCTAAATAAGGCAAGTTAATTATTGCTGTATATATTTGCTGCAGCACCACTTTGTGAAATATTCTCCTTTTAAAAATGTCATTTTATGTCATTTCCCCCCCCAATTGAGTTGACACTTCCAAAATCCACAATTAGGGCAACACCTGTATTAGGTCATTATTACCTTTGCAATAACTGTATTATTGCCACACCAGGGATTTACAAATTTTGAGCTGCCTACAAAGTAGCTCTGCTCACTCTTTTCACTCTTTATACTCACATATATGCATTGCAGAAAAGACACTTGTTGTCATAGGTGATGCCATCAGAGCCACAGTGGGGATTAAACTCCTTGGTGCATGCTCCTTTGGGATACCCACGACAATATTCCTGCAGAAAAAGTACCGGTAAATGCAGTGGCGTAGCGTGGGTTGTCAGGCAAGTAATTTGCGCCCCCTAACCCGTAGATTTGCACCCCCTAACCCGTGGATTTGCCCTAACCCCAGATGTTGCGCCCGGTGCGGCCGCCCCCCCTGCACCCCCCACGCTACGCCACTGGGTAAATGACACTGTTGAATTATTCCCTCCTTGACATTTAGACTGCAAGGGGAATTCCATAGTGACCAATGTGACATTTGTAAGTTTCTTTGCATCTTATTTCATGTTTTAGCTCAGACTTCCTCAACCTTGGCCCTCCAGATGTTTTTGGCCTACAACTCACATGATCCCTAGCTAGCAGGACCAGTGGTCAGGGATGATGGGAATTGTAGTCTCTAAACATCTGGAGGGCTGAGGCTGAGGAAGCCTGTTTTAGCTAATACACTTTAACTCCAATTATTATTCAATTATTTGTTAACTGCCTTGAGCTCCACCTGCAAAAATTATAACAGAGTAGAACACAAGTCGCTTAAACACTTCCTTTGTTTTAAAAGCTGTGACCAATGCAATGTGTCTTTATTCTTTTAGTGATTGCTTTGTGTTATGTATGCGCATTACCTGTATTTTTTAACTCTTTATCAAAATAAAATAAAAATCCATGAGGACTGCAGTATCACAAAGCTTAACTCTAAATAACTAAAGAGAAATAGCATAAAAATAGATAACTAGCACTCACTCGTTCATTTATTGCTTCAGTGGCAGCACCTAGAACCAAAACACCAAGAACATAAACATTATAAAGTCAATCCATATTTATTTATTATTTGTTTGTATGACTGAGAATACTGTGTTTAGGGATTTCAGGCACCTTTCCTGAAATCAATTCTGTGTCCAGGGCAGCTGTCTACCAGCTCCATCTGGTACGCAGGTTGAGACCCTACCTGCCCGCGGACTGTCTTGCCAAAGTGGTGCATGCTCTGGTTATCTCTCGCTTGGACTACTGCAATGTGCTCTATGTGGGGCTACCTTTGAAGGTGACCCGGAAACTACAACTAATCCAGAATGCGGCAGCTAGACTGGTGACTGGGAGCCACCACCGAGACCACATAACAATGGTCTTGAAAGACCTACATTGGCTCCCAGTACGTTTCTGAGCACAATTCAAAGTGTTGGTGCTGACCTTTAAAGCCTTAAACGGCCTTGGTCCAGTATATCTGAAGGAGCGGCTCCACCCCCATTGTTCTACCCGGAAACTGAGGTCCAGCGCCAAGGGCCTTCTGGTGGTTCCCTCCCTGCGAGAAGCCAAGTTACAGGGAACCAGGCAGAAGGCCTTCTCGGTAGTGGCACCTGCCCTGTGGAACACCCTCCCACCAGATGACAAAGAGAACAACAACTACCAGACTTTTAGAAGACATCTGAAGGCAGCCCTGTTTAGGGAAGCTTTTAATGTTTGATGCATTACTGTATTTTAATATTTTGTTGGAAGCCACCCAGAGTGGCTGGGGAAGCCCAGCCAGATGAGCGGGGTATAAATAAATTAGTAGTAGTAGTAGTAGCACGAGGAAGCAACCTCAAAAACAACCATGCATCATTATGTTTCTTTCTGAGATGGAACATATAATGGGAGCCTCAAAATGCAAATCTCTCCAGAAGGGGAACCTTTACAATATGAAATATGACTCACCTGAGTACAAAAAGAAAACCATCAAAGTGAGGAGGAAAAAGCTGCCTGGCTTCATTGTTGTGCTGGTGGGTTTGGATCTGTTGACCTCTTAGTTCTCTTCCAAGCAGCAGAGGCTTCTCATGTGAGATCTAACCTCTCTCCCGTGCATATAAAGAAGTATCAGTGGGCTTGATGATGAAATCTCCCAGTTTCAAGAATTTTTTACATTTGGAAATGTATTATTACAAAGGACTGTGGTGTCCTGTACCAACTTTCATACTTTCCTTTCAGTGCGCAATCCAGGATTATGCAAGAGACATTTGGTAACCAGCTTGGTAGTTTACTTTCTAAACCATAAGACATAGCAAAGATAAAATATTAAACACAGAAAGAAATTGAATAAAAATGAGCTAAAATACAATAATATTCTTAGTTCACTTTATAACAATCCATTGCTTTGGTTTCCAGAGATGAATGATATAATTTCACTGCTTCAGAAGTAAATAGAGCCCCATTCTTCATAGAGCCCCAATCAACAACTCTGCTTTTTGTTTATTGGAACTTTTTTTAATTAAAAAACACACACAACTGTTCCACTTTAAAAAGTGAGCTGGATACTTGGTACTTGGTTCCTTGAGAAGTGTTTATTTTCAATGCCACAAATGAAGTAGCTGTGTGTAGATGTTGAAATGGGATCAAAAAAGGAGGCATGGAGGAACTATTGAGATCATACCCACAGGCCCCACTTCCAGCTACCATGTACTGTACTAGTTTCCACTTCTGCCCATGGGCTCATATGCACACACCTCAACATTTACAGGCTCTGGACATACCATTTGTACTGTTCAAAACTAGAGAGGGTTTTGAGAAGAAGAGCCCTGTCAAGAGGTATAATCTAAAACAAACACAAACCTAGAGGGAAATTGACTAGAGAGCTGCTAGTATGCAGGGGCGAACGAAGGCGTTGTGACACCCAGGGCGGGGTGTCGCTACATTGGGCGCATGTGCGATGTCACTACGTATGACGCATGTGCTGTACGTAGTGACACCGCACATGCCCTGTACATAGCAGTTTGCGGCTGGCCCGTACACATGCGGCTGAGGCGGTGCGATGGCTGCTCGCACCACCCTGCCTGGGCTGGGGTGGCAGGGCAAGCACCCTGTAGGGGGCCTTCTTGTCACCCTCCCGGATGTGGAACCCAGGGCGAGCCGCCTGTCAGAATCTCACTCAGCCAAGCTGATAAAGCTCATCTTCCGGCCGAGCCTTCGAAATCGCCTCCGATGAATAACTAACGACCTGAGCCTTTGATGAGGCTTCCAGGCACGTTCCGATTCCGCAGAGAATCAAAGCAGCATGCGGAAGTGATGAGATTTATGGCTACATCGCTATGCTTTATTTCTTACTACGCAGACAGCAAAGAAATATACATCCTCTCTCTATGAAAGCAGAGAGCAACTGGAACAAAGGAACAAAGGAAACAGAGAAACCAGTACGTCACATCCGTCTCCCTTCTCCCATGAGACTTCCAACAGTCTGGAAGGTCTCTGGAATGCAAACAGAGTCCTGTGACTCTAAGCAGCTGCTCGGTGGCAAACAGAAACTAACACCGCCCCCCCCCCCCCGTTGCAACACCACTGCTAGTATGCTGGATGGAGATGCCATGTTGGTGTGGACTATTCATGGGTGACTAATAAGCAAAGGCATGTGGGATGGAGAGAGGTGCTGGGATGGTTGGGAAGGAGATGAGGCAGAATTCATGTTTACAGACTGCCTTACAACTGTAAAAAAGACTCATCTGATCTGTATTTCTGGAGCATGCTGGTTGCATTTTCCTTCTTTTGAAAAGTATCAGTTGTTTTGCAAGATCTTTGCATACCACTGTGCTCTCAATAGAATGAATATGCAGCTTCAGATAGAATCGCCAAGGAAAAATGAGGAGAATATGCTGGGGCAATACTTTCATCATAATAAATATGGTTTATTAAGAACATAAGAATAGGCCTGTTGGATTGTTCCTGTGGCCTATCTGTCCCAGCATCCTGTTCTCACAGTGTACCTACAGATGCCTATGGAAGCCTGTAAGCAGGACCTGAGGGCAACAGCAATTGCTTTTTCCCCAGTAACTTGTATTCAGAAGCAAATTGCCTCAAACAACGTAAATCCAATATGCCCCTGCCACACATTCATTGTTTGTTTTCTCCTGTCAATCAGATCTTGCTTTCTTGGTGCATGCTTTTCACACCTGTGGTTTCAAAACTATTGGATAGAATAAGTGTGTTTGATGTATATAATGTGCTTGGATTGCTTCCTAGGACAACCTTTACCATATCTATTTTATATCTTACATGCTGAACCAATAAGGCTCTTCCTCCCGCCCCCCCCCCCGTACTAAGATGTTGGGAAAGCTGTTCTTTTGTATTGCCCTGTGGTCAAAAGGGTCTCATCATTTGTAAAACCGTTTTGTTTGTACCTCTTTTCTTGTGACTTGCAACAGCAATGTCATCATTGCACCATGAGCTGCAACATTCTCGGCAAAAGATGCACATGGCAAAAGTATGCATAGCTTCTGAAACTTTGGTCAATCAGGTGGTGTTGCATGTGGGATCCCAGATCTGCAAGATTGCACCTGTTTGTCTTCTTTCTTTCTTTCTTTCTTTCTTTCTTTCTTTTGCACAAAGAAGCTTCATCTGGAGGGCAAATCTTAAAGATGGTGGGTGCTGTTGCTGGATCAAGGTGATTACTTTTGATATATATGTGTACACACACACACACACACACACACACACACACACACATATATATATATATATATATTCTTAAGTTTTCCTGTTAGTGAACCTAACAGACAAAATGATCCCTCCTCTTTCCCCCTGCACACTTTGCAGGGGCCCCCCCAACCTACCCCCTGGCAAGTTTCACAGGTGCAGAGGGTGTGCAGGAGGAGGCCACATTCTGCAAGCACAAGCCCTTGGATGAATCCTGCCTAAAGCCCAGTGTTTTTGCCTTGATCAGGTTGAGAATTTGGGTTCCGGATGAATCCTTGTGAGTACTCCACTGACCACAAGTGTTTCAAACACTTTAGTCACATGCATGCACACACGCGTATATGCATTGGTTTGTTTTGCACACCAAATCTTCTCCCTCATGTTGCTATTGGCTTAGGAAACCTTCAGATTTTGATGTAGGTGTTTAAAAAAGTGTCCACATATGCACTGCCCCAGGAGATTGTTATTAACACAGCAGATGTGCCCAGCTTGTTAGCAAATGGCTGGCCCGTACAATGGCCAGACAGCTTGTAACAGTTTCTCAAGAAAAACAATTGATAGGTTACTTCCAGGTGACTTTTTTTTGGCTGAGCGTTCATCCTGCACAAGTCACATCCACACCATAAAGGGGTGCCAACTTGAATGAAATATTGGGGGGGGTCCTGGCCCCTCCAATATTTTATCGGCCCCTAGGAGTTGGCTCCTATGGTACCATACATGGCTTCCCCCAAGGAATCCTGGGAAAGCATAGTTAATCCCTCAAAGAGATACAGTTCCCAGCACTCTTAATTAACTACATTTCTAGAAAAAATGCACTGGTTATTTCACACTTTCCCATGTATTTTTCATCATTTTCTATACTGCAAGAAGTCGAGGGGGTTGTTTTTTGTTTTTGTTTTGTTTCAAAACAAATTTGTTGGCGAGAGTTCTATATCCACTGTAATTGCAAAACTGCTTGGTTTCTTGGTTTCCCAGTCCCCCAAAACTCTCAAGCCCAGCTTTTCTCCTTCTCACTATTTGTGAGTTGAGGGCGAGGCCCCACCCACCTGCCATTTCCCACCAAACCCCTTGATCCCTTTTAATGGCTCATTAAAAGCTAGCTTGATTAGTTTTTAGCACTTGCTAGATTCAGGGATTCGAGGAGTCTGGCAACCAGCTTAACACTCCAAACTCGTAACAATATTGGCAGAAGCTCTTATGTGAAGGAGCAGGAGGACTTTATGGAAATGGGTGGAGGCTGGGAAAAAAACGTGGCTGACCATAGGGGTGTGTTTGTGAACGTGTGTGGGAAAGAATTTGCTGTATGGTGATTGATTCTGGAAGCTGTCATGTTTTCCTCCAATTGAAAAGCACAGTAGCTCTAAGGATACAGAGGCAGCCAAGCCTGAAATACAAAGGAATTACACAGCATATACAATGATGGGAACACGCAAAGGAAACACACCTGAACCAACCGGTCCGTATGCCAGCTCTCTGGTGCCAAAGTCTACAAAATGTTTCATTAATGAACTGTATAAATAAAATGAGATTATGTATTTGTCAAACACCAGTTAAACCTTTGTTCTTCCAAGAGTCACCTTGGAATGAAGCTAAATTTACAGGGACAAGGAAGAGTATAGATCACATTTGTTTTTGTGAGGAGAAATCTTTAAAATAATATTGAAAAAAATCATTCCTATCAGCTTATTACGTAGGAAGAAATTTAATTTATCTATGCTACCTTTGTGAGTAAGCCAGCAATGCAGAAAGAATAGATCTTCTCCCCACCCCCAACCTCTTGGCCAGTGGGGAGAGGGGCAAGCTATGCCTGAGGTTTCTGGAGTCAGGCTGGAAAAAAGAGGTCGCTGGAAACAACATCTCTAAGGATCTGATAATGCTGGTGGTTCTCCTAAAAATGGAGAGCAGTGAATTTCAGACACCTTTGGAGTTAACCTGTATCTTCTTCTTCACCTATGCCCACCTTGCCAAAACAGTCTGCCAGTCATGCATGGAAGCCCACCTGTGGCTCATCCAAATTCCTAGTTTACCTGGTTACCTGGGACTTCAGAAACAAGCAGATTGTGAAGCCCAAGCACACAGAGCTAACAGGCAGTGTTCAGCTTGTGTGCCACACACACTAAGGCCTAAAATGTTTCATATTGCCTGCATGTGTTGAAAAGGTTAGAACTGGGAGGTTCAGCATGCAAACAGAAAAGCTGAAGCCAATGATGGAATGACTGTGATCACCATGGGAAAAATTGGATTATAGGATATGTTTCGGGATGAAAGGGGTCTGAGCCTGTAGCCCATCCAATGATTCCCTTCCCTCATTTTCAGTGGCTTTCAGGTGTCCTATTTGAATAATTTCCCTGAGTCCTTTCCTTAATTCATGTTGTGGATTTGATGGGGTTACAAATCACCTTTCTTCATGAAGCTCAATATAATCAATTGCTAATTAATCAAAAGAAGTTATGACCCATCTGGGGTAATAACTTCTGAAATACAACCAGATTCATGAAAAACAGCCATTGAATTTGCTTCAAGAAATTTTATTATGGAACGAGCAAACATAGGGGAAAGAACTGTCAAAAATCATTAAGGTAATATTGTGGGTTATCTGTAAATGACAGCAGATCAGTAGCAAAATCTTGGAGCAAAATCTGAATATGAGATCATTGTTCACACAAAACAAAATGTAAAGGTGCGTATCCAATGTTGTTCCTCTGCTGATGGAAGACTCTTCGATCCAACATTGTGGAATGGGAGGGGAGGAGATATTTTAAGATTCAGACTCCACCTTGCAGCCTTTTTGCTACCTCTCCTAACCTCCTGGAGCAGATACTTGTGTGTGAGTGTGTGTGTGATGGGAGTTGCAGGGTGAGGTGGGAGGTTGAAAAAATTGGCATTCATTTCCTGTTTTGCTGATGGAAGCCTCTACTGGGTTAAAGAGCCTTCTGTCATTGGAAAGACACTATTAAATACGACTCAAATTGTAATGTTGGATGATCAGAAAGTACACAAGTTAGCATTTGAAAACCAATATTTTGAACAAGTATCTTTGACTAGGATCCAAAGAGGTCAGCATGTGTACGCAAAGCATTTTTATGTGTGTACATGACATTCCTGATGGTCTTTTCTGGAAGTAGATTTTTATACCCTAATGAGATTATAATGACCTTCAATCATCTTTTTGGGGAGCTGGGGAGACTGTCGTTGGTTGAGAGTCTGAAAAGCCCCCATATACAGATGTAAGATGACACATGAATCCTTGGATTCTAGTCTTCTTTCATTATTGCTGCTTGCATAGTTGATCTATGAGGGTCTAGTGGGTGAATGGTCCTGAGATGTAGCAGGGAGATTAGACTAGGAAGTTCCATTCATTGTTATATGATTATATGATTCCTGGATAATCAATCAGCACTTAACATTCTCTGAAATGCTGGAAGGTAAGAGTCTCCTCATTATTTCTGCAAAGAAAGAAAGAAAAGCTCATCATTAGTCACTTTCTTCATTTCACTGGTAGAAGAGAAAGGTTTTTCTACCAGAGCTATCTAGATGGATTGCACTGGGTTTTTTATATAACAAAAGATGCAAGGAAGAAAGTATGGGGTGTGTTAATTACACTTGCTGAAACTTTGCTCTGTACAAATCAAAGAAGTCTTCTCTTTGAATTCACAAAATGGTAATTCTACCATCATGATAAAGCAGCTATTTTGAATTTTTTTATTTTTATTTTTTACCCATAATCTTTTAAACATTTTTGCTTACCCTCTTGCAAGCTCCATAATGCATCCTGCCAACATTGTCATCAGCTTCTCTGAAAAAACAAGAGAGAAGGAATGTGGAACTCAACAAGTAAACACATTTTTTACATTCTGCTGGTAGAAAAAGACTTTACATATGAATGCTGTGGTGGGGTGAGGTAGTGTTGTACTTTCTTTTTTAAATACATCCTACACCTATGAGAACCAAGTGTAAAACAGTGTACGTGGGGGAAGTAGTCCTGTTTCACAGAAATCCACTCCTAGTATTCCCCTCCCCAAGCTTTCCTCGTCCTCGAGAAGTCTAAGAACAGGGGGAGCATTTGTGTTGTTCTATTGCTAAACAATTGGGACTCCAAATCCTTATTGATGTATTGCAAGTCACTCAGAGATCCATCAGTAGATCCTAATCAATCTTTTGCCTAGCCTGGGGCAACTAAGGCCGCAATAGAACCTTTCCCATATTTATTTTCTGATCCTAAGACATTATCATGTTGTTTCTCAGTTTACCCATGAATCTGCTTCCAATGTTTCCTCTAGGATTTCACAATGTTGTCTCCTGCTATACCCTAACATTTTTACCCTGCTGAACCCTCTTAAGTCTTCCAGTATACATACTGCCACCATGCAGTCCAGAAGGGGATAAAAAAAGAGGAGGAGGCAATTTTATTGCATTTTATTATTCCTCCTCCATATTCTTTGTTACCCAAAGATGAGCATTCTATATATCTATTACACTTACAGGTTGTGTTGGCAAATCTTGCATTCACTGGTATAAGTTCTGCCATCTGTGCCACAGATTTGGAGAAAGATGCTTGGGCAAGCTAGTGTTACACCACCAGGTCTCGGAACCCTTAGATATCTTTCACAATTGACCTGTAAAAGAAATATTTCATCATCTGATCTTTTTTTTATCCTAGCAGCTTCATTCTTTCATCTTCTGGAGCACGGGTAGGCAAACTAAGGCCTGGGGACCGGATGCAGCCCGATCGCTTTCTCAATCCGGCCCGCGGACGGTCCGGGAATCAGCATGTTTTTACATGAGTAGAATGTGTCCTTTTATTTAAAATGCATCTCTGGGTTATTTGTGAGGCATAGGAATTCATTCATTCCCCCCCCCCCATATAGTCCAGCCCCCCACAAGGTCTGAGGGACAGTGGACTGGCCCCCTGCTGAAAAAGTTTGCTGACCCCTGTTAAATCTGGAGCCTCTGGGAAAAACAAGGGTTGTATCTGATCCTTTCCATTTATACATAACTATGATGTTCCGCAATATTGCCTAGCTCTTCCATGGCAAGATGCGTATGATTCAATGGAACAGTTTGATGTGCCTTTGTTGCAGGCTGGTTTTCGGTGGTTCTACTTGGTGGTCCAGGACAGAGGCCACCACAAAAGAGAGCTGCCTCATTTTATACATCTGTGAATTAGGAGGACTAGGCATATACATATTTGCTCATTTCAGTTCCTGTCTCATTTTTCCCCAAACTTAAATTAAGTAATCCACATTTCTGCATCAATTTACGGGTTTATCCTCACAATATTTTTTTTCATTTTCATGCCAATTTTTCACAATAGACCATTTTTTCCTTCAGTTTTTGCAAGCAGCTTTCCTTAATATAATGCACCTTCATGTTGTTTCCACTCCTGTATACATTTTAATGCACAATTTTTTTAAAAAAATGCATTCTTGTACACAGTTTGGGTTGCAGAACTGCATTGCAAAATTGGGGGAAGTGTGAATTTCTAATGCTATCTGTGTTTTTGGTTCACTTACGGCTGCGAGAAGTGTGAATTAGGTAGTTTTTGGTCTACTCACAATTTCTACAAAGATATCACAGTGAAATGAACCTCTGTACTAAGCATGAGTGTCAGAAACATGAACGATTATTTTTTCAAAGTGTGTGCAGCTCTTTGTTCTGTGCTAATATCTGTGAGATATTCCCTCATCCTCCTACCTCTTTCCCCATTTTAGCTATAATAAATTCATCCAAGCATGTTTAGGTTTTTAGAGAAAATTATAGATATATAATAAGAAAAGAAGAGTCATTGTCTGGAGAGGTCACTTCCTGGCTCGCATGGAGAAGCTGTTTACAACAGAAGCCCGTAGCTGTATTGAGGCAGCACCAAGTGTTGAAGTGATGCGCCCCTAACAAATTTTGCGTCTGGGGTAACTCCTGCTGTGCCCCACCCCACTACTACTGACTGGAGGAGCACTGGGAGGGGGGGCTTGTTAATAAAACTTGTAAAGAACCCTGGTCTGGAAAGCATTTGTTTACAGAGCAAGGCATTCATACAACTGCCACAAAACATGTGAAGCACAATAAAAGGGAAAAGGAAAAGGAACGCACCTCACTTCCACTGTCACTGTCAACACCTAAGATAAAAAATCACACATGAACACAAAAAATACACAGTTAAGAGCAAAGCAGTCATTGAAGGAAACTGAGTTCAAGTTGTTAATTACCAAGTCTGTAATCTTATAAATGAAGGAGAATAAGCCCCACTGAGTTCAGTCAAACTTCCTTCTGAGTAGATATGGAAAAGATTTCACTGTAAAGGTAGCTAAAGTTTCCTGAAAAATGATTTCTGCACCGTGTGCTGCCACATCTGTTTTACACTTTTGCAGAATTGTAGCAGCTTGTATAATTGCTTGGAGTTTTTTAAAATATTAAGTGAGTTATTAATGCTTTTGAATGAATGAATGAATATGCCTGCACTTCTGCCAGAGTATTTTGTATTAAGATCCTAAGCACAGTATACTATACTGTCTTCTGTGGACTTTAATTCTATTCAAGATCACAGCCTAAGGCAAAAGGGAATAGCAAAACTACCTGTAACTTTGGTTTTGTTTGTTTTTTGTATTACCATTGTCCTAGGCAGATCACACTCTTCTCTGGCCCAGTAGTGTGTTTTCATGTTGTAAAGGAAAGGATGCAAAGTAACAGACAAATAGTGCTTCCAAATCAGAATGTCTTTATTGGCTTCTGGTGCCATTAGCTAACACAAAAGAGGCATCAGATGGCACATAATAGGATAGGGGGATGTTAGCACTAAATAGGATGAAGCAGGAAAGAAGGAAAACTCACATTTGTGGGCTAAAGTTTACATTGCACAGAGTTTTCTGCAACATTTTTCCATCCTTCTTTTTTTAATCAAAAAGGCGTCTCTGGAGATGACCATTAGTAATGGCAGAGAAAGTTCAAATACCGAATTATATTGTTATAATGAGGCTATTATTGGATTGCAACTGAAAACTAATAAAATTATTACCCCCCCCCAAAAAAAAGGAAACAGAGAAAGGTAGGTGGAAAGAATCCCATCTCTCAAAATCATTGTCCCTCACAGTTAGTTTTCTCTCTACGGGTGAAAAGAAATTGGCACATCCAAATTTTATAAACTCTTGATGGGAGATGGAGTATTCATCCCATTTCCCATTTCATAATCCCCACTCCTAACACGATTTACATTTACATACTCTGGTTTCTCTTCAGATCGTATACATCTTTCCCCCCTTTTACTAACACGATTTACATTGCCAAGGCTCAACCACAGGCTTTTGAGAAGATTTTAGGGAGTCAGTAGACACAATCCAGTGATTTCTGGCTTGCAATCCTGTTGAATATTGCATAACAATGTGCAATCCCATTGATTTCTCTCCCTCTTTTCAGTTGATGAACAAGAGATGTTTTTGCGCCCATTGTGTGGGCCTGAAATGCAACTCCTGATCTACCAAAAGGTGCTTACCTGAGAGGAAAGAAAGAGCCAGCGAGAGCACCACAAATACACCTACTGTCTTCATTGTGGAGGCAGTTATTCAACTGTACACCCAGACCCAGTAAAAGAGATAGTTCCAGTAAGGCAACTGGGTATTTATATGCATGTGTGCAGATCCAGAATGCAGATTCTAATCTAAAGCAACCCTCCCAGTCTTTTGTTGTTGCAAACAAATGGGAATATTTATTGAGGTCGACAGTAACCCACAGGTTGAAATTCTCTGTCAGTAAGAATGAAAAGGCATGAAAACAGAAAAAACGTTTGAGCTGCTCCAATGGTTTTGTTAATCAAACTGCAGCTTCCGGTATCTGTAGGTTTGGGGGGCAATAGCAATTCATCAAGTGAAACCTCCAACTAGGGTTGAGGGAGATGTTCCATTCAGTTTGCATGTAAAGGCAAGCACACCTAAACCACACTTTGTAAAGCAAGATTTGAGCCGAAAAACAGGCATCTTTTGAAAGTCACCCTTCTCAGGATTTTTCAGGGCAGTTCTGCAGCCAAGTAATGCGTATAAAAATCCATGTTAGGGTAAACTGCACATCTAAAATCACATAGTCATGAAAATGCATTATAGCTTGGGCAACGGTATACAAAAGTATGCATTTTAGGACAGATTCGCACTAAAATGCTGGTGATTTTTCATGCAAACTTTCTTTGAAACGTATGTGGCAATGTGGACAACTGATTTTAAGAGTGGGGAAAAGAAGAAGCTGAGGGGAACCAAAATGGACATATTTATCCGTCTCTACCTCTGAAATGAGGGACGCAGGTGGCGCTCTGGGTTAAACCACAGAACCTAGGACTTGCCGATCAGAAGGTCGGCAGTTTGAATCCCCGCGACGGGGTGAGCTCCCGTTGCTCGGTCCCTGCTCCTGCCCACCTAGCAGTTCGAAAGCACGTCAAAGTCAAGTAGATAAATAGGTACTGCTCCAGCGGGAAGGTAAATGGCGTTTCCGTATGCTGCTCTGGTTTGCCAGAAGCGCCTTAGTCATGCTGGCTACATGACCCGGAAGCTGTACGCCGGCTCCCTCATTCAGTAAAGGGAGATGAGCACCACAACCCCAGAGTCGGCCATGACTGGACCTAATGGTCAGGGGTCCTTTTACCTTTACCTTTACCTCTGAAACATTAATTAAAAAGAGGATGCTTGTACGCTTTTTTAAAAATTCGGAATTCAGTAATTTGAAGATTGCAGTCTGCAGGCAGCTCTTGGAGTCCTACAAAGAAGCCCTTCTCTGATGCCCCTCTGCCGAATCCCCCTGTCACTGGACTTGGCTGCCTGCTGGGTGAAGTGACCATATTTGCACACCACCCACCCTTCATGTAATGGTACATATGTGCTGCATCTGCAAACTGACCATGCTGCGTACTAAGGGGGATGTTGCAGTGCAAAAGTTTGCTCCTGCTTGTTTACTGCATTTATTTTTAAGTTAAATTAAATAACTTCAGTGGAGCTCCAGTGCAAATCAGAAATGGGTACTGTGTTATTAGGTGTGGATTGCCCAATGCAGCAGCATCATTTATTTCAATGTGATACCAATTATATTGATACCATCGATCATGGTATCCTCCTGGATTGGGGGCACTTTATTACAGTGGCTCCAATTTTGTCTTCAAGACTTAGTCCCAGAGAGTAGCACTGATAGTGTTTTTGAACCCCTTGTTATGGGGTGCTGGAATGGATCTTATTTCCAGTGCTATTTAATATCAATCCACTGGAAGAGGGCATTCGGATTTTCAGGGCCAGGTGCCACCAGTATGCCGATGACACTCAGCTCTACTTCTCCATAAGATCTGAATCTGGGCAATTTTCTGGATACTGTGATGAAATGGATGGATAAAATCAAGCTGAGCTTGAATCTTGGCAAGACAGAGGCACTGTGGGCAAGTACCGAATTTTTCGCTCCATAAGACGCAGCTAGTTTTTAGAGGAGGAAAACAAGAAAAAAAAATATTCTGAACAAAACAGTGGATGTATGATTTTTGTGGTTCATGCTGTGGCCACAGACATGTGATCTGATGGTGAATTTGGGGTGACCCAATGCAAAAATCCTGAGGATCCATGGGCTTTTACCTCCCCCCTCCCAGGCAGCCTCCACTAGCGTCCCTTATCTCTCTTCTGATCCCACCAATCAGCTGTTTCCTTTCAACACTCCCTTCCCTCTTGTTCACCTTAGTGTCTTTTCCTTAGCTGGAGCAGCTTTTTGCTCCTCCTTTTCTTCTAATTTCTCTCGTTATTGCTTTAGACTTCCTGTTTCCCTTTGCAAGTTTTCTGTCTTTATCTCCCCCCCTCCCAGGCAGCCTCCTTTATCTCTAGCGTCCCTTATCTCTCTCCCCGATCGGCAAACGATCAGCAGCTTTGTTTCAACACCCACTTGCCTCTTTCAAAAAAAAAAAAAAAAAAAAGCATGATCTGCTTTTTGTTCCTGGGTAATTCGGCTCCAGGAACCACGCATTCGCTCCATAAGACACACAGACATTTTCCCTTACTTTTAAGGAAAAATAAAAGTGTGTCTTATGGAGCGAAAAATACGGTAGTTGTCATGTCCATTGGAACACTCCCCATGAAGGAGCAGGCCTGGAGTTTGGGTGTTGCTTCTGCATCCAGCTCTGTCATGGATCGCTCAGGTGGCCTCAGTGGCTGGAAGTGCCTGGTTAGACAAGCCTACACCAACAGTGGCTGGTTAGACAAGCCTACTCAGATGTTTAGAAAGTTTGTAGGAATTTTAATTTGTTTTAGTTTACTTTACTCCAGTTTTAATCTTCTGAATGTTTTATACTACATTTGTAAAAAAAAATAATGTGATCATTTTATTGTTTCCCTTTTTTGTAAACTGCCTTGAGGTTTTTCTACAATCAAGCAATATATACATTTTACGAAATAAATAAATATAACAGATCATAGAGAAGCTCATTGGTGAGTTCACATTCTGAAGGAAACAAGTTTGTCTATCCAGATGAAGATCTGGCCACTCCAAACTAAACAATTAGCTATCCTGTCCTCCAGAAAGGATCTGTCATCTTCTCTCGCTCCTCCTTATGGCCATGAATTCAAACCATGAATGGCCATGGCATAGCAAGCAAGCACAGAAGCAGACATCTGTCATCTGTCAGTTAAAGAACTAAAGGATTCATTTGGTCTGGGCAGTCTCTAAGCTTTGGTGACATCAGTTATCATCTTCCTCCAGATTTGTTCAGTCTTAGCTAAAAAAAAAGCAGTGCTTTATTTGATGTTCTCAGGTCAACACGGTTGTGGTATAAGAGATATAACAATGATCTCCTTCAAGTGGTTCTCCTGGAGGAACTGAAATCAGATGGTGTGGTTTGAAGGTAAAACAATTATTTGGTTTAGATATTTGCCAAGGGTATGTCATGAGCATCTGCCACATTACTTCTTATTGTCATAAATTCTGAACTTTCAACTAGGAAAGAAAATGGATTGCTTGTAGGTTAGATTATAATAAATCTTCTGAATTGGTTTCAAATGTCATTTGGAGTTATCCTGAGCAAAACACTGAAACACATAGCTCTTTTACTTTGATGATCATGAAATAGGAAATTAGACTGCTGAACCAGATAAACACATATTATATCAGTCTTCCTCAACCTGGTGTCCTCCAGATACAAATCCCATAAGCTCCTACCATTGGCCATGATGGCTGAGATTGATGGGAAAAGGAATACAACAACATTTAGAGGTCCATGGGTTCCCCATTCCTGATCTAACACACTCCACTTAGAAGTAATCTTCATTGCCAATAACATCCCATGTTGCTGTGTTATAACTCACATCATCTCAAACCACGGCCCATGCTAACTGAGGCTGATGGGAGCTGGAGTCAAACAGTATCTAGTGGGCTCCAGAGACCTGGGGATAACTGAAATTTGGGAGATGAGGTGCTTGGGAGACCGTAGGCATACAGATGGGTTTTCCTTCTTTCAGACCCCGCTCCCCGTGTTCTTTCTTTTTCTTAAACAAATGATCTGGTAACCAGAGCTAGGAAGCAGCAATTGCACAGTTGTTGTATTTATGACCACCACTGTGGAGATAAACCAGTAGATCCCAATTTACCACCTTTCCATCTCTGATCTATGAGTCTGTTACCTAACCTTGGGGTGTAGGGGAGGGGTACTACCTCGTGGGGGGTCACATTTGGAGAACTAGCTCTCACCTGCGGCTCCTAGAAGCTGTCAACATGCAACAGTGGCCACACCCTGGGAAACAGCTTTGACTGGCTGGCTAAACCAGGTGTGGGTAGCCAATGGGTCTCAAACACTTGGTGAGGTAGGAGCTTCCCCTCCAGGCTCCAGCGGATTGAGCAGATGGATCCAACCGCCAAGAAGGAGGTCTCTGCATGTACTGTAAAGGTAAATGAGGGGCAGATGGTGCTTGTCCACCTGGGAAGGTTGTCCATCTAGGAGAAGGAAAACTTTGATCTTAAACCTCTGCTCCTTTGCAGGATATCTTTGGGAGAAGAAAGGGCTAAGGACTATGCCCTACACAAATCCGGAGTGGAGTCCCTAAAATGGTTGGATGGTGTCTTGTATGCCTCAACCAGCAACTCCTGCAGCCAAGCTGGTGCCAAGCATATTTATCTGCTTTCCTTTGGACCACATCAGTGAGCCCGAGGGTCTTGTCGTCTATGCAGTCCAGGACTTCTATAACAGGACTGCATGGGTCATGTTGCTGCTGCTAACACAGTGGTTTGACTTCAGCCCCAGAGGCACACTCCATTGTCTCTTGAGACAGTTGGATGCCAACAACAGCCAATCTGGACTAGGAATGTGGAGAGTTTGGGATCTACTGATATGCTAGTTCAGGTATCCCCAAACTCGGCCCTCCAGATGTTTTGGGACTACAATTCCCATCCTCCCTGACCACTGGTTCTGTTAGCTAGGGATGATGGGAGTTGTTGTCCCAAAACATCTGGAGAGCCGAGTTTGGGGATGCCTGTTCTAGTTGATATCCAAGTGCAACAAGAAGGATTTCTGACTTCCAGTTGTTTTAACAATTGCAACAAAATGACTTCCCTCACAGCCTAGACTATACTGCTGAAGTGAAGGAAGCTGAGAGTGTGGGGAGGAACCAGAAAGGACTGTGAATGCAGTTCATTTCTGGGGCTCAAAACAAACTGCTGGGTGCAGGATTCTTCCAGTGTATGCCTTTTGCACCTGACTCCAGTTAGTGGATATGAGGGTCCCAGTAATAAATAACAATTATAGATTCCACAGAGCTGAAGCCTCTCCGGTGGTGACCTAAACGGGAATGGAAGAATCTCTCCATTTCAGTTCCTTTTTACATACAACTTTCTACATTTCTGTAGCAATTTACTAATTTATATATTTATTAATCCTTATGAAGATTTGCCAACACTTTTGTGAGATTTGCACCTACTTTATTTTAAAGTTTTGACTAATATACGTATCTTTGCAAGCACTTCATTCTGTTTATGAAGATATTTATTTTCATGTACATTTTTCATGAATATATGCATGTTCATGCCCATTTTTTTGGTTGGAGAGCTGTGTCACAAAGTTTGGAGAAGTGAGAATTTCAAAGGATAGCTGCCTTTTAGTTCGAGAATGAGAATTGGGTTGTTTCTCATTAAAATGCAAACAAAACCATATTTCTCCTCATTCCCTAGACCTAGGCAAACATAGAGTCTAAATACAGATCTTCTGGTTACATTAATGAGTATGTTAACCAAGAGGGAAAACATGACTTCCTTCCCCCCTTAATTTATGTTAGTGTATGTCAGTAACAAACCTGAGCTGTGCAGAGTCTTCTAAAATAAATTATTTGTAATAGTGTTCCTCCATTATGATACTTTTCATATCTTATTTCCACTCAGCAACAGTTTTATCTATTTTTAGGTTTGGGGTTTATTTCCTACATTTATATCCTGACTCTTCATATATAATTTTAAGGCAGCATACTATGTCTTCATGGATACTTGGTATCCATGCACTTAAAGCAATTGAACAGTTAATGACACAATACACAACTTCAATAAGCATCTGAACAAGAACACTTAAAAGTATTTGAACACATACACCAATAAGATAAGAAAACTACTTAGAGCACTACTTTGACTGCCAGTGCCTTAGCTGGAGACCAGCAGCCACGTTCATCACATTTATAAAATTCAGCTGAGAAATATAGATGCACAAGATCTCTGCCAAAATATACAAAGAAGGCTGTCACAAGAGGGATTATTTACAGTCCCCATCACAGTTAAAAGAAAATTAAATCACAATGTTCTGCCAATATAACTTCATATCACACACACACCCCGATTCAGTATGAACTAAGGGAATATTTGCTTTGAGGCACCGCCATAAATTAAACAACAGCATGCCTAAATCTCACGGCTTTCACCACAATTTCCCAACATATCCAGCTCAGAAACTGAACTGTACAGTCTTGAAAATACCAGTAGTGTGTTAGATGCAATGTTCCATACAAGTCTTTAAATGGAGTCTTAGACTGTGGAGGCAAGAAGAGATACAACTGCCCAGTATTCTGTACTGCAGTAACTCCTGCTTGCCAGTCAATTTTGCTTATCTGATGGCATGAGTGATGTATCTTCCCTCCTCTCTAACACCCCTTCTCCACCTCCTTGGAGGTTTCTACTACTGTGGTTGACAAAGCTGGAGCAGGGACCAAAAGGATAAAAAAAAGAAAAGCTAAAGGGAGCAAAACGGGGGAGGGGGGATTATTTCCTGCCTCCTATGTTTTTTGGAATCTAGATCCAAAAATGCACTAAAGCTGTTAATAGTGATCAACCTGCCATTGTTAGAGAGTAGGGGCCTCAGACCTGGGTTTTGGCTATCCTGCTCTATTTTATCTTTTTTTTTTTTTTTAAGGAGTTACTTTTAAAGGAGCTCTCCCTCTGAGAGTCAGCTGAAATTTGCATCTACATGTAGAAATGAGTTTATGCACATTTTACACATGTTTGTTTCATGGGCTTGTGCCTTGGGTCTTTTAAGGACCAAGCAAGGACTCGCTTTTCTACCTAAAATATACCAGATCAGTGTTTTTATATTACAGTGGTAATTATTATTATTATTATTATTATTATTATTATTTTAAAAAATCTAGCTCTATAAACATCAAAAAACAAATATTATTTTACATACACATATTTTGGAAGAAAATATCTACATATAATATTGAGATTACAGAGCTAGAGGGGAATGGAGAATAATAATGAAGAATAAACCATAAGCTGTATGTTAGTCTAATGACTATAGAGCAGCCTTTGCAGATGTTTTGGACTACTGTACAAGTCCTGTCAGATGCAGCCAGGATCTTGAGGGCACCAGGTTGGCAAAGGCTATCATAGTGTCAATGGCTACATGCACATAAATGACTTGACAAAAAGTGTTACACGCCATTTTACCAGACCTACCCAGAAGCCAAATTTGAATACCAAAGACTTGTTCCAACTACCAGCCCAACATCTCAGCTGGGGGAAAAATACATAGCTGTGACAGTTCACAGAGTGATTTACAATGATGTGGTTGACATGAAAGGTAAATGGACTAGAGAAATATTTTATAGCAATATTGCTATAAAAGGTGATTACAATACAGCAGGCTCTAGCCAAAATGCCCAGAAAAAGACATAGGTAAATTACCCTCAGTTCCCCACTCAACCACACACATACTCAATAGCTTAATACAGCATCGTTGTACACCTAACCAATGCTGGTGTCAGCATAATTTTGGAATGTTGTGATGTCCTCAAAAGAGCAACACAACACCACTTACACTGCAACACTTACACTGCAATTCTGCACATCTCCTCAGAAGTTAGTCTCATTGATGTCTGTGGGACTTACTCCTAGATAAGTGTGTATAGGACTGCACCATCAATGAGGCATCCACCTCTTCCTCTCTCTCTCCCCTGCCTTCTTTTCAACCCTATGAGCTTGCCCATTGTTTACTGATGCTGATTCTGATAAACAAAATAGAGTGTTAAGTGGAATTGTACTGTTTATATTAGGGTTTGCAACCACATTGCCAACTTAGGGAGCCATCCTATGCCCACCTGGAGCTTGGTTGAGGAGGCCACAGAAAATGGCATGAGCATACCATTCAAAGTCAGATGCCTGCAAATGTTAAGTGTTTTGCAACTAACACTTAAGACTTGGCAGAAGTCATATATGAATAAATGTACCCACTTAGACCTCACAACAACCTTGTGGGGTGGGTAAGTCTGGATTTTTGCTATGGGTAAAGAAAACAAAAATGGAGAAGGGCATGACTTACTCAAGTCGCAAAGTATACTGCATCTGTAAGTGGTATCATGCCTGATAATTAGATATGGCCACTCAAGGTTTTAGTGTGCTAAATGATGCTATTAAGCGATCTGGACATCTCTTTATTTGTTAAGTAAAACCCTCACTGGGTTTAAGCACACTAAAATTTGAATCAAATCAAGGTTAAGAAGTCAATCTACTGTCAATCAACTAACTTACCCGTTGTTCTTACTGAGAAAATATAGGACAAAAAAATGTTCTTAACATTCAATATATTCTTAAACATGGCCAAAGGGAATGATTGGCAGAGATCTTCTTAGGTTTTTTTTATTGAAGAAACTCAGTGAGATTGGTGGAGGTGAGAAAATGTTCTGGAGCGTCCATGGAAGTTGGAAGAATGAAACTCAATAAGGAAGCAAATGGAAAAATCCGTCTGATGACTGGGTCATCAAGGTCTGTTACCCTGTCCCCATGCAGAGTAGTGCAGAGTTGTTGCCCATGTACTATAGATATGGGATAGCTCCTTGAATATAGTATGAAGGCAGGCTTTGCAACACTTGGGAATGCAGCAGTTTCCTTGATTCTGAATGCCAATTCTTCCATCACTTGCTCTGGGGAAAACAGAATGAATTTAGTCTGAGGTTCTGAGAGGACAAAATCTCTCTAAATAAAACTTTATGAAGTTTACTACAGTGGTACCTCGGGTTACATACACTTCAGGTTACATACGCTTCAGGTTACAGACTCCGCTAACCCAGAAATAGTGCTTCAGGATGAGAACAGAAATCGTGCTCCGGCGGTGCAGCAGCAGCGGGAGGCCCCATTAGCTAAAGTGGTGCTTCAGGTTAAGAACAGTTTCAGGTTAAGTATGGACCTCCAGAACGAATTAAATACTTAACCCGAGGTACCACTGTATTAGGATAACAAACTATACTTGGTATGTACTTAGGTAAATCCAGTGCTTAAAAAAAATGTTTAGCGGTACTCTCATTTTGACTCAAGAAAATCACCATTTTATAGTTCAAATCGGGAAGAATAAATACAGTAAATGGACAAAAGTACCCCTGTGTACCCCGAGAAAAAAACACTGGGAAAATCACTTTGATATGAAATCTATGCTATCTGTTGCTTGCTTTGTGGAGCAGACTGGCTTGCAATTTCACAATTTCAAGAGGCTGAACATTGCCGGTTGAAACACGCCAATGATCTTTGAACTTTACACAGCATTATTTTCTAATAGTAATTTATTCCTGCAAAGTATATTGACAGTTCACATTTGTTCTCAGAGAAATTTTGTTTTAAAAATAATTAAAAATAATTTGTAAAAAATAAAAGTAATCCACATCCCTAAATTCTTTGGGGCAATAGGAACATGTATTTAATACTATGACAACCTAGGGCTCTAAAAACACACACACCAAAAACGCAAGGCTTGGATGAGGTGGATCAATTTGATATCTGAAAGTCAATAAAATGGCAAATTTTCAGTTATCAGTGCACAGAAATTTCTAATACTGTCTGCAGAGAAAGGGATATTCTCTGGGAAACTCATGGAACTGCCACAGTTATTTCCAAAGTGGTCATCATTTCTGTATGTGGAAAAAGGAGCCTCCTCATAAGTTCCTAAATTCTTGTATGTTGAACAGAGTTCTTGGGTTTTCTGACTCTGTGAATTTGGTCCTGGAAGTATCTGAAATGATTATTGACTGAGGCTTAAAGGTAAAGGTAAAGGACCCCTGACAATTAAGTCCAGTTGCGAACGACTCTGGGGTTGCAGTGCTCATCTTGCTTTACTGGCTGAGGGAGCCGATGTTTGTCTGCAGACAGTTTTCCAGGTCATGTGGCAAGCATGACTAAGCCATTTCCGGTGAAACCAGGGCAGCGCACCAAAATCCCATTTACCTTCCCGCCGCAGCGGTAGCTATTTATCTACTTGCACTTTTTGACGTGCTTTAGAACTGCTACGTTGGCAGGAGCTGGGACCGAGCAATGGGAGCTCACCCTGTCGCAGGGATTTGAACCGCCGACCTTCCGATTGGCAAGCCCAAGAGGCTCAGTAGTTTAAACCACAGCACCACCCGCATCCCTTACTCTACATTCCCATTATTTGAGCAACTGTGGGTTTAGAGACAGGCACATACTGGGTGTGCATCTGGTTCCTTCCTTAGACTGCGAGTCACCATAAAATTGCAACAGGTTTTTCTGCAGCGTTTGGTTGTTGTAATACCCTCATCTCCCTTATTACAGCCATGTGACTTTGGCTTCTTCTTCTTCTTACCTTTGTCACGCTTTCTTCCTAAAGCTTTCTGGCAACCTGAACGCCTTTATATCTGGGAAGAGAGTCATAGTGAGAGGGTGGTGTTACACATCTGAAGGCCCATGTGCGTCAAAATGACATCAACTGGGGTGTGTGTGTCAAAGCAAGAGTCCTGACAAAAGGGTGGAAGGGGTAGGACAGAAACTGACCCAG
This sequence comes from Podarcis raffonei, assembly GCF_027172205.1. Taxonomy (NCBI): domain Eukaryota; kingdom Metazoa; phylum Chordata; class Lepidosauria; order Squamata; family Lacertidae; genus Podarcis; species Podarcis raffonei. Next base: position 68,342,705 of record NC_070603.1, read on the forward strand.
TGCTGAGAGGACCAGTTCACATTTTACACAATTGCTAACCTCTTTTCCCCCCTTCAGTTTTATGGCTACAATAAATGGGATGATGAAGAGTTATTATAAACTTCTGGTGTCCATTGACAATCTATATATAGTAAGAGCAGAACAAACCTTAGGGCATGGTCCGATATTTTTTATACCAATTTCAGATTTTGTTTTCCTAAAAAAAAGGAGAGAGAATAGATTAGTGTGAACACACATAAAGGTAAAGGTACCCCTGCCCGTGCGGGCCAGTCTTGCCAGACTCTAGGGTTGTGCGCCCATCTCACTCAAGAGGCCGTGGGCCAGCGCTGTCCGGAGACACTTCCGAGTCACGTGGCCAGAGTGACAAGCTGCATCTGGCGAGCCAGCGCAGCTCACGGAACGCCGTTTACCTTCCCGCTGGTAAGCGGTCCCTATTTATCTACTTGCACTTTGACGTGCTTTCGAACTGCTAGGTTGGCAGGCGCTGGGACCGAGCAACGGGAGCGCACCCCGCCGCGGGGATTCGAACCGCCGACCTTTCGATCGGCAAGTCCTAGGCGCTGAGGCTTTAACCCACAGCACCACCCACACATACAGTCCTAATAACTTCGCTGGTGGAAAGGCCTTCATAGTAAGGTCACAGAACATTTCACAGATTAGATGTGATGCTAAAAAGAATTCAGAATATAATCTGCTGCAAAGGTTGAGAAAGAGTTTGTTTTCTGTCTCAGTACAAACATTGCCATTAAATCTGTTGCTGATGGTTCTCTTAGTTCCTTTTTAAGCATTGCGCAGAAACATCTTTTATGAATCAGGATACCTTAAGAAGCACGTGGAAAATGCAACAGTTCTGATTAAAATAGCCCACTTTGAGTTTATTGTAATCCCCACAATTCTGTTGAAAGTAAAGATGGAATGGTTCCACTATGAATGTGTGTGCCGAGTTAAGAGGATTCTTCACTGCTGGCCACTTCAGTGCATGAGAACCCCTGGTGGGAATATGCATTTTGGTTTAATTAATGAAAAAGTTGTATGCCTTTCAGTATTATTATGGGCAAGGCAGGCTTGGTTTACTCACAGGATTCTGTCACAGAGCATGCACTCACTGCCGTATGTCTCGCCATCTGTTCCACACACCTCCTGGCTTCTCCTCTTGCAAAGGACTTTCCCTCTGGTTTGGGGGTATTGGCTGCAGTCAGCCTAACAAAACAGCAGCAAAAATACTAGAATGGACACTTGGAGAAGACAACTATACTCAGTCATCACCTCCCGGTCGCCATGGCTGATTAACCTTATACTTTGTTAAAGTTTGGAAGAGACAATGATAAACTGATATTTGGCATATCTGGAAACCTAAGGTGGCATCTGACAAATTCATACTCAGAACAGACCCAGTTAGTCTTGACTAACTTAACTCCATTGATTTCAATGGACTTACTCTGAGAATCACTTAGTCAGATACCATTCCTTTAGTACTGGGATGTCCAACTTCCAAGAGACTGCGATCTACTCCCACTTAAAAAACCCTGGCAGTGATCTACCCATTGTTGAGCTTTTTTGGGGGGGCAATCAATCAGGATCGACCAGGGATGCCCCACAATCAACCAGTAGATCACAATCAACCTGTTGGACATCCCTGCTTTAGTAGTTCCATTTGACTCAACAGATCATTTAATGCTAGCCCTGCCCTCAAATTATTCAGAGTCTCACCTTTATATGACCAGCCTGACATTCACCTTCGTTCTTTAGCGCAAGGGTATCTTCAGCTTTCCTAGAAATAGTAGAATAAATGTTATATGGTGCTCCCCTATCACTCCCCTAAAGTGAGTTAACCCTATGATCAAGTTATGGTAGACTATGTGCAGAACAGATATAAGACAACATATAGACAGAAGGTACAAAATGGTCATGCTTAGGGAGAGGAATCAGATGATGGCTTAGCCAAGGTATTCCAAAGCAGGGCAATACTCTGTTGATTTAGGATATATATGAGTTGAAGATAGAACCATTAACAACGGCCCAGCCTGGCTGCCTGCTGGTGCCAAACCTAACCACCCCAAGCCCCTCCCCCAACTGCACCCGCCCTGCTTTATGTTGCATTAAGTGCTATATTGTATTTATTGTGTGTTGTTTTCAGTTGTTCCTCTAGTCGCATGCAAGCAATAATTGAACAACATTAAAATCAGCAAAACAAGCAGAACAATCCTCAGCATCACTCAGTGTGTCATGCTACCTAATTAATATGCTGCTTCCAAGTATTGAGAGAACTGCTTGAGGATCTTTTCACATGACTATCAAGGGCACAACACTCATAGGAAAGGTGCCTGAAATCCCTAAACACAGTTATTCTCAGACTAGGGCAAGTCATTCAAGCAATTGCTATTAAGTGCAGGTTTCAATTTTGGGCTAGACTGCCAATGTTTTAAAAATCACACACACATCGCGTTCAAAAAGCTGAATCCTGGTTGTTGTGTGATAAGTTCAGGATGTCAAAGCTGAATGCGTGGACTTTTTAAATGTCCACCAACATGCACCTCACAATGGTTGTGTGAACCAGCTCTTGTGGAGGAAGCAGAATCTATACACAACATCTTTGGACACACTTGGGGAACCTGATTACTGATATATATGCTTTTTATGATGAGATGCTGATCAATTAATGCAGAACACGAGGCAGTCACTTTTCATACCTGCTGTCACAGTTTGGCCTCACTGTTTTTTGAAGACAGGTCTTTCAAGACGTCTTAGGATTATGAGGAATTCTCTCCCTTTCTTTCACACACACCCTCATTCACTCATCCCATTATGAATTAAATCCTATCTTAATTCTTGGCTAGGTGATCATTAAACACGGTTAGGGTTTCCAATGAATGATGACAAAGATGGCATCCATATTAAGCATTGCCATTATCCTGAATTATCTGTCATTCCTTTAATTGGGATCTTGTTGATCCCTGTGTATGTCATTGGAAAATCACCAAGATGTTGGGTAGTTTGCTATGAAGTAAACACAATTAGGATCCCACAATGAAGTCAGAGTGCATTTGCAATGCCCCCAGAGCAACTGCTAATACTCACACAATTGCGGAACACAGGAAACATTTATTGCTATATGTTTTCTCATCAGTGCCACAAACAGGAGACCACAGAGCGTTGCAAGAAGTCCCTTCCTTCTTTATATCAGCTAGAATTTGATCACAGTCCAGCTGGAAGGAGAAAATAGATATAAGTAAATTAGATAACATACTACAGTATAAGGTAACTTACTTAATCATAAATGTTTTAGGACTGACAAAATACATAGAGCTTTTAATGTTTAATGTTTTATTATGTCTTTATATATGTTGGAAGCCACTCAGAGTGGCTGGGGTAACCCAGTCAGATGGGCGGGGTACAAACAACAACAACAACAACAATTGTTCCATCGGCTCACAGCTCTTATAGTGAGGTGTTTCATGGTCAAATTTCTTCTCAATAATTTTTGGGGCCTCTTTGATAGCCTTTGCTCGGATCATCCCTCCACTCCATCACTCCCAAAGGGATGGGTATGATGAACAATACAGAAAGAAACTGAATATAAGTCCTGCACTGTACAAACAGCAGAAAAGAAAAGAAAAAGCTGGAACTGATCTGATGTGTAGTGCCAGCTAGCTAAGAACTGCTCAATAAAAGGACACACGCAAGGCATTCTAGAACATCTGAAGGCAACCCTATTTAGGGAAGTTTTTAATGTTTGATGTTTTATCGTAATTTTAATATTCTGTTGGGAGCCACCCAGAGTGGCTGGGGAAACCCAGCCAGATGGGCGGAGTATAAATAATAATAATAATAAATTATTATTATTATTATTATTATTATTATTATTATTATTATTATTATTGACAGGTTCCTTGCCCAAGGCAGGAGAATCAATGCATCTACCTGCCACCTCATCCAAGAGCACCCTGTGCATTCCCGAGTCAGTTTGTCAGAATGAAGGATCAGTTCTGTTATAAGCGATCACCCTTCCTGTTCATCTACTACTACATAATAATAAAAACAATACCTGGGTTGATCACTGTGAGTGTATACATATGTGAGCATACCACATGAAAGGCTCATCCATCTGTTCTTTTCATTTACACAACCATATATTTAGGAACAGCCGCAGGAGCCCTTTCTTGTAACAAGGGATTTATTAAACAGTAGCTAATGTAACTGTTTTGTTTGTTTCCAGTCACTAGAGGGCAATGTCTCATTCCAACAAATTAACATACTTTCGTGATATTCATGGAGGTGTGTTTATATGTGCAGGCCTGAAGGTATGTGAGTAATTATGAACAGACAGGTAGGTAGCCGTGTTGGTCTTCTGTAGTCGAAACAAAATAAAAAAATTCCTTCCAGTAGCACCTTAGAGACCAACTAAGTTTGTTATTGGTATGAGTTTTCGTGTGCATGAAGAATCTGAAGAAGTGTGCTACTGGAAGGATTTTTTTTATTATGAACAGACAAGCAGAGTAAACGTGAGTTTGGTCTTTCTACATTTACTGTACAAGAAAGAAACTCATATAGCTATTTGCATATAGCATGATGCAAGGAGAAATATACGTTTAGGCGTATCCTTTCTACAAAGAATTCAAAGGGACCTTAGAGTCTTCTGGCTTGACCTCAGAAACACTGGAATTTCCAGATTCAGTAGAGATTAGGATTTGTTTGTTTTTTAAGGAGAATAGAAATGCTTTCAGGACTTGCAACTTCTCAGAATTATATTGCTATAATCAGAGGACCTGCGGCTTCTGATGTTTTCCCTGCAGACAGTCAAAAATCCAGGAGCACTGGCTTCCTACTGAATCAGCTGGCTTTAAATTCCAAGCCAATGTGTGAATTGAAACATTAGAAGTGTGATGTATAAATACACAAATACAATGGTACCTCGGGTTAAGTACTTAATTAGTTCTGGAGGTCCGTTCTTAACCTGAAACTGTTCTTAACCTGAAGCACCACTTTAGCTAATGGGGCCTCCTGCTGCTGCTGCGCCGCTGGAGCACAATTTCTGTTCTCATCCTGAAGCAAAGTTCTTAACCTGAAGCACTATTTCTGGGTTAGCAGAGTCTGTAACCTGAAGCGTATGTAACCCGAGGTACCAGTGTATATACAAACACTGGTGATCACATATCATCATCATCAACACCATCCTTATATTTATTACCTTCACTTCACCTGTAGGCCCTGGGGTGGGCTGCAGAAAAATAAGGTACAGCATTAAAAATAAATTTTAGTGGGTTCTAATATATATATATATATAGGAATTGAAACATTAGAAATGTGATGTATAAATACACAAATATATGCAAACACTGAAGTTCACATATCATCATCAACAACAACAACATTTATTATATTTATTACCTGCCCTTCACCTGAAGGTCCTGCCGTGGGCTGCAAAAGAATAAAGTACAGCATTAAAAACAATTTAAAACATTTTAAATTTTAGTGGGTTCTAAAATATATATATTTGAAAATATAAGTTTTCAAAGACCAGGGTATAGACATGTATCTGCAACATTCACTGAAAAATATATAGTGAAGAAGAGGGAAACACCTCTGTGGGGAGGGAATTCCACAATTTATGGGCTGTACAGAGAATGCCCTCTCCCAGGCCATCACCACCACCCCAAACTTCTGAAGTAGGTGGAGCTCTCAAGAGGGCCTCTTTGCTTAGGTGTAGGACCCCTACACCTAAGAAGGGTGTAGGGAAGGAGGCAGTATTTCGGATATTTGGGGCCAAAGCCATTTAGAGCTTTAAACATTAGCATGAGCACCTTGAGTTGGGCCTAGAAATGAACTGGTAACCATTGTTGCTGTTTTAAAACAGGGGTTATATGAGTTCTAGATGGAACGCAGTCAGAAATCTGGCAACTGCATTTTGGACCAATTGAAGTGTCCAAGCCATCTTCAAGGGCAGCTCCATGTAGAATGCATTGCAATAATCCAGTCTGGAATTTACCAGAGCATGGAGTACCACAGCCAGTTTGTGAGCGATGCATTAAATGCAGAACCACTCCTCACAGCTTATTTTGTACTTGGGCACATAGACCATTTTTATTTAGCAACAGTACAAGCATGGGACACCATATCCTTCTGTCCCTACTGGAGTGCCCACATAGCCACTACTGCTTTGTGACAAGGATTTATTCTGTTGTTGTGGAGTAGTGGTTAGAGGATTGGACTAGGACCAAGGAGGCCAGGGATCAAATCCCCTCTCAGCTTTGAAGCTCACTGGATGACTTTGGTCAGTCATTATCTCTTAGCCTAAGATTCTTCATGGGGTTGTTGTGGGGCTACATTGAGAAGGGGCAGAACCATATAAACTGCCTTGAGCTCCTCAGGGAAAAGGTGGTATATAAATCTAATAAGTAATGTAACCAATAATGAACTATATTAGGAGGTGATTTTTACCTTCTTGTCCCCAACAGCAATTTTCTTCTGCCTATTGCGGAAGGGCCCTTTCCTACAATTTTCATTGTAGTATGATGACTGTCCTGTCCTAGAAGAAAAGTCACGTAAGTTTTTCTAACCCTTAAAAAAATATAAGTGTCAGTAGCCGCCACAACATCCGGTGGCAACAAATTCAACAACTTAATTACTAGGCGTCACAGGAAGAAGCAAAGTGCCTCCTTTTGTTTGTGTAGAACTGTCAGCCAATCAATGTAACTGAAAGATCTACTATTCTGAGAGACGGAAAATATTTTCTCTTATCCTTTTCTGAACTAAAAAGCCTCAATTTCTTTTGAAGCCTTTGTTGACATGTTTTACTTACTCTTTCTATACCATTTCCACTATGCAATATCCATTCTGACAGTATAACCAGACTATAGCTGTTACTCCCAATTGTGAATATATCATAGGTTTATATAATGCCGCTGTGACATTTGCTATATGCCTAATCTCACTTCCCTTCTCAATCTCACTTTCTACTCCTTTTCCACCCCAGATATTCCAGTCTGTTTGCATTAACCTCAAATGTCTCCTTCCATTGCTAGCTCCCTGGAATCGATCCTACGAACAGACATCTGAAATTTCTGTTAGATCTGATTGGGGACATTCTTGCACAATCTCATCCAGCACCTGCTACAAACAAAACGATGGCATATTTTTCAGAACGCCAAATATTACTTGTTGCCTGTATTACTTGGTCCTCCTTGCCCTTCTCTCCTGTGGGATCTGATCCTGCCAAGAGCATGGATGACATGTCGTTTTCTTTGATCCAACAATTCTTTCTTGCTGCAAGGTTACTAGTTTAAAATGAATGTTTCTAGAAATCATGGTTAGAAGTATAAGTTTAAAGGAAACCATGGTTGGAGCACATCCAAAGCCAATTAGGGTCACAAATCACAGAAGCATGGATCTTCAAATATCTCAAGGGCTGTCACATGGAAGATGGAGCAAATTTGTTTTCTCCTGCTCTGGAGGCTAGGACCTGAACCAATGGATTCAAGTGAGAAGGAGATTCTTACTAATCATCAGGAAGAGGTTGGATGACCATCTGTCATGGATGCTTTAGTTGAGATTCCTGCATTGCAGTAGGGTTGGACTAGATGACCCTCAGTATCTCCTCCAATTCTACAATTCTATGATTATATGAAATTTGACCCGTCTCATCTCTACAAGTATTTTTTCTGCCAGATAGAATGTGGTCCTAACTGCTGTGCTATTTGAGCCTTCAACATTAAGCTCAGGTCCAGGAGCACAATAAAGTCTGCGGACTTGACTCAGAGGCAAAGGAAGAACGCATCTATATGTATTGCTTTTGTGGATCCTGTCTAAGCCTGTTCAACCTCATTTACCCCACCACAGCCTTCAAACACTCATTTAGAACTGAAATTCCTGGATCTCTTCCAAGAAAAGGCAGAGCTGAGTTTTAGCAACAGACTGATGATTCCACACTTCAGATAGTAAAGCCGTTGTCCCTAAGAGAAACCAGCAGGTATTACCCAGGGTACCTGAATATTTGGCCAGACATTTGCAACCCAACTACCTCATTGTGGCAAAGCATTGATAAACTCCCACTTTGGCATCATAACTGCTATCACACAGATCTTTGCATGTCAAGCATACTCACCCTCCACAATTGGTATATGATCTGTAATCCCCCGATGCAATCTGATATTCTGCAGGGCAAGGATTATTTACATCATTTTTTCCATATGGGTTGCAGTTTTTCTGTCAGTGGAGAAGAAGCAAGTTTGATAAGAGGGTGACTTCTTTTCTTGTTCACAAAAGAGAGACCACACAAAAAGAGAGAGAGAGAGACCACGGTTTGTGCGAACGAGATCTACTCTTTTCCATCAAGAGAGTAGTGATCTTGGAGGTTCTCCCCATCAAAATCTGTGCACCCTTAAACTCATACAAATCAGAACAAAATAGGCTGGGTCAAAGGTCATGGGGAAGGACACAAGAAAAAGTTTCTGCAATATGAAGGCACAACATTTGCTAATGGAACTAATGGAAAACAAGGGGTCAGATGGTGTACTTAAACTTAGCTTCTCCCTCTTCCTCTCCTTCCCCGCACCCCACTCCACCCTCTCATTCTCTCAGGCTATCTTCTCTCCCAGCTGACAAGTCCCAACTGCCAGTGAAGGTGTGCTTTTTCTCTCCCCCCCCCATCCCTTTCTAGATTTGATTAAAGAGGAGGGCTCTCCAACTTGACAGGCAGCTCACCAGGCCCAGCTGTCAAGCCTGCCTAATCACTTTGTCACAGAATGCTATTGAGCTGGAATGCACCTCACTTTTTGATAATGAACTATACACAGCGTTGAGGCAGCGGAGAATAAACTTTATGACAGTTGTTTCTAGTGTGATCATTATTGTGGGATAGCCAGAATGTGTGCATATTTTGGTTTTACACAGTCTTTTCTCTTTTCACAAACTCTTGCTGAGCCGGAGCTGCCACTTCTGGTAGTATTTTAAAGAAAGGCTCAGTGACAGAAATTGCCACAAGCATTACAGTATCAAATGAAATGATGGGAACTGGAGAGCAAAACAATCAAACACAGTATTAATCCTAAAGCAGAGATTACAGTAAGTACTGATGAGGACATCAATCCACTTATTGCCTGTCCTGGGTGATGCAGACAAATCTGAGGAAAGATGCAGCAATGCTGAACCACGAGAAGTGTCTGGAACCACGAGAAGTTTCTGGAACAATCAATGTACTCAGGAATCTGCTTTGTGGAAGGCAAAGGATCAAGCCCTTGTCAGAGAAAGAGACAGAGCTTTGAGTAGAGAAATTCAGTTGGAAATGAAAAGAGATATGTAAATTGCTGATGTTCATTTACTCATCCACATATGAACAGAAATCCACCCAGGAAATACTATCACTATTTGCTGATGTTGTTGCTTTCAGTGCACAAGTGATTAGGTTTCACCTCCATTTGCATTGTGTTTCCTTCATATCAAAATGAAGGGTGTGGAATTATGCACTGACCATGTAATTTACGTAAATTACATAATTTTACCACAGTGGACAGTGATACAAATACTGTATTTGGTGACAGACAAAGTGCAGCGAGACAGAAGCAATGCTGCATGTGACCATACAGGGCAGAATAGGAAATGATACCTTCTTACATTCCTACATCTGAGTGACAGGCAAGGATTACAATGAGATGCAACACGGTGCTTTGAAAATGGGGGGGGGGGGTCATTATGCTTGAATGTCTTGTAATTTTGGCGTTACAAAATAATGATGCATTCTTTAAAACAGGAAGAGGGTCAAGTTTTTGAACCACCAGATTTTGTCACCCCTGGTCTCTGAGCTGCCCACCCTGCCCCAAAGAGAGATGCCTCCTCACACTGCCCCACAGGACTCTGGGAAGTACCCCCCTGGTTAGCCCAAGAAGCATCATTCACCTGTGGAGCTTGTAACCAGGGCTGCTGCAACAAACAGCCACACAAGCCTTGGGGAGGCAGAGATGCAAGAGGGCATCAGAGGAGGGAGGGGAGGAAAGAGGGACAGAGGCCAATGTTGCCAGCAGCACCCCTGACCATCATTCAAGGAACCTCAGGGTGCTGCAGCACACTGGTTGAAAACCAGGGAGATCACAGCTGCAGAGATAAGAGACATTCCATTCTCTGGAGAGCTCACTTCCTGGAGAAGCTGTTTTCAATGGAGCCCAGCAATGGAAGCAATTGTATTGAGACAGCACTGGGTGTTGAAATTTTGTGCCCCTAAGAAATTTGCTCCCAGGGCAACTGCCTCTGTGGCCCCTTCCAAGCAATGCCATTGCATTGCACCCCCACCCCACCCCTGAAACTGTTGGCAATTCTCCCATATTGAAAGCAGCTAGCACAAGAAAAGAGCGTGGAGACCAGTGATACGTAATGCACGTAATGCAATGGAAGAACAATTTTCTTAATCAGTCCCTGCCTAGAAAGAGTGAGAAAGCAGGCCTGTATGTCAATATCCCTGTTCAGTCAGTCTTCTGAGGTCCTTTGTACAGCAATGTGGTGAGAAACCCTGCCACTGACATCATGCACACCAGGTGCACACCATGTGAATGCAGCATGTACATCTGCAGAAGGGGGGGGGGTCTCTGTATGTAAAGCTGAATACACAAAGCCCTCCCCTCCTCTGCAGATATCTGCATTATGCATGTGTCACTACTCAGTACATGCAATGTCAGAGATGGGCATATGGAGTGTGGCCCCACTTCCATGTTTCTTTACACAGGAGTTTGAATGTCTGAACAGGACTAATGTAGCACACAGTACTGACTCCCCTAACACGTGGAAGGGCTTCACAGCTATAATCTCTGGGCCACCATTCAAGCTTCACAACACAAGCCTAACCTTGTTTATTCACAAGTAAGCCCCAGTGAATTCAAAAGGATTTTCTTACATGTCTTAACATGTCGAAAAAACCTGTTGGCTGCAAAATAGAAAGTTTTACCCTGAGACAAAGGAGTTTTGTTTGTTTGTTTTTGTTTTTTTTTTTTTACTGCAGAGCTAGGTTAATGAATGGTCTTCCCATGGAAAACCATGAGGAGAGATTGCATCTTTTCTTGTCATTCTTAAACAGTTGCTGATGTTAGTCAAATCATGAAAGCCTTATATTAAAAATATGAGAACTGTTTATTTACAATTTAAGACACCTCTCTGGGGTGGCCACTTATGCATCACCCCAAAATATGACAAAGATATGCATAAAATTAGCATGTACTGATTTATATGTTTGAATGCAAATTTAGACAGGCTGGCTAATGCAAATTCAAATGAAAATACATCTCACCATAGTGATGAAGGCTGTGAGCAGGTGAGCTGCTGCTAACTGTTGGTGGTAACTTCAAGGTCTCTGCTGCTTTCCCTTAGGGTTCTTCATCCTTAAACCAGGCTTGGACCAGACAGCCCTTCAAACAGAGGACTCCTTCAAATAGAGGGCTATCCTCTGTTAGCATTTCAAAGACAGAGTTGTCCTCTTTAAAGCAAGATGCATGGCCACCCTAATCATATCTCTGGTTGGTCTATATGAATTGTTGATGGGCATGATTAGGGATAAGTTTAACATGCATAAGCTCCCCACCCCACGAATGGGAATGACTCATTCATGATTGGATGTGGGCCAGATCAGAGCCTGGTTAGGAAACCACTGGGAGTCTCATGGAAACTATATAAACTCTTCTAAATGAAGTATAATTAATTAGTAAACAAACAATGTGAAGACCACCAGCCTGACTCAACAATGGGAAGCCCAGCCAATACATTACCAAATTGTCCAGAAGCATCTCTTGCTGTACATCCCCAACAAAGGCCACTAGTTTTGTGTGACTAAAGCTGGACTAGGGCCCACATATTTGGCACATTAGAACCTAAATGCCAACATGTCATGTGTGAAAGCAAGTTTTCATTGCTTGTGTGGTTATCTCTGTAGGATGTTTTTACTCGTTTGGTTTATAGTTATTGCCTTCATTGACATTTTTATTGTTCTAATAATGGTTTTCCTTAAAGGAAGGATAATTTTGACTTGTTTGGCTATTTAATTTGTAAGTAATATTACTGAAAGCTGGGCTAGATCTAAGGCAGCACTCAGGGGAAGTATCCTCCTCAGACCACTAACAAGTTGTTCAAACCAAGGAGCTAATTCTGAGGCCCAGCTGGATGCTCAGGACTGGCACTGCAGCCTAGATCGTACCCTATAAATTTGGAGCTTCCTTCATTCTCCATCTCATGGCATTCTTCTTTAACATCAGAGACCTCTCTGTGATTGAGCCATCTCCACGATATGTTGCAATCATGGATTTGCTGTCTCCCTGGCTCTGATCTACCAATACCTATCAGGCAACTCCCACGCCACACAGAAGCTGTGGCTTGTGTTCAGAAATTATTTGCATGTTGCTTTCTACCATGTTATCCCAGGCTGTTAAAGCCTTTGGACCGAGCTCAGCCTGGATGTTTTACGTTCATGTTTCTGATTTGCTATGAGAATGTGATCTCTCTTCCCAATCATGCTTTCTAGGCGATGAACATTACAGCACAGTATCAGAGACAGGATAAAGCATCCCTTTTCTTGAGTAGGAAAGTAGTGCTCAGGTAGCAGCTTGCCCGACATTTTTCCTCACCTCGTTGCTGTTCCCTGGGTTGAAATTCCCTTGAACGATTCTGTTCCCATAAGTATCCACAGCACCACCACCACTGCCTCCTCTTCCTCCTCCAACGATCCTGCCTTCTCGAACTTCTTTTTTGCTAAGAGGCATGGAATGTAGAACAACGTGAGTAACAGGAATTGGAAACTGGAGTTCTTATGTTCAAACACTTGTTAGAACTTGAACATTCAGGAGAAGATTGAAAGAAGAAAAGAAAACCAAGGACAGTAAAACAAAAATGAAAACACAAGGAGAGAACAAACCCACAGGCATGTACAAAGAAGTGAGCAGCTGCTTTGTTTTAATATATCAGAAATGTGGAACCTTTGGCCTTCCAGATGTTGTTGAACTACAACTCCCCTCAGCCCTAGCCAGCATGGTCAGGAATGATGGGAGTTGTCCTTCAGCAACACCTGGAAGGACAAAAGTTTACCACACCTGGTATATAGCAACCTATCCCAACCTGGTACTCCCTAGATCCTGGGTGGGGGGACCTGTCACCCTCCATATGCTACTGAATGGTCATCATCCTTGACCATTGGTCGTGCTGGCTGGCCAATTTTTTTATAATGCAAATTTAGTGAAGGGAGGAAGGACCTTCTTCAAATGTGCATCCTCCTCAAGAGGTTTTGCCTGGCTGGAAGGCATCCTCAGACTGTTCTAATGCCCCTTGACTGCCTGGATGGAAAACAGTATATGTGGAAACCTCTGACTTTGCATGGCTGGTCAGCAGCCTATGGAAAAAGTCACACCAGCTGTTGCACCCACCGCTGGCATGTGGCCCCCAGAAGGCTGTCCGCTGGGGAATGTGGCCCTGGGGATAAAACCCTGGCCTAAGTAGCTAACATTACATAAACTATATACATTAAACACAAGGAATTTCTTCTTGTGTTCAATGACTGCCCATAAACTTTGGAGAGTACATGCCAAAGTTTGCTATTCACGACAGCACATCATTTCATCTTTGAGTTAGAGCACTCACAATTTCTCTGAGCACATGATACACTTGTTGTTGTATGTGTAGCCAGTTGCATCCCGCACTGGAGCATTCTCACGGGTGCAAGTGAGTTCTCCGTTGGGTCCCATCTCTGATCGATATTCCTCGCATCCATCATTCCTCTGCAGAGAAAGAACATGGTTTGCTTTGCTGGTCTGATTTTTGGAAACTCTGGAGGATCTTCATTCACAGCAAATGCATCACACAGACACAGATGGTGTCAGGGTGTGACAGGGTGAACCATGTCACCTACTACCTTGTGTTTGACGGAGGTGTTAGTCAGAGGAATCCTGAGTGCCTCTGTCTTAGAAACATTTGTTGGGTGTTGCCCTCTACGGCCAGCCTAATTATCATTCTTTAGCAGGGATTTTCAAAGCATGCAATTGATCTGGATGATAAAAGCGATCTCCCCCACTTTTCCCAACAATGTGCTTAAAATACTGTCAACACCTTACCAGATCACAGGCAGACAACTGCACCAGAACAATTCAGAGAATACTCAGGTCCCTGCATCAATTGCTGTGGAGCATGATGAAAACTTCTAAAAAGTTGCAACATGCTTTCAATCAATAGTGAATAAAGCCAACAAAGGTGGCTGGAATGCTGGCAAGAAAGGGCCTGCCCTTGATTCCTCAATACTGTTTCATGAACTGGTGTTGCTTAGACATCTCACCAGCGAGAAACTTTTCATATAGATTCTCTTTAGCTTTAATGAAGGCAAAAGAATGATGTGAACATGTGCACTGACAACCCGTATCCTCTCCTAGCTGGGTCCACATGATGGAACAAGGGTAAAGTGAGTGAATGAAATATAAATAAATAAATCTATAAGGATTTTCTTTTTTAAAAAAGAAGTTTCAGCAATAACCAACTTTTATCTGGAAGGTTCTTTACTATTTTGTTTGCTTGTTCAGTTAGTAGGTAGAGGACCTTTCATTAAAGTCTCCTCGAACTATTTCTTCTTTATGAGTCATTGAAACGTACATTCTAAGTATGCAATTGATCTGGACGCAGCTGATCTGAAAAGTTCTCTCTCTCACTTTCCCCAACATGCTTAATTACAGGATGGGCATAATTCACATTCCATTATAGTCAATATAAAACTTCATTATGATCATCATCATTTATACCTGATTCAAGGCAGCTTACAGATAAAAATAATCTCGAAAATGGACATTGCCCTCAAATGTGATATAGTATTTTAAACATTATGCATATTAAGATAACCTCTTTATGGACTAAAACTGTTATCCAGGGATGAACATTATCAATTAATGCAGATATGAATTTGGCTAGGCCTGAAATATAGGCTAGGCCTTGAAGTCTACTGCTTTCTAGCTTTTAATGAAATCATTAAAAGCTATTCCAATGACTGAAGTGCTGAACACAATTTTTTTAAATGACATTACAGGCAAATGTAGTTTCTATGATTTGGGCAGAGATAATGCAGGTCAATATAAGAACATAACAATAACATGCCGGATCAGGCCAATGGCCCCTCTACTCCAGCATCCTGTTCTCACAGTGGCCAATCAATTGCCTGTGGGAAACCCACAAGTAGGACCCAAGCATAAGAACACTCTCCCATCCAGTGATTTTCAGCAACAAGTGTTCAGGAGCATTACTGCCTCTGATCATGCAATCACAGCATAGCCATCATGGCTAGTTGCCATTGAAAGCCTTTTCCTCCTTGTATTTGTCTAATCCTCTTTTAAAGCCATCCAAGTTGGTGGCCATTGCTGCCTCCTGTGGCAGTGAGTTCCATAATTAACAATGTGCTGCATAAAGAGATACCTGTGGAACATGAGGGAGGACTTCCTAATTCTGTGCATAATGCGGTACTCTACCACACACATGACTTTTTGCATATGGAACAAGAGGCTAAACTGTGCATGTATGTGCAGGATGCAACAAAACCTTGGATGAACAGAGTTGGAACCTGTTTGGAGTAAAACTGATTCTTCTCATTCTTGGTCACCATGGGCAAGAAATGCAGAATTTAAATGGTCAAATAAAAATTTGGATAAAGCTTTGCTTCACCTCATTTTTTCCATTTTGTGGTTGGTCCTTTCCAACAGAATTCATCGTACCTCCATTTTTGCTGCAAGAAACAATGGATAAAGTTTTACTTTGTTGCAGACAGAGAGGCCCAATTTAATTAAAAAGCAAATCTATTACTGCATACTCACAACTTCTGTAGACACATTATGCATTTATTGCTATGCTGCTTGCCAGAAGCATCACGAACTGGATTATTCTCTCTGGTGCAGGAAAATGACCCATCTCTGAAATAAGGCCAATATTCACTGCAGTCGTCATCCTACAGTGGAAGAAGAAGATCAATTTTCCTCCTTGAAATCTCACTGGAGATAAAGTTCATCATGAGTCATCAACAGGGTGACCATATCCAGCATTTAAGGTCCCTTAGAAAATCATGTGATCAGCAGAATGTTCAATCACCTTTGATTGAACCAAACCCAATGGAATAAGTCTTTTATGAGGAATGAAGCACCCTGGAAGTAATCTTCATTGGAAGTAATTAAGAGAATGAGCACAAACCTGAAAGTTTCCAGAGGTGTAGCTGTGTTCATCTGTTGCAGCAAATACAGCAGTTTTGTAGCACCTTAAAGACTAACAAATTTATGATGTTATGAGCTTTTGCAGACTACATTCTACTTTATCAGATGATTCTTTTATAAGATGCATCTGATGAAGTGGACTACAGTCCATGAAAGCTTGTGTTTGTCATAAATGTGTTAGTCTTTAAAGGTGCCACAAAACCAACCAAATGGTAGCATTGGTTTCAGTGGGGAATTGTCCACCCAGAATTCTTTCCCATGTAAATAAATCAATACAGCAAATGTGCTTAATAGCCAATACATTATGTCTAGCACTTGAGATTCTGTTTTCTTTGTAGATGTGTAATGTCTATTTTGGATTTTATATTAAGCAAGATTTTTAAAATATATTAGACACATTAGATTTCAAAAACATAGTGGACACACTAACAACAGAACTGCTTGCCATGTTGCCAGCTTGTGCTCGTCTTTTCCTCTGCTCCTGGGTGGGAACAAACTTAATGGGAAAAGCAGCAGAGTTTGTGCTTTACCCTTCTCCCACCCTTTCTCTTAGCAGCTTCTCCCTCTGAACACTTCCCTCTCAGCCAGAATGCTAGACACAACCTTATGAAGTCTAACCTGCACAAGTCACACAGAAGCAAGCATTATGATGACGAATTAAGCCAAGCAATTTGACCAAGAAATAAAGATATCATTTGGGAAAGAAAAGCCTGTCAATGACAAGATTTGCTGCCTAGAGAAAGAGGTGTGCAAGAAATGGATTGGCCAAGATAAACAAGGTGCAATTAAGACTTGCTTATGCCTGGTCCCACACCTTGCCCTAGCTGGAGCGCTCTTGGGTGTTATTACCCCATTAAGCAGTAATTGAGTGCCAACAATGTGCTTGGAATGTTCCAAACAGGGAAGGCAGCCCAGGACCCGCCCTGGAGAGTTTACTATTTCAGTCTCGGAAACACAAGAAGGAAAAGATACAAACTCATCATGGCACACTAACTTGGGCCTGTCAGAAACCAAACCACATAGTACTAGTAACGGTTCAATTGTGGTTTTCAATGAGACCCTGCAGTGGGTGAACTTGGATAATTTTAGACCCTGGACTCAATGGTCTCATGAAGACCTTCTTTAGATAAGTAATGAGCCTTACTTCTTTTAAGTCATGCCTGATAATGTGGGGTTTTTTGGGGGGCTTCTAGATATTGTTGGACTCAATTTCCCAGCAGTCCTAGCTATCATGGCTAAATGATCGTGGGAGTTGTAGTCCAGCAACTTCTGGAGGGCCCCATTCCTAGGTTCCTCACCCTTTGGTTAAGCTAGGACCAGGGATGCTTGGGTTGAAATTCCTGGTGAGTGATTAACTTTACTGGATGACTTTGACCCATCACAATCTCTTAGGCCAACCTACCAGGTTGTTGTGAGGATAAAACAGAAGGAGAATGGAAACTGCTACTGTTGGTATAATGAAGCATATTTGTACATATAAGAAGCAGCCAGAGGGTGTATAATGAAAATCAACTCTTCCTGAACCATATTTCTAGTGAACCAGCAATGTGCTGTGGAGGAGGACACCATCCCGAATTTCCATGAAATGTAGCAGGTCTCCACTTGTGCAATTTCTGTTCCAGAAGTGTGTTCACTATAATTACATATAGTATCAGCATTGTAACTCTAATCTCATTTAGTAAAATTAGATTGGGCTACAATCCAAGTGACAATGAAATCTGATATCTTCCAGCACAAAAGCAAAAGCCAATTGCTAAGCCACTGGGTCTAATGCAGGGCTTAAACACATAATATCATCATATTTCAGGTATACCATTTTTCATGCCTCACATGCAATCCTTCACATGTCTACTCAGAAATTCCTCTCACCTTTCTGCCATGGGGAAATCCAAATTTACCCACCTACAATAACTGGCCAATCATGGATGGGCTTTAGGAGGTGGCACCAGGGGGGAGCAGAGTCAGGTGGAAACTTTGTGCTGGTTTCCACTTGGGTCCTCTTCTTCAGGATAAAAAGGGGCCCGCCTTCTCCCTTGGCACTACAGTCACCCTTTTGGTCTCCCACCCTTGTTAATGACTTTGCTATGTAATTTTTTGGCTGCTGTATTTGGGGCAGGAAGAAATTTTATATCCAGAAAAATTGGCTGGTCTTGTGGTTTTTGCCTCACAGCAATCATCACAACTTTAGTGGTTAAAGCATTAGGTCAGATTCATAGTAATTACTCATAAGGGGAGTATATTGCTTTAACTTCCCCTTCCAGGAATTGGGGTATCCCATTAAAGGAATCCTAGGAGAGGTGTTTCTACCCATAAATCCAGATGGGGGGCTGAGGACCATAGCACTTCCCAAGGCAATTTCCATAGGCTGCTTCTATTTGATGGAAACCATAGGGCAATCTTTTCCTGGAATGGATGCCCTAGGAAGCAGGAAGCAGAGAGGCTGACCAAGTGGGAAAACACCCTGAGTCAAAACACCTACATCTGTAATCAATAACGTTGTGGCCTTTCCCCCCTTTTTTTCTTTTTTGGATCCATGAATGTAGGTCTGTGTATCTTGATACATGGTGTGAGGCACCAGGTGGCGGGCTCACTGTGCCTGAGCATGAAAATATGACCCATTAGCCTCAATGGGACTTACTCCCAGGGAAGTTTGCACAGGATAGCACTGTTAGCAAGAATTGCAGGTTGTAGCCAACAATGTTGCTCAGGTGATGGTAAAGCCACATAAGAAGAGGAGTAATTTCCGGTTATTCTCCATCTCCTTCAAACTCCTGAAATAATCTAAAATTGTTTTCCTCCTTGTAACACTAATGGAATCAACGCTATTAGTTGCCATTGGATAGCTTTAAGATTTCTCCTCACCTTTCCTGAAGAAGGATTTTTGGGCCAACCAGCAATTGCTCTCCTTCTCCTATTAATGAAGATAATAGACAAAAAAGAGAAGAAATTATGAATGGAAAATGTAAATGGTGCAACACTTTATTGTAGGGTGATATAAAGTTCAATACAAACCCCGCAATCTTTTTTCACACAAGAGGTTCTTGGAATGCAAGAGAACTGCTCACATAAAAGAGAACAGAAGAAATCAAGACGTAAAGTAGGTAAGGAAGGTTATTTGCTTAGAATCTCTAATCTAAGGACTTTTCTCTATTGAGTCTTCCATGATGTATTTAAATAGGATCTGATAACAAGTGCCTTCAATCATTTATAGCCCCAATTCATAGAAATCCCATTAAAATCAATCAGTCTTACTCATGTAACTAATTTATCCTACGCATTTCAATGGACAGAAACCATTGTTGCACCAGTGGATTTCCTCTCATGTACCAGGACTTCATTTTCCTCTCCTTCTCTCTGCAGTTCCCCCATACTCTTCCAAATTTTGCCCCAGAGTATTTCTCAGTCCTCCCAAGCAGATTTTGTGGGTGCACAGGAGGCAAGGAAGTCCCATTGCACAAGGAGGAAGTCTGTTCTACGTGTACATGGGCAGCATTGGATACAACTTGATGGTACTGAAGTGCTGCCAACCTTTTATGAAATATTGCCTAGATGGCCGTTTACACAAACCACTGAATGTGGAATATGAAAAGGCTATTTCAGAGCCCATATGTATTGCTGAGAATCATATTAATGGAGACTGATTAAACCATTCATCCCTGAGCACCTTCCAAATCTGAAGTGAATCTTAGGGAATGAGCACAGGTCTCATCTTAATATTGATGCAGACTCCTGCTCACTAAATCCGGATAGCTTCTCCTTCATGGAAGGAATCTTGCATGCATTGAAACTAAAGCCCTGTGTGATTTCTCATGTGTGCTAGATCTTCCCTGCTGCCTTGATGGCCTTGATTTTTGGATCCACTTTTGGTGTTGATCTTGATGGTCTGGGGGAACAGCAGGGCATGAAACTGACCTCTCTGTTCTGGGGGTTATAAGTTGCAGTGTTTGCCTCAGCCAAGGGGTTTCTGCCATAGAGATGGAACTAGGAAATTGTCTGTAGGAGGAGAAGACATAGGGGAAACAACCAGTATAACAGCTCTCATCATGGCATTAGCATCTCTGAAACAAGTGGTTGTTTCTAATACTCACAAGACTTCACGGCACATGACACACTTGTTCATATGTCTCCTGCCATCAGGACCGAAAACAGGGTCTATATCTCTGTTGCAGTATAAATTCCCATCCTCTAAAAATGGTTGGAATTCACGGCACATGCCCTCCTAAAGGGATAAAGGAACGCTTAATGAGGCTTGCTTGCCTTCTTCTGCTTCTGCAATCCTTAAATTGCTTCAGTTCTGTATGTTTATATGGAATGGAAGTGAGTAATATGAAGGAGGGGAATGTAACCCTCTTCTAGTTTTCGCTTTCGCTTGCTCTGTCACTGAGTTTCAATGTTTATTTCATTTGAATGGAAAATCCCACTCAAATTTTAGACATTTCTGGAGGGGAGTGGTAACAAAAATGGAGCTCAGATGATAGTCAAACTCTGCACACAATCCACCAAGAGGTTCAGCACTGCAACCTCATTAAAATGGGTGAAGGTGAACTTGCAGATAGATGGAGCCCTCTGGTACCTGGGCATTTCAATATGATGGTCATAGGTAGCTGGGGCAGGGATTCTGTAAGCCTTGTGTTTAATGCTAGTGTAACACTGGAAGCTACCTTAGACCAAGCTGGACCATTGGTCCACCTAGCTCAGTACCATTTACACCAGGACTAGCCAATGTGATACCCTCCAAATGTGGTTAGACTCCAACTCCCTTCATCCCCAGCCCACATGGCCAATGGTCAAAGATCATTGGAGATGTAGTCCAACAGCACATGGAGGGCATCACATTGGTTATTCTTCACCAGCAGTCAAGGTTGTGGCGGAGTGGGGTAGGGCAGTGGTGGGACTGGTGCACTGCAAACAGAAGAAATATGGTGCTATGTCAGTGCATTTACACCACACTGACTTCACCACCACCACATTCTTCCCTTCTCCATCCCAGTTTGCTGCTGCAACTCAGCTGAATAGAGTTCAAGTGGATGGCATAGCCCCACCACACTGTCTACTGCTGCTCGTTGTTTACAATGTCTGGCAACAGCTCTCCAGGGTTTCAGTCTTTCTCAACCATACCTGAATATGCCAGGAAGGAACCTGGGACCTTCTTCACACAAAGCGTATGCCCTTCTACTAAGCCATATGCTCCTTAAAAAACATGTGCCACCATGTTGGATATTTCTACCACTATTCCATGTTGGTTAGAGCAGGGAGGCCCCATAGAGCATTGATTCCCCCTCCAACCTACTAATATTGGGCAGAGACTGGGGAGTAGCACTAAGAATCCACCAGGATTTCTTAATGCAATCTAGCCAGAAGGATCTCCCTTAATTAGAAAGCATTATCACAATGACTGGGCAATGGGGAAGATGGGTTGCCAGGAGGCAGTATCAACCAGGCTATTATGTAGTTTCCAGGTGCATTTTTGCCTTCTTTTTTGGGGGTGGGGGGCAGAATCCTGTCCTAGGTTGCAGGCCTTTTGGAAATATTGGGCAACAGAGATGTTGTCTGAACTGCAACAGTTAAACTCCAGCAATGTTATTCATTTCACAGATAACACGTGAATGCAAGTAAATTCTCAGCACCTTTAACAAACTACAGTTCCCAGAATTCTTGGTGGGGTGTTTTAAATGTATGGTGTCTACACAGCCTGATTTAGGAAAAATAAGAGAAAAGTCTGAACTAACCTGGTATCTCATTTGACTGGCAACACCTGCAACAAAAATACGCAGATTGTAAAATCTTGCATTGTCATTGTACAAATTCAAGTTTTAAAAAGACGATGACTCAATCAAAGAGGTGGTTACAGTTACGTGACCCAACAAACCCTCCCACCACAAATGCAAACAAACCCCACTACAGACAACCACATCCAACCAGCTACACCCTGCCCCCAAACACTCTCACTACAAAAGGAAATGTAACAAGCGAATAGAAAGAGAACCTACTGTATCCAGTTGATGCTGACACAAAACCCCACACGTACACTATAAAAAAGAATATAAATTTCACCACACCACCCCTCCTCTCCCCCCCTCTCTTTCCCCTACCTTATACTGTACTCAACACTAACATCTCATAACAAATGTAACTGATCTATAGAAAAGACTTTACAACCTGAAAAAGAGACAATGCACATACTTTTGATAGTAATTTTTCTTAGTTTTCAGTTACAGCAATCCAATAATAGCCTCATTATAACAATACCAAATTATAATACAATTAATAATACCAATCATGGAGATGTTGTATGCTAGAATTAATGGTCTGATGATTTTCTTTGTTTCAGCGTTTCAAATGCATGTACTTTTGTAAACCAAGAAAATCTTTAATAAAAATTACTTTTTAAAAAAGGAGATGGTTTCAGTTAATCTGAATTTCCCTGATCCCTGTAGCTTTCTGCTTTCTTGATAGAGATCTGCATAGCCATCCACACCAGATGTACCAGTGGACTTCAAAGGGGGTCAGATGAGCCTCATAATGCAAACTCAGACCAGCTGCTTGCACAGAACACACTTGCTGGGTTGATGTGAAAATTATTTACACTGGATTACCCTGTAATCCTAAGCATTAGAAATAAACCTTACTGAAATCAGAGGGACTTATTTCTCAATAAATATGGTTTGGGCTTGCAGTCCTGCTTTCTATAATTTTGAGGCACATGCTTGCCTGAGTTACTTGTTGTTGCTTGTAGTGACACTTTGTGCACATCATGATCATATAGGTCTCTCCTCTCTCTGCAAGTGATGATGATGGTGCACCTATGGAAACACAGTCCTGAGCATGGCTTTTAATGGGAACTGTGTTAAATGTAAGCACTTTTATTTAATGAGATTGTGCATTGGGCTGGTTGCCCACTAAGCTAATTATATAATACTACTAAGTGCAAGTTCCTTGATTCATGCTACCCAGATATTTCTGTGCGGTTCCCAAAATGTTGTGACTGAGCTATAGGAAGTTCTTAACAAGGATTAGTTAATGTAACATTTGTCAGAAACATCTTACAACCCAAATCCAAGCCTAGAATACTGTCCTTAACTAAACTGATTTAGATATTTAGAAGAGCATGTCCTACAGCCTCTTTTTTGTTTCTTTTTCTTCCTTTCTCGTCTTTTACATTTCTTTTTAATGGAACTTATACTGTTTTATTCTAGTATAAAGCAGCCTAGTCAATATATGAGGTGTTTGGGGAGGGGTATTGCATCTGGTGGGGGACACATCATGCTCCTTCTGGGATAGTTAGTCCACCTTTTGTCCCCACCCTGCACTTAGCTCCCCACTGTGGTTCCTAGAAGCTGTCAGCATGCAACAGAAGCCACACCCCAGGAACGGCTTCGACTGGCTGGCTAAACCAGGTGAGGGTGGCTGCTGAGTCTCAAACCCTCGGTGAATTAGGGACTTCCCCTACATGAAAAGACAGACTCCAGTGGATTGAGTGGACAAGACCAATAGTGGGTCCAATGGTCAAGAAGGCGGTTTCTGCATGTGATGTAGAGGGAAATGAGGGGCAGGTGGGGCTTGTCAACCTGGGAAAGTTGCCCATCTAGAAGAAGAAAACTCTGATCCTAAACTTCTGCTGCCTTGTGGGATATCTTCAGAAGAAGAAAAGGCTAAGCCATAAATCCTACACAAATCCAAAGTAGAGTCCATAAGACAGTTTGATGGGGCCTTGTATGCCTCCTTCTGGCAATTCCTGCAGCGGGTGCCAAACATATTACTCTGCTTTCCTTTGAAACACATCAGTGAGGCCAAGAGGGGGGACTTGTCATCTGGGCAGCCCAGGACCTCTATATACACTGCCCAGGTTTGCACCCTGTACTTTCACTTCGGTGCTGCTAATGAAGCAGTTTGACTTCAGCCCGAAAGGTGCACTCCATTGTCTTTCAAGACAGACAGATGCCAACAACAACAGGTCAATATAAAGCAGGGAGCTCTCTATATGAAATATTATTACCCTAACTCAGGAGTGGGGAACTTGTGGCCTTCCTGCCAGTGTGGCTAATAATAAGGGATGGTGGGAGTTGAGGTCTACCCACATCTGGAAGGCTAGAGGTTCCTCATCCCTGCCCTAACTAAACCACAGATCTGAAGATTACCATCTCTCTTTAACACCCCACCTCAGTAAGCAAACTTTGGTGCCACTTGCTTGTTTCCACTTTGGTCCATGGAGCAGAGGTGACCTATGCTTGTCCGGTTTATAATGTCAAGACATCTTCCTTCTGGAGTCACTTTGTGATGGGCACATCTTGCCACTTACCACAATTTTGGGACCACCTGGGAAGCTGTAGCGGTTAAGATGCAATGGTTGCACAGAAAAATTTGCTGCCCCCCCTCCACACCACAAGTCTGCTAGATAAGGAGACTCCACAGGCCACAAACAGCAGACACCCCCTGATGCCAATGAGAACTGAAAGCAAATCAAGCTGTACTGAAAACTAGCACAGAATGTCCAATCTGCATGTCACTGGAGGTGACAGGTCCTTCAGACTGGATCACTATCAGTCTACCCGACTTGTCCAGTGCTGTCCATTGTTACATCCTGCCACTTATAGCCACTGATTCTGCAATTCCTCTGGCAAATCAACCAGCTGATAATAACTTGCCCAAGAGGCACTGATAGACATTGGGATAAACAACTCAAAGAGCAAGGGGGGAAATTCCAGACACATTAAGTTCAACTACTTGCAGATGGCAGGATTCTCTAGATTTTATGACAATGAATACAGAATTCTATTTATATATACATACAATAACACCCATACTGAGCCCTGATTGGTTGGTCCATATTTGCACGCTCTTTCTCTCTCTCTGCAGAATCACCCTATCTTTATCTTCATTCCTGTTTAATGTCAACTCTGTTGAACGAGTTGAAGAATTCCAAGTCTGCCCTAATCATGGATACAAACACTCAACCACGTTTTGACAAAAGAATGTCATTTCATCAGACAGTCCATTTGACTTGTCCACCCAAAAGGCAAAATAGATGAAAATAGATATTGCTTTCGCCAAAACAAGGAAGCTCTCTACCTTCTTCACTTGCAAACCTTCAAGGTATTTGACAACAACAAAGGTATGCCCACCACCAGTTCCATAAATCATCTTTTAAACATTGATATTATCAAGAAAGAAATAAAAGTGCTTGGTATTTCCTAATCCTTGGCTTTCCTGAGTTTTCTCTTCAAATAAGCTAGTTCTCTTGTTAGGTAATGTCTTAGTTATCATTAGTTTTAAAGGACTACATGGTGCCCACTACTTAGGCAAAGATGACATCCCCCCACCACAGACATTGGTTATAACAAATGTAGCTTACCTTCAAAGTGGCTGAAGAGTGCCAGGGCCACGAAGACCCCTGCTACCTTCATGGTAAGGATAATGGTGGTAAACGTGTTTTGATTCTCTTAGCTCATTGCTCACAAGAAGCCACACAGATGAAGCTCTGATTGCATATGTACATATAGGAGACAGGTTTCTCCGCCTTCCTTGTGACATAACCTTCAGAACAGCCATCATTAGCCACGAAAACCAGTCTGATGAGGGATGGTTTGAATTCTAATGATTCCTTCAACATAACTTTCATCAGGACGGGACTGGCTGGGAGCCACACCCTGGATTTTGTCAAAATGAGACATTTACCAATCGGTCAGCTCATTTTTCATCAGCAGCAGAGCATCCTGGCTGTAGGATGCTGCATCCAAGAGGTATGCTCAAATCAAAGACCTTCCTGGGACTATATCTGAAGGGCAGTATAAAAATACTTCTATTACCAGCAACAGAGCCACCCAGATGCAATATCTGAATAGCTCAGCATTGCTGGAGTTTGTGGGCTGCATTCAATGCTACTAGGCCCATTTAAGTTGGTAGAAATGACTAACTTGGGGCCCTTAGTTTCAGAGAGTCTGAGCAGAATTTAGTTGGCTACAACTCCAAGCTAATAATGTTGCTAATAAGGAATTATATTCCTAGCTGGGAGCTCTCAAATATAACAATAGTGAGTCTAGTAGCATGACAGTATTTTTCAGACTTTACAAATTGCTTCTGCACAGAGTTCAGCTACATGCTTTGCATACAAAAAGTCCCAGGTTCCAATTCCCAGCATCTTCAGGTAAGCTAAAAAAGGACTATTGCCAGCACAATAGTATCTCTGCTCTGGCATAACCTATTATTGGTGGAACAAAACAGAATCTATTATACAGCTGTAACCTTTTGTTCCACCAGTACAATAGATTTAGTAGTGAGCAAGCCTATCTTCATCCAGCTGGCATAACTCGAGGACAGGATTGCAGTGCTAGTCTCATCCCAGCTACCAATACACCCTTCAGTTAGCCTGCTGTTTGCAGGATTCCTGAATGGCTGATTTTGTTTGGGGAAAATGTGAATCAGGAGAACAATAGTGACAGATGAATGTCTCAAGGTTTGGTCTAAGTGCCTTTGGATGATGACAGCAATAATAATAGCACTTAAGACTTCCTGGTTTCCAAGTTCTAACTAATCTATATCGGATCTCTCCAAGTATTATTCCCATTTGAAAAACAGATAAATATGATCAAATGTTTTTCTGGATGACATCTGCTTATCTTCCAGGTTCCTACACTGACAGCTATCACCACTGTTTTGAAATACCAGCTAAGTGCACAACCAGTGAGGCTCACTGTGCAATTTTCATTTCTTTTGCTGTGCAAGCTTGCGAATAACAAACTGAAAATATGAGAATTTGGGCTGTTATGCTGAAATGTACAATACATTATACCATTGTGGAAGAACATTGGCATGGAAATATATTCAGAAACTGCTGTTCCAGTGAGTTTCAAAGTTTAGTCTACACCAGCTGTATCGTGAAACATATCCAGTGGAAGCTCAAACTGATGTAGGAAAAAGATGCACACTAGCTAATATTACAATGTCCAGTGTTCATTTGGAATAAGGCTAAGACGACAAATACTTCAGATATAAATAATACCAAAATGATTTTTGTGTCTCTGGAGGTTTCAAAATCCATGTTGTACAGAGACATAGGGGATAACACATATTTGCAAACAAATCTTTATGTTTGGCTCCCCTACACACTCAGATTGTAAGTTTTTCATCCAGTGCTGTGTCCCAGACCTTGGTCTACCACTGCAACAAAAATGGAGTTTTGTACCACCAATGCTTGGCTAATTCCAGACAAACTGCAGCCAGTAGTAAGGCTATTAAATCCTTATATATAATTTGTCCATAGCAACTCTCTATGCTTTCTGATCAATCTAAAAATTGTATTTTTAAAATGTGCATTGGCAACCAGCATTGATTTTTCTTCTTCTTCTTCTTTGATTGCTGAGAGCTAATTGAATTTCTATTTTTCTTCCCTGGCGCATACTGCATTTTTGCCCAGCTTGGAAGGAGGCACACTCCTTTCACCAACAGATTTCACTCTGTTTACTTCTTTCATTCCTCACAGGCTCAAACAAGTGATGGCATTCTGAAGGCATGAACGAAATAGTGCTGGTGGGGCAGCTGCTCTACACAATGAGCTGTTTCACCTACAACAGTGTGCTTTATAGATCAACTGCAACTCACCTGCATGGAGGGTTGTGTTCTGCCACACAAATTTCTAGTTGGAATGCTTTGTGATAATAAAGAAAAGAACAAGCACATGGTGAGAAGCAGCCCCCATGGTTTCACACAACCAACATGTTGCAGACATTACCTGCGGTGGCAGCTGGTAGCCCCTGGACTTGGTGGGGTGGCCTGTGGCCAAGGAGGTCATGTAGGCAGGGCCAATAAAGCCACATGGGTGGAACAAAGGGGAGTCACATGGGTGGGGCCAAGCTGTTCTGGTTTTCTTCCTCCCTTGCAAAGGTGTGGATGCCAAGGCATTGCAGCTTTATAAGTACTCAGTACCTAGCTAAACTGAAAAGTGTTTAACTTTGTTTTAGAGCTCCTGCTGTAACAAATTCTAGCAGTCTGAAACCCCTAAGAGCCACTGTCAGTAAGGGCTTATTTACACTTAACTTTCCTCTTTAAAGTTTCCTATCCTAGTTCTTTTTTTCACTCCGGAGCTTTCCCTGCAAAAACTTGCTCTTTGCCACTGAATTGGAGCAAACAGCTATCCATGGAAAACCTGAATTGCCATTTGTTGCACTTCAGCTATAAAGAGCGGGCTTTCTGTGCTGAAGGGTAGGGGGTGGACCAGATAGCCAGATCTGAGATAGTCCTCTTATTACATGTAAAATATAATTTCTTAGAACTAAATCACACAACCTTTTCGATGTGGTTGAACTAGTCTGCCAAACTCAGAGATCATCAGTGGTGGTGAATCTGATGAGCACAGATTATTGGCAACCATGTGCAGAAGTTCAAATCATATGGTATATCAGCTCAACTCAGGTTCAGGAGCAACCTTACAGTTGTGGTGAACTACTCCAAAATCTGGTTTGCCTTAAGGAGTATGCCCCCTACTATCTAGATTTCAGGCAAAAAATAGCTTTCCAATAAAGGCAAAACCACTGATTAGTGTTCATTTATGCTACTTTAATTTTAGTTTGGCTACTGTCATGTTCTAATTCACAACAGTCATTTGCAACTTTATTGGTTCAGAGTGATGCAATTTTTGATGGAGACAGAGATGGGGTGATGTTCAGGAAAATATGTAAGTCAGCATTATTATGGGCTTTAAACATCCCAGGGACATCCTGTAACATTATATTTTACAAGGTACTAATGGCTAACAGTGAAAAC
This sequence comes from Podarcis raffonei, assembly GCF_027172205.1. Taxonomy (NCBI): domain Eukaryota; kingdom Metazoa; phylum Chordata; class Lepidosauria; order Squamata; family Lacertidae; genus Podarcis; species Podarcis raffonei. The sequence goes on from NC_070603.1 coordinate 68,371,660, forward strand.
TAGACTAGGATGATACATCCCTATGCTATTCTTCCACAAAATTCTATGGAGATGAGACAGAGATGCCCAAATAATTTGTTTTCAGATTTACATTTACGTCATATTTATAGGATACCAAAGAAATCCATACTAATTCTAAACCCATGCAGGAAAATAATATATATACAATATTGTTCTGATCCAGCTGGGAGACAATATCTGTTGAAGCAGAAATAAAGTGTGTATTCCTAGCTTGTTGAGGAACCAGTTTTTTTCCTTTAAAAATGTTTAGAGGCACTCTAATTTTGGAACATGCCTGTGAATAAAAGTCAGCCACGGCTTTGGATGAAACATAAGTGTTTCTGAGAAAAATCAGTGCAATATCTAGACAGTGTGCAATATTCACTGCCTCAGGAGGCTACCGACTCATTTGCAAGAGTGGGTTAATTTCATTGCATCTAACAGCATCTGTATCTTAGATAAGAGTAATAAAAATCTCATAATTCAGGGCGTAAACTGATCGCCTGCGGGGGTTAAGAAGGGATTGCATTCCATTCATGGCATTGCACAATCCTCCCAGCGCATTGGGGTATTTTACGCATGATGCACAGAACATCAGGTAGAGGGCACTTCTGGGAAGTAGCAACTGGCCAGAATATAAACATTCTGCCATTCTTGATCTTGATCCTTTTTAGATCTTATCCCCTTTCCCTCAAGGAAATGAAAAGTGTATCACCTATTGGCTAAAATGACAGGCTTTCATCAATGGGGAGAATTTTAGCTGAACATTTCTTGTGAGCTTGGAGCCACTTGGCACAGTCTGACAAGGAGTTAAGTTTTGTGTGTGTGTGTGAATTAGTGCAACTTTTCTGAAGTGCTGATGACTCTTCCTTTTTACTTCTGCTTCTCATGGCCTACCCTTGACTCTTAACTTCATGTCATGGTGTTGGGAAGAAGTGTTGTGAATAACAAGCTAAAAGATAGGAAACTGACTGTTCTTTCTCTCCCCTTCCATGTCCTGCTGTGGAACATCATGTGTGATCAATTCACTCCTTAAGGCAAATGAAAATGTTCTGCTGGTTGCCTCTCTACACAATCATTGGTGCTTTATCCATGGAAAACCTCCTTAAACAAAACAATCATTTGTGTGTAGGTCTGTGTGTAGGTTGAGCTGCCAATCACCATATCTAAAGCAGTGGCAGAAAGCCAAGATGTATTCAATCTGTATATAAGCAAGTCTCAGAAAATGGTATCGCCACCACACCCTATTCTTACTTAGTGTCTTGGGGTGCTGTACAGCCATTTTGAAACTTACTTATAGAAACTCCCAAAGCTAGTCAAAGAACTGGGCCATTTAAATGTAGGCATGGCAAAGTCACACCAAGAGTCTGGGTTTCTGAACAGAACAGAAATGACATGAAAATATACAGTGTAGTAAAGTGATTGGAGAACCATGTGACATAGATTTTGGTAGAGTCTATGCATGCAGCAGAATGAGACAAAACTGAAGGGATAAAGTGCTGAGGTGAGAGAATGGATTGTCCCACCTCAGATTACTGGAGGAGAAACATTGTTTCTAAACTGGACCCATTAGCTTGGGTTATGAGTTATATTTCTCCTTTTCTTCATGTAACATAACTAGCTGTCAAATATCAAGTTGGACCCTTGCTTCATCTAGCTCAGTATTGTCCAAACTAACTTTCCTGAGTTCCAGGCAGAGTTCTTTCTCAGCCAGACCTGGAAATGCCAGAGATTGGACTTGGGACCTTCTGCATAGGAAGCAAATGTTCTGCCACTGAGCAACAGCCCTTGCCTCAAAGTGAAAGAATTCTGATCCAACAAAACCTTCAGATGGCTGAACAGGGTGGGTAGGAAAACAATGTTCACAGGAGGAAGTGGGGAGATTTTTTTTTTTTTTAAATGCTGATTCCACCTTCCTTTCGCAGCCCCCAGTGCCACTTCCCATATTGTTTCAACCATCCAGGAAAGATTTGCTTCCTTCCACTTGCAACTCCCTGTGCCTCTGGCCTAGTGTAGAAACCGCAATAAAAAATGGCCCTGGAAGATGTAACAGATATTGTCTCGTATAGTCTCTCTAGGTGACTGCACCAAGAGAGGGAGCTCCATGCTAAGATCATAACCACTGAAAAGGCCCTTTGTCAAGTAGGTATGGTGGAGAAATTCAAATCAGTTTGCATTTAAAAGCAAATTTATCTAATTCACACCTTCCAAAACAAGTCACAACAGCCTTTCTTCAAAATTCACACGTCTCTGAATTTTGAAGTGCAATTTTCCATGTAAGTAATGTGTACAAAAATGCTAGGACAAAGCTTGTATAAAAAGCATATATTAATGAAAATATCACATGAAAGTGCACTATACTAAGGAAAATTGTTTTGTGTAAGTGGGTATATTAGGCAAAATTACTATATGTGTATATTAAGGGGAACTCACACTAAAATTTGGATTTATTTTGTGAGGACTTTTTTTGAGGGCAGGATTCAGTTAAGTTGTGTGCTTGGACTGAGGTCTGCTGGCGCAATGGGACTTCCCCACCTCCTCCCTGTGTGTGCCCTCACACTCCTAAATCTGCTCGTTGGTGAACCACATAACATCTTTAGAGGACACATGGGGGAAAGAGAAGTGGAAAGCCCCATTGTGCAAGCAGACCTCATTCCCTGTACTTAGTGCTACCTTGAATTCCACCCATGATTTGCAAACTGATATGGAAATGTGGAGAAGTGAGCTTAAGATTGGGGAAATGATAAACTGAGAGAAACCAAAATTGGTGTATTTGTCATTCCTAATCTCAAGTAACCACCCACCCATCCTCAGAGACACTCAGTTCTGTCGCAGTGCTTTTGTATTTTTGTATTGTGCTTTTGCCAAGGCAACATCTCTGTTAACACAAAGCCCATTATCCCTGACCATAGGCCAGGGGTCAGCAAGGTTTACCTCGCCTGGGCCGGTTCACTCCAGCGGAGATCCCTCTGTGGGCTGGATCACGTGCATGCTGGCGATTTCTGGCGTCTGCGTATGTGCAGATGCAATTTCCGGCCTCTGTGCATGCACAGACGCGATTTCCAGCACCGCAGAAGTGAGTCCCCACACCACGCTGTGCCAGTTTAGCACAGTGCGCGGGGACTCGCCAAGCTGGCAGCTTGGTTTGGGGGCGGCTAGCAGGCTGGTTAAATGACCCCTGTGGGCCGCTTGTGGCCCATGGGCCTTAGGTTGCTGACCCCTGGCATAGGCCATGCTGGCTGGGGCTGATGGGAGTTGGAGTCCAACGATACCTGAAAGGTACCATGTTAACTATCCCTAGTGTAAGGCTTCAGCCTTGCTCTAGAGCATGATTAGAGTAAGTATTAATCAGATCATACAGCACAGGTGGGGTATTCAATAGGTCAAAGTAATAATAGTTTCTCAGGTTTTATTGCCTAATGTGAAGTTCAGATGATTGGTTCTACAAAATACGAAAATGTAACTTGTATGTACTGGTGACCTAGATATTCCAGAGCTTCTGTGTCTGCCACTGAAAACAGCAACCCTCCCTGCTCTGTAACATCTACCTACTATTACAGAATATGCAGCATGAAATCAACATAGCACAGTTTGCTTCTACCCCAGTTCAACTTCATTGTCTGCCAGTGCTATTTACCTAATGAAATCAATCACACATTTTGTAATAGCTGATGTTGCCAGAGGTGAAAGGAGAGAAAGGAGAGATGGAGGAGGTATTGAGCTGCATGTTCAGCAGTGTCCAATTCCAGCCTAAGCAACCATCTATATTTCTCTAAATATTTCCCTCCCTAAATTTACCTGAGAGTAAACTTTAAATTGTAACATGTGACATATTTTTCCAATGACTAATTTACCACATGTCAGTGTCAATGGGATTGTATGCATCACCTCTGGAAGACAAATTGCAGTCTAACCAATATTAATGCTGAATCAAACAAAAATTGTCCTGGAAAATATTTTTAATACTTTTTGACATTAAGTATTCCCCATATGTGTGATGATGGCTATTTACTGATATGTTAACAACAAACTGGATTTTGTGGGAGAAAGCAAGGAGAACAGTTCACTTTCCACCTATGGAAATTTGTAGGGAAGAAGACTCTGGAAAATCATGTCTGGGAATGAGTTCATGTGTTATAAGCAGCTGTGCAAAGGAAAGGACCATACACTCATACACTACCTGGATTTGTAAAGATCCTTTACTAATGATTCCCAACACTGAATTCATCTTGTTCACAACAGCCACATACTGAGTCAACATTTTCATTTACCTCTCCACCACAAAACCAAGATTCTTTTCCTGGTGAATCACTTTCGATGTAAATGAGAAGTTGGGGTTTATTTATTCTGCCTTATTCTGCTTCAATTAACACTTGCTTACACTGAACTGCATTTGTTATTTTAATGTCCATCCTTGCAGCTAGGAGAGATCCTTTTGAATCTGCACAATACTGGAACCAGATTAGATAGAGAGAAATTGTAGCGTTGAACATACAGGCCATGTTGTAAGAGTTGAGTTGATTAGTCTTTATGCATGTGAGATGTATAGCTTTGCATTTTAAAGTGTTAAATAACACTTACAAATCATCCCCCCCCCCAAAGATATTGTCTGCATACTATTAAAGTCTTTGAATATTTGATGCTTGTATTTGACAGCCAGTGATGTTTATTTCAATATTTGGCATCTGACAGTTGATACTTAATGGTGCTTAGTAGTCAACATACACTGCTATTTACTATTTGTGATAGCTGCCTTTCAGTTGTATATCACAGTGGTTTTCATGAGCATCAGTGTTGGGCATCACTGTCTTGCCAAGTTTTAACTGAGTGTTCAACCTAGAATTTATTTATTTATTTATCACATTTATATCCCACATTTCCTCTAAGGAGATCAATAAGGCATACATGGTTCTTCTCTTCCTTATTTTATCTTCACAACAACCCTGTGAGGCAGTTTAGGCTGAGAGATTGAGACTGTGAGTTTCATGGCTGAGAGGGGATTTGAACCAACAATCTAACCACACTCTACACCACACTGGTTCACACCCCCAATATTCCCTTGTGGCTTCATGTTATAGAGGTAAATCAGTAGCTATGGGCAAGCTCTTCCTTAGCTGTTTATTTTCAATGAACCACTGACAAGATTCCAAATAATTTATCCAGGACATCACTTGAAAACCATGGCTATACCATACTTGCCAATATTTGACTACTGACCTGCAGCAGAATGGAGCAGTAGGTAATATTTGATGGCAGTCATGTAACTAATTGTATTACCATAGTTCACCCCCCCCCAAATTTTTTTTAATTAATTTTCCAAATTTTTAACAGATACAACATAACACAGAAAAAACAAAACATATAGAAAACAAACAAACATAAAAAATTTCTTCCAATCCAAGTCCAACCTAATATCCATTGTTAAGTGACTTCCTCAGATCCTTCCTGACTGATTTTTATTAAGTCTCATTTTAGCAATTTTGCAATATTCATTTTCTAATATAATTACCTAATTGAAATTACTAACTTCCTTACTTTTCATCATGTTCTCAATCCATAATATTATACAATTCCACATATCTTAAATCCTAGGCCAATTTAATACTTACAAGTATTTCTACTTATAAAATATTATAATATTTAGCTAGATAATCTTTAAATTTTTTCCAGTCTTCTTGATATTTCTCCTCCTTCTGATCGCAGATTCTTCCAGTAAGGCCTGCCAGCTCCAGAAAGTCCAACATCTTCATCTGCCACTAACTGTATTAGTAGATCACATGCCATGGTGAGCAGTATTTGATAGCTGACAGTTTATGCAGTTTCATCGCTAACGAAATAAAAACCACCAAGAGACATCAACAAACCTAAAACATTTTAATTCTACTTCTGAGTCAATGATTTTACATTTAAACAACATGTTTTGAATTTTTATTAAAAGTGCCAAATGTCAACATGAGGAATCACACCATAGACTTGGAATGTTTGTAAATATTTATTTGGAAAAAAAATTAGTGCTTAAGCCCCTTTGCATCTAGTCTGAACAATTTAGTAATGGTCCTTTGTTTCTTCCTGGTATCTATTTACCTTTATTTGACCTCAGCTTACACTCAGCTTTGGCACACCTCAGCTATTATCAAGCGAGACATCCTCACCCCCAGTGTCTGACTCCAGTGCAAGATGCAATTAAGTGCTGAGATTAAACCATTTTAATTTAGCTACAACTATTGCCCTCTGATCCCCAAGGCTATTGTCTTTTTGTGTTGGCTTTAGGGACTAACCTCTGCTTGACTAACTAGTCTCAACGGAAGATGCTGCCTTCTTCAAGAAAGAAGACAACATCTTGCCATGTAATCTTACATCTAGAGCTCAAGATATAATGGATATAATGGAAGTAACTCAATTTAAAAGCTGGATTAAGGCCACCAATTTATTTCAAACCCAGAAATACCCAACAGTTACATATTGCATAACTCTCTCCAGCTGTGATTGTATTCTGAATGTACTATTGACTAACTTCTCTTGCAGCAGTCTGGGGCAAGATCACATCCAGGATAACACATGTTTGGGAAGAAATACATGGCTTGAATGCGGTTTTATGAAAATAATATACAATGCTGGCCAGTTGCTTACCCTCCCCACCCCCACCCCCAAAAGCTAGCCCTGGCCAAAACTCTTTATGAAAAATATACAAAAATATACCTGCAGAATCATAAGTCTACAATAAGGTTTATGTGGACAGGAAATAAGATCAGGCTTACGGAAATGAATAGGTACAATCTTCATCAAGAGGTCCTAATAAATCCATGAGCAGTGTAACAAACACGTCACAGCCTGTTGGTCATACTTTTATATTGAACCGCGTGCAGAGTATATTCATGTAACATTTGTCATGCTCACATAAGTAGTAATAATAATTCACCCTTTATTATGGTTGAAAGAGTATTATTCAAATTTCAAAGTGAGTCACATACATTCTATCAGTAATTCTCAAACTAATACCTTGGGAAGTCCCAACAGTTTGATTTATTCCATTAGTTATTGAAAATGTTCTATATATACAGATTTATGAGGCTGCGTAGACAATCGCAATAAAACGATACAATGAAAGCTGTTGAAACAATGGCAAGAACTGAAACGGACAATCAATGATGCAGAGTGAAAAGCAGACCCAATGTTGAGTGGCATTAAAACACAAGAGAATCCATTAAGTCCTAAGTCTAATATTTACGAAACGCACCACAGTTGTCGTGGAGGCAATGATGTCTCTGAATAGTATTTGCTGGAACCCACAGGTGGGGAGAATGCTCTTGTGCTCAAAGCCTGCTTGTGGGGTTCCCCCCAGGCATCTGGTTGGCCACTGTGAGAACAGGATGTTGGACTAGATGGGCTCTTATGTTCACTGCCTGCTGGAACTGAACTAGGTTTTCCTCAGACCTTGTAGAGTTGATTAGGTTGGGTGGGCGCAGAGGTTCAAGGGGAGAGGAGGTCCAGTTGTGCAAACAAACATCCTTGGGATGACTTTTCTGGATGCAACCCATATCTTGTGTGATTCCCCCCCTTCTTCTCCTCTCCCTCTGTTGCTCTCCTCCTAATTTCCCAGGGGAAGGAATCTGAGTTACTATTATTATTGCACTGGATTAAGAGTATGCAACTGACTTCTCACAAAAGAATGAGCAGTGAGCAGAAGCAGCTCACTGGGTGGGGTGGAACTGCTACGCTAGCTTCGTGGTTGCTTCCCATAAGATAGAGGGGAGAGATGGTGGGAGGTTACTCTGCTGGTGCATTTGCACCATGCTGGCCTGCCCACTGCCTCACCCCTCCTGGTCAGCAACGGTGATGCACCTGCTGGGAAGCTAGCATGAGTCACATGGTCCCAGTATTGAAGGGAAGCATTTTCAGAGCTTCCTTGCAATATGGGAATTTCACATCTCAACCTTTTATGCATTGTGAAAGAACCTTTATTGCTTTGATGAGAAAATGCATGGGGCGGGGGGAGAAACATACATTATAGGGGAAAGCCTAACTTAATTACATTCACAGCCAAACCTCCTACTGACTTTGCTTAACCAGGATGTCACCTTCACGACTGAGATAAAATGGAGATCATGCGTTTCGGGGGTGGAGTTTTTACAGCCTCATTTGGTCACAAGTGCTGAGGCAACCATTGTGCAAGCCCACTCACTGCCCAATAATGAAGGGAGGAAAGTCATCATATGGGTTTAACTAAAATATTCATCTTCACATTCATTTTAATACAATACATATTGTTTGTGGCTAGCAACCATATGTTGCAGATGTTGTGGTTTCACATTGCCTTCCAGAATATTCTTCACAGTGTTAGCCAGCCGTTGGAGAAAAAGCTTTGGTTTGGGAAAGTGTTGTGAAAACAGAGGGAGAGCATTCTTTTATTTTTTATTTTGCTTTCATAACAATTTATTAGAGTTTGAGTATGGGGAAATTAGGTGAAATTAGCCAGGCCTTTTCTTCCTAAAAAGAAAAGGTTTTCTTATGTAATTTTCAGCTGGTGTCAAATGTGAACACCAGCTATATCAGAGATTCCAATTAGGTTATTTCAATATACCTCAATAGAGGATTTTAAGCTATCATATTGTAGGTCTTCTAAAGAAAGAAAGAAAGTGCAGGAAAAAAAGAAGTTCAGCAGTTTCCTTGTTATTGGAAGAGGCCAGTTGTGTCTTTGAAAGGAAAGGATGTGGTTTTCATGTTAGGAATCATGTTCATCTCATGTGTAATATGGTTCCTCAAAGAAAACCAGGCTGAAAAAGTCTTTTGAAAGGAAAAGGATGAAGATGATAATTAATCATTTTTATATACTGTCCTTCCCCCTTAAAGAGCGCAGGGCAGTGGGAAGCATAAAATGTGACACAATAATTAAAACATCTACATTTACAAAACCAAGATCAATTGCATGGTATAACATTGGCACAGCAGGAAAAGAGCATGACTTGCATATATCAGATTGCCTCCTGGAACTTTCAGTAATGGCTGCCGGTCATGTTAGATGTTAGACGGACTCTGATTGCATCAGTACAAAGCTGCTCCTTACACATCTGTAAGCAGCCCAAGAAAGTGGTGTTTGTCTAGCGCACAATGTCAGAGACAAGAGCCTGCAGTTCATGTGGGTACGGTACCCCGGGACAAACCTGGGAACCCAGACTGTGTGCATTCACACTGGTGATGAAGGGGCCAAAGAGGTGGAGGCAGAAGGTGGTAGTGGAAAAGCTAATACTCTCTCCAATCCTCAAGCTGCCTTTTATTCTGTGAGAGAGAGTGGGAGTGTCTGGGACTTTCAGTAGGAAAGTGGGTCCCAGGGCCAAACCCACTATTTGGCAGAGTGAGGCGGCCACCTCGGGCAGCAGTTGCTGAAGGGTGGAGAGTGGCAGCAAGGTGTTGGGAGGCAGAGCTGTGTGCGCTTTGTGACCTGCTCTGCACCCCTTAAGTTAGCCTGCTCTCCTCAGGAGCAACAGAGGGTGTTGCCCCCTCTTCAGTGGTGATGAACCATTTGCCTACCAGTTTAGTTAGCTTGACTATCTCCACCACTATGGAATTCACTGCCACAACGTGAGCTACAAGTGATGGTCAACAACTTGAATGGCTTTAAAGATAGATTAGATAAATTTATGGAGGAGAAGGTAGTTGGTAGCTACTAGTCACAATGGCTATGTACTTCCCTCCAGCATCTGAATACCAGCTGGGAATTGCAGCAACTGCTGCTGTGTTCATATACAGCTTGTGGGTTTTCCACAGGCATCTGGTTGGCTACTGTGGGAACAGGATGCTGGACTAGATGGGCCTTTGGTGTGATCCAGTAGGGCTCCCTTTACATTCCTATGATCTTCAAGCAGGTGCCTTCTTGTATTTCACCTTAGGCAGCGAAATGTCTTCAGCTTGTGCTGGTGGGTTCTTTCCATAAACTATTTGTACAGTTCATAGAAGAAGAGGCAGGCAGAAAATCTAGCATAGCTCCTCATACCCCAGATCTCCCCCATGAAACTGCTGCAGCTCTATGTCCTTTACAGTATTTCCCTTATGGTACAGTATGTTGTTTGTTGATATTCTGCAAAATATCTTGATCAGAGCCAGCCCATCCATGTGATGGGGTAAAGCAGCTGCCTGAAGCGGTGAAAGTGCAAGAGGTGGAGCCCCACCTGCCCTACCATTTCCACTGCCATTGGGACACTCTCCTTTCACTTAGTTGTGCACATGGCCTTGGCATTTGCTTTCCACGTGCCTGGGGTGGAAGAGAAGAGAAAGCAGCCAAGAGTCCTCCCTTCCATCCATTAAGGGACCTCAAAGGACTTGAAAAGACCTGTAGCTCTTATGTTTGACAGCCGTGATCTACTGTATTGAGTGTATGTACATGTGTGGTCATTGCACTTCCAGGCCCTTGGGTCCACATCTCACTATTAAAGGTATCTCCAGTGCAGAACCCTTGGAGAGCTTTTTATAATCAATCTTTTACCCAAGCAGCAATCTTCAAAATTCACTGTAAGTAAAATTCCATGACAATGCCACCTGCCTGTCTCTTACACTTGACTCTATGCTGTTTCCTTTTTACTTCCTTGTTTTCATTAAGTGCAGACTCCTGGTCTCTGCTGCATAGCTCACAAAGCTAATTGATTGATCGCCCACCCTCATTCCTTTCTCTGGACACAGACAGGGGGTGTGGATGAGGAGTAGGCAGTCTATGTAAATTTGTTCCCTTTTGTTTAGTCCAGACTTGAGTCATTGTTTCCCAGTCACTGTCTCCCCATTTTCCAGCTGATGCAGCTGATTTTAAAGCCACTGAGCAGGAGCCACAAGGAGATGGAGTCATCAGTCATCTTGGTCCAGCCACCTAGCTGTCCCCATCATGCCACCTGCTCACTTATCTCAGTTCCCTACTTACACATTCCACCACACCTTACTAATCTTCCACCCTTGTCTACTCACTCTACTTTAGATTACTAAGAGTGTGAACTGAGAAGCCCCAGGTTCAAATCTTTGGGTGGGACCATAGACCAGTAGCTAGAGGACATGCTTTGCATGCAGAAGACCTCAATTTCAATCACTGGTGTTCTAGTTTTAAAAAATTCCAATGGGTTGGGAGCAGGAACAGGCCGCCTATGTAAATTTGCTCCCATTTTATCCCAGACAATTCACCGTCTACCTGTCAGTGTCTGTCTCCTTATCTTCTTAGCTGATGCAAATGATATTAAAGTCACAGAATTTGCAAGTGAGACCTCAGATCAGTTGGAGAACAGATGCAGGGAGCCTCATGTTTAATGCACTTTAAAAGATCCCAAGGAAAGACTCTGCCACAACATTGTCATTCAGAGCAGACATTAATCGTTTAGAGGGACCTACTTGGACAAGGGTGGAAGACAGAAGTGCCTGGCGTGCTCTGGTCCATGGGGTCATGAAGAGTCAGACACGACTAAACGACTAAACAACAACTTGGACAAGGCAGCTACATATCTTTATATTTGTGCTGATTTTAACACCCCCATGTCAATACTTAGAACGGACAGATATTTGCCTGAACTGCAGTTTTAGCACTATTTTCATACCAGTGCTACCAATGGGTACTGTTGGCATCTCATCCTGGCCCCAATTTCAAATGAGGGTTTGAGATGCATTTGAGATGCATCTGGTCAAGAGGGAAGCCAGTTAACATTAACCATGATTTAGATTTAGATTTAGATGTAACTCTAAGCTGTGATTAAGGAAAACAAGAGTCAAAGGGGGGATTTGGGCCAGATAAAGGAAAAGGAAGGGCCCATTTCTTAGGTTAACTTCTGGTATGAAAGGCAGTGTTACAGCTTGATGAGACTCAGCCGCAGGCAGATGCCCGAGGAAAGCAAGGAAGCAGGAGTTCTGGTAAGGAATAAGAGAAATGTACCAGAAAGATCATTGCTAATCAGGGAAATGCTCAGCCCAAGAAGAAAGCCCTTTATAACCCTTCCTGTCCAGAAGGGTCCAGACAGGTACAATTATGGAGGGTAGTGAATCCCTTTTACCTTACCCACAAAAAGCCCCTGGGTTCATTTGTCTGCAATTTGTCAGGTTTAATCCACTTGGAGAGTTTCCCATGCCTGTAAATTTCATTCACTTTGGTCAAAAAGAGAGACAATTGTAGCCATTTTTAGACTCCCTGTTGTAATGAATGGGGGACACACAGCTTATTTTTATATATAGCAGTTTAGAGCCCAAATTCCAGATCCATATGGAAATAGCATAGAGTGAATCAAAAAGAGATCACTTTTGTTTTGTTTTTAAAGCACAGGTACAAGATTAATCTTGTGGGCTGCACACCCCTATATAATGCTCATCTTTCCTGACTATTGGCCATGGTGGCTGAGGCAGATGAGAGGGGGGGAAAGTTGAGGAGGAACTTGTAGGAAATTAGATGAGTTACACTTCAGAGAGGGATTAGGAGGTTTGTGAGCTCATCACTACGAAGGTGTGTGTTTGACATGACAAAAAGCAGCAAGCAGGAGCACAGGTGCATACCTGCTGTGTTGCAAGCAGCTGACACTGGATGAAATCCAGACTCCTGAGTTACTAGCTAAGAAGTGAGAGTGAAACCTGCATGGCAGGGCAGAGCAAGGGATTAGGGATTGTGGAAATACTATGCTTGGAACCACTTCCAACTTCAGACGGACTCTCTGCTGCCTTGAGTTTCAGAGAAATGCCCCAAACAAATGTTTGCTATCAAAACAGATCCCACGAAATTGGGGAACCTGCAGCCCTCCAGACATTGCTCAGCTCCCACCAGCACCACCAAGCACAGCCAGTGGTCAGGGATTATGGGACTTGTAGTCTACACTGGTTTACACTGACTTCAGCTCCTCAGGTTTACAGACTGGAGTCTTTTCCAGCCCTTCCAGGAATCACCAGGAATTGAACCTGGGACCTTTGCAAACAATACATGTGTTCTGCCACGGAGAATACACCTAATTCCCAAAGAGAAACCTCTCCAAAGTAAGGAGTCTGAGCTTTGTTACTAATGAAGCAGTCATTGGGACACAGCTAGTCTCATAGTTGCTGGGTGAAACCATCATGTCCATTGCAATAGACTTATAGATATATAAAGGTTCAAGGGTGTGTCCACATCAAATGCCTGTGGTCTCCTGACTCTGCGGTTGCTATCTAATTATTGGATGATCCTTCCTTTGTTGCTAACCTGATGATGAGCGTCAAGCCATCTATGATGGGCAAGATCAACACATGCAACAAGGTGGTGCCTTGAATTCTACATGCCTTGAAAAAAATGTTGTTTTCTCTAGTTACGGCTTGGACCATTTCTAGGTTATCTAAAAGACACCACAGCTCTGTTGGTGGCAACTCAGTTGCTTAGAGAGCCTGCTTCACATATTGCTTAATGTTGTAGCCTATTAAGTAAGACCGAGTGGGCAGACACACACCCATGCTAACTGCAACTCTTAACTACTACCGCCTCCATCTGCAATGTGTCACTCACATCCCAAAACACATTCCAGCTTTGGGCACATGGATTCACATACTCCTCCCCTGACAGAGAATCCCTCATTGTGCAAGATGGCATTGTATCTGCCTTATAAATGCCATTTCAAACAATGCTGCCTTCATAGTTGCTCATGAATACAAACAGCTCACATTTTTAAAGACATACTTTTCATTATACTATTTCAGTGTCATTGGGTTGGATCCAGACTAAGTTAGTTGAACTTCGTTCCCATTGAAGTCAATTAGGCTCAAGTCATGTCTTTAATTCAACTTTCTCAACCTGTGGGTCCCCAGGTGTTGTTGAACTACAACTCCCATCACCCATAGCTAGCAAGGCCAGAGCTCAGGGATGATGGGAGTTGTAGTCTAGTCCAACAACATCTGGGGACCCATAGGTTGAGAACCGCTGGTTTAGATCCAAGCTCCATGTGTTTTTGAGCTACAATTCCCATCATCCCTGACCACTGGTTCTGCTAGCTAGGGATGATGGGAGTTGTCGTTCAAAAACAGCTGGAGACCCAGGTTTGGGAAACACTGGCTTAGAGGTTTTCTTGCAATGAAGTGACATATACATTTCATTAATCAAGATCAATAAATAAAATTCTGTGCCATTCCTATTCTTCCAAAGGGAGAACCCATTAAGTGACCAATGGCACAGTCCCACTGAGTGGAACACTAAGCTTGTACTTTCCCTCGTCCAACTACCAGGACCCACTCTTTTGAGCCTCACAGCTTCTCTGAAGTGCAACAATCCAGCTCATTGTGATGAAACTTTTCACCTCAAACATTTCAGAGAAAGGAAAGGCTTAGAAGTGCATTCCTGGCATGCTCTGTACTGTCATCAGACACCACCCATCTCTAATAATTAATAGCAATAATGCTTAGCAGTTAAGACTTTTAAATCTTCAAAGTGATTTACTAACTCAAACTAATTAATCCTTTCCACACCCCGGGCAAGTTAAGCGTAGTTCCACTGATGAGGAAACTGCTAGAGAGAGGCTGCACCCAGCATGGTACATTGGAGGGGAAGGAAGTGGCCTTTTTTCACCTTCACTTTCTTTCATGGGGGGTTCCCTCCAACCATCATTTCTAGCAGGGTTAGCCTGTCCTCTTAACTGCAATAGCTGCAGCCTAGATCATCCTCAACTTACCTCTTAGGAGAATTTCGATTCTGCTGAAGGACCTTGTGAATGTTAAAGCTGCTTTTAACTCGAATACCATCCAGGTGGGAACTCCAAGGATGCACAGCACCTGTGCAGCAGGACTACAGGCTCATTGCCTGATGCCACCATCACTTAGTGTAAGTGCCAGAGTGCTGCAGATGGGGCCACACCTTCCCCTTACCATTCACATTTCTTATTAAAGGCTGGGGGGGGCAACCAGTTGTGGTTCACTTGCAGTCTCTCCAAACTTGAATGGGATGGCCTTACTTAGGAGACTGGTCTTAGTTAGGTGCCATGAATTGCTATTTATATTTGCATGATTGTTGTTTGCAAGTAATTAACATTACTGTACTAATCAACCCTGAAAACACCAAAACTGAAATCAGGCACAACTGAAGCTGTCTTTAATGCAGCAATTGCATCCCTGTTTCCCTCTCATCCACACTCGCTTCTGCTCCAGAAACTCAAGCTTTCCCCTTGAGCTTCTTGAATGTTTTGTTTAATGATAATTGGTAGGAGCCGAGAGGAAGCTAGATTCATATCTATCATTGTTATTTTGGGATGCATTACCTAAATGGTGGTAGGAATGGACTTGATAACCCCTGTGGCCATTGCTACCTCTGTCCTTGGATAACCTTCTCTGGCTTTCTTAAATCACATCCCTGGTCTTTTGAGTTGGTCTTCTGTGCCTATCCATTAATCCAGGGATGAGAACATCTGGCCCTTTAGATGTTGATAGACTCAAGCTCCTATCAACCCCAGAGAGCATGGCCAACTGTTGTAGTGCAACGACAACTGAAGGACCATAAGTCCCCCATATCCCTGCCCTATCTTCACCCTATAAAAACAGTCTATTGTTGCTCCAAGGAGGGGTTCACACCCCAACCCTACACCCAAGATCCCTGTATGCAGAGGGCACACTCAATCCTGACCTTCTCGACTTGACTGGGAAGGTCAGAAGCAGACTTCTAAGAGCATTCAGCTGAATGTTCCCAAAGATTTGAAACACTGCACTCTCAGGATTCCTGATGTGAGGAAGTTTTTAAGTGAAATCTCTCCGGATTGTGAGGTGGCTTTTAAGCCATTCAGCCAACTACTCTCAAAAAGTAGTTTGGTCCTTCCAACTCTTAGTCATAGGTCAAGTAGCTATGCACGGAATAGGGCACCCTCCTCCCCCAGACTTGGGCCTTAATACCTGAAGAGGCATTCAAACAGGGAATGATTTCCAGATCTCTGGTGATGGTGGGCTGTGGGAAAGAGGGGCATCTAGGTCCCAATGACCTGTCTGCCAGTTGATCACAGTTCTCAGTATTTAATAACTGCCCAGCTTGTGGGTGGAATATTGCCTGAGTTAATGGCTATTTTTCAAGTGCACCAGCTATTCTAGTCAATTCTAAGAGAAAATTGCTAACCCACTGAGCTTCAAAACACTTGTAATTGCTTTGTCAAATGAGAGAAGAAGAGTAAACACCCATTATATGCATCACATTTCTGTGACTTTAACTGAAAACAATATACTCTAATTATAATGATACCCATTAAATCATGGATTGGGTTGGGAATGTGGGGTGGGTCTTGCTGCCCAGTATTATTGCTTAAGTACTCTTTATTCATTGTATTTCCTTTTAGGCTAAAGCAGCTGGAAACCAATTTGCATACGACTGAGAGGAAGTGCCTGCTATTGAAAAACAACCATTCACAGAATAGTAATGTTCTGATTGCCTCTTTTGACTACAGCGGTACCTCCGGTTAAGTACTTAATTCGTTCCGGAGGTCCATTCTTAACCTGAAACTGTTCTTAACCTAAAGCACCACTTTAGCCTATGGGGCCTTCTGCTGCCGCCGCACCACCAGAGCACGATTTCTGTTCTCAAACTGAAGCAAAGTTCTTAACCTGAGATACTATTTCTGGGTTAGCGGAGTCGTAACCTGAAGCGTATGTAACCTGAAGTGTATGTAACCCGAGGTACCACTGTACAGGCCATTTCCTCTGTGCTAGTCCTACTAAATCTAGGACTAGCAAGTCCCTGTACCATACCCCTCAGCTATCCCAGTAAAAGTGGGACATTCCTTTTTCCTTTTTTGTGTGCAAGAGCATGGCAGTCATTTGGGGCATTGCGATCTCACCCCAAAGAAAGCACTTTTCTGGGGGCCACAATTTTGCGTGGGTCACATGACTCACACAGGAATGCATCCTGGTTTTTCACCTCAACATATTGGAGGGAATGCTCTATGCATTGTTAGAAGGGTTTAGTTTCTGCACCCATGGGGATATGTGCCAACAGTGTGTTGATAGAAAAAATAGGCACCACACATCTTTTCTCTTTAGGGTGGTATGTTTTGGAGGAAAGGGTGAGTTTTGAGCAATCAAATAGCTGGTAAGGATACATGAGGAATTCATTTATTAATATTTTGGGGATGAATTCTGATAAAAACTGATTTGATCCACAACTCACGGACTCACACATAGATCAGGATGCCATTTTCCTTTGAATTTCACATTCCTCCACAATCTGTTTTATCTGTTTTTAAACTGTTTTAAGGGTTTGCTTTTTAATTGATTGTTTTAGTGTAGATTTTAATAAAGGATGTTTTAATGACCTAATAGACTGTTTATTCTGCATTTTAATTCTGTTTCGATTTTATTGTTGTCAGTTGCTTAGAAGCCGTTTTGGCATATAAGTGGTATAGAAACTGCTACTTGTACTAGCAATAATAATACAAATTTCCTTCCTCTCGTGTTTCAAAAGGACCTCACCATGAGCACAGCTGGCAAGTGGTGTACTATTTATTTACTTTATCATTTCATCAGACCAATGTGATCTGGCAGTATTGGCAGGTCTCATTAATCTTGCTTAATGTTTACTTTTTAATTCATACATTTGCCACCCACCCAGAACCTCCACAGATAAGCTCAAAGAAATCCATCAGGAGATATTTGCCATATGCCTGTCCCATTGGCACTGGGCTTTTCCTAAGTTTTTCATAAGAACTTGAAATCAAGTAAAAATAATGCACTTGTGCAACTGCATTACCCTTTACCCTGCATTACTGGAAGGAATTAGATGACTGTGTAAAAGTCATTAGCTTTTTATCTTTCTGAGATAGAAATCAGTCATCCCTTCTGTTGTGTCTCTAGCCAGGCAAAGAAACCCCCGTGATGAAAAGGCCACCCACCCACCCTCCAACTCCATGGTCCTATATCATAAAGATGCATAAACCTGACAATGGTGCCATATACAGTGCCATTCCTGCACCTCCACACTCTCTCCCATTCCAGTCTGGAAGGGTCGGGATCATGAACAACATATATCATATATCTGGAAAGTAAACCCCACATGATTCGCTCAGAGAACCATATTTAAAGATGAAAACTGCTTCGACCATATTGCAGTTGGGAAAGGCATTGCTCAATATCCTATTGGGTCTGAGAGAGTGTGGGTTTGGGTCTTAATGTTTGTGTCCTGATGAATGGCAATTTCTATCCTTGCCCGTAGGTGTGGGTGTTGGGTGTGTTGGGTTAGGAAAATCAAAGACATGGAAACCAACGTGCTAAAACTTTGCAACCATCATGGCCTGGAGAACCTGAAGCCTCAACCATCTCTTACTTTATATTAAAGGACAGTGGGTGGAATTTAATGTTGCCCTGGTACAAATGTTCCACCTGTGCAAGCGTTTCAGCTAGAAATGCCAGCTAGAACAATCTCTCTCCCCTTGCATGCTCTGATGGGTGTACTCCCAGCTCCCCATGCTAATTTCAGGAGGTGCAAGGGAAGGAGAGGGGTACTTCTGTGGATGGGGTTCATTAGGGGAATCCCTTCCACTTTCTTCGTCTTATAAAGGCAGTGTAAAGCATTTATTTCAACAGCAGTTTGCATAGAGACAGCAGGTGTAGGTCAGTGTTTGTTTTCTCATGGATATTACACAGCCATGAATTAATTTATTGTCTCCATATTTTCTGCCACCTTAGGTGTGCCTTGGAAGGCTGAACACAAACAAGGGGGTGCTGATTCAACATCCTTCCTTCTTGACAAGGGTCCTGATGCTTTCACCACATCCTGTTTATCCCATCTTGTTTGCTTTGATGGAGGAATCTGCAGCTGACTAGCAGAAACTGGAAAAGGATTCTTTCGGAACGGGAAGCAACCACTTGAAAGGGTGGGATTGCAAGGCAATTCCTGGCAGGTGGTAGAGGGAACTGGGATGTAAAGTAGCAACAGAGGAACACACAGAGGGAATAATATAAACCAGTTAGTCATTTTCCATCGGGTCATGAGGCAGCAATATGTGAGCGTGGTTTTGGGTCTGGGTGATGCAAGGGAAAACAGATGTCCATTTATTATATTTGTGTTTTAAATTACATTATGTGGCAATCGCCTTCAGATGGTGGTTTATAGGGCAATTAATAAATTAATTGTAATAATAATAATAACTTATGTGTAATCTCTTGTTGAAATGTGGGGATTTTCTTTCCTTCATTTTGCAAGATAAGTGGCTATTTTCTTTAACTGATTAATTAAAACACCCAGAGAGTGACATTTTCGTGCTGAAGCAAACTTGCTCTCAACAACTCTCACACTTCTCTTCTGCAAATATTGATGTTGAATATTCACATGATATTCACATGATACATGGCAGCATGTCAGGCCAGAAGTCCACCTTGGGCAATGTTTTTCCCCTGCCCAAGGTCTGCTGACATGGCAGCAGCCCTTGGGAGAGTTACATTTCTCAAGAGCTGTTTGTGGTTTGGTGTGTTGAGTAGCAGGAACATGCCAGACCCTGAAGAGATGAGGCAGGAGATACCCCCCTCCCTCCAGCTTGCTACTATCAGATTGGGTCAAAAGGGGACACAGTTTCTGGGGGTCAAGGGAGATGGGTGGGTTTGGGAACTAGCAGGATGGGAGATTGTTTTCTGGTTCAGAATCATAGAATCATAGAACTGAAAGTTGGAAGAGAACCCAAGCGTCTTCTAGTCCAACCCCCTGCAATGCAGGAATCTAAAGCATCTATGGGAAGTGACCATCCAGCCTCTGCTTTAAAACCTCCAAGGAAGGAGTCCACCACCTTCTGACCGAGTCCATTCCACTTTCAAACAGCTCTTACTGTCAAAAAGGTCTGACGGTATTCTGATGTTTAGTTACAATTTCCTTTCTTGTAACTTGAATCCATTGGTTCAGGTCTTAACCTCCGGAGCAGGAGAAAACAAGCTTGCTCCATGTTTCATGTGACAGCCCTTGAGACATTTGAAGATGATTATCATATCTCCTCTCGGTCTCCTCTTTTCCAGGCTAACATACCCACCTTCCTCAACCATTTCTCATAAGGCTTGGTTTCCAGAACCCTGATCAACTTGGTCACCCTCCTCTGCACATATTCCAGCTTGTCAACATCCTTATTAAATGATGCCCAGAACTGGACACAGTACTCCAGATGTGGTCTGATCAAGGCAGAATAGAGTGGTACTATTACTTCACTTGATCTGTACACTATACCTCTTTTGATACAGCCTAGAATAGCATTAGCTTTTTTGCTGCTACATCACTCTGTTGTGATCTACTAAGGCTCCTAGATCCTTTTCACTTGTACTACTGGCAATCTATCTTATATTTGTGCAGATGGTTATTCCTGCGTAAGTGTAGAACTTTATATTTGTGCCTAATAAAATACAGTTTGTTCGTTTGGGCCCAGTTCTCCAGTCTGTTAAGTTCATCTTGAATCCTGATTCTGTCTTCTGCAGCATTAGCAGGATTACCAGACTAAAATCCAGGCTGGAGAAGAATTTGAGGGCCTTAATGCTTACATATTTGTGTGCTGTTGCACTCAGATCCTGCTTGCAGGTTTCCTAAGACATCTGGTTGGTCACTGTGAGAACGAGATGCTGGATTAAATGGTTCCACTCTTTCCTCCAGAATAAGCATGTAGGAAAGGAAAACTTACAGGGACAAAGAAAGTAGAAGACTTCCAAAAACAGAAGCACAACTTGTGATAGCTTGTGTTCCGTTTACTACGAATGTTTCATGTTTCTTTGTTGACTTGCATGGATCATTGTATATTTTCAGAATATAATACTGTAAGCTCTTTTTCATTCACCTGCTGCCATCTCCTGGTGATGTTAATACCTGGCACTCTTAATTCTCAGTACCTAATACCTTTGCTGTTCTTTCCATATCTCCATACGTCCATCAGCAACTATTATGGTCTGAGGGTAAGCACACTTTGGCACAAAGAGCAGGTGGAAGGTGAGCCCCTCACCTATGAGTGACCATGATGCAATTTGATAGGCTGCAGGTTGTCTGGGCCAAATCCTTGTTTCTGGCAGGGCAATCCTATACTTGACTACTAAGAAGTACAATGGTGCTTACTCTGAGGGGAAGTATGTGTAGGCCAGGATTGCAACCTTAATCTTCCATAAAATAAGGTTAGATATAACCAGGTGGGACTGCTGGATTCCACTCCAGGAGACCCCCCCCCCCCATTTGTATATCCAGACAAATGGAAAGATTGTAGGTTTGGGAACTGAAGGAAATACCTGAACATCTTAAAAGTTTAGAGAAACCTGATCTAGACTTCCTTTCTGATCTGTTTGTCTCCTAAATATACAATCTAAATTGCATTGTGATAAATGGCAGAGTCTGGAGATTTGCAAAAAAACCCAAAGGTTTAACATTTATCAAACAGGCAAAGAAATACTAAGGGCTAAAGCAGCAGCAGCACAGCTGTTCCCTTCAAAGTAAAGGGTATGACTTAATTGTTTTCCTTGCAATAAAGCAAATGGGTCAGCTGGTTGCTGGCTGATACCAGTGGATGCACACAGAGAGAAAATACACAGCATTATCGTAGAAGAGCACACACAACTTACTGCCTCTGTGGAGTTCCGTGGGTGCCAGTCACAAAATGACTGCTGTTCTACCAACTATCCCTCAGGTTAGGTCTTTGGCATAAGGTCCAATATCTGCCACATCTTAAAAAGCCAAAGCAGAGACAGGACCACAAAATGTTGCAGGTATGCCACCACCATTTGCCACTTCCATCTTGGGGAGGTGCCTACATCAGCTAGTGCCACACTTGCTCATAAAGATAAGTGCATTGCACCTTTTTGCACCTTGCTTCTGCTCAGAACAAAAGGGAGGATAGGTGTCCAGTCCTGGCATCTGATGAAATATGGGCATGCTTAAGGGGTGTGTGAGTTCAATGTAGTCTCTCATGCATTGTGGATTTCTTAGCATATATTTATTGAGATGGTGCCTTCAGGAGTCAGGTTGGTGTCCCCTGGTATAAGGCATTTGCATACATCCGAAGGCTTAAGTGATGAGATTAAACCCACCTCCTGTTTACAAGAGAAGCTAGTGTGCACCATTATTTCCTACTGTCCTGCTTGCACAAGCCCTTTCTTAGCATAATCACATGCCAGCAGTAAAATGTGATGTGAGCAGGAACTAAAACGATTTAAAAGCATGGGGAGAATTAGTTCTGGGTGACACCAATAGGGAAGATCTGATTATTGTTGGCCTCTGTCTGTCTTGAGAAACAGTGGAGTGTGCCTCGGCGGGGTGGGTGGGTGAAGTCAAACTGCTGTGTCAGCAGCACTGATGGAGGAAAAGACTGGGCAGTGTGCATGGAGGTCCTGTGCTGCCCAGATAACAAGGCCCCACTCTTGGCCTTGCTGATATGGTCCAAAGGAAAGGAAAGTGAAATGTTTGGCACCAGATTGGCTGCAGCAGTTGTCACAAGGTGGTGTCACCCAACTGACTTTGGGATTCCACTTCCTAGCCTTTTCTTCTCCCAAAGATGTCCCGCAAGGAGTTTAGGATCAGAGTTTTCCTTCTCCTACATGGGCTAACTTCCCAGGTTGGCAGGCCCCTAATTTCCCTCAATAGCCCTTGCAGAAACCATCTTCTTGACTATTGAACCACTATTGGTTTCATCTGCTTAACCCACCGGAGTCTGTCTTTGCATGCAGAGGAAGTCCCTATCTCACTGAGGGTTTGAGACCCATTGGCTACCTCACCCCGATGAATTTGAGTTTGACGCCCCTGGTCTAGGGTGTGAACTTAAGCTGATAGCTTCTGGGAGCCACAGGTGCAGGGTAGGGACCAAAGGTGGATGAACTACCCCAGAAGGAACACCAGAAGTACTATCACTTCCCTAACACCCCATACACCTCACACAATTCTGAGTGACACCAGCAGGGAAATGAAATGAAGAAGCTCTGACTAGTTCCATTTTATATATAGGTTACTAGCAGCATAGTGCTAAGAAAATCTTGTTCCTTCTAATCCAGTCTCTGCAGAGACTTATTTGTGATCTTGAAAATGCTAGGTAAAGCTTCAGTTGTCAAGCGTCTAGGGCACGGGTGTCAAACACAAGGCCCGCGGGCCGAATCTGGCCCGCCAGACCTCGTCATGTGGCCCGTGTAGCCGCCGCCGGCCGCCAGCCTTCACCTTTTATTTTTATTCTCGCTTTTTTTTTTTTTAACACAAGAAAGCCGCCTCTTCAGCGCATGCACGGCAGCCTACAAGCCAGAGAACGTCTGCCCTCTAGCGGCGGCACGGCCCCCGATGAATTTGAGTTTGACACCCCTGGTCTAGGGTGTGCACTTAAAATGACATAAAGTGGGGAGTATTTCTTCAGATGCACAAACTGAAATGCACCCATCGAAACAGGGGGAACTGTTCCCAAGGGCATATCCAAAGAACCTATGCTGAAAGGGTCCAAGTCAGGAGAAAAACTAATTATTTTATTAGCAAAGTGTCTGAAAACAGGTCACAGTTGGCTACTGAAGCTCTTCTCCCATCTCTGTTGCGACCAAGATTTAGCAAACGTTTAAGCAGCCAGGTCACATGAGATCAATTAGTGAAGAATAGATCACTGGACCATTGCTCTTGTTTTCCCTTCCTATAAGATACTCTTTGAACTTATTTTCATACCATAACACAAAAAGGCAGGCTGGAGTTCTGAACAATCCCACATTCTTTCTCTGTCTCGGTATGCTTTATTTCATTTCAAGCAAGCAGCATCCCGGGAGGCCTCTCTGAAATCAATCCTCACTCAGAGCAATTACTTTGCACCGGCTGTTAAGTGCTGTACAGTAAATACATGATGCTTCCATTCCTAAATTGGCATGTAATCTCATTTGGCTGGTAAACACTCAATGTAAATGCATAAATATTCATTTAAATGACTGTGTGCTTAAGGCTGGACACACAACCTCCTATTTAATATAGGCTTCTTGGCTGCAAAAGTGGGGCACAAAGGCACGCCCGGTGAAATATATTGCCTTGTTTTATTCATGTCCCCCCCCCCCCAGGTACTGCCATGCACCACCATCCTTCCAGGTTCAGTATGCTCTCTCCTCCCCCCATGACCACACTTTCTTTGGAACGCTGCCCTTTCTAAAACCTGTTTGCAGCACAATTACCTCCTGCTTTGGTGGCATTTATTTGTTTATTTTTAAAACAGCCTCCTCCATCCTACAAGCAAGGTAAAGATAAGGGACCCCTGGACAGTTAAGTCCAGTCCAAGGCAACTATGGGGTTGTGGCGCTCATCTCACTTTCAGGCCGAGGGAGCCAGCGTTTGACTAAACCGCTTCTGGTGCAACGGAACACCGTGACTGAAACCAGAGCCCACGGAAACACCACTTACCTTCCCACCGTAGTGGTACCTGTTCATCTACTTGCACTGGCATGCTTTCAAACTGCTAGGTTGGCAGGTGCTGGGACTGAGCAACGGGAGCTCACCCCATTGCGGGGATTCGAACCGCTGACCTTCTGATCAGCAAGCCCAAGAGGCTCAGTGGTTTAGACCACAGTGCCGTGTGTGCACAGTGGTATCTGATGCTGAACCCACCAGACCAAGCTCCCCACCACCTTGCTCCTCCACCTCTCCACACCTTGCAACAAGATGTGGCATTGGAAAGCTAGGATAGTAATGCAGCTCCGCCCACTCTGCTGACTGCTAAAGGCTGTCAACCAATCATGTTTGGATCAGGTGATGACAGCAATCCGATCTTGTGGGCAATGACCTCATTCATTTGTATTCAGGGACGACATTACCCAGTCAAACCAAACTGGTGACATGGTGATGACCTCACTAGTTCCAAGAGGAAGGAAACTTTTTTTTAATGAATTGAATTGAAGCAGCAACTGTGAACACTGAACAGCAATTATTTTAGCACTGAAAGCTGAACCCTGTGACAATTCAGTGCAGAATTAAGTCACTGTTTTGTGCTTCAGAGCACACCCCCTTTCTGCAAACACTTTCACTAATTGAATTTAGCAATTATGGCTCTGTGCTCAGCTAATTAAGAATAACTGTCTTGTCTTCCCAAGCACCTGTTTTTAACGCTTTGATCTCCACTTCTCTTGGGATTCGTGAGAGAGAAATCAAAGGGCTGTAGGAAAGCTAATTAACTGATTAGCCAACCAACATGATCCTGTTGCATGGATGAGACAGCACAGATATACTGTTAGCCAAGTAATGTTTTAGAACTAGTCAAAAGTGGAGTTTCCAACTTTTAAAAAGAAAATATCTATGATTATTAATAGCAATAGGATTACTTTCAAGCAAGGCTTTTTGAATATGAAACATTATGTTCGATAATTTTCAGAATAAGTGTGTTCTATTATCCTCACTTTATTCTTTCATACAAAGCTATCTTATAATGTTTTATACCTTATAGTCAAGTCACTAGTCCATCTAGCATAGGAATATTTACACTATGAGAGACAGCATCTTTCAAAGCCTCAGATCTGTCCCACCCCTGTATCCTAAGACCCTTTTAACTGGAGACGCCAGGACCTGATCCTACAATCTGACATTTATCCTAATTGGCAATCCTAATTCCCTGACCTGGCTGCCTTGTGTGCACACCTAAAAGGTTTTTTAAAAAACAGCAACAATGAAAGTGTTGTAATATTTCCTTGACAAATGCCTGCCATGTCTTTTTCCATGTAGTTAAACCAAATTGATTAAAATGCTGGTAGAGCTACAAGACAGGTGGGAATGCGGAAAGGCGAGACTCAAAGGAAGAACAAAGTGTTATTGTCAAGTCTTGCACTTATATTGGACTCACGGGGACTTCACAGGTGCATAGTAAATAAAAAGGGAAGGGAACAAAGCCTTTCTAGATGCTAAGCCACTGATAACATGACACCTGGTGGCAAATATTTGTATAGGGTATTTGATTATTAGGTGGCTGCTGCAAACCAACACATTTATCTCTTGCCAAACTTTAATAAACTAATCGAGTTATACCGGGATTACAGGCTGCCCACCTTCTGCCTACATCTTACCTGTTCCAAATTTTGCCCTGTGAAATGTGCAGGTGGTATCTCTGCCATGTTGACAAAGCCAAATACCTCTGCAAGGGCTGCTGGACTCAGGTCTTGTCTTGCTTGTGGGCGCCCCATAGGCATTTTGTTGGCCACAGTGAGAGCAGATACCAGACTATGAGGAGCCCTTGCCCCAATCCAGCGGGGATCTGCTTATGTTCTTATGTGGTTAAGCATTCGTTACAAATGTCTATGCATGATTTGTGTCTGATAGCAACTAGTTAAAGTTTGAATGTTGTAAAATCAGTTAAATGCCTTTGACAATTCTATATGGCCCAGTGTGCTTTTGATCTATTTGCCCCTGCTCTTTGTGAATAATTTTAGCCTGCCCTTTCCATACCATGACACACTCTAGATTACACTTCATAAACCCCTATTTTGTAGAGGCTCTAGTTCTGGCTACGTTTGATGGTTGCAGCCTCTCAGCTCATCTGGATTTATTTCAGCCTGGCTTCATCTTTGGTGACAAGGATAGGTTTGGTAACCCTAGCTAATGACCTACTCTAGAAACTGGAAAGGATGAGTCTGCATTGCCTGGGTAGGATGAGACTTGGAGGCACTGTTTAATGCTGCTTCCAGAGTTTCTTGGAGGGGCAATTCCAGAACCCGCTGCCAGGGTCTACCACTTGCTGCATTGATCTGTGCAGTTCCATTGGTTTGAGTCCTGGCCTCTAGAGCAGGAGAAAACAAGCTTGTTTCAGAAAGTGTGAATTCAGAGGTTCACTGGATCCATTTTCTCCCCCATCACTGAAAGGTGAATGACACCCAAGTGTATATTTCTTTCCCATCTAGTTCAGAGAAGCTGTGGGCATTCTGAGCCAGTGTATGGAGTCAATAAGGAGCTGGAGGAGGGCTAATCAACTGAAACTTATTCCAGAGGATACACAGTCTATAAACAGGTGGTTTAGCCTGTGCTGGGATGCTCAGCAACCCCTTTGAAAACACAGGTTCATACTCTAGGGCAGGGGTAGGCAACCTAAGGTCCGCGGGCCGGATGAGGTCCAATCTCCTTTTCAATCCGGTCCACGGACAGTCCAGGAATCAGAGTACTTTTACATGAGTAGAATGTGTGCTTTTATTTAAAATGCATCTCTGGGTTATTTGTGGGGCCTGCCTGGTGTTTTTACATGAGTAGAATGTGTTGTTTTATTTAAAATGCATCTCTGGGTTATTTGTGGGGCATAGGAATTCGTTCATATTTTTTTTCAAAATATAGTCCGGCCCACCACATGGTCTGAGGGACGGTGGACCAGCCCACGACTGAAAAAGGTGACCCCTGCTGACCCCTGGTCTAGGGTCCTAGACCCAACTTTAACCCTGGATGATAGCCGTGGCGAGAAGTTCCTTTGCCTAGCTTAGTCTAGGTCTAGTTATGCCTGTTTCTGGGGAAGGTACATCTAGCCCTGGTGATAGATGCCTAAGCCACTATCTGGTTATTCTACCATATCTTTGCGTTCTTAACTTGTTATAAGCTGCTTTGATACTTTTTCTTATAAAAAGCAATAGATTTGTTTATTTATTGAAACTACTACTTCACTACAATTGTCCTGTATTTGAAAAGTGTTCTGAAACTTTAGATGGAGCTTGTATCAGGAGCGTGCCACTTCCACTGCTACAACAACCACATCTCCTCCCTACATGTTTCTGGGCCCAATTCAAAGTGCCAGTGATGACAAGGATATCTGAAGGACTGTTCTTCCCATATAAGTCTTCCTGTCATTACCATTCGCAGAGGCCCACTTATTGGCCCCAACCCCACCTTTGTTTGGAAAAATGGGAGATGTCTTTTTCTCTCTTCTGCTTAGCTTTGGAAATCTTGCCTAGGGAAATGAATTTTGCCTCTTTCTTTGGGGGTCTTCCAGTGGAGCACAAAGACTCTCCTTCTTATCTGGACTGCATCATTTGGCCTTGGCAAAGCAGTTGGCTTGCAACCCTTCTGTTTCTCAATTCTTTTTCATTTGCTGGCTTGATATGTTTCTTGGCTATTCTCATACTTGTTCAACCATATTCAATCATTCCTGCCATTAGCAGCCTTGGACGTGTTCTCCATTTGTATGCTCAAGTCATACTTTGGAAAATGCAAAATATTTTCCCCTTGGTCTATGCTTCCCTCTTGGCTCTCTCATGACATCCCAAGCTGCCTCCATCAAGGAAGAATGCCACATGATAACAAAGGCTGCTTCACACAGTGCAACAACAGATCAATGGCATCCTATGTTCCCTTTGCAGGCCAGACACTCATCTGTGGTAATGTCTGAAGCTTTGAAAAGAGACAGCCCAAGATCTTTTGCTGCATGAGGCAAAGGACAAAATGGCGCCTTTCTAGCACTCCCCCCCTTCCATGTTCCAAAGTCCACCAGGCTGGTAGCTGAAAGATCTCATGTGCACCATACATTTAAAGCACTATTATGTCTACTTTAAATAGTCATGGCTTCTCTCAAGGAATCCTGGGAAGTGAAGGAAGGGTGTGGAAGTTATTAGGAGACCCCTATTCGCCTCACAGACTTCCCAGGGAAGAGGAATTGACTGCTAAACCACTTTGAGAATTGTAGCTCCCTGGGAGGAATAGGTGTTTCCTAACAATTCGCAGAATGCTTAACAAATTACAGTTCCCAGGATTCTTTGGGGGAAGCTGTGACTGTGTAAAGTACTATAATAGTGCTATAAATGTATTGTGAAGATGGGGCCTATCAGTGTTTCTCAAACTTGAGTTCCCAGCTGTTCATGCACTACAACTCCCATCATCCCTAACCCCTGGTCCTGCTAGCTAGCGGTGACGGGAGTTGTAGTCCAAAAACAGCTGAGGACCCACGTTTGAGAAACACTTTCTTCAACACTGGTAATGGGACAGCACCTCCCACTGCATCTGAGGGCAATAGGCTAAATTAGGGGCCAAAGAGAAGGCCAAATGTCACACACAGCTCTGCTCGCTCCTTGTGCCTTTTGCACCTGCCACCTGAGGTGGTTGTCTCATGGTGGTACTGGCCCTGAGAAGAGCATTCTCTCTGCCTACGAAAATACAGTAAACATGTCAAAGAACACCTTGGCTTGTCACAGTTATCAGAACTTTTAATATTTAATCTTGCCAATGCTGTTAGTCATTTGTTTCTGTTTTAATATGGCCTTGAGTGAGTCAATAGAAAGCTGCCATATAAACTGTTGACAATAAAACAGAGCAGTAAAATATAGTTCCTTTCAATCTTACAGCATGTGTTTATGGCAAGGCTAGAGATATGAAGCAGAGTCAACAGATAATAGTCTGAATTACTTATTGTGGCATTCAAAAGTGGCAGCTTGTATATGAATATGCTCCTTAAAGTGTCCTGGCATTCATGATTTCTAGCATCTAGTTCTGTGACAACACAGATCTTTGAACCCACCCGGACAAATTATCTCATGTGGTTTGTGCTGTGTTGGCTATTACTTCACCGCCCTCTTTCCCTTAAAAAATACCTTTCCCATAGCACACGCTTGTTTGGACAATGACGTCACGGAGGAGGGGGAGTCTGAAGTACCACAAACAGGTCATATAAAAAAGTTTCTTCTGGAATCTTGAGACATAGCTTCTTCAAAAGGATTATTCTTTTAACATCAATAAGCAGCTCTACAATGAAAATAACTAGCATATTCCTTCTCCTTGCAGTGGGGATCTTCTGTTCCTCAGGTAAGGGCTACATAGAATTCATGTCTTTTTCCTTGCAGATGCTAAAATTCCCAGTATAATTGTTCAGTCGATTTCCTATACGCTCCTGACAAAGGAGAGTATAGGAAAACATGCACCTGTATGATGGAATAGAGTCTCATTTTGAGGCTGAGGGGGGAAAGAACAGAGAGAAAGAGTATTTGAGTGACTTTGATGAGAACTAAAAAGGAACCAGATCTACGTATTAGATCTTCTCCAGATTTTGTATTGCAGTTCTCCAGCCAGGTGTGTGTAAAATTCATATACTATGGTAGTTTCCATTAAAGGAAGCGCATTAGTGAAAATAACATACAAAAATGCATTATATCACAGGAAATTGCTTCACCAAAACATCTATATTAGTCAAAATTAAATGTTCTTTTTTAAAAAATCCAAGATTTAAAGATCATTCTATTTTTAAGGTCTAAATATGCAGCAGCAGACCTTGACACCTCAAATTTCAGTGACATCCTGTGTGAAGCCAAAATTTGCCCCCTTGCCTCTCGCTTTGCATTGGACTTCATATCATGGCATCTGCTGCAGCGCCCCCAAAAGCTCCACACCCAGTGTGACTGAACAGGTCACGTTCCCCTAGATCCACCATTTGAAATATGCACCCTTGTCAAATGAATGTATTTTTGTTAAATATTTAAATGTTGTTGTTGTTTTAAAAAATTAGACTGATTTGATGCAGCTATAACACAACCAGCCGAGGTTACAGGCTCTGCTAGAAGTAGAGTGGATTTCTAATCAATAATGTTTTTTCTCACATTGTTAGGCAATGCAGAACCTGATGGTGGCAACGGTGAAGCAAGAGAGGTAATGTTGTCTTGATTATTTAAGTGCAGTGCATCCTGCTTTGGTGAAATTTTACCCCACCAGTATATGGCAAATGCACTATTGTCACATAAAAGAAGTCAGAACAATACAATATGTCAGGTACTGACAGTGCTTCCCCCCTTTTTTGGGTAGAAAATGAGGTGCCGCTACACATACATTGATAAAAGAGTCATGGATGCCAGCACAAAATGGCTGCCCTGGGTACTGAGCTGAAATTCAGGCAACTCAAACCTTCTGTCGTTGCCTTCGAGAGGAGTGCACTGAAATCACCTAGCTATGTTTCTCTGTGTATTTCCTTACCAATAAACTAGCAGTGGGGAACCTAAGACCTGGGGTTGGATGTGGCTCCCAGGCCTTTATATCTGGCCCCCAGGGCTCACTCTACGCCCATCCCCAGACTATGCCCAGGAACCCTTATCATTCACATATTTGGAAATTAGTCAACTGCACAAATGCAAGAGTCTCATCCATTGCCCTGCTCACTTTTACCTCTGGCCCTGCGCACCCCTGGCATGCACCCCCCATTAATGAATATGGTCCTATGAGTGGAAAAATATTCCCCACTGCTGCTATAAAATAACTACACAGATATTTTACTAAGCATGCTGGCTGGCGCTGATGAGAGTTGAGGTCCAACATTATCTTGACGGTAACAGGTTGAGGAAGGCTGCAGTAAAGAAACTCTTGCCAAACAAACTAGGATTGATAACTGCAAAAGGCAGCAGCTTTTACTGGGAAACAAATGCCACAGCATAAAATGCTTCGGTAGCAATGTCTAAATTTCTATGCCATTCTTCACTCTGCTTCCTCAACTTAACCTTCATTCTCCAGTATCTTCGTTCTTCAATATCATCCTCTATTAAAGAATACTAGGACTGGCTCTACCATTAGGCAGTGTGAGGCAGCTGCCTCGGGCAGTTGATTTTGGGTGTCATGAAAGGGGAGCAAATGTATTGTTCTTGGATTTTTACTGCCAGAAAAGGGGAAGGTGGTTGTGAGATTTTCTTGCCTCAGGTACTGTTTGTGGGTACTATGGCTTGACTTGGGGAGAGTGGCACCCTTTGTCACTGTGTCTCAAGTAAGCAAAATGTCTTGCACAAACTTTGAGGGATATAAATTTAAAAGATTGTTGCTGTTCCAGATACTGAACTGTACAGCTTTTATTCTACAGCCAGCCTGTGAACTTTATGAAACACCAGGATGCCCTAGAAATTTTGATCCCGTCTGTGGCACTGACCAAGTGACCTATCCCAATGAGTGTACCTTGTGCAGTACAAATCAGTAAGTATCTGTTTTTCCTTTACCACTTAGTTTCTTCAAGGGAACCTGTTTTCTTTAGGCCTTTGGCCATCTTTCAAGCCTCTTAAGTAGATAGGAGCGCCAGTAGGTACCACAGGGAAAGAAATAGTAAGTTTGATATCTTCAAATCCCTCATTTCAATCTGTGTGGTCACCCCTTCTGTGAACAGAATCTTTCCCTAAGAGGTACAACGCTCACATCATAAAGATTACCCACACCCACACTCCAAAACAGAGCAGCAGTCATAAAGTAATTCAAATACTTAAAATTGCTACTTGCTCTGGTATATGGAGTGGTGCTAGATTATCCTCTTTAAATGGGCCCTTCTGAAAGGTGGGCTATCTGGCCAATGTAGCCTGATGGCAGATACAGCCTAATTCACTTAGGTTCTTGTAGTATTTTTTATATAACATTTTGTATTGGTTTTACATGATTTTATACATTTTAACTTTAACCATTTCAAACATTAAAATAAAAGGTTTCTTTTGAACCTTTGGACCTCTATGGGTTCCATATTTAAGATTTAAGTTTTCTGCATCCTTTTCCTTTATCCATCTGTTAGATATCTATAGTTACCATATTTCCATATTTGATTCCACATTACAAGTGTCATTACATCCCTGACAATGATTTTAACTGTTTAACTGTCTTTTAAATAAATTAAGAATTTACTCCAGTCTTTTAAAAATAATTGATATTCCTAGTTTCTGATCTTCCCTGTCTGTCAGGGAAAGGGAGACAGCTAGAGAGACGAGGGGGGAGAGAAGCAATTGAGAGCCGAAAGAGCTCATTAGCAGTCTGTCATCCAACTCCGAGGAGGAAATAGGGAGGGGGAAACCAGTCCCCGGAACTAGCTACTCTCAGAACAAAGGAAATAGGAGGCATGCCCTGCACTGATGGGCATGCTGGGGAAAAAGAAGTCACAAATATTCAGTAAGACATCTGACTGAGTTAAGCATGGACGCGTTTGTTTGAACTCTTGTAACTGCTTTGAACTTTTAGTAATAAATCAGCAAGACAGAAATGGCTGTGTGCCTGGAGCGTTATCTCTGCTAGTTTGGCAGCAACAACTCCTCACACCGTCAGTTTCACCATCTCTGCACACTCTATCAGTTTTGTCTGCCATTCTTCTCTTGTTGGGACTTCTCCTTCCTTCCATCTCTGGGCTAGGTTCTCCTAGTATTTTTAGTCCCAACAGCAAGATGGAAACAATAGTTCTGAAGAAGCATCATGAGGAACAGAAATAGGAGATTGAAGGGAGCTTGTTCCAACATCAGAGGCAGATCCACACCATACATTTAATGCATATCCAACACATATTTATAGCAGAGGACTTGCTCTTCAAAGAATCCTGGGAACTGTGCTTTGTTAAGGGCAGCTCTCTGTGAGAGGGAAACAACATTAGCATGTGACAATAAGCTGGGGTTCTGCCCAGTAGAAAGGGTATTGCTGGCACCTACAAACCCAATTTTCATGTTCCACACTTACTTTCTGAAAAATTGCACTCCCTTCTCCTGCTGCACATCTGCATGGGTGGTTGTGAGAGGTTCCAAAGCAGTATGGAAGGTGACTCAGGAACTGCAAAGGTGCGGGAATCAACAAAAACAGTCTCCCTCTTTCTATCAGAACAGGGATTGAGTGGCTCTCCAGATGTTATTGGATGACACGTCCCATCATCCCTAGCCATTGGCCATGGTGACTGAAGTTGATGGGAGAGGGAGTCCAATAACATTTGGAGGGCCATGTATTCTCCATCCCTGAATTAGCAGGAACGAAATCCAAATCCCTTCTATCCGCAGAAGGACTCATTCCATGAATGGAAAGGCACCTTAGGATCCAAATCAATGTCTCCCCCTCCCTCTTTCTCAAGAACGTGAATTTCATCTAGTGAATTCTGAACATATAGCTGCTCTTGAAGGAACAAGGTCATTTTTTCCGGTCAGTTGGCAGGGCCTTATTTGACACAGAGAAGGTGAAAGTCTCCCTTAAGAGCCTTTTCACTGTTTCAGAGACTGTGCAGGCAGTAGCTCCATGTATGCCTGTGCATATGTCACTTTCAGTATTAATACTTCAACAGGAATTTGTATGTGTGAGTAATAAGGATAAGGATGGGGGAGAAAGTTGGTTTTGTTGACATTTTAGGTGAATCTACCTTATTTGAATTTCTCAAAAACCACAGGCAGAAAAACAGTTCTCCTGTGAAAGCCACAGTACTCTGAATTTTGAAACACAGTTCTCTAGCTCCAAAGTGTGTGGGGAGGGGGACGTATGCATAACTTGCATGCAAATGCTGGTGAATTTTCATGAGGACTTGGCCAGTGAGATCCTGCCCAAATTGTAAAATTCTATCTCTTTTAAGTTGTCCATGCCCTGAACACTAGCAGGTGTCAAAACGTATTATCGCACAAATGCATTAGCCTCTGCCCCTAGCAATGCCTATCTGAAATACATATGCTCAGATTCTCACAAGGCATGATTTGGCAGCATCTCAACTTTGACCTGGGAAATGAAAGATACTATTCAGTATGTTTTATACTTTTTTTGCAGGCAAAAGAATGTACAAGTCAAAATTAAGAAGGCTGGAATTTGCTGAGTGTTGAACATGCATCATTTTTTTGCTGAAGAATATAGGAGTGGGCTTTCTGGCTTTCTCTGATGAAAATGCAGAGTTAATAACTGCTTGTTATTCCTATTTTCCATATTTTATTGTCAATAAAACAACAGCATTGCAGCAATCTAGTTTGGTCATTGTATTTATTCTTGATGGGTACTTTTTGGCAAGTGAAATAAGCAACACTCTTCTACTGAACTATATGACGAAGAGTTTGCACACACATTTTCTGCCGAGTCCTCTTTGTATAAGGAACTGCATGCAGGAGGTACTGTATGAATTAGATGGCTATATTTCATAGCATTTGTCTGTAATCACAACAAAACTGGAATGAGCTGCCCACACCATCTGGTGAGATGTTTTTCATTTATTTACTGCCATAAAAGAAACTGTTGTTTCTTCACTTGAATAATTCATAGCCTGCTCTTCATTAATCCCAGAACAGGCTACAATATAAAAAATTAAGCAGATAATAAACAATAAAACCAGTTACATAAAACCAATAAAGAGAAGATCATAATCTACAGTCATTGAACAAGACAACAAGCTGCCCAATTCCACATCCAGCTTAACCAACAGCCTGGGCAAATAAATATGCTTTTAACTGGTGCCCCGAACCCATCCCAGCTGATGTCAGTTGAATTTGCAAAGAGAAGCCCGGAGTTGGACAATACCTTTATTAGGACAAACCCACCCACTCCCCAAATACAAAAATTCTCCAGAACTCTTCATTAGGCAAGATGTTACACAAAGAAGAGAGTCATGTGACAAAATGGGAGTAATAAAATAAGGCTGGTTGTTATAGCCATAAGGTCTTGCTGACAGAATGGGTTTCAAGATGGAGATTGCAAGCTAAGTCCCTCTGAGGTGATGAGACATCAGGTAATACCACTGGGAATAAAAGGAAAAAAACACTGGCTGCTGCCCCCGTGGTTTAAGAAAATAAAGATGGGCTTGCAGCCCAGTTCTGCCTCACCACACTTTCAACAAAACCCACAGGTTCCTGGCAGCCAGAACCAAGGAGCAACATGGCAGTCTTTATATCAGTAGCAGATGGAGCTTCACCACTTAGGTGACCTCTGGTCAGTTGGTTCGCCACTGTTTACAGGGAGGAAGAGGGGGAGGAACGAGATGGTAGTGAGTCTGATGTGGTGCAAATGTACTGGCAGAGCCCATTCAGGGCTCCTGCCAGCTGGTTTGCACTGCACCAACTTTGCCACCACCTCTTCCTATCTCCCTGTACACAGCAGCAATGCAACCAACTGGAGGTAAGGTGCCACCTCACCAGGCCATCCACTACTACTTGATATGCTTCATATCATATACTTTGCATGCATTGTGCTGAGTCAGACTCAGCATTTGAACATGAACAAACTTTTTGCAAGGCAGGAAATAAAAGGAAATGAACAGCCTGAATCAAAGGAACATACTGTTTGACCAGCAGGTGGTGCCCATGTATTACAAAGCTTCAGAGCTGATAAAACCTGAAAGCAGCATTTGAAGTTCCTTCCAGCATCTTCACAGTGGGGGGAAACAAACATTAATGTCCCATGACAACAAAAAAGCAGGCAGGTTAGTGCTTAACAGGTGATACTGAAATGCATCTGGAGGGCTGTGTGTTAAATATATGTACATTTGGAAGAACTGCAGTCAATTCACACATCTGCCAAACTTTCTCCAAGAAATTGTTCTTGGGGTGGAAGCCCTGCATGCCATTGCCCTTCTGATTCAGAGTCTTCAAGCTCATTTCCTGAAGAACTCTGACTCCAGTGTCATGACAACAGGGAGGCTAGATGAATCAAACAGAGAAGTGAAGGTGGGGAGGGGTGTTACCCATTCCTGGGATAAAACAAAATGAGAGATTAGGGGATAACAGGCTGAAAATTTAGTCAAGTGTGACATAGGTGAAGACCTCCTGCTAAGCTCACAGAGTGTTCAGTAACACAATAACAGACCCCTTTTCTGTCTGTTAGCCATTGCAATCATTCTGCCTGGAGCTTGGCCGAGCCTTGAGCCAGGTCCACTCTGAACTGACCACAATCTTTCCTTCTTCCCATTGTTGCTCCCATGACTTACGAGGTGAAACTGTATCATTTTTGCTTGTGCTGTTTTCCTAATGGGGCTGAACGATTTCTAAAATGAAAATGCAAAATAGCATGAGCAAAGAGCACTCTGCAAACTGAGTGTGAAATGTTTAAATGCCTATGTTTCAACTATCCATGTTGTACATTTAGACAGAAATTTCAGATTTTGTGACAAGAAAGCTTGGCCATTGTTGTTTTGAAATCCATATTTTGATTGCAAAGGTTTTGTTCTAACATAGAGAAAACCATGGGTGGTATTCATCCTAGTCCTACTCAGAGTAGACCCATTGGGGTTAATGGACATGGCTAACTTTCATTAATTCATTCCAATGTGTACTCTTAGTAGGACTTAGTTGACTACAACCATATATGAGATGGCTACACCATGATGCATGCAAAGGATGGTTTTTGCAATGAATGGCTTGAAAGCCAAGTCATGTAGCTGAGTTTTAACAAACCTCCATCATCTTAGCACAGCCTCCCACAGCCTGGTGCTCAACCTGATGTTGCTGGACAAAAACCCCATCAGTCCCAGTCTGCATGGCCAATGATCTTCAGGTGGTGAAGATGATGAGCTTCTCTCATACAAGGCTCTATGGTGTCAAGACTTGTTATTGACACAAGGTCTGCATCGTACCAGTTTCAGTGTGCAGTAGCAACTATTCCCAAAATAACTCTGGAATCCTCTGCATTTGCCAGCATGAGAGCTAGCTTCAGCCACGTTTCTTGCTATCACTATTTAAAAAGGGTGGCTTGCCAAAATTAGATACTAAATAATGAAGTTCAGGCTCAAAGTTTGACTTTAAAACAAGCAAGAATGTGCTAAGGTATCAACAGGAATAAATCACCTTGCCCCAAGAAACAAGGTAATGTATTGGCAAACATGCAAGAGATGCGGTTTTGACTTGTACACAGAAATCAAAATTTCAGATCTTATCCACAAGCAAGATGTCTACAACCAATAACTGATTCATCATTAACATTCTGCAACTTCATTGCCCTTAACTTCCAAGCTACAACAAGAGGTTGCACTGATGAATAGGCCAGTGTTGCACAAGGAGAAGGCGATTGGCGCAATGGATCTTTCTCCTTTCTGCTCTCCTTTCCAGCTCCTTGTTCCAAAGGAAAAGTTTCTACAAAGGATCACAGGGACTTTCTGAACATTGTAAGCAATCACCTGTAATCAAGTGGATGAATCTTATGCCGCCACATACAAACCTCAAAACGCAGAAGCTGTAGCTTCCGTTAGCCTCCGTGCAATTAAGCCCATGCAGAGAGAGAGAGAGAGAGACAGAGAGAGAGAGAGAGAGAGAGAGAGAGAGAGAGAGAGAGAGAGAGAGAATATGGAGCTACTGCCCTCATTCCCTTTCCCATCACCTTCTCTAATGGCTCTTCTTCCCTGCTCTTCTCCCTGCTGAACAGGCAAAGGCACTCCCCATGTGGCAGAACACAGGTTTCAGGAGACTGGAAGAGCTGGTGTGCATTTGGCAGGCTTGCCTTCTGTGCATCAGCTGTATAGTCTGGTTCCGGCAGCGAAGACCATGGTGGGCGGTGGTGTCAGCGGACACAGACCTCGCTTTTTCTCCACACCTTCTTAAGACTAATGACTAAAGGAGTTTCCAGCTGCGATGAGTGATGGGTGTGAAACCCTGGACATTCATTATGTCTCGAGGGGGGTACAATTATCTGCAAAGAGGGCCTACACCCAATAAGTGAAGAAGAGAAGTGGCACCCAATAAGTGACACCCAAAGGCACTCTGTTGCCTTTTTTTTCAGGCTTGCTTCCCCTTTGTGTAAGAACCAATTGCACAATCTAATGCATGCTTACTCTAAAGCAGAGGTGGTTAAACCTTTGGACCTGAGGCCACTTTCAGTCTTGGCCAAGCCTCCAAAGGGCACAGACCAATGATGGGTGTGGCTACCCCACACTGTCATGCAGGAGCGTCTCCACCCCCATCGTCCAGCCTGGACACTGAGATCCAGCTCTCAGAGGGTCATCCGGCGGTTCCCTCACTGCAAGAAGTGAGGTTACAGGGAATGAGGCAGAGGGCCTTCTTGGTAGTGGCTCTCGCCCTGTGGAACGCCCTCCCATCAGATGTCAAGGAAATAAACAACTACCTGACTTTTAGAAGATATCTGAAGGCAGTCTTGTTTAGGGAAGGTTTTTTTAATATGTTTTACTGTGTTTGATGTTTTAATTTGCTGGAAGCTGCCAAGAGTGGAAAGATAACATCATCATCATCATTATTATTATTATTATTATTATTATTATTATTATTATTATTATTATGGCACATGCAAGCACAGGACACACACAGGTGCACAGCGCCCCCTTTCTTCAGGTTCTTTGTGCAGCAGATGAGCAAATGATTCATCTGGGTGCTGGCCTGAGTGGAGAGACTTAAAATATTCTGTCTGACCCAGTGCAGGGTTTCTATTCCCTCCACTTTTTGTTGCCATCCAAAGCAGCATGTTATGGGTGGTAGCAGATGAAGTACCCAGGCTAGGGGTTTTCCATCCCTGCTCCAAAGAAAATCTGGGTGTGTTCAGTGGGGCTTCCTGCCTAGTAAGTATCCTCAGTAATTGCAGCCCCAGTGTCTACTCCCAGCAAGGAATTTGCTTTACTGTTTCTGGACGGATGGGCTTCTTTCTCGGTGTCAGTGTAATATAACTCACAATGCCACTGAGCTGGCACATTAAATGGAGGGGAAAAGTAGGAGAATTATGCTTGAAGGAATGGAAGTTGCCTCTCGTTTTGTCTGAGTCACCCCAGCCTTTCATCCTGCCTTCCTTCCACAGGCAGCACTTCTGAAAATTACTGTGTAGGATGGCTTTGAATGCAATTTAAACGATGCAATTAGGAAAGGGGGGTGAAGGAGCCTGTCGCTGCTTTTAGGAAGCAGCAGATTTCACCCTTCAGTCTCTATCCCCTCTAACGTTTTCGCTTGTTCAGCTACTACTCATGAAAAGAAGCATCTGCATTGTAACAGAGGGGCTATAATTAAACTTTTAACAGGGCCTCTGCACACAAAGGGATTTGAGGCTTTACTGAAATCACAGCTCGTCCACAGTTTCTTTTGCCTGGCCACTTTCCTCCGGGAAAACCCACTCTTTAGTGCTGAATTGGAACAAACGGCAATGGAGTTTTAATCGGTCCATCACAGGGGTATTAAGTGGTGACTTGGCAATACATGAAGGAGCCATTGCAGATCAAATATGATGCAGATGGAGCTTTCTTATTGATTTACCTACTGGCAGTGGAGAGGACTTGCCACGGAGCCCCTGTTAAGGTGTCATGGAGGACCCACCACAAGCCTTCCTGTCCTTCCTGCCACGGCCAGGCAAGTTTGGGACAGGAAGGAGTGGGGAAGGGGAATGAGTTGTGGTGGGCTTGCAAGGGAAGCTTGGGTATGTCTCTGGCATGGGTCAGCCAATAAATCAAGGGCATGCCTAAGCCAGTGGAGAAATGCCAATACAGATGACCCCTCTATCTTGAGCATCACAACAAAATTGCCTTACTTACAATAACCACAGTAAATGTAATGGGCAGCAAGCATCACTAACAAAAATCTCAAAGAGCCACATTAGGATAGAACTTGGCGTTCTTGGCTTCATCTCTGTACTGCTGTACACAAATTGGATTACAATGCAAATCTCATTGTACTGAAGTATCGCTTTCCCAGAAAAGGAATACATATATATTCCTTGCTGCTTGGAATACAAATGACCCCTCTATAGTCATGGAAGGCAGGCAGAAGGGAGC
The DNA here is from genome assembly GCF_027172205.1 of Podarcis raffonei. NCBI lineage: Eukaryota > Metazoa > Chordata > Lepidosauria > Squamata > Lacertidae > Podarcis > Podarcis raffonei. Next base: position 68,411,919 of record NC_070603.1, read on the forward strand.
TCTGCCAACATTTCCCATTTATTTTCTGCCCACAGCATCCATGTCGGATGCATTCAGCATGCAAGACTAAACAAGATTTTGTGCATCTGCTGGCACTTGTCAGCTCAACATGGTGTCTGGAAACCAAGATGGACCCTGACTGCTTTGTCAATTTTCAGCAGACATGAGGTTGATGGAATAAGGACCGACTAGATAAAGAATTGTTTGCATGCATGCTGTGGCAATGATTTACAAAACAATAAACATAAAAATAAGCATGGATTAAACAAAAGTTTGGCCTTTGAATGAGGTTGGCAAAATAAATGGGCCTTTTTGTCTCTCTTTTCAAAGTTTTGAAAAGTTTGGGGAGGTCAAGTTCTCTCTCTCTTTCTCTTTCTCTCTCTCACAAACACTCTTGCTCTTTCACTCCTTAGCAAGCAAACAAGATGGGCGGGACTTTGTGCATGCCAAAATATGATCCAGCAGGCTTGATAGGATCCGCAAACTGAGTGGTCCAAAGTACAGCTGGAGAGACTTGCATTTTCCAATCAATGTGGCTAATGCATCCAAAAGCCACAAAAGGGACTAAAGATGTTGGAGCTCCCATGTTTATAAGAAGCACTTATGCAAGATAAACACAGCTCTTACATATATAAACAAAAGCACGGCTGCTCCATCAATCAGGCTGACCTAATGGTTCGGAGGCAGTGAAATCCAAATACGTTCTGCACTTTGGTACTGGGAAAGGAAAAGCTTCCAGAAAGGAACAGTTTTATCATCTGGCTCTTCTTCCGTTCTTATCTTTAAAAGGGTGTTGGATAGACTGATCTATTCCATGTACTAATAGCATGTTCTTGCTTATTTTTATTTATTTAGGGGGGAAATATAAATCTCCTTAAATAAAACAACCACACCCTTCCACATAAAACAATGGTCAATAAAGCACAGATAAGATCAGCAAAGGTTAAAAAGAAGCCTATATAAATAAATTACTTCAAGGATTTTTTTTCTCTATTTAGAGCATTTTTACCCAACTCTTTAGCCAAAGAGTGGCATGCAAATAATCAATTAAAATAAAGTAAGTAACACAACACACAAGGAAAATGGGATGAGCGGGAAGAGACAGAACGCAAACTCAGGCACCCATTCTTACATAGTAGTTCTTATAACAACCAGCTGCCATAGAAGCAGTTCAGGGGCAGGAAGTGCCTGGTGGAGTTGGTCTTTTGGCAAACAGAATGGAGTGAGCCTGGCTCCTCATCTCTTTCACTGAGGCAGCCTGATGGAAAACCACACACCACTTACGTACAAGAGGGAGGGGATGCCAAGGTTTGCAGAAGTACAAAAAAAGGACTAGAATTCTAAAGGGGGCGACTGACCATGTTTAGAGGACATGCTGATTGAGGAGAAACAGAAAATTAGAATAATGTATCCTAGAAACAGGCATTGCTAGTTGGCTGGGATCCTAAACAGGAGCATTCCCCACTGCAATGTTTTATTTCAGAACCCGCTTGTTAGCAGCAACTGTTAGACTTGGCAGCTCAATGGAACTTCTGGATCCAGAGGCATTAGGTCTCGGAATAACAGATTATACAAGCAAATGCAAAGGACCGTTTCCTTCATGCCTTCCCTGTGGCTTCCTCTAAGTATCGCTGGAGGGTTGCTGTACTAGACAGAACCTTGATCAGCTCTAGCAGAGCTATACTTATATATGTTGCAGTACAAGGAGCCAAGCCACAGGTGGACAACCAACACCCATGTAGACAGAGGTCCAAATGGGTCACTGCCCCACCAACTTCAGTGCACCCTCAGCCATTCCCTGCTTGCTTGCCTACCTCCCTACTTACAACCATTCCAGAGGATGGGCTACCTGACCACTCCTCCTCCTTAGTCCCAGTGTTTCTGTTGTAGAACTCAGTAGGTGGGAAGAGAATGGGAGCAAAACTAGAATTAATTGGTTCTGCCCATCATTAGCTCTGGCAGACCTACAGCTGGTCTCCCTCCCTTTTGCCCGACTAGTCCCACTGCTACTGCTACAGCCCCAGACACAGTTTCTGTGGCCTCTGATGCCTCCATAAGTGCCACCTGCCATCTGGGGATGTCAGAGAAATCTAAGGAGACACAGAACCAGATTTGGCTCCATTTTGCACTTTTATCCATGTTCAGGAATGGAAATCAGTAAAGCCAAAAGGATTGGTAATTATTATTGGGAGTGGGGGTGCTTAAGCCTGCAAATAGTACACAAATAATGACATATTGGGGATATTTCCTTTGCACTGGGGTGGAGGAGAGCATGAACAGAATTAAACCCCTGAGAGGTGGAGGTTAAAGCCAATTTTTCACAGGTTTAAACTGTGCAAAGGGATCTCCTAGGCCAGGCATCCCCAACCTGTGCCCCTCCAGATGTTTTTGTCCTACAACTCCCATGATCCCTAGCTAACAGGACCAGTGGTCAGGGATGATGGGAATTGTAGTCCAAGAGGACCGAAGGTTGGGGATGCCTGGCCTAGGCACACAGGCAATCAAGAAGGATTTAACCCCCACCCCAATTAACGACCTGATGTAGGAGTGAAATCAATAACATCAACACTAATTATGGCAGAAATTATGAAAAACTATAGCAGACGCTCAGCATGATGAATAATGTAGTTGTCTGGTGGAAATGAACTGCAGCAGAATAGAAACAACAGCTAGTTTTTATCAAAAACAGATCACAACAGAAATTGCTTCCTTCTAACGGGTGATGCTGTGGGTTAAATTACAGAGCCTAGGACTTGCCGATCAGAAGGTCGGCGGTTCGAATCCCCGCAACGGGGTGAGCTCCCGTTGCTCGGTCCCTGCTCCTGCCAACCTAGCAGTTCGAAAGCACGTCAAAGTGCAAGTAGATAAATAGGTACCGCTCCGGCGGGAAGGTAAACGGCGTTTCGGTGCACTGCTCTGGTTCGCCAGAAGTGGCTTAGTCATGCTGGCCACATGACCCAGAAGCTGTACGCTGGCTCCCTTGGCCAATAAAGCGAGATGAGCGCCGCAACCCCAGAGTCAGTCACGACTGGACCTAATGGTCAGGGGTCCCTTTACCTTTACCTTTAACATCCCTGATACCATTACATCAGAGTTCCTTCTTTCCTGTTTCTTAGCTTTACATTTTTTCCTGGCTTTTAAGAGTGTCCCCTCTCTTCTTTCAATAGTGTGGTGTAGTGGTTAAGAGCGGTAGATTCGTAATCTGGTGAACCAGGTTCGCTTCCCCGCTCCTCCACCTGCAGCTGCTGGGTGACCTTGGGCTAGTCACACTTCTCTGAAGTCTCTCAGCCCCACTCACCTCACAGAGTGTTTGTTGTGGGGGAGGAAGGGAAAGGAGAATGTTAGCCCCTTTGAGACTTCTTTGGGTAGTGATAAAGCGGGATATCAAATCCAAACTCTTCTTCTGTATCTTCAGAACAATAGTGAGGCATCTGATCAAGGCCTGTATTTTAAAATGAGCTTAAAGATATATTTGCAAATGTTTGTATGTTTTATGCCAGGCAGAAAACCAGCTGGCTAAGGACTTTGGCAGATGTTTATCCTCCTGGGCAAGGGCCCCCCTGATTTATAGCAGGAGCCAAAATTCTCAAAGTTGTAAAAGGGAATTACAGGCTGGGAGCAAAGGTTACTGACCCTACAGAATACAATTAAGCTGCAAAAACACTAATTAAGAGTTGGTAAATAGTAGGATTTATTGTTTAACAGAAAATAATACCATGTGCCTCCCATTAGAGACTTTAGCCACATTTTCCTAAGGTTAAAGGGCAAGAGCTAATGGGAAAAGCAGCTGGCCAGGAAAGGGGGGTGTAAACTGAAGAGTTTTACTTTGAAAAGGATCTATGTTAATGTATGAGATTTGTTGGCTTAAATGTAATTATGCAAAGGATTTAGAAAGTAAGAAATGTTAGATTCTTATGTTAGATTCTTATTTCATTGATGGTGTGTGAGAATGTGAACCCAAGATCTCTGTTTAAGACAAAATGTAAGACAGAATGGGCCATCTGTTTTAGCCATCTATTTTGGAATGGAGGGGCAACAAGGGCAAAAGGTGATCTGGTAATTAAGGTGCCTTGTCGAGGCAAATGTAAGATATATGGCTACTTGTTTGCCATTTATAGATAGAAGGAAATGTAGCTCTTTGTCTCCCATAAAAGGCAATAGGAAATGGGTGTATCTTTTATGATTGGTTCTAGCAAACAGCCAATAGGAATTTCAACCAGGCTGATTGGACAGAGGCAGCCAAAGGAGGAGCAAGGGGGCTGGGTTGAGGAAATATAAGTACTGGCCATCAGGGCTGGAGGATAGGCAGAGCTTTGGTAACCATATACCACTGTGCCTATCATTTATTTGTCTGACAAATAAATTATTATTTTAATTTTTCTATTGCTGCATTGAATATTTCATTCCATCTAAGCGTTAACCACAAGCAGGGTGCTACAATAGGAAGGAGCAGTATTGTATTTGATTAAAAAAAAATTAGGAGGGGGCCTTTATTCTGGCTGCATGGCTTTGGGAAAATATGTTTCTCCCCAACCCCCAGCTGTCTGAGAGGCAGGCTTCCACTGTGTGTGTATGTGTGTGTGTGCAGTACACAACACTCACAAAGGAATTCCTTTAACTTGATTTCCAGAACAGCAGCTGTACTGGTGTGTTGTACTAAAGAAGTACAAAAAAAACTCAATGTATGTTTGTTTGTAATTCAATCAAAAGATCCAATGGGGCTTACTTCTGAGTAGACTCTAAATTCTAATATGTTGTAGATATGAAGAAATGAAGCAGGATAAACTTTATTTCAGGTTAGTTAATTCTGTTGGTATGGGGCCCCTGAGAAATTTTCCCCGGTGGAAATTTTATCCTTGGCAGGATAAAGAAAGGTTGCCCACCCCTCCTGGAGCTAGTCAGTCAGCAGAAGCTATTCCATAAGCAAATGGTAAAGCTGACTTCAGTTCTCTTAAGTGGGATATTTTCCTCAATTCTCAGAAGATGGGCCTGGGAATGGGGTTTTCATTTTGTGCATCAGTACTTTTCCATTGAGCCTGTTGATGTCAGTCCCCTTTTAGTCATCACAAAAGGACTCTGTCTCTGCATTTTAAGTAAGTCCTGGGTTGTGGCCAATGCCCAAGGTTCTTGAGGGAAGTTGGATCCTTTTCCAGGAAGCAAGTAACTAAGCCTCTTTTGCCGTGACTGAGCTTGTCCCAGATAGTAGTCCATTTACATGGCACCAGAGAAAACTCAATCAGAGCATTTAAGGCCCACGTCTCACTCCTTTCACCTGCAATGCCCCGCTTGGGTCATTCTAGAACAACTCAACCTAAACTGGTGCCAAGCCAATGGTTAGGGACACTGGGAACTGGTAGACTAAAGCAACCGTAAAACACCGTGCTGAGGAAGGCTGTTCAAAAAGGTGTGACAGTACCTTGGGAGTAGATAGATAAGTGTTGGAAATGTAAAGAGAAAGAAGGTTCTTTTTATCATATGTGGTGGTCTGGTAGTAAGGTTATAGCTTACTGGTAAATGATCTATAATCTCTATATGCTAAGAACCAGGCTCAATCAGTGAAGATAGCTTTGAGACTCTTTCAAATGAAAGTCCTCCCCCTTCTTTTGGTGGGCATCTCTTTAGGCTCCCGTAGGGATTTTTTGAAACTGGATTCTATCCAAACACGATTCCTTAGAGCCATCCTTAGGATTCCCCCCTCGGTAGCGGGTGCGGTTATGAGATTAGAGGTTGGCTGGCAAGCTCTACGGTATGTGGCCTTGAAGACGAAGCTCTGGCTATGGCTCAAGCTTTGTTTTAAACCAGTGGGTATTGCCCCCTTGATATTGAGGGACGATTTCCAATCATCGTGGGAAAGGGAGGTCATTAACGAGGTTCAATCCTGTGGATTGTCTCACCTTTACTTTGAGTCTATGACGTACAATCAAGCTAGAGCTGTGATCTCCCGGAGACTGAGTGACATTGCCAGACAAGAGGACATAGCCCAGGTAAAACCAGGGGTGTTCCTAGGGGACCAGATTTATCGGACCATACCAGCCCCCTACCTTGCAGAAATCCACTATGTGGAATACCGCAGACTTCTTACAGCGGCTAGATTAAATGTCCTTGACTCTGCAATATTGTGGGGAAGGTACAGGGGAGTACCATACGCCCAGAGAACCTGTCATTGTGCCATGGGTGTGGTTGAGTCCACCGAACACATTCTCTTGACTTGCCCTTCTTATGCAGAGCTTAGACAAAATTTTATAGACCCACTCCTATGTCAATTTAGCTTCCTACCCGGAGAAAACCAGGTTTTACACTTGCTGAATAATGTCACTAGAGCTATACCTTCCTTGGTGGCCAAATTTCTTTTTTTAGCTTTTAAGCGTCGCAAGACTATAATTGACTGTATTGATATGGGGCTATCTGTTTAGCCCATTTTAGTGTTGGCTAAGCTCTAAAATCTTCCTGGATGTTTTAACCGTGTATTGACAAATGTACTTTTTTCTGACTGACTGTCGAATAAAAGGTTGATGATGATCTATAATGAATTGAAAAAGATGTTTAAAATAACGTTTGTAAAAAACCAAAAAAAAACCCAGAGGCTTTCCTTTTGGGTATTATAGGGACAGAACTACCCAAACTGTATAGAAATTTATTCATGTATGTGACTACAGCGGCAATAATGTTACTTGCCCAAAAATGGAAAGAAGAAGAAGTCCCAGCCAAAGAAGAATGGATACAAAAACTTATGGAATATGTAGAAATGGCAAAACTTACCAGAAAAATAATAAATCAAGATAACAAACTTTTTTTTATAAAAGAATGGAAATTGTTTATTGAATATGTACAAACAAACTGTAAACAGATAAGTACTGGCAGGATTATTGTCCTAACCTGCAGTTTTATAAGAGTATATATTAAAAGTAGAGGAATAAATGAGGAAATTAAGTTAATCTGGAATATGCAGAAAATATAAAAAACAAATTTAAGGAACCGCAGAAAGAGGGAGAAGGAAGTCAAGTTTTGAAATGTTAAAATGATTGTAAATTTACTGAAATGTATAAAACTGAATATCATAAAAAATAATAATAAAAGAAAAGTGCACTTTCAGGGATGAAGTCAAACTGTTGGGAAGCTACAGCACCTGCTGAGGTTGTAGAGACTGATCTGGGAGAGAGATGCTTTGTTGCAGCTGGGGCAGGTGAAAGTGTCTGGTTGTGCTGATGCAGGTGAACATTTGGATGCATCAAAATGGTGGATATAGTTGTCCCTTTTACCCTTCCTAATTTTAAGTACAGTGCAGTGTCAGCTGTGTTAACTGAACTGCCCTTAGTGATCTTGAGTAGGCCTCTCTCACCTATCCAGTGTCAGATAGGCAAGCAATGCCATTAGAAATGAGGGAATTCTCTCCCAAGTGAAGGAAGCTGATATAAATGAAAGCCATGTCTATGTGCACTTTCCTGGGAGTAAGCCCCATGGAGCCTGGTGAGGTTTAATTCCAAGAAAACAGGATTGTGCTGTCATTTTGAAAGTCTCACAGAAACTCAGAAGTCCAGGTCTGCAGCAACATTTGTCAGCTTATCCAGTTCTCTAAAGAGCGGCAGCGTACGTTGGACTGCAGATCCTCTTATTAAAGAACAATAAAGCACTGCAGACGGGGGATAAATGCTTTTACATCTGTTGAGATAAATCTATCCCAAGACAAGAGGAGCATCTGGCAGAGGATTAAAAATACCTTCACAAACTTGTGCTCTAGCATTAAGGCTAATTGTGCAGTGTTGGCATCTGGAGCTGGCGCATCATTGCAAAGTGGCTCATGTTTTGTAATTTGTTGGCATGAGCCCCCATCAACTCTGTTACAGACATAGCTCATTACCCCTAAGCCTAACTTCTCAGAAGGTGGAAGGGGAGCAAAATGTTACTGGAAATGACACACAGCACAGAAAATTAAATTCCGCCCTCTCTCAGAAAAAAAACCTGCCTTTCATAAGGTATATGAAGGGAAGGGAGGATACTTCAGTAACCAGGATGCTGCACTCTGCTCAGGGAAGGCTTCCCCCACCTGAAACAGTCTTTGCCTCACTGATGCCACACCTCCCTGTCTTTGTTCTGTGCTAATTAATGGCCTATCTCTCAGGCATTTTCCTGAGCACAGATAAACTGGTTCAGTCTGCATTTTAAGGTAAAGGTAAAGGGACCCCTGACCACTAGGTCCAGTTGTGGCCGACTCTAGGGTTGCGGTGCTCATCTCGCTTTATTAGCTGAGGGAGCCGGCATACAGCTTCCGGGTCATGTGGCCAGCATGACTAAGCCGCTTCTGGCGAACCAGAGCAGCACACGGAAACGCCGTTTACCTTCCCGCCGGAGCGGTACCTATTTATCCACTTGCACTTTGACGTGCTTTCGAACTGCTAGGTTGGCAGGAGCAGGAACCGAGCAACGGACGCTCACCCCATTGCGGGGAATCGAACCGCCAACCTTCTGATCGGCAGATCCTAGGCTCTGTGGTTTAACCCACAGTGCCACCCGCGTCCCTGCATTTTAGCACTTTGCTAAACCCAGCATCTGGCAGTCTATCTCAATATTCCAAGCATTGATTAAATTCTAACATTTACTACATCCAGGAATTATGGGTGTCCTGCTCTTTAGTGCTCAATTGGAGCAAACACCACTTTGGTTTCCCCCACACTTTGGGTTTGCTCCAATTGACCATGAAAGATTGGGTATTCAGAGAGAATGAAAGAGTGGAGGAAAGGTAACTGTGGATAAGCTCTAAGTCGATCAGAAGTGGATCTTATTGCCATGGTGCTGCACCCACCCACAAATATTAATTTAATTTGTGAATAACATCTGCATGGCTCCTTCCCAATAATATTTTAGCTGGTATAAAATTTAGATTTCTGTGCTCCAAAATGGGCAGAGGGGCAGGCAGGATTGGGGCAGGCGGGCAGGGGAGTCTATGGGCCTATCTCAGAATTAGCTGGTATTTATTTTGTTCTTCTGTGCAGCAATACTTTCTCCTTGGCTGAAAAAACAAAGACAAAGAATCCAAAACTATAAATCTTCCATCTAATTTTTGTTTTCTTGCAGACTTTCTTATTTCCTTCTGAATGTCTATTTCCTGCATGGGAATCCGTTTAAAGTGGCTTCCAGTATGCAGTCCCTGAACCGAAGCAGGAATTGAGAAAAACATTCTTCGCTCTCTCCCACAGTCAGGCCAAACGGGTACAAGTGCACCACTCTAAAGATCATCTAAGGAATGTGATACTATGGGAACTCAGTAAGAAAGCTGAGCCGGACAGGCATAATTTGTAAAAGTGTTGGCCCACAGCCTCAAAAAGATTAGCATTTAGCACCACACTTAGCTAGAGATTAGAGGCACGAATGAGCTTTCAATTGTGTGCAAAGGCATCATAAATTTCAAGAAGCTGGCTGGGTGCTGCTCGCTTGTTTACCTAGTTAGGTACATTTTCTTGGTCTCTATTCCAGGGAAATAGGATGCCAAAAGGAAGCAAGTGAGCAGGGAATGAGCAGTGTCTATGTGTGCGGGCGGCTCATTGCTTGGGACTCACCTTGCCCACACACATTGTCCAAGCCAACTCCACCACTGTAACAGCCTGCCCCTCCTAAAGCAAGCACCTTGATTTTGGGTGCTGATGTGTGGAGGGTGCTGCAAGAAGGGGTCTCTATTGCCTAAGTGAAAAGTTCACCACCGCCTCAAGCCAACAGGAAATTGACTAACAACAACTAGTCTCCTTAATGCAAAGGGACAGATGGACCTGTGGATCTATCCAGGGGGCTGATCCCCATGCAAACTTTGCATTTCTCCCCATTTCTCTGACTTTTAAAAGCCCTGCTTACTCCCCTGGGGAAAGTGCAGCTTTGCCGGAAGAGTAAGAAATCAAGATAACAAACTTTTTATAAATGAATGGAAATGGTTTATTGAATATTTACAGAAAAATTGTAAACAGATACAAACATTAGCATGATTATTGTAACAACCTGCAGTTTTATAAGAGTATATATTTACAGTAGACAATTAAATGAGCAAGTAAAATGAATTTGGATATGCAGAAGATATGGAAAAAATAAATTTAAGGAACTGCAGAAAGAGGGGGAAGGAAGTCAAATTTCAATATGTTAAATGAAATGTATAAATAAAGAACTAAAAAAGAGGGGAGTGAAGCTTTATTCTTCTGCCTTGCAAGGAAAATAATGTCTCCACCCCCATCGTTCAGCCTGGACACTGAGGTCCAGCTCCAAGGATCTTCTGGAGGTTCCCTCACTGCGAGAAGCGAAGTTACAGGGAACCAGGCAGAGGGCCTTCTCAGTAGTGGCGCCTGCCCTGTGAAACACCCTCCCATCAGATGTCAAGGAAATAAGCAACTATCTGACTTTTAGAAGACATCTGAAGGCAGCCCTGTTTAGGGAAGTTAAAGTTTGAAGTTTTATTCTTTTTTAATGTTCTGTTGAAAGCCACCCAGAGTGGGGTAGAAAAAATAAATTTATTTTTATTATTATTATTATTATTATTATTATTATTATTATTATTATTATTATTACCTCATGGATGGTGGAGGGCAGGGGAAGACAACAGACAGTTGGTCCCTTAAGGGAACCCAGAACTGGGGTTAACCAGATGGTGACAGAGTACAAGCTAGTGGTAGTTGGAACAGGAGGCACTGGGGCAAGTGCCTGGACCATTCAGCTTCTCCAGAAACATTTTGTTGATGAGTATGATCCTATGATACAGGATTCCTACAGAAAGCTAGTCATGATTGATGGAGAGACATCTTGGTTACAGTAGGCCATGAAGGGTACAGTGCATGCAAGACCGGTACTTGCAGACAGGAGAAGGCTACCTTTGGGACTTTGATATTAACAACATCAAGTCCTTTGAATACATTCCTCAGTAGAGGGAGGAAATCAAGAAGTAATGGGGTGGGGAAATTAAGTGTGACTTTCCAACTGTGGAAAGCTGGCAAGCCCAGGAGCTGGCTTGGATTCCCTGCACAGAGATGTCAGCCAAAACTAGACAGGGAGTGTAATATGGCTTCTACACTTTAATGCGAGGGATCTGACAGCACAAACTATGCAAATTGAATCCCCCAAATGAAAGAGGCCCAAGCTGCATGAACTGTAGATGCTTCATATCATGAGGAAGCTGACCTGACTTGGAGGGATTTCCACTTTGTGTAGTGCAGAGACAGAGGCAATGTGAAAGAAGAATCAAGGGGATTCAAGGGGACAGACAAGATGGTGTCTGCAGGCCCCAAGAGCTCTGCTCAACCTGTCTCAAAACCTTGCCAAGGCCTGCAATGAACTATTTTTTATTTTCAAAAACAACACCCTCCTCTTCTTGCCTCCCCCCCCCCTCATGGCAACACATACAAAGCCATAGATTGAAGGAATTTTTTGTATGGTGGTCTTGAGACTGGCTTCTGTATCTCTCTCCCTGCTCCAGAGGATGGATTGGCATTGCCTGTTTTTCTGGAGCAGGCACTGGCAGAGCAGAGGGGAGGCCCAATCTAGAGCAGCCAGGCAAGTGGTTCCTTCAGTCTCTTTTAGCTCACCTCTTTGGCAGGGGCCAGAGCCTAGCTGGATCTGGGGCTGGCCTGCTTCTTTTCTTTCATGATGCTTTTTATTCAAAAGGGAGCAAATATATAATACCTGGGTTGTGTGGCTCCATGAATGTACCTCAGAAAAAGGGTTAACTGTTGCCTGTGGAAGATCTTGCCTCTTTGGAAGGTGCTGCCAAGAAAGTCCATCCACTGACATTCTCTAGTGATAGGGAAAACTGAATGCTCCTAGCTAGGAACATGCAGCCGGTGTGTGTGGCCTCTTCATCTGGTGTTTCTTTGCCCACCAAGAGATACAGCAGAAGGGATGACAGATGTCTAACTTAGTAAGAAAAAGAGTTAACCACCTTTTCACCTCAAGACCTCTTTTCTTTGTTTCTTTGTCTTCTAACTTTCATTGAATTAGCAGTACAATGTTCACCAATTTGCATGGACTAATTAGCAATTAACTTTGCATTCTAGAATTTCAGCCTCAATGAGCAAAGACAAGATTCCTATAAAGTGAAATCACAATTCTGGTTTCCAAAAACGGTTGTGTAATTCCACACACCCCAGTGCACACAGATAATGAAGTTGCGTAAGTGCATTGTTTTGTCTTGATTTCAAGTTCTTAAGAAAAACCCAGTTCCAAAGGGACAGGCATATGCAAATTTCCAACTGACTAATCTCTTTGAGCTTATATCCCACCCTGTTGTGAAGACTCTGGGCTAGTGGCAAATGTGTGGATAAAAAAGTAAACATTAAGCAAGATTCTCAGTGTCTTGCGAAAGAACAATGTTAAACAACAATTGATGACCTCCTTCTACTGGTCCACAATAGAAAGTGTCCTCTCATATTGTATCACAGTGTGGTACGTTGGCTTGACAGCCATGAACAGAAAGTCTTTACAGAGGGTGGTGAACACAGCACATGATATCATGGGCTGTCCCCTGAGCCCGCTAGATGACATCACAAGGGATCGTTGCCTTAGGAGAGCGAGAAAAATTCTCAGGGACTATTCACACCCCGGCCAGCACCTCTTTAATCTTCTATCCTCGGGCAGGAGATATAGAAGTATAATCAGTCGTACCAACAGGCTAAAAAACAGTTTCTATCCATGGGCTGTTAGGCTGCTGAACGGAAAATAATATAGTGCAACTGACTTTCAGGGTTGGTGTGTTGTGCAACAAGCACACAGAGTGCAATGAGACTGAGTGTTTTTTTGGGGGGGAGGCTCGGTTAATTTCATTGTACACAGGTTGTACATTGACAATAAAGGTATTATTATTATTATTATTATTATTATTATTATTATTATTATTATTAAATAGACCCAACAACACAGCTTCCTGTTGAAGCCAGATCACATTGATCTGCTGAAATGAACAAGCAAATAAATCCTACATGTCTTCTCAGATGTGCTCACAGTAATGTTCTCTTGAAGCACCAGAGGAAGGCAATATCTACTCTAATTAATTAATTAATATACTGCTTACACAATAACAAAACCACTGGGGCATTAAAACATCCTTCCTTAAAATACACTAAAACAACCAATTAAAAAGCATAACAATTAAAACAGTTTAAGAACAGATGAAACAATAAAATCACAAGTTGAGTTCAGGGGGATGCTGCAGAGCTGAAGCGGCTACAAAGAAGAGAGACTGTCTCTCAGTGCCAAGACTTTACATGTAGTCCCACAATTCTGTTTCTGATTATTTTTAAAGGTAAAAACAAAAACCATGAGAAAGTGGAATCTGGAGAGGGAAACCAGGAGGGGTTTTTTAACTCTTTCCATCAGTCTGTTCCTGGTTCTCATCAGTTGCGCAACTTCTGCATGTGCTCATTCAAAAGTCCATTCCATTCCCTTTGCACAATCAGGAGGAGGGGAAAGAAGAAGAAGAACTACTACAATGAACAAAATGAAAAAGTTTGTATTTTTTAATGTGTTTTCTCACAAAATATACACATCTCAATATATTTTATCCGAAAAGGCACATTATAAAACACACTTTGATCTATCTTTCTTTGAGCAAAGAACTACACTGCAGAATGTGGAGAAGTGTGAGATCCAAAGGAAAAGAACTTCCTTCATGAGTCTGTGAGGAGTGGATCACATCAATGTGTATCACAATTCACACACACACACACACACACACACACACACACACATCAAATTTCCTCAAGTATCCTTTCCAGCCACTTGGCTGCTCAAAACCCACCCTTTCCTCAAAGCTTCCCACCTCATAGGGAAAAGATTTGAGCCTAGGTTTGAGAGGTCAAGGAAGCTGTATTATACCAAGTCAGGCCATTGACCCATATAGCTTAGTGCAGACTACACTGACTGGCAGCAGTTCTCCCAGGTTACATAGGGGAGCCATTCCCAGCCCTACCTGGAAACACCATGAAATGAACCTACCACTGAACTACATTCTTATCTGTCAACAGTTTCACGTGTGATTTGTAAAAACAGGTGCTAAATAGTCAGAAGGACTGAATTCCACATGGACTCAAAACAATGAGTCATGTTTGGGTAAGAGGATTTCCAGTTAGCTATGTTGGCAACCATTTATTTTATTAACCTAAATTTGATGTTCAATGCTTGTGTTCCATCCCTGCCATTTACACACCGAAATGAGCCAATGAATTATTACAAACCATCACTCTGTGCAGTGAGCTTTCTTGGAATTCAGTACTGGCAGAAATCCATTCTGAAAGCACTGCAATTAATTGGTTCATCGGATTTGGAGATGGGATGTCCATGTCGTTTGCTGTCCAGTGGCAACTTGAGTGCACTTGTACCACATAGATGCACTGAGAAGGATGGGAAATTATTGGCATATGACAAGGATGCACTTTAGTCCTTCTGCAATAGAGAGAATTTAGGCTGGGAGGCCAATGACAGAGACATCACATTTGGCACCGAATCCAGCAGTCTTGGATATGTTTTTGAAGTGACGACAGCTACAAAGAAAAGAGCTCAGGGGGATTCAATGATCACATTCAAAGCACACATTCACAGCACTTTGGAAATAAAAAGCTTCCAGTTTCTCTGGCTTTCAATTTCATAAGTAAACATAATGTAAAGCTAATCCGGTTTAACTCTGCAGACAACATTGCACTTTGGTGCATTTGTATACAACTGAGGTTAAGATGTTTGTTTTCCTTCTGTTTCTTTTACTGCTTTGGATGAATATTTGAGGTTGGCGAACCACTGGAAATGTTGTTCATTCTTCAGAATTCTCCAACATGTCAACTACTTAGAAAGTGCTCCCTCCCTCAACCATTTCCTGCTCTGCACTTGCATGAAAAACACAGCTGAGACTACAAAACTTTGCCTATCCTCTTTCCTCCCTTGGCTCCCATTGGCCCTTCAAAAGGAAGCTGGAAGAAGCTGCTGCCTTTTTGGCCAGCAGTTCCATTACTGGATTGTGTCTCTTCTTTGAAGTTTCAGCCCTCATCCTTTCTTTTCAACCCGAGTGGTTCTGATGCTACTCTCATCTTCTCACTCACATAATTGATATTTCAGGTCTTTTCTAAGCCTGCCTTGATTCCTACAAAGATTCCATGGACCACTTCTTTTATAACTAACTCAAACCTGTGCTCTCTGACTTGACAGATCTCTAGAATTTTTAGATGGATATTGGATGTGAAAGGATGGTAAAATGCAACTGAAATGGCATTTTCCTAGGAAATTTTGCTCTCACGTAACCCATTTTAAAAACAACTACACTGGTTGTTTCCAGGCCCAATTCAAGGTGTTCACAGTCATGTTCATAGCACTAAACGACTTGGGCCCCAAAGACCTCAAAGACCACCTCCATTCCTAACAGTCCCTCTTGGGTCTTAAGGTTAGCAGAGGAAGCCAAGTTATGTCACCCCTTGCGTGCAGAGCTGGCAGCCTCTCACCCTTTTTCAAACACCGTCCCTTGTGGAGTGTTCCCTCAGCCTCCTCTCCTCTCCTAGGGAGTCCTCTGAGCAGCCACTGCTGCCATCCCTGGTCTCTGAGCTGTCACCCCTGCCCCAAGGAGAGGTGCCTCCTCACACTGCCCCACAGTAGCCTGGGACTTGTCTGTCCATTCCCGACAGTAAGGGCTGGTGGACAGACTGGCTGGGCTCCCTTGCCAGCTTGCTTACTCTGAGGCTGTCTCAGCTCCTGGCAACCAGCACCCCCCTAACCAACCCCAGAGACACCATTTGCCTGTGGAGACGCGAGAGGGCATCAGAGGAGAGAGGGAAGGAAAGAAGGACAGAGACCAGTGTTGCCCACTGCACCCCTGACCACCATTCAAGGCACCCCAGGGGGCCATGGCACACTGGTTGAAAACCACTGCCCTAAATCATGGAACTCTTTCCTCACAGAGGTGCATAGCATCTTTATTGCACAGTTGCCACCATGCCTCCTCCATGAGAGGTCCAGATGGTGGCAACACGAGAATGGGCCTTTTCTACAGTGGCTCCCCGTTTGTGGAATCTCTCCAGGAAGGTTTGGCTGCAGCTTTCATTATACAGCTTTAGGCACCAGGCAAAAATCTTCCTTTTCAACCAAGCCTTTGGCTGATTAACATCCTATACCCTTTTCAGTGTATTTGTGGGAGGGGGTTGGGCTGGATGGGAGGGTTATTGGTTTGTTTGTTTGTTTTTGTTCTTATTTTCATTATGTATTTTGTGTTTTTAATTGTGTATTTTTATGTTGTGAACCACCCTGAGATCTACAGATGTAGGGCAGTACTGTATACAAATTTAATATTTTGAAGATGCACCTCTTAACCCTGGCCTTTGTTAGGTAAGGTGTTTTGTTTTGTGGGACTTACCTCTTTTGTTGAATCTATACTGTTCTGTTTTGGTTGGGAAGGTTTTGCTGTTTCATTTGTATCTGCAATTGTAACTGTCTGCTTTTTTTTATAGCCAAATTATTGCATAGTCCACCCTGTTTTCACTTCTAACAAGAAACAGCAGGCCAATTTTGATGGCAGTTCTGATGAACACAGCCTGAAAAAATGTGCCACCATTTCCAAGGAAGGGGATAAAAAAACAAACAGGTCACGGTCTGGAACCTCTGGCCTGTGGGCCAAATTAGGCCCACTACATACCCTCCAACATTTATCTGATGAAAACACAGACATCCTATTTAATAATAACACCCCACCCATATGACTGGATTGCCCCAGCCACTCTGGCCAGCTTCCAACATATATAAAAGCATAATAAAATATTGAACATTTAAAAACTTCCCTATACAGGACTTGAGATGTTACTTATCTCCTTGGTTTGGGGGTTGCATAACTCCATACCCTCCAACATTTCTCTGATGAAAATAGGGATGACCTGAGGAAAAGCGGGACATTCCAGGACCAAATAAAAAACTGAGATTCTCTCTGTAAATCTGGGACAGTCCCTGGAAAATAGGGACACTTGGAGGGTCTGCACTAGCCATCCCCACCTGTCACTCACACATGTCAGGTGTGTGTCCTATAAAGCCGGGTTCAGAAAGAACCAATTGGGATCCTTAGACTGCACTCCTTACTGTCCCTTTGCAAGCACGGCTTGCATTTGGTGCAATTTAAATTTGGCAGCAAATGCAAGCTGCACCGTCGGAGTTAGAACCACTCAGGAGCGCCTGATGGGATGTTTGCCAGAAGCAGCAGGGCTTGCATTCAGAACTTTAAATGAAACCAAATGCAGCTTACATTTAGCATTGAATGGAAGCTGTGCTGCTTTGGCCAGGGGTCAGATCCATTTCCATAAGGCGATTGACAGGCAGGTGTTTTTTTCTCTCTCACTCAGTGGAACTCACTTCCGGCACCTCCCAGGTGGACGCCATTGCCATTCTAAGAGAACAAGGGAGGCGTTCATGGTGAGTTCTGGCACCTCTTTTTTCTAGAAAAAGAGCACTGCTGGCAGGTGGGTCGCTTGCCCACCTGTCAGGTGTGGCCCCCAGACAGTTGGGCACAATTGGAGCTGGCCTGCCCGCCAGAAGGGGTTCCCCACCCTTGGTCAATAAGAATATGCATGCACACCCAATTTCTTCTCCAGAATTCTCAGGAGTTATTCCCCTAGAATGCCAAACTCACATGAAATTGTTGGTTTATGAACGTAAGAAAGGCCAAATGAATCAGGTCAGTGGTTCATCCTAGCCTCAAGGTGTAACAATGAGCACTCCCAGATTGTGCACCTGAGCCTTTAGAGACCCTCTTTTATGACCATAGGCCATTGAGTCCTAACGTGGAGGTGGCACCTCCATTATCACACTAATAGCAGAGAGGAGGTGAATCATTCTGGGCTCCATGTTGCAAATCGACCCCATTCGTCTGGCATACAATTGGATATGAGGAGGCAGTGGGCTACAGTGGATAGTGCTGGACTTGTACCAGGGAGATCTGGGTTCAACTCTCTGCTCAGCCATGAAGTTATTTGAGTGAACTTGGGCTTGTTACCCTCTCTCCATCTATCTCCTTATCTGGGCTGTTTTAAGGGTGAAGGGGAAACCATATTTGTTGTCCTGAGCTTCTTCAAAGGGAGCTTGGGGTAGAACAAAGACAGGGTTTTTTTCTTGTTAAATTTTTTATTGATTTTACATTTTCAAACCTAATTTCCAATATCAATACTAAACATTCATTTTTCAATCCCCCCCCCTTGACTTCCCTCAGCTTCCATTTCTGGTTTATTACATCAAATGATACATTCTGCTGTTTGTATATAATACTATGTTATCACATTGTTATATTTCTTGTTTTGTGTAAATGTTAATTTAAATCCTGCCAATGAGTCCATGTGGCTTTTTTTGTTTCTGCAAATATATTGTAAAAGGTTCCCATTCTTTTTCAAAGTCCCTGTTGCCCCTTTCTCACAGTTTGTCTGTTAACTTTGCTAACTCTGCATAGTTCATCAGTTTTTCTTGCCATTGTTCTTTAGATGGTACTTCTCCTGTCTTCCAATTTTGTGCTATTAGAATTCTTGCTGCTGTTGTAGCATACATAAATAATGTTCGCTTTTCTTTCAGCAGCTCTGGATAAAGACAGTTTTTTAAAAAACCTTGACATGATGGTGAGAATGAGGATTAAACGGATGGGTGTCCCTAGGAAGCCTTTGCAATCTAATTCAAGATTCATCATGCAATACAAGGTCAAGGGACTGGCCTTTACTGAGCACAATGTCCTGTAAGCTCCTGAAGAATATAGCAATTTCTGTGAACTTTCTACATTATACCTATCTAAACAAGCCACTCTTCCTCAGTCCCACACCTCCCAAATGCAGTAAGAGGGACAATAATACAGTGGTACCTTGGGTTAAGAACTTAATTTGTTCTGGAGGTCCGTTCTTAACCTGAAACTGTTCTTAACCTGAGGTACCACTTTAGCTAGTGGGGCCTCCCGCTGCCGCCGCGCCGCTACCACGCGATTTCTGTTCTCATCCTGAAGCAAAGTTCTTAATCCAGGGTACTATGTCTGGGCTAGCGGAGTCTGTAACCTGAAGTGTCTGTAACCCGAGGTACCACTGTACTGACTTAACATTCAGGGTTGTCATCAGGATTAGAACTAGATACTATAGTACATGTGAAGAACTTTCAACACTAGGCAGTGCTAAGCATATTATTATTATTATTATTATTATTATTATTATTATTATTATTAGACTGCATGAGCAGAGTGAGATTATTACATTGATAAACTGTGTGTAAATTAGTTGACTGTGTCACTCCTGCTATTAGTACAAAACATAGGAACATGGGAAACTGCCTTATTCTGAACCAATTATTGATCCATCTGGCTCAATATTGTCGACACTGATTGGCAGCAGCTTTCCAGGCTTTCTGGCAGGGCTTTCTTCCAGTCCTACCTGCCAGGGCTGGAAATGGAACCGAGGACCTTCTGTGTGAAAAGCAGATGACATACCACCAGGCTGCAACAACTTGCAACCATAATATTTGCTTTCTGCTACAGAGAAAAATGTT
The DNA here is from genome assembly GCF_027172205.1 of Podarcis raffonei. Classification (NCBI taxonomy): domain Eukaryota; kingdom Metazoa; phylum Chordata; class Lepidosauria; order Squamata; family Lacertidae; genus Podarcis; species Podarcis raffonei. The sequence goes on from NC_070603.1 coordinate 68,431,413, forward strand.
AGAGGTAGCATACAACCTATCAAACACACACAGCAGCTTTTTGACCTTCAGTTGCTCCCCAGGATCCAGCTGCTGCAGAAGAAAGTCAGGCTAGGCTAAAAGTACCCCCTTCTTATCCCCCGCCCTTTGGTGATTAAATTAAAAATTGACATAGCAACGTACCCTGCTTGTTGCTGAAATATCAGAGGACCACCTGCCCACTGCGATCACTGTGTGGATCCTCTGTTCCTTATTACCGCTAAAACATCCACCACCAATTCCCCTTGGCCCCCTGACCAAGTTACGGGGGCTTAATTAGAGCCAGTAATGTGTCCCACCAGCTCTTTCTCCCCTACTGGCTGCCCTTCAGAGCAAAGGCACAACAACACAGTGACTAATGATGCCTTGGGTTTCCAAAGGAGGTGTTTACTATAATGGCAATTATCCTTTCAGCTCCAGCTCCCCTCTGTGAGCTTATTGACAAAGAAAACACACCCCTCTGCTTAAGGCACTACAAAGAGATGTACAAAATAAACCTGACATTTCCTAACCACCATCTCCTGGAGTCTTTCCAAATCAAGCCAGAGCCGGTCGCTTGGCCCAACTGCTGAGGCTCTCCCTTGCTCTTGTCACATTGCACTCCATGCCTGCACTGTGGTAACACAGATGCAGCACGAGTGAAAGCCAAATCCCATGAACGGAATAAATTGCGCACACCAAGACAAGCTGCATAAATGCACTTGTTTTTCATAGATTGGTCTCTACTTAAACCTAAAGCTACAGTCTGATGTCTATTTCCACAGTCCAGAAGAAGAAGAAGAAGAAGAAGAAGAAGAAGAAGAAGAAGAAGAAGAAGAAGTGGAGGAGTTTGGATTTGATATCCCACTTTATCGCTACCCGAAGGAGTCTCAAAGCGGCTAACATTCTCCTTTCCCTTCCTCCCCCACAACAAACACTCTGTGAGGTGAGTGAGGCTGAGAGACTTCAAAGAAGTGTGACTGGCCCAAGGTCACCCAGTAGCTGTATGTGGGGGAGCGGGGACGCAAACCTGGTTCCCCAGATTACGAGTCTAGCGCTCTTAACCACTACACCACACTGGCTCTCAAGACACCGTTTCTCTTAATGCTAGTGATACGGGGTTGGGGTAGGCGAACCTGTTCCATAAATTTGTTTGTAACAATGAATGGATGCTGACCATGAAAATACAACATCAGACAAACAGGCAAATGCAAAAAAAACCACCTTTAGTTTTGTTTACTCAGGAGAAAAACTAAGTTATATTTCACCCGGGTCAAAGACCCATTTGGCACCCTCCATGTGCATTTGCATACATACACACACACAAAGGCTGGGAGCCTCGATGGCACCCCCTGGAGGCTTCACCTGGGGCAAAAAAAACCAGCTAGCCCTTCCCCCCAGTAGCCACAGCCCTGGTGAACCTTAGGCTTGGGGGTCAAATGCAGCATCTTTCTCTGTGTGTCCCCAGCCCTGGGGACTTTGCTCAGGCTCCTTAGGCCACAGTCCTCAAGTGCATTTGCCTGGCTGGAATGTGACTTGTAGTGATAATGCTTCTTGGTTACCTTGATGGAGGAGCATAATGCATTGGAAGCAAGGTTTTGAAAATATCTGACTTTTGCACAGCTAAAACGTTGCCCACTGTACAAAGTAGAGGTTGCATCTGTTGCCCCACCCATTATTTTGCCTCTGGCTCCACCCACCTTGCAGCCTCTGGAAGCTTGCCCACAATGGAATGCAGCCCTTGGGGCATTGGGAATTTGTCCAATGGAAATAGCCCTGTGCAAATTGCTGTGTAAATGACCCTTAGTGAATTACCAATTTGACACACACACCCCCAATCCCATACCTGTGCCCAAAGTGACAGGAGCTATGAGCAAATGCAACTTTGGGGCATCTGGGGCTGCCATCTCCCAATTTAAACAGGAAATGACCCAGCTCAGAAAGGGGGCAAGGAAGCAACATATTCAGCAGCAGTGGCAGGCAGCTGCAACACATCCAGACCCATTATCAAGCACTTAATGATGTTTATCATATCCAAGCATTCCTTGGGCTGTGTAGCTCCCAGGACTGTTCTGTGCACCTGGAATCCAAAGAGCTCCCTCTTGGCTTTCTATCAGAACAAGGGAGTTTATCCATGTTTTATTTACCTTTTTTGTATCTTGCTCTCTGGCCGGTTAGAAGTGGCTCCATAGAAAAGGCATTTGTCCCATAATGCAATGGATGCTTATCTCTGGCAAGGATTAAAAGGAGCCAGAAATATGTATCACCTTGGCACTGCCAGGATTCAAGCCACACACACACACACCAACCCTGGGCAAAGTCCCAGCATTTTCTCTAAGGATTGACTTACAAGAAACATCTGGCAACCCCAAATAGCACAGAGCACAGTGTGTGTTTTAAATCCAGAAACCTAAAGTCTTTCTATCTCTGCCCTGTTGTGTTTTGTTAAGTAATTACTGGGTTCTAGTGTATCTACCAGGGAAGGGGCAGGATACTGAGCTGAGTAGAATAAACTCTGATTTGGGAAGACAAGGATCAGAACAAGTGCACCAGCTGAGGTAAAGTTAAAGGACCCCTGGACTGCTATGTCCAGTCAAAGGCGACTACGGGATTGCAGCACTCATCTCACTTACAGGCCAAGGGAGCTGGTGTTTGTCCACAGACAGCTTTCCGGGTCATGTGGCCAGAATGACTAAACCACCTCTGGCGCAATAGAACACCGTGATGGAAACCAGAGCGCACAGAAATGCCATTTACCTACCCACCACAGTGGTACCTATTTATCTCCTTGCACTAGTGTGCTTTCAAACTGCTAGGTTGGCAGAAGCTGGGGCAGAGCAATGAGAGCTCACCCCTTCGTGTGGATTTGAACTGTTGACCTTCTGATCAGCAAGCCCAAGAGGCTCAGTGGTTTAGACCACATCACCATCCGCTCCCAATCAGCTGAGGTAGCCTTCCCAAACTGGGCCTTTCCAGTTTTTTATACTACAGGTCCCATCCCCCTAATCATTGGTGAAACTAACTTGGTCTGATGGGAACTGTAGTCTAGAACAACCTGGGGAGTGCCCAAGGTTGGAAGAGGCTGGTTTCATGAGGGCCACTGGATCTACCTATGCTCCTAGGGAATCTACTAATGGCAGAAGCCAGCAGCATCTTCAATTTCATTGTGTATTAATTTATTTAGAATTCTTATACCCTGCTTTAAAACCCTGAGAGTCAGTTTATCCTTGGCTCCTAATGGTCAGGAAGGAACATGTGGACCAAGGCACTACCAAAATGTTGGACACCCATGTTAGAAGGACAAGAGGTTACCTTTTACCAGGTCAGTCTATTTATTAATTGAGTCCCATACTAACTACTCTGCCTGACTGTGGTTCATCTGTCTCAGCAGAGAAAGGTACTTTACAGGCTCAAACCTGAGACCATCTCCATACAAACCTTGTTCTCAACCACTGAGCTGTGGTCCGTCCAACAATGGCTTTCAAGGAGAGCTTCAGCACTTTAAATTTAGTAGTGCAGTTCTTAGCCTGCTTAGTTAAATGACAACCAAGACATTATTATTATAAATCAAAGGAATCTTGAGGAACACATGGCAGTGTCTCCTTCCAGCTCTTGCCATTCCTTGGTTGAATTAAAAACCTTCTATCCGGGGAGGAGGGGATATCAGTGGTTATTTGTTCCGGTTGTGTATACATCATTCAGTTTGGGGTTTCTTCTTTCTTCAATGTTCCCGCCTTAGTGCTCTTAATATGCCTGTTGCTTATATGCAATGTCATTTGTTCCAAGCAAATGGTGACAAGGGGTTGTTGTGGGACTTGCTACCTGATTTTAGCTTGCTGTATCTCTAATGAGGTTCTGTTCACTGTCAGATTCATGTACCTAAAACATTAACCAGGACCAGAATCAATATAATCTTCCCAGGAGGCCCAACAGTCACAGAAATACTGCACAATGAAAGAGGAAAATGGTTATTACATTGCCTGTGTTCATGAGGGTAGGTGCGTAAGCACAAGACATCAGTAAGCATCAGCAGCATAAATAGAAAGCAGATCTGGACAATGAAATGCTTCTGTTTGAATAATGGGTTGCTATGCTTCTTGCAAAGTGCAACAGAGAATGAATGAGATTCAAACTATGATATGTTTCTTATACAGATTCTCTTCTGGTTCTTAGGAATTGTTTACTCTCTCTTTTTCCACCCACCCTTTGTCCTCACAACAATTCTGTAAGGTAGGTTAGACTGAAAGATAGTTAGTTGTCCATTGGTCCAAAGTCACCCAATGAGCTTTCTAGGCAAGGGGATATTTGAACATGGATTTTAATGGCTCTAGTCTGACACTTTACAGATATTAGATAGTGTCTAGCTGCTCAGCCACACAAGCCAGATGGCCATCCCATTTGGTGAAGCTGGTGGAAGTGAAGAGATTACTGACAAATGCTTGACACTTCTTCGCTGATGATATCAATGCAGAGCTATAGCTTGCTGCAGCTAAAACTGGCCAGTGGGCTGTACAGCTCAAACAGTAAAGAAATCCAGGTCCTATGTATTGCTATCAGCTAGTCGAGCACATTTATGATAATCTCTTATCCAGGAAAATATATAAAGATCTTTCAATAGAATTTTGATGTGCTAGTTTTAGTCAAACTGCAGCTAATCAAATTGACTTGCATGTCCAGTCACCACTTTCAATGAACCATCAGTCTCCACCAGAGGTGCCAACTTGGGCCCCAGACAGTGGGTGTAATCCTGGGGTTGTGATTTGTTTTAAACTATCCTTAATGTTGTATTTTTTAATTGTTGTGACGTGTTCTGGGACCTTAGGGTGAAGGGCAAATAATAAATCAAATTATTGTACTATTATAATAGTTCTGAAAATAACATACAAAAATACAATATACCATAGAAGATTGATTACAAAAATGTACTTATTAGGAAAAATTGCATGAAGAGGGGGATTTATTTAGAGAACTGTGCACTAAGATGCTGAATAATTTTTGGGAGGACTTTAAAATTTAAAATAGGAAATTAAAACAGGAAAAATGATGAACTGAGAGAAACTGAAATTGAGAGATTCATCCAACCTTATTAATATGCATGATTCCCATTGATCTGTCCCAGGGGTGCCAACTCCCCCCCCCATTGTGGGGGTACAGCCACGTGACACATCACATGACGCTGTCCAGCATGCGCCAGATGGGAGCAGGATGCGTGGAGGGTGATCTTTGTGCTTGCTCATCCCTGCCACCACCCGGTTCCTGAACTGCCAGGTGGATGCTGGGGTGAGCAAATCAAAGATCTCACTCATCCTGCTGCCTGGTTCCTGGTTCCTGGACTGCCCAGTGGAGGTTCGGGCTGGGGCGTGTGGAGGGTGCCTGGGAGTGGCAGTGGGGGTGGCAGCCCCCTCAATATTGGGGGCGCTGCCCCCTGCCCCAAAATATTGGGGGAGCTGAAGCCTCCTCTGCCTCCTATACCTGGCACCACTGATCTGTCCCGAGATAACCAAACAAATTCAGATCCGGGTCAGTGCCCAGAAATTGTCAGTTCCCATCCATGATAGAATAGAATATCCTGGATAGCTGGTTAGAGTGTGGTGCTGTCCCCGTAAGGGACAGCTGCATACTCCTGCATTACAGGGGGTTGGACTAGATGATCCTCAAGGTCCCTTCCAACTCTATGATTCTATGAGCTCTATTCTATGAGTTCTATGTGCCCTATGATGTGCTTCGCACCACCTCTCCGATTCCATCCTACTTAGCCTCCCAAATCAGAGCTGACAGCCTTGAGCGTATTTGGCAGGGCACGTTTCCCCTGCCAGCTTCCAAAGGTTATGAGGAATTGGCTGAACGTGAGCAATTTGGTCCCAGTCCAAGATGCTGGGTTTCAAGCCAGCTCTGTCAGGCTGCTGTCGGTCTGGCAAGGTGAAGTGACAAACTCCTGGCACCAGTGGAATTTATGGGATGCAGAAGCAGGTGTTTAATGTGTGATACTCGGCGGAGATTAGCTGCCTTTTTTGCAGGGAAGCTGGTGATTAGCATGGAACAGGCAGCAGAAGTGCAAAAGGAGCAAAGCAATACAAAGGAGAGGCATGCAGTTCCTTGTCAATGAAAAGGCTTAGCATTTAGCACAGCATCAGTTCCCTCCGTCCCTAAAATGTGCCGTACAAAATTAGCAGCAATTTGTTGTCCTTGGGACTGGCCACCAGCCTATTTCTGTAGCACGGCTGTCATTTCTCATGGGAACTTGTTGAGTGGTTTTATGGCCGTACAGCTGCAGAAGTGCTTTTCTGCATATGTATATTTTACACTGGGGTGTACTTGATATCATGGGACTTGGTGCGATTGTGAGGGAGGATTTGGTGAGAAAGAGCCAAAGTGTGTGTGTTTGTGGGGGTGTGTAAATACTGGAAGAATCCCAATGGTCTGGCATGAAAGGGTTAAAGTATCCCAACCAAGAAAGGTCACTTGGTTCAAACAAGGATGCAGCCATCACTAGAATACATAATTCCCATTCCTTTTGGCAAAGCATTTGTGCACTTTAAAGGAAATGAACAGCTCAATGTAACTGAAAGCAAAATAAACACACATGGGAATGATAAATGTATTTCGCAGCCAGAAAACGACAATATCCATGAATGTGAATGGTCATCCAGGCTTCCTGTTGAAACTCCAGTGTTCAAAACTGAGCAAACATTGAAAAAACAAAGATTTTCTCCACCAAGCTTCATGCATATTTTAGACTGTTACAATGTGTAACTGTTGTAATGTTTCTTGGTCAAATGGCCAAGTGTTATTGGGTGTGGGGGGCTGTTATTGGGTTGTTGTTTTTATTTTGATTATATATATTATGGTTTTTATGTTGATCTTTTCTGTGAACCGCCCTGAGACCTTAGGATATAGGGCAGTACAGTGGCACCTCGGGTTACATACACTTCAGGTTACATACGCTTCAGTTTACATACGCTTCAGGTTACAGACTCCACTAACCCAGAAATAGTGCTTCAGGTTAAGAACTTTGCTTCAGGATGAGAACAGAAATCGTGCTCGGGTGGCGCAGCAGCAGCAGGAGGCCCCATTAGCTAAAGTGGTGCTTCAGATTAAGAACAGTTTCAGGTTAAGAACAGACCTCCGGAACGAATTAAGTACTTAACCCGAGGTACCACTGTATATAAATTCAATAGAGGAGGAGGAGGAATAGGTTTTGAAAAGGAGGTTTATTCTGAGGAGTCTCTAATACCCTCTGGTAGAACTGGAAATAAAGGCTAGCTGGTCATGTAATTCCAAGGCAGGTCCTCAAATTGCCAGGTCCTTAACATTAAGAGAGTGTCAGCAAATTACGATTGCTACTATTATAGTGTTGTCTAAAGCAATATTTTGAATGATGGTCATAGTCTGTAGTTGCACAACAGGAATGTGCAGGAGAAATTCTAAGCTGGGTTCTTGAGGCAGTTGTTCCCCCTTCTCCCTACTCTCAAGGTGCAGGCAGAGCGTAGCTCAGCAATAAGAGATCCTAGTTTAATCCCTTGTATCTCCAACAAGAAGGCTCAGATAGCAAGTGATGGCAACTTTTGCTTGAGATCCTGGGAAACCGCTGCCAGTCAAAGCAGGGAGCACTGGTCTGGATGAACAAATACCCTTGCCTGGTTTAAGGCCCCTTCCGGTGTGGGTTTTAGTGGCACACAGCACTTTTCGTATTAGGGCCTAGCAACCTTTAATGTCAACAGCTGCAGACCCTCCAAGTGTCCCTATTTTCCAGGGATGTCCCTGATTTAGAGAAACCTTCCCAGTTTCTGATTTGATCCCAGAATGTCCCACTCTTCCTTAGGATGTCTCTATTTTCATTGGAGAAATGTTGGAGGGTATGGAGTTATCTGACCCCTGAGCTGTCTGAAGGCAATCCGGTACAGAGAAGGTTTTTTTAAATGTTTAATGTTTTATTATGTTTTTATATGTGTTGGAAGCTGTCCAGAGTGGCTGGAGCAACCTAGTAATATGTGTGGGGTATAAATGGTAAAATTATCGTTATGGGATGGGACGTCCCTATTTTCATTGGCGAAATGTTGGAGGGTATGCAGCTGCCAGCGCCCCTAAGGACTGCCAGAACCCAGTGGCTGTCTTACATTCAGGACTCTGGAACCAGAATGTCCATGCATCATTACAAGCAAGCCATTTCTTAAGAAAAGCCATCTGTTAAGGCCACTTGGGTATAATTAAAAGGCAAACAAATGCAATGTCATTTGGCAGCATTGACGTTTGCTCTCGGCCTGCCGAGAAAGGACAAAACTGTGAGGGAGAAACCCAAGGTAGCAAAGACCATGTGAAATGATGGTCCCCGTGACGGGGTAAGCTCCCGTTGCTCAATCCCTGCTCCTACCAGCCTAGCAGTTCAAAAGCACATCAAAGTGCAAGTAGATAAATAGGTACCGCTCCAGTGGGAAGGTAAACGGCGTTTCTGTGCACTGCTCTGGTTCGCCAGAAGCGGCTTAGACATGCTGGCCACATGACCCAGAAGCTGTACGCCAACTCCCTCAGCCACTAAAGTGAGATGAGTGCCGCAACCCCAGAGTCGGCCACGACTGGACCTAATAGTCAGGGGGCCATTTACCTTTAACCTAGGGTTGCCAGACGTCTCCGGTTCCCGGGGACAGTCCCCAGATTTGCAAATCTGTCCCCAGACAACTGGCTGGCTTCAGAAGCTGCTCGCTGCCGTGGCGCTTGCCATTTTTCCCGTGCCATGGCAGCGAGCAGCGAGCAGCTCCTGAAGGCAGCCAGAGCCAGCTGCACTACCAGGCTGGCCCCTCCTGGGCAACGTCGCGCTGTTGCCCAGTTTTTTTAAAAACTGCATTTATGTTTCACAGGGTGCGAAAGAAGGGCTTTGCACCTTTATACAATAGGCATGTGTGCTTGGGTCCAGGGTCTTTTGCCTCACCATCCCCACTACTGACTACCTGTTGCTACTCAGCTTCAAAATAATAATAATAATAATAGTAGTAGTAATAATAATGAAATTAAGAAATGAAATTAAGAAGGTACTTAAGTGTACTTTTCAGAAGAAACCAGAGGCCTTCCTCCTGGGCATGGTAGGCCAATTGGTGTCAAGGAAAGATAGGATGTTCTTTATGTATGCTACAACAGCAGCAAGAGTTCTTTTAGCAAAGTATTGGAAGACACAAGAACTACCCACGCTGGAAGAGTGGCAGACGAAGGTGATTGACTATATGGGACTGGCTGAGATGACTGGCAGAATCCACGACCAAGGGAGAGAGACGGTGGAAGAAGATTGGAAAAAATTTAAAGTTTATCTTAAGAACTGTTGTAAAATTAATGAGTGCTAAAATGTCATGGGTATTGTAAAACAGAATTGCAGCGACAAATAATTGGGTAAGAGAAAAAGGATCAATGAAATTGAATTATAAGTAATTGAAACTAGGGGTTGCTGAAAAAGCTTAAAACAGGGATGCAGAAAAGGGAGGTATGGGGAAGTCGTTGGAATAAGGTTTAAGGGGAAAAAAGGTTAAGAAATTATACGTGTTTTTATGTTTGTTTGTTAGTGTGTTATGTTGTGAACTGTTAGTTTTTGTGTGTTAATATATGTTGTAAAACCAATAAAAATTTATTTTAAAAAAATAAAATAATAATAATAATAAAATGTCCCCGGATTCATTGAAAAAAATCTGGTAACCATAGGCTAACCTGGCTTCTCCAAAGAAACACCAATAACAAGCTTTAAGTAAAAAAAAATAATAGGCAAATAATACAAATTTATGTAAGGTCAGTCTCAAAAAAAAATAAGAGAGGTTGCACTTTGATGCTATCAAGCATCATCTTTTATCCAACTACATGTGGGATTACCACATAACTAATCAAACCATTACAGCAATCCTTCCCAGCACATGTACACAGTTACAAGACACTGTTGTCATTCTTAAATGCCTCAGATATCCTTTGGATCTTCTGACTAGCCCACCCCAATCTATCCTTCAGGGTCTTTCTTCATTGTCTTCTAACTAATTGCTCTGTTTATTAGTAGTCTCCCAATGTCGGCTTTCAGTTCTCTATGCTGATAATGTATTCTTCTTGACCTAGGACTTAGCTCAGCTACCATACTTTGGCCAATCTCCTAGGGTTTCATTCTCCATACAGTCCATTCCTTTTAGTTGTGCTAGGAACTGTAAATGAAAACAGGCTTGTGCATATTTCTTCTTGAAAACAGTTGGTTTGTTCTATAAGGAAAGATTTAATAAGGCTCATGCACAGACTGCAAAGCTCTAACTGAGCAAAATGGGTTCAGAAATGGAATAAGATGGGGAGATTCTCCTACACATTCACACCAATGCATCATCCAGGGCAGAGAAGATCCACTGCCAGTTGCAGATAGTTGTTGTTACTGTTTTCTAAGAAGGGCTTATATGAGGGCATTCAAGCTGGACTGTGACCACGGCATAGGAGGGTGGGGCTTTAATACTTTGTCCCCATCATGGTCACACTAGGTGACAAACAATCTTTTATCTAGTTTGGCCATTAGATGAGAAGATAAGGGTTTTCATTCCCTACTAATTGCCTGGGCAGTCATTGCCTGCCTGCCTATTTGTTTTATTGAGTTTATATCCCACCCTTCCTCCCGAAGGAACCCCAGGCAGCAAGCAGATATACAATTTAAAAACAATTTAAGAACCAAAAGCATTCTAAAGCAGATTAAAACATTCTGCAATTGCAATTAAAAACATCTAAATGTAGTTGCAGTTAAAAAAACATTCTGCATATAATTACAATTAAAAGCATACTTCCATCCTGTGATGTCAGGGTTTCCAGGAACAACATACTTCAGCCACCAAATGCCTGGTTAAAGAGAAATGTTTTCAAATGCCTTCTGAAAGTGAATAATGGTGAAGATAAGTGTGCATTCCACACTGAACCACACCAGATAATGTACTCAGATATCTCCTCTCCCTTGGAGATGTGAAAACCTCATCACATAGATAATGTGCATCTATTTTCAGTTGCCCCCCACCCAGCCTGTGGAATGCTCTCCCAAGGAACGCCTGCCTGGCACTGACAACGGGCACTTTTTTTGCACACCGTATTAAGATTTCCCACTTTACCCAGGCATTTTATGCAATTCAGTCTGTGGCAGCTGGGATAGCACAGTCGGTAGATCATAAGATCTGACCACGTCAGGCAAAAGATTCCTGCATTGCAGCGAGTTGGACTAAAATGGCTGGGGAAACCCAGCCAGATGGGTGGGGTATAAATATTATTATTATTATTATATTATATTATTATTATTATTATTATTATTATTATTATTATTATTACCCTCGTGCTCTCCCTTCCAACTCTACAGCTCTATGATTCTAATCCAGCTTTATGTCACACTGCTCTGAGTTGCTGGTTAGTCCTTCCATCCCCATGAAAGTTGAGAGTTTTAAGTATTGATTTGACTGTATAGATTTTGGATGGTGGTTGTTTTTAACAATTTTGTGTGTTTTAGAACTCAGCCATAAATTGCCCAGAGACACAGCCTTAAAGAATATAAAGTAACAACTGAGCAATGCGCTCTTAACAATTTTATCAAGAGTCGGGGAAAGATTGTCTAAAAAGAAAGATTATCAGTTTCCTCTTGAAACCCAACACGGTTGATACTTTCTGAATTCCAGAGGGAAGGTATTTCAGACAGTAGGTGCCAGAACAGAGAAGACCTGCTCCTGTAATGCATAATAGAACAGTCTGCAGATTTCCATCCATTTGGGGGTTGATGTGAAGACTGAATTAAAAAACCCAGGCCTTTCTCACAGCCAACATAAACTCAGCCAATGGTTTATCGGTAAGTTCTTTGTTGTGGGAAACCCTTTTAGAAATGCCAATAGCCATTGTTGATTTCTTTGGATTGATATCCCATCCTAATCAACTCATCTTCTCAAGGCCCACTGCCATTTCATGCAGGCAAATGAAAGTACATCTTTGTCTCAAAAGCATCGCATCTGAATTAAACAACTCTTTCGTTCATTCTCTTCTGTCCACTCCAACTAAGTTACATAAAATTATTTCACGGCAGCAACACACAGGCCATTCATTTCTTCCTATAATGAAACATATTACATAACTTGGAAATATGGCTGGAAACAAAAGCCCAATCTTACTGTTACATCTGACAGCTGATTAAAAGAATGGTACAGAACAACATTGAATATGTCGTTCTGGGCCATGAGAATGGAAACATAAACATGCTAGATAAAAATGTACTCTCTGGTACTACCCCATCCTGTACACCAAAAAAAACCCCAAACACTGCATTTTTCATAAAGGAAAACATTGTGGAATTTTAGCATGCCCTTCTTGGACAAGTTAGTAGCAAAACACCAGATTCCAACAGATTGATCGTGTGAGAAAGTTTCATGTGGTCTGATCCCACGAGAGCTGGACAAATGTAGCTTACCAGCCTCCCTTCACCTGGTGCCCTTCAGGGGTTTAGGAAGGTGAGTCTCATCAGCCCCAGGCAGCACAACCATGCTGTATGAGGCTGGTGGGAATTGTAGTCCAAAACATCTGGAGGGTACCAGATAGGGGAAGACTAAGATGTACCTTTCTTTTATTTATGAAAAAATAGAACATGGTAGGGTACCTGTAGTAGCCCTCTTCCACACTGACTTCCTGAGTATCCACCTTAATACCTTTCAGATGTTTGGCACATCTGTCATGGGTGCTTTCATTGAAATTCCTCCATTGCAGGGGGCTGGAGTAGATGACTCTCAGGGCCCCTTCCAACTTCACAATTCTATGATTCTATATAATAAGAAGGCTTCTTGCAGATACCATCTTATCAGGAAGTCCATTCTTCACAATGTAGAGGAATTGGTTCTTTAGTGTGGTGCCACCTGCCCTTTGGAATTCCATCCCAGTGTCTGCTGTCATTTCAGGATCCACTGAAGAACTTCTTCCAACTAGACTTTTGGGAAGAGATCTTTCCCAGTCTGCATCTGCACTGGAGTTTTGTTTTGTTTTGTTTTTAAGACGTAGAGAATGTTCTCTACACAAGTGGAAAGACCCCAAAAGCAAAGTTCTGCAAGTGTAAAGTTGTCTGCATGCATAGGGACTTTTTTATATATCTATGTATGTGTGCGGTTGTTGGTCTCACCTGTGACCTCCATCCCCACTTGCTCCACACATCTGAAAGGGAATCCCTCTGGCTGCTGTAGGCTGTGGTGACTTAATTCAACATTATCTCTTATTTCACTGAAAGCAGTGTGGGGGTGTGCGTGAATAGTGTGTGTCCCTGTGTGCATTTCCCTCTTGGTTTGTCCTTCCCCTCTGGGGGATCTCAGAGAGTTGATAGGACAGAACACACAACCTCCCGGAGGCTGGAAATGTGATGTGCAGTGTTAAGCAAGAGCCACACATGGTCATGGTTTTAAGCAGGAACTCATGAGTGAAAGTGGAAGAAACCAGAATATTTTCAGCACAACAACCAGCTGCTTATTCCTGATAAAAGCATAAATCAACAGCCTAGGCATTTCCTGTGGCCAAAAGAAAAAAATATATAGTGATGCCAAAATTAGTTTTATATGTGCAGCATTCATTATATGCAGAATTATTATGTTCTTCTAGGGAATTTTATAGGAATGTGTGGCAGTAGAGCCAGAAGACTGTTGAAAATATTATTATCCCACATCATACATTTAAAGCTCACGCACACACAGACCCCAAATCCTGGAAATTATAGTTTACCTCTGAGCTACAATTCCTAGCATCCTTAACAAGCTACAGAACCCAGGACTCCTCGGGGTACTTTAAATTTATGGTGTGTCTGCAATAAATGGAAGTGCAGGTGAAACTTGAGCATTCAACCATACTTGAACCTTCCATTTTTTCTCATGGAATCTGGAAAAAAATCAGCATGCCCGAAAGGAAGATTGAATTTATAACTGAGAACCATAGCTGCCCCTATCATCACCACATCATCCTAGGCACAATAATTATATCCAATCTGCTTCATTGCCAGACTATTGGGCATAACCCTTACAACCAACACATGAAGACTAGCTTCTAAATTTGGGTGGGGGTGGGAGTGGGGAATACCACTCACTTATTTTAGAATTTCAGAAAATGACTTTGGTTGATACAAATTCTCTGAAGACAGGGAGCATGGCCTTGCTGCGTTTAGAATGTAAACAGAGCAAGAATCTGTCCCCTGAGTTTACAGAGTTTGTTGCAGAAGCCACAGTTATTTTCTAGACTGGAAGTCTAAAGTGAATGGTATTTTCCCCCACATACTAAGGTTGCTTTAAGGTGACTTGTTTGCAGGGAGGTTATACAATGGCCATTATTTATGGAATAGTCATCCTGATTTGTTTGCAGGGGGTTACGCAATGTCATGTCAGGCATTTGTTATCCCACACCTCCCAGTATATTTTTCCATCACTTTTCTTACCGCAAATCATCCAACTTTGGGCTGGGGTTAGGGGAGTGGGTTTGTTGTGCAAGCGTTTTTCCATATGTGCTTGAATGCCACCCACAAAACAGCAATGATTTGGAAGTGACCTAAATAACTTGGAAGTGACCTAAATAACTATCCAAGAACTCTGGGTTCTCAACTTTATGGATTACGCTACTGGCACTGTGTTCCAGACAGTGCAATTTTTTTCCTCTTTTCTCTGGAATTCAGCTGATTATTTTCCTATTTCTGAATTGCTTCCATCAAATACGAATCCCATGAGATGTGTCCCATTCATCTTGTGCTTGAGCAAGTCCCCCACCGCAGCAGCTTAAGCTGATGACAACCTTCTGGGATGACGGTTTGAGAGAACCCTCAGTTTCCATGTGTGTACTTATCTCTCTTTTGTCCCACAATTGTCTTTAGTCAAACAAGTTTTGTACAAGGTCACAGGTTTAACTCCCATTAGCTCCAGATGGTGCTGGGCATGGCCCATCTGAAACCCTGGAGAGCCACTGTCAAAGGGACAGTGTGGGGTGAAAAGGCAGGCAGAAGAGGTATCTGTACAAAGAAGAGAATGGTGGAAAGGCGAGGAACTGGCAAAGGGCAAGAAGATAAAAAATACAGGAAAGAAAAACTATGTACAAGTAAACAGACATGGTGGCATCCTGTGATGAAAGGGGACAATTAAACCCTTACAGTAGTAAGGTCCCCACAAGGAGGCACTCTGAAAACAAGAGACCACTTGAGGTTCTGAGGACTCCTGGGACTGAAGCCAGGGATGACTGAAGACAGAAGAGTTTGGAACTCTTTCACTTGAGTGTAACCAGGATTGGCCCTATATGCTCCAGGAAAGGCTGGGGTTGCAAAGGCAGTGATAGAAACTGTCATTTGCTGCCTAGACCTTGTTGATACAACATCTCTTCTGACCAGCCTCCAGCTCTAGATTCCTAGGGACACGGGTGGCACTGGGATCCAAACCACTGAACCTCTTGGGCTTGCTGATCAGAAGGTCAGCAGTTCGAATCCATTGCTCTGTTCCAGCTTCTACCAACCTAGCAGTTCAAAGCATGCCAGTGCAAGTGGATAAATAGGTACTACTACAGTGAGAAGGTAAACAGTGTTTCTGTGTGCTCTGGTTTCTGTCACGGTGTTCCGTTGTGCCAGAAACGGTTTAGTCATTCTGACCACATGACCCACAAAGCTGTCTGTGGACAAACACCTGCTCCCTTGGCCTGAAAGTGAGATGAGTGCCACAACCCCGTAGTCGCCTTTGACTGGACTTAACCATCCAGGGGTCCTTTACCTTATACCTCCTTGTGGAGTAGCCCCCATGCTGCCTCAGCAGACTTGTGATAGAACCTTCTTCTTTCCCTGCTGGACAGCTCCCTGAGCACCAGCTGTGTCTTCTCAGAAGAAGCTAGGAGCTCGCCACCAACCTGACTCTCCTTCCTGCCTGATAGCCCATCTCTGATACAGAACCTCATAGGATAAATGCCTCCACACAACAGCTGTTGAGTGGAGACATCAATCCTGCATGACACAGGGTGTTTCTTAAAGAGCACCCTGCAGGATGCACCTGTTTTGCTGTTGATCCTGGGTGGGGCAGCATCTCCTTCCCCCACCCCTCTCACAACTATGTGCTAAAAAACCCCATATAAAACATTAGCCCTGACACCAAACTAATTTGGGAAGAGATTCTTGATGGAATAGGTAGTCTCCAGATTTTTCTAGGGCATGTTGTCCTGACTTGGCAGCTCGGGGAGCTGTGTGCAGCCCTAGTAGTGATGAACATTAGCTTTCCAAATGTTTTTAGATTCTAACTCTCATCATTCCTGATCATTGGCTATGCTAGTTGTGGCTAGTGGAAACTGGAATCCAACAATATCTGGAGGACCACAGGACTCCAGCCCTGGACTGGTCAATCATAGGCTCATAGAATGGTAGGGTAGGAATGGACCCCAAAGGGAAGCTGTTCCACTCACACAATGACATAATTAGATACAAGCCCACTGGCGGAAGAAGAGGAGTGCGGGGGGAGCACACAGCCTCCGGCAGCGCGATCCCCAGGGTGCCATCACGGCTGCCCCCCTGCCCCCACAGGCGGTGCCCCACACCCCCAGGACACATGCCACGCCCCCGCGGGCAGCGCACCACACCACACCCCCAAGACATGCACCAGCCCCGCCCCCGCCTGCTCTCTGCCCCTGGTGCCAGAGCGTGAAGCTCCACCACTGTACAAGCCTATATATATCTTCTTAAGAAACTTGACCTGGGATTCTTTCCTGAAACATTTTCAAGGATCTATTACATTTCACAAGCTATCGGACTTGGCAAGAAAGCATTTTCTCTAAATAATACACTTTCTACTTATTTTAAACCAGTCTCCAGACAAAAAATCTTCCAACCACCTTATCTTTTGACTATTTGCATAGCTAAACTGTAAACAGTGAGTAACTTCTCCAAACCAAATATCTCTTCTTCCTTAGTAAATTATGTCTTTCTGTAATGAATTGCTCAGGAAGAAGAAGAAATGGTTGGTGCTGGCTTCCAGGACAGATCCCAGATGCTGGGAGATAAGAAAAACATAAGATTGCGTGATGAACAGCCTGAATCCTTTAGATCATTAATCAGGCATATCTTTTGAACTAAACATTACCATGTAGGGATTTTGATGAGGACAAGTGTAAAATGAATGTATAATCAAGTATCACAGTGTTATGCACATCCCAGGCTGCAAGTGTGAAAGATTTTAGGGGTGCCAGTCAGCACATACCGCTGTGTTGGTTTCCTTGGATTGAAGATCTCTGGAGACTGTGGTGTCTTTGTGATATTTACACATATGTGCAGGATAGACGGGCTCACAGCATTAGCACTACAACAGAACTTGCTCTCACATTTAGGTTTTATAGGGGAATCTACAAAGCCTTAGCTTTGGATTCAGCACAGAGAGCAAGGCAAGTCTGTGTCTCTTTCCAACTCAGCCCCTGTTCTGTTGTTTTCCTATTTACAGGTGGCTTCACCTCCATCCAGAGGAGGAGGGAGTGGTCTACTCCACCTCATCAAAGCATCCCCAGCTGGTAATGTCTGTAGCATACAATCACCTGCATTCGTTAGGGTTGCCAAATCTTCCTTCCTTCCTTCCTTCCTTCCTTCCTTCCTTCCTTCCTTCCTTCCTTCCTTCCTTCCTTATTTATTAAATTTCTATGCAGCCTTGCATCTGAGGATCAAGGGGTGGTTTACAATATAAAAACACAAAAATACATAACATAATAACAAGCAAAACAATACCCCCCTCCACACACAGTTTAAAAGACCATTGTTGTTGTTGTTTAGTCGTTTAGTCGTGTCCGACTCTTCGTGACCCCATGGACCAGAGCAAGCCAGGTACTTCTGTCTTCCACTGCCTCCCGCAGTTTAGTCAAATTAAAAGACCATAGATTTTTTAATTAGCCAAAGGCCTTGGAGGAGAGGAATGTTTTTGCCTGGTGCCTAAAGGTGTTCTTGTGTTGCCATCCTCCAGACCTCTCATAGAAGAGGCACATGAAGAAAGGCCTCAGATCATGATTGCAGGGTCCAGGTTAGTTCATATGGGGAGAGGCAGTGCTTGAGGTATGGTCATCCTGAGCAGTTTAAGGCAACATCGGTTGAAAGCAACACTTTGGGCTGGGGCTGGCCAGGATTGGCATTATATGCTCAAACCGTCTTGCCCTGGTGAGCAACTTGGCCACTGAAATTTGCACCAACTGAAGTTTCCAAACTGTGTTCAGAGGCAGCTAATCTAATTTCATTGTATTTATTTTTATTTCTTCCTATCTACATACAAATGTAAGAATGTCAGCATGCTCTTCAGTTTGTATGAGGCACCCACAGACATTCACATCCTCTCCAGTGTGACAAACAGCAGGCCAGAGAGTGAGGAAGCAGTGCTGGTGGCCGGTGGCTCACGGGAGCTGTTTAACGGAGGGGAGAGAGGCGCTTCACAGAGCATTTTAGCAAACCACCCTGTGAAGCACCCCTCCTTTAAAAGGGGTTGGAGCAAACTGTGTGGAGAGGTGTGTCATGTAAACAGAACACCTTTCTATCCTGGAATAAAGCAGAGTTCGAATTTGACCAGACAAGGAAAGCACCACTTCATCTGCTATACGAAGGCTCACCCCCTCCAGAGCTATTAGCATCTTTCCCTATTTTGCCTGGGTTCAGTTTTAGCATCTTTACCTGAATCCAGGCAGCCATAGCCACCCAACACTGGTCCAGAATCAGACAGCTACTTCTGAGTGTTTGGTTATGGCACTTTTCATTGTGTGTTTACTTTCTGTAGTTTTCCTGTTGTGTATTTAATCCAGAGCTGGTTAATCTCTCCCAGTGGCCTCATTTACCTGATTAACAACATCACTAATAAAAACCAAGCCCCAAGGAACATCACACCAACCCCAGGCATCACCAGTAATGATCCACTGAATGTGTTCCAACAATGAAAGCACTCGAGAGCCAGAGCTGGCACTCCTGCTAGCTTTTGAAGCTGGGTTAACAGAACAACAGCTTGATGTGCTGAATCAAGCTAGTGAGGGTTCCAAAAGCATCAGAGGAAAGAGCTTTCAGACATGGATCATGCAGAACTCTCCCAGACATAGTAACAGAGCCTATCTTGTCAATAGGGATGGGGAAGAAATTCAATTAAGTTTGCATTTAAAGGCTGAACCTTCCAAATTTGTCCTTTCCAAAGGATTAAAATGGAGTCTTCAGTTGAAATTCGCACTTCTTTGAATTTTGCAATGTTCTTCTCCAGCCACGTAATTTGTACAAAAATGCATATCTCAGGAGAAAGTGTACATCTCGGTGCATATATTAGTGAAAATAATATACCAAAATGCATTATATTGTGGGGAAATTCTTTGCAAACATGTGTATATTAGGAGAAGGCAAATTGTCTTAGTGACTTTTTTTACATTAAAAAAAAATACAACTGACTGATGCGAAAATATGGAAAACTGAGAGGAAGTGAAATTTGCCCATCCCTGCTTATAAAGGACAAAAGCAGCAAACAAGGGGCAGACTCACTTAGCTCCTTTGTGGGAATTCTCTTCCCACTGAAGGCAGCACTGCTTGTAGTTTTTTGCTGAGGTTTTCTACCCCATGATCAGATTTACTGGCACTCTTTCTAAAAACTGTTTGGAAGTTGATGTTAAAACTGATTTTTCTTCTTCTGAATTTGCTTTGCCCTGTTTTGCCAGTTTGTGTGAGAGAGTGTGTATGTGTGATTTTTTATTTCACACACACACATGCATATAGTATCTTGTATGCCCCTGTGGAATTATGACTGAGAGAGCTGGGGCATAGAGTAACATTTTAAATAAAGAAACAATCAACTTATAGCCTCATCACAGTATAATCATGGGACAGAGGTCATGTTTTCACCTAACTGTTCTCATGTAAATGTAGCTATCCAAACCCTTTACTGACTGACCCTTACTCCTTGCTTTTATGAGAAGTAAGGGTCTTCTTGGGGTGGGGGCAGCTTTTTAATTCAAACTACATAGGATAGGCTCATTCAGCACAACATTTTTGCTGATTCGTTGTTCTGTCATTGGGAGCTAATGATGGAAGTTAATTGCTTATATAGGTGGCACCTTGAAAACTAATATTTCTTAATCTTTGTGGTTCCACAAGACTCTGATGTTTTGAGTGGCAACAAATGAACACTAGAAATATGGTCTCATCCAACGCTACAGATGTCCACTTGTGCAAAGAAATGTTCCTTTCTCCCCCCTGCAGCCCACCCCCATAACATTGGAAGCAGTCCACTTTGGTCTCTGTGTGCTTCTGTATTCATATGCACACTTGGCAAAGATTAAGGAGGTGCCTTTTCTTACCTGCGGAATGCAAGCTGCCTTCTCCATGCAAGATGATGATTTGGGGATAAGAGATAACAGGTAGGCTGATATCCACTCTTCCAAAAATCCAGTGTGGAAAATGCTGGACAGTTTGCAAAGGCGGCCCCAGGTGGGCCTAAGAAAGGTCATATGAAAGTCTCCTTTCTTTCCAATTGCCTCTCTGTCAAATTTTGCTGCTTTGTTTCAGAGGGTCAGCATTTCAGAGCTGGAAGAGTAAGGTGGCAATTAGCCAACCTGCAACTGTGCTCTCCCTCCATGAGGGAGGCAATTCATATAACAAAGGCAGTTGTTGAAAAGCATAGAACCTGCATGTTTCATGACTACACCTTGCTGAACAATCTGGCTTCTTGTGCCACTTCTCTCTCAGACAGGAATGCCTTTTTTGTAATCAACAGACACTCAGGAGTTGGTTAAGCCTTTAATTTTGGGGAGGGGGAATCACAGCATCTGGGGGCTGCATTTGCTACTGGCAAAGGAAAAAGAGTGTGTTCAATGGAAGAAGCTGGAAGGGTGGAAGACAGCAGTGCCATCCCAGCAATGTAAACATCATGTTTCATGCATGGCACAGACTGTGGGTTGCCCGCTAATTCTGAGGAAGTGGCTAATTTTTTCACCTTACGTCAGTCGATATGTATCTTAATATTCCCTCTGAGTCCGCAAACATTAACAGCAAAGGAAATAACAAACTGTTGTATCTGAATTGATAGGGCTCAAGTGTGTGCAGCAGCTGTGAAAAGAAAAGCAGGGAAAGCAAGTTAGAAATCACTAGGCAATGGATTGTCTGTAACAGCTTTCATATTGGCGGTGGGGAACCTTTCTCAGCAAAAGGGCCACATTACCCAATGGGCAACCCTTTGAGGGCCACATACCCAGGGGTGAGCAAGGAAAGAGGCAAAGGTAGGTAGAGCAGCAGAAATGACTCCTACCTTTGTACAGTAGGTTATATTCTCGCTGTGCAAAAGGCAAAGGTTTCTAAGCATACCTTTTTACATCCAGGCAAGCAAAAGGATTGCAGGTCAAGCTTTCTCCCATCCTGCAGTTTGCAACAACTGCAGGCACAGCACAGCCATCATGGCCAGTAGCCCTTGCTAACCTTTACCTCTGTGAATTTGTCTAACCCTCTTTTAAAGACACCCAAGTTAGTGGCTATCACCACACCCTGTGCAAACAAGTTCCATAGTCTAATTATAATCCACATGAAGAAATATTTTTTTTGGTCTGTCCTGCATCTTCCAACACTCAGCTTCATTGCGTGTCCACTGGTTCTAGTGTTATCAGAGAGAAAGAGAGAGAGAAACTTCCCTCTAGCCACACCATGCTTAGGCACCAACTCTATGGGGCCCAGACCCCTTCACCTCCCAAAAAATAATTTGGGAACGCTCTCCCAAAATTGACTGTGCCAAGCTGCCCTTGCCTCCTTCTCCGCTGCTGCTTGAAAGCTCAGGTAAGGTGCCCAATCACCCACCCACCTCCATCTCTCCCAGGGCACACTCCCTCCTCTCCTCCCCTCCGGCTGCCATGACCCGGACCTGGCACCCGCAAGGTCCCATCCCGTCGTAGAGGTGACTTGGCTTCCGCTGCCTACTGACTCCTAGCATGGAATTTGTCTTTGTCTTTTTCTTTTATTTTTTAATAAATTTGTTTATTTGGTTTTTCACATTAAAATTTTACAGTCACATACCCAACATGCAACATAGAAACAAGATTCCATAGAATCTCCTGGACTTCCCTCCTCCTCTTTGCAGGTCCTATTGTTAATCATTTCCTCCTATATCTTTTATAATAATCCAATTCTTTTACCTCTCCATTGTGTCCAAAATTCACCGTTAAACTACAAGTGTTATTCCAATCCTATTAACCATTTTAACTGTTTACAATGGATTGTAAGATAAATTATTTTAAATATTCCTTGTTAAAATTTTGGTCTTCCTGATTTCTGATTCTTCTGGTCACTTTAGCCATTTCAGCATAATCCAATTGGATCTGCCATTCTTCTCTAGTCGGGACTTTATCTTCTTTCCACCTCTGTCTTTTTCATAGCTGCCGCACACCTCTTCATTAAGCTGTCCATTCTGACCTCAAGGTCTCATTCCTCCCTGTTGTTTCATACCCTGCAATTCTGTATGTGAAATTGAGATTTTTTTGACCCATCTTCCATCACTTGTTTACAGTGAATTGCGTTTGCCATTTTACAGCCCATTAACTCAGTACAGCGAGGTCCTTTTGGAGCTCCACAATAACTTCTTTTTTTTTTAACTTCCCTCCCCCTCAGTCTGTTCTTGATCCTTCTTGCCTCAGGGCACGGACATCGATTGTACAGTTTAATGAGCTATTTATTGATAGGATTACCTCAAGTACCTCTGAGAGATGCTCAGAGAAGCACTCTTTTAAAATTTATTTTCCTATGTAGCACCATTCAAAATTACTACCTTACACCCCCCCCATATATCTATTTGCAATTAAGTAATAATGAGCCATATAGGTAGGAAGACAGGATAAAAAACATAGCCATTAATAGCTGCCTTTATCAGAGTTCAAGGGAATGCATATTTCAGCACATCAGATCAGACAAATGCCATTCGTATAATGGCCTGGGTTCAGAAACACTGTTAAGTTTGTGGTTTTAATATCATTAGCACTTGCATGAAACCTAACCAGCTCGCATGGTTGGCAAACGAGCAAACACAGCAGGAGCTTACATTGAAGGTCAAACCCAGCAGAGCTCGCATTAAAGGTCGATTGCTGCAAAAGTCTCCACTGTCCCAGCTGGTCGCCCTATCTCAGAAAGTACTAGAAATCAAAGAGGTGGGAAAGACAGGGGAAAGGGACAACCAAAATGAGAATGGAGCACATTTTCCACAAGGAAAGGCAGCTGGGGCTTTTTAGATTTAGATTAATAGATCATCTAATGAATGGCAACATAGCAGATTCAGGAAGGATAAAGGAAAGGTTTTTTTTGGGGGGGGGGTTGCACAACATGTAATTAACTTCTGTGCCAGCTATTAAATGCCTGCTGAAATATTTCCTCTGCCTCCAGGCATTTGCAGGGAGTACATCCCCCACAATGGGTTCCTGATCCTTTAAAAAAACTTTCTTGTTCTTAAACTTATTAAAAAACCTTTTATGCTTTTATTGTATGGTTTCTTCTTATTTTTACTGTTGTAAACCACACTGACATATTTTGTGATAGTGCGGTGTATAAGTATTTTTTTAAAAAAAATAATACATTAAATGGATTATTCTCACTATCACAGGATGCAGCGACGGCTTCTGGTTTAGATAACTTTAAGAAAGCGCTAACCAAATCAATGTAGGATGGGTCTGTCAACAATGGTTGACCACAATAGCTAAAGAGAAGCTCCAGATCTAGAGGCAGCAGACCCTTTTAGATCAGATGCCAGAGATAAGTAAGAACGGAGAGCCCTTGTTTATCTTGGGCATTTCTAGGCGATTGCGGTCAGTTAGGATATGGGCTTTGACTCTCTGAAGAGAAGCCTTCACCACGGGAATGAGGAAGCAGAAACTGCTTATCTAGCAAAGACAAGATTCAGCAAAATCTTGGTTGGATATATATGGTTGGATATACCATATTTTTCCAGCTATAAAACGCCCCCATGTATAAGACACCCTCTATTTTGGGGGACTCAGATTTAAGAAAATGGGGGGAGATGTATCCGTGTATAAGACTCCCCCTAATTTTTGACATTATTTTTAAGGGGGGGAACCTAGTTTTATACACAGAAAAATGTGGTGTGTGTAAAGTGCTGTGTTTTACGAGCATTTACTGTGAACACATTTCCATCTTTTTTTTAAAAAAAATACTAATAAATGGGACCACAAGAAGAAATCTTTTGGTATTTAGCTGTGAAAAACAACTAACCATTTGTGAGAGAATCACAGAATCATAGAGTTGGAAAGCAGCCAAGGGTCATCAAACCCAACTCCCCGCAATGCAGGAAGCTAAAGCATCCACGACAGACCTCTTAAAAACCTCCAAGGAAGGAGAGTCCCCCACCTCTCATGGGAGTCTGTTCCACTGCCAAACACCTCTTACTGTCAGAAAGTTTTTCTGAATGTTTAGTTAGAATCTCCTTTCTTGTAACTTGAAGCCATTGGTTCAGGTCCTACCCTTAAGAAAAGGAGAAAACAAGCTTGCTCCCTCCTCCATGTGACAGCCCTTGAGACATTTGAAAATGGCTATCATATCTCCCTCCTTCATGGATCACTGCCTTATGGTTTTCCCAGTAGTGATGTGTCAGGGAACTGCCATCGGAACTAGAGGAGGAGGCGAGGCTCCACAGCGATGCTGGAGAGGGGCCAAGGAGGGAGAGAGGCAGGTCTCCGGTTGGGGAAGAAAATCAGCGCAACACCAGGGATAGAGGGGGGCCAATGGGGGAAGCAGAGAGCAGGCTCCAGGACTCTTCACTGGACACCAGTGGGGAGAGCACAGGTCCTCCGCTACCCACGCCCTCCCTGCGCAGAAGACTTCCACACAGGGAGAGTAGGAGGAGACTGGGCGTCAAACAACTTTTATGTTGGAAAAGGTTTAAGAAACGCCCACTGACGGATTCTGCCAGCGACTGAACAGCCACGGAGTGGATGGCTGTCCAGCGAGAAATTGTTTAACCAGCCAACCTAGCCCAGAGCGGTGGCAACTTACGCACAAGCAACCCCTAAAGCCATTACATGATGTATGGAAGTGACAGCATAAAGAAGGCTGATCGCCGAAGAA
Organism: Podarcis raffonei; assembly: GCF_027172205.1. NCBI lineage: Eukaryota > Metazoa > Chordata > Lepidosauria > Squamata > Lacertidae > Podarcis > Podarcis raffonei. The sequence goes on from NC_070603.1 coordinate 68,456,464, forward strand.
TTGATGCTTTTGAATTATGGTGCTGGAGGAGACTCTTGAGAGTCCCATGGACTGTAAGAAGATCAAGCCTATCCATTCTTAAGGAAATCAGCCCTGAGTGCTCACTGGAAGGACAGATCCTGAAGCTGAGGCTCCAATACTTTGGCCAGCACATGAGAAGAGAAGACTCCCTGGAAAAGACCCTGATGTTGGGAAAGATGGAGGGCACAAGGAGAAGGGGGCGACAGAGGATGAGATGGTTGGACAGTGTTCTCGAAGCTACCAGCATGAGTTTGACCAAACTGCGGGAGGCAGTGGAAGACAGGAGTGCCTGGCATGCTCTGGTCCATGGGGTCACAAAGAGTCAGACACGACTAAATGACTAAACAACAACAATCATATCTCCTCTCAATCTCCTCTTTTCCAGGCTAAACATATGCAGCTCCTTCACCCTCATAAGGCTTAGTTTCCAGACCCTTGATCGTCTTGGTTGCCCTCCTTTGCACAAGTTCCAGAGAGAGTGGAGATTAAATTTAGATTAGATGTCTTATCAGAGCTTGACAAATACGCATCTGACCCAGTTAATAGTGACAATGTATGAAGATGATAGAGCAGCTCTCTACTTTCTGATACTCTTATTTGTTGTTGGCAAGAGAATGGTATCTTATATTTCATTTCATTGCTTTTTTTTAAAGCAGGGTTTCATTGTCACTATTGTTTGCACATGAACCCTAAAAATACCAGGCAGGAAAATGTTTCACATGCATGGTGGTTCTGTATTACAGTTTTATGGCATAGCCATAAACGAAAGGAAAAAGGAAATGGTTCCTGTTTCAGTATACTGGCCCTGGCTACATTTAGGGTAAAGATCTGTGCATTCTGAGGAATATAGCAGGATCAACAAAGAGGAACAATGTTGTCATAATGACATTTCTCTTAGCACAAAGATCCCTGCTTCCGCACATTGTCAGGGAGCACGATTGGTGATGTGTAATGAAAGGGCAATTAGGTTCGACAGGCAGGCAGTCCAGGCTGGTAGCAACAGTAAGTCTTTATTACGGGAATGTCTTAATGCTGTGTTCAGTTGAATATATATATGTAGCCTTCATGGTGACCTTGACCAGCATCTACTGCCTGATGTGGCTGCCTCCCTCTGCCTCATGCTGCAACTCTGGGTGCTGTTCCCCTCAGATTGAGAGACATTTCTACTCAAAGGCCAAGCAGATGTGCTCATTTGCTGATATGTGTTGAGGGTTGCACATGCTTTTTTGTATGTTTATTCTGTTTCTGTAGTACAGTGGTACCTCGGGTTACAGACGTTTCAGGTTACAGACTCCACTAACCCAGAAATAGTACCTCGGGTTAAGAACTTTGCTTCAGGATGAGATCCGAAATTGCACGGCAGCAGCGGGAGGCCCCATTAGCTAAAGTGGTACCTCAGGTTAAGAACAGTTTCAGGTTAAGAACGGACCTCCGGAATGAATTAAGTTCTTAACCCAAGGTACCACTGTACATACAAATGGGGGAGAAATTTTGTAATCATTGTTACTATGGACCAAATTTTCTCAATCTATTCAGATAGATTGTAGCTATTATATTATTTGCAGCAGCTATTAGATTAAACACTATTTCTTCAGCATTTCCTGGAATAACATGTTTTAGAAAACCAAGCAGAAATATTTTGGGTTCCAAGTGTATACGGAACTGCTATTTTAAGATATCCTATACTCTCCATTACTTTTCTTGCAGCTGCCCAGAACATTGTCATGAAGCTAAATTAGTACAACAGAAGGAAGTGGTGTTCCTAGCACGCACTCTGATGTTTTTGGGTAGGGCCAGAAACAGTGGATGTTGGTCTATTGGGATAAATGAGACTCTGTCCTGCTGGCTTCATTCTGCCCTCAGCCAGCCCCAACACCTCCTGAGCAGCATGTTTTTCTTGCCTCCCAAGTCTTAACTTCACTGCAACAGGTCTAGTTTTTGAGTGACCTCACATTTTTTTCTGAACGCTTGGTAGTTTTACACACACACAGTGAGAGAGAGAGAGCAGCAACAGCAGTTTTCAAACCACAAAACTCATACTTCATTACCTTACATTGAATTGTGGGTATAAATAACTGACTTTTAAAATGTAATTCTTTTTGGTTGTGATCCAAAACTTCTGGGAAGGCTGCTTTCAACAGGGGGATGAACTGGGTGGTCTCCCCCAGCTGCACGCATCATGCCAGGCTCTGCAGAAAGCGGCTTTTGTGTTGCTGCAGGTCACAACTTCAGGCATGCTTTGCTGCCTGTGTGCGCTGCACCCTGGGGCATAGTGTGCTCTTGCTCTCTGTGACGATTGCAGGCTTTGCTGGGCTATAGTGCAGCTTGTGGTCATTCTAATCTGGCCCACTGTTTCTCTGACTCAAACTACAATCAGGCAACCCGCTAGCTGTTTCAATATGTGTGGGGAAGTGGGAGGGGAGAGGAAAGGGGAGGGAGCTACCGCACACTGTAACAGCCCTGGAGCATTGGCTTCTGTGCTCTTAGAAATTCAGCGGCAGGCTAACAGAGAGACAAAACTTAAGAGCAGAGGAGAGATACTCCAGCTGATCGCCATCTCTTGCCTCTTCTTTGCTCCCTTCTCCTTGCAGGTAACACTATGATTCCTTCTCTTCCTGGATACTGCCTTCTTATGACTTTTTATTTATGAGTGGGTAACAAGAAAAATAAGAACCCATTTCTTTGACATCTTGTGTGTGCCCAATCACCATGGGAGCACACTGGATGTGTGTTTGTGTATGTATTGCTGCAGACCCTTTTCTTAACTATAATGGGGCTACATCTCACCTGTTCTCTTGACAATGCAGTTGTCAGAATATTTAAGAGGAAAAGTTGCAGAGGGGACTGTCTCCCTCAGAAGCTAGCTGCGCAAATGGAAAGTGTGGAGGGGCAGGCTCACACCTGCCAATTTATTTTGATTATAAAATAAGCAGTGCATGCATTGCTTTGAAAGCCTCTTTCCCCAGGGTTTATGCTTCCTTGTGGATTTTGTGATGGATTTTATTTGTAGTAATACTGTCTGCCTTTGTTTCACGGGAATTGCCCTCTATTCAGCATAAGCAGGGGTGCCTCAGCTGTTGAACGCATAGTTTCTATTTATCTTTATTCAGTAATGCATGTGTATTTCACTGGACATTGTGTTTCAGGTACACTGGGGAAAACACAACAAAATTACTTCTAAAAAAGAAAAAGAAAGAAAGCATCTTTCTCACACAGTCAAGGTTGCTTTGAGAAACACTCATCCGCTGATATTCTTCAGAAGGGTTTCTGTGGTACATCTGCAGGTGTGTGTGGCAATTTCATAGTGCTCACTCTGATTTCTAAGAGGAGCACTGGAAACTACCATAGGATCTTGTGGTAGGATTTTAGTAAGCACTTGTGCTGACTTCTAGGAATTGATGCACTCTGAGGCCATGCAGCCATGCAGGTTAGGAGAATTTGCTGCTATCGTTTACTTTAACCACAAGCACAGCACTCTTTAACCACAACCACAAGCACAACACGGCATGACTTGTCCACTTGGCTGAATCTGCACCTTCCACTGTTCTGAAGCAGCAGGAAGGGAAAGGGAAAATTAGAAAGTGCCTTGAAAGCAAGAGATAGTGTAATATGGGGCAGTCCAGCAGAAATGTGCGGCAACCTTATAACCATAGAACCCATATTTATTGCAAACAGCAGTCAACATTTTGGAACTGATTTGCAGCACACAAAAGAAGCATTTGTAAGGTTTCCTCTAGAACCATGAGGACTTTTTCTTAATGTACACTAGAATTTTTTCTTAATATACACTATCTCATTCTGAATATCTCCATATAAGTCTTAAGAGTTGAGGGGGCTGGAAGGTGTGAGCAGATCAACACCAAATTAAGGAAGGGATAGCTTTGTTAAGATGGGAACAAAATTAACGAAATATGTTATGCTCAGTCTTTTTAATCAGGGGCCATTAAAGTTCCAGTTACATGATAATGGACCCTTAAGCATGCTCTTCATAAAATGCTGGTTTATTTCTTTCTCATTTTGCGCTTCCCTGCTGTTCCTATAGCAAGAGAAAAAATATTAAGCACCCCCACTCACTTTCTCTAATGTTTCATGCTCTAATTCCATATGGAACCCAAGGTGCCATGGTGGAAGCTATTTATTCTGGCAATGTAGGATAATGAGGATTGAGGGAAAGGCAAATGTGATGCTCCAGACATCATGAGGTGGGTGTGAAGGATGTATGCTGGTAAAGAGTGATGTCTAAACCACAATGAAAATATATTTCAGCTGAGAGTGCTGAGCTGTGGCTGCCCAATGCAATTTGCTTGCAGTTCCTGTTGACTGCCCCAATGTGGAACCATGCTGATTCACAAAGCTACCTGTTTGGAAGTTGAAGAAAAGAGTGGTAGGAAGAAGGAAGGGAAAGAAGGGAGGGAAGAAGGGTAGGAAGGAGGGAAAATCCAATGCTCAATAGATACTGGCATTGATCAAGCTATAGAGAAAGACAAATAAGCCAAAGGACCCCATCCAACACTGCATTTTTAAAAAAACAAAACAAAACTGTGTTTTTATGAGCTTTATAAACTATCCTGGATTTTGGATTAAAGGGTGATATAAAAATGTTTCCAATAAAAAGATTGCAATGGTGGAACATATTAAATCCACAGCTACAGGTGTTTTCTGAAAAGGTCCAAATGAGTCCAAAGCAAACCAACCCTTAGAGCATGGGTAGGCAAACTAAGGTCTATGGGCCTGATCTGGCCCAATCGCCTTCTAAATCCAGCCCACGGACAGTCCAGGAATCAGCGTTTTTTTACGTGAGTAGAATGTGTCCTTTTATTTAAAATGCATCTCTAGGTTATTTGTGGGGCCTGCCTAGTGTTTTTACATGAGTAGAATGTGTGCTTTAATTTAAAATGCATCTCTGGATTATTTGTGGGGCATAGGAATTCGTTCATTTTTATTTTCATAATATAGTCTGGCCCCCCACAAGGTCTGAGGGACAGTGGACCGGCCCCCTGCTGAAAAAGTTTGCTGACCCTTGGTTTAGAGAGAAGGTTAAAGCAGTTACTCTTCAGATGTCAAGTACATCAGGAGTGCAATGCTCTTATATCCATTAGTGACCAAGAACCATGGAAGCTTAGCAAGGTGTCCATTTTTAACTGTTCCTGTGCATAAAATCCTTTGTGGGTCAGCTGGATATTGCCTGCTCCATTTGCAAAATGGTGCATTAATGAGCACACATATATGGGTACCTATGTATGCCACCTACAGACACATAATTTGCAAGCTCATTTCCCTAGAGCCATGTTGTTTCCCAGGGATGTTGCCCTCTGTGCTGATATCAAGGGAGAAATCAGCACTAGGGCACAGCCTCCATTCTAAGGTGAGAAGCACAAGTTTGCACTCATGGCAAGATAGAAATAGTTAGTAGATGTGGAAAGTGCATACAGCTAAGATAATACAGGCAATGCAGATAAGGCACAGCCTACACCAACAGCAATTTGACATATTCTACAGGGTGGGGAGAGAGAATGGTTGCCTGCTTGGGAACTGCACCCTGCAGGGGTCAGAGGAACCTATGAAGGCTTGCCTAACTTTGGTTTCCCACCAGAGTCTTTTCTCTGGTTGTTTCTGGAGGAGAAGGGCAGTGGCATGGTGGGGGGGTGGGGGAGTGCAAAAAATTTCAAGGGCAAGGGATGCTTCCTCTCCTCCAAGCATGTTTACATTGACGACCCAAACTACAACCCTTGTTTGCCTAAAATGGCCGTGTATGCATGTCCAAGAGCTGTGAGGGAAGGTGAGTTGTGGGTGCCCTCTTTGGGGGCTGTGCCCCTCCCAGGTTGCTCCTACCTGCAGCTGCCGGCCAGGGCTGCACAGCTGCCCTTTATGTGCTCCTCCCAGATCTTGCTGCTGCTGCTTCGGGAGTACAGAGGCTGCCAGGCTGAGCCAACTCAGGTCTCGTTGGCTCAGTTGGCACATGGCATAGCAAGTGTGTGTGTGTTTCTTCAGTTCTTTCATGACTTAACATTGCTGAATAAGATGTGCAGCTTTTTAAAAACAGAAAGGCGATTTTAAACGTGGGGAATCAGCTATGAAGGAAACCTGATTGCTGCAGAGGGGGTGCAATACTTGCCTTGCCCTGGGTGCAAGCAGGCCTGCTATGCCTCTGGACAAGAGTCCTGTTGTTATCAGAGAACCAGAGGGACTGATCCCCAAGAATTTGTACCAAACCACTCCAAGGATCCTTAGTTGTAACAGGGCTTGGGGGTTGCTACAAACATCTGAGAGAGACTCCTACTCTTTCTACCTTCTTTGGAATGGGTAATCATGTATCTCTGTCCCTCTCATTTTCCTGATGTTGCTCTCCTCAAAGTAGAGTTTATCTCTGTTACGGTCTGCCAGGTCCCTACTGTCTTTCCAACTGATCTGGACTACAACTCCCATCAGCCCCAGCCAGCATGACCAATGACCAATGTTGATAGGAAATGTAGTCCCAAATGCCCAGGGGGTACGGAGCTGAGGAATACAGATGTCTGTTGGAAAGTTTGGTTTTCTTTGGCTGCAAATGCCATAAAAGATGCTGTGGTGGACTAGGCCAGCATGGCATGGACACATTGCTACTGGGAAAGGTCTGCTTTAGGAAACTGGAGGGTGCTGGTTGAGTCGAGGTGCTGCATTTTCAGACCCTCCAAGTGTCCCTGTTTTCCAGTTGTGGATCTACAGAAGCCATCCTGTCTTCTGATTTGATTGCAGAACGTCCTATTTTTCCTTAGGACATCCCTATTTTCATCAGATAAATGTTGAAGGGTATGGAGTTATGCAACCCACAAGCCAAGGAGATAAGTATAGAAGACATTTGAAGGCAACCCTGTCTAGGGAAGTTTTTTAATGTTTAATGTTTTGTTTTGTTTTGTTTTATACATATGTGTCCAGAGCTGTCCAGAGTGGCTGGGGCAACCCTGTCAAATGGTGTTTTCTTTTACAAATAACAAAATTATTATTATTATTATTATTTAGAACGTCCCTATTTTCATTGGAGAAATGTTGGAGGGTATGCATTTTAAGCCCTCTGGGTTAAGAAGAGATTATATCAAGAAGCTGTAGCCTCATCTTTGCACACACAGTTTCCTGTCTGGCAGTTGTAACTTGTTTCTTCACTGTCACCACTGTGATGTCAACACCTCTGTGTGGGTGTAAACAGAAGCCTTATTGCACCTCACATACACCTCAGCCACTTAGAAGTAAGAGCAAGTTTTCATTCTCTCGGGAGCAAAACAAGGCACAAGACGGATTCATTTTGCTAAGGTGTTACCTCAACTTGTTTTGATATCTGACAGCGGAAGGCAAGTCATTTTGAAAATACACCACTGCCCTCTTTAAGAGCACATTCACAGTTAGAATTGTAACCATGTCAACATGTGAAGTACGTGGGACAAATTCCATGCCCGTTACATTGACATTGTTAACCTCCCTGAGAAACTTTGTTAATATGGGGATCTAAAAATAACCTAAGTAAATAAATACAATGTTATATTCAGCAACCATGCAACAAGATGGCAGTCCGATGAAAGACTGCCATGTGCAGAATATGGCAGAAGTATTTTTGCAAGTCAGTTATATGATGCATAGTTAGGACTAATTCGTACAACTGTTATTGCATTTCAGGAATATAGATTAAATGCATCTGACTTAACTTGAGGCTATGGAGAAGCAGCCTGCAGCTCAGCCTGTGTTTTGCTTGCAAAGATTCCAACGCTAGATTGACAATGAACTGGTAAACGTTGCTTAAGTTGCAAAGTGTAGGAAAACCAGCACACAATTGCTGTACCAAGATCCCAGTACATCCTGGATACGCTCAGATCAAAACTTCTGCCTCATTAGAATGGTTGGCTTGTGTTAACTTTTGCTATGTATGCAGGTCAAGTCCTCACTGGATACTTTTCATCCTGACAACCTGACCTATGAATTCCTTTAAAAACTTTATCTGTACTCATGGCGGGATCTAAGAAGGCAATCATGCACAGCTGGCATACAAATGTTCTCTGTGCTATGGAAACATTGGCTCAGTTTTCATGTAATGCTCATGCAAATCACAACTTAGTATGACTCCTTAAGTCTGTAGGATCCTAAAGAAGAGTTTGTTTGTTTGTTTGTTTGTTTGTTTGTTTGTTTGTTTGTTTGTATATACCCCGCTCATCTGGCTGGGTTTCCCTAGCCAATCTGGGTGGCTTCCAACAGAACACTAAAAACAGAATAAAACTTAAAACATTAAAAACTTCCCTAAACAGGGCTGCCTTCAGATGTCTTCTAAAAGTCTGATAGTTGTTTATTTCTTTGACAACTAATGGGAGGGCATTCCACAGGGAGGGCACGATTACCGAGAAGGCCGTCTGCCTGGTTCCCTGTAACTTTGCTTCTAGTAGTGAAGGAACCACCAGAAGGCCCTCGGTGCTGGACCTCACTGTCCGAGCAGAACAATTGGGGTGAAGATGCTCCTTCAGGTATACTGGGCTTTAAAGGTCAGTACCAACACTTTGAATTGTGCCCGGAAACGTACTGGGAGCCAATGTAGGTCTACATGTAGATTACAGCTGTTTGGTTATGCCATGGTTTGGCTGTGCATGTAGTCCAAACTCAGACTCGTGGCTTTTCTCCGCCATACAAACCATGAGCAAAGAACAAACCTTTCTTTGTTTGAAGTAAAGTAAACCACAAGCCCAGGTTCAATTAACACACAAATCCAAACCACATTTTACCTCACATCAGAACAGCAGCAGCAGGACCAGAGAAGGAGCAAACAGGCTGTGATCTCCTCTCTGGGAACCTGCACACTTAAGCCATGGTTTGTCTTAGCGTTAGTGTGAACCGGATCTTTGTCTAGGATGTGCAATATTGGCCAGCAGCAGGCAAAACAGTAGTGAGTGCTCTTACTCAAATATCGCCTTCTCTCCCCCTCCCCGCCACCATGTTTACTTATGGATGAAGATGACACAACAGATAAATAAAGGCTTGATTCTTTCTACTATGGATGGTTAAGCTCAGATTAAATACACATGACTTATGCACAGTAATACTTCTGTACTTCCAGAGAATAAGGAAGTTGTGAATTGTTTTATGCTGACTTACACCAAGGTTATCTCTAGTCCTATATTGTCAACCTTGAATTTGTGCACCTCTCAAACATCACAGGTGAAGGTCTTAACCTACTCTTTAAGAAAGATCCTTTTGTGGGAGATCTCTCTGAGCACTGAGCGTAGGGCTTTGTTCATATGAGGTAGGTATCCCAGTCCTGAGACATTGCTCCTCCCTGAGTAAGATCTTCTTGACCTGAAACTATCAGTCCCCGATAGTAATTTCCACAGACTCAACAGTGTAAACATCGTATTTCATGAAAGCTTTGTTTTTGCCCTTTCGGAAATCGTATGGAGCATAACCTTTCGATATGAAATGCCCATATCTGTGATGGGAGAAGAGAACGACAGCAGCCCATATGCTTTTCCAGCATTTCTGATTATCCTACAACTTTGATCATGAGCGCTTTCAGGGAAAAAATAATCTCAGGCTTTCTGCTCTTGGCCATTGAAGTCCCTGAGATTAAAGGAACCCCCTGGAGCCCTGAGACTCAGAGGACATCCATGCTTTCAAGTCTGCTCAAAGCATTCCACTGCTCAGGCCACCAAGGCCAGCACCCTGTTCAATATGGCCCCTTTGCCATTCTTTCACACACTATGTATAACCATTAGTACACCCTTCCCTGTTCCTTCTGCCCTTCCTCTTGGGGAGTTTATCTGTCTCTGATGAGAAACTCCCCAAGAGGAAGGGCAGAAGGAACAGGGAAGGGTGTACTAGTGGTTATATATAGCCCATGTTCAGCTGGAATTGCCAGTAATTTGGATCATGATTTCCTCACCAGGGCTAGGGTTCAAAGAGTATCGCAAGATTGTGCAACACTGGTGCATGCATCTGGGTTTCCCAGTTTCTTTTTTCCTCATTTCAGCTCCATGCAGGGCACTTTTTAACATATTTTTACATGCCATCCCAGTCTCTGCTGAGTGGCTGCGCAAGAGTCCAGGCCCTCATCCAGGGTTGTGATTCCGTTGGCAAATCAAGGCACAGCAAAGACTAATGTCTTTACGAAATGTGGCTTATTTGCACATACTTAAACCTAAAGTCTTCAATGGAGAGAGTTCAGATGCACCAGTGCAGCACTGGAGTCCAAGGCATCCTGCACACCATCTCTGCGCCTCTGTCCTAACCTGCTAAGATGGTTCTGCCCTGCATGGCCTCTGCCTAGAGTTCTAGCTCTACCCTTTTCCTTCCCAAACACCCTCACCAGGAAAAGCCCAAGCCTTGTGTAAAGCAGCATTTCCCCCCCTGTCTGCACAGCCCACCCCTCCCGTGTTTTCCTATGTCATGGAAGATGAACTCCCCACTCTGTCCACCAGCAAAGAATCTCTTGTCCTGGTGATGACTTGCTTCAGCACCTTTTGTCATTCTTTGTTATTCTATCCCAAGTGGGGCCCTGGCCTCGAGAAGAAGTTTAGCCTGTGTTTTTCACTGATTTGGCATCGTCCCTTCAATAATTTCTGGCATTGAAAGTCCCCCCCCCAAAAAAAAATTCTGTTACCCCAAATCTGTAACAATATAAAGTGCAAGGGAAATCCTCTCCTAGTCCTCTTGAATCATCCCCCCCCCCTGAAAAAAAATCCAAAATGTCCTCCTGAAGTGCCCTTTTAATTCCTCTTGGCCCAGGTTTAGGGAAAACAAAATACAAATGTAGATGCTATCTGTGTTTTCCTCTAGACTCTGTGATTTAGGATTTACCATCCTGTTTCAGCCTATATGGCTTAGCCTTGTTCAAGGTGCGCTCGCTCGCTCGCTCTCTCGTGCAAACACACACACAAAATTTTTGGAAAAATCAAATGCACAAGGCTGTATTTGACAAATGTTGAGTGTGTGACAAATATCATGTCCAATTTGACCCTGAGCACCTCTGTTAAGTAAGCACTGAAGAAAACTTTTATTTATTATTTATTTATTTTCTATACCGCTTTATATTTTTTTAAAAAATCTCAAAGTGGTTTACAGCATATTAAATCAATAAAACAATCTGAAGTAAGTCAAATATAGAGTATACAGTCAAAGCACCATAACAGGAAACTAAAATATTACCTTAAAGATTTCAAAATAGAACATTACAAAGGAGGTCAACTACAGAATACATACCGGTATTTAACGTAGTAGGGCTGGGTGAGTCTGGACCCCGCCCCCTAGGCCAGTTGGAAAAGGCCTTGCAGGGAGCGGCCTTCACGCCTCAAAGCCGGATGATGTTCCTCTGGCCTCATGAGGAGCCTCTTTAGTAGAACTGGTGAGTCTGGGCCTCGCCCAGACTTTTCCACTTCGATTTCAGAGGATGAGAGGTGTTTTTGAAAAAAAATGTTCCATCTCCCATTACCATGCATTAGCTGACATAGTTGTGTGTGTGTTTTACTCTTTGGCAGCTGAGGAGAGTATCCCTGAGTATGCGCTGAGTGCATTTCTATTTAACTGAGTAACAATGTAACCAGGCCACATTGATTGGGCTTTCTGAGCTTCAGGCCCTCAGATGACAGGAAGGCAAGCTCTTATCCTTGCTCTAAATGGCTTAATATTGCAGATGAAGATCATAAACAGTGGAATCAAGAAGACAGCATGGCCATCTGATGTCCATTTTTGCAGGAAAAGTGCCTCTGGCCACTTGGAAACAGCACTGTGATTCCTTCCCTTATTCCTTCCATTATTATGAAACATTAAACACCTGTTTTTAGTGAGCTTCTGTGCTCTTTCCCTTTGCCCTGACTTTCCGCACTGCACAGTGTCTCTGGGCAAGTCAGCATTTTCCTTTCTCTTCACATACCTGGATTATCATTTTTTTGCTTACATCGGCTCACCGGTCCTGTTCTTTTTTTCTTTTCTTTTTTACATCATTCAGCCCCATTCCATTGACTTCATGATGCTAATCTTGAATTCCCAGAGCTTCTGGTCATTTTCAGGAAATGCAAGGATTATTGAGGCCCCTAGGAAACAAGGCGAATAAATACTTAGCAGAACACTCTAAGAAGAAAATGCTCAAAAGAGAGCATGGCTTTCTTTCCCACAACCCTTTCTCCACCTTTCAGCCCAGAGGTTCAGGAGCAGAAAACAGGAGGGTCTCAGGGACAGAAAGGTGAGAGCTTTGATCTTGACTATTCCATCCATTTTTGTTTAACCTTTATTTCTTAAATGTTTTGAATTACATAGAAATGCAAAAAAAGTATCTACTATAAAAAGCTGTCTCAACCGTGCAGTACAAATACTGACTTCAGTATTTTATAACAGAATGCAATATTTTGTTTACCATTTGAAGTCACTTTTTTCTGTCAGGACTGGAGTTGGTAGAAAGGGGACCATTAACAGGAATGTGACCACAGCCTGGGCAGTACAGGTTATGGCATAAGTGTGGTCTTCTCTTGTGCCATCTGCATCTGCATCCCATTATGGATGTTCTGCCTACATATCTTCACCAGCAGAACAGCCCCAACCCTGGAATATTCTGCTGGTGTGTCCCTTGAGTTGGCAGTTTATCTCAGGGATTGTGCCCTAAAGCAGAAACAGCCAACTTGGGAGCAGCTGTCCAGCACGAATCGAACTCTTGTGTCACAAGGGGTTTGGACTAGATGACCCTTGGGTTCCTTCCAGCTCTACAGTTCTATGATACCATGATACCTTCCAGATGTTGTTGCACTCCAGCTTGCATCAGCCCTAACCATTGGCCATGCCAGCAGGAGTGGAGGAGAGCTGGACTCCAACCAATTCTGGAGGGGACCACTTTGACTACCCCTGCCCTAAGGAGATTCTGCTGCTAATTTTATAACCAAACATTCATTTCCATACAGCATCTGAAACATACTTGGAATAAAAGTAAGTATTTGATGTTCTTCCTTCCCAGTGTATACAGTGGTACCTGTGCTGTGATTTAAATAGGACTACACCAAAGTAAACAGTGGCTTCCTACATAGTGGCATGTTAATGTTTTGCTTTTATTTATTTATGTCGTCAGAACATTGTATTTGATCAGTTAAGGGGATACGATTGCAATAGGAGAATCTTTCAATAAGAGCAAAGTGCTCCATTTATCTATGCAGCAGAGAGTTTATGAAACAATTGCTTCTGTATTTGAGTGCCAAGAGTGTTCAGAAAGGTTATTTGTATAGTGTGCAGGTCTCAGTCAATAAGTGGAGTATTAATTTCTGTTGAGATATGAAGTTCTTTTTTAAAAAAAAAATGAGGCTGCTTCTATCCCAAGACTCCCCCTTCATATATCTATATATCTAGATCTAGATCTAGGGGGCATGTAACATTTGCTGGTGACAATTCTCATTCTGATCCCAACTAATCCATCCTACATTCTCATATTATCTCAAACTATAACAGCACAACTTCACTGATGCTGTTGGAACTATTTCCAGCACTGCTGGACATTGATTTGGCTTCACTCATTGTAGTGGAGATATTGGTGTTTCTCAAACACACTCTTGTTTTATAAGAAAAGTGTTGAAATCACCAGTCATTTGTTAGCTCTTTTAAAAAAGAAAATGAACCAAGCTTTTTTTCAACTTCATACCTTTCCAAATTACAAAAGATTCTATAAAATTCCTTCTGGTCGGCCCTGTTTTGCATTCAGAGTGTTTCAGGTTCAATCCCTGGCAACTACTACTGGAGAGCCACTGTAAGTCTGTGTAGACAATACTAAGCAAAATGGACCAGTGGTCTGACTTGGTATAAAACTGCTCCCTGTCTTCCAGGAACAAATAGCACAATGACCATTAAAAGTAAGGAAGAAAGGAGATCAGTTGCTACAAAGTAAATTTATTAATTATTTTTTTTTTATACTAATCTAGAATCTACCTGGGATGCGGGTGGCGCTGTGGGTTAAACCACAGAGCCTAGGACTTGCCGATCAGAGGGTCGGCGGTTCGAATCCCCGCGACGGGGTGAGCTCCCGTTGCTCGTTCCCTGCTCCTGCCCACCTAGCAGTTCGAAAGCACCTCAAAGTGCAAGTAGATAAATAGGTACCGCTCTGGCGGGAAGGTAAACGGCGTTTCCGTGCGCTGCTCTGGCTCGCCAGAAGCAGCTTAGTCATGCTGGCCACATGACCCAGAAGCTGTACGCTGGCTCCCTCGGCCAATAAAGTGAGATGAGCGCCACAACCCCAGAGTCGGTCATGACTGGACCTAATGGTCAGGGGTCCCTTTACCTTTACCTTTAGAATCTACCTGTTAATGTTGTTGGAAGTACCACAGCAGAGATCGTTCAGATTATGATTTAAGACATGGGTAGGCAAACTAAGGCCCGGGGGCCAGATCCGGCCCAATTGCCTTCTAAATCCGGCCTGTGGACGGACCAGGAATCAGAGTGTTTTTACATGAGAAGAATGTGTGCTTTTATTTAAAATGCATCTCTGGGTTATTTGTGGGGCATAGGAATTCATTCATTATTATTTTTTGAAATATTGTCTGGCCCACCACATGGTCTGAGGGACGGTGGACCGGCCCACGGCTGAAAAAGGTTGCTGACCCCTGATTTAAGAGTTCACTTATCATTAGAAGCAAGGATGAGGTTCCTGTTCCTGTTGTAGTAGACTGATGAAATAAAAATTATGAGTTTGTACATAAGGGTACCAAAAATATGATAAATCATTTGGATTGTTTGAACTCAGTGTTGGTGGGCAGCAGCTTGAAGGCATCTGGAAAATGTGTATGCTGGCAAAGCAGCCAATTCTAGCATGGACATTAAAAGATTGGGATTTGAATTACAGTATTCTTTTATTCGGTGCTTGTCATTTGGTCCTTGGTCTTAACTTTCAGCTAGCTGGTAGAGAGATCATACAACACTGGCATCAGATATACTGAGGAAGTTCGCTTGGCTCCTGCATTATCTTATAGCTCTGGTTGTCATAACTCTATTGTGAACCTGCACATGACAGTAGACGGAAGTACAAACACTCATAGCCTCAGTTCCAGAACACTTACTGTGCACATGAAGACAGACTCCCTTCAAGCAAAGTCAGAATTCTACAAATCCACGAGAATAATTATGGCAAGAGGTACCCCCTACTCATACCTACTGTTTTTGATTATTATTACTTATATATTACTGAAGGCTTTTCCATTTGCCTTCTCTCTGGGGCGAAGCTCGGCAGCTGTAGCTGCTGCTACAGTAATAATAATAATAATAATAATAATAATAATAATAATAATAATAATAATTTATTTCTAACACCCCCACACACACACATCTGGCTTGGTTTCCCCAGCCACTCCGGGCAGCTTTCAACAGAACATTGCAAACAGAATAAAACTTCAAACATTAAAAACTTCCCTAAACAGAGCTGCCTTCAGATGCCTTCTAAAAGTCATATACAGTGGTACCTCAGATTAAGTACTTAATTTGTTCCGGAGGTCCGTTCTTAACCTGAAACTGTTCTTAACCTGAAGTACCACTTTAGCTAATGGGGCTTCCTGCTATTGTCGCGCGGCCGGAGCCCGATTTCTGTTCTTATCCTGAAGCAAAGTTCTTAACCTGAAGCACTATTTCTGGGTTAGTGGAGTGTGTAACCTGAAGCGTATGTAACCCGAGGTACCACTGTAGTTGTTTATTTCCTTGACATCTGATGGGAGGGCATTCCACAGGGCAGGCGCCACTACCGAGCAGGCACTCTGCCTGGTTCCCAGTAACCTACCTAACTCTTGAACCCTTGGCACATGCTTAGGGAGGGGCAGAACCACCACACCAAAGCTGGGAGAAACTGCCTCTCTGCCTCAGAGGAGTAGCAGCTGTGGAAGAAAACTGGGGGGGGGGATGCACAGTGGGGCCAGTCTCACACACCCAGGAAAAAAGAAGGCCCGTGACCTCCTCTCCTCTCCCCCCCCCCACCTTGATGGACTACTCTAGTGTCACCTCAGATCCAAAGAACAGCATTAAGGCCATAATGAACTGAGTAACAGACCCTGAAGCACAAAAGGCTGCTCATGCACAAGTTCCTTAGGGAGAGCCTTTCCACCTCCTTTCCTTTCCCACCAGCTGACACAACACTCCCTTCCCCACATCCAGCCCTTTAACTAAGCGATAGAACTACCAGAGAGCCCTCCTCGTGGCACCACCAGCACACAGCTCGCCATCTCAACTCCTCCCCGCTTTCCTCCTCCCTTCAGCCAGCTGGGACCCCGCCGCCAGGTGCAGCCTGTCACACACACACACACACACACCCTTTCCTTCAACAGTACTCAAGCAGCAAGATGTCTCAGGCCAACCCTGCAACTGCTATTTTAATGCATAGAGTACCAATACCAATACACAATACTTTCAGCTGCAAGGGCATTTGCAACTGAATGCAATTGGAGGAAACCTTTTGAAAAGGCCAGCTTTCAAGCAAGTGAAGTAAAAGATATTTCAAAGCTCTGTAGATTCCATTTATTCCATCTTGTGCCACGTCAACGCTGCGCTGCTTGTTGCGTCCTGTGAACTAAGGTGCTGGCTAGCTTCCACAAAACTTAACATCAGGCATGATCTCAGCTACCATCTTCCTGAGATTCTAGCTAATACCACGCCTCTTCTCCTTGCTTCGCATAACTATGTTTTAGTTCTCTATCAGTGTATGCCAGATGTGAAGGAAATGAGCTGACCTTACAAATAAATATCTTGTTTGTATTTGTTTTGGGATTATGGGGTTAAGCTGTTGGATGACATGCATCTTTGCCCATCCGGAAAAACAAGTTGATAGGTAACACAGTTTAATTTGAACAGAATGCTGTAGATATAGTTTAGTGGCTACAGCTAGGTTGTGGGTGTGGCCTACCTTGCTATAACAAGCTCTGACACACTTTACCCCTTGGAGAGGGAGGGGCAAGTCACGCCATCCTGACTCCTGTCTTGGCTGCTTTCCCAGCTAGTAAGATTGTGTGTGCCTGTTTTTTGACTGCATCAGTTAGTTTGTTCTGTGAGGTATTTGCCGGCAGGTAAGAGAGTATTTCTGCTGATTGCGGTATTGGGCATTGTCTGATGGCTGAGTAGATACAGCAGGGGTTTTGGTGTGGACCAGGACTGTCTTGCTAGAAGAACAAGCTTTACCATGGACAGCGAGGTCAACTGTGGCAGAATTGTCCCCAAAAGGGGTGACTCCAAACACATCACGTAGGTCACACCCTTGATATAGTCTTTGCCCCAAGTGATATGAGGGATGCACTATTATCTGGTACAGTTTGGACGGATGGTGGCAGTTTCCTCCTGAAAGGGTGGTGGTCAAGTTTGGATGACCTACCCTCAGAACCTGGAGGAACCTAATGTGTTGCTGCATACTCTGGGGGGGGGGGGTTCTAGCAGAGAAAGGAAACATTCCTGTCAAAGCCTTGGTCTTGCTATGGAATGGTGAGCTGAAACAACTGGCTGATATGATTGCTTCCAAGTATCCTCTTTGGCATTGTGGAGTCCAAATGGTCTCTTGGTATTCTGAGGAGTTCTGGGCTACAAAACAAACCAGGTGAGGACTAGAGTGTAAGCAGTACAAGCCTCAATCTGATGTCAACCAAACATTGGTTGGAGCACATAATTGTGGCTACCACGTAGCAGTGTAGGGTGCAAAGCAGGCTCATTCTGCACCTTGCATTACATCCTCTAGTAGCCAGCTGGTGTAGTTGTTTCAGGTGGTTTGAAGGAACCTTTGGAACATTGGAATACCTACTGTGCCCCGCTGGCTACACACTTTGAGGATAAAGTCACTCAGCTTTGGAGTGACCTTGACTCTGCTTGCACAATAGGACTTCCCTCTCTCCTCCCTGTGTACCCCCCATGGATCCTCCAATCTACTCTAGAGGACTGGGGAGCCTCCAGAACAGGTTTAGCAGGCAGGGAGTGAGGGTGAGGTCTTGTGTTGGGGGTTGGAGGGGAGAAGTCTAGTTGTGCAAGAAGACCTTTTCCCATGCACTCATACCCCACTTGGCGCTATATTGGATTCCACCCATTGTGCTTTACAATGCATTTGCTGTCTATAGGGGTACAATTGCTTTAATTTACTATTGTTATCCTTCCAGGTGTTGAGTGGTGGGTGGGCGAGGATTCCATAACCTAGAATATGTTCCTGGCTCTAGCCATTATTTCTTTGATTTCTGCCTTTAGCCTAGGAGTAGTTAACCTCTGGCCCTCCTGATATTGTTTGACTACAACTCCCATAATCCATGAATATTAGGCATATTGGCTGGGGCTGATGGGAGTAGGAGTCCAGCAACATTTGGAGGACCCCATCAAGCTCTCTTCTGATGTCACTAGAGTGAAGCAGCTGTCGATGAAACCAGAAACAGTGTGTTGAATATTGAGGCATTCTTTGTATAAATCAGCAACCGTGTGGTCTGAGCACTTTCAGGGATAACAGTGAGTCTCCAGTGAGAATTTCCCATGTCTACAAAGGAAAGTCCTAAGCTAAGTCATAAGTTGAAGGAAAAGGGGCAACTAGTTAGTGGAAGAGCACATTCATAGCATGGGAAATTCCCACTCATATTTGCTCCCTGAATTTCCAGTTAAATGACTCAGCAGGTAATGGGAAAAACATTTTCTCTGTCTGAGATTCTGGATAATATGCATCACAGATAAGGAGTAGGAAACCAGTGGTCTTTTGGGTGTTGCTGGACTACAACCCCCATTATCCCTGACCATTGGCCATGCTGGCTAGGGCTGATGAGACTTTCCAACATCTGGAAAGTCACCCATTCTGGGCTGGACAGACAAATATCTTGACCTGATATAAGGCAGCTTCATATATCCTGTGTATATCATCTGACTCTTAATTCTTCCTTCCAGATTCTGACCAGGAAAGTGTGCATATCCATCCCTCTTCTATTTTGATAGATACCTTCAAGAGATGTAAACTGAGACACAGTCTAAGAATAATGAGGTCACTGGGACTCTTCCAGCCCTTTTCTGGCCAGACCTATAAAACCACATGTGGTGATTAATGCATTGTACAACTTAATACAACCTAATGATTTCTCTGAAAGGAGGAAGAAGAGAGGGAAGAAAAGGGAGAGGCCGAAACTAGGCAAAACTGACTTGGTAGAACATAAAAAGTGTATGAAGAGCCCTTCTGGGTTCAACTAAACTTCCATCTGATGCAGCATCCTGCTTCCAATTGTAGCCAACTAGATGGTTCCATGAGGTCTTCAAAAGTAGGACATGAAGGCAACAACCCTACTCTATTACATGTCCCCACAATCTTTTATCCAGCTGTCTACTGCCTCTGAACATGGATGTTCCACTTAGCTATCATGGTTAATAACTGTCTAATAGACATGTCCTCCAGAAATCTGTCACACCACAACATGGCTAACAAGGAGTCTCAGTTGGATCTTTCTAAATATGCAACCAGAGGTGTCGTCTGATTCCTAGCATCTTTTCAGAGCCATGATGCAGGGGCCTCTTGTGAAAGGTGGTGAATGAAGGCATCTGGACAAGCTCTTCAAGGAATCAGACCTAACCACTTTTCCAGAGTACCTGGAGCAGCAGCTGCCATGTGAGTCTGTACGGGAGCAAAATGATACTTCCCAATTACACCACCATGAATTCCACAAACGGTACAAGTGTTTGGGAACAAGTGCCAACCGCAATTGTTCTCGCAGTCCTCATTATTGGGACTGTGTTTGGAAATGTGATGGTGTGTCTAGCTGTCTATTTCAACCGGAAGCTCCGCAACCTGACAAACTGCTTCATTGTCTCCTTGGCCTTCACAGACTTGCTGCTGGGCCTCATGGTGCTACCCTTTTCAGCCATCTATGAGGTCTACTCCCATGAGTGGATCTTCAGTGTCACCTTGTGCAATATCTACATCAGCTTGGATGTCATGCTTTGCACAGCATCCATCCTCAACCTCTTCATGATTAGCCTTGATCGCTACTATGCTATCACAGCACCTCTCCGCTACAACACTATGGTCACTCCTAAGCGGGTGGCTGTGGCTATGTTCCTTATCTGGGTGGTGTCACTGATGGTCTCGTTCCTACCTATCCACTTGGCCTGGAACACCAATGGCAGCACTGTCCAGAACACACAGTTAACTGACGGGAAGCAGGAGTGCAAGCTGGAGGTCAATGCTGGGTATGTTCTGGTGGATGGCTTGCTTACGTTCTACCTCCCTCTGCTAGTCATGTGCATCACATACTACCGGATATTCAAAATAGCCAGGGAACAAGCAAAGAGGATCAACCACACCAACAGTTGCACAACCATCAGAAATGCATTACCCACTGTGAAGGAACACAAAGCCATTGTGACTCTTGCAGCTGTGATGGGAGCCTTCATTATCTGCTGGTTTCCTTATTTTACAGTGTTCACATATCGGGGTGTGACGGGTGAAGCATACAAAAGCCTGATGACCATTGTCATGTGGCTTGGTTACGCCAACTCAGCATTGAATCCAGTTTTATATGCTGCACTGAATAGGGACTTCCGGACAGCTTATCAGCGGTTACTCAGGTGTCGGAGAATGGGACCAGATGCCAGAGAGGTGCCTCTAACACATGAGATGAGAAATAAGACTTGTAATAAGGAAAGTAAACTTCTACAGCTGCATGCAATAAATGGAAAGAAGAACCCTGTTGTCCAAGATGGCACAGACAGGTAAGCTTTCTCTTACCTTTGAGGGGGAATTGTTGTTGAGAGGGTTTTAGTGGTAGAAAAAGGGTTGGAACAGGCACTGTTTAGATTCAGGATGCAAGCAAAATATATTTAAAGTTGCATTTGGTGCACTGTGGGGCATGCATCCACTGGCAGATTTGTTGAGAGTGATGAAATAAGTCTGGTTTTTCCCAACTCCAGCCCTGATTAGTCCCACCAAGGTATGTCCTGAACAACTTTTAAATGTTGTGCTTTTTCCCCTGCCAGGAAGCACAGGGAGAGATTTAACTTTGGATATATTCTGTCAAACAGAGGGAACCATCAAAGATATGCTAAGCACACAAACACCTACACTACTAAATATATTGATGCAATCTTCAAGTGGTGTGAGATTCCAGGGGTTCCAGGCACTTACCCAGGGTCCTGTTTCCTTGGAACATGGGACAGCAGAGACTGTGATGTTTATGATTTATGGTTTATTTACACATATACACAACTTGAGCATTAACATTCCAAAAGGATCTGGTTTCTCCCATAGTCACAGGCTTGGATTCAAACAGACATCAGATATTTCTCTCAAACACTGCTCGACTCTCTTTTTCTAACCACCAGCCACTTGAGAGCAGAGGCCCCACTCATCTGTTATCTCACACAGATCTACTTCCTTGGTTCCCTTAATGGCCCATCACCTAAGCTATCACCTCAACAGGAAGCTTATATTTTAACACTTGCTTGCTCCGGGGGTTAGAAGAGTCTCTGCACACAGTCTACTTGCCCCCACCCCAAACTCCTAGCAGCATAATTATACATAAGAGAATTTTTTTTTTTTAATCCTGCTAGGTGCATAACAGAAAATGCTGAGGAACTAATAAGATGTATCCGTACTAAATGGAACAACAGTCACTTGGGTTTGAAAGTGACTGGCAAAGGGGAAGGTAGACTGCTGCACTGCAGAACACTCCTTTTTGCAACTTTGGCAGTCACTGCATTTCAGATCCACACATGTTGTGCTTGCATGTGGCTTGAGTGGCAGCCAAGTTCATTAATCAGTCAAGCTCCCACTATATCTGTTGAGTAAATTCTAGTCTGGGCTCTTCCTTTTCAATAACATGCAAGATAATACAACTATTATCTTCGTTATTAAGACTTAGTATATGGGAAAGACAGATCTCTACAGTACTGGTACAGGGGGATTCGGGGTGGTTGCCTGGCTCTGTGCAAAGGTACCCAGGCTATGTCTCTTGTATTTAATGGCCCACTCCTAGATTACTTCAGCATGGCAGGAATACATGGTGAGAACATAAGAGCCTGGCTGGATCAGACCAAAGACCCATGCAGTACACACACACACCCTCCATTTCCCAGATTCGTGTGCGAAGTCTGCAACATGGAGTGCAAAGTTCTCCTGGGAGTTACAATACTGCCATGGCAATCCCTTCCACATGATCTTGGGATCGTGATATTATTGGGAAGCAATCACACTTCAGAAGTATCCACGCTGCTGAGGTAACATAAGGATGGACCCTAAAGTATATAATTCTTCGTTATAACTGTCGAATGAGAAGCAACGGCTCTATATCAAGCCAGGTTTCTCTTTCGCAATCAGTCACTATTTCTACATGAAATAGCCTCCAATAGCTTTATTTGGTCTCTGATAGCCATTTATTTTCGTCATTTTGGAAGCAATGCAGAGGATTGTGTGCCTTGATTTTCATTGTTGTTGTTGTTCATACAAAAAATAGAGACAGATGAAATTGGGTCAGTCCACTCCCCTGGAAAGGTACCAATGTATCTCAAAATTAGAGCCTCCTATCATGAACATTTGGTACTTTCAGTTCTATATTGATTTGGTTGTGCCGTGGAATGAGTAAAGAACATCCCTAGTTCACTGGTGGAGGGGATTTGTTCTTCTGAAGAGACTAGAAAGTGTGATATGCACATACAGTAGCTAAGTGGATGTTTGAGATAAGCAGGAACAAATTTGAGAAGGTTCCAAATGTAAGATGCAGAAAGAAGAAGCAGGGTAATCAGTGCCAGAAGAATTTAGGTAGGTCTGATTACCCTGGTTATAAGGATTTACACTCCTAAAGGCCAAAGAAAACAGGAGTGTGGGTATGTAGTATAATTTCATTGCTTCCTATAAGCAATTCTGACTTTCACCTCCTTCCAAAGCTTTGATCTCATCCCATGGCTGCAACTTGATAAGCAGCAAGGAAACTTTCCATCTGGCAGATAGCACTTACTTTCACTGCCATAGCTCCAGGAAGTGCCAACAAAGGGTTGATTCTTTTGTTTTATCACAGCTGACCCTGGGATAAGGTAGTGAGGCAAAAGGATTTATCAACAGCAATGGTACACCTGGGTGCCAACAGCTAGGACTGGTGCTGCTGCCTCGTCATATGTTACAATGAAAATGTCTCCAAAGCACAGATTTGTGGCACAATTGTGTCATTTTCAGATGCAATAGCACCAAGAGATTTTATCTGCTGCTCTTTAGAAACCATGATGAATCACTCTGTTTCGGTTCCTTAACAGTTTTTTAAATGATGGCAAGGGCAAACTTCAAATATATGGGCTTCTGTTCCATGATGTATTTCTGTTCCAAAAGTTTTGTTCAGGTTTCTATGGACTGTGGTTCACCTGATGGTTCAACCACTCAGCACTTTAATAGAGAGAGAATGATTCTTATGCATATGTGTGATCTGCATAATCGGGACCAGCAGGACATAGCTGACTTCCCCGAGTAAGCAAAAGGTTGTTGAGGGTAGTTTTTAGTGCTGGATTTTGGGTGGTACAGGCAGTTCCTCTGCACAAGGCACCAAGCCGAGAGGACATGAAAGAACAACAACAACATAAAAAACCCCCCATATTTATATGGGTAAAAAAGTAAAGGGACCCTGACCATTAGGTCCAGTCATGGCCAACTCTGGGATTGCGGCACTCATCTTGCTTTATTGGCCGAGGGAGCTGGTGTACAGCTTCCGGGTCATGTGGCCAGCATGACTAAGCCGCTTCTGGCGAACCAGAGCAACGCATGGAAACGCCGTTTACCTTCCCGCCGGAGCAGTACCTATTTATCTACTTGCACTTTGACATGCTTTCAAACTGCTAGGCTGGCAGGAGCTGGGACCGAGAAACGGGAGCTCACCCAGTCGCGGGGATTCAAACCGCCGATCTTCTGATAGGCAAGTCCTAGGCTCTGTAGTTTAACCCACAGCACCACCCACATCCCAATTTATATGGGTACCTATTCAATTATTGTGAAAATAATAAATATTGGGGGGGCACCAAATTTTGCCCTCACTCAGGGCACCATATTACCAAAGTCTGCCCCTGGTGGTTGTCTCTCTAGCTTTGTGTTATGCTACGCATCCTCCATGACAGCCATTTTGTGACTGACATCCCTAACACTCCCTCAAAATTTGAAATATGCCCACTAGTCCAAAAAGTTTGGTGATCCCTGCATTACTGGTGACCCCTGCACCAGTCCACTTCAGTTGCACAAACCTACATCACTGGTATGCACTTGAATCTGTACCACAAAATACTGAGGCTGGAGGTGACCCGAATACATGTTGGAGCTCCCTGTGGCTGTCATTTAAGCATTTAACAGCATACGTTTAACAGCCTATGAATGTCTACTTGGAAGTAAATCCCACTGAGTTCAATAGGACTTACTCCCAAGTATGATTGCAGCCTAAATAAGTGGCTCAATTTGAAGAGTAAGTAATGTAAAAGTAAATGAGCTCCACTCAATGAATCAGCTTGGTTCAGCAGAGTAATTTTGATAACATGAGTACTTTGTGTAAATTAGAAAACTCCTTTTCTGAGAAAACTCTCACTGTTGGTGCAGACGATGCATTTCTGCAAATCAGGCCCATTAGTTACTGCCATCTTCTAAATCAAAGCAACAGCTTCATTCTGAAACTCTCGTAAGCAGCACTTTCTCAGTTTTTCCTCTGCAATAAGATAAAAAGGTAAAGGTACCCCTGCCCGTACGGGCCAGTCTTGACAGACTCTAGGGTTGTGCGCTCATCTCACTCTATAGGCCGGGAGCCAGCGCTGTCCGCAGACACTTCCGGGTCACGTGGCCAGCGTGACAAGCTGCATCTGGCGAGCCAGCGCAGCACACGGAACGCTGTTTACCTTCCCGCTAGTAAGCGGTCCCTATTTATCTACTTGCACCCGGGGGTGCTTTCAAACTGCTAGGTTGGCAGGCGCTGGGACCGAGCAGCAGGAGCGCACCCCGCCACGGGGATTCGAACCGCTGACCTGACGATCGGCAAGTCCTAGGCACTGAGGTTTTACCCACAGCGCCACCCGCGTCCCTTGCGCTACCCGCGTCCCACCAGATACCACCAGAGAATAAAGGAGTCCAGGAAATGGGAAATGAAAGTGGACATGGAGAGAGTTTATTGAGGAAATGCTGGATTCACTGGAATAGTTTAATACAGTAAGCAGCAGAGGTGACTGGGAGAAGCAGCTTATGGCTGGAAGCTAAAATGACACCAATTCCTATTGAAACAAAAGGCAAACAGCATAGGTAATTTGTCACCAAGGCCTGATCTGTAGAAGTATTTCAATATCAAATAGGTTTTTTATAGGATGTCCAACAGTCCAGGCAGAAATTAGACCAAGGACAGGCTTTATTGTCGAAAATAAAAGGGCATTTACTTTGTCTGAATGTTCCCTGCAACATACTTAGGCAATCCAATTCAGAAATGCAATTTCAGTTGCTGGTGACTGTAGAGCTCTAAATGGTTTGTTATATGAATGGCCTTTTTGGTGGACTCTTCTTCATTGGAGGTTCCTAAGCAAAAGTTGGATGGTCATCAGTCAGGGATTCCTTAGTTGTGATTCTTGGTTGGACTAGATAACCCTCGGGTCCCTTCCAACTCTATAATTCTAAGTCTGTCGGACTTGTTGTCTTAGTGTTCAGAGGCTCTGTCAACTGAGACACAGTACAGAGTCTTCTCAGCAAGGGCCTTCTCATTCCACCAAGACTGTAGAGTGCTTTTACCTGGGACACCAATTTGGTTCTCTTTCTTTTAGCCTTTGGGCAAATGATCACGACATACCTCTTTTTCACCAGGCTTTTGCATTGCACCCTGAGCTACAACTGGTTTTTAGCATTGTTCTGTTTTTTTAAACTCTCAGTTCTTTTGTATGTTTTACTGTAATATTATTGTGATTTCCTATGCATTTGTTTTTCATTATGCTGCAAGCTGACCTGGGGACTCTTGTCCCCGAAAGGTGAGGCATCAAGTCTTCCAAATAAATACCATTTTCGTGATGGCAGCATCTCAAAGGAGCATCTCGAAAATCTCAGCAGCCACATTAATGCTACTCATGTAGTGATGTCAGTTCACACAGATAGCAAGACCGCATGAGCCAAGGCTGGAGGTGTCACACACACTCTTCCTGGGGTGACCCTGGCAAGGCTACCCTGTGTATATGGCACCAGCACTCATTCTTTGTCTCATTGAATGATCCTGTTTGAAGGGGGGGAATTTATGCTGAGCAACATAATTAATTAGAGGTACTCACCTCAGCATAAGCATGCCTGTCAACTGTCCCAGAAAAACCAGGACATCCCAATTCCCCCTGCAAAAATACAGCCATATTGGGTATCTTGCTCTTGTACAATTTTGGGCCCCCCAAAAAGCGATCTCACACAGGGTCCCAAACACATGTTTTTGGGCACTGTACCCCCAAATAGCTCTTTTTTCAGGTCCACAATCTCACATGCATCATGTGACTCATGCGGGATTTCAGACCAGGAAGATGGTACCCTGGATTTGGGCCACGTTGTGTTGGAGGAGATGCATAGGGTATTATGAACAGGGTGGCCACTTTCATACTGCAAAAAAGAGGACAAATGAGGGCATATGTTTGCATTAAAATGCATATGCTAATTTATATGTATAGCTATGAATTGAAGAATGAGTATTATAATTTAAATAGAAATACAACGGTAGGGAAGATTGTGACCAACTGACTAACTGATGAGGGGCAACTTCAAGGCCCCTCCTGCTCTTCCTTCTTAGGGTTCTTCGACGACCCAGCCTTTCAGATAGAGGATGCATTCAGGCAGAGGACTGTCCTCTGTAATATACAACATATGACCACCCTAATGATTAAAGTTATAGGGTGAGTAATCTTGAGAATGTAAACACTGAGATCCTAGAGTAAAACAAGAAATGCACATTCTTGCTTTG
This sequence comes from Podarcis raffonei, assembly GCF_027172205.1. Taxonomy (NCBI): domain Eukaryota; kingdom Metazoa; phylum Chordata; class Lepidosauria; order Squamata; family Lacertidae; genus Podarcis; species Podarcis raffonei. The sequence continues at coordinate 68,483,364 of NC_070603.1, forward strand.
TTCCAGAAGGCATTCCGATCTGTGCTTATATTTATTCTTCTTGAGATGGTATATTTTGAAGTCAAATATACTAATCTGTATTATATGAAGAAGCAAAACTAGACTCCTGTCTGAGGTGAATTTCAGATCAGATTTTGAACCTTTTTTCCACCAGAAAGTTCCACACCCTTTTTCACTATTGTTTTTACTTTAGACCAGAGGTTTCCAAACTGTGGTCTGTTGACAAGTTGCAGCCAGGTGTTCCATGGCAAGCCTGTAAGATCACAACTAAAAATAATACAGCACCCAACACAGCACATTATGATTGCTGCAGCAGACAGAAAAATCATTAAGTTGTCCACCAACCTTCAGTAGTTTTCAAGTGGACACTGGGTGGGAAAGTTTGAGTCCTACTGCTTTAGACAGACCAACTGCACATTCTCTTACCAATTGACAAGGAACTACATGTGACAGAAGCAGACTGATGGGAATCTAAATTTAAAACAATAAGCTAGCATCAGTGTGTGGGGGGGTGGTAGGGAGCTGAACCATCCCTCTGGTTATACATGTTCCCCAATAACAACTGCAGCACAGTTGTTTCCTCCCACCCCCAGCCAAGCTCCAAAACTAGACATGACAACTGGTGGGAGAAAAAGTAGTTGAAGCATAGCAGCTTGAGGGGGGAAAGTGGGGATGTGGGGGTTAAGTCCTACCAGCCACGTCCAACCAAGCTGTGCTTTCGATCCCAAGACCCAACCCATTTCTATAATTCAGCAAGACCTCAGCTGGGTCTTGTCCCTTTCATGTTTACATTGATCCTGGAGGTGATCTGCAAGTTGCTGCTTGGACCTGTCAAATATGAGGAGAAATATGCTCATTTTCCCTGCAGAAGTAACTGCATTACCGGTCGCAAATGAGACTGCTTTGAATTGCAATTCTGGTTTTCCTTGCCTGTTCATCTCAGAACTGGAGCATAACATAAACCAGAGCACATGGAACACAATCTGTTATCGTGCAGCCAAGTAACAGGATAATAATAGTCTGAATCGCACATATATATATATAATTCTCAGCATATTGTTGTCTTGTGTCACTGACAAATCTTTCTTTCTCTTTCTCTCTCTCTCTCTTTAACCTTTTCAGCTCTGGGCCTTTTCCCTAAAGTGCACACAGGCCAGGCCAGGCCGTTAACAGTGGTCACTGTGACATAGCTCTCACTGTCCTCTTCCAAAAAACCATTGAGGACAGAAGGACAAAGTTAGATTTTCCGCTGGGGGAAGCTTAAAATCGGGGTCACTTGGGTGAGTACAAGGGGTGTCGCATCTAGAAAGGGATAAAGCTGTTCTGCATAGCCCAATTGAATTTCCTTCCTTCTACGGCCAACAGGAATCCCTGGATTAGGTAGTGTTGCGTCTTTTCCCCAGAGAGACATTCCTTCCGTTTATAAACAGCTGCCAGGCATCTCCATGCTAAGGAAAAACAGCACAGCTTATGCGATCTCTGTCCGTTGCACAGCTGCTAAAAGGTGCAGAACCTCTGTTGAGAAAATACCCCAGATTGGCTCGCAGGCAGGAATGGAGCCACCCCATTTCTTTCCAGTTCAGGCAGATACAATACCGTCCCACTTTTCCTGTCCCTGTAGCTGCTTCCAGTGAGTGTTTGTCATGAGATCAGTGCAGGCTTTCTGCAGCATCCCCACAACATAGTTGGCATTAAAGTATATGCCTTCTACCACTTATCATGATAGCTAAATCTCAAAGTAGTTTACAAAGATAGAAATAAATCAACATGGTTGCAGAGCTGAATTGTGGAAGGGTCTGTGGGTAGGAGGAGGGATCTTGGGGTGAGGCCTGAGAGAAGAGTTAAAGGCAGACAGGCCTAGTATTGTCATTAGTGCTTGAGTAGGAATGACTAATGTTGATTTCTTAAGAATGACCCACTGTCCATCTCTACAAATAACTGTCTGGCTGAGTTACTGGAATAGGCCCCCAAAATGACATCCCAGTATTTCTCTTGCTTCACATTCTGGTCTCCCTTTGGATTTCCCCCCGGAACTTCCCCTAGGTTCCAGTAACATTCAGTCAGCTGCTTACTCATTTCTCACAGGACAAGGGAGATATGACCATTTTCTACAAGTTTCTGATACTAATAAAATGAAAATAGCATCACATATTTTCATGAGGAGAAAGAATGTTGCTATGCCCCTAAGGCAGCGGTTCTCAACCTGTGGGTCCCCAGATGTTGTTGGACTACAACTCCCATTACCCCTAGCTAGCAAGGCCAGAGCTCAGGGATGATGGGAGTTGTAGTCCAACAACATCTGGGGACCCACAGGTTGAGAACCACTGCCCTAAGGGGAGCACTAGGCTCATGTTTCCATCATAATGGTGGGAGAATGAGGGGTGCAGAAGGAATTTGAAAGGCTGGATGGTCATGAGTGCTTAACCCTTTCTGCATCAGTCCCCAGTTCTTTCCAACATTGTAAAATGAGTTTTTCCCAACCAGAAACAAACACATCTTGAGCAGCAGAGGGAGAAAGCAGCCTGCTCATGCAAGCACCCCTTGCTGTTGTGTTCATAATGTATTGTCATCGTAACAAACAATTGCGGAAATAAATAACACATAGTTCTGCCCTGTAGTACTGACTAAACAAAATGAGGAATCTGCTTTCGTTGGGCTTACCTACAGTTCCTCTTGTCCTGCGGCTTCCCCAGGGGGAACTGCTCTTTTGCACTCAACCAGAGCAAAGGGAAATTCAGGTTTTCTGCAGGTTGCCGTTTGTTCCAATTTAGAGCTAAAGAGGTATTCCTTGGGAAAGAAGCAGGGTGATGGGGAAACCGCTTATCCTGGGATTTCTTAGCACAGGGCAAGCAGAAGTGTGGATAAGCCCATTGACTGGCAAGTCTCACCCACTAACGGATTTTGAAACAAGTTACTTTTTAAAAAATGTATATTTTCCTGTCACATATTACAGTACATCATAAGGAAGCACCCCTAAGATGCAGGCTAAATCATGTAAGGATTTGAGAGCAAGGGCAGAACTGACACAAAATTGTTAAGATGCTTGAACAGGCAGTGTCACCGCCGTCGTCACATTCCCTGTACTTTCTCTGCAAAGCAAAGAGTGAGATAATAGAAAGCCTATCACAGGTCACATTGCCAAGGAGAAATTTTATCACTCTGCTTCAACATTTACAGGATGTGATAGAACAGCACAGCATGTAACTTAGTGAGAAAGACCCACTCTCTCATTTCGATGTGCTTCCCCTACATGTGATAGTCCTTGTGGGGCTTTTAGTTTGCAAGATATTCTGCTCATTGCAAGGCAGGTATATGTAAACACATGTATAAATACACTGAAACAGTCACACATATGCTTTTGTCTTGCCTTTGAAATCATTTCAATGCAGTTTGCAAGTCCAATTTAAAATAAATAAACAAACCATATCCAAATGTCAAAAGTCACCAGGGGATTCCACCCCACACACGGCAGCTAACGGTAGATGACCCTGTGGGGAGAGGGGATAGTCCTGCAGGAGCAAGCTCTAATGCAGGCACAGCCAAACTCTGGCCCTCCAGATGTTTGGGACTACAGTTCCCATCATCCCTAGCTAACAGGACCAGTGCTCAGGGATTATGGGAATTGTAGTCCCAAACATCTGGAGGGCCGGAGTTTGCCTATGCCTGCTCTAATGCCTTCTATGCCTACTGTTAGCAAGGAAGAAACCATACTGTGAAATTTCCACCTTAGCAGCTGCCTTTTGTTGACTTCACAGTTGCCTTTCCAAGTGCTGCTGTTCTTTTTTATTATTATTTCTGCCAGTTCTTATGGGTGTCCCAGAGGTGGCTGCATGTCAGTAGCTGCCTTTTTGAAGATTCCATCATTTACATACTTTTTCCACAAAGCCATCTCAGCTATCCAAGAATCCAAATGACTTCCATTTTCAGCAAGCATTCCTAGTGGGGCAGGCATTGCATTGTTATTTAACCCCCCTTACATGTTTTTCATCCACAGTGATGATGGAAAGTGAGTCTAAGGACTTAATCCACATGTCCCTTTTGCCCCACATTTTCCAGATACAGGTCCTCACTTTAAAGCTCCACGTTGGAACACCCTTTTTCCCCCCTTTGCCCCAGAGTTTTCCCCATGAAAGCCCACTCTTTCAAGCTGAAGGGCAACAAACAGTAATTTGGGTTTTTCATAGATTGCTGCTTGCTCCGATCCAGCTTTAAAGAGCGGGTTTTCACAGGGAGAGCTCTTGAATGAAAAAGGCAGGGAGCTTGGTCCCAGAGCTTTAAAGTGGCTGGAAAGTGCAGAGGTGGAAGGGTAAGCATGGATAAGCCCTGAGTCATACATGGAAAGTCAGACTTTGAGATTATTTGCCATGAGTCTGGAAAACCTGGGCAGGGCTTAGCAAAGTAAGGACAGAATCACCTCTGCATACCGTCCCACGACCCTCTCTTGCTGATAACATGTCTCAGCTTTATTGACTGTGTCACAAGAAGGGGGAAAAACCTAGAGGTCACCTGACTGCCAAAAGGCAGATACAATTGTTGTGCTGGCTCCACACAGCGCACTTATAACCTTGCACAAGATCACAGGCAAACAGCCGGATGGAGACTTGAAGTAGCACTGCCCACAAGCAGCTGCTCCTGGCAGATTTACAAGCTAGGAAGTGCAATCAACTCACCTCTTCAGGTTTGAAATGAGATTTTGCTGCAAGTGTCTCTTGGCCCCGTGGTAGTGATGTGACAGTCAGTGACCCTTGAGTGCATCCATCACAGAAGCCTAAAAGCAGCGGGATGGCAGAGGCACTTGAGTGGTGCCTTTTGAATAAAGATGAGGGCCAGGCCTGGCTGAAAGAGGAAAGGGAAGAGCTTTTGTGCTTGACCAAGCTGACTGATAGGCATGTAATTGAGCATGTCCCTGACAAACCTCATCCCTGAGGCCTGCTCAGATCTCTCACTCGGAGCATTAACCTTCTTTTCTTATTAAAACCTTTCATGTTGGCAAAATGGCCAGATGAGAACTTCTCAGGTAGTTCGGCTGACATCTAACTCTAGATTGCTCTCAAGGTCTTTCCAGGTTGTTGACCCCGGGAAGAAAGATTACAGATACATTTTGCTTCGCATCAGTGGATCTACCCCATTGACAGGGATACGGAAGAAGATAGCTTAATAGTACAACATCTGTCTAACACATATGTTCATGTTACTATGCAGCCTAAACACTTTATAGAAAAGCAGGCAAATGGAGTTGAAAATTGAAAGTAAACCCTTCAAACTGTTTGAGCAGGCCACTGTTGCATTTTGGCCTACAGAAAATTCATATGAGCCGGTGGCCTCCACAAGAGCATATGTTTGATTCCTCTGTGGGACAACTCATGCAAAGGGACGGATCAAGATGCTCCAGAGCTGTGCTCACCCTGCTGCCATTGTGGTAACTGTGGTGGCTGAGCAAGGGATACCATACTTTGTGGGAATCCTGGCAGATATATGCACAGCTTCCATGTGAATGTGCTGCTTTATCCAGATGACAACTCCACGTGAGCATCTTTGAGTCAGAACTCTCAGAGAGGGGCTGCAGACTAGTTTGAACTTGCCCTGCAAAGATGTCTCTGTCTGTTACAAACCCATCAGCCAGAGAACTTCAGCTAAAATTCAAGCTATAGTTGTGTATGCATGACATTTCCCTTGTGCTAGCAAGGATGGCAGGCACCAGGCCTGTAGGGATGCCAGCAAAACTCCCCTGTAAGTGAAATTTGGAGGCTCATAATGCTCAGCTCTGAGAAGAGGCAGACATCACATCCCTGAATTCTTCCTGGCTCGGTTTAAAATATGAGGCAGAAAAGAATTATTTGCTTACATACTCTCTCCTGCCCAAGCAGCAACTCGCTTCTCAACTGCCCCCATCCCCAGTTCCCTTTAACTGGCATTTACAGATTCCAGACATGGTGAGAAGGAGGGAGGTTGGGCCCTTTTAAATGTGGTTTAAAAGGAAAAGGGCAGGGGTCGGGGACTTTAAAAGTATGCATCCCTGGACAAATTTGGCCTGAACTGGAAATAAACCAAGTCATTCCCACAGAGACAGAGGTCAATCCAATTGGGGGGGGGGGGTGTTTAAAATGAATATGTTAGGGAAGGAATGGGAAGGATCACGCTACATGTCACACTGCAATTTGGCTCTTTTAAAGGGACTTGCATATTGTTCATAGAATCATAAAAACTGTAGAGTTGGAAGGGACCCTGAGGACCATCTAGTCCAGCCCCCTGCAATTCAGGAATCCTGCCCACAACTGTCCGTAGGTGGGACTGAAACACCAACCTTCCAATTAACAGACAAGACATACTGAGCCATTGAAATGAATATTTTTGCTTCTAGTTGTCCCCTCCCCACATGTAGCAATGAAAGTTGGGGGTGGGGGGCTTTTCAGGCATCTACCTCTTCTTCTTGGTTTCCTTTTTCTTAATGTTTCATTTCCTCTACTGAAATATTTGCTGCAGACCACATACAGCTCATTGCATCTGTGAGGCTTTCTTCTTCATCATATACAGTATCTTTTTTTTAATAAATTTTTATTAAGTTTTCTTTTACAAATAATTCGTACAACCATAATTACATATTTGCAGTTTTTTAAACTTCCACCGGCACCTCCCTCAATCATCATTTTTCTTATCTTCACGCATTTTCTGTATGATATTGCCAATTTAATATTAACCTTCCATCTCTGTTTCTTTTTTACAATATACTTTGTATTCTCACAAAGCCTCCTTAAAACCCACTAGCGTTGTCTGTTCATCACATATAGTTTTCAGATAATCCGTAAACTTTCCCCAGTCCTCGATGAATTTGTGATCTTTCTGGTATCTGATTTTTCCAGTCATTTTATCCAGTTCTGCATAGTCCATAAGTTTCATTCTCCACTCATTCAAGGTCGGTAATTCCTCTTGTTTCCATTTTTGGGCCATCAATATTGTGATGGGATGATGAGCTGCTTGTGCATAAAGTCCTAGTCCCTCAGAGTTTGGCTAAGTCCACAAACCTCTGTCTGTGACGGAGCTCCTTAAGCATGGCTCCATCAGTCGCTCGTAGAATCGGACAGTGGGCGTTTATGGAACTTCTTCCAGCATAAAAGTTCCTTAACGGAAACGCGTCTTCTGGACTCTCGGCGTGACAGTTTCCGGCGAGGAGTGGGTGTCCCTATGGGAGGTCCTGAAACCTCCCCGCTATTTTCGCTGGAAGTGTCTCTGAGCCCTCCCTCCGACTCACTTTCTCTTGGAGCTCTTCCTCTCCCCCTGCTGGTCCCCTCCTCAGCGGATAAGTCTCTCTCAGCCTCTGTGAGCCCTTTCACCTCCTGTTTCTCCGATGGCAGTTCCCTGACATCCACCTCCCCTCCAGGGCCCCCTTCACCACCTCCCCTTCCCTCCTCTGCGGGAGGCGAGGGAGCAAAACCCCTGAAAGAACCTCCCTCATCTTCCGAAGTTTCGAACAGTTCCCTCCACCGGTTGCTGTTTCCGGTTTCTAAGTACTCCTCCTCATCGGAGTCTGTACCTTCTTCCAACTCCGATTCCCTGAATCCTTCCAGTTCCTCCTCCTCGTCGGTGGTGCCAAAGTACTCCCTCCGGAACCTCGCTACTGGCTGAGGTTTCCTGGGGAACCTTTGGTGGAAAGTTTCGATCAAGATCTCGTCACTGACCTCCTCTGCTGTCACCCAGGTGTTTTCCGACTCCGGTTCCCCTTCCCACGCGACCAAATACTCCACCTGATTACCCTTCCACCTGGAGTCGATGATCTCCGCCACATGGTTGCTGCTTTCCCTTTCTTCTAAGACTGGCCCCCGTGTGGAGACCCCTTCACCTTCCCCCCTATATGGTGACAGTAATGACCTGTGGAATACTGAGTGCAGTTTCATGTGGTTCGGTAACCGGAGTCTGAAAGCCACTGGGTTGACCTGTTGAATGACCTCAAATGGTCCCAATCTTTTGGGTCTCAATTTCTTGCAACCCCCCTTGAACGGCAACCCTTGGGTTGACAGCCAGACCTGACTCCCCACCCTAATGGTTTCACCTTCCCTTCTGCTCTTGTCTGCCTGCCTCTTATATTCTTCTTTGGCCCTTTCTAAGTTGAGTTGGAGTTGACGATGGATCGCTTCCATTTCTTCTACAAAATGTTCGGCGGCCGGGACACTCCATCTCTCCCCTCCTCCCCCTGGAAACGCCCTGGGGTGGCACCCATAATTAGCCAAAAAGGGGCTCATCCCGGTGGACACATTCTCCGCATTATTGTAGGCAAATTCCGCTAGCGCCAACTTTTCGACCCAATCGTTCTCTCTGTCATTGACATAACACCTCAGGTATTGTTGGAGGATACCGTTTGCTCTCTCCGCCTGCCCATTGGTCTCAGGGTGCCTGGCAGTTGAAAAATTGACCTCTACGTGCAGTAAGCTCATAAGTTTCCTCCAGAACCTGGACGTGAACTGTTTCCCTCTGTCGGAGACCACCCTCAAGGGGGCGCCATGCAGCCTAAAAATATGTTCTACAAACAATTTCGCTGTCTCTTCCGCCGTGACTGCATGTGAGCAAGCTACAAAGTGGCCCATCTTAGTTAACAGGTCTACTACGACCAGTATGGCGGTTTTCCCCTGGGATTTCGGCAGATCAGTCATAAAATCTATCGATACCGCCTCCCACGGTCGTTCTGGTGTGGGTAACGGTTCTAATAACCCCGCCGGCGCCCGCCTTTCTCCCTTGGCTCTCTGGCATTGGTCACACCCTCTTACATACTCCCGTACATCCTCCCTCACCTTGGGCCACCAAAATTCCCTGGTCACCAACCACATGGTCTTGTGTTGCCCAAAATGCCCCGCTGTGGGGTTGTCGTGCAGCTGTTTGAGTACTCTCCCCCTCAATTCCCCTTCGGGTATATAAAGTGCCCCTTTGTAATACAATACCCCGTTTCTTTCTTCAAAACCTCTGGGATCTTCTCCCTCTCTCCTTAAACCTCTGAGCTTATTCTGGGCGTATTCATCATTCACCGTTCCCTCTACCAGTTCCCTTTGCCCCACCCAGGCTGCCCCACACACCCAGCGGTCCTCTGGGATGATATGTCTCTCTTCAGGTGCTCCCTCCCCCTCCAAATATTCAGGTTTGCGTGAGAGAGCGTCCGCTCTGACGTTTTCTGGACCTGGCACATAGCAAATTTCAAAATGGAATTTGGAGAACTCTTGGGCCCAACTCACTTGTCGTTGGTTGAGCACTCGTGCCGTTCTCCAATATTCCAAATTCTTGTGGTCCGTGCACACTTGCACCTTATGCTGTGCACCAATTAGTAAATGTCTCCATCTCCGGAACGCTTCGTGAATGGCAAGTAGTTCTCGGTCATATACGGTGTAGTTCCTCTCGGATTTGTTTAGCTTACGCGAAAAGAAGGCACACGGTCTCCACTCCGACTTATTCTTTCCCGGCTGAAGAAGCACCGCCCCCACAGCCCGGTCTGATGCATCAGTTTCCACTCTCATTGGTTTTTGTAAATCCACATGCAGGAGCTGTTCTTCCGAAGCGAATGCCCTTTTCAATTCCTCAAATGCTTGCTCCGCCTCCGCCGTCCAAACAAATTTCTTCTTGCTGCTGAGACAGTCCGTGATGGGAGCCGTTAAGTGGGCAAAGTTCTTGATGAACTTACGGTAAAAGTTCCCAAACCCTAAGAATCTTTGCACATCCTTTTTCGTTTTCGGTGTCTTCCATTCCAGCACCACCAGGACCTTGCCTGGATCCATGGCTAATCCCTTGTCCGACAAGCGGTACCCCAGGAATTCCACCTCCTTGGTGTGAAGCTGACACTTCTCCAATTTCACCCACAGCTGGTTTGCTTGCAGTTGGCTCAGCACTTCCCTGACATCCTTTACATGCTGCTCCTCATTCTCTGAATATATCAACACGTCATCTAGGAAGGCCACGCAATTCTTGTAGAGCAGAGGTCCCAGGACGTGGTTCATGAACGATTGAAAACATGCTGAGCCTCCTTGTAATCCGAAGGGCATAACTAAATATTCAAAAGCCCCCAAAGGGGTGAACATGGTGGTTTTCCATTCATCCCCTTTCCTTATCCGTATCAGGTTGTTTGCCCCTCTCAGGTCCAGTTTAGTGAATATCTTTCCCTTCCTCACCCTGGTCAAAATGTCATCAATTCTGGGCATGGGGAAAGCCACTGGTTCTGACACTGCATTCAAGGCTCTAAAGTCCACTACAAGTCTGGGTTTATCCGTGTGTTTTTTGTCCACAAAAAACACTGGGCTGCCCCCCACCGCTCTGGACTCTCTGATGAAGCCTCTCTTCAGGTTTTTATCAATAAACTCCCTTAACTCCTGCATTTCCCTGTCTGACATGGCGTACAGCTTGCCCACTGGGAGCTGGGCTCCAGGGACCAGGTTGATTTGGCAGTCAAAGGCTCTATGCGGTGGTAGTTTATCTGCTTCCCTTTCGCTGAAGACCTTGCTCAGGTCAGCGTATTGTTTGGGCACCTTCCCTTTGTCCATTACTTCCGTCCCTGCTAGAAAGGCTTTTGCCCCTTCCGGCGCCTTTCCCTCTTTGCAGTGTTCCAGGCAATGTGCTGACCCAAAGGAGACCACTCTCTGATGCCAGCCCACTAGCGGATCATGCAACGCTAGCCAGCTCATTCCCAAAATAACGGGAGCCCCTCCCAGGGTGGCCACATTGAACGCTATCCTTTCGGTGTGCCTGGCCACCCTCATAACCATTGGGACGGTCTGTAGGCTAACTTCTCCTCCCAACAGCTCCCTCCCATCGATCGTGGTCACCTGCAGGGGGTTACTTAAAGGGAGTATCTGTATCTGGTGTTCAGCTGCAAACTCCTTACTCATAAAATTACAGGAGCTGCCTGAGTCCAATAGCGGTCCAATTGTCTTTAGTGGGTGTCCGTTTGCCAGCTCTAGCAACACCTCTATCACTAGGGCTGGTCTTGGAGGTTCCGGCGTGGGCACTTTTACTGCTCCTTGGCCTGGCTGCTGTGCCCTGACGGTGGCAGCCAGGCGTTGGCTTTTACTTGCTCCTGGACTCCCTCCTCCTTCCCCCCAACAGCTCCCGCCATCCCTTGCCATTCCTTTCTTTGCGGGCAGACTCTGGCAAAGTGACCTGGCTGCTGGCAGAGATAACATTTCTTGGTGCTCTTCCCCTCCTTCTTCCGCCCTTCACTGGGATTTGAAACTGCGCGCGCGCGCGCTGTTCCAATTTCCATCAGCTCTCCTGGCGGGAAATTTGGCTCCGGAATCTCTGGAATGCGGAAATCCCTCCAACGCTCTCCTTTCCCTTCCCGCTTCTCCAAGGCTCTCGCCTCCTGGCGCGCTCCAATGGTCAGCGCTGATTTGGTCAGCTGGTCCATAGACTCCGCCCTGGGCGCCCGGGAAAGTTCGTCTTTCACCGCCGAAGAAAGCCCCTCTTCGAAAAGCATTTGAATGGGTTCCGCCGATAGGTCCCACCCCAATTTATGTATCAGCATGGTAAACTCAGTCCAGTACTCACGAACCGATCGGCTCCCCTGTTTACAAGCCATCAACTGTCTGCGCACCAGTCCCTGCTCAATCTCGCTGGAAAACATCAAATCCATGGCGCGAAAAAACTTCCTCGTGTCCTTCAGCATTTCACTATTCCCTGCCATCAGGGGTCTAACCCAGTCTCTCGCCCCCCCTTCGAGATGGCCAACCACAAACGCCACTCGCGATGCCTCGTCGGGAAAGTCGTCAAACTGCAGATTGAGAGCATACTGCATCTCTGTCCTAAAGGCTTGATAGTTCCTGGGGTCCCCCCCAAACTTCTGCACCAATCCTGGCATCTTTCTTGCTAGTGGGGCGCCTTTTGCCTTTTCTGCATCCTGCGCCCTCCTTTCCTCTAGCCTCGCCGTTTGCAGCGCTAGCTGGACCTCCAACACCCGGTACCTTTCTTCCAGGCTTGGACCCTCTCCAGCTCCTCCTGCTCCCCCGGTTCCGGCTGGGTTGCTCATGATGCATCTCTGCACAAGCTGCTTTCAGGGACTGTCCGATTGCTGTGATGGGATGATGAGCTGCTTGTGCATAAAGTTCTAGTCCCTCAGAGTTTGGCTAAGTCCACAAACCTCTGTCTGTGACGGAACTCCTTAAGCATGGCTCCATCAGTCGCTCGTAGAATCGGACAGTGGGCGTTTACGGAACTTCTTCCAGCATAAAAGTTCCTTAATGGAAACGCGTCTTCTGGACTCTCGGCGTGACAGTTTCCGGCGAGGAGTGGGTGTCCCTATGGGAGGTCCTGAAACCTCCCCGCTATTTTCGCTGGAAGTGTCTCTGAGCCCTCCCTCCGACTCACTTTCCCTTGGAGCTCTTCCTCTCCCCCTGCTGGTCCCCTCCTCAGCGGATAAGTCTCTCTCAGCCTCTGTGAGCCTTTTCACCTCCTGTTTCTCCGATGGCAGTTCCCTGACAAATATTCTTGCCGCTGTTACCGCGTACTGAAAAAGTTTATAATCACTTCTATTTATCTCTCTTCCTGTTATTCCTAGCAAAAAGGCTTATGGTTTTTTAACAAACGCATATTTAAACATCTTTTTCAATTCATTATATACATTTCCCTTTTGCCGTTTTCTCCTGTGGTTTCAAAATACATCCAGCTGCTGCTCTTAAAGGCACATTTGCCTTTTGATCAAGTGGTCTCCAAGACAATTGTTCTTCTCCACACATCTGTTGCAAGACAACTGGCAGTTGGAGCAGAGTTCTTCAGCCAGGAAGAGGGAAGCAATTTCCTACAGCTGCTTGTTCCCTGGCCTATGTCTGTGGCCAGTCTGGTCTTCCCATTGCCATGGTCTTCTTTCTGGTACAGCCTCACACTGGAACTTGTTCCCCTTGCCCATCTCCATTTTATGCATTATATTTGGTTTAATGGGCAGGTCTCAGTTTTTTTAAAAAAACCAATCTCGAGCAGCTCTGAAAATTCTGGGATTTGACCATTTAAAGCCACCGTCCTATTCACAGAGACCTGATAGTAAGTCCCATTGAACTTAGAGGAACCTCTGATCAGAGCTATGTAGGAATGCACTGTAAATGTGCCTTTGGATCATCCTCCCCGACGGCAGCATTCACATCGTCTCACTTCCACAGCTGTACAGTAGATGAATAGGTAGTTAAATGCTTTTATCCTTATAATACATGGCTTAGATTTATGGTACTGCATGCCATTCTGTCTCAAACAGCACTATAATCTGTGGCTTATGCACATTCTTCATAGGTCACTTCCAGATAGTAAATCGAAACTGATTTCTGACATCTCTCCATTTGTAAGCAACACTAGTAGTTACTCATTTTCCAGCACTAAATTGTTTATCATAGAAGAACGTAACTGAGTAATTGGAGAAATGAGCCCTATATTTCCTCTCAGAATATACATTCTTTTGATCTGTTCTGCTTTGTTTTTTTGTAGCCATCAACATGTCTAGCACCATCACATAGCCTGCTGTGTACTTGGAACAAGGAAGCAGATTCTAAAAATGGGAACATTGGGGGATCATTGGGAAAATATTTAAAAGTATCTTCTCTTTGTCAGTCTGAACTATTTTCATTGCTGTTCCCCTTGTAGGAATCTGAACCCACAATGTGATAAATCACCCTGTCCTGTGCTGCCCTGCTGTCAAAGTCTCTGTTTGGCCAAGGTTCTTCCCAAGAGAGATGTGTGGAGCCCAATGTTTGATCAGCCAGTGGCAAATGCAAGGAAGACAAGGCAACCTTCTGCACCCCATACAGTTATCTACTGTGTCTTCACCTGAGCCAGGACCTGCTTTCTTATGAAGTTGGATGTAGAGAATTATGACTCAAGGTAGCTCAAAGATTGCTTGAAGGTTGTTGCATCGGGTGCACCATCTCAGTCTTCTCAAGATGGTTCGATAGGGGGCTTACTATGCAGGGACTTTGATTTCCCTGAAAGACTCTTGACTATAAATGTGGTGTGAATCCAGAAGTACTTGGAGATGCGTGACTGTACATACCTATAGGATTATCTGTCCACATCTAGGACAGGAAATAACTGTGGCTTGGGAGGAAGTGACAAAAAGGAAGGACTTCATTCTTACACTCCAAGGCATTTATTGCCCTGTTAGCCTATAAATGTCATATTTATGCCCTGGGGATATTTCTTGCATTGACAGTATTCAATATGGAGTCATCTTGCATTTTCAACATAGTTTGTGGTTTCCAAAACATCTGATAAAAGTGCATTTGACAAATGTTTTGAATATTTAATAAATGTTAGCTTTCAGGATTCAACAGTGTTTGGCTTCTATTTATCAAGTCTTCACTTTGGTCTTCAATGTATTTCTATTCAAAAACAGTAGGGAAAAAGAAAGAGAGAAAGAAAAAACAGAGAAGGTATTTTGCTTAAATGTTAAGTGGCATTTTACCTTTTAATGTTTCATGATAGGATGGCATACACTTTGCACCCAGGTACTTTTGGATGGTAGAGTGTGAAGGCCTTTTTGGGGTGGAATGGGGATGCTGGTGTCAATGGGATGCTATTTTCAAAGATAAAAAAATTCTACTAAAATATCCAAATAGCTATTTAACAAGCACCATATGAAGAGCACACAAGGTGTGTGAACAAAGTATCCCATACACTTTGGAATGTGTGGAATGTGTTTAAATTTCAAATATGATTAATAAAAAACTTCTGAAGATGTGAAGAATGGAACTCTTATCCTGCTGAATGGCCACAAGGTTTTCACCCCAGAGGCCGGTTGTTCAGTGTGCAGTTTGAGGGCAGATACAGCTTGTAGCCTGGTTTCTTCTTTTCTGCTTCTGCAACCCGACAACCAGATACCCATGACCCTGCCAATTTTGCATTAGATATACAGTATTAGAAACTGAGCTGCTATTGAAGCAATAGAACAGAAGAGATGGAGTTCATGGACCACTCCTACCATGTAATCTCATTCTTTTTAAAAATAATAATAATATATTTTTATTAAAGATTTATTAGTTTTCTTTGGTTGGCTGTAGTGAGAATGTAATCTCATCCTATAGATAAGCATGGACATCGTGATAGGCTGAGAAGGAACTAGAAAATGGAGAAGGGTGCTATGTGGTATGGTGGTGGTTGGGTAAATTGTCATACATAAACAGTTTTCAAAAGGTCTCTGCATAATGATAATAATGAACCATAATGACTAATCTCTGAAGAAGAATGACAGTTTCTAGTATGACTGTCAGCTCTTGAAATTTTTAAAAAGGCTGGTAATAACAACAACAACAACAACAACAACAACAATAACAACAACAACAATAATAGATTTTATTTTATTTACAGCCCGCCCATCTGGCTGGGCGGCTTGCAGCATATCTAAAAACATAATAAAAATATAAACATTAAAAATCTCCCAATACAGGGCTGCTTTCAGGTGTCTTCTAAAAGTTGTATAATTCTTTATCTCCTTGACATCTGATAGATGGGCATTCCACAGGGTGGGCACCACTACTGAGAAGGCCCTCTGCCTGGTTCCCTGTAATATTACCTCTCGCAGTGAGGGAATCGCCAGAAGACCCTCGGCGCTGGACCTCAGTGTCCGGGCAGAACAATGTGGGTGGAGATGCTCCTTCAGGTATACAGGGCCAAGGTCATTTGGAGCTTTAAAGGTCAGCACCAAAACTTTGAATTGTGCTCAGAAACATATTGGGAGCCAATGAAGATCCTTTAGGACCGGTGGTATATGGTCCTGGCAGCCACTCCCAGCCACCAGTCTAGCTGCTGCATTCTGGATTAGTTGTAGTTTACGAGTCACCTTCAAAGGTAGCTGTTTAATTCAGAAGATGGAGCCCAGCAATTCTGGTGGACCTGGGGGTGGACTCTGATGTAAAAGCTGTCCATTTGCATAATATGCAAGGTATGCCCACCAGCCTAAAAATGTGATAGTGGCTGCAGCAATGTGCCTGGCTTTTCTGGCAAGAGCACAAAAAAGAGCTGGGCATGCTTTTATACCTCAGGTTGTTAACATAGGTCAACAACATGTTTTACTGGAGGGTCCCTCTGCGTGTCAGAATTGTGATAAACAGCACATTGACAGGGGGCATCTAGCAAACCTGCTATACCTGGCTTTTGACAAAGTAGTTGATTTAAAATATGAACCCAAGAGATGAACAACACATTTCATAGACAAATTGTCAAAGAGGACCCTTTTATAAAGAAAAGTAGCTGAGGAGGAAGGTAAGGTTGGGGATTTGGAGCAGAGAAACAGAAGCAGGGAGGGATGCTTACCTCTTCCCTGCCCTGCCTGCGGCCTCTGCTCCAAATCTCCTTGGAATTGGAATTGGGACGGGTGGTGGGGAGCCTTTCCACCATGTTCAGAATTATGTTTGTGGCTATAAAGCAGAGATGGGGAAACTCAGGCCAATGGAGCACTTCAGCTCTCACTACCTGGCCCTTGGAGCTTTTTCCCAGGCCACACACTCCTCTCCTGCCACACAACTCACCCGCCCTCTTTTGCACCACCCTTGAGTGTTTGTTTGTTTTCTGAGCAGAATGAGTCCTTGAACTTCGATAACGCTTTTTGCTTGCCTGGCTGGGGAGGAATGTACAAGGTGAGGGGGACTAAGCTGCTGTACATAGGTAAGATTTGCACTCACTGTTATGCCCACTTTTGCCTCTGGCTTTGCCTACCGCTGGCATAGGGTCCCCAGAAGGTTGTCCAGAGGGAAAGCGACCCCTGGAGTGAAAAAGGTTCCTCGTCCTGCTTTAAAAAGGGGAAATTACGGTAATGGACAGATTTCAGGTTTGGAAATCATGAGCAAAAACTTGCAATGAAAGGCTTAGCAGTGCCACCTACCTGCCAGATACATATTTTTTACTCCCCGCAAATCTGGCGTTGCTCGCTCAATACATGAGACTTGTTTCCTCATGTCTCCCAGAAACTGTAAAATTTACTGTCAATGGAACAAAAATAATTCTGATGAATCAGGAAGAGAAAGAGAGAGGATTTTGTTTTGTCAGTTCTTGGGAATGTGTTGTAAATTTTGTCATCAAACAAACCTCGAAGCTCTTTGCTACAGCGAGGCATGAGAGCTCAGATTTTATATAACCTGGTGGAGTTTTTAATATGTGAGGGGATACTGCAAGGATCTCTCATATAACTATTGCAACTTTTATCTCTTTTTCTTTGCCAGGAGATTTATAGGAATTCAATGTTTTGTTCTTCTTGGATCTCTCCAAATTCCTTTTAGCAGTATGTGACCACACTCTCTTGACAACTGCTGACATACTGCAAAGTACATACAAGTTCATATAATACACACTTAACAATTGCACAGAGTGTTAATGCTTTTTTAATGTAGAAGATCTTTTCTCAAACGGAAAGCACAATGCATGAAGCAGTCCTATGAGCCTGAATCCACAGGCTGCATTGAAATAGACCAGCTCACTGACTTCATAATGAATGGATGTGAGCGAAGCAAGTAGTCTAAACTCAGAATCATCAGCTATCTTATTTAAGTGAACTGTCTTGATCAAAGTAGCTGCAACACTTGTGTGTACAAGTTTTGGAACCAGGAGTATCTCCTTTCCAACATCCTTCTGCTGTATTGAAGTGTTGAAATGTCAAAATTCATAGAGCTGTTTTAGAATGGGGAGTAGCAACACAATGAAGAGAATCACATTTTCCCACGTTCTCTTCCTCTGCTAATTCTGCTATTTTTGATGTCACGTGGCATGTTCTGTGCCCAAAGTTCAAAAGTAAAGATTCAGCTCCTACACTATTGTAACCACAAAGGAAAATGAGACATTTCCTCATGCCTTTGTCTCATCTTTACCCCACCCACATGGTTCCTTTAGACTGGCAGGCCTTAGCAGAGCATAGGAACATGAGCAGCTACCTTAAATCAAGTCAGATCACTTGTCTATCTAGATCAGTATTGCCACTACTGACTGGCAACAGTTCTCCATGGTTTCGGGCTGTGGACATTCCCAGCTCTACCTGGAGATGCCGGGGAATAAACCTGGGACCTTTGACATCCAAAGCAGATGCTCTCTCACTGAGTTATGGCCCTTGGTTAGCATCCTCTAAACTTCTGTGGTCAAGTATACATGGAATCTGATCACTTACTATTATTCTATTCTTTAGTTGCAATTCATGCATTGCAAGGAGGATGGACTAGATGGCTCTACAATTCTGTGGTTCTATGATTCAATAGGCCTAATTTAATATAGATCCTGTTGTGGTGTGTGTATCTGACTTTTCATCCATAAGGTCCCTTTAGCTTCTTTCCCCTGGCTTCACCTTACAGTGCTGGCCATGTGATTTAGCAGGGTTTAATCACATGGGTACTTCCCACCAAACCCTCACCTGCAAATCCTGATCAGGTAATGAGTGTGTGGGAAAATCTGTGCGATTGACTCTGTCCATGTGGTGCCATATTTTCAAATATTACAGCAGCCATTGGATGAAGGTGCAAAAAAATAACTCACACGTTGTCAGGCTTGGGGCCTAGCTTGCAACAGACTGTGATTTTTTTAAAATAATAATATTTATTAACATTTCAAAAAATTACAAACATAAGAGAAAATAATAAAACAAAAAATTACAAAAAACTGAAAAATTAAAAAATTAAAAACAAATCAATTTTTCCATAGCTTATCTTTCGTTTACTTGTTTCCTTGACCTCCTCACACCTTCCTTTTTTGTATTCTAGTTCAATTAATTAATTCAGCAAATCCTTTCCATCTTTGTTTTTATCTTAATCATTTATCTTAATATGTTATAACTTTACATTCTCACCTGTTGACAACCCATTTTTACATACTCCTTTATAACATTGCTACTAAAACCACATAAGTTCATTCCAGCATCCTTCTAACATTCCTTAATTTTGCAATGTTTCTGTAGATAGTCTTTAAACTTCTTCCAACCTTCTTCTACCGATTCTTCTCCCTGGTCTCGGATTCTGCCAGTCATTTCCACCAGTTCCATGTAATTCATCACCTTCATCTGCCATTCTTCCTTGGTGGGTAAATCTTGTGTCTTCCAATACTTTGCGATGAGTATTCTTGCTGCTGCTGTAGCGTACATAAAGAAAGTTCTGTCCTTCTTTAGCACCAATTGGCCGACCATGCCCAGGAGGAAGGCCTCTGGTTTCTTCAAAAAGGTATATTTAAATACCTTCTTCATTTCATTATAGATCATCTCCCAGAAAGCCTTAATCCTTGGGCACGTCCACCAAAGGTGAAAGAATGTACCATCAATCTCTTTACATTTCCAACATTTATTATCAGACAAATGATATATTTTTGCTAGCTTGACTGGTGTCATGTACCACCTGTATATCATTTTCATAATATTCTCTCTTAAGGCATTACATGCCGTAAATTTCATACCTGTGGTCCATAACTGTTCCCAGTCAGCCAACATAATGTTGTGTCCAACATCTTGTGCCCATTTAATCATAGCAGATTTCACCGTTTCATCCTGAGTGGTCCATTTCAACAGCAAGTTATACATTCTTGATAAAATCTTAGTTTTGGGTTCTAACAGTTCTGTTTCCAATTTTGATTTTTCCACCTGGAAGCCAATTTTCTTGTCCAAATTGTAAGCCTCCATTATTTGATAATAATGAAGCCAATCTTGCACTTTGTCTTTTAATTTCTCAAAGCTCTGCAATTTCAATTTGTCTCCCTCTTGTTCCAAAATTTCCCAATATTTCGGCCATTTGGCCTCCATATTGAGCTTTTTCTGAGCCTTCGCTTCCATCGGTGACAACCACCTTGGGGTTTTATTTTCAAATAGGTCTTCATATCTTGTCCAGACATTAAACAATGCTTTCCTGACAATATGGTTTTTAAATGCTTTATGTGCTTTGACCTTATCATACCACAAATATGCATGCCACCCAAATACATTGTTGAAACTTTCTAAGTCCAAAATGTCTGTGTTTTCAAGAAGCAGCCATTCTCTCAACCAGCAAAATGCGGCTGATTCATAGTAAAGTTTAAGGTCTGGCAGGGCAAATCCACCTCTTTCTTTTGCATCAGTTAGTATTTTAAATTTTATTCTGGGCTTCTTGCCCTGCCAGACGAATCTAGAAATATCTCTCTGCCACTTCTTGAAACAGTCCATTTTATCCAAAATTTGCAATGTTTGAAACAAAAACAACATTCTTGGCAAAACATTCATTTTTATCACAGCGATACAGCCTAGCAATGAAAGCTTCAGATTTGACCATATTTCTAAGTCCTTTTTCACTTCCATCCAACATTTTTCATAGTTATCTTTAAATAAATTCACATTCTTAGCAGTCATATTGACCCCCAGGTATTTCACTTTCTTAACCAATGTTAATCCTGTCTCCTTCTGAAACCTTTCTCTCTCAATCTCTGTTAGATTTTTCTCTAAAACCTTAGTTTTTATCTTATTCAACTTAAAACCTGCAACCTGACCAAATTCTTGAATCAATTCCAATACTCTTTTAGTACTAGATTCTGGCTCCTGTAATGTCAATACTAGGTCATCAGCGAATGCTTTCAATTTGTACTGTTTAGCTCCGACTTGTATTCCTTTAACCAATTGATCCCTTCTAATCATATTTAAAAGAACCTCCAAGACCGATATAAAAAGCAATGGGGAAATTGGGCACCCTTGTCGTGTTCCTTTCTCTATCTTAAATTCCTCCGTCACTACATTGTTGACAATTAATTTAGCCTTTTGTTCTGAATATATTGCACCTATACCATTTCCAAAACCTTGACCAACCCCCATCCCCTGTAGGTTCTTCTTCATGAAGCTCCAAGAAATATTGTCAAAAGCTTTCTCTGCGTCTACAAAAATCAAAACTGCTTTAGTATTAATATTCACTTGTAGTTTTTCTAGAATATTAATTATATTTCTCGTATTATCAGACAAGTGTCTGCCCGGGAGAAAGCCTGCTTGATCTTTATGTATCTCTTCTGCTAGTACTTTTTTTAATCTTTTAGCTAAAATATCTGCAAAAATTTTGTAATCCACATTGAGCAGAGATATGGGGCGGTAATTCTTAAGCTGTGTCTTCTCAGACTCTGTTTTTGGTATAAGTGGTATAAGTTTGGTATAAGTAGGCTTCCTTCCATGACTCTGGTGCTTTTTTCCCTTCCAAAATTTCATTACAAACTTCCTTTAATGTTTGCATTAACCATTCTTTCAGGGATCTATAGTATCTTGAAGTTAAACCATCCGGCCCTGGAGATTTGCCCAATTGCATGTTCTGAATGGCACCTTCTACCTCCTGCTCGGTTATTTTATAATTCAGCATTAGCTTGTTTTCTTGAGAGATTTTTTGCAATCCATTTGTTTCCAAAAATCAATCAATATCAATTTCTTTCTGTGTCCCTTGTGTATATAGTTGTTTAAAGTACCTCTGGAAGCACTTTCTAATCTCCACTGGATTCTGTATGTTCTTTCCTTCCACTTCCAAATTTGTAATAGTATTGAGTTTTTGTCTTTTTTTCATTTGCCACGCCAGCAATTTCCCACATTTGTTTGCCGACTCAAATGTTTTCTGTCTCATCTGTTTAATTTTCCATTCTATTTCCTGGTTCATCATTTTCATATACTGTACTTGATGTAACTTTATTTCTCTCAGAATCTCCTGCGACTTTGGTTTTGCTCTCAGCTTCTTCTCACCTTCCTTTATTTTCTCCAAAATTTTATCTTTTTTCTCATTTTGAGCTCTCTTCTTTATTGCATTCTGTTGTATCAGAAACCCTCTCATAACTGCTTTACTTGTGTCCCAGATTACTCTTTTTTCAACAGTAGTATTCATATTTATCTCAAAATAATCTCTCAAGGTTTTTTGGGCCTTCTTGGTCACTTCTTCGTTTCTAAACAAGGTGTCATTCATCTTCCATCTAAAGGAACCAATTGGTGTCAGTTTCATCTCCATCTTCACGGCATTATGGTCGGAGCAAGTTTTAGGGCAAATTTCCACTTTTCTTGTCTTCGGAGCCAGTCCTCTAGTTACCCAAATTTGGTCAATTCGCAACAGACTGTGATTGAGTTTGCGTCTGGCACAAGGTGATGGGGACATCAGCCAGAAACATTGCCATGAACAGGCTGGTGGTGTGTGTCTTCTTCTTTGGCAATCACTCGTAGCCGAGTAAGATTGTCTTCCATGAACAGGGTCTTCACAGTGAGTCTGTAAGTGACTGTGGAGGCCAATTCTGGATCCACACATCCTTCCACAGTGGGGGCATAGGTTTCTGGCCAGGAGTTGATCATGGTGAGGGTTTGCCAAATGTACCTTCCTCTTAGCATGTTTCTCCCTATCGTCCTGTTTTTGGGCATCTTCAAAGTCCACAGCACCTTTGGTAAAGGCTGTTCTCCAATTGGAGCGCTTGCAGGCCAGTGTTTCCCAGTTGTCAGTGTTTATACTACATTTTTTTATATTTGCCTTGAGAGAGTCTTTAAACCTCTTTTGTTGACCACCAGCATTACACAGCATTACACCATTTAAAAGTTCAGAATAGAGTAGTTGCTTTGGAAGACGATAATCAGGCATCTGCACAACATGACCAGTCCAACAAAGTTGATGTTGAAGAATCATTGCTTTGACACTGGTGATCTTTGCTTCTTCCAGTACACTGGCATTGGTTCGTCTCTCTTCCTAAGCGATATGTAAAAATTTTCAGAGACACCAATGATGGAATCTTTCAAGGAGTTGGAGATGGCATTTATAAGTGGTCCACGTTTCACAAGCATGCAGTAAGTTGGTAGTACAATAGCTTTGTAAACAAACATATTGGTTTCCCTGCGAATGTCCCAGTCCTGAAACACTCTGCACTTCAATCGGGAGAAAGCTGCACTCGCAGAGCTCAGGTGATGCTGGATTTCGGCATCAATGTTCAATATATGATTTCTACTCTGGTGGGGAGTTACCCTTCGACAAAGTGTAGGATCATGGCAATGAAAATAATAAATAGAGTTGGGGATATAACAGAACCCTGTTTAACACCTGATCCCACTTTGAATGGTTCACTTTGAGAGCCATTGTTATCTGTTATTGTTGCTGACATATTATCATGGAGGAGCTGAATGATGTTGACAAATCTGATGTGTGTATCAGGTACCAGATCAAGCAAACAGGCATGGAGGGCAAGAAGGAAGAAGACATAGTCACAGACAGGCTGGATGTCAAATGCTGGGTAGGATAGATGACTGGATGCAAGGCACTGTTGTTACTCAGTGAGACAAGTTGCTTAGATAATGGGGCATGCAGCTTAGCCCAGAAGGAAAGGGATTGCATCTCATGCCTACTACTACAAGGAAATGGTAATGCACTGGTGCAAGAAGCTTATTGGAAACATCTGTATGATATAATGGATCCCACCAGTCCCTTAGCAATTAGGAAGGGCAGGACTTCAAAATATCTGTGAAGTTTCTTCCCATTCTAGCCCATGGGAAATCATTCTGACCCCCCAAATAAAAAAAGAAAATGAAAAGGCCTGCTACCTAAGATAACAATTACAGACTAATCTAATTGCAAAAATAATTGCAATTGAAGTGTTTAATTACCGTGCAAAGCAAAAAAAAAAAATTAGTTACAGCAGTTCTCCTGATTCATCAAATCAGGTTGGGGGGCTTGGTTTTGCTTTTTGATTATTAGATTGTAACCCTGGGGGATGAAAAGATTTGCTAATTGGGGTCTTGGAAAAGAGCTCCCAATTCTGAAATGTTAACTTTTAATTTTCATACTAATGCGCTTGCAAAGGGGGAAGCTGGGAGAAATCTGCAACATCTGTGCCAACAACTGTTTGTACTTCTACTGGCCCAAGCAAACCTCTCAGCCACGTGAAAGGCATGCTGACTTCTCTGCAGCAACTTACGCTTACTCCTTACTGCCCACAACTCCACTCCATTCCAGTCATTTCACTGCCAGTGTAGTTTCACTGCTAGAGCTGTTCTGCCTGCAAAGTGTTCCCCTGGCATGTCTGGATAGTTCCACTGATGATAAGGGGCTTCCACCAAATCCCATAGTTCTTTAGCCAGCACTCAAGTACAGAATTGCCTGCTAAATCATGTATCCATTATAAACAGTCATTCTTTGTTGTATATGAGTGATCTGGGATATATAAAGCATTATTCACTACGGTAATGATGAAAAGAAAGTGAGAGAAAATTGAAATGAGGACATTTAGTCAGTTCGTAGAGTACTTGACTTACACAAAAGATCTGATGAAGTGGACTCCAGCCCACAAAATGTTTGTGCCATAATAAATATCTTTAAAGTGCTACAGAACTATTTGTTATCAGTGTGGGAGAAAGAAATGATCATGATCTAATAGAAAGTTCAGCTTTCCTTTCATATGCCTGACCCCTTGTGGGCAGAACGGCAATTCATGAATACTTTAAATAAATAACAACAAATCATACCAGCTGAACTAATCAATCAATCAAACCTTTATTGCATTAGCATACAGCCATAGCAAGATAAGACAAAAAAGCAAGAGAGAGGTAACCTGATAAAACAGAATTCAGACGATATTACGGGCATTGTGACATTTAAATTACCCTAAAACAATAATATAAAAATTTAGTTGCCAGCACCGGGAATCTAAAATGCAGATGTATATAAAACATATAATGGCCCCAAAATAGGCTCAGCACATTTGGTTAAAAAGGTAATACAAAGAATTAAAACAGGTCCAGGTCTGGGACACACTACCCAGTCAGTGTAGCCCTAAGTTTCAAAGCCTGCACTATAAAGATTGCCACCCCACGTGAAATTTGGGGATTTGCGTCCACAAGAAGGAATTTCAAACAGTCTTCCTTAGATGTGATGGTGGGCGGGATCAAGAGGAGGAGCTTAGTTCTTATTAGCTCATAAATAGGGCAGTAGAAAAAGAAGTGTATGAAGTCCTCTACTTCATTCATTGTGCATGGACATAGACGCTGAGTAATGGGGGTCTTAAAGTAAATCCCCTGCAAGAAGGCCGTGGGTATAGAATGGAAACGGGCCATGGTAAACGCTCTTCTCAAATTGGGCTCCGTCAGGTCTATCAAGTAGTTGGCAAATGATCTTACCACTTTCACTTTAGGGAGCCACTTGGAGAGGCGAGCTGTGGCAGACTGTGCCCGGTCCATGGCCTCGTCTCTTGTAAGAATCCAGGCCCGGATATTGTGATGGTCCCAAGATGACAGCGTGTCAAGATCTGGGAGGGAGTAGCGTGCCATGATAATCTCCATGGCCTTGGACCATTTGTTGTTAAAAGCACAAGTTAAAAAGGCTTGCCTGGCTAGTAGGGAGCCTGGGGCTTTGATTAATTTACAATAAAAACTAATTATTCTAATGTGGGCTCTCGCAACAATAGAGGGGAGGCCCAGTTCTGTTCTTAACTGTGCAGCAACCGAGCCCCTGGGGAGGCCCAGTAACTTTCGTGCAAAAGAGTTTTGTAGAATCTCAAGCTGAACTATAAATGGGCTGGAACATCCTGTAATAAGGCATTCACTAGCATTATCTGTAAATTTGAGTTAATGCCCTGTTTCCCTTCACTGCTGTAAGGCTGCATTAAAAATCAACAATAAACAGGAGTATCAACCCACAGAAAATGACGGTATGAAGTAGTGTACTCACAGATCCACAAGGGGTCAGACATATGAAAGGAAAGCTTTCTGTTTCTTGGATGCTAAGTGTTTGGGAACAACCTGCACAACTTAAGACCTGCAGGTTGACCACAAGTCACTTATCTGGGGAAATTCCAAATAGCAATTGAGTATGGTCCTTTCTCACTGTTGTTGGAACATCTAAGCCCATCAAGCATTGGGGTGGGGATGGAACAATCTCTGTATCACTCCTCTGAACTCAGAAGTATGTGGGGGAATTGGAACCAGCCATTATGTGATGGTGCAGAGACAGGAGAGATACCACTACCAGTTACAGAGAGGGAGGGGGGGCAATGTGGGATTCAAAGCGACCTGTGAGATGGAAAAGAGAGAAAGTTTCCTCTTTTGAAATCCAGTGGAAGCATGTTGTGTTGTCATGGCAATTGGCCAATTACTTGACTATTTAATTTATTAGCACCATAGCCACTGCTTCCAGTTGCTTCAACAACACTAACATCTTGTACCAGGTCCTGGGAACCACTCAAGATTAGGCTCATGGTTGCCACCACTCTGGTCGATTCCAGCAGCAACTTTGGTTATGGTCATTATAAATTTCACCTCTTTGTCATGACTGGAACACATATGTAGTCAGTCTATGTGAGAGTGGTTGAAGTCACCCATTGCTACAATATCTCATCTTTTCAATGCTTCCTTGATCTCAATATCTCCCTGAGTGTTTTGATTAGGGAGACGGTAGCACAATCCCAGTACTATATTACTAATGGGGGCTGGAAACACCACTTGCAATGGTTTCGTGGAGGAGTATGCCACTTTGGGCATCTCTAGCTTGCTGGACTCGATGCCTTCTCTAATATAGAGTAACACCATCTCCAGTGCATCCTTCCCTGTCCTTCCTATAGAGTTTATATCCTGAGAAAAGGTTGCCCCATGTGTTGTCTCCACTCCACCAGGTTTCCATGATGCTCACTATTTATTCCTATATGTGGGCTCCTTGTTGGGCTCTGCGTGCTCCTTGTCAAGACCAGAATAAGGCAGGTGGTGTTGAAGGAAATTGCTCACTTGGAGCTTTCCATGGTGCTGCAGTTACCAACCTAAAAGGTAAAGGGACCCCTGACCATTAGGTCCAGTAGCAGACGACGCTGGGGTTGCAGCACCGCCAACCTTCTGATCGGCAAGCCCTAGGCTCTGTGGTTTAACCCACAGCGCCACCCGTGTCCCTTGTCCCTATTGTCCTGAGTGGTGTTCATCAAGACCAGGATAAGGAGGTGGTGTTGGAGGAAGTGGTTCACTGGGAGCTTTCCATGGTGCTGCAGTTACCTATGTACCTTGTCCCATTTGTACCCTGTGGGCTCCTTGTTAGGAGCAGGATAGGGAGGTGGTGCTGAAGCAATGTACTGATTTTTTAGCTTTCCTCACTCCACTGCACCCTGTGGGCTTCTAGTCAAGGTCATGAAGCCCCTTATAAAATCCATATCTTGGTACACATCAACGCTGGTTCAGTCTGGGACACAATGTGCTGCCATTTGAAAGCACTGCATAGCTTAAGCTGGAGGAGGCTAATCACAAAACTGTTGCATTAGTCACAGGGCCTTTGTTACCTCACAAGGAAACTTTTAGTTTTGAGCACTTCACACTAGGTTTTCAATTACAGCAGCAAATAATATAGGCTGACTAGGAGGAAAGCATGTGTGTGCTGATAATAGTTGTGTAGGAGAAGGAATGCGGACCGGTACAACTTGTCACCCAAGAATAAAAATGGGGACCACATTGCAGGGCTGTCATAAGTCATTCTCTCTTAGCCATAACCTTCCTCCCCTGATATGAAATATAGAGATAACAGACTGTGTTTGCATTGGAATGTGCATTGATCAGGTGATTTTTTAACTGCTTTAAAAATAAACCTTTCATGTGAAATAAGACCTGTAGTTTTCTTTTTTTAAAAAAAAACACCACCTCATGTCTCCGCTGCTATCTTTGTGTGTATGTATGTGCTGTTGTGTGTGGACACACTGGTGCCCAATCACAACCATGTTAAAATTCTGACTTTCTCCTTTACTTACTGTGGCCAGCTCTCACTTTCACCCCAGGGGAAATTTAAAGCTGTCTTCCAATATAAACCCAAAGATTCTCTATCCATAGATGGTTCATGGTGTGCTTCTTCTATCTGTGTGGATGAGAAGTGAGCCAACCAAGGGCTTAAAAAAAATCTGTTGAAACAACAGAGTGGGGGGCAATTTGGTGAGATGGGGAGAAAAGCACCTGCCTCCTTCAAATGGTAGATGGTAGCAAGTTGGAGCTTTCTAAGCAATTGTTATTTTACAAACAAATCTTCAGTACCATGCCGGCTGAACTTTCTGAGCTTGCTGTCAGTTTGTGTGTGAGGGGGAGGGGGCTGAACACCACACACACACACACACACACACACACACACCAGCTTCTTGACCCAGGACTCACTTTTGTTTTCAATGAAATGAAAGACAACTTTAAAGTGCCCTGTATGATCCCACAGACCACATCTCACTCCACTGGCTGCTTAATGCTTTCTGAAATAAACCATGGAAATGGTTTTGCTCTCTTTGCACCGAAGGTCAATCCATTTCCAGTGCCAGTGGGACCTATCGTTGACATTGTAAGCGCAAGCTGTGCTGCTGGAGAAAATTTTCCAGAAAGCGCTTTTCAAAAACCCATGCCCTGATCTTACCAGCAGGCAAAATTGTGTGGCTGGGAGCTTTATTAAGATCATTTTTTATAAGTGGATTCAGCGCATTCACTGCGTCTCCTGAGGGGCAGCAAGTACATTGCTCACCCAGCCAAGAGAACGGGAAAGGAGTTCAGGAGAGGGATGCTAATCTCAGATATCAGGGCCCCTCTAGAAAATCAATTGGAGGAGAGCCTGCCAGAGGGCAGTTGTGTTTGCCCAGGTTCCCTTGTGTGCTCCTTGAACATTATCACTGGATATGCACAATCTGAGGAGCAGCAACGCCTGTCACAAGTGGAGCCTGGAAGTAAATGGCTCTCCAGTAGCATGGCAATAATTCCCTGCATGTTGAAGTGGAAATATTTCTAATGCCACAGACTCGCAGCTGTGAGGAAGCAGCACTGAGAGGAGTCACCCCAACCAGCGATGAAACTTATGTCTCCCATGTGCCAGAGCAATCTGTAAGTGGCCGAGGGTATTATTCAGAGTCACATTAAACATGACACACATTTGTGTGCATCTTTTCCACACTTCTTCTGAACATTATGCTTGGAAGGCTACATGTTTAAAGGGAAGGGAAGGGGGAGAAGGAGGGGGGTCTTATCCTTCTGACTATTTTCTCAGTGCTTTTCTAAGCTGTAGAACAAACTGTCCTGGGAGGCTGTAGGCTCTCATCTGGTGGGTGGTATTACCTGAGCACAGGCTGGATGACTGTTTGTCAGGAGTGCTATATATGAATCTTATATTGCAGCTCCTGCATCAAGCACGGTCTCCAAGGTATTTTCTAATGCTACAATTCCTATTAATTCCATGGAAGACATGTGTGTATTAATAACTGCTTAAAGCACAGTGGCCAGATAATACAATTTAAGAATGGATGCAGGTGTCCAAGTGCTTCTGTTGTAGCAAAGAGCTCACACTGAGTTCTAGACCAGCATTTCACAATTGGGGCCCAGGGATATTCTAAGGGGGCCACAGGTGAAAAATGTGTGAAGGGGGCACAGCAAGAGGCTATTTTAGTGTTTTTTGGAAGCCGCCCAGATGGGCGGGGTATAAATTATTATTATTATTATTATTATTATTATTATTATTATTATTATTATTATTATTTTAGGGGGCCACAGAGGGAAGTGAGAAGCAAAGAAAAATAATCCTGATTGGCTGGCTATCCGCTTGGCCAATCACAAGTGGGTAAGGAGGCGGCCCGTCATGGCCTAGTGCTCCTTTTTGCCATGTGCATTTTCTTGGAGCAGTCCTGGTTTGTTTCTGTTGGGAGAGGGAGATCGCTGAGGCTCCCATTTTGACCAGTAGAGCCTGCGATCCAGAACCACCAGGTCAGGTAAGTGTGGTGGTGGGGTGGCAATGAGTAGGGCTGGGCAAACTGGAGCTGCTTGTTGCTACCGCCAGTGCTGGGCAGCCTGGGCCTAACTCTGCAAGGTGCAGGGTGCATCCACCCCAGAGCCCATTGGATCAGGGCCTTTGGATGTTGCTGAAGGGCACAGGGGCCATCGGCAGTGTTGTCCCAGCTCTGCAAGGCTTGGGGTGAAATCCACCCCAGCGCTTAGCCGAGCAGGGTCGTTTGGTGCTGCTGATTTGCATCTAGTAAATAATGAAGTGTCTGCTTGGAAGAAAACCACACTGAGTTCAGTGGGCCTTACTCCCAGGTGGGGGGGGCTATAGTGTTTCATTTAGGCAGCCAGGGCTCCTCCAGATGACAAGATCTTTTTGCACCAGGTCAGTGAGGACCACTTGCTTTTTAAAATTCTCCCATATATACAGAACTCCCTGTGCACCTTTTGGACTGTATTTATAGGTTTCCCCTTCTGTGTCAAATAACTATGGTCAAATAAGTGTTGTTTACCTTTAGTAATACATGGAAGAGAGATCTTCCTCAGGAGGTTCTGGACTCTCCTTCCTTGGAGGTTTCTAAGCAGTGTTTGGATGGCCACCTGTCATGGATGCTTTAGCTGAGTTTCCTACATTGCAGGGGGTTGCACTAGAAAAGTTGACCTGTGGGATCCCTTCCAGCTCCATGATTATATGTTTTTCTGCTTTAACAATATTCCATTATGTTCCTATTATAATGGAAACAAGATCAAAAGGGGGCCACAGTCAGAAAAAGATTGAGAAACACTGTCCTAGACCATGGGAGAACAATTAACATAGAACTTCAGCTGCCAAAATGGCTAAGGATTCGTTGTCCTAAAGCAGGAGTGGGAACCCTGTGCCCCCCCACACATGTTGTTTGACTACCATTTCCATCTTCCTCTGTCATGGCTTTGCCACCTACAGGGTGGAACTGCTATATAAACAGCCCCTACCTGGAAGAATGATGAGATATAGGAGTGTCTGTCTGTGCTGGTTTGCAATCTGCATCCTAGTTCTGCAAACACCTGAAATGACAACAAAGTGGGGGTTGATTTGTGATGTTTCGCATCAATCATAGGAAAGCCACCTGACTAGCTATCAAACCCCCATCATAGCATGAAACTAAAGATCACAGCACATACAGAACCTTAGCTGATACTTTCCTATGGGAATGCAAACCTAGAGAGAAAAAGCCCTCATATTTGGAATACAACCATGATAGCAGAAGTACTTCTAGCATTCCCCATGCATGGTATGCTCCCAGAATTCACTCCACCAGCCACTGTGAGCTTCAGAAACATGAATCATAATCCGAGTTTAGATCTAAGCATATGACAATGCCTCTAACAGCCTCCTCTGTTGTGTGTGTGTGCTGGCAATCTGGTTCACTGGGAACAAGAAGAAGGATCAGCTTGTGTCACAATGCCTTCCCTACCGGTAAGTGTCAAAAGCCAAAGAAATCACCGAACATCAGGAAGGCTCCAGCCAAGGAAGTGAGAGTTCCTGAAGATGAAAGTCATATCTGTATAGTAAGGGCAAGTATCCTTCTGACACACAGTAGCTCATGGCTTCCAAAGGGGTCTGTGTGCCTTTATCCAAAGGTAGGTAATGACCTGGGATGGGGGAGCATATGCAATCCAAGTGAGCAGCTAACTGAAGATGACAAGGCAGACCCAAACAGCTCCTTGTGAGAAGCGTCGCCCAGGAACTATGTCATCTGCGGAGCAGACACAGCCTGTCACAGTCAGCATTCCAGCTCCCCAAACCCCGTCAGCTCTGGGGAAGATAATATGAGGAGACAGCTAGTGCATTAACTGGGGTCATGATGTCAAACGAGAGCTTGGGTAAGCAGGATCCTTGAGAGCGCAGTCCAGCCTAACAGTGGCAGAGAAGAGCAACAAAAGGTGCTGCTAATCTGACAAACCAACTGCTTGTAAAAAAGCAATGCCCATGTTAGAAAAATTGATTCAGTTCCACTTTCTGGCTTAGAAGCCACCTTGGCCGTGCCTGAACTCAACATTTTCAAAGAAAGTTCAGGCCCTCTGATTCAAATTCTAAAGACTCAGTGTCAGAACTTTGAATGTGTGAAGCTGACAACATTTTTGAAAGGAATTCAGAGTTTTGATATTGAGAAACACTGAACCCAATGTGATTTAGATTGTCTGTGTTCCTGACCACCATTTTTTTTAGTCAGATTTGGTGAAGCCACATTTAATACTACCGTTTGCGCAACTCAAGAGAACTTGCATAAGGTAGCACCAGCATTGGTTCCCCTCTCCATACCCCAAAAGTGTCAGATCTGGTTCTTTGGTAATAAATAACAATTTTGTATCTTGGAAGCCTAGTTTCCAGGCCTCTCTTTCTTCCCACCACTGCCAGGCCTTTCCTCCTTCCTGAAGCAGCACTATGCAGGATCAGATTTTCCTGCTTATTGGCTGTTAAGCAGGAGGGTCTGATCCTGAACAGTGCTGGTCCTCCACAAGCAGCTTCCCTTGTGTGCAGGGAAGCCACTCGGGAAAAAGAATTACCGATTTTAATTCTTAGATGAGCCTTTCAAAGGCTAAGCACCTTAGTCCACATTACAAGGTCTCCCTAATCTCTTTGTAGCCAATCATCTTTGCCTTCTGCATTTCTCTTGGATATCTCTCTGACCTTCTGCCTCCCTCTGCCTTGCACCTGAGGGTGCCACTCAGCCACATGGACTTTCTGATGTATTTGCCATATGAAGATGTTGACTTCTCTACCCAGAGTGAGCCAATCCTACACTGAACACCTTCATGGGCCATTCAGTATGCTTGACTGGAAGGCAAAATCTGCACGCTATTCATCACTGTAATATTACAACTCCTAACAAACCTTTCTGCTTCAGGTCCACCTGGGGAAGTCTGACAGACAAGCAGACAGCTCAGGCATGGAGCCATCTAGTGCATTTCTGAAGACCTAAAGGGGGGAGCTTTCTTCTTTTCTTTCCAGTCTTGTATTCCAATCAATTTTCCTCCCTTCCCTTGTCTCTCCAGCAGTCATTGCTTTGATTAAAACCCTAAAACCAAACCAAATGCTATTTGTCATCAAGATGGATGTCAGCACCGGCCAGAGAAAGGGCTTTCAAACTCAGTTCCTATTTTTGGTCTCTCATCCCTCTCCCAACAAATACATAGCCCAAGTACCCTAAAACATATATGTACTCACAGCTTTTGACACATGCATACTTTTTATGCATAAAATTATGTATACACATATATGTCTCCATCATATCCCTGTATTTCCTTGCCCTTCCTGTGATATTTACTTATTTTTTCTGCATTTATATCCTGGCTTTCCTCCAGTTTGCTCAAGGCAACGCTGTGAGGTAGGCTAGGCTGAGAAAGTGACTGGCCCATGGTCCCACAGTGAACTTTATGGCTAAGGGAGTGATTTGAACCTGGGCCTCTCGAGTTCTAGTCCAACACTGCACCAAACCGCTTCCACAAATCTCTGTTGTTTCCTACATGTGAATTGTAGAAGAAGTCATGGTTTTCTCTTCTTGTTGGACACCATCCACATCCTGCTCCTGGGACATGCCAACATGGGAGTTTACTGAATTTAGCAACTGAACACAGAGTCCAAAGGTTACCCACTGGACTTCAAGACTGAGTGGAGATCTGATCCTGGGTCTCCCAGGCCCTACTATAGCACTCTAAACACTACGCCACACTCTTTAGCACAGAGGTGGCTAACCCATGGCCCTCCAGATGATGTTGAACTCCTTTCAGCCCCAGCTAGCATGTTATCAGAGCTGTGGGTGTTTTGGTCCAGCTACGTAGGAAGGACATAGGCAGCTGACTTATACAGAGCCATCTATCTCTACACATTGCCAGCGGTTCTCCCAAGTTTCAGATGGGGGGCATTCCCAACCCTATCTGAAGACTGAACCTGGGGCCTTCTGCATGCAGAACAGATGTTTTAATTCTGAGCTATGGCCCTTCCCCATCCAGAACAGCTAGAAGTCCACAACTTTTCTACCCTTCCTTTAGTGAATCAGTTCAGAAACTCTATTAGGTAGGTGCTGGCTGAGTAAAGATGCAGGTGGTGAGAGTATAAGGACCTGTAGAGCTGGAATAGGGAACCTGTAGCCCTCTTAGTATTATTGGATACCAACACCCATCAGCTCCAAGCAGCATGGCCAGTCATCAGGGATTCTAGGAGCTGAAGTCAAACAAGATCTGGAGGTTCCCCATCCCTGTATTAAAGGGACCCACCCAATAGAATTCTCTGGTTGGATTCTTTTGCTGTATTGTTCTCAGCTAGAAGTCTCCTAGAGCTTCATCATAGAGCTAGTTATTACATTTGTACATCCCCCCCTTTACCAGGCAAAGCCTTTGGAGGCCTTCCATGTCCTGGCTACACTGTTAAAGGGCGAGAAGGATACTTCCAAGAAGAACGTACAGTGACCTTCAAAACAACATTTGGATATAATTGGCAAGTTGTTTCTTTCTCTGCTATCTTCTTTCCACCTGGATATTTGAACAGCTGGTCCATGTGTCTCCTGAGGCCAGCTTCATTTCCCCTCCCTTTTCAGTTTGCTGTCAGCGTAGCAATGGCTGATAGATGAGAAGATGACAGGTTGACATCCTGGCTTTCCCCCAGAGGTGAGGAGGACGATGTATGCACTATGGAATCTTTTGTCCTCCTGCCTTCTATATCAGAGATAGAGAATCTCAGGTCTGATGATAATGTGGCCCTCCAGAGGTCTCTTTGTGGCCCTTGGTTCTCTCCCTCAGCCATACACTCTCCTCAGCCACACACACCCTTCCTAGGATGTCTCCTTTACCTTTGCCCCCTCCTTGCCTGGCTGGACTGTGTCCCAGAACTCTGGTGATGCTTGTTGCTTGCCTGGATAGAGAACAGAAAGAATTGTGTGAGTGTGCGGAGAAGCTAGTGGACAAAGGTGAAATTCACATTTATTTCTCTGCCCTCTGTCTCTTCTGCTGAGTGACCCCTGGAAGGTTACCCATTAGTAAGTGTGGCCTTCAGGCTGAGAAAGCTTCCCCATCATGTTCTGGGTAGTCCTTCTATGTCCTAAAGAATTGGAGCTTTGAGGAAAAGTTTCAGGTCTCCATAAGCTAGCCTAGAGCCTTTGGAAACTTTAAGACAGAGGTGAGGAACCTGTGGCCGTAGTGGTGTAGCGTGGGTTGCCAGCACCCGGAGCTGCGGAGAGAGGGATGAGAGGGAGGGAAACAGATGCAGGGCGCATGAACATTCAACTGCCTTATGGCACCCATGGCACCCAGGATATTGCAGCTGCAGAGATAAGAAAAGAAGAGTCATTCCACAGTTGGGGGGAGGGTCACTTCCTGGTTTGCATAGAGAAGTCATTTTCAATGGAGCTCAGCGACAAAAGTGAGCAGCTGTACTGAGGCAGCACTGGGTGTTGAAATGTTGTACCCCCTAGCAATTTTGTGCGTGGGGCAACCGTCCCTGTGCCCCCCACACTACACCACTGTGTGGCCCTCCAGTTGTTGCTGGATTGCAGCTCCCATCACTCCAAACACTGGTCTCGCTGTCTGGGACTGATGGGAATTGGATGTCTCACAATATCAGAAGGCCCACAGATTGTCCACCCCTTCTTCAAGAGATTGTAGCCACCCAAAAACATTTTTTTATTTACTAGATTTCTGGCCCATGTTTCAGGGTAAAAACAACCCTCACAAAGCAGATCGCTTAAAAAGACAGGGCACATAACAATTAAAAGCTATGAACAAGCTATGTCCAGATCATTAAAATTACAAATAAGAAAGCAGCAGCAGAGGTAAAGTTTGTTTAGCAGGACACTAAATTGACCAGAATGGAATGAAGAAGCCCCAACGGGGCAAAAAGGGGAAGCGAGGAGGTTATTCCAAAGAATGCAGGGACACCACAAAAAAGGCCCTGCCCCAATACTTGCTAATCTCTTAGCTCTTGTGGGTGAACAGGGCCTCGGAAACTAATTGTAAATCTTTTTATTTAGAAGAACAATGTTTCTTCCAAAGACCTATTCATAATCACACCAGCCAAAGACTGCATCAACCCCAGCCTTTTACAGGTTAATAGAGCCATTAGGAAAGACTTAAGCCTCTGCCATGTTAAAGCCCAGAAGAGGGTGGAAATGCTAATCCTCTTGTCAACCTTAATTACACCCTAGAATACGACTCAGCAAATATGTCTTTCAGGCACTGCAGGCAATCAGCATCTCAGCGTGGAGGCAGAAGGAACAGGAGACAGAACAGACACAGGCAGGGATCTGGCGGGGGGGGGGGTGATGGTGGCTTGAAGGCAGGGCTTTGGAATGCAATGCTTTCCTTCCCTTAACAGGTAATGAATACCACCTTTTAAAAATCTGCCCTACTCTTAACAATGTGCTAAGAGCCATACAGAAGATAAGCTTCAACTTTCTGCAGCAACAGCTGAATGAGCTGGAATGGTGGTTGGCATGTCAGACTAGGGCCTGGAGGAGCTGGGTTCAAATCCCCACTCAGCTATGAAGCTCACCTGTTGGCCTTGGGGTGGAGGGTTTTTGAAGGTAAAATGGGGAGGGGGAGAAGAATGTGTGCCGCCTTCAGCTCCTTGCAGGAACTGAAACAATCTAAGAAGGTAAAGGACTCCTGACAGTTATGTCCAGTCGCGACGACTCTGGGGTTGCGGCCCTCATCTCACTTTACTGGCCGAGGGAGCCGGCGTTCGTCTGCTTCCGCAGACAGTTTTTCCAGGTCATGTGGCCAGCATGACTAAGCCGCTTCTGGCGAAACCAGAGCAGTGCACAGAAACGCCATTTACCTTCCCGCCGGAGTGGTACCTATTTATCTACTTGCACTTTGGCGTGCTTTCGAACTGCTAGGTTGGCAGGAGCAGGGACCGAGCAATGGGAGCTCACCCCGTTGTGGGGATTCGAACCGCTGACCTTCCAATCAGCAAGCCCTAGACTCAGTGGTTTAGACCACAGAGCATGTTTGAAACAAACTAGTGACAATTAAAAAATAAAACACTTAAAAACAGCAAAATAAAAAAGGGGGGGGAAACAGCCACTAAACTGGTTTTCATTAAGACACCTTCCAGCATATTTTTTTTCTTTAAGGCCAACATGATGTTGGCCCAAAACCCTTTGAGGGCAAATAGTGGGGATATAGGAGTGCTTTTTGACTGGAAAATAGTGTGGGATGAACGGATCAGGGATCAAGTACACTCTACAGGGGGATCCACCCAATGACATTAAATGCTATAAACAGAGGTGCTACCACAAGTCCACAATATGATAATAGAATTATAGAATTCAAAGGGCCATCAAGTCTTTGTTAAAGGAATCTTGCTATGAGGGGACCTTTTCAGCCTGAGGGCCATGTTTCTATCTGAGCCACCTTCCAAGGGACACATGCCTGTGGTGGATAGGATGCTGAATGTATGATGACCTCTGTCAAGAGAGAGACAGGGGAAATGTGTCCCTGTCAATTCTCTTCAACCTCTCAGCGGCTTTCAAAACCATCGACCATGGCATCCTTCTGGAGTGGTTGCGGACCCTGCGATCATCATCTGAGGCCCTATCGCTGCCCCTGCTGGATTTTTGCCTATCATGCAGCTGTTGAAGGCAGAACAGCTCTGCCAGAAGAAGGTGGTGATCCTGTTTTTAAGCATGTGTCTGGCGGAGAAGTGGGCATTGTCCTTTCGATCCTTTGTTTTTTTATTAAGGTGCAAGAGCTAGCGAGGCCACAGTAAGATGCCCACCTAAATATAGCCAAGTATAACATTCAGAATTAGGAGGCATGATTTAGAGCTCTGATCCAAATGCACAGGAACTCCAAGCCAAGTAGCACAGAAAATTAAATGAATAAAGAAATCCCTAGAACCATGCATCAAATTGAGTTTGTGCCATTAGTTGTTTAGTATGGAACCAAGGAGGGGGACTTGCTCCAGATTTGATTAATTAACTTGGAGTGCAAAAGTGTGGTCCTGTGCTATGTCATGTTTGAATAATGTCCTGGCTGCTGAACTGCAGATACGAGGCTGAACGTGTGAAATGATATACAAGATAGGCACTCTCCTGAGGTGGAGGAAGCTGCCAAAGATAGTCTGACTCCTCATAATTTTCTAAATGCAAAGTAAGCTGTATGCTAGAATCCCAGCTGTGGCTGACAGTCTGAAGGCACCCAGTGTCTTTCCCCAAATTGCCACTCCACTCCTTCTCCCCTTATTTTTTGCCACTCTATGATCCTTCATGGGTGCTCTGTTCCCCTCACCCCTTTTCCCCACATAGGTCTTCAGCAAAGGTCTTTGTCTCTCATGATAGCTCACATGCTCCCCCTTACATTGCACTGAGGCTCTTTCTTCTAAAATTGTACATTGTTTGCTCCTGAAGCAAACACCTTACTAGACCCAGCAAGCCTATCTCACCTTAAAATAGTTTCCAGACCTGGGGATCTGCATATGTTTACGGTGGAGGTGTCTGGGGGATAGTGAGTGACAAAATCATTTGTGGTTTGGGTTTTATTTTTTTACAGTTCTTCATGTGTACTTCGTGTGCAGTGAAGAAGAAGAAATATAATGGACACTGCAGCTAGATGCATTTAGGAAAAGATTTATTTAGAAATATAAGGTGGCTTGCTTAAGCATTGCATGGATACCTTGTACTTTGTTATGAGATACTACTGTTTTGTGACCCAGCTTCACTCGATTGCAGTCCTTAAGCTGTTCCTAAGTCTCTAGCCAAGGTGTGAACACCTTTGCATAGGATAAAGGCATCCCTGCCCAATCAGCACCCTCTCGGGTTTACACAAAGAGAAATAAAT
This sequence comes from Podarcis raffonei, assembly GCF_027172205.1. Classification (NCBI taxonomy): domain Eukaryota; kingdom Metazoa; phylum Chordata; class Lepidosauria; order Squamata; family Lacertidae; genus Podarcis; species Podarcis raffonei. Next base: position 68,521,804 of record NC_070603.1, read on the forward strand.
TGAAGCTGTGCTGATGTGAATAGTTGAGGGGGGGGGAGAGCTGTGAAATGCACTTCACTGTTTGCTAAGGCGATAATATGAACAGGCTTGCAGCTATATTCTATATTTACAAATGCTGATTCAGAATTTGTAACAGGAAATTTTCTACTAATAAAACAAAACGCAGCAGCTCTATTCTACTAATTGAGCCACTCCCATGATTTAAACCAGGATTACTAGAACTTCCATGTATGGCTCAATACTGTAGTAAAGGTAAAGGGACCCCTCACAGTTAAGTCCAGTCGCGAACGACTCTGGGGTTGCGGCGCTCATCTCACTTTACAGGCCGAGGGAGTCAGCATTTGTCCGCTCCACAGACAGTTTTTCTGGGTCATGTGGCCAGCATGACTAAGCCACTTCTGGCGCAACGGAACACCGACACCAGAGCAGCACACAGAAATGCCATTTTGCCTTCCTGCCGGAGTGGTACCTATTAATCTAATTGCACTTTTTGGGATGCTTTCAAACTGCTAGGTTGGCAGGAGCTGGGACAAAGCAACTGGAGCTCACCCCATTGCAGGGATTCAAACTGCCGACCTTCTGATCAGCAAGCCCAAGGCTCAGTGGTTTAGACCACAGCGCCACCCGCATCACTGTAGACCCTGTATATAATGAAGTGTGAGGTTGTGCAGGTTTGCAGTTACCCAAACCCAGCAGATATTTATTTTATTTTATTTATTTCATAAAAAATTATATACAAATTGTATAAAATTTTCAGATGTAAGGCAGATGTTTAACCAGCATAGAAGAAATCTTGCCCAGGTGACAGTCTCTACCTTGTGTTGACCTCCCTCTAGACACAATTCTGCATAGGGTACACAGCGTGGGACAGCAAAAAATATTGAAGCGGAAAGCTGCCTGCACTCGTTCTACCAACTGGGTAAACCCTGATTGTAACCACAATTACCTTGAATTTCTGCTTAACCCTCAAGAAAGGGCATTTTAGCTGGCCAGGTTTAATTCAAATCCATCAAACCTCCTTTGGGGAAGGTTCTCAGGCAGGGTGGAAAGAGAAAGAACTTGCCCATGTGAAGACCACCTGGTGGAAACCCATACACATACGGTTCTTAATTGTAAACTATATGCTGATCTCCGTCAGCAATTTCTAGATCAACTCTGTATCCCCAAATGGAAACCAGAGTTGGAGGTCATACATTTTCTATTACTGGGGAATGATCAGGAGCTCACCAAGTTAGTGGCTAAATATCTCTATTTGGTTTTTTGTCATTGAAATACACTGCAGACGTCTGATCTCCCTGGAGACCTAGAGTTGTGACAATAGACTGCTCTGCCTCCTTTCTTTTAGTAAATGTTTTGTGCCACTGGGGAAGTGGTATTGATTTGCTGTATTGATTTTCATTAAAATTATATTTATACATTTTATATTTAAATTTATAGTTGACAAAAGATAAAACAGTAAAATAAGGGGGGATCGTAACCATACTTTAAAACACACAAACGTTAAAATACTAAAACATTAAAATTATGTCAACTTTCCAAGCATCTAAGAACAGGAACTACTCATCCCCCAGATATGGGGCTTTGGAGCCCCAGACCTCTGAGTCAGGAACACTGGAGTCTGTACTCTGGAAGCTTGCACTCTCTCCTTGGGAACTAATCCTGCATGCCAGGGATTCAGATCCACAAGTCACAAGTCACTCCATAAAAACAGGCAACATGCCAGGAGGAACTTACTGGAAAGGAGAAGTCCTATACCCCAGTCTTGAGGGGCAGAGCCTGGGAGAATGATCTGGCTGTGGGAACAGGGAAGCTTTCAGTCCAGCCTTATGGCTCATTCACATTTCTGATTGTCCCATGCCTAGAAACAATGGGTCCGATTGGCTTTGCCTTTGCCCCACTGCTTTCCCCCAGAAAAGCCACTCTTTAAGCACTAAATCAGAACGAATGGGATTTTGCAGAAAACCCAATAGCTGTTTGTTCCAACTCAGTGCTAAAGATTGGGCTTCCCAGAGGAAAGCAGTGGGGCGAATGGAAGTGTGGATAAGACTTCATTGAAAAAAAGTTGCTCAGTGTGGAGCTTACCTAGGTACTGAAACTACCAGCATACTCTGCTGTCTTGACCTCTCATGGCTTGTGGGCCCTGCTGTAGAAAGAACAGCTCACTATGTAGGTGTCAATCACTAACACAGAGACAATACCTAACCCATTCTTCTTCCTTTCCCTCCTCTTGGAATTATAGAATCATTGTGTTCAGAGGTACCTGAAGGTCATCTCCTCTAAGCCCTCCTCAATGCAGGATCTGCAATGCAGGATGCAACTACAGCATCCCTGACAGGTGGCTGCCCAGTTGCTGCTTCAATACCTCCAGCAGAGAGCCCACCACCTCCCGAAGGCAATCTGCTGAACAACTTGCACCATTAGGAAGTTTCTCCTCATGCTGAGCTGAAATGGGCTTCTCTGCTATTTCCACCCACTGGTTCTAGTCCAGCCATTAGAGCAACAGAAACTGTCTGCTTCAGCTTCTTCATATCTGAAGACCACTATTGCGTCTCACCTTGATCTGCTTCTCTCCAGGCTAAACATATTCAGCTCTTTCAATTGATTCTCAAAGGACTTGGTTCTTCTCACCTCCCTCACCTTCCTGGCCACTCCAGAACTTCCTGGTTTCTTTCCACCTAGAAACCTCATCCTAAAGATCAGTGACCAAACAACACTGGAACCCAAAGCTGTTACAGAAAGAGACACTAATCTCCTCAAACCCAAAGGGAGAGTGGTGGCAGATGCTGATTGAGCACAATGTCAGCTCTGGTAATTAATTCATCTGAAGGAGGAATTACCACTATACTCCTCCAGCTTGAGAAAATTCCCTTGTTTTGTTGTCACAAACGTCCCTCGCTGTTCCTCTCCCATCTCTATTTCCTTGCACTGGAACCAAGGAAAAAGAAAAAGAAGCCCCTCCATCCAATGAGCAACTTTAAATGCATGCTGTTCTTTGGCTGTTAGCATCCTTCACACTACTTCTCCCCATTGCTTTCGGCCCAGACACCCCAGGGAAGGGCAGTAGCAGAGCACCTGCACTGCATTTTAATCACTTCTCAAGTGGCATCTCTCTTCCTGAAACTCTGGAGAGCCACAGCCAGACAACTGGGAACTAACCGGATAGATCAGTGATCTGGCATGGCATATGGCAGCTTACAATTTGACTTCTACCTTAGGAAACACATTTGTCTGTGATGCTGCTGCACACAATTATCCCGTCCATGTAGAACAGGGTTGGAGAACCTGTGGTCCTCCAAATGCTGCTGGCATCTCACTACCATTAGGTCCTGCTAGCATGGCCAATGGTTAGAAGTGATAGGAGTTGTTGCTTTAACAACATCTGGAGGGCCACACAGTTTCCTCATTCCTGCTGTAATATGATCTAGGTGTCGCATCTACCTGCTCTTTGTCCTTGGAGCCTTTCTGGTTTCATTTCCAAGAGACAGTTGCAATCCAGCTCTCCCACAGCTATCCTATATGGTCCCAGGCTGGTCACTTAAAGCATCTCTCCATGCAATGTGGGCTGACTATAGAAACACCTTACACCACCAGCTCACCCCTTCACTCTAGCTATTATGATAATAATAATAATAATAATAATAATAATAATAATAATAATAGTAGTAGTAGTAGTAGTAGTAGTGCCTGGCAATAATGGGAGAGCATCATTAAGTGCCAATCTTTGGCATTTATTCTGTGCAAGGGGTACAGAAGCACTGTGACGACGTCTGGACTGCGTGTGAATGTGAATAAACAACTACCTGACATTCAGAAGACATCTTAAGGCAGCCCTGTTCAGGGAAGTTTTTAACGTGTGATATTTTACTGTATTTTTGGTTTTTATGGAAGCCGCCCAGAGTGGCTGGGGAGGCCCAGCCAGATGGGCGGGGTATAAATAATAAATTAGTAGTAGTAGTAGTAGTAGTAGTAGTAGTAGTAGTAGTAGTAGTTGATTTCCTTCAGGGGGGACAGCACAGGAGCCTATAAACCTCGGAATACCACTTGCTGGGAAGAAGCATTCGCAGAATTGTAGAGTTGAAAGGGACCCAAAGGTCATTTAGTCCAACCCCCTGCAATGCACCTAAACCTCTCAAAAGCATAAGATAAAATTTGGATGCTGAGCTAGATAGATTTTTGGTCCAATTCAGAAAGTTTCTCCTTATGCTTTTATATCCACACTGATGCTTCTCCTCAAAGATATCTGCCTGGTCAACAGTTAACAGGAATGCACACGTCTCAGATTGCTTTTATCAGCACTAAGGCTGCAACTCTGAACACACTTACCTGGGAGTAAGCCCAATTGCATTCAGTAGGATATACCTCTGAGCAAATGTGATTAGGAGTGTGCAATTCTGAATATGTTTACCCGGGACTAAGCCCAACTGAACTCAGTGGGACTTGCTTCTGAGTAGACATGCCCAGGATGGCACTGTAAGTTTATTTAAATAAAGAACACTGTCTACTTGACATCATTCAACAGGAACTGGCTACAAGGCTGGCTGATTCATATTTGCCATGTCATCCCTAGCATGGCCAAACTGTAACTTGTTTTTGCTGGCACTACTGCACAAAAAAAGCACATATATCATGTGTTATGTCTCCCTTTTGGCTCTGGTAATACAAGGCAGAGCTCAAAAAGACTTCCAGGCAGCCTTACCGCACACCACCACAAATCCTTTATTCTTAATGGAAGTCATTTTTCTGTTTCATTTCCTTTCCCTTCTGGAAATGAATGTGGCTTTCTATGCAGAATATGAAACTGCCCAAATAAATAGTCCCTTTTGGAAGATCTCTCTTCTCCTCTTCCCCCACAAGCGCAGAAAATGAAAGCACCTTCGCCTTTCTTTCCCTCACTTCTAATTCATTTCTCAACATACCTGAAGAGCTTTGATCAGACCTGGCATTGAGTAGCTAGCCTAGCCATTGCACCTTTTCCACAAAGGTGCAAAATATTCTTGCTTGAAGTCCACCACATTACACCGGATCACACATTCAAAATATAACCTTTCTTTTTTTTCATCCCATCCATAGTCAGAACCGGCCCTCCCATTAGACAAGGTGAGCCCCTTGTTTCAGATGGTAGATCATGTAGGATGGCAAAACAGTTGCCCCTATCAATCAGTCACTGCCTCTGCCCACTCACAGAACCACCCACCATCACCCGACACATGGTTGCCACATGGGTCCTCTTGCATGCTGAGGTCATGATGTTTCCAGTTAGTGACTGATCCTGAAAGCTAGGAGGGGAACTGTCCAGTCACAACATAAACTGGGTGGGGAAAATTGACTTCAAAAGACATGCACCCATTTTTTTATACCCAACTTCCACCACCCCTGGATGGACAGTTAAATGGGTTTCACCTCCAGCTCTGCATCCCAGTGCAGAAGCTGCCTTTCCACACTGCATTGCAGACAATGGAATGTGCACAGCCAAACTGGCATTCCCAAACCATTGATACATACAAGTGGGATCTGCAAGAAAATGTTGCAGTGTGGCGTGCTCCCTATTCAGGATTCTGGTCACTCTACTCCATCTCATTCATTCCGTGCTCCAGCAGTCAGTTAGTATTCTGTGAGCACTTAGACTTCATTTAGCACACTTTCATCAGGGGTTGGGTGGGTGTCTCCCAGCTCAGGAAAAGAAAAAACACACACTATTTTCTGCAAAAGTACAGGTTTGCCTTTTGTGCATGGATAGCATTATTTTGGTTACATAAGCAACGGTGCTCACCTCTCAACATCAGGAATGGAAGGAGTGATGATAGATCACACACACACACACACAGCAGTGCATTCAGATGGTCACCCCTACACAACTTGGCCTTGTCAGGCCTGGTTTTTGTTTTTCAGATCTGGTCCATATATCCTTTTAGTAGCCCAGTCTGAGAAAGGATAATGGTTGAGCGAAGGAGAGGCAAAAGCTGAAGCAGTCTGAGATTATTAAGGCATGCTTTAGAAGAATATTGCTAATGGGATGCCCACCAGAAAGAAGTCCCCCTAAAGTGGATCTTTGGCTCCTGAGCATCAAGTGCCTATCCCACATGCAAAAATGTTGCCTTAGCTCAGGAAATCAGATTAGATCTGACTTTGGGAGTTGAGGATTAACTGCTGCCTTGGTGCATATGCTCTAACTCAAGGGAGCGCATATCTATTTCTGGCTATGCCAATGCTCAATCAAACTGACAAGCAAGCCTAAGAAAATGAACACTTTTTTCTAGTGGAAATGAAGAGTCAGGTGTGCCACAGAGCTCAGACCGAGTGTCTTGCAGTCAAGCATTAGGTCTTGACTCCCTGCACTGCTGGGGCTGCTGATCAGAGGAGGGTACTGCCAAGCAATGTTAGCCAGGACATTATCTCCACAGCCCAGTTGCATAGGTCAGCTACCAAATCTACCCAGAGAAGCCTCCAGCCTCTGCATCTGGCACTCGGGTGCCAGAGAGGGAAAGAGAGATTTTCACCAAGTGCCACCTCAATGTCAATCCTTTTCAGTCCAGTGCAGGTTGCACAAGGAGAAACACACCACAGACTGTGCCAGTTTTGAATATGTTTGACTGTGACCACATTGCAGAATATAATGGTGGATGCTAGCTTTCAAACAAGGATGAGTAACCTCAGGCCTAGGGACCAAATGCTATCCTCCCAGGACTCTCTCTCTCTGGCTCTCAGGACTCTCCCCAGTTCGCACACCCTTCTGAGCTACACCGCTCAACAGGCCTGCTTCACACCCTCCTTGAGCATTTTGGCCTAGCTAGAACATGACCTTGAACTCTGATCATGCTTATTGCTTGTCTGGATGGAGCACGGGGAGGAGTGTAGAAACTAGCCAACTCTACAAAGGTAAAATGCACAATCCTTGATCTGCCTGCTTTTGTTTCCAGCCCTGCACATCACAGGCATGTGGCCCCCAGAAGGGAATGTGGCCCTGGAGCTGAACAAGCCCCTCATCTCTGCTTCAGCAGTGGCCATGTGCTGTAGCCTAGTCTTGCATGACAAAAGTTCACTTGACTTGGATGCTCTTTAGCCCAATTAAGTGATGTATTCACGATCAATGTTTAGCATGTAATATCCTTATGATATTCTTTTTTTAATCAGTCTCTGAGAAGTGCTCACAGGTGATGTTTAATGTTCCAGGGCTGGTGCAGCTGGGCAATTAAAGCGGTGACACTCCAAGTATGCCCAGTCTTAGTGCTGCTGATTTTGTGTCTGTCAGAAACCAATTTACAGGGCCTCCGACATCTGCTCCAACTCTGCGCAAGGGCAACAGTAATTAAATACAACAGGTGGGAGAAACAAATCAACCTGAGGGGACACAATGAGGTGTTGTAAACTGAGTTTCATCTTGTGCATTAAATAATTGGAATAATACTTTTCTTGCCTGGATATTGCAGGCTGGTGTTCTGAGCCTTTTTAATTATGCCTTGCATAATATTTCATCCTTAAGACTCTTCTTTAAAAGCCAGTTCAGATGTGTAGCTGCTTATATGATATAATGCTTTCACATGACTGAGCCACTTCAGAATGCCTGCAGGATATCACTTGTCTGAGAGCATCACACACATCTCCCTCCACTTGACAAGGCTGCAGAAAAGGCTCCATAGGACAGGGCGGTTTTGATCAGAGGTACTTTCAAACAAACAATTCCCCACATGCATCTTAGGCGACACAATCATGTGAGTTGATGGCACCACGCATGTTGCTCTTGCAGATTTGAGGCAGCTTTCAGAAAGGTGGAAGAAGAAGCTTAGAGCAATCATTTCAGCAGGGGTGGAGAGCCTGCGGCTGTCCAGATGTGGCTGCTCCCATCATCCCTGATCCTTGGCTATGCTGACTGGAGCTAATGGGAGCCCAGCAACATCCAGAGAGCCACAGACTCCTCCCCCCTAAGTTACCTTGGATAAAGACTTCATAATTGCTTCCAACCAATGACAGAGTAAGTTGAGCTTAAGAGGGTGGGACCGAGGAGCGGCTAGGGCAATTGACTAGAAGACCATTGTGGAACATGAAGCTGGTGATTCCGGTTTGCTGGTCACACTTGAAGATACTGTTATGATTTGGGGATGTGGACAGGAAATAGGGCTAGGAAATAACTGGCAATGTTCCTTAACTGACATTTTTTACTGAGACACAGAGAGGGAGGGGAAGGGAAGGGCCACAGCGCAGTAGTGGAAGAATTACTTTGCCCAAAGAAAGCCCCAGGTTGAATCTCCAGGTAAAGCATGGAAAGGCTTTGTTCTTGAAACCATGGAGGGCTGTCACTAATCAGTGAAGAGACAATACTTAGTTGGATGGACCAATGGGCTGCCTCCATATAAGGCAGAAGAGCAAGATCTGGAAAGTGTCTTTGAGGGATTTGCTGCTCTCTGGATATCCAGTGTGGAAAAGGCAGATTTGGCTGTCTGTTAGTGTGCCTAAGCTGTGCCCCACACCTATGCTCAACCTGTAGGTTTGGAAACCAGCTCAAATGTTACAAAACACCACAAAGTCCCAAGCCATCTCCTTCCAAAAGAAACCAACTCCAGGTAAAGTGCTGCACCCTGGAGTTACTCACTGTTTGAAGAACTGGGACAAGTGAAATAAAAAGATGGTGTTTTGCAGGAAGTGCTTCTCTATCTTTATTGCCGCTGAGAGAAATGACAACGAAAGGTAAAAAGGTTTTTTTCCTCAGTTTATCCCTTGCCAATACTTCCGCCATACTCAATCAAAACAGCACATTCACATGACAAGGCAGTGAAGATGAAGTGGTTTTGCCTCACAGAACTTTCTCCTGAGAGCCCACCCAAGGGATGCTGCACTCAGCACCTTGGAAGGGTGGCCAGGTTTCACACTCTCCTGCACTTTGCTCTCGCAGCTGAGAGGGTTGGTCAGGGGTCTCCCTACACTGACACCACACACTCACCACACACTCACACTTAAACAGCTAGCCTCTCGCATCCCTTAGAAATTCCTCATCTTAAAACATGGCTCCAAGGCTAGTGCTCCCTCTCAGAGAAATGTGTCTGCTTCGGCACGTCTGCAAAATAACATACCAGGTGTGTTTTTGCCCTTGAGAAAAGGAGCAAGAAGGATCATTGGGAAATGATTGGAGGATGAAGGGCATCCATGACTCACCTTGGAGCAGCGGCTTTGTGAAATAAAGCAATTGAGAATGATTGTGTCTGGATAAGTATAGAGCAGTATAGGATAAAGTGCGCATCAGTCTGCATATTTGTCCTTATATAAATGCGGCTATAGACAAACCCTTCTTCAACAGTGTGGGGGAGTGGGGGGAGAGATCGGGATAATGGCTGGTTTCATTTACTTTGCCTGCTCTGTGATTCAGCCATGTCCATCCTCAACTGTTTGATTAATTAAGCTATCATCATTATCTGGTACGTTGCTGGCAGCCACTGACAGCATCATGCCAGCATCGCTTGGTTTCCAGTAGTTACACTAGACTTTATATCCCTTTTACCAACCTACTCCCATCCCACAGAGATCCTTGGAGGTGAGAGGAGCTTAGCTGGCCTTCCTGATGACTAACACAGTGGGACACTGAAGAAAAAAGCAAGAGATCACTCCACAGCACAGGTGGGGGAAATCAGCCCTTTTTGTGGTCCGCATGCCAGTTAGTTGTGGGCCAGACCAGAGGCAAAAGTGGGTAGAGCAATGGATGCAGATTTTACCTTTATGTTGTGGGCTAGCCAAGGACTCACATTCTCCAACCTGCTCTCCATCCAGGCAGCAGGCAAAAGCATGTTCAGAGTTCAAGGACACATTTCAGCCAGGCAAAAACACTCACAAATGTAAGGCGTAGCAGGACCAATGAGGGGTGTGGCCTGGAGAAAAGGGGTGTGGCTGAGGAGGTAGCCTGGGGAGAGCCTTCAGGGGCAGAGAAGAGAGGCATGGAGGGCTGCATTTGGGCCCTGGGCCTGAGGTCCCCCCCACACCCATGCTTTACAGTGCCTCTCCTTCCCTTCCTGCCAGCACAGTACACTTCCTGTGCAAGTTTGATTATTAAAGCTGAATAGTTTCCCTAATTCTCTTTCATCTTTGAGGAAGCAGTGTGCTTCCCGTGGTGGGTGTGTTAATCATGTAACTAACAAAATGGGTGGGGGCGTTTTAATCATCTAACTAAGAAAATGCTCATCATGAAGAGAATTTTAAAAAACGTTTATTATTATCTGTCAAAGGTATTTTTATGCCGTCCTTCGGTTCTCTGCTCAGGGCACTTTATGAAAAGAACAAAACAACTAGCATGTAAGTACAAAAGAGCTAAAACCCACAAAACTTTACAAGCAGCCTCAGACAGTAAGCAGGAGTAAATCTACATCTGAAAAATTCAGGGGTTTGTTTTTTGTAATGGGTGGTATTCAGTTAAGTTTTACTCAGATCAGAGTAGACCTACGGTAATTAATGGTCCTAACTTAGAAATGTTCATACATTTCAGTGAGTCTGTGCTGAGTAAAACTTTTGACTACCTGCCTCACATGAGATTGTGAAAGTTCCCACAGGAGGTCCTCTGTTGGATATATGGATGTGCAATATTAATAGCTGCAATAGTGGATTGTTGCTATTACTGCTGTTCATTACATAAGGAACACTGCCTGTCCTTTTCATTTATACCTCTAAGCTCACTGTTTACTATAACCACACCACTCGGGATAACACTTCATGCACTGCAGTCTACAAAAGCTGGTATTAACCTTTGTCAGAACTCATTTATAATAAACTTAAGAAATAAAATTAAAAGAGATTGTATAAAAATTGCCAAGTCTGCAGACCGTGGTACATTTGCAAGGTTTCTCAACCAATTGCCTGCTATTTGCTATAAGGAGAGGCAGGTCTCCTTTTTCTCCAACTGTAAAATCTGAAGGACTTGCTGAGTGGCATAGTTTTAAGCCATTGTCATTTGCATGTCACTTCTTGATTCGTTAAGTCACTGCAGTCTGGGGATTGGAAAGGAAAGAAGAGAGGAGAGACTTTGGCTAAGTCCACTGGGAAGCTAATTCTGTTTTGTCAAGGTTTATGTGTGCAACTGGCAACTGTCTGCTCAGGGAGATTTAGGAGAGAGCAAGCAGCATCTCTGCCAAGGAGGCTGGTTGTTTTTCCTGGAATATGGCTGAGGTGGAAAAGCATGTTATGCATCAAATACAAAATTCCTATCTTTTCTTTGTCTCTCTTGGAGCCCATTTAGCATACTCTAGTTTGTATGAAAGGCTATTTACTTTATTTTATTTTTAAAAAGTTAGGATCACCTTTTAGAACCAAACCCTCACAAGGCATCATATAAACATTATGGGTTTGGGATGTGATAAAATATTGAGTATCTTAATGCAATTACCAAATTAAGAGATCATACACTTCATATATACCTTCATTCCAACGTTGTTTTATTCAAGTTCCTAAAACAAAGTCCAAGGAGTTCTCCTTTTGACTTGATACTTTAAGGCAGGTGTGGGAAATCGTTTGGCTTGCCAGATGTTGCTGAACTACAACTCCCACCATCCCTATCCATTGGCCATGTTTTCTGGGGCTGGTGGGAGTTGTAGTCAGCAACATCTGAAAGGCCAACCACTCTCCATACCTGTTTTAAGCCAGTGATGCTCAACTGCATGGCCACAATAGGAGTCAGTGTGGTGCAGTGGTTAGAGCCCAATCGTACCCAAGGGCCACGTTTCCAATACCAGATTTGCAGAAGTACACTAGGCAGGCAGTAAAAAAGGGGGGGGGAAGCATGGGGTCATTTTAATTTTTTACTAATTGGTGTTATTAATGTCTCCCTCTCCAGTCATAACAAAAATTATAATGTGATTTGTGTGAGCGCACACACGCACACCCCTTCAGGAATTTCAGCAGTTGCATTTCCAGCAGTGGGTGATACAAATGCAGCTGCATCATTTATATTATTAGCACTTTTTGGTTTTTATTAGCATGACCCATGGGAATGTGAGCATAGAAGATAAACCCAATGAGCATTTGAGCAAACTCTCGCCCTCCCATCCCCACCCCAGCACTCCTCTTGTCACCACATTTTCAGGTAGATTTTGCATGCCCAGCATGCAACTGTCAGGAGGGTATCACAATCCCAAGAGGCTTCTTTTTCATGCAGAGAGAAGACAAGAGGACAGGAAATTTGCATTTCAAATAACAGAACTCTCAGATATCACCCAAAATGACACACACACACAAACTAAATAAACAGCAACAACAAAAATGATGGAACTAACATTGTCTGATGGAAAGGAGCCTGTAGCAGAGAGGGGAGAATAAATGTAGGCAAGAGAGTGTTTGATTTGGGATTAGATTAAGGAAGCAAGTAAATACCTTTGCGACCTTCTCCCTCCCCCTCCCCTGACAAATATGACACTCACAAGAACACGTGGCTATGATTCAAGTCTCACGGATCAAGCGTTTTGTAAATTCCATGCTGGAAATTTTGTTTACACTCTTAAGACTCAGAGCTTTCGCTGCCCAGAAGTGTAGGTTGACGCTTGCGGAGGGATTAGTGCTTCTAATGCAGCTAGAGAGAGAGATTCTGAATTTGAAGGGAGATTCAGAGAATTTCCCACATTAGTCACTATGCAAAAGAAAAGATCCATTGGTTCTGCCTGACAAAAGCCACATGTCCCTAAGAGACCTGCCTGCCACAACCTCCATATGAAATGTACATGCACAATGGGACTATGGAAGCAGGCTGCAAGATGGGTTGGCCCACCACGATGTAGGAATCAAGCCTAGTCAGAGGAATTGGCCACTCTCCAGGCACCCGGCTTGAGTTCCTTGTTGACCTCCCTGTCTGCGACTCCCAGCAAGATCAGGCGAGATCTCAATCGGCGACCCTCCTCTAGCGTGAGAAGAACACACCACTCCTCCCCTCTTCCCCAGGGAGGGGAAAGAGACAGACAGAAATGTATCTACATGCCTTTATTTCTGTCTTTTCAGCAGTACAGAGAAACGTGTCTGCACTTTCTTTACACCAACAGCAGAGAGGGAGAACTCCTCCCCTGTACTTCCAGTACAGGTCAGATGACACTCTGAGCTAACATCCGGTGCTCAGTACAGTGAATAGACTGTTCCTTTGTTCCCACGGTACAGTCCCAAGCATCAACTGCTCGCTGCTGCATTGCTCCTTTTTCGTAACACACGAAGGGTCCTCATTCAGGCACATTGTGACTGCCATTGTCTCCATTAGTGCCTATCTGCTGCTCTTCATGCAATGAAAGAAAGCCAGGAGGAGTACCACCATTTTTATATAGCCAAAGCTGTACCATCCATACCCAGGAGGGAGGAGGATGTGAAATCCCAATGTTTGCAGGGGGAGAGGATGGAATCAGGAAGAACAACAACACTCAGGTTAAGGGAACCGAAAGCAGATTAATTAGGACAGCCAGTGAGTATCGAATGCTTGGTATCTGTTGGGAAGGTTGTTGGAAAACAGGAAGGGTGGGGGAATAAAAGGGCAGGTGGAAAGCAGGCAAAGTAGCATCCTGAAGGTAGGCATGGCTGGCACTCTAGACAGGTGCAGGTGCAGGACTCATTTGTCCCTATTCTGATTCTTCCCGTGTATTTCAATGTGATCTGGGTTGGAACTAAGGCAGGCTAACTGGCTGGTGGAGGTGCCTCAGAATAGCTGGGTTGGCACCCAGGAGGGGACAGATGGAGAGTCTTACCGTTCAGGGACCAGTGGTGTGACTTGGATGTGGGATGATGAAGCTATGGCTGCTAACATAAGAAGAGCCCTGGTGGATCAGGTCAATGGGCCCTTCTAGTCCAGCATCTTGTTCCCACAGTGGCGAAGCAGATGTCCATGGGAAGCCCGCAAGGAGGAGCTGAGCACTACAGAAGTCTGCCCTCCTGTTATTGCATTCAGAGACATAATGTTTCTCTGTCAATGGAGATGGAACATAGCTGTTGTGGCTACTAGCAGTCGGTAAGTTGCTAGTTCAATACAAGACAAAACTGCCGTGTAAAGATGTCCTTGTCTGAAGTGGGAAGGGGTGACTAAACGATGATAATCATAATGATAATAATAGAAGTCACAAACATATTTATTATATCAGGTTTACATTATGCTCTCTCTCTTTCTCCCCTCCGCCTGTCACAAACAACAATGCTAATCTCTCAGGACTGCGGGAATAAATAAATCAGATCGATCCCTGAATGGACTGAATATCTGTGCAGGTTCTTCCACTTTGAATTCTTTTCCCACCTCAGCTTTCACACAAATCATCAGCAATTTCTCCCCCTGCAGATAGATATAAAAAAAGACCCTTTCATTCTGACAAATGTTGTTCTGCAGGAAAGTGTAGTGGAATGGTGCCAAACAGTGGGCTGTTTCCTTATGATTTTTCAGACTTGATCCCACAGAGGTTTTGCCATCATATTCCCTGTGGGGAATAAAATAATTTCCTTTATAAATCAGCTCCCTGGGAATGCTTGTGAAATACGGGAAGGGAGGGGTAACACGGGGGGGGGATCTCTGAGCCTCTGTATCCCTGACCTCTTTTATGGAAAGGTTTTCTCTTGTGTTCACCCCATGGCATTCATTGTAAACCAGAATATCTGTTATCCAGGGGGTAGACATTATAGGTTGTAGGTGATAATCTAGTGTCCTCCAGATGTTGCTGAACTAAAACTCCCATCATCCCTAGACATCAGCCATGTTTGCTGGGACTGATGGGAGTTGTAGTTCAGCAACATGTTGTTTAGTCGTTTAGTCGTGTCCAGCTCTTCGTGACCCCATGGACCAGAGCACGCCAGGCACTCCTGTCTTCCACTGCCTCCCGCAGTTTTGTCAGACTCATGTTTGTAGCTTCAAGAACACTGTCCAACCATCTCGTCCTCTGTCGTCCCCTTCTCCTTTGCCCTCCATCTTTCCCAACACCAGGGTCTTTTTCAGGGAGTCTTCTCTTCTCATGAGGTGGTCAAAGTATTGGAGCCTCAGCTTCACGGTCTGTCCTTCCAGTGAGCACTCAGGGCTGATTTCCTTAAGAATGGATACGTTTGATCTTCTTGCAGTCCATGGAACTCTCAAGAGTCTCCTCCAGCACCATAATTCAAAAGCATCAATTCTTCGGCGATCAGCCTTCTTTATGGTCCAGCTCTCACTTCCATACATCATTACTGGGAAAACCATGGCTTTAACTATGCGGACCTTTGTTGGTAAAAAGTCCCCCACACCTGTTGTTGACTATGGGGCAAAGTGAAGAGGAAATGTTGGAGTACTCCAGGCAAAAGAACAATGTAAGGAAGTCAGATGTTATGGCCTTGTCAAGACTGCAGAGACAGTCCTACAGTTAGGCAGAGTGAGGTGGCTGCTTCAGGCCAGAGTGGCAGCAGCCTTCCCCCCCCCACAAAAAAAACTGTTCCCCTTAAGTCCTCTAATCTAGCCTGCTGCCCTAAGCTATAGTGGAAAAAGTTGTCCCATTGTCAGGGTTAAAGTAAGATGCAGCTGCCAGCCCTGTCTGATACTCTGTACTGAATGGAAGGGACGCCACATTGTTTTTCTTCTCCTTAAGCAGCAAAATGTCTTGGTCTGGCACTGCAAGACTGGCACCAGTGGAAAATAGTTCAAGATAAGGACCTAAGTGGCATATAAACCCAAAAAGCAGACAGGACGAATGCTTTCTGAACTAAGGAAGCAGTCCTGCAAGCTGAGTGCACAATCTAGACAGGCAGTACAAATGAAGTGAGTTTGAAAGGCTCTGGAGGAGGACCCAACAGAAATTCAAGGATCTGTATTCAGTTTATCGTATTGCATCCCATCCTTTCTTCCAGTGAGTTCATGGTGGCATATGTTGGGATTCTCCCATTTCATTTGCACAGAAATATTGACTGAGGGGTGACTGATTCATCACAGTCTCCCACGGAATGCCATGTGTAAGAAGATGCCTAGGCATTTCTGGTCCAGGTTTCACACTCTGTATTCTAGAGTAGACAGAACCCATTTCCTTAAATCAAAAGCAAAAGTGTGTGAGAGGATGGAGGATACATTGTGACTTTCCTGCCCTGGAATATATTTTGTGAAGGGCACTGCAGAAAAGTTCTTAATTAATAAAATGCTTGGAGACATCGTGAAGAAATGTATTTTTTATTTGCCCTGATCAGCATGAGTGCTCGTGATTGATCCACTTCTTCATCTCCTTGCACAAAGCAAGAGGGGCCAGGCTCAATGTGGCAAAAGGAATGTGATGAGGCTGGTGCTTTTACAGCTCGCCAGGACCCCTAGCAAGGAAGCTTGCATCTTTGATCCAAGTGGTGAAAAAGCCTTGGGCTAGCCATGAGCAGGGTTAGGGCTGATCCAACACCTTTTCAGATCTGGTTCGAACAGAAAAAGCAGTAAAATAGTGAGGAACTTTGGAACCAGCAGCAAGAATCATTTTAGAGGTGCTGCATTTGTGTGGGTACTGTACTATTCATGATGCTAGTTGTGATTCCCTTTGTTTCTTACTTCCTAGGCATCCTTGTTGCATCCGTCTGTCTCGAGGGACAATAGAGTGAACCTCCAGGGCTGAATTCAAACACCTGGAGAATCAAAGCACCCTATGGGGCTGCAGAGACCGATCATTCTGTTGTCTCCTGCATTGTTTTTGCTGTGTTAGCAGCACTGAAGTGACATCTCTACGGGGTGCAATCCTGGGCAGTGTAAATAGATGTCCTAGGCTGCCCATATGACAAGACCCCCTCTCAGCCTTGCTGATGTGGTCCAAAGGAAAGCAGAACATTATGTTTGTCACCAACTGGGCTGCAAGTGTTGCTGGGAAGAGGCATACAAGGCACCATCCAGGCACCTTAGGGACTCCAATCCAGATTTGAAGATGTCCTGCAAGGCAGTGGGTGCAGAGTTTTCCTCAGTGTTTACTCCTGAAGCCTTTCTCATGAATGAGTATAGCCATAAGACAGTGGAGGTTTTCCTTCTCTTAGATGAACTACCTTCCCAGGTTGATGAGCCACATCTTAGCCACATTTACCTCTACAGCAGATGCAGACACCGCCTTCTTGACCACTGGACCCACTATTGGTTTCGTCCACTCAATCTGCCACAGCCTGTGTCCACATGCAGGGAAGTCCCTATATCACCGAGTGTTTGAGACCCATTGGCTACCCTCACCTGGTTTAGCCAGCCAGTCAAAGCTACTTCCCAGGGTGTAGCCACTGTTGCATGCAGACAGCTTCTAGGAGCCACAGATGAGCATTGAGAGCAGAGGGCGGGGACCAAAGGTGCACAAACTACCCTTAAAGGAGCACAATGTGTCCCCCACCATAGATACTACCTCTTTCCTAACATCCTAGCAGTTTAATAATAATCACCCCTCCACCCCACAAATAAAAACCCAAGACTCAGAAGACAACCCCCCACCGCTTGGACTTATTTAAGATTGAAATTATTTTGCTTCCAAAATGTACCTACTTACTTATTTAAAAGCATATTTTGGAACCTCTTAACATTTAAAAATATCTAAGAGACATACAAAAACACAATAACATAATATCGTAAAAACAGAAATACAACATTAAAAGCCTGGGAAGCAAAAAAGCCTGGGCTGCCAGGAAATTGGCTGGGTCAACCCCATACAGCTAGAAAAATTGTTTTCTGTGTTGTGGAACCATGAGAGTGCATGTACGAGGCAAGCACATTCATTCCCCAGCTACCACACAGCATTTGGAGGAAGAAGCCCCTGCCTGAGAAGAGTGGTTTTGATTTCCAGCAGCACCAGCCACCAGCCAGACGTTTTCCTGCATGCTTGCAACATATGTGCCACTATGGAAAACAAATCAGCCATTGACTCAGTTGTAGATTTATTCAGCAGGGGGTGGGCAGAAAGAGAGAGAGAGAAATAAGGCTCTGGGAGCCAATTGTGCAGAGCAGAATACCTCCTTGGCAAGTCACATTCATATTTACTCCAATGTTGCCTTTCACCCTACCAAAGCTCTGTCATCTACCCCAAAGACACACATACGAACCCAGAAATTATAGCAATGTGCCAAGAAAAGGAAAGCCAATGCAAATAGACCTCCCACAATCCTGTGATCGCAATGTGCAGCTGGAGGCAGTGCTTGCTTGGGCATACATGATGTCTTCATCCTCACTACAGAAAGGATTAAAATGTGCCACCCCAAGAATAAAGCAAAAGTTGACTTTCAAGCTTATCTGACTGCCTGCAGTTCTTGGAACTCTCTTCTTCCAGTTTTCTCTCAAATATTTTGAACGTAGTGCTGAATGAGACATCAAAATGGATGTTTTGGAGCTGTTTACAAGTAAGCATGTATGTTGTAATGTCTGTATGGTGGTACCTTGGTTTACAAACTTAATCCGTTCCGGAAGTCCATTTTTAAACCTAGGTGTGCTTTCCCTAGCAGTGGGGGGGGGGGACCCAATTTACAAATGGAACACACTTGACATGTTCTGCTTCCAAGGCAAAGCTCACAAACCAAAACACCTACTTCCAGGCTTACAGCGTTCTTAATCCAAGTTGTTCATAAACTAAGCTGTTCTTAAACCAAGGTACCACTGTATATGGAAGAATACCGGTAAATATTGTTTAGTGTTACTAATAAGTTTTTATTATGAGTTTTTTAAGAGAAAGATGTCAATGAAGGATGTTTATGATGAGGGCTTTGTTTTAAATATGATTTTTGAAATAGTGTTTAAAAGTTTTTAGAATATATATATATATATATATTAAGCATGGCTTAGTGATTGCTGTCCTTTCTCTCCCCCCCCCCCTTTTCTTTTCTTTTAAGAAAGGCCTCCGGGGAAGACCTTTTTTGGCCAAAACATGCTGAGCATTACTCTTCAGACTTCTTGAAACTGATTTTCCTTTTTTGGTCACTGATTGAGACTCTTCACGCTACAGGAGAACAATATTGCTGGAAACAGAACATAACCTTTTCATGTCCCTCAGAGGAGATGACAGAAGATCGAAGGGGAGACACACTAGTTAATGGGAGTTTCTTGGCTGTCAATTCCTCTTGAAGGAGGGTGGGAAGATGTGCCAGCAAGGAGCTTATACTGCAAAGCTGAATTTCTCATTTTTCAACAGAGCCCCTAAAATGGCCATTGCCCCCTTACTGTGTTCTAACACCCAAATTGGGAAACTCAAGCCACATTTTGTCAGGGACTTCAAAAGCCAAATCCAGCCCAAATCCCTATGCTGAAGCAGGATCCACCACAAATCTTTTTAAGGGCATTAGAAGCAATACTTGGGGGTGGGAAGTACTGCTGTACATCTGTGTGACAGGAATGAGTTATGGTTGCCATGGAAACTTTAACTTTTGAGGTCCCAATTTTGAGAATTGCACAAGCGTATAATTTGCCATTGTCATGATTGTATGAGAAATCGTTGGTGCTGTGCACACACAGAAACAGTTAAACATTCACACTGATAGCTGGCATTTGCAGGCACCATGACTTGGGCTTGTTATCCTTGTGAAAGGGGAGCAGGCCAGACCTCCAGGCAGAGGCCAAGTCAGAGATTTGACCTTGACTTCTTAAGCTTTTTAACAGGAGATACATTTTGAAGTCCTAAAGGGCCAAAAACATTGGCTGTAGTCACCAGCTCATTTCTGTGAGAGTCGCCACAAAGGCAAAAGGCTATTTAACACCTTCCATGCCAGGGTGAGCAGCAACAGAAACTTTGACTGAATTATCGTGTTTATTTTTTTTCTTATTTCTAATCGCCCACCCTTCACTACAAGCTCCAAGGATGGGTCACAACAATATAAAAACCAGGAATGTTTCTGGTGGGTGGGGGTATATGAGAATTCTTCATTAATAAATATTTTCAGAAAGTGAAAAATCAAGTTTTGAAAAGCAGTATTAAAATTAGTTAAAACAACTGATAATCAGAAGGATAAGGCTTCTATTTATGTGCCCCATTCTCATGGTACTTTAAGTGTTTTCTTTTAGAATTTTTAGAATTTTGGTGGGTACAAGGTTTTGAGCTCACTTTATCATTGTGAGATGGCCAAGGGTGATGTCTCTGTGTTTTTCTCTCCTGTAAGCATTCCAGTCCTCAGCAGCCTCCCTGGCTGCTCTCAACCTTCTTCCATTTAGATGAAGTCTGATTCTTCCTGATCTGAAAAAGCCCCATGGGTAGAGTGGGCACCTAGGGAGGCTACAGAGTTCAGATCACCCGTAAGATGATCTGTAGAATGAAAGGAGGGATGCCTGTAAACACCCCTTTGGACTCCTCCAAAAGATATGCCCCCCAAAAGCATGCACATCCCCACACAGGAGAAGTTCGCCAACATTTTCTTTCACCTTTCATAATTTTCAAATGCAGTTTCTTTCTTTTTTTTAATAAAATTTTTATTAAGGTTTTACAAAAAGAAGAAAGTTACATAATAAAAAAGAAAAAAGAAAGAAAGAAAAAATACAAAGTACAGAAAAAATAAATAGAAAATAGTTAAAAACAAATCAATCTTTTCATATCTTAAATTTCGTTTACTTATTTCCCCGACCTCCTCACACCTCCCTTTTTTGTATTCCCGTTCACATGGTTAATTCAGCAAATCCTTACCCTCTTTCTTTTTATCTTAATTCTATATCTCAACATTTTATAACTTTGTATTTTCATCCAATATCAATCTATTTTTTACATATTCTTGTTAACCTTGTTGCTAAGGCCACTTAATTTCAATCCAACATCATTTTAACATTCATTAATTTTACAATGTTTCTGCAAATAGTCTTTAAATTTCTTCCAATCTTCTTCCACCGACTCTTCTCCCTGGTCTCGGATTCTGCCAGTCATTTCCGCCAGTTCCATATAGTCTATCACTTTCATCTGCCATTCTTCCAGGGTGGGTAAATCTTGTGTCTTCCAATACTTTGCGATGAGTATTCTTGCTGCTGTTGTAGCATACATAAATAAAGTTCTATCCTTCTTTGGCACCAATTGGCCGACCATGCCCAGGAGAAAGGCCTCTGGTTTCTTCAGGAAGGTATATTTCAATACCTTCTTCATTTCATTCTATATCATCTCCCAGAAAGCCTTAATCCTTGGACACGTCCACCAAAGGTGAAAGAATGTACCTTCATTTTCTTTACATTTCCAACATTTATTATCGGGCAAATGATAGATTTTTGCCAGCTTGAATGGTGTCATGTACCACCTGTATATCATTTTCATAATATTCTCTCCTAAGGCATTACATGCCGTAAATTTCATACTTTGCGTGTAATAAAACCCCTGCGTCCAGTCACGCTTCCCTTGCGTCGCTGTGCTGGAAGCTGACCTGGCAGGAGAGCAGAGTAGCAGCGGTCCTGAGTCCGTGTGAGATAAGGGATAAATCAAGTCCAGAGACAGTTCGGTTCTTATCTCTAGAAGCGTTTATTTACAAGCCATAAAACAGTCACACTCCATCGGAACTTGGTGACATTCTCAGCCGTGCTCCAAAAGCACACCCGCAGCCTCTGCTGCTCAGTGAGAAGTGAAGGCAAGTCTGAAAGCAGAGAGACGCTGTGAGTCACTGCTCTGCGACAAGCTCCTCCTTCTCCTCCTCCCAGATACAGGACACCACGGAGTTCTGACCCTGTCAGTTCCAAACTCCACACCCCCTCTTGTCCTGCATCTGGGGACAATAGCCATCAATGCTTTCCCCATACACAGACCCTCACAGAACTCCTCGTGCTTCTGGAAGGTTAATGGTTTTGTGAAACCATCAGCGAGGTTCTTGGTTGAGGGACAGTATTTCAGAGCAACTAGCCCCTCATGAACGCTCTGACATACATTCTGGAAACGTATGTCCAAATGTTTGGTCCTCGCCTTGAATTGCCCTGTCTCAGCTAATTTAAGGCATGGTTGGTTGTCTTCATGCACTACAACGGGCAGACAATTCTCTCCACAGATTTCCTCGACCAAACACACATAGAACTCCAGTTCTCTGCAAACCTCTGATAGCGCACTGAACTCAGCTTCAGTAGATGAAAGCGCTATGAGACTTTGCTTCCGGGACCTCCACCCAATCACCGAGTCCCCAAACTTCACCACTAGGCCTGACACTGATTTGCGGTCCTCAAGGTTAGCCCAATCCGAATCCACCCAGGCGGTCAGCTTGACATCGCCCTCAGCTGACATCTTGAGGCAAAAGTCTTTGGTATCTTGCAGGTAACGTAGCACCCGCTTAACACCATTCCAGGCCTGCATACTAGGACTTGAAGCCTCTCTACTGAGCAGATTGACAGCAAACGCTATGTCTGGTCTGCTCCACTGTGACAGATACAACAAACTACCCAGAGCTGACTGAAAGAGTTCAGTGTTTTCGAACACCACGCGTTCTACTTGCTGACACTCCTTCACGTACCCAGCCTCCATGGGTGATCTGGCACCTGCACAATCAGACATCCTGAACTTCTCAAGCAACTGCTCAATCTTACCTTTCTGGCGAAGCAAAAAGCTTCCATCACTTGCTCTTGTGATCTCTACGCCTAGATAGGACTTGACATCTCCAAGTTGCTTCAGCTTGAACCGCTTTCCAAGCTCCTTAGCAAACTTCTCCACCTGTTCACCTGTCCTTGCCATCAGCAAGATGTCATCAACAAACACCTGGGCCACTTGCTGTTGCAAGCCTGAATCTCTAATGTAAAGACAACTGTCTGCAAGAGATCTCTTAAAACCTAGCTCTTCCAAGGCTTCATGTAGGCACATATTCCAATTCCTGGCAGATTGGCGTAACCCATAGATGGATTTGTGCAACCGCCACACGACGCCTGGCTCACTGACTTCAAACCCTGGAGGAGGAAGCATGTACAACTCCTCCTGGAGATCTGAGTTCAGGTAGGCGACATCTACATCAAAATGGTTCACCTTCCAACCTCTCTGTGCTGCTATTGCCAAAAGCATTCTCAAAGTCTCCGCCCTTGAGGTCGGTGAATAAACCTCTGTGAAGTGGACACCTCTTCTCTGTGTGAATCCACGGGCCACTAACCTCGCTTTGTACTGTGGTTCTCCTGCTTCTGTGGGTTTAAGACGGTAAACCCATCTGCAGCCTACAGCTTGCTGGTTAGCCGGCAGCTGTGTGAGTGAGAACACTCCAAGAGATTCCATTGAGTTCATCTCCTTCTGCATCGCCTCATGCCATTTGCTGGCTTCTTCCCGAGGCAACTTCTGAACATCCTCAAAGGATTCAGGTTCACATCTAGCCACACCAACCCAGACACTCGTGGCTTCATACCTTTCAGGTGGCTTCCCTTTGGTTGATCTTGCTGACCTCCTCAGCGTGAATTCTGGAACTGCGCCTGAATCACCTGGATCAACCCTCCTATCCTCTATGTCAGAATCATCCCCCTCTGACCTGCTGCGCCGTTTAGGGCGAACAGCTGGTTCTGCTGGCGAGGATGGTTCACTCCTTAGCTCAGACTTGACAGAGACCTGTGGAGGGGTCCTGGGACTCCCTTTTGGAGAGATACGGAGCCTCTCCCTTGGAGATCCCGGCTCTGGACTCTGTGGCTGTGGACTGTGCACCTCAGCAACAGGTTCAGCCTCACCCTCCTCCTCTTCCTCATCTGAGTCTACCAGAACATCCGGATTCCCGTGAAGACGCTTCCACCCACTCTGCTCGCAAAACTCAGCACTGCCGCTAATAAGCAGCTTGGACTGGTTGCCAGTAGGGTATGCAAAGCGCCACGCCTTTGAACCCGGCTCATAGCCCACAAAGATCATCTTCCTGGATCTTGGCTCACCTTTTCTGCGCATGGCCTTTGGAATAAGAACCCAAGCCGTAGACCCAAAAGTGCGCAGAAAATGCACTTTGGGCTGTTTCCCATGAAGCAGAAAGTACGGTGTGTCCCCTACACTTGAATTGAACACTCTATTCTGCAGGAAACATGCTGTCCTATAACTCTCGGCCCAAAAGCGCTGTGGCAGACCCGAGTCTGCCAACATAGCATTCGCTGACTCCTGTAACGTGCGAAACTTTCTCTCTGCAACCCCATTCTGTTGCGGAGAGTGGGGGGCCGTCAGTCGATGACTGATACCCTTCTGCCTGAAGAACGATTGCAGCGCAGAACCTGTGAACTCCCCCCCACGATCAGATTGAAAGGAAATCACTTTGGTAGAGAACCGTAGCTCTACCGCTGTGATCCAATCCCTGATCAGTGCAGCTGCCTCTGACTTCTGTTGCAGCGCAAAAATCCACGAATGTTTTGAAGAATCGTCAACCAGAGGCAAAACCCATTTAGATCCAGCTAACGAAGGTGTCGGCATGGGTCCCGACAAATCTGCATGGACAAGTTCAAAGGGTTTACTGGTTTTCCTCTCAGACCTGGGGTATGAGCATGTTGTGACCTTTGATTGCTTACAGGCTTGACAATCTAGGTATTTGTCACATGCTTTGAACCTGCACCCAATGGTGTTGCCTGTGGCCTTCCTCACATATGACCACCCTACGTGTCCAAACCTCCTGTGCCATAAGTGTATACAATCATGGTGTGGTGGGACATTGGCACACTGCCCTTGGGCTTCTTCAATGGACTCTCCACTAGCCCCATTTTCCACCAGCCCCATTTTCCTACCAGCCCCATCTTCAATGGGCATCTCCACCAGAAAGAGTGTGCCTTTTCTCTGGACACTGTAGATCTTCTTCCCATCCCTGTAGAAGGAACACAAATTGTTAGAAAACAGAACATCGAACCCAGCAGCCATAAGGGCAGGCACACTTAAAAGAGAGTGGGCAAGCTCCGGAACCACAAAAGCTTCTACCCAATGATCTATAAAGGAACAATAAAGAAAACCAGATTCAGTCAGTGGTCTTTGAGACCCATCAGCTAATGTAACATAGCGTCCAGTTTTAACTGTCTTGCAGTTCCTCAGGAGCCCAGCAGATGTCACTAGACAATGCGAGGCTCCAGAATCGATCACGAGAGATAAAGAGTGTCTCTGGCTGTTTTCCAAAGATGCCGTGGCGTTTCTCGCACTCCCATCGGTTGCCATGGCCACAGCCTCTCCCGGGCTAGGGCTCTTGCCTTTTCTCAGAGACGCCATCGCAGCTGTGAGGTGATAAGACGCCTTGTCTTTGTTTTTCTCCTGGTCTGCTGCTTTCCCACGTCTTTGCTGGGAACCGGCCCTGGGAACCTGCTTTGTTGACATTTCACTCCAGCCGGTGTCCTTGGCAGCCTGGGCCTCTAGCAGATGCTTCCCAGCGCTGTTGGACGTCGTCTCAAAGCACAAACAACTTTCAGAGCCTTTGGCTTTCTCAGAGCTCTTGGAACGGCCTGCCTGGCCTGCCCCCCCACTGCTTCTTGGGGTGCAGCCTGTGCCCTCTTCCACAGCTCTCAGCCTCTCTCCAGCACACAGTCCATCACACAGACGTGTCGAAGCATTGAAACAGCTTCCCGGAACAGCCCCCTCTGGTCTGGCTCCCACTTCGGCCTGAGGCTTGCTCCCTTGGCCCTCGGCTTCCTCCCGGCCCTTGGCTCCTGCTGAGCTTTCGCACAGACTCCTCAGCACCTGCCAAGCGGCCTGAGCCGATTTAACGCCCTCCAGGTGGGGCAACAGCAAAGCGTCCACACTTGCTTTCAACAGGCAGAGCTCTCTCTGCTCTCTCTCACTCAGCAGAGCAGTAGCTTGCATGGGTGGGGCCGGCTCCTTCTGGACTGGACTCCAGAGCCCTGTGGCCACAAACCACCCCCTTGCTCCTCTTGACCAGGCCTCCCAGTTGGCCCCACTCAGCCTCTCACCGGGGTAGCTCTCTTGGCTCTGCTGTGCCTGTGCAGCAGCCATTCTTCCTCCCCCCGGGGCTTCAGCGTACTCACAAGTTTGCCAGCAAGCTGGACTCTCGAAGCAGCCGTTCCTCTTGGCTCTTGGCTCCGCTCTCCGGCATCTCCCACTGCCCTTCCTGGCAGGAGATTACAGCAACTCACCGCTGGCAGCCTTCTCCCTTCTCACACTTGTCAGGAAACACGTAACTTCCATAACCTTTGCGTGTAATAAAACCCCTGCGTCCAGTCACGCTTCCCTTGCGTCGCTGTGCTGGAAGCTGACCTGGCAGGAGAGCAGAGTAGCAGCGGTCCTGAGTCCGTGTGAGATAAGGGATAAATCAAGTCCAGAGACAGTTCGGTTCTTATCTCTAGAAGCGTTTATTTACAAGCCATAAAACAGTCACACTCCATCGGAACTTGGTGACATTCTCAGCCGTGCTCCAAAAGCACACCCGCAGCCTCTGCTGCTCAGTGAGAAGTGAAGGCAAGTCTGAAAGCAGAGAGACGCTGTGAGTCACTGCTCTGCGACAAGCTCCTCCTTCTCCTCCTCCCAGATACAGGACACCACGGAGTTCTGACCCTGTCAGTTCCAAACTCCACACATACCTGTGGTCCACAACTGTTCCTAGTCAGCAAACATAATGTTATGTCCTATGGAAGAAACTAGAGAGATGGGGCATAGATAGAAGGCTGTTATGGCTTATAACCCAATTACACCACGGGTCGTCGGCTAGAGTGAGACTCACACCGGCGGGAAACCTATCCAACGAGGTCCCAATAAATAGAGGTGTGCGCCAAGGCTGCATTTTGGCCCCACTCCTCTTCAACTTGTTTATTAGCGATATGAAGCTCTTTCTGAATGAGTCTCAAGCCAACATTCATGCCCCCCGCCTAGCTGATTTTTGCTGCCCTTTGCTCCTATATGCCGACGATGCAGCGATCCTTTCCTACTCTAGAGTCGGTTTATGCAGAGCTCTAAAGATTTTTGCGGCTTATTGCAAACTCAACCATTTGACAATTAATCATGGGAAATCTAAAGTCCTGGTCTTTACCAGGTCTCGGAAAACTTACAGCTGGAAGTTAGATGGAGTCCAATTAGAACAGGTTTTCAAATTTAAATACCTGGGAGTCTTTTTTCACTACAATCTAAGCTGGAAGCCACAGATACAGTATTTACTAAACAAAGGGAAAACAATACTTTATACTCTACTCCAATTTTTTGCGGCCGACGGAGCCTCTCACATCCCTTCTGCATTGAAGGTATACCACGCAAAAGTGGTCTCCACCCTCTGTTATGCTGCTCCACTCTGGGCCCCAGGATCCAATTTAACATTGCTGGGGACATTGCAGAATCAGTTTCTCCGTCGCCTTCTGAAACTCCCCATGTGTGTGAGCAATGCAGCCATACGTCTGGAGTTAAGGATTGCATCATTGGAGACTGTCATCTGGAAGCGAGTCTTTGGCTATTGGCTGTCCAGCTGGCATAGGCTTCCCGACCATTATCTTTTTCAGTGCCTCTGGCGGGACGTCTTTGTCAATCCGTGGGTAGGAAAAATCCATGCCAAACTTCTGAGCATTGGAATTTCCCCAGCGGACTCCTTAAAGATGAACTTACGCTCAGCCAAAAGCCTTATTGAGCAAAGATTAGCAGACATTGAAAATCAACACAACCTCGCCAGGGGTGGGGGTGTCTGCTCCCCCAGGTATCACGGAATAACCCCACCACTTGGCCTTCCATCATACATGTCATCTCTTTCATCAGTACCACACCATCTTGCATTTATTCGTGCAAGGTTCAATGTCTTTCCATCGAACCTGCTGAGCCACAGATTTTCCAAGGGTTTGGTGTCTCCGCTATGCGTGTGTGACGGGAAAACTGTTGAATCTCTTCCACATATAATGTTCAACTGTCCCCTACATAGCATAGCCAGGACTAAATTCCTGGGTCCTGCTTTACTGCGCTTGGTTGGCAGGCCTGTTGAGTTACACGCCGCACTGCTTTTGCAGGATACAGATCCTTCTGTAACTCTGCAGGTGGCGAGATTCCTGAATGCGGTTATCTCACACACAAAAACCACCGAAAAACAACAAAAACATCAAAACTAATCGGACTGTTATGATGAGAGTGCATGTCGGATCTCGTCTTCAGTTTTTCTTTTTCTGTGAACCGTCCCTTGGAGCTCTCCTGGCCCCAAGCTGTCATTTGGCTCTGCTCAATGACCCACCCTTGCATCGTGGTGTTCACCTTCTGTTGTCGGATATATCGGTCTTTATGTCTCTGTGTTTTTATGTTTGTACATACTTTATGGGCTAATAGCCGTAAATAAATAAATAAATAAATAAAATAAAAAAATGTTATGTCCAAAGTCTTGTGCCCATTTAATCATAGCAGATTTAACCATTTCATCCTGAGTATTCCATTTCAACAGCAAGTTATACATTCTTGAAAGTATCTTAGTTTTGGGATCTAACACTTCTGTTTCCAATTTTGATTTTTCCACCTGGAAGCCAATTTTTTTGTCCAAATTGTAAGCCTCCCTTATTTGATAATAATGAAGCCAGTCCTCGCACTTTATCTTTTAATTTCTCAAAACTCTGCAATTTCAATTTGTCTCCTTCTTGTTCCAGAATTTCCCAATATTTCGGCCATTTGGCCTCCATATTGAGCTTTTTCTGAGCCTTCACTTCCATCGGTGACAACCACCTTGGGGTTTTATTTTCAAGTAGGTCCCAAATGCAGTTTGTTTCCTTGATAATTGGCGACGGGTTGATTAGAAAAAATGCAGGAGACATTTCTGGTCAAACTCATTGCAACTTTCCAAGCTCCTTTCAACGGGAGGTGCCAGTGGCCTCCTGCTTCGTGGTATGTGTCTTCTTCTTATGAGAGAACCACAATTCAGGACTAGAGCATTTGCTTTGCGTACAGAAAGCCAAGGTTCAACCTCCAGGATCTCTAGGAGGGGCTGTGAGTGTCTGAAATCCTGGAGAGCTGATGCCGGTCATTGCAAGCAATACCCAGCTAGATGGGCCAGTGGCTTGACTCAGTGTAAGGCAACTTCCAATGTTCTTATATTCTGAGACCTACTTCTATGTGCCAAGCAGGTGCTTAAGTCCTCTTCCCTTTTAGTTCAGGGTTTGGCTTCCGTGAACCAATGCAGAAAATGCCTGGGAATTAAGGATGATCTGAGAGGAGTTCATCTCACAACAGCGCAAGGGAAAGTGCTACTAATAGACCAACATTTATTTATTCCTGTTCCCATTTGCACACTTCACTGGACTTGCATCTTTACAAGTGATAAAACATGCTTAAGGGTCCACTCCACTCTGTTTTTTTATGAGCATGGCCTAATGGGATTCTCGTCTTAAATGTGTTTCCATTAGAAACCTTCCAATGACCTTTCTTCAAGTGGCTCCAAAACAAATCAAAGGCACATGGCAACACTGCAGCCTTGTGTGTATAGTGGCTAAAGTGTGCCATGCAGCTAAACAGAGTTACATAACATTAAAAAAAAGATTTGAGTGGAGGGTGGGGGTAGGGGAGTTGTAAAGAGAATGCACTTGCAAATCTGCTTTTAAAATGGCAGGATCATCATCTCCTTTGAGCGGCACATTGCATTAAGGCAGGCATAAGCAAACTCTGGCCCTCCAGATGTTTGGGACTACAATTCTCATCATCCCTAGCTAACAGGACCAGTGGTCAGGGATGATGAGAATTATAGTACCAAACATCTGGAGGGTTGGAGTTTGCCTATGCCTGCATTAAGGGCTTTATCTCCTTCAATAATGTCATTTTCAAGCCATTCACATCTGATCCTGTTATGAAAGAAATTCTTAATAAAGAAAGCAGGAAATGGACTGTGGTCACATTTTTAAAGATACAGGATTCTGTTCCCGTACACACTTTTTGGCTCATTGGGTTGCTTTCATTGTTGCAGAAGCAACTCAAGCAACCGATCTTTCCCTGCCCCTTCCCAAGGGATCTCTGCAGAGGTTCAAGGGATCTACTAACCATTGTCGGCTGTGGCTTATGAGGCTGCAGTGGGTGGTGGGTGCTTGGAACTGGGAACCTTGCATTGGCTGGCTGCTTAAGCCAAGTTTCAGGTGCTGTTGTTAACTTATAAGGCCCTGAACAGCTTAGGACCAGACTAACTGAGGGAGCACCTCCACCCATATTCACAGAGGTTATAAGAGGAGACCTGTCTAGTTGTGTCAGGTCCAGCAGAGGATTTCTCTTGTAGGGACTGGAAGGAAGGCCTTTAGTGAACCCCATATCATAGACTGGTTATCCATAGATATACAAGAAGTGCATATGATATCTTGCTGGCTGTTTTGCTGGTTGGTTAAAAAACAAAACACACCCTACCTTTTCATGTGGGCATCCCCAGGCACTGGTCCTTAGGTACTGGCTTTACTGAAGTCTGGTTATTCTGGTTTATGCTTTATTGTTCTGGTTTTATCTCATAAACCATCTTGGTATTTTACACAGTGAAAGGTGGTCTAGAAATAATTATAGTTGGAGAAATAATTATAGTTGGCATCTGTCTGTCTCAGGAGACAATGGAGGAGTGCGCCTTTGGGAGTGAAGTCAAATTGTTGGAAGGTTGCAGCGCCTGCTGTGGCTGTAGAGACCGATGCGGCAGAGACATGTTTCTTTGCAGCTAGAGCAGATGAAGGCGTCTGGTTGTGCAGATGCAGATGCACCACGGTGTTATTAATAGATAACGAAAATAAGATGCCACTGCCTGGTTTTGGCAGCTCTCCCACCACCACCGCCACTGCAGCCCCAGATGATGAAGTCCACAATCTGCTAGAGGTTTTC
Source organism: Podarcis raffonei (assembly GCF_027172205.1). Classification (NCBI taxonomy): domain Eukaryota; kingdom Metazoa; phylum Chordata; class Lepidosauria; order Squamata; family Lacertidae; genus Podarcis; species Podarcis raffonei. The sequence goes on from NC_070603.1 coordinate 68,552,343, forward strand.
CAACTCTATTCTTTTGGTAGGGTATAGAAGGCTCTAAAAGGGGAAGAAAGGAAGGGAAAGATAAGTTGCAAAAGCTGTCTTCCATTCTCATGACATTGGATACAGCCCATAGTGGGGAATTGGTATGGAGCTTAGCTGTCCATGCAATATATTTCTGGGACAAATGGACTGTTCCAAAGGCTAAACAAGAGTATTCTGGTTTCGTGAGAGGCAGGACTAAGAATTCAGAGTTGCTTTGAAGTTCAGGCCATGGGAAGCTGTAAAACAAGAATCAAATTTGGAAGACAATTGGATTTTTAAAATTTTAGTTTGGTTTTTTTATCAGATTATGATTTGAATGTTAATTGGATGTTTTTATTGGAAAATTAATAAACACTCTAACAAAAAAAAAGAGTAACCTGGTTTCCATCATCCTGTTATGCCATCTTCTATTACTATTTTTAAACAGGTGAGAATTGGCCAGTGTCTGTTGCCAAAAACAGTTACAGATAGGTAGCCGTGTTGGTCTGCCATAGTCAAAACAAAACAAAAAAACAAAAATTTCGTGCATGCACACGAAAGCTCATACCAAGAACTAACTTAGTTGGTCTTTAAGGTGCTACTAGAAGGGAAAAAAATTTTTGTGTTGCCAAAAAGTCCTAGATAGGAAAGGCACCTGCTGAATCTTTCTTTCTTTCTTTCTTTCTTTCTTTCTTTCTTTCTTTCTTTCTTTTTTCTCATCACAGACTACAGCAACTGAATCTGCACAAGTGTGCAAAACATCATCGATAAAAATATGTCTGATCTGTGAGATTTTCATCCACACATTTCTGTAGCATGAAAACTTGAATCGGTGAACTTTGCTCCCCTCTCAGCACACATTATTAGGGATACATGAAACCTATGGGTGGGGCGGGGCGGAATCCATTGATAATTCCATTATCTTGGTTCCACACCAAGGAACCTCCAATGGAAATCTATTGAACAAATAGAAATCATGCTGGTTCCATGGGGTTTCCCTTTGTTTACGCTTCCTTGCCTTCTAGCCCTTATATTTTTTTGTATATGCTTCTTTATTCATGGCTGCAATTCACCATATATTTTGTAGTCTGAAAGGTACATAAACATTTAAGCTGAAATTCTAAGTACATCTGCAGAAAAATAATAAGTTTCATTGAACTTATTGGGATTTATTTCTGTGTAAACATGCTTAGGATTAATAAGGTGTTTCTATTCAATTATTCAAGTGAATTAGCATTCACCATTTTAAATAGGTCCTGGTGCATGCAAAAGTTTTTCTTGTAGTATTTTAGATTTTTTTGAGAATATGATTTGATCCCCAGTGAATTGAAACACTGTAAGAATGACAATATCATGACAACATCAAGTGTGCATTGACATGGCTCTAAACACTGTAGAAAGTGTCTTGGGAAAACATACCACACATTTTCTGGAAATGCTTCATATTTGACTAAATCTGTCTTTTCTCCTTGGAACATTATCCCACTCTGATGGAGCTGTACATTTTGCTGTTTTTAATGATTTTTGGGATCAAATCTACATATGATGACACCGGTCCAATGGAGGTCAGATGTCGATTGCGACGATGCAGCAAACCAGCTGCAACCAGCTGTGATCAACAACTGGAAGAGGCACATCTGCAGTTCCTGGGAGATATAATTGTTCAGTCTTGGACTTGCCTAAGACAGCTCAGCCTCCTTTGCAAATGAGCTTTCCTTTTGCTGCAGACCATATGTTGTGTGCACCAAAAGTGGCTGTGGAGGAGTGACCTGATTAGCAGCCCCAGCATTGAGAGAATCCGTATCCTTTGCTACCAGTTTTTCGGCGTGCAGCACAGCCACATTTGATGGCTGCCAATGCTTCAGAAACAAAACCACTCTGGTACCCCTGTATGCACGTCAGGGGGCTGGCAGGGCCCTGGATGTGCAGAAGTCACCCACCTCTTTCCTGTAGCTTTCAAGGCCCATTGTGGCCCATTCAATGCCATGAGCTTTTTGGAAAGAACAGCTCCTCCTCCCTCCCTCTCTCCCACCCACTCCCTTAAAGCTTCTTATACTAAATCTATACAGACACAATTAGCATTATTCATATTCCATATGCACAGATCGTTAGTTATGAATATTAAATTGTTTTCAGCCGCCGGGCATTTTTAGATAACAGCATTGCACAGAAATGTGCTGGAACAGCAAAGAGTGTCTGAAAGCAGCACGAAGGCTGCCGGAGGATCTGTCCTCGCTTTCTCTCGAAGGAGAACTCTGCTTCTCAGTGCAGTCAAACTTCAAACAACGCCCAGACATTTGAGGAATCTGTTAAACCTTCATCTCCTGACCTTGCTTTTCAGGGCACGCTCAGGTACCCTTATTATCCCTGACCCCTGGCCAGGCTGACTGGGGCGGATGGGACTTATAGTCCTGAGAGCACCAGGCTGACTTCTCCTAAAGCAGAGACTTTCCCTTGTGCGATCCTGGACTAAGCAGAACTAGGGCTCCTCCATACTGCCATTTAATGTAGATAGTATGCTTCCTGTACTGCCATTAATTCTCCATTGTCCTGCACACTGCTTCACCAGAGTGATACATGCTTTGGTTATCTCCTGCTTGGACTACTGCTATTCGCTCTATATGGGGCTACCTTTGAAGGTGATTCAGAAACTACAACTAATCCAGAATGCGGCAGCTAGACTGGTGACCAGGAGCAGCTGCAGGTGCCACTACCGAGAAGGCGTTCTGGCAGTTCCCTCAGTGCAAGTGAAGTTACAAGGAACCAGGCAGAGGGCCTTTTCAGTAGTTTCTAATATTTTGCTGGGAGCAGCCCAGAGTGGCTGGGGCAACCCAGGCAGATGGGTGGCTAATAATAATTCATTCTCCTTTAAATCGCTGCCTTCCCACATTTTCCCCTCCCTCAGACTGGATTTTCTCATACTAGGGATACTTTGAAAAAGAGGGGGTATGAGAAAATCCAGACTGAGGGACGGGGGAAGTGTGGGAAGGCAGTGATTTGGAGAAGAACATCCTCTGGACAACAAAGAATCAATGGCCGCATTGAACAACAGTATGGATGAGCCCTTAATCCTCCCAGTCTCAGAAGGTATGTTGATTGTTCCTAGGACAACTCCCTCCCTAGGAGGGTCTCTGTAGCAATTACAGTGGTACCTCGGGTTACATATGCTTCAGGTTACATACACTTCAGGTTACAGACTCTGCTAACCCAGAAATAGTGCTTCAGGTTAAGAACTTTGCTTCAGGATGAGAACAGAAATTGTGCTCTGGTGGCGCGGCAGCAGCAGGAGGTCCCATTAGCTAAAGTGGTCCTTCAGGTTAAGAACAATTTCAGGTTAAGTATGGACCTCTGGAACGAATTAAGTACTTAACCCGAGGTACCACTGTACTAGAAATAGCCTGTCCATGCTCCCCCATACTTCTTTATTTCTTTACCATTCTTGAGCTCAGAGAAAGAGTTCCATCCTATTTTTCTTTTGAGTCTTGTTGTCACTCAAAGGAGCAACCCTCTAAGCTGCAGCATGATTCTTGAGTTCCCTAAGGATCCTCCACAGGGGTGTGCTGTGAGTTTAGGTAGCCCTGTTCTTCCCCACCCTATTATGATCCCTCCGTTCTTAAGGACAAGACTGGAGAGGCTAATTATTTTCCTGCATTCCACTGTAAATTCTATCTTTAATGGGAGCATGTTAATGGGTGAGGCAATTAGTTCCACTTGGAAAAGCTCAAACAAGCCATATCTTCACATAGGGAAGCTCATTCTAGGTTTGACAACTGATCATCTTCACTTTGAAGACAGGTGGTGTTTAACTGAGGGATTGTGGGTGTCAATTTTCTTACAATTTAACAACGCCAAGCTGAGACTGCAAATACTGGAGCAAAATGGGAAGTAGGAAATGCCAATGCCATATAATGAAGTCCAGTATGATGTTAGGTTGCCTGCTCTCAATGGGGTTATGCTTACTCTGAAGGAACAGGTACATAGCTTGGGGGTACTTCTGGGTCCTTTGCTGTCTCTTGAGGCTCAGATGCCCTTGGTGGCACAGAATGTTTTTCATCAGCTTCAGCTGTTGGCCCAGCTGCACCCCTATCTTGACAGGGATAGTCTAACCTTTGTTGTCTATGCTCTGGTAACCTTTTAGGCTAGATTTGCTATAGGTAGGGCTGCCTCTGAAGACAGTTCTGAATCTCCAGCTAGTGCAGACTTTAGAAGCCAGCCTGTTCACCGGGACAAGACTGTTTGAGCATATCACACCAATCCTGGCGAAACAGCAGGATGTGAGCCCAATTCAAAGTGCTGGATTTTACCTAAAAGCCGTAAACTGCTCAGGACCACAATACCTCAAGGACCACCTCTCCCCATATAAACCAACCCAGACCCTGCAATCATCATCTGAGGCCCTTCTTCATGTTCTCCCCTCCATGAGAGGGTGGCAACACAAAAACGGGCCTTTTCTCCGGTCGCTACCCCTTTGTGGAATGCTCTCCCCAGGGAGCCTCGCCTGACACCTTCATTGTATATCATTAGGTGCCAGCAAAAACACTTCTTTTCAACCAGGCCTTGGGCTAATTAACATTCTATTGCCCTTTAAATGTGTCTGTGGGAGGAGGGTTATTGGTTTGTTGTGCTTTTGTTTTGTTTTATTATGTATTATGTATTTTGTGTTTGCATTTTGCATTTTTATGTTGTGAACCTCTCTACGATCTTCGGCTGAAGGATGGAACACAAATTTAATAAATAAATAAAATAAAAGTGAGCAGGGAGCAGGTGAAAGCATAAAAAAGAAATGGATGAACATTTACCAATCATCTTATGGGGCTGTCTAGGAGTTTCTTGGTTATGTATATCTTGATTGGCCTTTCAGTAGGTCTTTTGCGTACTTCACATTGGTCTTAATTCAGTTGGCATTGGGTTGTTATTTGGTTGTTTGGCTGATTTTTTTAATAACTTTTTTATTCACAATTAAAACAAAACATATTATCCAGAAACATATCATCCTTATTTCCCCCCCCCATTTTCCTCCCTCCCCCCACAGAACTCACCCACCCCACCCCCCGACTTCCCTCAGTTCCAGTCTTTGATTTCTCTAAAAATGCTATTTTCTGCATGTTACACAGTTGTATAGATCCTCAAACTATTTAGCTGATTATTATCAATAAAAAGTTTGTGAAAGTTTATTCAAAACCAGCCAAGGAGTCCAGTTCGCTTTGTTGCATCTTCAAATACTTCGTAAAGGGTTCCCATTCATCTTTAAAGTCACAGTTATCCTTGTCCCATAGCTTGTATGTCAGTTTTGCCAGTTCTGCATAGTCCATCAATTTTTCTTGCCATGATTCTTTAGTTTTCAGTCTTCCATCCTTGTGCTATTAAAACTCTCGTAGCTGTTGTCACATACATGAAGATGTTTTTCAGCTTTTTTGGCAGATCTTTCCCTACAATCCTGAATAAAAATACTTCAGGTTTTTTAACAAATGTTAAATGGAACAAGTTGTTTGGCTGATTTGGCAAGTAAGTGGTGTAGAAATAACGGAGCCGACACGGGAGTTGGGATGCAAGTGAGCTGTGCAGGAGCAAGCTGATTGCTAGCTTAGCAGAGGCTCTTTTTATTAGCAAGATATGCAAAACCAGCAAGATACATTCAGGGCTTTGCCCTTTACACTTCTCCAATCCCAAGCCCCCTGGGTGTTGCCTAGTTATCTATGCAACTTGCTCCACCACGTCATGTTCCCATTACAGGGGGAAATGAGCAATACCTTTGCAAAGGAGGTAAAGGTCAGGGCACAGAACACTGCTGAGGAGACAAAAGGTCAAGGAGTGGGCATGGTGGCTAGACAGCTGTGGCTTGTCTTATGCTGCAGGGGAGGGTGTACCCTCACCCTGCGATGCCATCCCTACAAGTGGAATACCACATGGTGAGCACCCTCTGGTACATTGGGCAGAGGGCACTTCACTAACCACCCCCTATTGTCAGCCAGCTTAGGGGGGTTCTTGGTTTAGTGCTCTTGGAGCCTGGTAGGTGCTACCCGTTGATTGCTGAACAGTGGGGGCAGCTGTCACCTGCCAGGTAACATACCCATGACTTCCATTTATGAGAAGATGGCTATTTGGCCCCCAACAGGCCAGCTTGGGTGATGGAGTTTACCTACGTCTGTTTGTCCCTTAGCTACAAGGAGACATCTTTTCCCTGGCTGCATTTCGATATAGATAGTTTTTCTACCAATACCTGTTGTCAAGCCTTCATTCCAAACTCACAATTTTGCCCCTGCCTTCAGCTGGGATTCCTGCATTGGCCTTTAGGTCCCTTCCAACTCTACAGTTCTATGATTCGATGTATGAAAAGCTATACTGAGCGCTCACGTCTCGAATAGACGTCAGTGTGGTCGTATTTTAAGATCCCTGTCATGAAATCCTGTTACATTTTGATGGAATAGCAGAGGACTCTTTCTTCTTTCAATCTGACATTGGAGTGGTAGTCTCCCTTTAAAAGGGGGAAGTTGTTCTTGCTGGCTGGTGAGACGTAAAAGGGGAGAAAATGTGAAGAAAATAATTTTCCTTTCTTCCGCCGAAATCTTGGACACCTGCCTGTTCCTTGGTAGACTGTTCTCATGACTCCCCCACACACTGCCACCAAAGGATACAAGGGGCAACATCCCCTGAAGAGTGCAGGGGAGACCTGCCATGTCAGGAATGTGCCAAGGCTTCTAATGCCACCGTGATCTAGCCGAGCCTGTAATTAATATGTAATCTGCAGTGTCTAATTAAGTTGTTCTTTCTCTCCCCCCCCCCCTCCCTGCAATTGATGAAATGGCAGCTGGGTCGTATGTGTTTTATTTCTGCTATTTTACCCAAGGAACTGTTTCTAGCTGATCTACAAAGGAAAGGTTCTCCCACCTCTGCTGGGCTGATGTGATGGTTTTAGATTAGAACTGCACTTTTCTTAGGCAGAAAGCAATTGAAGCAACCTGCTGTGAGCTCCTCTTGGCCTCTCTTCAACAAAGGTAAACACAGCCTTGTCGGCTCGAAAGGGTGGATTAAAACGTGACTTGCATACCCACATGCTAATGTCCAAAGAGGAGCTTCAAAAGACCCCTGCTAGATCAGACCAAAGGCCCCTCTAATCCAGCATTCCACTTCCAATGGTGGTAGATGAGGTACATCTGAGAAGCTGACAAGCAGGGCATGAGGGCAATTTCCTTTTCCTGCTGTTGCTTCTCAGCTATTGGTAGTCGCCACCCGCCACCCGCCCAGACTGTGGTTTCATTGCAGCTGTATTCTGCAATGTATTCATGACACAGTACATCCGTGGTGGGTTTATTCTGCTTTCTTCATTCTTCTACAAGACTTCTCCAATGTTTGCAGTATGAAACATTACAAGTCCTCAGCAGGACCTTCTACGGTATGCACCGGTTGGAAATGATGTAATATGACCGCCCCCCCCAAACTTTTGCAAAGAGTATTGGATTGTGTATAACTGCACTGAGAGCACCATGAGCACAAATCATCATGAATGTGCAATAAAAAGGCATGTCTTAACAGGGACAATTTACCCACTTCTATTTTTTAATATCTGCAGTCCTGCCTTCTCTAAGAGATTAATATCTTAGAGAAACATAGCATTAATGTTCTTAATTATAATGCAGAGAATTCCAGGAATAGACCAAGTTGCATAAATTGTTTTCTTTCCTTTTTTTTTTTACACATACATAAGATGGCAGAATTTGCCCTGAGGGAAATATTCCTATAAAGAATCATAGAATCATAGAATCATAGAGTTGGAAGAGACCACAAGGGCCATCGAGTCCAACCCCCTGCCAAGCAGGAAACACCATCAGAGCACTCCTGACATATGGTTGTCAAGCCTCTGCTTAAAGACCTCCAAAGAAGGAGACTCCACCACACTCCTTGGCAGCAAATTCCACGGTCGAACAGCTCTTACTGTCAGGAAGTTCTTCCTAATGTTTAGGTGGAATCTTCTTTCTTGTAGTTTGTATCCATTGCTCCGTGTCCGCTTCTCTGGAGCAGCAGAAAACAACCTTTCTCCCTCCTCTATGTGACATCCTTTTATATATTTGAACATGGCTATCATATCACCCCTTAACCTCCTCTTCTCCAGGCTAAACATGCCCAGCTCCCTTAGCCGTTCCTCATAAGGCATCGTTTCCAGGCCTTTGACCATTTTGGTTGCCCTCCTCTGGACACGTTCCAGTTTGTCAATGTCCTTCTTGAACTGTGGTGCCCAGAACCAGATAACCATTATCTTTGCACCAAATCCCACTTAAAACTCTAAGGAGATCCTTAGTTTTTGCTCCAGTACAGCAAATGTGTTTGAGCAGCCCCACAGCAAAATGTTCAAAACAGAATGCGCAGCAGAAACCAGACAGAGGTCAGCATATAAATGGATTGATGCCGATTGATTGTTTAGTGCCTCCTTGCAAAGGAAGGAACAGATCCTCCTGGGCAAATTGAATACACACCCACAAGGAAAGCATATGCAGGTGAACAGCTTTGTACAATTCATTGTGGGCTGTACTTATCTGCAAAACTGCTTGGGTCAATTTTTTAAAGGGCATTGAACCAGTCACCAACGATCCTGAACACTTTTCACCCGGATAAAATGATGTCTCAGGAGCCAATCTTATTAGATTAGGTTATCCACTCTCCCAGAGAGAAGCAACAGTGATGTAAAGGCTGTATCTTCCTATATTCAATTCAGGATAGGGCTCATATTCATTTATTGGTTAGGTGGAGCAATTTCAGTAAGCAAAACTGAATACGAGGTTAGATCAAGCTCCAGTGCTCCTATCATTTTGTGTTAAGAGCCAGTGTGGTGTAGTGGTTAAGAGCGGTAGTCTCGTAATCTGGGGAACCGGGTTCGCGTCTCCGCTCCTCCACATGCAGCTGCTGGGTGACCTTGGGCTAGTCACACTTCTTTGAAGTCTCTCAGCCCCACTCACCTCACAGAGTGTTTGTTGTGGGAGAGGAAGGGAAAGGAGAATGTTAGCCGCTTTGAGACTCCTTAAAGGGAGTGAAAGGCGGGATATCAAATCCAAACTCTTCTTCTTCTTCTTAACATTTCCAGTTCTTCCTCTAGGCCAGCCTTCCACAATCTGATGCCCTCCAGGACTTGTTGGACTCCAACTTCCATCAGCCCCAGTCGACAAGGCCAATGGTCAGGGATTATGGGTGCTGTAGTCCAAAAAACAAAAGGTTGTGGACGGCTGCTGGAGCCTGGAATGGTTGAGGGTGTGCAATCATGTTTCACTTTCCCTCTGCCTTTGAAACCTGATTGACTGCTTGGCAAAGATTTCCTCCCTTTACAGCACCCTGACTGATATGGTTATCTCAGCCTCTGTGGAAACACCCATGCCGGTTTGTAAAAAAAACCACACAAAATGCTAGCCTGAAGAAAAAAATCTACTATCCTGCTGGGAGCTGGAGGGGGACTGAACCTTTTTTTGCATGTGTTTTACCCTGACCCTTTGATACTTGAGATATTTTAGGACCCACTATATTCTTTTGAGCATAATACTTTTAAATGGTTTTTTATATTGTTGCAACCTGCCCTGATGATAGTGGTGATACTCTGCCAAGTGCTTCTCCCCCTCCCCCCTCTCGACCCATTGAGTTCCAGATATGTGGTATGTGGGGTGGGGAGGGGAAGGAGCAATATGCATTGGTGTGCCTAGTTTGTTGCTTGGATTAATAGTAAGGAGATGAGGAATGTTATCTCTTGTGTGCCAGGATTCTGAGAGAAGATTGGGGTTGCCATTAAAATGAATATGTCTGTTGGCAGATGGAAAGAAACAAAGAAGTGCCTCTGTGCTTCAGATCTGGGATGCCGTGTCTCTCTCCTCCTCGACATATTCAGCTATTTTCCTATCCTGTCAGGCTTCTCAGTCAAGCTGTGAATTGTCTAATTTGGAGTACACAATTTGTCCCTAATGTGCAGTTTAACAGCCAGATTTTGTTTTCAGGTGTGTAATTAATTTCTTAACGCGATTACTCTCCTAGGAAACTGTGAACAAACAACTTCTATATTCCTAGCTTAGAGAAAAATACTACAGAAGCAGGCCAACAAATAAAAAATAGAGGAATCCACAAGGACTAGGTGGGGGGAAAGAGGACAATCAACTGTTGAACTGCTCTGACTTTCAACACCTCAGCAAAGATATCGCCTGAGCCCCAGAGATGCAAAGGTTAAACAGAGCAAAGCCTATAATAGGCTACAAATGATACAAATGACTGCATTGCAGGATAAATCACAGAAAAGAAGTTCCATAAGCAGTCTCATATGCAATTATATATATAACGCAATGGGCTGAATTCCCGCTAAGATCCATTTAGTTCTCATAGAAATTAATGGTGCATGTTATAACTTTCTCATTGATTGCACTGGGAGCTAAACTCAGTGAATGGGCAACTTGCACCAGGCTGGGGGAGTAGATTGGATGGAGGTATCCCTCCATCCAGCACTCCTCGTTAAACCAGCTTCTCCCCCTCTATCAAGCATCATTCAGGCAGTTTGGTCCTCCCCTTTCTGCCAACTGAATGAGCAGGTGGTCCATTGGCAGTGTGCTTGCTGACTGTAGCCAATGGAAATCCCTGAAATGGGTCTGTCTAGAGGTGGGGAACGGGCAGGACGGAGCTGGCCCAGGAGCCATTGGGTTCTAAAGCAGTCTCATTGGTGTCACATGGTTACATCAGGTGTGGTCCAGGTCCAGTCACTGCAGGCTATTTCAGTCTTGCTGCTCCTCCATCTTCCTCTCTGGTCCCCACATGTGGGAGGGATGTGCATGCAGCAGTGGGTCCACTGCTCCTTAAAGTCTAGCCAGTGGGAGGGAAAAGACTTGGACAACAGCCTTAGGAATAAGTCTCATTCTGCTCAGTGGGATTTACTTCTGTGTAGACAAGGAGAGGATTGTGCTATTTGGATCCTGCCTGGTATATAAAAGAATTGATGGGATTCAGTCTTTTAAAACCCAGTCTATTAAAGATTGCAATAGTGTCCAGTTCAAAATACACTTTGGTCAATTACAATTGACTTGCAATTCAGTTTTCTTGCTTCAGCACCACTTCCAGTATAGTCAACTGTTTGGCTCTGTCCACTGAAAACAGATGGGAGTACTAAGCCACATTTGAAGTTAAATGCTTATTGTATTGAAGGTGCAGATTTTTAAAATATTTAGATTGTACCAGTTAGGGAACTGACAATTAATGTTATCAGAGAGAGTTGGTACAGATGGGAAATTTAAACCTTTCCTTCCCTATTGTCCTAAGGAAAATCCCTCTTCTGGTGGGGTGGGGATCCCTCATTGGCACGAATGGGGGATTTTCTATACATGCACCCCAAAAAACCCCAAACACCACCTTTAGACACCCCAAACCAACTAACAAGCACCTTAAACCCCACAGCTAGCTTTATTTGGATTGAGGTCATAGATCATTGCTAAGTAAGGCTGTACCTTTTCCCCAATTCAGCTCAAAACTGTGGCCAGCATTTTTTTCCCTTTCCCAAGCAACTCTTCTGATCACAGGTTAAGTCTTTAAATGAGAAGCAGTGAAAGCCTGAATCCCATAGTGCTTCTTTTTGGGTGACTTTAGACACTGACCTTTTCACAACCACTTAAAGAAAATGAGCATAAAATTTAAGGCACACTGTAATATTTCCACTAATCTGAAATGTGCTGTTTCTACCCATATTTCATTCCTTTTGTTACTATATCTGTTGACTTGGAATGCTTCCAGACTGGATGAGGGATTCCCTAATATTATACCAACGCTATATCTATTCAATAGTAATAGCACATTTTCCAGTCCCCTTGCCAAATGGCGCATTTTAAGCTACTGCACACATGTTTTCTCTTTCCATCCACAAGTCATCCTCTGTTTCCTCCCCACTCCTGTATACTCACAGTCCACATGATCCAACAATTAAGGCTATGTGCTTAATTGTGCTTAATATGCTTTTGCAAAGTTAAAATTATGCTGATCATCTGTTTGGAAATAGAAGGAAAGGGGTGGATTTAGTCTTACTCCTTGTCAGGCAGCTGATTTCAAGGCCTTTTTAAATGGCCCTGCACATGGTACAATGATGTTGCTGGACCATTGTTGTCGTTGCTCCTGCTGCTCTGAGGGTTATGGAGTGTTTGTATTGCATTTTGTTCAAAGAGCCATTTGTACTTCCCCATGCTGGAACAAACAGAAATAGATCCAGGAAAGAAAACAGACAAGTAGAGTGAAACAGACAAGAACAAAAGGCACTATTGATTGAAGTTGGCAAGGGATGTAAAAGCAGGTAAGCAGGTGGCTAAAACAGAAGAGCAGGATGATGTACTGTCAACAAACACATTGACAACCTCAACTCCACATCAGATGAGGCAGTCACCACCAGAAAAACCTCTTACTTGCATCTGAACAGATTCCAATGTGACTGCGGCAGAAGTCGTAAATATAATGATGATAAATCAGCATTTGGGGGGAAATGGGGGGAGTGTGTGTGATGGGGTGGGACATAAAAGCAACAGTTTGGGATGAAGTTCACCTGCATTCTCAGGAACAAATAAGTGAATGAATGGTGTAAGTACTGGCAAAAAGGGACTGGTCTATAAGCATTCAGTGTTGACCAGCTTCATGCTGGAGCCAATTTGGTTGATAATCAAGTTTTCTAAGCTATGCACATTGTATCTGGAACATTTTTGTATATTATTCCAAACTGCCTCCTTCCCAAAGATGCTATTGGGTATTAAGCAGAGGAGGCCCTTTTGGTAGTTCTGCCGCCCTCAAATGTTAGGAGGTGACAGCCCATAAGAAGACATTCTCTTCACCCTGACCTTTGACTATACAGTGGTATCTCGGGTTACTGACGCTTCAGGTTACAGACTCCGCTAACCCAGAAATAGTACCTCAGGTTAAGAACTTTGCTTCAGGATGAGAACAGAAATCGCACGGCGGCAGCATGGCAGCAGTGGAAGGCCCCGTTAGCTAGAGTGGTACCTCAGGTTAAGAACTGTTTCAGGTTAAGAACGGACCTCCAGAATGAATTAAGTTCTTAACCCGAGGCACCACTCCATATATATACATATGGTAGTTTTAAATTGTTGGGACCTACACAGAGACCTTATGGGGAAGGGTGGGTAAGAAATCAAATTCCTTGTCATCATCCCATGAAGGTTGGTGTTAATGAGTGAATTTACCCAGCTCTATGGGCAGAGCAAAGGGACGCGGGTGGCGCTGTGGGTAAAAGCCTCAGTGCCTAGGGCTTGCCGATCGAAAGGTCGGCGGTTCGAATCCCCGCGGCGGGGTGCGCTCCCGTTGCTCGGTCCCAGCGCCTGCCAACCTAGCAGTTCGAAAGCACCCCCGGGTGCAAGTAGATAAATAGGGACCGCTTACTGGCGGGAAGGTAAACGGCGTTTCCGTGTGCGGCTCTGGCTCGCCAGAGCAGCGATGTCACGCTGGCCACGTGACCCGGAAGTGTCTGCGGACAGCGCTGGCCCCCGGCCTCTTGAGTGAGATGGGCGCACAACCCTAGAGTCTGTCAAGACTGGCCCGTACGGGCAGGGGTACCTTTACCTTTACCTTATGGACAGAGCAAATGTAGTAGCCTATTGATAGGGTCAATAGAAGTTCAAATGGACATTTTGAAGAGTGCTGTAAATTAAGGCACAGTGGGCACTTGCTGCTGTTCAGCATTGCTGATAAATGTGCTCAGACTCAGCTACCAAACCTGCCAAATGAAACAGAGAGAGTTGGCACTGATTCTGATTCTGTTCCACTTCTTTATTTTCACATCCAGTCCTGTAAGCCCAACACTTGGCAACCAATATGTAAATGAAGTTTACTGTGGGGAGGGGGGAGAGAAATGGAAGGGAAACTTGCCACACTCAAAGTGATCTTTCCAGGGCTGATGAGATGAAGCTGTATGGGAAGCAAGATAGTACAGATGACACATGGAGAGTTGATTTGATTTGCGTCCTGGACCAGGATAACATTTTGCCTCTCGTCTGGTCAGCAGATAGTACTAGAGACAATCAGCTCTCCATGGTGCTGTGCAGGCCAATAACAGAGCAAGACATTAAGTAGCCTATCTCTTGTTTCATCCCATTACAGCATTTGCAAAACCAGACCGATTGAAAGGGATTATCTTGGATTCACTGGGGCTTTACTAGATTCCTTTGAAGCCAGCCTATGTGCTCCACTCCCTTTCCAGCTGTCCTAAGAAGACAGCTGTGCTTGGGGAGCAGGGAGCTTATGATCCAGTTATTAAAATACCCAGTCCTAAGCTTTGTGCGGCACCATGCTCCTTTTAAGTGGTGTGTGCGCAACATATGCACTCATTTTACATAAAGGCCTAGAATAATATATTTGTGAGGTCATCTACCCTGCCTTCCCGTGTATCATGCACATATGAGATTCCCTCGCTCAGCATCCCTTTAGCAGCATCTGCTTTAGAATAAAAATGTACGTTTAAAAAGGAATTTTAAAAAACTAATCATGGCATCAAGTCAAATTTTCCATTTAATTGCTTTCTTTGTTTTCATCAATAAAGTTACTTTGCTAAGTCTTTGGCAGAATTTTTTATGAGCCAGTTTTCCAATACCTAATCAATTTGCCTTTTCATTATTCTAGTTTTGTCTAAGTAAAGTGAATAAGGTCAGTTCGTAACTCACCATCATTAAGTCTCCTTTGCAGCCACCTGATCCTCCAGGAAACTCTGCAACCACGACATCATTCAATCTCTCCCATTGGTAAGCCCTATGTGACTCTCATATCACTCTCTTTTTTTCACATGCTACTTCTTTTCTCAGCCTCCTGTTTTGTCCAGAAGCTGAGCCACTTCCTGTCAGAGACTTCACCACCAGTACAAAAACTCTTACTGCATGCTTTTCTCTCTGTGTTATTGCCTGTAAAAGACCCCAGATTAATGCAGACAATGCCTGTTATAATCAAAGAAGAGTTGGCTTCAATATAGCACAACACTTTTGAAGATACTTACATCATGCTCTACTTCAATAACCCTTCATTTCCATTGTGTTTAGAGTTAAATCTTAAGATTCACCTTTTGGGGCACCAAGGGCTGCAATACTTTGAGGGTGAATGTCAAAGTGAACATGGCCAAAATGCAGAAGTGGGAATGATGTATATTAAATGACATATGGAGGATCTTAGAGACTCACAATAACCTTTTGGCATCACTGTGCCAAATGACCTATGAGAGCAGTCAGTTTTAAAAAATGGGGAAATGTTGGGAGCCACCAAAAAAAAACCTTCTGGCATCATGCCATCACAACAGGGGACCCAGCAGTAAATAAATAAATAAAAATGTAGTGACTAGAATTGGACTGGCATGCAAAAAACTGGGGGGTGGGGCTCCATAAGTCTTGTGGTGGCCTTTCTTCTCTGTTTCCAATGAAGCTGCAAAGGCAGATGAGATATTTGGATAGTGTTCAGAAAATCAGTAGGCTGAAAGGTCACCTTGCATTTGCTTACATTGTATGCACCCAACAGTCCAGAGAGTTTTGCTTGCATCAGATGAGGATGTGACTGTTTTATGTGACTATGCATTGGATATACAGTGGTACCTCAGGTTACAAATTTAATTCGTTCCAATCTTAACCCAAAACCGTTCTTAGCCTGAGGCGCACTTTCGCTAAAGGGGCCTCCTGCTGCCGCTGTGCTACCGACGCATGATTTCCGTTCTCATCCTGGGGCAAAGTTTGCAACCCGAGGTACTACTTCCGGGTTGGCGGAGTTTGTAACCCAAAGTGTTTGTAACCCGAAGCGTTTGTAACCCAAGGTACCACTGTACGGGTGAACCTTCTAGCTAGTCGAATTTTCTGTGCACAGCACTTCATTAACGCAAGGTGTCATTTCAATCTTGTGTGGATGGATTGGATTCTGACTACCTCAGCCATCTGTCTATCCCTCCCCCACTATACCCTTTTCTCTGCCACCATTTGACTTCTTGCCAAAAAAATAGTGTAGCTGCCCAACATATCTTTTTTTTAAAAAAAATCATCATCATATTTATTGAGTTTTATTAAAGATACATATCAGAAGAAAGAGTTAACATAAGGAGTGGCGGACAATGGACTAAACAAAATAGAATAAAAAACAAGATGCATATAGCTAAGGTGGAAAACTCAGGATATAGATGCAAGATCATAGTGGTAGATATGAGTAGAGAAATCTTCCTCAACGCAACAGGATACAATGTGTAAAAGATCAATAAAACATTAATCCAGCTCAGCCAATAACCCCTGCCTCCCTCTGCTTTCTCAGCTTTATTATTTATCCATTTTTATTATTTTAATTTATATCCTGCCCTTCACCAAGTTTGTGATCCCAGGGAGAGTTACACACACACACAAAAAAACCTGGATTTGATTAAAACAATAAAACCATGAATCTAAAACAGTTGCCCAAACCTGACTTTCTTGAAAAAGGCACACACAATTTTGTTGCCTCGGTGTATTTTCTTTTTCATCAAGAGACTTACAAGGGGTGGGGGCAGAGTCAAAAAAAGGAGGAACCGTATATTGTTAAAGCATTTTTTGATGATAGGCTGTCCATGTAGCTGGACCAATGGTCTGAATTTCCTATGTTCCAGTGGGAACCTTTGAGACAGATTAGCGTTTGGCTGCTCTTTAAGCAGAAGGGTCATAGCTCAGTCACAGAACAGATGTTTTGCATGCAAAAGGTCCCAGGTTCAATAGCCAGCATTTCCAGATTGGGCTGGAAGAGACTCCTGCCCAAAATCTTGGAGAGCCACTGCTAGTTGGTGTTGACAATAGTAATCTAGATGGATCAACTAGATGGGACATTGGTAGCGCTGTGGTCTAAACCACTGAGCCTCTTGGGCTTGCCAATCAGAATGTTGGCAGGAAATGTAAAGAAAAGGAAGGTACATTTTTTCACCTTTGGTGGACGTGCCCGAAGATTAAGGCATTCTGGGAAATGATCTATAATGAACTTAAAAAGGTATTTAAATATACCTTCCCTAAGAAACCAGAGGCCTTTCTCTTGGGCATTGTCGGCCAAGGGGTGTTAAAGACGGATATAACTTTCTTTATGTATGCTACAACAGCAGCTAGAATACTTATTGCAAAGTACTGGAAGACACAGGATCTACCCACACTGGAAGAATGGCAGATGAAGGTGATGGACTATATGGGCTTGGCAGAAATGACGAGCAGAATCCGAAACCAGGGAAGAGAAGCAGCGGAAGAAGAATGGAAAAAGTTCAAGGACTATCTAAAGAAATATTACAAAATTAATGAAAGTTAGAATGATGTTGGACTGGAAAGTAAATGGTTACTATTAGCAATGGTTAAGACAAGGAGAATAAGGAAGATTAATTTAAACTTAAAGTAAAATAAGGGAAGATTTGCTGAATAATTGACTAGAATCTGGAATACAGAAAAGGGAGGCATGAGGAAGTCGGGGAAGAAAGGTATATGAAACTAAGATATGAAATGGTACTTGTTTTTTGTTTTGTTTTTGTTTTTGTTTGTTTATGTATTTGTTGTTTTTATGTTATGTTTGTGTGATTATAAAAACTGTTTAATAAAAAATATTTTTTTAAAAAAAACAGAATGTTGGCAGTTCGAATCCCCATGACAGAGTGAGTTCCCGTTGCTCTCTCCCAGTTCCTGCCAACCTAGCAGTTCGAAAGCATACCAGCGTGAGTATATAAATAGGTACTGTTGTGGTGGGAAGGTAAATGGCGTTTCAGTGCACTCTGGCTTCCATCAAGGTGTCCCATTGCGTCAGAAGCTGTTTAGCCATGCTGGCCACATGACCTGGAAAGCTGTCTGTGGACAAATGCCAGCTTCCTTGGCCTGATAGCAAGAAGAGCGCCGCAACCCCATAGTTACCTTTGACTGGACTTAGCCATCCAGGGGTCCTTTACCCTTTACCTACTTAGACGGATCAGCTGTGAGTTCTTATGAATAGGGGCAGGAAGGGACACCAGAATCAAAGATGAGGAAACATTTAAACAACAGGGAGGCTTTCTTTTAGTGCTGGAACATGGCATTGCCCTCTGACTTCACTATTAACCACAACTCCTTTGGCTGAGTCATCTTCATTCCCCCTAGGCATGGGAGTAATAAATGCCCATTTATATATGTATACAAGAGTCCTGCATCGGTAACAGTCGAAACCTGACTTCTCACTTATTGCCATATTAATCTTGGGGGTTCCAATGCAAGTTCATAAGGAAAGGCTGAGAATGTCCTCAAGTTGCTGGATCAATCTGTTGGGAATTACCATTTTTATTAAGACTTACCCGTGTCTCTGCCTGCTAGGAATTTGATTAGCTCCCAGAATGAGATTAGGTTAGGGAGCTGGTGGTGTCGACTCCAGAGTAAACATTGGCAGAGTCTGTTTATCTCTCTTTGCAGCCCTCTTGGTTTTGCTTTCACTCCCTTCGTTCGCCCCTGCACCACACACACACACACACACATACACACACACACCGTAGTCTGAGGAAGCCCTGCATGGCTTGTTCCTGCTAGCAAGTCTGAAAGTAACATTTTTGCCTGTATCAGCACTTGCTTAACATCACCAGTGGTGCTCAGGGACATAGTGGCAGCTGAAAAGATAGCAAACATAAAAGGAGACCTAAAGCTGCGGTGGGAATGATTTTCTACTTGGATAAACCATGCATACCTTGTCACATGTGATGAGTGTAAGTGCCTATTTTATTGTGCAAACATGGGGAGCCCATGCATGGCAGGGCAGATTCATATACCATTCTGAAAACTAAGTAAGCAATATGGCTGGGGCACTGCGGAGGGAAACCAATTAAACGGTATATTATGACAGTAGGCAGATAGGGAGAATACATTTTTTGTGGCACAGTAGTATCGGCCACGATGTGTCATACACTAGGTGTTGTTAAATTCACAATGGAATAGGCAAGTCTTAATGTAAACTGTAATAAAGAAAATTCATAAGATTCTTAAGGCCGCAAATCAAACAAAAGTAAGACAGAGAAAGTGGTGCGTCTTTTTTTTAAATGAGAGGTTTAAAGGTCAAAATAGAGAAAACGCTCTAAGTTTGCAGACTGGGGATTAGAGCAAACGGTGGCTGCCATTGGGACTTGTGGGCCTGGCTTTTTGCATTACAGTGGCTTAAGTTCACCAGACAATAGGTTAGATTTCTTGCAGAATTTCTTTGAGTTCTAGCCCTTTCTTGTCTCTTGGGGAAGCCCCTCCTACAGGTATAGCAGGTTTTCTTGGCACAGCAAAGCAAGAAGAAGAAGAGAGCCATTTTTCATCTAATATGCAGCTAATCAGTGTCACTGTTTTCAATCAGCTGTGGGAAATGTAAAAATGAAAATTAAGTATCAGTCGTGAAAACGGCTCATGTGCAACCCTTTTTGGGATCCTACCAAAAAAAATGGAACTCTGATTTTTCACTTGATGCAAGTTTCATCTCCACCCCACACAAATAGCCAGATCAGGACTCTGGGGAGGGGTAGGAGTCTTTAACCCTTTACCTCCCACTATAGTTCCAGTCTGGATCTGTGATCTTGCACCTACTATTTGCATAGAGGGGGCTCCCTTTGTCTGGCTATGTGGGCTCCTTTGAGGCTCACCGGGCAAGCAGAGTGTATCCAGTAAAGGCAAATTGATTAGTCAGCAGACAAAAACAGGACCTTGGACAGCTCCAAGGGGGCCCAGCTCTCTGGAGCTCCCAAAACAGTTATAGGAAGATTTGCCTCATCAGGGAGCTATAGTAGAGCTTACTGAAGGTCACTGACAAGACCAGGAATGTAGAAGGATTTGACTCCCTGGTGGAACTGGCTGGGTGGTTAAAAGGCTCTCATCCTATTTTGTGGTCAAGTGAATTCCACAATAGTTCAGATACTGCAAGAGTCTTACCCTCTGAGTCAGAGGGTGGCAATAGGGATGTGTCCTCTGAACTGGAGGGTCCTGAATACGGTTGCCCAAGGAAACAACCTGCTTATCACATTTGTCTATCAAGAACTTCAAGGTCCCCATTCACTCCAATGACTATGAACTTTCATGTTTGTCCCTAGGTTGTGTACCTCCAAGTCTGCAAGAGGGAGATGTCTTTATACTCAACCCTTCTTTGCTGCATCAAAACAAAGGAACCTAAACTGAGTCAACTGGTGGTACAGTAAATGGGGGTTTTATGCGCTACCTTTTGCCTCAGGCTGATGTTGGCTTACAGTATCTTAAAACAGTAAAAAATAACTATGAAAAATTGATAAATGACTAAGATAATACCATGCTGACTTCCAGAGGTCTGCAACATCAGCAACACCAGGTATTTTATAATCAAAACAAAGACATTCAAGCCTGCTTCTCATTTTAGATATTTTTTTAAAATATATATATCTGGGTACACTATTAACTGGCTACAAAATACGCATGCCTCAAATACGTTGGAAACGGTTTGAGCTCATTGAAGTCAATTTCTGCTTCCTGCAGCAAATATGCAAAGCCCTTTTCTGATTGCTGTTTTCAGTTACTGGCTGAGAAAATAAATGCTAACATTTATATTTCAACCAATGATTTTTGCACATATATTTTGTATTCAGGTATCCATTTCTCCAGTTCCAAATCCATGGGAAGCATTGATTCTCTGCAAGACTTCAGTGGTAAGGAGATTCCAGAGTTGGAGAAGAGGGGAGGGGAGGTGATAGAGGTGGATGGCAGGGGCTGTTAGCTGCAACTTCTTTGGCGCTATCTGAAAATCTACTCATTTTGACCAAGGCACAGTTGCCTGCAGATCAACGTAAAAGTTAGATGAGAATATTGCGCTCCAGCAGTAAGAAATAGTCTATGGCACACAAGGACTAAAGAGTTTCACAGATGGAACAAAGACTACCAAGTAATTTCCAGAGACCACAATGCCTCTCCACCCATCTCTTTTATCATTTTATGCCAAACTAGCTGTCTAAGCTCCAAGGCTGGGCGAGGTGGTGAACTCTCTCACAATTGCAGGAGAAATGGAGCAATTTATCTCTGAAGAGTTGGAAAGAGTTTCACCTGTTGGGAATGCACAATTCATGTCTTTTCACCTCTCCCTCTGCCAGGGAAGATGCAAGATTATTTGCTGGTGGTTTTCCAGATGAAAGGAAGCGAAAATCGTTTCCATTAGCTGGGCAGAGTCATGCGAGAGAATCTGCTGAGAGCAAGCTTTGAAATGGAATGCATAACTCAGCTCAGCCAGTCCTCCAGCTCTGCCTCCAAGGAAGTGTCCTCTCTCTCACACACACAGGCAAAAGGAGATCCCGTGAGCATTGATGGGAAAGAATAAAATGGTGAACAGGGAACCACCACAGTCATCAATCCAGGATTGACACAACAACCATAATAAAAAGCATCTGCTCATTTTCTCTCTGTGGTTGTTTTGGATTTTCAGTTTTGAAAAACAAATCACACAAACACACCTCAGATTGCAGTGAAGGTCAGCTCAATTCAGTTGCCTCTTCAGATATGCTCACAGACCAAAGTTAGTGCATTGTTATGTACAGAAGCTTTGTGGGGGTGAACATGCTGTGCTTTCATGCTAGTGTGGTGTAGTGGTTAAGAGCGGTGGACTCGTAATCTGGTGAACCGGGTTCACGTCCCTGTTCCTCCACATGCAGCTGCTGGGTGACCTTGGGCTAGTCACACTTCCTTGAAGTCTCTCAGCTTCACTCACCTCACAGAGTGTTTGTTGTGGGAGAGGAAGGAAAAGGAGACTGTTAGCTGCTTTGAGACTTCTTAGGGTAGTGATAAAGTGGGATATCAAATCCAAACTCTTCCGCTGCTGCTGCTGCTGCTGCTGCTGCTGCTGCTGCTGCTACTGCTTCTTCTTCTTCTTCTTCTTCTTCTTCTTCTTCTTCTTCTTCTTCTTCTTCTTATAGCAAAGTTAAAATGAAAACCCCAGAAATCTTTGCAACTTTTAGAGGAATAGCTTTGTTTGTTGTAGCAAAAACACCAGTGTCTTGTGTCCCTTCAAAGGCCTATTCCCTTCAAAGGTTATTTGGCCTAGAAGCTTCCATGGGTTAGAGCTCACTTTATTGGATGCTATCCTCAGTGGATATATTTGTATGCATACATAGGCATATAAAGAGAAAAAGTGTTAACTGTGGGGCCAAACAGCCAAACACAGGGGTTATTCATAATCAGTAGACACCATCATTAATTTATTCTTCATTTCAACAGTTTATATACTGTTTAACACAGTAGTTTCCAAGCAGTGCAGAAGAAGGGTACAAAAGATAAATCAGTTAAAATTAACCATAATTTTGAAAGAAAGAAATAAAAAACTTTCACATGCTTGCTGAAATAAAAAGGTCTTCACCAAATGCTGGGCACTCAAATGGGGGGGGGGGCTGTCTGATCTCAGCCGGAAGGAAGTGCCACAGCATTGGGCCCACAATACTGAACACATGGCCTCTGGTAGATACAAGCTATGCATCCATAGAACCATATAATTGCAGAGTTGGAAGGGACCACAAGGGTCATCTAGTAATGCAATGCAGGAATCTTTCACCCAACATGAGGATCAAACCCACAACAAAGCCATGGAAGACCACTAACAGTGACTCCCGGAAGATTTCAGTGGCTGGGCAGAAAGTAAGGAATATAAGGAAATAAGAAACTTGTAAATGAATACCAAATGAATCTGTCCCAGCCACATATAGGCAATCAGTTGGTCACTGTTGTGCTCTCTCGGAGTCTCAGCGTTCCCAGCATCTCCTGAGACAAGGAAAACATTCCAGCCACATAGGAGCAGTAGGGCAGAGGACTTGTTCCATGCCAAGCTTTCCTTTCATGCATTGTGTAGAGGCTGCAATGCTCATTGTGCCTTAACTACCCAGCTGCTATTACAGCTGCCACAAGCTTTGCCTAATATAAAACACAGTAAAATAGCAGCATGGGCATTCACAGCATATCACAAAATAAGCAAGGGGTTGTGCGGAGGGCGGAATCTGCTTACCCACACAGTGAAATATAATGGTGAGTTTCTCATATACGAGAACACTTCCCAAATGAATAGACAGCTGTTTCGGTAGCTGCAGGGAAATGCACAGGGAGTTGGTGATTATGGATGCTGCCCTCCGCTTGCCAGACAGCAGGACCAAGACGATCCTTTATAGCTCCTGTAGCGTCCTACAGCTTTTTACATCCATCCCAGGGAAGTTGCCCTGGAGCTGACCTGCCTCAGCTCTGCCTCTGGGTGCTGGCAGCCCATCTGCTCAGCCTCTCCCTCCTTCCCCAGAGAGATGACAGGCAGGCCTGACTGGAGGCAATTACCAGCCAGAGACAGGATGTCACATTTTGGATCTTAGCATCACGGTCCTGCCTCAGGTTATATCTAAAGGAGCTGTGGCCTTGCTCCCAGGGAGACACTTATCTGCTCCTAGACCTGCTCCTCAAGCTTTCAAGGGAATATTTAGTATTCATGGAAAGTCACCAGGCAGTTTTAAGGCTCAAATTTGTGTCTTGTTAAGAAATAATAATAATACATTTCATGAAGCCTAGTATGAAGCGACAGAATTTCTGTGACTAGCTTCCAAATGCCAGTGAAAACCCATTTTTCAGAAGTCTCTCTACCCCCTCACACCTCCCATTTCCCTCACCTCTTTTTAAAAGCCAGACATAGCTGGAAATTATCAGCCAATGCCCTAAACCAGGAAGCGGACAGAGCAGTCTTTCTAAACAATATTTCCCAGAATTCATTGCTCCATTCCCTTTGCAGTTCCACACCACAGCCAGGCCTAATTATTTTTCTCATGACTATTGCCAAATATTTAATTCCTGATAGATTAGCTTTTCACAAATTGGGCAGTGGGTGAAATATCTACATATCCTTCCCAATTCTTGCTGCACTGTGGGAGGGGGGCAGGTTTGAAGCCACAAGCTGCAACCCTCCGATTTCCTCAAAGTTGCTGTAGGTTGGAAGGGTGATTCAATACAAGCCAAGATATGGATCCTTAATAGCCTGGTTGGCAAATCATTGTGCTGTGCCCCCTTTGAGAAAAGAGCGCTGGGTGGCAGACCAAGGGCAATGGCACTGCACATGAACCCTCTGGCCATTATTGTTTCCCCTTTTTGCCTCTGGTTTGGGACTTGTGGGCTATGACATTGCCTGCAAAGCTGCCAGCTGTCAAGCCTTACTTTGGTAGTTGTGCAGAAGTTGCCATTTAAGCAGGTGCAGCTTTCAACCTATTCCTGCATGAGAAGTTACCTGTCTCAAACATCTTGCTCCTTAACAAATGTTAAAAGAACAGGAGCCCAGCAGATCTTGTGGAAATAATCCTTGTGGGACATCTTCAGGAGAAGAAAAGCCTAAGGATCAAACCCTACACAAATCCGGAGTGGAGTCCGTAAGGCAGTTGGATGGCACCTTGCATTCCTCCTTCTGGCAGCTCCTGCAACCAAGCTGGTGCCAAACATATTGCTCTGCTTTCTTGAATATTCCTGCATTGCAAGGGGTTCATCTAGATGATCCTCAGAGTTCCTCCCAATTCTATGATAAGGTTTACCAGAATGATATGGGAAGAAATGAGCTCCAAAATGTGTCCAACATATACTTTTCATGTTTTTCAGCTTCACCCCTAAATGAGAGGAGTTGGAGTGCATGTACAGCAGCCATACAGTTTAAAACAAAGGGTTTCAGAAAGCTTTTTAGTTTCATTTTGCAAGTACAAACCCTCAGGATAGAATTTCTCCATTTTACACCAGAATGTGGAATGCCTTCTTGAATGCCATCTGTTCAGAAGCACCTAGATTAATTGCCTTTAACATACTTTAATCCTTGTTTTATGCTCACCTTCAGGCTGGTTAAGGGTAAAAAAAAAAGTGTGATCTTTCTCCACAGTCCTTCAAGATATACATGCTTATTGATCAAGTGATGATTCTTGTAATTGTCACTATGAAATAGAGGGCAAGAGAGTAGTTTTTCACAGATGAATAAATTCAAAGCAAAAAATAAAAAAAAGGTTCCATCCTAAGTATGTGCCTTGATTTATATGGAGCAGAAATGTTAAAGGTAAAACATAGTAGCCTGAAGTTCTAGTTGCTACTTTGCAGCTAAAACTATTAGATTTCATTCCTTTCATGTTATGTGGAGCATCTTGTGCCATGGTTTGCTGTCCTTCATCTCCTTCATTTTAAAAATAAAATAAAAAAGCCTTCCTCTTGCAATATTTCCCATGTCTTTAAATGCTAACAAAATTTTTAAAAGGAAAGCATACCACCCTCATTCTTTTGATTTGCATTTCACCCGCTTTGCAGAGAAGTTAAACTCCACAGGTAACTAACTGCAGCTATGGCATGCTCCAATCTGTAGAATAAATGAAGGTCCTTAGGCTGTCTGTTGTAACTTCCTTATTATCAGGCTCACACAGCTGAAATGGAAATAGGATGATAGCGGGGAGAGGAGAAGCTATCCAGGACTGCAGAAGCTGGCAGCCTGAATAGCGCAATGAGGTCTGCAGGCTGGTCTGAGGACTGCAATGAAGCAGGCAGTTATTCCATCACAGTTGTCACCTTGAACCTTGTGGCATACAGCAGTGTCATAGGTGTTATCTGGCATATGAGAAAGGGAAAGTGGGAATAGACTAGGCTATTACATGGCATGACATAAGGCTGCATTTGGGAAAGCATATTGCATGATATGGAATAAGGAAATGGCTTCCATCAAGCAAAATGACAAAAAACAACAACCACAGAGCTTGGAAAAATAAGAAGGGGACACCAGAGCTTTGCACCCCAACCCTTACAGCCCATCTACATTTTTTAAACATTGGACACACTCAATAGAGTCAGCTGAGCAAATGATATGTATCTCCAGTAACAGATGCAGAGAATCTAGAAAGCTAGCACTGATGCCGAGCCTTCATCTCTGGGCTTACCAACACACGCTTACAAAGCACAGAAGGGGTGGTAACCAATGAAGTCATCCTGTTAGTGCAAAGACTTCCACCTTCACCGCCTTCCTCTCCTTTTCCTCTCCCTGCACCACCACCCCAAATCTGCTTGCGGCTCCCCAAATGTTGTTGGGTTCCATATCTCCTCAGCTCAGCCAATGAAGATGGAACAAACTTGTTTTCTCCAGTTCTGGAGGGTAGGACTTAAACCAATGGCTTCAGGTTACATGAGAGGAGATTCTGACTAAACACCAGGAAGAACTTTCTGGCAGTAAGGGCTGTTAGACAGTGGAACAGACTCCCTTGGGAGGTTGTGGAGTCTCCTTCCTTGGAGGTTTTTAAGCAGAGGATGGATGGCTATCTGTCATGGATGCATCAGCTGTGATTCCTGCATTGCAGAGGTTTGGACTAGATGGCCCTTGTTGTCCCTTCCAACGCTACAATTCTATGATTAGAGGCAGCAGACACTGTGGTCCAATAACACCTGGAGGACCACAGGTTCCCCATCCCTGATTTAGAAGATGCTTTTTCAACTGAGGAGGAGCGGACTGTCTACTAGGCTTGTGGTATAAATAAAAAAAGTAACCGTTTCATGTGTCTTTTTGCCCTGTCTAGCTTTTCTGGGCATTCAGTGATCCTGTCACATCTGTCAGAGGTAATAATGTTTTTAAATTCCCTTACAGAGAAGGTTACACTTCACCAAAAACCATGGCTGACTCTGGATAATGCTATTAGAGGAGAATTGACATAGAATACATTAGAGTGCCACTTGGCCTATTGTCATTCCCTGCCATGCCCAGGGCTGTTAATCCAAGAAATCAGCAACCAGGTCAGGTGCTTAGTGCTGATTTCTTTCACAATCAACAAAAAGAAAAGCGATATTGGCCTGTTTGTGTACCATCATCGTAATGGGCATGATGTGATTGGAGGAAGGGGCTGGTGGGTGTAAATTATCGGTGTATGTTGTGCTCATAGAAATGCACTGTAAGTGCACCTGGCCCCCCCAGTGTCAGGGGAGATGAGGAGGCTTTGCTATCTATAATGTCCCTAATTGCAGCCTTTGCCTTTTCTTTCCCCTGTAGGAATGAATTGTTACAGTTATTGGAAGAACGTCCTTTGTTAAGGGGGCTATTTGTTCACAGCCCAGGTTGGTTAGCTGGTGTTTTCTCAGTTGAAGGGGTGGCGGGAGAGAGAGAATGTGAGCCACCCCAGCAGCTGCAGAAGATTTCGGCAAAATCATTGAAGAAATGATAATCTAATAGCACATCCCTCACTTTCAAGATAGGCACCCTCTTTCTCGAACATTAAATGGTGCATTGCAGAATTCCTGTGGGCTGCTTGACAAATTCCTTCCTTCCTTTGCATGTGGTCAAAGAGACTATAGGAGAGAGAGGGTTTCCTTGAAGTTCTGAGCAAGCTGATAAAGACACCTTCCCAAAGAATCCTTTTATCATTCTTCCAACACCCATCCACCTACCATCTTCCTGATATCTCCATGGCCCTGCTTTCCTTTTTCAGGTGCTTCATCTCAATTTTCCATTGACACAACCTTTAATTTGGAAAGAGTTTTTTTTTTTTTTCGCACACCTCCTGTCAGGGCCTGTGATTATTATAAGCTCATCTGCCTAAAGGGACTGGCTGATTTATCTGCTTTTTCTCTCCTGATAAAGGCCCATAGCAAAAGCTCCCAGCTGCCAAGATAATATTTAAATAGCTTCTTTCATACACACTGTGTGCTTTTGGAATTTGATGTGTGTGCTCTTCACTCTCTCACTCTCTGTCTCATATATTTCCCTCTAGATGTATAGGGAAAATCCACACATTTCATGTGGTCCTGGCAGCCATCAGAGTAGACATCAGCTTCCTGCTGGGCTCCGCATTTCACTACTAAGAAAAATCCTGTTTTGTATGAGAGGAGAAACATTCCACACAAATCAATGCGTTTTGGGGTGTTTTGAAGGTGTTCTCCTACCCAGAGGTCATTTTGTGTATCTCCTATTTAAAGATGCTCAACGATCATTAGACAAGTTGCTTAGGGCATCGCATTGTAATGCTCAGCATGCTATGCCTTTTGGCGCAATCTTCTGCATGTTTACTTGGACGTAAGCCTTACTTTCTTCCTTGGGACTTACTCTTGTCCCTGGTAAGTAGAATTGTGGCCTCAAGCTGCCAGCAAGTAAAGGAGAAAGAAAAGGGAATGGTTTATGCAGATGGCTGTGTGGCACTACTGCATATGTGGTGAAGGTGAAGCAGGCCCATTAATATCAGATTCCTGCAATCTTTGCATGAGAAAAAAGGTTACATACAGAGATGCACATATGTGCCCCACACCACATGCCCTGGCAAATGCACGGGAATGCTTGCTAAGAATTCTACCATTTGAACAGTAGTTCCACAGCAAAGTCTGTGCACAAAGTGTATAAACTTTGTAGAATGATGCTTGGCATGGAGTCATTGGATAGAGAAAAGTTCTTCTCCCTCTCTTACAGCACTTGAACTCTTGGGCATGTAATGATTCAGGACAGCTAAAAGAAAGTACTTCTTCATGCAGGATTTCTGACTCCCAATAGTTTCTCTCTCTACCCTGAACTATAATGTTTAAATAAAGAAGGGGGAATAATGAGGGGGCAGGGTGGGGAGTTGTATAGAAAGACCATAAAATCCTAGTACTGTACTCAAAACAAATTCCTGGACTCAACTGTATGTTACTTGGTGTGTATAGCTCAGTTGGCTAGAGCTTGGTGCTGATAACACCAAGGTTGCGGGTCCAATCCCCCTATGGGAAAGTTTCACATTCCTGCATTGCAGGGGGCTAGACTAGATGATCCCCAGTGTCCCTTCCAACTCTACAGTGCTATGAGTCTTTGTCTTTTGCACCTGATTGGTGGACCTCAGATTCTAGTGAAAAACAAAGTTGAACCTGCAAGACCAACCAGAGTTAGAACTTTTGTTTGGGACTTGAGTGAAGGCTTCTTGTGTGGATCTAGACATGACGCTTGCAGTAAACAAGATCCAAGCCAGCCCATTTTTAACTTCTCAATCAGCATAATCCTGGGCATGTCTCCTCAAAAGTACCTCCCATTCTGTTTCATGGAGCTTACTCCCAGAGGGCTGGATACATTTTTGCAACCTAAGAAATGCACCTCCTTCTTTACGAAGTACCTTGGTCCATGTAATCTGCATAATGTGATTCATGCCACCTCAGTCTGCTAAAAGCATGTGTGCCTGAATCCATTTGTAAAGATTGCAATGTGATCTTAAAGGTAAAGATAAACGGGACCCCTGATCATTAGATCCAGTCGCGGACAACTCTGGGGTTGCGGCGCTCATCTCGCTTTACTGGCCAAGGGAGCCGGTGTTCATCTTCCGGGTCATATGGCCAGCATGACTAAGCCGCTTCTGGCGAACCAGAGCAGCACACGGAAACACTGTTTACCTTCCCACTGGAGCAGTACCTATTTATCTACTTGCACTTTGACGTGCTTTCGAACTGCTAGGTTAGCAGGAGCAGGGACCAAGCGACCCGTGGTGGGGACTCGAACTGCCGACCTTCCAATCGGCAAGCCCTAGGCTCAGTGGTTTAGACCACAGCGCCACCCATATCCCCAGGAGCAAATGCACTGGCAGGCTGCTCAGCTGCTTGCAATTTCTCTTCTAAAGGCTAATGATTCCCATTACGACTCACAATTAGATCAAATCTAAATGTCTAGACAAGCAAACAACATCTCCATGCTGCTTGACTGATCAGAAATGAGGAGGTAGCACTTGGAATGAACCAGGAAAACACTCGCCAAACATCTAGCAGGACTTCATCAAAACATAGCTGCTTCCTCTACCCCTGAAACAAGCTGACATAAAAAAGTCCTATGAAATCAAGCTCCAAATATGATTGAACCTCAAGGGTCATTAGTCTGTGGACGTCCAGCAGCGAAGACATGCTGATTATCAGAGCAATAACCCTAATTAAAATGGAAATCTTGCATAACTGCTGGTTTTTATTTGCCTGTTAGAATAAAGAGATTGGAACATTTAATGTTCATAGTCATATACAGACACTAATGAACATTTAAGTTAAGCTAAAGGTAAGTTCATATAAGCAATCCTTTCCAGGGTACTTTACAGTCTCTTGCTGAAATCAGTTGGACTAAAAATCATTTAACTGTGGATGGATCATCCCCTTAAGTTTAAGGCAAAGTGGAAAAACGTATTTGCTTATCCACCGTGGCCTTGTACCCATTTCAAAGCATTCTAGGGCCTTGTTGGAAACAGTTCATTAAGTTAATCAGAATAAGGCAGATATGTCTTTGATGCGTGATGTTTTTTGTCACTCATGGTGGATATTTTGGTTGCACAAAAGTAGTGGTCTAATATCAGAAATGCAACCTCTAGAATAACTAACTTTTATATAGATGGGCAGAGCAATTCTAAACCACCACCCCAGCCATCAACTGGGAGTGGGCAGGGAGTTGGGGTATGATTGCACTCTTAGATCCTGTTGCATTCCTTTTGACTTATATCCCAGACATTACCTATGGAGATATACAAGATGTTGTGACACATTATCACATCAGCTAGAATCTTGTTTGTGAAATACCAGAGGCTGGCAGAAAACCTAAACATGTCTGAATAGGAAAGCAAAGTGCATGAATGTGCTGTTTTGTCAACATTAATTCGCCACGCAAAACCAGAGAAGGAAGACTGCGCTGCAGTGTTTTTTAACGGAACTGGCAACTCTCTATTGTTAACTGGAGAGCAAATGTATAATTACCTGTAAATTCTGAACATCTATTTGATTTATTATGACAGCTCAAATGAAATTGCCTGATATATTAGTATTTATGTTCCTAAGATGTGAATTTACTGTTTGGGTGGAACTCAGTGTTGCACCACGTTGAATGTTCCATCTGCACAAACAAATCAGCTTGTCAGACACACACACACACACACACACACTTCTGGGGGTTCTCCTAACCTTCCAAGCCAATTTTGGAGGGTGGTGGGGGCACAGAAGGAGGAAGAGGACAGAGTAAAGCCCTGTTGTGCAAGTGGAACCCCTTGCCCAGGTCTTTCATTGGTGGGGTTTGTTAGGCAAATCCTGCCCTTTATGTTTTAGTGTTTTGCATATTTGTAAGACAGAATCATAGAACAACAGAATCGTAGAGTTGGAAGGGACCCAGAAGGTCATCCAGTCCAACCCCCAGCAATGCAGGAATCTCAAATAAAGCGTCCATGATAAATAAAGTAAAACACTATTAATAAAATCCAGTGAAATGATTAACTTTGTGAACCTGTATAGAAAAAAAAATTAAAATCAAACATCTTTTAAGAACCAAACAGGTATTAGTGCTCTTGAGATTTGGAGGTGCTGATTATGTAGCCTAATCGCCCCCCCGAGTGAGCCTGAATGACTGCTCCTGCTCATTTCCCTCCACAAAGAAAAATGAAAGGGCCAGTCGCTCCCATTAACAGGGTAAAGACTACGAAGAATGATGATTATGGATTGCCTCTCACAGTTTGTCTGCAACGTACACACACCCCATTGCCAGGATCAATAGAGGTAGAATTTTCTGCATGTAAATTCAAAGAACAAAAATCCACACTGGCCCACCTGAGAGCTCAGCATTAACTCAGCCCTATGGGATGATGGGTCCTCTGAACCGGGTACATATTTCAGCACTTCTTTAAGTTCCATACATTGAAGCCTCTTTGCTAGGGCTGCTGTCTAACCATGAATGGATTCAGAGCTGAGCAGCAAGAGGTGGCCCTACCATCCTTCCTTATCAGCTCCAATAGTTCCTTCTCCCCCTGCCGATGCGCATCACAAAACCTTTTTCTGAATAAATGTACAAAATACGCTAGCCATTTAGGACAGCATCCTGTCAGCCACCGAGACACCTCTGGGACTGTTGTTGGCATCTGTCTGTGTCGGGAGACAATGGAGGAGTGCACCTTAAGGGGTGAAGACAAACTGCTGGAAGGTTACATCGCCAGCTGTGGCTGTAGAGACTGATATGGGAGAGACATGTTTTGTTGCAGCTGGGGCAGATGAAGGCATCTGGTTGTGCCACTGCAGGTGCACCATGCCGTTTCTTCTTTCTGCGCTCCTCCCAGTGGTCATTCCTCTTCTGGTCACTGCTGTGTATACACAGCCTGACTGTCTGTCTCCAGGCACTGTGGTCATCTGCAAGGGATTCCCACACAGCGGGGTTGATGTTGCCAGCCTTCATGTCATGTTTACAGACAAGGCAGAGTTGGTCTGCCAACAATCCTGGTGTCTGAAGCCAGCTCCCTGTAAAGCACATCCTCAGGGGATCCTGTCATCTTCCATTTTATGGACATGGCCAAGCCAGCATAGATGTTGCTGAGAAAGAAGCAAAGGTATAGCCCTTCCTTTGTTGTTTATCCCTAGGCAGCATATGGTATTCAAGGAACAGTGTCTCTGAAGATAGGGCAGGGATGGGGGGACCTGGTTGTCTCCTAATGGTGTTGGACTACAATGACTATCATCTCTGTCCATTGGCCATAGGGGCTGGGGCTGATGGGAACTGGAGTCCAGCAACATCTGGAGGGGCCCAGCTTCCCTATCTATCTCTTGACATAGAGGTTTAATTTAACTGTCTCGTTCTCTCTCTGTCTTTCTCTCTGTGTGCGTCTCACACACACACACTGATATGAATAAATAACTATGGAAGGAAGTTTGTGCTCCTAGCAATCCAGCCATTCACAATCATAGGTGCCAACTTGAACAAAATATTGCCCCTCCCCACTTACCCTCTTACACTTCTCCGGCGGTCCCTGCACTTCTGTGAAGCACACCTCTGCTGCATGCAACTGGATGCAAGTGTAAGGAGTGTGTGCAGGAGCCAGGCCCTGTGACCTGTAGGGCTTCACAGAACTGGGGCTTTCCTAAGTTCGTTCTGAAGAGGCAAGGCGCGGCCGCACAGGTGAGGCCGGTTGGTAACTCACAGCACCTGGTGGCAAGAGCCGGGAAGGGACATAACGTCAGCATTTCCCTTTGGCTCTTTGCCACAGCAACACGCTTCCTGCCTTGCTGCGTTTGGCTTCTTGACTCCTTGCTTCCTGATCCTCGGACCCTTGACTCCTGGTTTCCTGACCCTTGGCTTCCTGATTCCTGGTTTCCGGACTCCCGTTCCTGCTTCCACCCCACTTCCTTCTTGCCCCTGGTCCTGACGTCCACCACCAAGACTTCGACCAACCATAAACTGGACCATGACAGCAAGCCTCCCCTCTGTGGCCCCCATCTGCTTACCTCTCACCCCTACCCACCTGCACACAATAAATTTCTACCTGCTTGCCCGCTCACCTCTCCTACCAGCCTGCCCACATGCTCAGAAAATTTAGGGTTGCCATATGTCCTCTTTTTCCAGGACATGTCCTCTTTCCCATGGGTAAGTAAAATGAGAGTTATCATAGCGATCCATAGTTAAAAGTAAAAGTTGGCAAATGTGTCATCTTTTTTGCTCTTCAAAATATGGCAACTTATGTAAACAGAACTCCAACAGCCCAAACTCCTGTTGCATAAATGTTGGTGCTTGCCTTGTGCAGCAGTGTGTTTATTTGTTTGTTTATTCAATTTATATCCTAGCCTTCTTCCTTAATGAGCCCAAGGCAGCCCACACATTGCTATTATCATTATCACTATTATAATTTTAAATCATTCTAAAAGCAGTTATTCTAAAAACAGTGATCTCAAAGTTGCCAGGAACAATGTATTTCGGCCATCAAATGCCTGGGTAAACAGGAATGGTTCCCCCCCCAAAAAAAATCCTGTCCTAAGTTTTATCTGTTAGGCTTTTATAACAATAAAAAGGCCCATTTGGTGAACCCTTCCAGTAATCAGAGGATGGGGCAGGAGGAGCTTAACTACTCCAAGGTACAATTCATCCTTCCGATTTAAAGAGAGACAGAGAGAGAAAGAGATGCATATATCTTCAGCTCAGACTTTTCTTCATCACAATAGTGCCTTGGGCTAGGTTTCTACCAAATCTCACTTTTCTAGCCAGTATGGGGATAGTTTAACCATCCTTGAAATTGTTACTCCTGGCTTTGAAGTAGAAATAAGATTTCCCTTTTCCCATTTCCCTTCTGCATAGTTTCCCAGCAAGTCTTTCTTTCTTGTCCACCCAATTTATTCCAGGCAGGCAGCAGCTGACCACAGGAGGTCCAAGATTACAGAAAAACTGGGATCATTAATCAGCTGAGACGCCTGAGCTAAACATGCATCTTAAAGTGCAATATTTCAGGGTAGGAAACTACCAGTGGAAACTAGCAGGCATTTAGAAGACAGCTGGGACCCCAAAGCTGTAAATGGATGTGGATGAAACCAAACAGTGACCACTCAGGTAATGAGTGGAATTGGCTGGCATGTAGGTTAGAGGCTGGTGTCGGGTGCTGTGCCTCTTCAGTCCTTAGAAACTGTTGAGTACAGTTGAGTTCAGTATTCCCTTACGTGCAAAGTATCCCTGTAATCAATTTAATTAATACTTTGTTCCATCTCCAGTGTTGGTATCAATTTCATACCTAAGCCTGCTATACCAAGCTACTAGGAGGTTTTGAAAGAATTCAGAGGGAACAGTGGCAGCAGGAAAGAGTTACATGGAAGAACTCTGAGCTGTAGTAGCAGGAGGTTCCCTGGACCTTGAAATATTTTAAAAATTGGAAGCTTGTGTCTATACAGCTTGAGATTGTGGGAACTGTTTTTCTATAGTTAGTCACAGCGGAGGGAACCATTTTTCTATAGCAGGGTGGTCCAATGCATGGCCCCAGGTCCACATGTGGCCCTCAAGGCCTTTTTTGCAGCTCTTGGCAACATTTGATGCCCCCCACCCACCCCTGCACTTCCTTCCCAAAGGCAGGTAAGTAAGGCACTGGGCTTTGGGAAGCTGATATGAGGCCTCCTTCCCAAATCCTAGTTAGCACTTCCCCAGCTTTGGGGAGGAAGTGGGAGGGCTCTGGGACCCTACCAGAGTCTTGTGGCTTCCTAAAGCCCAGCACCACCCTTAACCAGCTTTGGGAAGGCAGCTCAAGAACTGGTGGGGTGTCGAATTTTGGCCTCGCTCTCCCCCACAACTGCACAAGGCCATGTGCGGCCTGCAGGTTCTGTGTCAATGTCCTCTTGCAGCCCACTTGGCATGAATAGTCGGACTGCTATACTCTATAGCAGTGGTTCTCAACCTGTGGGTTCCAACTCCCATCATCCCTGAGCTCTGACCTTGCTAGCTAGGGGTGATGGGAGTTGTAGTCCAACAACATCTGGGGACCCCCAGGTTGAGAAAGGCTGCTCTATAGTATCTTCAAGAGATGAAGCTCTTTTGGATCTCTCTCTTTGATTTAGGGCTTTCTTTGTGCACCCTGCACATATCCACACCCACAGCAATTCTTCAATTGGGCTGCTTGGTTTTTCTATCCTTTCCCCCATTGGTTTACCGCTAGAATTGCTGGACATGTTCATGCTGGACCATTGGAGGCTTGGGAGCAGTTCACACATTTATGACCATTTGATAACTTGCTTGGAGGCTTCAACCCTGGCACTTTAACTGCTAGACTTGTTGCTGGACACAGAGAGCCATATCGCTGCAGGGGTCTCACTCACCCACAGGCGTTTGCTGTTCAATTACTGACAAAGCAACCAGGGCTAGACATCTGTTTTCCTGTGATGTTTGAAAAGTAGAGCACACAGCTCTGAAGCACATCCAGCCAGCTGTGCAAACGTGATTGGGTCGAGTGTCCTTTACGTGCCCATATATTCCATTACTCACTGCAAAGGGATGTGGAGCAGCTATTGCTTTGCTTCTCAGCAAGTGGCCAAAGCAAGCAGAAATTATTTAATGTGAAAAGGGCTGGAGGGAACTACACTGTTGATCTGGGAGGACACAAAATGCTAACACAGCCGTTCTCTGCTCCCTGGAGTCTGAAGGGAGGGGTTGTAGCTCAGCACTAGATCACACACTTTGCAGGCAGAAGGTATCTCCTAATATGAACCTAAACGGACTAATGGTCTGCCTCAGTATCATAGAATCATAGAATTGCATAGTTGGAAAGGACCACAAGGGTCATCTAGTCTAACCTTCTGCAATACAGGAATCTTTTGCCCAAGGTGGGACTCGAACTCCCAACCTTGAGATTAAGAATCTCATGCTCTACCAACTGAACTCTATTTCTAAGTCCGGGCTGGAGTTCCTGCTGCCATTCCTAGGAAGGTGTGATGTGAAGGGCACACACAAACTCATCAGCCTATGTTTCCTCTCATGAGAAATTATAGAGAGAATCATTCTATGTCAGAATGATGCGAAGGGGCCCTTGGAGAGCCTGAAGTGTTTTTAAAATGACGGCTTTAATGCGATATGCAAAATAAAAGTCTGTTTATTATAGCCCAGCTATGAGATATTGAAGGCATTGCGTGAGTTATGAAACGGCCAAGCAACATCTCTAAACCCCTGGCGAGCATCATCATTTGTAGTCACAGTGGTGCTATTTAGTGAAGTACTCTTCTGCATTGGTTAATAGCATTATATAAATACATTGTATTTATGTTTTTAATTATGGTAATGAAAACTCTGTTTCATAACAGCAATGTAGGGCAAGAATGTGCTCCCTTAAAATCGCAGTCTCTGCACGCTGCCATTTTAGAATGGGTTCTCGTTCTGTTATTTCCACAAAGCACTCAGGGCTTACACCCAATTTGTGTGATACGTGAAAAGGAAGAACTGCAGTTAAAATGGACGCCATGATTTTCCGAGGGGGGTGGGCAGGCTCCACCTGGCTCCTTCAACACACAGAACCAGTGAACCACATACACCAGATAAATCATAGAATTGTAGAGTTGGAAGGTACCCCAAGAGTCATCTAGTCCACCCCCTGCAATGCAGGAATCTCAGCTAAAGCATCCATGACACCCCAGTCCTCAGTATCAGCAGTTAAGAACTCATATCACACTTTCCTTTAAAAAAAAAAAGTATTGTAGAGGTTTATAACAATAATGTGCAGCAAAATACAACCAAAATATAAGATGAAAACAACAATAAATTACACAAATATAAGCAGGCTCAAGGCAGCAGCTGAAAACACAAAGGTAGAAGGTCTCAAGCATTCATTAAAAGCACAAGAGAATAGGAAGGAGGATGCTGGGCACCTAGGATATAGCAGAAGATGAGCCAAACTAACCCATCTAGGGGAAAAGTTTCACCATTTGGGCAGAGGCGGAGCTAGCTGCTCCGGCACCCAGAGTGGCACACATGCTGTGCACCTGGGGGTGGGGCGAGCCGGCCACAGGGGCAGGGCAAGCATCTCAGGGGGGGCGCCGCCCACGGCAAGCGTCCCAGGGGGCGGCGCAGCAATGTCACCCCCCCTCAGGGATGACACTTTGGGTACTGCCAAAGAAGGGTCCTCTCCCAGTGGTCACTTAGGCATTACCAAAAAAAAGAGGACACCAACCTGCATAAAATTTGCAAGTGCTAACTTATATGTATAGAGGTTACTTTTGAAACAATTGCATTAATTGAAATAGAAGCCTTCTCACTATAGCAGGCAAGATTGTGACCAATTGATCTATGTGCCTGCTCAGTCGGCTGCCCAAGTGCTATCAGTTGTTCTCACTGGACATGGGCAGGACAGCCCTTCAAAAAGAAGATCCCTTCAAACAGAAGATTGTCCTCTGGCAACTCTTCAAATAGCGGGCTGTTCTCTGCAAAGTTGGGCATGCGGCCACTCTCCCCAGCCTGCCCTCCCACTTAACCTCCAGAGGCAGGAGAAGGACCTCTTAATAAGACCTTAACTGGCAGGAAATTCTGCATGAGGAAAAAGTGGTCCACCAGGCTGAGGCCTGAAAGTTCAGATGGAGGAATATAGTGATGGGAGACATTTCTACAAGCAAAGGTAAGAGAACAATACAACAGATGAGCTTATTTACCTGTGAACTGCAGAGACGTTACTCCTTCCCATTACCTCCTATAGATTGTTGTTGTTGTTGTTGTTTAGTCGTGTCCAACTCTTCGTGACCCCATGGACCAGAGCACGCCAGGCACTCCTGTCTTCCACCGCCTCCCGCAGTTTGGTCAAACTCATGCTGGTAGCTTCGAGAACACTGTCCAACCATCTCATCCTGTCGTCCCCTTCTCCTTGTGCCCTCCATCTTTCCCAACATCAGGGTCTTTGCCAGAGAGTCTTCTCTTCTCATGAGATGGCCCAAGTATTGGAGCCTCAGCTTCAGCTCCAACTTCTCAAGAGATCCTATCAACGGTGTCCCGGAAAATTTGTACATATCTCTTAGAAAGACAGGCAAACTAATGCCAGTGTACTGGAAGAAGCAAAGATCACCAGCATCAAAGCAATGATTCTTCGACATCAACTTCGTTTCACTGGTCATGTTGTTCAGACGCCTGATTACCATCTTCCAAAGCAACTACTCTATTCCAAACTTAAAAATGGAAAGTGTAATGCTGGTGGTCAACAAAAGAGGTTTAAAGTCTCTCTCAAGGCAAATCTTTAAAAATGTAGTATAAACACTGACAATTGGGAAACACTGGCCTGCGATCGATCCAATTGGAGAACAGCCTTTACCAAAGGTGTCATGGACTTTGAATATGCTCAAAATCTGGACGAAAGGGAGAACATGCTAAAAGGAAAGCATGCTGAACAAACCTTCACCATGATCAACTCCTGGAAACCTATGTCCCCATTGTGGAAGCACATGTGGATCCAGAATTGGCCTTCACAGTCACTTACTAACTCACTGTTAAGACCATGTTCATGAAAGACAATCCTACTCAGTTACGAGTGATCACCAAAGAAGAAGAAGAAAGGAGGAAGAGGAGGAGGGAAGAAAAAGAAGAAGAAGAAGAAGAAGAAGAAGAAGAAGAAGAAGAAGAAGAAGAAGAAATTGCTAAATAATAACTGAAAAGGAAGCACAGTTGCTCTGTCTTGCCGTGCTAGAAGAGCCGGTCTCCCATTTCTGCACAGCTGTGGTGGAGGGAAGCCATTTGCAAAAAACTACATTTGCTTTGGGTTCCATATTTATTTATTTAGAATGTTCTCTGGTTCATTCACAGCACGCACGCAGTAATTTATTATTATTTTTTAATTGCTGGAATATTTCATTTTCACAGCAGGGCTGAGCAGAAAATGGTGAAAGACGACAACAACAACAACAACAACAACAACAACAACAACAGAAGATGCATTTCAATTCTTTGCAGCATGCCACTGCAGACCCTGAGCATCCAACTGATTTCGCAAGCATTTGAGGGCCAAAACTGGTAGGAGTGGCAAGCAGCGAAGCAGAAGATCAGATACCGCAGTGCCAGTAAGGAATAAGAAGGAAGGAAGGAGTGTGTGGGCTTTGAAGACAGACAGACAGAGACAGATGGACACACATACTTTTTTTATTGCCATATGGAAAAGGACATAAACTCTTTTTTTATCACTATCTGCAGTACAATCAGCTTTTCCTTTCCAATGACTATGAAAGGATGGGAAATAGTTTCCAAATATACAGCCCTTGCAAGCATCAAGGTTATTTATTTGTATACAAAATCCATATTGCATAGTGCATTATTAGATCACACTACTGATTTCATTCGGCTGCATTCAGCTGAGGCAACAGGGACCGTAGCAGAACAACCTGCAGTGAAATCAACCTGGGCTCTCTCAGGGCATTTGTCAGAGTAATTGTTCCCCTCGCTGGCAGGTATATCAGTAACACAACCAGGAAGCAGTGACATTTCATTTGCAAACTGAGACTTTTAATAAACAAAACCTGTAGCATTAAAGAAATCAGCATTGCCCAAATCTGTTCCTGATTCAAACGCCACGTCTACACCGAGGAAATTTATAAGCAACATTTCTGTTGAATCTAATATTTGAATCTAATCTAATCAGGGCAAAGCTGACTTGGATGGCTTCTAGGATTATGCACTTGTATTCCAGTCTTTGTTGATTTAGCATCAATGAGGGTTGTGTAATGCAAGCACCAGAACTTTCAGCAGCATCACAGCAGATCTGGACAGGCCAACTGTCCCTTATATATCTGGATTCCTCATTCTGAGTCTACAAATTTTAGCACAGCTCAGGGAAAGAGAATATACTATACTATTCTACAGACCCTCTGGTATTTCCCTCCACCTGCCACATTTGACATCTCCAACTGCCTGAGACTTGAGCTGTCTCATCATCACCTTGTCAAACGCACTTAAGACTTGTGCTCTGGCCATTTCCTGTAACCATGACAGCAGCTCTCTCTCTTTTTGCCATTGGCCCTCTCTTGTC
This sequence comes from Podarcis raffonei, assembly GCF_027172205.1. NCBI lineage: Eukaryota > Metazoa > Chordata > Lepidosauria > Squamata > Lacertidae > Podarcis > Podarcis raffonei. The sequence continues at coordinate 68,592,520 of NC_070603.1, forward strand.
ATACTTGTCCTTGCCCCCAAACCCACTACCAAAACCACTCACCCCACCTCCCTCTCTCTCATTCCCTAATCCAGCCTTCCCCAATCAGGTACATTTGGACTACAATGCCCATCAGCTGCAGCCACTGCAATGCCAGGCTCTGTAGTCCAAAACATCTAGAGGGAGGGCTGCCTCAGATCTGTACGATGCCCCATCTCAAATCCCTCCATAGACTTGGATCTTAAGGCGAGCCAACTTAATGAAGTCCACGGCAAGAAAAATTCCCACCCACTCATTCTCTTCCCCCTGAAGCAAAAAGTTTCCCCCAAAGAGCCCCTCTGGGGGGGGGGTGTATTGAACGGTGTGCAGTGGGGGTTGCTGCTGGGGCAAAAGGAAATCTTTAGGATCTCAAGAAAAATTAAGGCAGTTCATGGAAGGAAAATTTTCACCTCCTCTTTCCTGAGCTCCCCCTGTGCCCATCCCACATTTTTCAGGCAGGCCCCACAACCTTCCAACTTCCAAGAAAGGCCTTTCATGGGGTACAGGTTCAAGCCCCAGATATGGCCTCCCACTAGAGGGGCAACCCCCCCAGATGTTGCTGTATTCCAACTCCCATCAGCTTCAGTCAGAATAGGCAGTGGTCAGGAATGGTGGGATCTGTGGTCCAGCAACACCTGCAGGACACCCTGTTGGAAACTGCATATGTCATAGTATCAGATGTTCACCCCCTTGCTGGGCACCCTCAAGTTGGACATGGCTTCACCTGTTATATGGCTGTGTGTCTAGCTGCTTGCAAAGGCACCAGAACCAGCTGGAACAAGAAAGCTGGCAACTCTGCAGAGGAAGACCTGGAATCACACTGCTGGCTGCTGGCCTCACAATGGACTTTGTTTGTGATCTGCATGGTGCTGGGAGTGGGGTAACACCGTACACCACCCACCTAGAGCAGAAGTGCTTGTAGACAGCCAGGAGAAAGACAGAGTACAAGGAATAGTCAGAAGCTGTTTAGCACATTGCCTCTGGAACCAGAAGCACAATAAATGTTGGGAAGCGAGTGATTGAATGAAACCATATTTAAGATAATCTACAGCAGCCATTAAAATCCAAAGTACCAAATCAAATTAGATACATGCAAGAAAATTGCGCACAAATTCAGTTGTATAATTCTAATTTTCATAAATTGCACAATTTGTTCCAATCAAGGACATTGTGGTTGCAGTCGCTGTGTGTTCAGTACAAGTTTCTACTACGAAATTATGAGAAGCTGTGCTGGAGGTGCAGGGAACCTTTGGCCCTCCAGATGTTGCTGAGCTCCTATCAGCCCCTACAAGCATGGCCCGGGATGATGGGAGCTGTGATTTAGCAACATCTGGAGGACCAAAGGTTCCCCACACTTGCTATAGGCTAATAGAAATACCGTATTTTTCGTTCTATAACACGCACCCGACCATAACACTCACGTAGTTTTTAGAGGAGGAAAATCCGTAGGCATGCCACCCATAGGCATTCCCTCCATAACACGCACAGACATTTCCCCTTACTTTTTAGGAGGAAAAAAGTGAGTGTTATGGTGCAAAAAATACGGTAATCTTTAATGGGCCACTATGTACTCTCTCTATACCGATAGGCTTGCACTGAGCATCACTCAGCAAGTAGCATCATCTGTTTAATTTTCAAATATAATATTTTCATGTATTCATATCCCACCCTTTTTCCATCATGGAAGTCAAGGCAGCGCACATGCAGTTCTCAGAAAGTTTCTCCCCAGACACTGGACAGACTCAGACTTGCTTTGCCATGGGTGTCGCCAGGATTTATTTTAGAGGGGGGCATGCTTTATGTTGGGACACGGAACTGAGATATCTGTGATGCAATTGGTCAGTTAGTTAAGTATTTCTATTTATTTACTTGATTGGGGAGGGCAGCCTACCCCCACCCCCTGGCTATGCCCATGTGCTTAGCTTTACTAAGGTGATGGCATGTGATTTTAGACTATACCTAGCTAACAGGTCTAACTAGTCTAACTGATTTCAGAGACTCAGTCATAATACTGAGCTTCACTAGCACAGTTACTGCTTTAAAGTACATAGCAAGAGCACAGTGTGCCCTGGTCAGCACTGATATTCTTGCTATGTAAGAGACACTATTCCTCGTGTGAAATAGCCAACAAGTAAGAGAGAGGAGGAGGGAATCCATGAATAATGTTGTGGACAGTCTCGGAAGTTGATAGCAAGTCCAACAGCAATATGCTCTGGAGACTTTAACTGTGACCAATTTTTTAAAAAACGAAAACCAGAGCACCTTGTTGGATGTCTCAAGCCCCTTCACAAAACTACAAGGATCAGGCTCAATATGCAGTGAAATGGGATTAACAGTTAAACCAGTTCAGGGGTGCCAACTTGAATAAGATATTGGGTGGCCCAGGTAAGTCCTGCCCTGCATAACTGATTACATGGCCCCAATGCCCATCTATGATTGCAGCCACACTCTTCCTAGACACCACAATTATTCACTATGTGAGATTACTTATAACGCATATTCTGTAGGCAGCATACAAATCACAGTAGACAATAAAAGTAAAATCAAGCAAGCAAAATCTAGCACAACAGAGCCATAATCATACTATATCACAATATGAGTGCAATCTCAGAGAGCTATATAACACACTTCCCAGCTGTTTTATAAACAGATTGAATTCTTTTAAAAAATATGAATAATTCAATGTTATTAAAAATGTAACAAACATGAAAAAGCCAGGGAGAATTTTTAAAAAGTATTTGCAAGGCACCAAAAAGAAAGTAAAAGAGGTGCCATAGCTGTTGTGGATGGAAGTGTGAAGCCTATGTCCTTGGAGAGCAGGGTTCAAATTCTCACTCAGCTATGAAGTTAACTGAGTGACCTTGGACCAGTCACTCTCACTCAGACTCACCTATCCCACAGGATTGTTGTGAAGATAAAATGGGGAAGAGGACAATAAAGAACATTACTTTGCAAACTAGCATTTTCATTGAGAAAATAGTGTGGTGCCTTAGAAAATCATAGATTAGCATTGGATTAATAATACATATTATTTATTTCATTGTACTGGTGAATCACTTTCTATTAAACCTCAACAACAATAAAGATACCAATAAAAACATATATAAAGCGATTTCATAAATAAAACCAATTTTGATTTTGATACAGAAACAGACTGGGATAGAAGAGAAAATCTCCACTTAAAAGGCTCATTGAAACAGGGATGTTCTTCAACAGGCACCAGAAAGATAATAGAGATGGGGTCTGCCTGGTATACAACAGGAGGGAGTTCCAAAGGGAATATGCCATCACATGTAGCATGACCAGATTCTTGCTTTCCATGTTTATAACATCGTCTGCTCCCAGTCTAGGTTCTCATTTTGTTTGTTCAATTTTGACAGCCAACAAATGCTCATTTTTCTTCTGAATCTGTAGTCTTTCTTGATCCCTTGGCAACAAATAACCCTGACAGAACATAGCAGCAGCAGATATTATGTGTAATCTACCAACATGCAATGTCATTGTCCTTCCTAATATCTCTTGGGCAAAGGAAAAAAGCTGTTTTGGTTCCCCGAGTTCAAGTTCACTATGAAATGTGTTACAGGTTTCTTGGCATCTAAAATTGCCCAGGGAGAAGTAATAATGTACTACAGTACTTACATTAGTAAGAAGAAACAGAAAAGGGGGTGAGGGCTGAGATTCCTAAGCTCAGAATGGATTTTTGCACATCTTGCTTTTGAATATATTGTGTACAGAGAAGTTGTCATCAGCATATATTCTGTTAGGGACAGATTCTCACCTTGATCTGTGCTTTCCTTTTGGAGTAACCCCACTGATCTCATTGAGTTGACTGAGTGACTAAGGTGTTATCCATCACACAGATATAGGTGAAGGAACATAGCCTTTAATGATCTGAGTTCTGAAACATTTCCTCTTTTTAAGGAAAGACTTTCAACTCGAGCCTGCAGAAAGCTACAAAATTCCTAATAAATGTTTTAGGTCACATTTTCTCTCCTCCCCCACTCCCACCCTCGCAACTTAGAGGCAGCACTCTTTGAAATGCAGGGAAGAGAGCCCTGCCTGCTTGCTGGTAAGCTTTCTAATCATGTTTTAGAGCTGTTTGCAGATATGAAATCTGTTAAGGGGGTGCTCTGCATTAGTTCCAAGTTGGCACATATAGCAACCACGTCATACATTACTAAAGTAAAGCTTAGATCCATCACAGATTTTACTTTATTGATCAGAAACAGGTCAAACAGGAAGAAGTGAAAATGAATAAATGGACAGTTCAATGTCTCACAGTAGATGAAAATAAGAAGTAAGGTCCTCGAGTATCCACACTGGGACCAATGTTATTTAACTTGTTCCTACATTATCCGGGCTCAAGGGTGAGCAGTGAGGTAGCCAATCTTGCAGATCACACAAAACCACTCAACATGGTGAAAACCCCAAACAATGGTGAATTTCTCCAAAGCAGAAAAATGCGCAATAAAACAAAAGACAAAGTTCAGTGTAAATAAGTGGAACACAATGGACATTAGAGCAAAAATAATAATACAGTACTACTAATGATCATAGAGAGCCAGTGTGGTGTAGTGGTTAAGAACAGTAGACTCATAATCTGGGGAACAGGGTTCGATTCCCCGCTCCTTCACATGCAGCTGCTGGGTGACCTTGGGCTAGTCACACTTCTTTGAAGTCTCTCAGCCCCACTCACCTCATTGTGTTTGTTGTGAGAGGAAGGAAAAGGAGAACGTTAGCCACTTTGAGGCTCCTTCATGTAGTGATAAAGGGGGTATCAAATCCAAACTCTTCTTCTCTTCTTCTTCATAATCCAGGAAGAGATTTTGAGGTTGGAGTGGATATTTCAATGAAAATGTCTACTTATTGTGTGGTGCACTCACAGGACATCACATTACAGGGAAAGGTGTAGAAAACAGCAGTCAAAATGATCGAGGTGCTGGAGCAATTCCTTATGAAAATGTCATTGGTGCCTCTGTAGTTTGGAGGGGAAGATAACTATGACTGTCCTAGAGCCTTATAAATTTATGCACAGTGTTGAGAAGGTGGGAAAAGAACTGTCCCCCTTCTCCCATAATGCCATAATACCAGAATTTAGGCTCATCCAGTGAAATTGACTATGAGAAAATTCAAGGCAGACAAAAGTATATATACTTCTTCCCAAATTATTTCATTAACATGGAATTTGTTGCCACAGGATGCAGTGGATTACATGGCTTAAAAAAGAGCTTAGACAAATTCTGGGAAGAATGTCAATCAATAGCTAATGCTATGAGCAGTGATAAATAAATGAGATTCACCCAGGTTCAGAGGCAGTACGCTCCCGAATCCCAGTTGCTGGGGTCAACAGCAGGTAAGGGCTTTTGCCTTCATGTCGTGCCTGAGGGCTTCCCAAAGGCACTTGGTTGGCCATTGCAGGAAGCAGGATGCTGGACTTACTTGACAGGCAGAGGGCCTTCTCGGTGGTGGCGCCCGCCCTGTGGAACACCCTCCCATCAGATGTCAAGGAAATAAACAACTATCTGACTTTTAGGAGACATCTGAAGGCAGCCCTGTTTGGGGAAGTTTTTAATGTTTGAAGTTTTATTTTGTTTTTAGTGTTCTATTGGGAGCTGCCCAGAGTGGCTGGGGAAACCCAGCCAGATGGGCGGGGTATAAATAATAAAATCATTATTAGGCTTTTGGTCTGCTCCTACAAGCTAGTTCTTATACTCTATGGGGCCTCCACACAAGCCGTTTACTTTGCATCTGCAGTGCCCCAGGCACTCATTTTCAGGTGCATGACATCGTACTGGCACTGAAGATGTCCTGATTCCCCCCTCCCACAACTTGGATTGTGTAGGTTTCCCCTAAATGTGGGGGAACACAATAAGTAAATGGTATAGTCATGAAAACTGGCTGTTTCAAATCCAGCTGGAAGCATAACTATTCAGTGTTTGGAGGTGGTGATTTTCTGAGACCTTATTTGATACTTTTTGGGGTACGGCATACCACCACGGCCCTTCTGCTCCATTTTCGTTCATCACAGCACAGCTGGGCCAATCTGTTTCTGCAACAGCAAGTTGCCTAATTCTTTTCACTTCGAAGCAGCAGCTGCTGAGAATGGTGCTGCACAGCAGCAACAAGACACATTCGGTCTCCTTGAGAGGGTGAGCATGAAAATTTCAGAACAGCTCCACAACAGCCACAGAAATATTGTTTTGAGTGTATTTCTCAAGGCATAACTGATGGGGGCTCCATCCAGTCTTACCTGTAGCTTAAAAAAAAAAAAATCTTAGTAGTGGAGCTGGTCTTCTTCACCACTGTAAAGCCAACCCTACCCATTTCCGATGCTACTGTTTTTAATTATTTTTTATCTGCTCTACTATGGAAAAGAAAAAGCAGGTGCAGCTGTTACACACAGTATAGGTGCTGTAGGAGTTATTGTACTGCTCCACTATGCAGCTTCACACATACGCCATAGGCGCTGTGGGAGCTAGAAGTATGAAGGCAGCAGCAACTGCACAATGGCACACTTTCTGTGGGCGTACAATTGCTAATTCCTGCTTTGTTATTAGTGCACATGCTTAGTGAAATGAAGCAGGTAGTGCATGCGAAACAACAAGAAAAAGAAAGGTGTGAGCCAGGATTAGGGAACAGAGGTGGTTTAGGGTGATGGGTGATGATAGGGTTTAGGCACTGCGCTGCAGGGGGCACCGCAACAATGATGTAGAAAGGAGTGCAAGAGGTGGGGGCACCCTCCCAGGCCAATCCTGGCCCATCAGGCCTCCCCACTTGGCCTATGAAGCTGTTTTTCTCCTGAAATTACACCCACCATACATGGCATCACACCTGACCTTAGGTGTGATGCAGGTGGAGAGGCAGCTGCAGAAAGCAGGATTGAACTTCCTACAGCAGCAGCAGACGCACAAGAAGTTCAATCCTGCCCTTAGCTATATCTTCCCCGCACAAGGGAGGCCACCTATCATCAGGTGTCAATGGCAGCTGACTGACAGGTAGGTGGTCCCAACTACCTGTCAAATTTGGCCTGCCAGGTACACTGAGCTAAAAGGTTTCCCGACCCTTGGTCTATGCATAGACAAAATGTGCACATTCAGTCATGTAGTGAGCACTGATGTGAATGACAAAGGGTTCTATCTATCTAAGTTCTACTGAAAGTAGTCCCACTAAAATTAATGAACATAAGTTAATAATGCCTATTCACTTCAGTGGGTCTACTCCAAGGAGGCCTGCCATCTGATATAATCGAGTCCCATCCCCAATGTGGGGCTCAAAGCCACGACCCTGAGATTAAGAGTCTCATGAGCTTTGTATCTTGTCAAGGAAACCCCACTCAAACTGATCATTAACACAGCATGGAGATTCCATTTAGTCATGTGTGAAATCTACCAGAGATCTACTCTGAACACATTTCAGTAATTCAGTTCTGAATGCGCTTTTACAAACCATGAACCTCTGGAATAGGGATACACATCTCAACTGGCTAGGGGAAACCTTGGGCCCTCCAGATGTTGTAAGTACATCTCTCATCAAACCCAGAAAGCATTGGGGCTAATGGGAGCTGTAGGCCAACAACATCTGGAGGGTAAAACCTAAATAAATATCCCCCTTTAATGCTCCCCGCCCCCCCCCGCGCCTTTTCAATTTTCTAATCCACTATTCTTCAGGAGGAAGCAGAAACCCATTACAACCAGCCAGAGAAAAACAAAAGCTGGCAGCCTAAGATTTGTCTTGGTTTCTGCTCAAATCCAGCTCCTAATACCTTAGGGCTTGGCTTCCCATTTTAACTAATGACCTCATCAAAATTCTGTGAAAAACTTATTTATTATTTATCGTCTCATTTCGCTCCTTAGTCAACCCGACTTTCCCCTCAAGTGACGAGAACCTAGAAGCCGATGACAAACGTCCTACCTGGAGGATGCAAATGAATGGTTATGGGGGGGGGGGCTTTGATGTACACGCCCCCCCAAAGGCTCGAACAACCTTCATACAGAGAGAAATAAAAGCCAGCCTTTTCGCACGGTCAAAAGCGGTAGGTTTGTTGGAAGAGGAGATGGGGAGTCCCGCTTTAAGATCTTGAGCTCTTCTTGCATAGAAAACCAAGCGCGGCTTTCGCGTTTTAAGAGGAGCATAGAATTGTAGCAAAGGAGCCAACTTCTAGAAGCCGAGGTCCCTTCGCCCCCCCCCCAATAAAATATTTGAGGATCCCCCACAAAAGGGCATTGCCATTCAAATAGCGTGCGTCATGTGAACGATTATGCGGGGCGGGGCTTTCCTGCCCCCACCCAATATTTCATTCAAGTTGGCACCCCTGAATTGTGGAGTCGGAAGGGGCCCCACGGGTCATCTAGCCCAACCCCCTGCAATGCAGGAATCTCCACAGAGTATCACAGGATAGCCAAATCACGCGGTCGATCCTCAGGCGGGACAAATAAGTGCCTCTTTCCCCACTCCTCCGCCCGCAAATGGGTGGCTCCGCTCTTCTCTCCCCACCGCCTTAAACGTGCTTATTCCCCCCACCCCGAGCTTCCCAATCCTGTCGCTCAACCCCGAGCTTTCCCGGCCCCAAACGGCTTGTGCGGTGCAGAAGCGCGCCTGTCGCTCTGCCCCGTGCTCTCCCCTTCTATCTGCCTGACACGTCTGCTCGCTCTCCAGGAACGACGTGAGGGAAAGAGAGAGAGAAAAGCGCGCCTTCTTCGCCGCCTCGCCTCGCGGCTCTCCCCTTGCGGCTGCAAGGAAACAATGGTCTGGAGCCCGCCGCCGCCGCCGCTACGACCAATGTATAGATAATGTGCGATCCTCCCTGCCGGGCTCGAGGCGGCTATTTTTAGCAACGCCCGCAAGATCCCCCCACCCGGCGCGCTCTTCCCTCCCCTCGCCCAAGCCGGGAGTGGAAGCGCCGCCGTGCAGGGCAAAGGGAGCCGACGAGGCACCGGCTGCTGCTGCTGCTGCTGCTGCGACTCCGCTCCCCGCCCCCTTCCGCGGTGCGACCCGGGCGGCCGGCGCCGCAGGAGCCCTTCCTTCCACACGCTGCGCCAGGCGCCCAGGTGGGTTATGGCTGTTTGTGGTGTTGTCGTCTCGCTCGCCGCCGCCGCCGCCGCCGCCGCTTCTCCCTCAGCCGCCCCGCCGGCGAGGCCCAGCGCCTCTTGCCCAGCAAAGAGCGAGCGAGCGAGGGAAGCGTGCCTCTTTAACCCTCTCGGGGCTGGGCGTGTCCGCGCCGCCGCCGCTTCCCGCTCGCCGGCTCCGAAATGGTGGACGCGCCGAGGCGGGGGAGGAAGGTTTGGGACGCAGGTGGAAAGGGCGACTCTTCTAGCCAGGCGGACGCCCACCTCCCCGAGTCTCCCCCCCCCCCGGCGGCTTTTCCTGGCTCTGCTTTCCGGCAGTGGCAGGAAAGGGCCTAGCTAGTGTCTCTGAGAGCAGCCACCTCTCCACCTCTCTCGCTCCCTTCCTTCCCAAACGAGCCAAGCAGCCCCATCTCTTCGCGCCTGCGGTGTGTGCACGGGGGAAAGAGCTCCGGGCTGTTTTGCCTTTTATTTCGGCTTCACCAGACACTCCAGCCTCCAGTCATGGAGGCTTCTGCAAAAGCCTCCCATTTCCTCTCGCTTCCCCTCCCAGCTCCTATTAATAGCAGGGGTGCTTTTGTCTTGCCTTTCGCATCCGTTAATTATTCTCATTACTGGGACGGGGTAGGGAGCGGGCAAGGAGAGCTGAAGAAGGAAAAAGAACAAGAGCGGGCGCGGGGGGGGCAGAGGAGGCAGCCGCCCAATCTCTTCTTATATAAACAGGGTAATAAAGGAGCTTTCTGCAGCCTGGTGGGTGGGGTGGGGGGCGATGTGTGGGGTGCTGTGGGATTCCCCCACGTACAGACACGCACAAGCCCCTCCCCCAGCCCGTGCTACGCTATAGGCGCAGGCCGCGAGGTGGGCCTGCTCTGGTAGAGCCGAGGTCAACAGATAATGCAACTGGGGGGGCCTCTCACCAAAATCTGAATCGATGCCTTCTGCACTCTCACACCCCCAGAATCAAATAGGAAAAAATCTGTAAGGGGGAAATGGGGATTTGAACACAAATAAAGGCCTCTTGAATTTAATGTATAAGCAGATCTGCCCCCAGTCCCTGGAAGGATTTTTTAAAATGTACTGGCTTTGAGGTCTATACAGAGGATGGAGTCCTAAAAGGCTTCACCACATAGATAATGCAACTATATTGTGTCCTGCGGAAGGAATGGCAATTCTGTTTTATTTAGTTTCGGTTATCAGATCTGTGCATTGGCTATCTAAACATGCACTGCAACAGATGGCTTGTAGCTGAACAGGACTGGTGCAGCACCAATGATGGTACCGTGGTGCTTTGTGTTCCAAACCTGGTTGTGTCACACAACCCATCCCTGTCTGGTGTACCTTAATAAATAAATAAAATTATTTTCAGTGTATCTGAAGAAGTGTGCATGCACACAAAAGCTTATACCCAGAACAAACTTAGTTGGTCTCTAAGGTGCTACTGGACAATGTTTTAATTTTTTAATTTATTTCGGCTGCGTCAGACTACCTACCTGAATCTGGTGTACCTTAAGAGGCACACAGGGCCTGAGCAAAACCATAACCTCAAAAACGTCCCTGGATGTCTCAGATCTCAGAAGTGGAATAGCAACTCATGCGTGTGTGTGTTTTGTTATATATTTTAAATGTTTTATTCTGAAGCTGTATCTTGGTGTTTTTTGTTATGTGTATGACCTGCTTTATTTATTTTTCTTATGTACATTGTTTTGAGAGAGATATTATTATGTTACTTAAAATGTGGGATTTTGTTGTTATTATTAGCAGTAGCAGTTGCATTGAATATGGAATCTGTATTTTAAAAATATGTATAGTAGTTGGGCTTTTTTATGAGACATGCAAATTGCTTTGATTTCTTGAAATTGCAAGATTGCAATTTGGAGTTTGCACCAACATAATATTTTGACCATACCCATGTCAAACCATTATTTACAATGGTGTATTTATAAATCAAAGATTAAAATCCTGTTCTTTCTTTGATCAGTGACAATAATATGTCATCCAGAGTAATATGGATTACTTTCCCCTTAACCATTCTTACACCTTCATTAAGGGAAACAGAAGAACAGCAGCAATTTTCTCTTTTGCCAAAAAACCGGTTTGGAAGGATGGGGTGGTTGGTTCAGTCTGTACAGTGATTGCAATAGTTCTCTCTTTGTTTATCCATAACAAATTAAGATGGTTTATTTAGGATTACACAAATCTACTTCATGAAATGCACTAAAAGGTAGGGGGATGTCTTCTTTTCCCTGATACTTGAACAAAGGCACCTTTAGCCAGGTCAGATGTGGCACTGCTGAGCACTGGGTATCAAATTTGACCTTATGGCAAAGGTCTGAACACCTTTTTCACTTTCAGATTGTGACAAAGTGCTTACTCATGGTAGCTGTTGAGGTAGTGGTATTGTTTAATTGTGGTTTTCATCATGTGACTGCATCTGTTAATGCATTCAGCATTTTGTATATAGTATTGGAGGGGGGAAATCCTATGGTAAGTAGGGGTACAAGAGTGCTAGAATTCTTCCAAGTAGTCTGGATCACTCTATTCTCTGCTATTGTTCAGAAGGATAAAAGCCTCCCCATCTTGACCTGGCTTTCTTTACTTGCTTTTTCCAACACTGTGGGCAACACCTGCTTATCCAGTGGGATGAGAAGAGAACAACAGAGGGAGGGGGGAAGAAGGGAAAGCTGAGGTTGATGAAGTGAGTAGGGCAAGCACATATTTATGTGGAACAAAAATATTTGGACAGCTGGTAATTTTTGGAGTCTTGCCTTATTGTGTCATTTATCCCAAACCATGTTCCTAAGCTGGCCGTGAACCAGAAATACAGACATGTGGCAAAAATCTGTGGATATTTTATGGAGCGCATAAATTATGGTGACAACATGTTGATGCTTTCAGCAGAAAACATGATAACTGAATGCACCTGTGGCAGTGAACAAGATGATAAGAGTAGTGAGTTGTTTGTTGTACAGATTATGTGGAGAGTAACCTATTTCAAATACATAAAAGTGTATATGCTCTGTATTAGTGATCTTCAAACTGTGTACCTTCAGCTTATCATTTCATCCTCATTGACTTGACTGCCAAGGATTTGCTGTAAGATGCTTCTACTTTGATTTAGACCAAGATTTAATGTACACAGTCAGTTCTCACAGAGCACCAGCCAAATGCAGTGAACCTCATTTTTGTCCTCTCAGGACTACAACACTTAACACATCTAGTATTCTTCTCTGGCTGTGAGAACTGCAGCTTAAAGTTGGTAGCAGAGTCATGTTGCAATTTAGGGAAGCTTTTCCATCTTTACTGATCTTCTCAACTGTGATAGGGTGCAACGTTTAATCAATTAATCTGTTAAGATTAATGGATAGAAAACAATTTTAATTAACTAAAACAGTGTCCTCCAATAAACCAGGCAGCATATTTTTAAAATAAAAAAGTTGTTACGGATACAAACAAAGCTTATTAAAACTACAGGTGGCAAGTAACATCTTGAAGGAGGCATTCCTTCCTTTCACACAGGAGACAATGTTTCTCCTAAAAAGGCTACCTGCTAGAACACATGTTTACATCATTAAAACAAAGTATATGTCTTGTTTCAGAGCTATTGTTTTACCTACTTTCAAATTTCTAGGCAAAGATTTCTTTAATCACGTGCCAGCCCCACTTGCTGAGCTTCCAAAGAACCCCAGCTTTTCCTGGAACAAAGTTTTAAAAGCCAGTGTTAGTGAACAACGAAAACCAGCCGTGGTTTGTAAGATGGCTCAAAGCTTCTGCTTGGGGAATAAGATTTATGCCTGGAGATGAGGAAGCACACGAAAATTCTGCCAGAAGTCACTGTCCACTAATCCTTTGGGTGTTAGAGCAGGGCAGGGCACCTTGTAACCCTCCAAATGTTATTGGTTGCCAGCTCCCATAAGCCCCAACCAGCATGGCCAGTTATGGTCCAACAGCATCTGGGGGCAACAGGTTCCTCATCTCTGTGTTAGAAAGCTTGCATCATCACCCTTGTACCATTTCTGGGATACTGGTAGCACCATTATTTCCTGTTCAGAAGAATCCAGAAGCATCAGAAAGGATAACACTCTACTGATAAAGATGGAGCTTTGAAACTTCTTTGAATGCAGCTGGGGGTTTGTTTCTTCCAACTGCTGTGTGCACCAGCATTAGTATTGAAATCATCACAGCTAGACATAGCTATTAACACCTTGGAGAGGTAGATGAGAAATTGAGTTCACACCTTAACCCTTCCTAGTGTTTTATTTGGAGTAGTTTGTACTCAAGATAGCTAAACAGGCCCAACAGGATTTTCATAGATTTATTTTTTTTTACATGAGAAAAGGAGATAAGTCAGATTGTCAGATCATTATTGTGTTGGTTGCGTTACAGTAGCACCTAGAATCCCCTGTGAGATGAGCAGTGAACACACATAGTAAGAAAGAGCCGCACATCCTGCCCTGGTCAGTCCTGAGAGCAGAATATAAGCAAGGCCAAGATCATTGTTTGGAGAGACATAGCCAGATCAGTGAAAGGGAGAAAAAATCCAGATTTCTTGGTTCTCCTATCATTTCTTTCTGCACTCACTAGCCCATATGTTGTTTGCTTGTTTTTAAAAATATTGAACCATATACAATAAAAACTTCAGACACAATCCAATAGAAAATAAGCGTCTTCACATAGAGTTGTCTCCCTGAGAAATAAATATGTGTGTGCTTACCTTCCTCCATTGTCTTCAGTGTTACTTGGGATTTTCTGGGAACAAGTCTTACTGAACACAATAAGACATGCTTCTGAGTCAATGGGTATAAAATGTCACTGTTAACTGCTTCAGATTGGTTGGCTCTGTTGTGGGCAGAAGGTAGATTGGGATCTACTCTGGAATATTCAAGCTTTGTGTTTGGAAGAAGGGTTTTCCTACACTGCTGCAGCTGGCTGCTATAGGTAGCAGAGAAGGGCTGTACCTGATATTGTGGTTTCTGCTGATTCTTCTTACCTTTTAGTGCAGTGAGTTGTTTTGGGACTACAGTTCCCATCATCCCTGACCACTGGTCCTGTTAGCTAGGGATGATGGGAGTTGTAGTCCCAAAACAGCTGGAGGGCCAAGTTTGGCAGTCACTGTTTTAGTTCAAGTGAAGTTGTTTGTGGAGAAGCAGATAAGCATCTTTATCCTGTTTCTTCCTTGAGCTGTCTGTCTACAGGTTCCTGAACCCTCCCTGCATCTCCCTTTCAGAAAAGATAGCTTGTTTGGGGGGGGGAATGAACTTGCATGAGGAAACCCTGTTAAACCTTATCATAGCACCAGACTAATGTGGTTGCAGAGAAGATCCGGCTTCCTTCTGGCAAGGGTGATTTATATAAACTCCAGTTTTATACTTCAAGAGGTTTAGGTTGTGAAACGGAGTAATCAAATACATAAAATAAGAAGGATCTGGTTCCAGATTAGTCCCACAATTTCACTTTCATTAGGCTTGGAGCGGATTCACAAATGCATATGTTGCTGACTTGAGAACTGCAAGATATATGAAGTTATGAGTTGCCAAGTGTGAATGAGGCTTCACATATCAAACTCCGCAGATACCTCCATCCAGCACAGTGGTTTTCAGTGGAGCCAGTTCAAACATTCAACTGTGAGCTATTTCCATGCATGTGCAGGGTCTTCTGCATGCTCACAACCTGGCCAGAATCAGGTAGATATTCCAATTTTATGAACTGGTGACTCTACATGGGGATCCAGGCATGCATACATTGTAACTAGTGCAATTACAGCAATTATTCTTTTTTCCTTAGAAGATTCTGTGTTTGACCAGCAGATTTAAATCCCACAATGGATTGTGAAGTTTGGTTGGATTTGGAGTCCCTGCCTGTTTGTGTTTCCATGTAGTTGGTTTGCTGAATCCAGTGCTTGGCATCTGGATAAAATACCCTCCAAGAATTGTCTTCCAAGGTCAAAACAATGTACAGGTAGCCAAAATAGTTTCTGACAGTGGCTAAAACTAGGTGCGTGAGGGGATACGTACAAGGCACTGGAGTCGTTATTGAATGATCCATTTTCTGTCATTTACTCACAGCTTCTGCCAAGGAGAGGAACATCTTGATAATGAGATTGTATTCCCTGACCAACTTGGCTTGACGCCATTACTGGATTGACTCTATAAAAAAAAAAAAAATCTAATACACTGTTAAAGCCAGTTTTATTCTTTACTTCCACAACATTCCTAGCAAATAATTCCACAGATTAAACTATGTGGAAAACTATGATCCTAAAAGATGTAGCAATAAAAAAGTTAGCATAGGTACCTTCAGTTCCATAGTCTTGTAGAATCATAAGGCTGAATAGCATGTTAAAGTCTGCTCAACTGAGGCAGAGTGTGATACACATAAATCTTGTCCTTTGGGAACCCATTGTTTTGTTGTTAATGTTTGTAATCTGATGGAGGTGACTGTGATTTGTGAAAGGTTATGCCAGAACAATTGTGTTAGTGTCTAGGGTCCCACTAAAGTCTCTTTTTTGTATACAACTAACTGATATATAACTAACTAACTAACTAACATGGATGGCGCTGTGGTCTAAACCACAGAGCCTAGGGCATGCCATTCAGAAGGTCAGTAGTTCGAATCCCCGCAGCAGAGTGAGCTCCTGTTGTTCAGTCCCAGCTCCTGCCCACCTAACAGTTCAAAAGCACATCAAAGTACTGCTTTGGCGGGAAGGTAAATAGGTACCGCTCCGGCGGGAAGGTAAACGGCGTTTCTGTGCGCTGCTCTGGTTCACCAGAAGCGACTTCGTAATGCTGGCCACATGACCCAGAAGCTGTCTGCGGACAAACACCGGCTCCCTCGGCCTATAGAGCGAGATGAGCGCCACAACCCCAGAGTCGTCTGCGACTGGACCTAACAGTCAGGGATACCTTTACCTTTTAAACTGATAGTTATAGGACTTCCACCAGAGATTCAGTCTGTATGAAATTATTCTCATGTGCCGTATCACCCAGCGAACTTCATGATTGAACAGGTATTTGAACCTGAGTCTTCTGTGTCTAAACCTACTAACCCACCCTGACTTCCCCACTGCCTTCCTAACCATCATCATAATCCCATAGGCAAGCAATTGGCGCATTCTAGGCAGAGTTCATCAATGGGACCAGAAGAGCACACAGAAATTCAGGCAAGAAACAGGACCTTGGAGAGCTCCAAGAGGCACCTGACATAGTTCAAGCTGGATACAAACCACCAAGTTCGGCAAAGATCTGGAGCTCGCTGAAGGCTGAAAAATATGGGCACCCAGTTCAGGGGGTGAACTCTCCAGGATCTCAGGCATGGATCTTTCAGTGCTCCTTTTAACTGGAGGTGCCAAGGATTGCTCCTGGGAGCTCCATGAGCAAAGCCTGTTGTCCACTCCTCCATGAAAACATGGGCTGTGTTTCCCACTGAGGGTTCATAAAACAGGTGCTTGGTCAAGACTATAATTTTCAGAGCATTTGTATTATAATGTCCAAATCTTTCATATATATATATGAATGATTTGGACATTATAATACAATATAATACTATATATAATAATGTCCAAATCAGATGAGAGAGAGCTCTTCTCAAAGCTCCTAAGTTTGTAGCTAAAATAAATTAGAGAAAGTTAATACATTCATGCAAAGGAATAGACTTCCGTGTCTAAACCTACTGGTCAAAGAGACACAAGAGCCTCACATTCATACACAACCACAGGGTTCTACCAGCTTCATCTGTGCTGATTTCTTTCTGGCTAATGGGACCAATTCTGGTCATCCTCTGTCCCCTTTTCTTCCCTGCTTTGTGTGCTGTCAGTGTAGACAACACTGATAATCAATTTGGAGGTGGGGGAGATCCTTGTCAGCAACATTATGGGAAAAGCCCAGTGTACAACATTTGTCATATTTGAGAACTTAGCAGGACTCTCAGCAGAGATGGAATCTTGCCAGCCAGAGTGTTTGTGGGAAAGGAATGGAACCAATGTGATGTAGCCACTGCTGCCATGAAATACTGGGACAGCCCAGTGTTCACACTGAAGGCAGAATCAATACACATCTGAAAATTCTGAAGATTAAAAAGGGAAATGTGTTTTAAAAAACTGATATCTAAAACAAATGTGGAAATGACCATGGAAACTAATCTGGAATCAACTTAGTTTATCTTTCCCTTACCACGTAGCACACCCATCTCTGTGACAAATCTGTCAGAGTGGCTAGGACAGGAGTCTAGGGATGATCTACGTGACAGAAGGAAAGTGGAATGAAGCCCATTTGTAATGGAGGTTGAGTAACTCTTAGGGGGAAAGCATGGAAACCAGAAATAAAAGGCAGAGACAAACACTGGATTGTTATGGGGGGTGGGACAGAGAGAGATGTTTTGAGACAATAAGCTACACATGTTTGGAATTCCTGGATTTTTTTTCCTTTTAAAACAGGATGGGAGTAGTCTGTATTGGATCAGAGCAGTTGTGCCTGTCTTCCTGGAGGACAAAGAAGCAGCCGATGGGGTGGGGAGCATGTAAACCAGGAAAACAACATGAGGGGAAAGGTCCAAATATCACTCCCCCACTTTCAAGCAGCACTGCTCCAGTCAAATTGAAGTTCACCACGACTGCTTTAAAGTCATAACAAATATGTCAGGAGATTAATCATGGATCTCTCACGTGATGTCTCATTTGGCGCTGAATAGATGGCTGAACCAGAGATTCTGGAGAGGGAACTGCATTTGGAAAATAATGAGATGGTGTCCTAGGGAGTCATTGCTAAGCAGAAGTTCATGTGATGTGCTTTCTAGTCTTCTGTTGTGGCTGTTGCCTCTTATAATGGAAGTTCCGGCTCATCGTGTAAGTTATAGACTGTTGCTGCTGCTATAGTACAGGTGATGGTTCTGCTAGCTAAGGTCCACTGAGCTAGGCCAGGAGTGGCACCAAAAGGAAGAGCAGGAGTGCAAGTCCAAGCTCTCCTTATCTTGTCCTCTTCATCTACATGCCTTTCTAGGGTCTGTGCTGCCTTTGACATGCACTGCCTGACTGAGGAGCCCTGGTTTTAGTTACCTGAAGGAGCACCTGCCTGTAGATCAACAGCAAGGTAGGTGCATTTCTCTTATGGTTCCAAGTTGCTGCTTATATATTTATTTGTTATATGAATCACCTTTTGCATACATCTCAATGTGATTTACAAATATACAATAAAAACTCAAAACAGTTTTTTTAAAAGAGTGCAAAAACAACTAAAGAAATGTTTTTAAATTGATACAAAATGGCCATGTTGGTTTTTGGTAATTATGGTTTTTGGTATGGGAGTGAGAGCATTTTCACGGGTTGACTCCATTATAATGTTTCAGTGATTGTCCTTTTTTTCACTTTGTAACTTAACTTGTTTTCAAATTGTTGCCTTGATACTATTCTACTGAATGTTAGCACCATTCAATGAAGATGTCAACCCAATGTATGGCAGTTGTAGAAAAGATTTCATGTTAGGGGATCATTGGGAACAGGACTGAAAATGCAACTGGCGATATCATGCTACTGTTATACAAATATATCCTTGTAAAAATATCAAAACGTAGAGAAATTAAGATAGTGCCTTTTATCAGTTATGCACTTTCTTAGGATAGTATGTCAAAGTTGGTTGGTTTTCTTCGAAGCCTGATACTAGTTCTTTTTGTGCTGATTTCTAGATAGCTACAGGGAAAATCACTGCCTTTAATTTGGGGTCTTCTGAGTGCTTCCTTTGTCTAGCAGGGGAAGAGGAAACTTAAGTGACACCTGGCATTCTTCTCAAGCTCCTTTTACCCAACTCCTCCACACAGTGCATTGCATTTCCTTTGCCATAAATATTTATGGGCCGGAGTCACCGTACATGTGCATTTATATATGATATTAAGGATGTGGATAAAGACCAGCTGTGCAAGGATAGGCCAAAGGGACCTATGGTGCTCGTGATAGCATTGAGGCCAAATGCATTACAGATCTTTAGCGGAGAATGGAATTTGGACCCATTTGCAGGAACTGGGAAGAGAGAACACAGATGAATGGTGAGAAAAAGGCTCAAATGTTTGAAAAGAAGCTCCCCTTCAGGCTGAGGCCTCCAGGTAGTTCAGAAACTCCCATCTCTGGTGCAGCAAACTACTCAGCTGGGAAGGGTGGTTGTATGGGTGTTTAATAATGCATGACATGGAGACTTAGGGCTTTGTTCACTCTGTACAAATTATAAATAATAATAATAATAATAATAATAATAATAATAATAATAATAATAATATAGTAAGAATAAGAATAGTCTCCCCTTTAGGGTAGCTAGAACTAGCGAGCAGCATTCCATTCTGTTTCCTTGGGATTATTCACAAGTCACTGGGCATCTAGTGATCTGTCTGACTAAAACTGCTTTCAGTTTTAAGTAGTTTCCAAGGATGCCAGTTGTCAGAGATGCTGGGAAATGTAGTCCAGTAACACCTAGAGGGCCACATACTCCACATCCCTGCTCAATGCTCTCACTTAAGTAGTTGTCTTATTCCAGGCCCATGAGGGATTTGCCCATGGAGTCCAATATTTGTTTCAATGTGCCACACATCCCTATGGTAACGCACACTATGATTCGGGAAACTGCTTTTACAGCTGTGGAATTTGGCCTATGGCCTATGGCCTATCAGGCCTATGGCCCATCCAGCACAGCAGCCTGTTCACACAGTAGCCACTCTGATACCTGTGGGAAACCTGCAAGCAGGATTCAGGCAAAGAAGGGTACTCTCCCCTCTTGTGGTTTCTAGAAACTGGTCCTCAGAAGCACCACTGCCTCTAACCATGAAGGCAGAGCAGAGCTATCACAGCTGGTAGCCCCCCCCCCATGAATTTAATCTAACTCTATATATCAATCAGCTTATTTATGGCAGAGCCACTCACATACACATAGACCACCTTTCTTTCAGAAGACAGCTCCAAATTCAATTCCACATTAAAAAAAACAAAAAACCTGACTGAAACAACTCATTTTATTGTATTGATCCTAAGACGTTTGTCAGAGCTGGAGATAATACATGCATCTCATAATGCACGTTCTGTTATTGTGGTATCTCTATATGTCCCAAGTGCATTGTTGCTCCTGCACAATACTCCCGCAAGGCCCTCGTAATACAATATGGTGGGATGTACAATGTACAGTTCTGCTACTTTACATCCCTGTACAGCCTTAAAAGACAGAGATATTTATTTATTTTTGACAGCAAAATTGTTTAAGCTTTCTGAAGTGGAGAGAAAGAAAAGGGAAAGGAACTCTGAGTCACTTCTGATGAGATAACAGTGACAACTGAAGCAAGACACCACCACAACCCCTGCTCAGTGCAACTTGCCATTTTTCTTTGCACAGAAGAGATGGGATCTTGATTAGTTTACAGCTTCCACATTACACTACACACACTAAGCAATGTGTGTGTGTGTGTGTGTGTGCGTGTGCACTGCATGTTGTGCAGTGGCTCTTATAGCACAGTCCTTAGACATCAGTTGCACTGTATTTGATGAGGCCTGCGCATAGGTATGTTTGCATAGAATTGCGGTCTCAAGCTTCAAGCTTATTCACACTCAGTGGGAGTCAGCTCCACGGAACTCTTTAGGTCTTAAAGGTAAAGGGACCCCTGACCATTAGGTCTAGTCGTGGCCGACTCTGGGGTTGCAGCGCTCATCTCACTTTATTGGCCGAGGGAGCCAGCGTACAGCTTCCGGGTCATGTGGCCAGCATGACTAAGCCGCTTCTGGCGAACCAGAGCAGCACACAGAAACGCTGTTTACCTTCCCACCGGAGCGGTGCCTATTTATCTACTTGCACTTTGACGTGCTTTCAAACTGCTAGGTTGGCAGGAGCAGGGACCAAGCAATGGGAGCTCACCCCATCACAGGGATTCGAACTGCCGACCTTCTGATCGGCAAGCCCTAGGCTCTGTGGTTTGGACCACAGCGCCACCAGTGTCCCACTCTTTATATCTTAGGATTGTGCTTTAAATTGCTAAAGTAATAAGGAAGTGCTTCTTCTCACCTCACATAGCCAAAAGATATAGTGGCCATCAACAGCTTGAGGACAGCTTTAAAGTGACAGTAGACAGATTGCGGGGGGGGGGGGCTACAGCTTTCCATAGCTATTATTTATTATTTCAAATGTATAGCTTTCCCTTCCTCCCTGAAAGGAGCCTAGGGCAGATCACAATAATATAATTACATTTTTAAACAACAACAAAGCTCTTAACATGTTGCAGACAGCAGTTTAAACCAGAGTGTGAAAACTTTGTAAAAGCCCCAAACTTGTCTCAAGTCGTTGTTCTTCATGCTACCTTCTACTGATAGGGACCATGAGCAAGACCTTCACCCTCAGATACCTCTGCTGTGCTTATCTTATTTGTTGAGTTTCTTTCTGAATGGTGGCACTTTGTTTCGGCCCATCTCTGCTCTACTGCACTGCTTCTAACTAAAGAGGAACCAATTTTCCATCATGTCCCCAATGCCTAAGTATAGTTTCTCTGGTTCGAACAAGCCTGTGATCTTTTGGAGAGTCACTGGGTGATGAGGATCCCATTGCTGACCATCAGTATCTTAAAAAAGAAGAAAGATTAGACGTAGACTCACCTGCTGGAGCTGTAAAACAAGAAAACACATAACTGTCAGATACTTTTTTTAAAAAATAGAGGATCAAAAATATGGTCATAACAGGGATAGTTGTGGAGCTTCTCACTAGTCAAGTTGAAAGCCATATTCATTAGGGGGCTGTGACAGTTTCACAACCACATGCTGTATGGCAGCTCTAAGGGAAATGGATGTATGCTATCTGTGTGAAGAAGAAACTCATTTTTCCCAGTGACAAAATATTGTTTTGAGTTCTGGGAAAACATATTAGCTCCACAATAAAAAAGTATAGCCTCAAGGGAAGACAAGCGGATGGTATTCTACAAATGAGAAACAACCGTTGTTATTTATTTATGTAATGAATGTGCATGGCAGCCCTTGACAGAGCAACAGAAGCGCAGTTGACAGATCTCTGCCCTGAGGAGCTTACATTGTAAATTTAGACGGGACGGGCAAAGGAGAAGTAGGATGAAGCATGGGTGAGAGAGATGGGTATGTACAAATACATCTCCATGTATTTTAGGAATCATTTCAATTGGACACTGGCAAAGTAGCTGCTGATTTATTTGCCTAAAATGTTAAGGAGCTTGATCATGCTGAGAGACCTATGGAGTGCTAAGGGTTTCTTAGAAGGAAATTTCTGTTCTTGAGGGGGGGAAGTGCCTATGGGCAGAAGATTGCTTAGTTAGCATTGTTCAGACCTTCAGAGGAATGCTGAAGTGAAAACCCAAGTAGGAGTGGTTGGTTGAAGAGAGAGCACTCATGTAGTACAGGCAAGAGATTGGGAATGAGGAAGCCTCTGATCCTCTAGATGTGTTGAACTACAACTCCCATCAGTGCAGCCATCACAATCAATAGAAAGGAATTATAGGAGTTGCAGTCCAACAATACTGGAAGGACCAAAGTTTTCCCAACTTAGTGTAGAAAACTGACACCCTCCTTTTTTTTCATTCTTTGCCTATAAGCAGCTTTTGGAGAAGTCAAAGAAATTTAAATTTCTACAGCACCTTAAGGCCATCTTAGGATGCTTCCAAATAACCTGTTTATTGAGCATTAATTCTGATTTGTTTGTGTGGAGGTTTGGTGACAGTTGCAACAACCAAGTATTATTACCACGCTTTCCATGGCATTTCCCATCACTTTCCTTATCACAAAAAGTCAGTTTTTGGGGGTGGGGGAGAAGGTTTGTTGGGCAAGACCTCACCATCAGCTGCAATTGCGCAACCTGAATTTGTCAATATTTGATTGAACCCTACCTGAGAAAAGAAGCAGCCTGGAAGTGCTCCTACTATTAGAAGAGGGACTCATTTGTTTTTAATCTACTGAATAGACGTTGCCCCATCTTTATTCCCTCAAATATGACACTCCCAGGCTGTTGCTGCATTGGGGGGGGGGATTCTTCACCTACTCAGCACCTGTCAGTTGTGCACCAACACAAAATTCATAGAATCATAGAATCATAGAGTTGGAAGAGACCACAAGGGCCATTGAGTCCAACCCCCTGCCAAGCAGGAAACACCATCAGAGCACTCCTGACATATGGTTGTCAAGCCTCTGCTTAAAGACCTCCAAAGAAGGAGACTCCACCACACTCCTTGGCAGCAAATTCCACTGTCGAACAGCTCTTACTGTCAGGAAGTTCTTCCTAATGTTTAGGTGGAATCTTCTTTCTTGTAGTTTGGATCCATTGCTCCGTGTCCGCTTCTCTGGAGCAGCAGAAAACAACCTTTCTCCCTCCTCTATGTGACATCCTTTTATATATTTGAACATGGCTATCATATCACCCCTTAACCTCCTCTTCTCCAGGCTAAACATGCCCAGCTCCCTTAGCCGTTCCTCATAAGGCATCGTTTCCAGGCCTTTGACCATTTTGGTTGCCCTCCTCTGGACACGTTCCAGTTTGTCAGTGTCCTTCTTGAACTGTGGTGCCCAGAACTGGACACAGTACTCCAGGTGAGGTCTGACCAGAGCAGAATACAGTGGCACTATTACTTCCCTTGATCTAGATGCTATACTCCTATTGATGCAGCCCAGAATTGCATTGGCTTTTTTAGCTGCCGCATCACACTGTTGGCTCATGTCTAGTTTGTGGTCAACCAAGACTCCTAGATCCTTTTCACATGTAGTGCTCTCAAGCCAGGTGTCACCCATCTTGTATTTGTGCCTCTCATTTTTTTTGCCCAAGTGCAATACTTTACATTTCTCCCTGTTAAAATTCATCTTGTTTGTTTTGGCCCAGTTCTCTAATCTGTCAAGGTCGTTTTGAAGTGTGATCCTGTCCTCTGGGGTGTTAGCCACCCCTCCCAGTTTGGTGTCATCTGCAAATTTGATCAGGATGCCCTTGAGTCCATCATCCAAGTCGTTGATAAAGATGTTGAATAAGACCGGGCCCAAGACAGAACCAAGTTTAAAATTAAAGAATTAAAATTAAAATTCACCAAGTTTAAAATTAAAGAACAGAGACAAATGACTGTGCTTTGCTGGTTTAATATTAAAACATGAAGGCAGTGAGCTTGATTCTCATCTCAGTTGCCTTTGGCACTACCAGCAGCAGCCTTTTGGAAGTGGCACCAGGATCCAACCCCACCCCTAATGTGCCATGCCTGCACAGCTTGCCCTGAGGTTATACTGCAAAAACAGCCCAATACAATTCCTCTTCTGCTGTGTTTCCCATCACTAGCTGGGCCGTGCCATCGAGGTCTTTAAAAGCACCATTTCACTAAGTGATCTTCCAGAGGTTATTGTTACTTTACACCACTTCTTTTTCTTCTTCCTGTTTTTTTTTAAAAAAGCAAACTAGAGAATTAGAACAGCAAGACTGAAACCTTTTAGAACTGCAGCCATTATAATGTTCCCAGCACATGAGCAATTCATCAGAGAACCAACTTAGCAACCGAGGCTGTGGATTTCCTACCAGTGGAAGTTTTTAATAATAGATCACAGACATTTTTTAAAACACACACACACACATTGGATATAATTAATCCCATCTTAATGTTCAAGGGGGCTGCCCACTGAGTGACCTTGTAGGATCCTTGCCATCTTATTTATATGTATATTTATGAGTTTTCTGCACATTTGGTAAAGCAGTTTAAAAAAAGAAATAAGGACATGGGAAGCTGCTATATACAAGTAAGACTTTTTGTCCATTTGGCTCAGCATCATCTACTCTGCCTGGCAGCTGCTGTCCAGCATCTCAGGTGGAGAAGGGCTTTTCCATTGCCTGTCCCTGCAGACACCAAGGTTGAACCCATAACCCAGTTCTGCCATTGGGCTTTGATTCCTCACTAAAGTTCTTCTTCTTTGAGCATTAAAAAGGGGAATATGGGAGGGAACGTTTGCACCCAAACATTTTTTGAGGTTTGTTTGTTCCAATCTGGAAATTATTTGCAGGCATGGAAACTACCGTGTGAACATGGGCTGCCCAGCCCTGCCAGGGTTCCACCATTCTTAGTTTCATAAGAGTTGGGAAGGAACTCCAAAGGTCATCCAGTCCAACCCCTGCCAATGCGCAAAGCCCACTGTTGTAGCATTTGCGATAGGTGGCCATCCAGCCTCTCCTTAACAGCTTCCAGTGGGGAGCCATCCTATCTAGTCACTTCAGATCAGTGCACACAAGGGATTGATCCAGATGCATGGGTTTTTAAGAGTATGAGGAAACACTGCCATCCTTAGGCTGCAATCCTATGCACACTTACTAGGGAACGTGTCATGAAACACAGTAGGACTGACTACTGAGCGCACATGCATTGGGTTCAGGATGCCTCTGAGCTGCATGAGGTTTTCAGTTTCTGGCAAACCCCATGGTTTTGGGCCTACTACCCACATAACTATGGACAGGACGGATGATAACTGGGAAGGTTTGCCCAAAGAAAGTAGGGTAGCACACAGCACAGGATCTTCACAGGTATCAACGTATGTAGTGCAGATCTTCCTATGAGTGTGGGTTTGTGGCTTTGCAGCATTGTTCACATATAATGTCTTCTATTTGGCTAGGTTAGACATATTGTTACATTTCATTCTCTTGTTTTGTACTCCATGGTTTAGGATTATATGAATTTACATTTAATCTAGGATCAAAACAACCCCTTCAAGTTAAGGTGCTTGCAGATTCACCCATGCACCATAAAGCACAGGCACTGAAAATGAAGGTGTTTGCCTTGATTTCCGCATCTTGTAAGCAGCAAGCACATTCTGCTGTCTCAAAGAACGTGCTCTCTTTTTTTACTATTCGCATATTTTGCCCAGTAATTCTAATAGTGCAGTAGTCAGCCTCATACAAGGCATGCAGCTGTTGTTTTACTTCTCAGGGATTTGGGGAGGTGGGTGACTAAAGCTGCGACAGAGGGCTCAGCCCCACTTCTTCTTGACCTGCTGCTTCCCCCCAGGGAAACCCACTCTTTGCTGCTGAATTGGAACAAACATCTATCAAGTTTTCCATGGACTGACATTTGCTCCAATTCCGTACTAGTGAGTGGGATTTCCTGGGGAAAGTGGCAGGGCAAATGGAAAAACTCTCAGACCCATGCTTTGTAGCCACAGGACTGCACAAGTGTGGATGAACCCAGAGTACCGTACAATAACCCTGAGGTGCGGGTCATCCTGCTTTGTTAACTCAGGAACCCTGTGGTTATGTGGAAGACTTGCCAAAGCAGTTTTGATGCAGTCCGAAACAGTCTAAGTGCAGCCACTTCAGATGAAATTATATGAAGACCCACAGACAGTTTTCCATTGTAAGAGATATTAGGGTCACTGATTTTGTGTTTGTGACATGTCTTGGAAGCTGAAGAGACCCCCCCCCAACATGTATTATTTTTACTGCTGCTCAGACCTTTTGACTGATCCTCTCTCCCTAGTTACTTCTGCACATAAACTTGCCCTTCAGAAAGAGGCCGTTCTGGTCCCATCCTTCCTGCTTTCTAGCCCAGTACGACGTTTAATGCCAGTAGCAGCAGCTGGAAGAAGGTGTTTGCCCAAGAAAAATGGCCCATGTGCCTCACAGCTGCCACAAAGCATCCAGGGACAGGCAGCTATGACTAATGGGCTCCACAGGCATCTGACAGGAATGGTGCCTTCTCCAAACATACCTCAGGCCAGGCTCAAGCTGTGATGTCACTCCAGAAAATCTCTATTAGAGTCAATTATGTTGCTGCCGCTGCTTCCCTTACTCTGCTTCTCTCAGTGTGCCTCTGATGAATCACCTGCTAAGACTGAAACATAGCTGCTGGAAGAATCTTGATCAATGCTCTAATCTGGAATCAAGCTAGCACTTTTGCCAAGCCTTCCAGTCTTCAGTGCGTGGCCTCTGTCCACCTGCTTTCTTGGCAACTGGTGAACATCCTCTTTCCCCAGCTTCCCCTTCCTGAGCAAGAATCAGACAAACAATGTCAAGATTCTGTCAAAAGCAACAGTTTACAAACCAGTGGCTGGATGTGAATGGCACTTCGGGAATATGTGCATCAATACTAGGATCCTGGCGTTGAAAGCCATCTCAGGATGCTGCCATCTGCTGCTGCTCTTATCCAAAAAAAAGGAAAAAAGAAGTGCTTTGTCCACGCCACACGGGCCTGTTAACAATTTGCCAGACAGTAAATTACTCTTATTCTTAATAGCAATTGAGAATATTATGTGCCTTCAGTCACATCCACACTAAAAGCTTCCCCCAAAGAATCCTTGGAACTTTAGTTTGTTAAGAATGCTGGGAATTGTAGTTCTGTGGTGGGTAAACTGCAATTCCCAGGATTCTTTGCGAGAAGCCATATGGTATAAATATGTACTTTAAACGTATCATGTGGATGTGGCTACAAGGGTGGGAATCCAGTGTAACTCTAAGGCAATCATTCCATCAGTGCAAGGATTTCTGCTTGCATAAGGGGATGTTCTCCCCCTCTCCTACCCCTGCAAGCCCCATAAATCTGTCCTAGGGCTTCCCCCAATCCTCTGGAGCAAAAAGGATACAGGTGGGGGGGGTAATTCATATTATTCAAGTGGAAATCCTTGCGCTCATTTGTAGAATACACACCCCAAGTCAAGAAGTTGCAGTCAGCTTTGCATTCTGAGACCCAATTCACACCTTATCCCAAAGAGGTGAAAGAGAAAGTATAAGGGACCCCTGACTGTTAGGTCCAGTCGCGGACAACTCTGGGGTTGCGGTGCTCATCTCGCTTTATTGGCCTAGGGAGTCTGCGTACAGCTTCCGGGTCATGTGGCCAGCATGACTAAGCCACTTCTGGTGAACCAGAGCAGTGCACGGAAACGCCATTTACCTTCCCGCCAGAGCGGTACCTATTTATCTGCTTGCACTTTGACATGCTTTTGAACTGCTAGGTTGGCAGGAGTTGGGACCGAGCAGCAGGAGCTGACCCCATTGCAGGGATTCGAACTGCCGACCTTCTGATCTGCAAGCCCTAGATCCCATTTTGCCTTGGACACATCCCAAATCCCTCTGAGACACCTCACTTCATCTTGGGATTCAGGAGTCTTTCAAATCTGACCCACAGCACCACCTGCATCCCCATAAGTGACTTAGGCATCCTGTATACACTCTTCTGAGTTTCTTGTGACTCGTGCATATTCCCCCTGATTAAACGTTTTGCCTCTGACAAACCAGTCATAATGAAACTTTCCCTCCACTGTCTCCCAACTCTGGTGCTTGTTGTACCTTACCTCATCACTCCACCCTATCATTATTCCTTTTATGGTAAGTTTAGAGATTTTTGCTTTTAGTGGGCCCTTGTCTGCAGCATTTTTTGATGCCTGGATTGCCAAGACACTAAGAAGGGCTTCAAAGGGTCCTTGCTTCGGCTCATAACATCTTGTACAGATCCCATTTTGCCTTGGACACATCCCAAATCCCTCTGAGACACCTCATTTCATCTTGGGATTCAGGAGTCTTTCAAATCTAGACACACACACACACACATCTTCTTCTTCTTTTTTTAGACAACCATAGCATGAAGTGCCCTGCCACAACCTGCAGCCACTTAAGAGCAGTGGTGTTAAGAAGCTGAAAGGGTACTTTGCTAGGAATACAGTAAACTGCTTATTAACCTGTGCTTGTGGAGCTACACTCTTCCTGCCTAAGATTCTCTTCTCATGGATTTTGTAGAATGGATTGTTTTGCTCTGGGCAGTGCACACTTTAGCAGCTGTCTGTGCTGAACTTGGTATGTTCGCCTGAGCAAACAGGAGCACTGTGAGCAGGTGGTTAAACATTTCTTTGCCACTTTGTAGAATACATTGTTCTTCTATCTTGACCAGTTTTGCCACATAAACAGACACTATCCATTTCTTTCATTATATATTTTTAAAAGCCTACTTAACATCAGCTTAAGCAAGAAAATAAGTCCATGAGCAATCAAAGCCCTAGGGTCCAATTGTGCCCATCCACTAGTGAAACAGTCTCATGTAATGGGACTTAGTCTTGCTTTCCTTTCCCCTGCAGCCTCCCACACACACCCTAAATGACTTTAGAAGTTTGGCAGGTCCTCTGGAGCAGATTTGGGAGGCAAATGGGGCTGCAGGAGAGACGAGGAAGGGAAAATCTGCTTGCACAATCCTGGAGGTCACCCAGACCATGCTGCATTATGCTACCAAAATGCATGAGATCTGTTTGTTTGTCCAAAGCATGTTGTGCTTTTTTGTGTATTTGCTGCATTTTGAAAACTGCAGTGTTAAAAAGAAATTTGCAAAGTTGAGCCCACCTAGTAGATGAAATGCAGAAACTTTTCAAAACAAAAGAAAGTACTTTGCATGCAATATGTAATTAGCCCTTGGACTTCATTGCCCTGGAGGCCAGTTCCCGGAGGAATGATCCCATCAAGAGTTGCTTATTTATTGCTTTATATACAGCAATTGTTGCTAATCACCACTAGAAGCACTGATCTCATTCTACCATAGTAGCTGTTAGATTTTGCTGATGTCTGTCTTCCTCATACTGTATGTCAATGGGATGTGGGTGAGGAAATTCAGTGACATGACATTTCTGTCTTGTCCAAAATAGGAAGGGCATATTGATGCCTAGTGACTGATGGGCAAAAGGCTTGCACACATGTTTCTCTTTCAAAGAAAGAACTTTACCATATTGTTGAATGTATATGTTATTCTAGAGCAAGCATAACCAGTTTCTGGTTTATTCATTTTTAAGGGTTGTTTTCCAAACAGAGGATGAGGGCCCAGATGTGTACCTTCTCCAGCTCATGACAAGTTGTATTTTGTAGTAAAGTTGATGCCACCTGATAATAGATTCATGGAACAGATGCATTCAAGAATACTATTAAATGCCCATAAATATATATACATATAGCATACATATTTCATAGTCTGTTTCCTTCAACCTTCAAACAGTATTCTTTTCCTTCTGTGTATGGGCTCACTTTTCACCATATGTTGATTAAAATTTGGTGGAGCTGTCCCAGTCCAGATGAAATAATAATAATAATAATAATAATAATAATAATAATAATAATAATAATTTTATTATTTATACCCCAGCCACTCTGGGCAGCTCAAAGCCTATATCAGAACATACTAAAACATCAAACATTAAAAACTTCCTGATACAGGGCTGCCTTCAGATGTCTTGTAAAATTCAGATTGTTCCCTGACACCTAATGGGAGGGTGTTCCACAGGGAGGGCGCTACTGCCGAGAAGGCTCTCTGCCTGGTTCCCTGAAACTTCACTTCTCACAGTGAGGGAACCAGCAGAAGACACTCAGGGAGGACTACAGTGTCTGGGCTGAACAATGGGGGAGGAGACGCTCCATCAGGTATACTGAGCCGAGGCTGTTTAGGGCTTTAAAAGTCAGCACCAACACTGAATTGTGCTCGGAGACACCCTGGGAGGCAGGCTGGAATGAGCGCACAGGCTTCTAGTTGGCCATCCCTTTTGAAAAGTAGGCTGAGATGCTTGTGTTCCAAAATACGTTTTCAGACACAATTCTGAGCACAGACTCTGTCAGAATCTTAGCATAGAATTTTTAGCAGAGATTTAGAGGAAGGGATTCTTGCTTCTGTAACCTCTGCTCCAAAGTAACATTGAATTTTGTCATCAATTACACATGATGGGCCAATACTACCCACTCTTTTCTGTAAAACACTCTGAGCTATGCTTAAGGTCATTACAGGATTTCATCTCTGCTATACTATTCTGCTAATGCAATTGTTCTTGGGTTCCCACCCATCCCCAGATTGATATCTGATGCAACTCCAATTTGGGAGCACAAATAGAAGCAATTGAATTTCTTTGTCCCTTATGTCTGTCTCCTCTTATTGTATTGGTTGATCTCAAATATTATAGCTTTGCAGAAGGCAGTTTTCTGTTTGTGCTATTAACAGACAATAAAACGTTAATGAAAAATAGTGAGCAAGGGGAATTTAAGGAACACAATGCTGATTCTTACCACAGCTCTGGATTGCTGGCTCAGCTTTTCTCTTCCTTCAGTGGAAGGCAAGATTGGAGAATGAGGCTGCACTGGTGGGGTTCTAAGGGGGCTGCTATTTGCTCAAGTGAAGGTAGGAACTGGGGCTAATTGATTGCTTGTGCCTCCATTAAGCCTTCTGCAGCCCTTGTGAAACACTTGTTTAGAAAAGTATATGAAAAGGCTGGAGTGATCCTTATTGCGAAGGGAAGTTAATCCAGAATATGCAGATCAGTAGAAATGGGGCAGTTTCTATGTTATTCCATTCCCCCAACTTGACCAATTGTGACTTCTCAAATTCTGTTGAGAGCAAAACTGCTTCCCGTTCACTTCACTTGCCAATAAATGGCTGCTGTTTTGTGGTTCTTTTGCTTCCATCATCCAGGAAGAATGATGAGATCATATCCAAACAATCTCTCCGTGCTATCCTCACAATGGAGGAGCTTGCTTTAGATGACAGCCCAGTAATTAGCATCAGAAAAGCGCCTGTCTTCTCGAGGGTTCTCACCAGGGGAGTTGCTTCCCTCCTGGGGCTCTCTGCCTAGTGGAGTGCTTTGTTGTTCCAAAATAAGTCTCACTATTGATGTGTCATCCATGCGAGTGAGTGCCAGGTGTAAGGCAGGGCATATGCAAATGTTTATTTAAAGATTTGCACACCTGCGCAGGATCTCTCTGGGCCTTAGTGTGGTGTCAGAAAGCGGGGAGGACGGGGGGGGGAGTTTGAGCAGTTGTGTATCACCACAAACATACACTTTGGAAGAAGACTGCCTTTCCTCTGCTTGGGCTATCAGGTGAATGGATGGATCTGCATTGTGCTCAGTTTTTCAGCACAGGTGATATACAGGAGCAGACACATTGTGCAAAACCAAAGCATAAAGGATGTAGCTTCCCCCTCAAACCTTGCTGAAAGGCCCAGGAGACAACCCACACAGACATTTCCATTTGCTACTGTATTGGCCCGGATATAAGCTGCACCTTTAAAATTCAAGGGGGAGTGAGACAATACCTGAATATAAGCTGCTCCCTTAAAATCCCGCAGGCACTCACACCCATTATGTTTTACCGTATGCCTGTTTCAGCAGCAATATCATAAAAGCCAGTTTTTGTAAGGTCGCGAATTTAAGCCACACTTTAACTTTTCACGGTCAGAATTTGGGGGGAAAGTGAGTCTTATATTCAGGCCAATATGGTATTCATAGACAGGTTTGAGGGAGCAGCTCCTTCTCTCTTTCCTGTACTTATTTTGAGCCTATCTCTACCAACTGCATCAAGAAACCACTGTACTGTACTATAAAACGACATGAAACAGCTATGCCAATGTATTTCAGAGCATGGTTTCAACCTGATATTGCTATGTTACTGGAATAACTGAATGTTCCAACAAATATTTTTAAAAATACACTTGGTACCAGACTAATTTTGATAAGGATATAACAAAGTTGAATCCATGTACTAGAAATATAAATTTAGGAGATAACTGAGCCCAGCGCTGTCGCCATTAACTGCAATTAATTATAATGAATAAATAAAAGATAAAATATTGTTGGGCACTTTGTCATTATGGAAACAATATGGGTTAATTGAACTAGCTGAACTAATGAATGAAGGGGCATTTAAAATATATGAAGAAATTATTTTTTAAAAATTATTATTTATTAAATTTCTATACCACCGTATACCCACAGGTCTCAGAGTTGAAATGCTGCAATCCTAACAACTAGTTTTTAAATACCTGCAACTTAGAAATATAATCTTCAGGTTATTGAGAAAATATGAATTCATTTAATGAAAAACCACTTTTGAAACTTCAAAGATTCAAAATCATAAGAATTTATTGAGTAGGTAATAGAAAATCCTTATAGATATAAATATAACAACTAATACTCACCATAGACCTGCGTTTTCAGATTCCAACAAGAGTTTGGAACTGGAAATAGCAGTATATCTGACAACAAACAATTAGTTTAAACGTGAAAGAGAATGTTTATATTATTTTTTTTTATGGTATTTGACAACTGTAAGACTTATGTATCTTTTGCATAACGATACAGATAATACATGTTGGAGATGTAAAACAGCAAATGCAGATATGGCTCACATGTTTTGGTTTTGTCCCAAGATAAGGAACTTTTTGAAAGAGATAGTGAAAAATTGAAATAATCACAGGTCATAGGTTATCATTAGACCCTTTAATTGTACTTTTTGGCTTTGTAAAAGGCTCAGTGCTGCCTCTAGATACAGAAATTGTGATGCATCTATTAACAGCTGCTTGAATGCAGAAGAAAACAAGAATTCCAACTATAGAGGATTGGATTGAAACTCCGACATGTAGCATATATTGTAAAACTAACTAATACATTGAGGGTTAGAGAGGGTAGAAGACAGAATAATTTGTTTATAGATAAGTGGGGAATGTTTCTTACGTACTACAGCAGCAATATTTAAGAGAAGAAAGCAACCTTTAATGTTATTGGGCTTACTCTAATATGTATTTCAGATTTGTGGGTAGGAGTCACCTAACAAGTTCCCTCAATGGAAGCCTAGCACAAGGACTTTTGCTTGCGCAACAGTGCTTCCCCCCCCCCACTCTTGCACCCCTCAAAACTGGCTTGGAGTGGGTTGGGATAACCCCCAGAACAGTGTGCAGAGGGAGGATCATTCCATCTGGCAAGCTCTCACCTTAGCTTGATCGTGAATTCCTCCATATGTAATTTTATCATTTTAGAACTTTTATGATGCGTGTGGTGTTCAAATAATGAAATTCTATTATTTAAAAAGTGACTTGAAAGACAGGTTGCTCACCTGCTTTCCCACCCACTAAGCATCACTGCCAGTTCCTGAGAAGATGAGAGGCAGGGGGCTTAGTGCAGTGCAGGCAGAACAACAGAGGAGTTCACTCCTAAAAGAGCTTCCTGTTTTCTTGGTCGTTCTGCAACCCTGACATTTGGCTTCCTCCTTGACCCTGCTTCCTAGTATGTTCTTCAGTCCTGGCTTTCCTTCATAGTCTCCTGGCTTGTTGTTTGGTTCCCTGTCATTCTTTAGTCCTGACTACCAACATGCCCTATCAACTACCAGTTCTGGATTCCCAGCTCCTTGCTCACTTCAGACAGCTGATTACAGCCCATATCTGACAGAGGGGGACAGAATAGGACTGAGTTATACTTTACAGGGGTCCATCTGCATGTGGCTGCTGTGGCTCTGACAAACTCGGTGAATCCTCTGATGTGTGACTTCCCAACCCAAAATGCATGAAACTCAATAAGCTGCTGATGTGGAAAGGGCACAAAGCAACAGTTGCCCTCATAATAAAAATTCTGGTACTGCTTCCATATGATGCTGTGGGGCTGTCAGTCAATTAAAGCTTTCTTAGTCAATTAATTTTCCTGCTTCTAATCACTTAATCATTAAAATTAAGCAACTAAAGATCAGCCTTACTGCGGCTCAGTGCCGGTGACATTTTGGGGATGCTTAATTCAGATAGCATTGCTCCCTCTTCGCTAGTAGAAAAATGGAAAAATACTGGTTCTTTCTCAGAAAATCTTCTTAAATTGCATAAGACACAATCTGCTTCTCTTTTGCATCCCCCAGTAGAAATTACTCAAAAGCAGAGGACCAGAAATATGACTGCCCTTGACAGCTGAGCCAAAATGTTTTGATACCAAGGCGCTCTCTCCCCCATTGGACACAATCCTATGCATATCTACTCAGAAGTAAGTCCTGTAGTGTTCAGTGAGCCCTACTCCCAGATAACTACACATACCTTGGAGCACCTCTACCAACCACCACTGAAACAACCAGCTGCGTGTTCCTCTGCAGCTTGTTGTTGGAGAAGTAGGCATGGACCTTTCCCACAGCTCAGTACGACTGAGGGAGGAATTATCTAACCCCCTCTCTAACTCCCTGGTTGGGAAAGCGTGTGGGCTCCCTTATTTATTAGCCTCACTACAGTGACAATGAAGTAACAGGGCTAGGTGGGGCGAGCGCAATAACATACTGTTATTTTGCATACCCGTTGCCTTTAGATGCACAAGAATATAGGAAGCCACCTTATACCGAGCCAGACCATTGGTCCATTAAGCTTAGCATTGCCTACACTGACAGGCAGCAGCTCCCCAGGGTTTCTTAAAAGGAACATTTGCAGCTCTACCTTGAGATGCTAGTAATTTATTTATTTAAAAATAACATTAAAGGAAGACTGTGAACGACATAAAACCATCAATAAAATCACATCAATAAAAACTAATTGGCATAACAAACCAGCAAATCAAATTAATCATCAACTTAATTGGATCACCCCTTAGGGAAAACTGGGCTGAACAAATGTGTTTTAAGCAGCCACCTAAACACCAGTGCTGTAGGCACCTGCCTGGCATTTACTTGAACGAACCTGGAACCTTCTGCATGGAAATCGGATGCTCTACCACTTCCTTGTGTTTTGAGCACGATTGTGGAAGACACCTCAAGAGTGCAGTATAGCTATGCACAGCTTCTCATTCCTATTCCAATGCAATATGCTTAATGTGCTGGATTGCCATTTGGATGCAACTGTCAAGGGAAGCAGGTTCAATTAAAAATCCACATGTTCAATATACGTTGGGAACTGCCATGCAAAACCAACTTCTATGGGGGGGGGGGACCACTGAATGCAGCACAAATTCCTGCTATGGAAAACCTGCATTGGAATGTACTGTAAAATAACTGGTAGGCTACTCCATTCAATAATATGTCTCAAACCTACTTTGAAATGACCAGTTAGGTTCTTTTAACCTGTTTAGGTGTTTAACATAGATGAGACTGAGTATACTCTAGAAAGGTACAAGTAAATATCAGAGAACCAATATTGGATTTTCTCTACAGTATTGCTTTATTGATTAACAAGTAATTCACACATCAAGACAAGGAATATGCACTCAACCATACATCCATTCATACATCTTCCATACTCACCACTCTTCACTGAAGTGATCAGTTTCAGTAAGAGCCACGGGTAGCAGACAACAGCGCTGTCAATGTCTGGCACTCAACTTAGGCTGGAGGGCTTTTACCTTGTTGTTCATCTGTTTCTTGGCATTACACAACTCCTTACTCCTTGTTTTTGGCATCTCGCATCCTTGTCCTTGGCATCATCTCACAACTCTTATCTCGAAGGTAAAGTGTAGCCCATCTCCATGCCTCCTTGTATGTGCTGCTCTGTACCGTTCCTAGCACACACTGTTTTTGCCCAAACATTTTGATGTTTTCCACATTCCATTAGCGCTTATACAGCACAGTTCACTGACAGTTCACTGACAGTCCAAAGACATCGCACCCATTTTGTGGTGTTCTTCAGCCATCTTTAGGCCCATACAAAACATGACATTCATTACAACTTTTAAGACACTTGAAAGCAAGAGCAAATAAAAAGAGGTGCCCTGCACCTTAGAGTGAAAGCTGGTGTAAAATTCTGAACATACATCACTGCGGGTTCTTCACAGTGGTGTGAATCCAGCTTAAGAACTTGTACATGTACATGCCTTGTGCTTCAGATGAGCTGTCTTTTAAAAAGATTAAGGGGACATCTGTAGATGCACATGTATATAGCCTTCTTCATATTACTCCCCCCCCCAAAAAAAATCACAAACTTGCACAAAAAGGCTGCAAATCTGCATTGGGAGCACCCCGTTCCCACAGTTTCCAGCAAATGATACTCAGAAGGATACTGCCTCTGACCTTGGAGGCAGAGCATTATCAAATTATCCTTTTTTAAATGTGTCATTCTCTGCTCCAAGTTTAGTTTTTCCCATATCTTTCTCTCTATGTGTCATACACACACACACACACACACACCATTCGCACAGCTCTTGCCTACATACACCCATTTGCCCTAAACACCATCAGAAACAATGCCATCCACCAGCTTCCAACTGGCCAAGTGTGTAGGCGTTTTCTGTAGGAGATATATTGATTTCTTGCCAGTCTCAGGACTGAAACAGCAGGCAACACTCACATATAGCCTCTAGGGCTACTTTTGAAAAATCAGCATCACAGCATTCCTACCATTGCATGCTGCAACCAAACAACATCCAAGGAACTGTTTCCTCTGCTTGGCTATTGCTTTCTCTGCACCGTTCACCTTGTTCTTTGTAACACCCTTCCCAACAGAGCAAGGCAAAGGAGATCTTGGGGCTTTCAGCTATTAATGAAGAAGACTTAACTGAGTGTCATTTATCATGAGTGCAGATGTTCAGTCTCTTAGAACATCTGTGATTCATATGAAGAGAGACAGCAACTGGTAACACATTTAGCAGTAGTTGACAAACAGCTCAAGAATAAACAAGAGTAAAGAAATGATGACTGTTCTCAGTTTTTTTATAGAAAGGGTCATTTAAGCTGATCTAAACGTTAAGGAAGAATTTACAGTATAGAGTCCTTCTGCAACCATTGTCATTTCAGATTGTAGGTAAAGATAGATCACGTTTTTGAATGCACCCTTTTGTTACATCTCCTCTGTGCCCCATCTGTATTCCACCATGCTCTCTTTACTCCTGTTCCTCTGCAAAGCCCTGCATCCCCCACCCCCAATACTGTCATCTCCAGGTTTCTTTATACATGAGAAGCAACTGAAGACCCAGCTCTTCACCCCCACCCCTTTTATGTTACATGCTGTTGGGAATTTTAATGCTTCTATGGATACTTTCCTGGAATACATTAACCCACCCCCTGAAGGGGGGGGAGATAGATTGGAAGAGACCTTCATTCAGCTTGGCAAGTATAGCTGCTTCTCCCCCAACCATGGTGGTTACTGACCCCAAGAGAGGAAAAGATGTTGCCTGATAGTACTCTTAAAAATATTCATGTGGCTGTAAGCCTGTCACTCCAAGCACATGCCTTATATATGCTTTATCAATATAGGATCTCATCTGCATGCTCAAAGCTGCAAACCCCAGACAACCTTATCAAACAGTGCCTTAATTGCCTGCACAAATTCTCAATAGGGAGAACGGGAGGAAGCAAATCAACCACACATGATGACAGATGTTAGTCACAATGCTTAATGCACTGTTGAAAAGCACTCCAAAGATGCAGGGGTGTGGTGAGAATGGTGGCACGTACAGAACAGAGCTCCCATCAGCTAAAGATCACTTAACGGTGCCTTACTGCAGTCCATTCAGCATCCCATCCGGGGGTTAGGCCTTGTGTTGGTGGCAAGGAAAAATAGGTATATAAAAAGGAGAATTCCCTGGATACCAAGATCCAGGTTTGGGCAAGTACTCTTTGGGGAGAGAACCCCAGCAGAGATCACGAAACATGCAGCAAAGTAAATATAGGCTGTTAGGCCTTTCAAATATGCCCTTCTAAAATCCTTCCAAAGCCCTTTTCTTCCCTTAGCCTAGGAAAAGACCACACATCAGCTTCGTGTGCTTTTCCATACAGCAGTCAGAAAACACAAGCAGTGAAACTTGGCTTAGTTACAGTGATGAAAGTTCCCAAATTATTGGTGTAGGAACAAAAGAAAGACTTGTTAGACCCATGTAGCTAAGCTTCAGCGACCAATTTAGCTTCTTCAGTTGAGCTTCTCAGGTAGACTGAAAGTGAACAAAGGTCTTGATTACCTTCTTCCTGAGGTAAGGGGGGATGACCCAGCTAGGTCTGGCAGGACAGCTTGGTCTATTGGTGTTAACTCCTTCATGCATTAGACTTAAACGTATTGGTTTTATGAAGCTGGTTATCCCATAAATAGGAACAATATTTGATCAAGGAAAGTCCAGATTAGGGCTGCTCAGTCACAACCCAAAGAGCTCTTTGCTCTCCTTAATTTGCAGCGAAGAACAGGAATGCAGCCGCAGTTTCTCCCACCGCACTCTTCCTCCAGTCTCATTCCACATGCACATGACCATCCATAGAAATAGCTTTTGCATTGCCTGCTGCTGTGACAATGGGAGGTATCTAATGCTGCCGTTTGCACAGCAGGCTTCTGTTTGCACAGTGAAACTTCTCTCTTCTCTCTCAAACAGTTCCCTCTCTGTGCACCCTCAAAATCTGGTCCCAGAGGGTTGGAGTCCCTCTGGAGCAGTTTTTGGTGGTGCACAGAGGAGGAAAGGTAGGGGAAGTCCCATTGTACAAGCAAAACTCCAACTGCAGAGGGTTGAATACAACCCAAGCATTGTAAAACTTCATATGAAAAAAGACAGAAGGCTGTATTTATTAAGTTGCAATAAAAATGAACAATTCTACTAGCTTCAGTTTCTTTTAAGAAAACACACACACAATTTCCTAGATGTTCCTAAACAGAGTGCTTGGAAATAGCCTTCATGAGAAAGTTTTTGACAGTTTTGGAGCCCGCTACCTCATTCCCCACTGTACAGTGAATACAGAATCTGCAGAATTTCTGCCTCTAAACAAACTAGGAAAATGGCAATTGAAAAAGCACATGGTGTCTGTTCACTGAGCCAAAAATCAATTTTAGGGTGCGATCAGTGGAGTGCCAGTGGCAGATGATCCAGCTCTCAATGACTCATTCCTATCAGCTCAGTGATGCTATTTAGCAGCATTTGCTATATCACACTTTTCAGGCAGCAGAGTGAATGTGCCCACTGAGTGTAAAGGAGGGAATTAACACATGGATGCAACCAGTGGTTTAGTGGAGCATGGACTGGCAGGGACTAAGCACTGCCATTTATTTCACAGCAGGGACAATGATTGGCATTTCCTGGGGTACTATTTGCCCAAGCTCTGCATGCCAAATAAACATTTTTTTATCAGAAGAGTTAAACCCACTAAGCAGGACACAGGTAGGTTACATTAGCCTGCATGGCTAAGGGTTAAATTTCTACTTTTGTTTAGAAAAATCCCAAGGTTATTTTCTTAGGACCAACCAAAATGGCTTTTGAGGCTTGGAATTGACCTCAGGGGATGTTGTTAGGAGATGATGCGTATGAAGGACAGCAATGCATTTTCCTGGGAGGTCAAACTGCCAATGGTGCAGTGCTCTTTGGGCCTAGGTTTGGACCTATAGTATGTCCATGTGAATCTTTGAAGGCAGTCAGGTTGCTGGTACATCCGTATCTCAGCTCCCGTTGCCTGGGCAAGTTCTACTCTTCCTTCTCTTCTTGTCTCTTGGAGTGACGCTGGATGTTATTCTGGTAGGTTGTGGAAGCCAAGGTCTTTCCCCTCAAGCTCTCCCAGCCCCTGCTGGTCTGATGGTCTTTATTGATTTGCTTGTCCATTCCTATATTATGCATTTGAGATCTTCTGCTAGTCGGACAGCTGCCTATGTTGTTTTGCCAGCCTTTTAGCTCAAAGAGCAGCTCTCTGTTTGCGAACAGGTAAAGCAGCGACCAGAATTTATCCTGAGCCAGAGGGTCTTGAACATTAAATACAATAGTGGTTTATGTGTATCCACCCATTTGCAGCGGACCAACCAAAACGTCATAAAATATGGAGCAAGCTTTTGAGTCCACCATCACACCAGATGCTAAGCAAAGCAGGAGGGGGAGAGAGAAAAAGCTGGCTTGATACTGAAGTCATAACATCTGAAATGGTCAAAAATGCATTTTTTGCTTCTTAGTATTAAAAGGGGTTTAGCTATGGGAATTGCATTTACCATTGCACCAGTTAATGTAACTTGAATCAGGAATAATTTAACCAAAAATATGTGCTAAGTCAACTCAGTACCTGATGCAATTCAATTCATTTGGAGCAACTGGGATCACATCAGGAATATTTTTCGTCCACTATCAACTTTCCCTTGGCTATGGTCAAAGTTCCACAACCTTTATCTGAGATGGTTTTGTTTTATTAAATACATTTTCATCAAAGAGCATGATTGTCTTCTTCCATCAACTCATGAAGCTTTATAATATCGCTCAGTGATATTATAGGTTGACAGAGTTAATGCTTTTCCTTCTCCTTATGCTTGGCTAGCTGATTACTTCTGTGATGGTTCCCTGATTGCTTAACTTAGTGTTAGAATCATAGAATTTTAGAGTTGGAAGGGATCCAGAGGGTAATCTAGTCCAACCCCCTGCCCTAACTGGAGAAGCTGGGGATTGAACATGGGACCTTCTGCATGCAAGGCAAATGTTCTACCACAGAGCTATGGCCCCTTCAGTGAAAGGTTGCTTGTGTGTAATGGATTGCACATTTGTGGAATGTTTTCTGTTGTTTACTCATTTTGCTGTTATGTCTGTCTGGTTACAGCAAGCATAAGAGCAAAATAAGACATATGAGCAAATGCACTGCATTTTTATTGCTTCTTTGCTTTTCCCCCTTGGTATGGAAACAGAGAGAATAA
The DNA here is from genome assembly GCF_027172205.1 of Podarcis raffonei. Lineage (NCBI taxonomy): Eukaryota > Metazoa > Chordata > Lepidosauria > Squamata > Lacertidae > Podarcis > Podarcis raffonei. Next base: position 68,633,892 of record NC_070603.1, read on the forward strand.
AAAAGAGAGAAAATCACAAGCTCCTTAATAGTAGATTTCCAAAGAGCTGCATATAACATTATGTTAGCTTCTTATCACTGATGAATACAAATAAATAGGCTAATGGTCAAAGCAATCCTATCGTCTTGCATACTGGTAGTCAGCTCCTGCCAGTGTATCATCAGAGTAAGGATGCCCTGTGCTCCTTGGGGAAAGGTTGAGAAGAGAATGAAAGCAAAGCAAAAAAAACCATTGCCCCCTGGCACAGATGGTTAAGAGTTTCAAGACTTCAATTTGCAATGAGGTTGGCAGAGCTTTGAACACTGCAGGAATACCAACATCCACGGAACAGATCATGTTGTGAAGGGTAGAGCCTGAATCGGATAGACCCTCACCATTGTTTGAGTAAAGGACAGAGAGTAGACTCCATTGTAGCCTGCTTTTGTGATGGAGATTAGGTAAACAAAAGACAGCAAAAGATGAAAGTCAATGATTACTTCACAAGAGAGAGGAGAGAAGGAGAGAGCACATGCATGACTAGGTACTGAGATTAGCTTGCTGTAATCACTCCCTCCTACAGTAAGCAATGTGTGCATACAGAGCACAGAGGTCATTTGAAGAGCAAGGGGACTGTCACACATTTCATTTTTTAAGCAGCCGAACAAGCCGCAAGGGATCAAGTGGCATAGGCTTCCATTTACTAGGCTTTAGCAACCAAAACGATACTCCACGAAAGGACATCAGGATGGCTGTAGGGGAGCAAACAGGAAGTGGTTTGCCCCCTAGCTAAATGCACCCTCTTCTCCAGAGCATTGGTTTTCTAAAAAAAAAAATGCAATGGGTATTTTAAAAAAAACAACAACCCTGAATGTACTTTGCCATTTCCAGTGCCACCTCTAAGAGTAACATTCAGAAAAATTGCTGGGGTGGGAAGATAGGCAGGGAGCACAAGTGCCTTGCAAGTCATATTTCTGTGCCTTGCTTGGAAGTGAAATTGTAATGCTGCGCCCCTTTATATAGTGGGCAGCATAAGCTTCCTCTTATGGAGGCACCCCAGTGATCATATGCTCTTCAGATATACAGTGAAGGTATAAGAAGAGACACTTCTCTTCATAATGTACAAAACTGACTGGAGTCTAACCCTTTTTGTAGATTTTTAAAATCTGGCAGTGGTTCAGATTCTGAATTTGGGTTTCAGAATTTCAAGCATGATCACATTTCACTTTTGAAATTCCAAGTTGTTGTTGTTGTTTTTAAAAAAAACTTGCATCTTAACTCTTTTGAATGAGTTTTAAGAGAATGATATTAAGTGGCTGCTTGCCAGGTGCAGCATTTTTACACGTTTGAAAGAAAGAAGCCTCAAATCCCAAAGTACAAGCAATTGGAAATGTTGGGAGGAGGAATCAAATTATAATATACATTAAAACATTAGCAAGCAATTGTGAATTAGAAGAATTGGCTTGAGGTACTGTTCTTCAAATTGGCTTTGACTCTACTTTATGCGCCAGTTAAAAGGAAGGCAATTAATGAAAACTGTTAATGAACTGACAGGCCTTCTCTTTTTTGTGAGCATGCCTTTTATCATTCTGTCCCTTTGTTCCTCAACTTTTGACACCCCCAATTCCCAGCAGAACAGATGAGACACTGAACTGACATTGCATTGTGGGCTGTGTAAACACCATGGGCAAATGTAAAGAGATTCCCTACTACATCCAGCAACTTAAAATAATCATGAATCCTAGTTCTTCTCTAAATGTCTTTGCCTCTTTGCCATTGGGTTTTGTGCTACAGAGATGCTTTCAAAACCAGTGGTCCAGTGATAAATTCCGAAGTGCAGGCACGCCACATGATAGCCTATTGTAGCCTTCTAAGACTATACAACAAAAGATGAAGTTTTGACAAATACAGACACTTTGGCTTCAATTCCAAACCAGCCTTTTTTCCTTGCTCCCCATCCCCTACTTTACTTAACATCCAGTCCGATGGTGATGATTTATTAAATTTGTATACCAGCCTTCATCCAAAGATCACAGGGCAGTTCACAACATCAAAATACAAAATGAGAACACAAAATACATAATAAAACAAAAAAGCACAGTGCCTATGAAGAGTCCCAGCAAACTCAAAACCTTGGTCACTATCTTGTGATATTACCCCCACATAAAACTGCAAGTCCAAAAGACAATTGTCTTGCATATTTTCAAGGAGTTTCCTAATGAACTCCACATATTTCTTTCTTCAATGTATCCCTGGACACATTTTGAGGGGTAGTACTCGGTTAACATTAGTGCTGGCATATTAAGGTGAGAAAGAGTTGTAATAATAAAAAACATATTTATAAGCTGCACTTTCATATAAAAGACCATAAGTGTTTTTCCTACCTAAGAACAATCTAGGTTCTTACAACCTAAAAACACAGTATCTACAGTGCAAACAGTTTTAAAATGTCAAACATATTGGTAAACTGGTTGGCAAAGAATCTCAGGTTTGAAAGGCCTGTCTGAATAATACTGTTCTTAGAAGGAGTCTAAAAAGGAGCAGGGATGGCTCCTGCCAAACCTCTGTTGGCAAAGAGTTTCACAAGTCAGAGCCTGCCATAGTAAAGGTTCATCTCCTGGTAAGAGCCAGCTGCACCTCAGAGGCATGTGAGTCCACCAAAAGTGCCCTATCAGAAGACCTTGGTGAATGCGGTGGCACATAAAGAATAAATGAAGGTACTTTAGGCCCAACTTGTTTAGGGCTTTGTGAATTAACACAAGACTCTTGGACCTGGCCCAATAGCAAACATTTGCTACTGGGCCTGGGTAAATTGCTACACACCTGGTTCCCAGTTAAGAGATTTTACACCTGCCTCAGCCCTAACCATCCACATGCCCAGTCTGATGCACAATGAGAAAATATGAAAAATGACCCAGCTATTTGCAGAGTAAAAACTTAAGTTGAAAAGACACTGCAATTTTCTTTAACTTAATTTTCTTCTCCGCCATTCTAACTTGCATTAGGCTAACTGGTTGACAAGTCACCCTCCGCTTACAGAAATTCCCTCCCAGGAGAAAGTTGAAAGAGACTTGGACTGCAGCTTGCACTGCATGCAGGGAACCTTTATTGTACATTACCTGCTGTATCATTTCTGGAAAATGCAAAGATCTGGGGTTGATGTAGCATCCCGAGCTTGTTTGTGCTACTGGAGGCTTCCTTTCCAAATAGCAGCTTCAGGGCTGGGGCTGGCCACATAAGCACCACCAAAAAAGAGGAAATTCATCAGTCAAAAAGGGGGCACGGATTTGCGTAAAATTGGCACATGCTGATTTATATGCGTGGAAGCAATTACTATAATTCCAACAGAAATGCAACATAGTGGGGAAGGTGGCCTGTGTGCCTCCTCAGTCTGCTGCCAAGCTACTACCTGTTGATGGGCAACGCCAGGGTCCCCCTCCTGCTATCCCATCTTATAGTTCTCTATCTTCAAACCAGACTTGGAGCTGACAGCCCTTCAAAGAGAGGACTTCTCTACTCACAACCCTTCAAACAGAGAGCTCTTTCAAACAGAGGTCTGTTCTGATATCCCTTCAAAGTGAGGACCATGCTCTGTAAAGTAGGATGCACAGCCACTCTTATTCACAGCAGCAATTTTCATTGGGGCTACGGCTGGGAGACACATACTTTCTGCCTACCCATTGCCTGCAGTCCAGACCCACAACTTCTTGCTTACATTAAAAAAAAAAAACAACCATGCAGGTCACGTCTAGTTTGACCCTGAGAGCAACAGCTTACATGCCTGCAAAAAGGAGCCACTCCAAAGCCTGTGAGTCTTTCCTGAGCTACCTCCCTCTATGCTCCCTAATCAATGGCATAAAGGTTTCGCTTAGACGACAGCCCCCCAGAGGCAGGCTGAGGAGATCATCTAGCCGCTGACAGCAGAGATTGTGTTTATTCCGCACTGCCTTTTTGCCTGTTTGTTTTGTTTAAGAGGCTGAGTTACGCATTTTAAGCAGGCGTCTCCTCGAAACCCAATTACCTCCAGAAGCCAACCTGATAAAAAGCAGCATAAGTGGCTGTGTGAAAATCTCCTTGTGTAGCAGCCTAGGGGAAACCGACACAACAAAAGCCTCTGAAAATTGAGTTAACCGGCTTTAATCCTTCTGAAAGATGAGGAGCTTTGATAATTATTTTCTGCAGAGGTCGCCAAGGGAGGGAAAGGAGAGGCGTAAATAAATACATGCCCTACACTAATGGTTTTGGACTGACCTATAAGGTTGCGAAATCCTCAGGCTTTAATTATTTTCTGCTATGCACCACCTCCTGCTTCACCCATCTACCCCAGAGGGAAACTGGCTGGAGAGGTTGGCTGTGCTCCCAAAAGACTACATAGTCATGAAGAACACCTTCTGGGATTTGAGAAGGGGGAGGGGGGGAAAAACCCAGTTGATGAAACCAAGATAGCAGCTGCTGTAAACCAACAGGTCATGAAGGCTATAGGAAAGAGCCCAGGAGGAGACTGGCACTTTTATCTGAATGCCACAGTGGGCAAGTAGCATCATTTAGTGTTTTATCCAATGGTTCCTTCAAAGTTTTGTTTTGTTTTGTTTAAAAAAAAGATGCTAGAAAGCATTTTTCTGCAATATTTAATTCTCCCATTCAATTTAGTTTGTCATTCTTGAGGGTCTCTTTTTATTAGCAGTTACCTCTGTGGTACTGTCAGGGCAAGACTCTGAGGAAGATGTCCAGGCCCCAGTGAGCAGGAAGAGACCCAAATGCAGTAGGGTTGGCTGGCTGACCACATTTTAAAGCAGGTGTAGGTAATGCATATTGCCATTTAAAGTGGCAGGGAGGGCGGGGCTGTAAGGCCATTAAATCCAGAGTCTAAACTTGCCTAAGTGCACCACTGTTTCACCTACCTGGGTACATCTTTCTACATAATAAAAATGTAAGGCTGTCATCATACAGCCCCCATTGGAAGATTCGTAGTGCCACACCATAATCCCGGATTTGCATGAACTCAAAGCAGGGTAGGAGGGCAAAATTGAAGGCAGGATGCACAACAGCAATGGCCATGCCATGGGAGCGAGAGGGACACTGAGAGGGGGAAAGTGGTTTAGGTTTGAGTAAAGCAGGGATAGAAGAAACTAGGAGGGAAATAGAAGTTTTAACAACAGCAGAGGTTTGAGTAAAGTACTATATTTGAGGATACACGCTGTATCTTTTACCTCTCTCACATGAGGCAGCTGAGTTATGGAAGAGGGAGAAGTTATGGAAGAGGGAGAGGCACCAAAAGGGAGAGGGGGAAATAGCTGTTTTAATCAATGGCAGAAGTTTGAGTAAAGCAGAGGTGACAGATCACTGAGAGAGAAATGGTGGTTTTAAACAACAGCAGAGGTCTGAGAAAATCCATAATTTGTATATCCATATTGCAGAGTGGGTACTGTGGTTGCGAAAGCATGGGTTGGATCAGCCCTGCCAAGTAGCCCATTGTTGTTATACTAATATTGTCAGGGCAGGACAGCTAAAAGAAGGGAATGTATGACAACCCTGCAGTGTGGTCCAGTGTTATCTAGTTTCTTGATACACTGGGGACTTCTTTTTTAAGAGAAATGATTGTAAGAGGTTTTTAAAGAGGTTGATTGTAGCAGCAACCGGGGGTGGAGTGGTAAGACTCACTGCTTTTCCACCCATGAGGGAGGGAATGGGAGGATGTTTGGGGTGGGTTGTTGTTGCTATATAAACTCTTAAACGGGCATAGTCATATCAAAGACTTAAATCCTTTCTGCTCAAAAGAAGAAAGAAAAGGATGGCAGTTTGATCTTGGCTGATCACTTTGCTGTAGCTATTATGAGGCATAAATAAATTACTGCAACAAATGCTCTTAGAATACACTGCTTCCTTTTTAACAATTCAATATTGAAATTACCCAAACATGGGCAACTGAACCTTGGCTGCTTTAAATCTCTTTCTCTCTCTTATCTCACACACATTGCAAACTGAAATACCAGACTGGGTTTGCACTGAAGGTAGTACAGGTGACAACCGACGATCACGCACATAGCGCCGAACCCAGAAATGACCCAAACCATCACAAAATATGTCACTAAAAGGGTGGAACAGGGATGGGGCAGGGCGCTTATACTTGTTCTGTTGATGTACTCAGGTGCCGGGAACGGAACCCCCATGCAAAATGGTCGTTGACTGTATTGCCAGTCCAAGATCAATTGCGTAACTAGTTTACAACTCATGAAACTTTAGTTCCTTCCGTGGTTCATAGCTAGTCCCGGGGAAGAGCAAGACTTTTGTGACTTTAATAACTGTGTGGCAGGCAGGAATTCAGCAAGCTAAGCTTTGTCTAGTATGGAAATACAATTATGGGGAAGCTTCACATGTTGACATTTTGTCAACCATAACATCACTTGTGTGTGGCCCTGATTTATTTTCAGGTCGATAAAAGAGACTACAAACTTTCACTTTAGAAAAATCCTCAGATCCAGCAGGTCCTCTTCAGTTTAGCTGTGTTGTTTCACTGGGCTTCTAAGGCCCTTTCAATCTCAGTGTAACTGTGGGGACATTTCCCACCCCAACTTGAGCCCTGGATCTGAAGACGGGGGTGGGGCAGTGAAATTTGACACTCTTCACACTGCATTTTGGAAGCCTGGTGGGAGGTGGGGGGACAAGACCACCTTCCTTGAGGGCTCTAGCAACCACCAATCTTTAATTGGCCGACCAAAATGTGTTGACTGCTGCTCATTCAGCCATCTCTCTGATTTTTGAATTCTCAGCAGGAATTACCCATATATTTTCAAGAATATCTCCACTCCATAAGGGCTAGAAGCTCACTTTCAAAATAATGAAACTCTGCATCCAATAGCACATTCCATTCTCCCATACATATACACATACCTGACTATTGACCCAATACTGGGGTAAAGGTGAGATCTGCATACCCATATTCCACAATGCAACACAGCTGACAGAGAGTGATGACAAGGCTTTCTGCAAAGAGATGACAAGAAGGTGGAAGAAACTTTAGCGCGGGGCATCCACAGGACAGAAAAGGAAAAAGGAGGAGGAGGAGAGGTGAAAGGGCCAACAGCACAGATCTTCTGCTTAGGAAGAGTAAAGGATGAGTGACTCACCCTGCAGATGGCAAGAAACAAAAAGGGGAAAGCTAAGGTTGGCATGGTGGTTAATTAAACCCAGAGCATAGCAGAGTCAGGTCTGGATTATGACTGCAAGCAGAGCCTCCAGGCTTCAGGAGCAGAGACTAAAGCAGTATACAGCCAAGCAGCATACAAGTCATGCATTCATATTGGATGAAACTATCAAGGCAGCTGAGCCAGAAGGAGTTCAAAGTCAGGATGGCATTGTTGATAATGTTTGCAATTATCCTGGGCAGCTTTGAACTGGCTGCCATATATCAGCAGTAACATTCCTTGTGAGGGGCTCCCCTCATTTTATTTTATTTTTTAAAAAGCTTTCCTTCCCCTTGACACACTTGCTCCCACCCCCCCACCCCAATTTCAACCAATGGCAAACCCTTCCCTTCCTTTTTCACACAACTTGGCTATCTCCCACGGCTAACCTGTTGCCCTGTAGATGTTGCTGGACTGCTGTTCCCACTCTCCCTGCCCATTGGCTGTGCTGGCTGGGCCTTATTGGAGTTGAAGTCCAGCAACATCTGGAGTTGCCGCATGCCCTACCCCACCCCTGCCCTCCCAACACATGCATACACCATTGTGGTGACCTACTTCAGTGGTACCTCTGGTTGCAAACAGGATCTGTTCCGGAGGCCCGTTCACAACCTGAAAAGAATGCAACCCGCGTCTGTGTGGGTTGCAATTCGCCGCTTCTGCGCATGTGTGTGATGTCATTTTGCGCGTCTGTGCATGCGCGAGCATCGAAACCCGGAAGTAACCCATTCCATTACTTCCGGGTCGCCACAGGATGCAACCTGAAAACGTGCAACCTGAAACAAACATAACATGAGGTGTGACTGTATATGGATAGGTTATGATCTGCCTCAACTAGGTGGCACAGACCCAGACTGATAGTGAGAAGATGCAATCTTTGCTAAAGTGGGCAGTTTCTCAAGAAGTGTGGGAATTGTCTGTGGAAAAAAGCTTTCTAGTTTGTTCCGAAGCCATCCTGGGAAGAAACTATCCAGTTACCAGCAGGCCAAAGCAGCCAAATGCAGTAAATGGAGCTTAGAGTAAGGAAGAAGAACTTGGCAATACCTAAGATTTTCTCCCATAGCTGGCAGAGTTCCTGGTCTGCCCCAGCCCTGAACAAGCAGTCCTTTTATCATTAAATCAATTGTGTATTTGTTCCAGGAACATGCAGGGCTGTGCTCTAGTATACCTCTGTGTGACGGGCCAGAGGATGGAGAGATGTCTAATTAGCTATCCTGCAAACATCAATGTGTTCCCCTCAGATTAGGGGGAAGATGATCTATCGTTGCTGGCTCCCCACCCTGGCACAGGGCCTGGGAGTTGTGTAGCCTTTGCCATTAATATCAATTGGATATTTTCACGAAGGCGGAATATAGCACTGGAATTCCTGTACTATAGATTTTCCCATGTATCCAAAGGCAGATATATTGCAGTTCAAGCGCTGCCTAAGTTCTGTTAACGGGAATATCCAAAATATGCAACTGGAATCAATTATGCAAGTCAGTCAAGTTAGCTTCAGCTCATTTATTCCAACCTTAATGATTCATGGTTTATTGAAGACCTCTGCTTACACTAGAGTAAAGACAGTTTCATGAGCAGAGACTAGACACAAGACGACCTCACTGGTGAGTTTGAAAAAGTCTTCACATATATATATATATATATATACTATATATATATATATATATATATATATATATTGCCTAAACACCAGCTTCTCGTGAGATATCTCTATAATTTTTGTGTGTTGAAAAAATTTATTTTTTAAAAAAACTCTTTCTACACTCTCCCCTGCAAGCAAATATTTTTGTCTTTGTAATGTTGCCTGTAGTGGGACATGAATCTGAAATGGATGTCAAAGAGATTCTGGAAGCTGGGGCACCAAATATCTAAGACTCCCTTCTAACTGTCTCCACCCTGTCTTGAATTACACTTGGGATACCTATTGGTTCAGTTGAATTGAAGTGGTGTTGCAGGATGTTCATAAACATTCAGACTTCTGAGGGAATGAAGCTGTCAACAACAGACGGTTTACAGTCCACCTTCTGTGATTAGGGGCAGCTGCTGGTTTCTCTGTTTAAAGCTTCACACGGGCGGAGCTGTGCAAGGGCAGGCTAAAATCTGAAAAGCCTTCTGAGAGAAGGCCTTCTACTGAGAGAAGGGGGACCAAGCTCTGAAGCAGTGTGTCCAAGGGGAAAGGACATAGGGGCAAAGTCAACCTGAGAGCTAAAGGTAAGGGATAGAACAGGGGCCTGAGGAAAAGGGTTTGAGGTTGAGGGCTAGAGATCTTCCAGATGTAGACTCTGAGAGAGCTCCTGTGCCCTTTAAGAACTGGGCAACTGAGAAATGCTGACACCTCTAGTGTTTTTTGCTCTGTAGCACTGTGATCTGGCAATTGTAAGGGTCAAGAAGCAGTGCAGTAGGGAGCAAAATGTCACATATTGATTTGAACTAACCTGCCAGTTCGTGAGCTTCAGGCTTCTAATATTACAAACCAGCATCTTCCATCCCAAACTACAGCTTAATTGACATTTTGGTATTCTGTAGCTGCTTGGTCTTACTGTGGCACCCAAAGGTACTTTATTTGCTGCACTTCTAAAATACTCAGCCCAGGGAAATATGAGAGCTAGTTATTTTGGATTTGTGAGCTTGATCCACTTCTAAGAATGTAAGAAGAGAGCCTCTGAATCAGACCAAGGGCTCATCTAAGTCCAGCAGTTGGTCCTCAAAAGTGGCCAACCAGATGTCCATAGGAAGCCTGCAAGCAAGTCATGAGTGCAATTGCCCTCTCTTGCTCATGATCCCCAGAAACTGGTATTAAAAGGCGTACTGCCTCTGATGCTGGAGACTGTACATAGCCATCATGACTAATAGCCATTGATTTTCATCCTCCATGAATTTATCCAATACCTTTCTTCAGCCATCCAAGTTGGTAACCACTACTATATGTAATAAATGCAATGTAATTAAAAAGGCATGGGGATTTTGATGTCTTTTCCTGCATCTAGTGCATCTGTTGTACAGAAAGTGCATTTTCACAGTAACAAACTGCAGTATGTTGGCACATGGCTATGATACCACTGATTACCCATGACACATTCGTCCTCACACCAGATCCATACTGTTCTGAGATTCTTTGTAAAGCGCGCACTCTTTTAAAATGATATAATATTATTATCATCCTCTGTATTTAAAGGTGAGTGCTCCCTGTTGTCTGATTCCTCAAGCAGCTTGATTCCTTAGCGCACACACTTGTAAAAAATAAATAAATGCCAGCATAGTTATCCCCTCCCATTTAGCACGGCCCATCATTTTATAATGTTACCTTTTTAATTTGGTTTTGAGCCATGTACTCCCCTTTCTATCTCTAGAGTACTCACCTGCTCTGCTTAATTGAGAAAACAGAGCTGTGAATAAGTGATCCTTCAGCCTCCACATTGCTATTCCCTATCCGGGAAAATCGTTCCCGTTTCCACCACCCCTCACTCAAGAGACAAGGAGTTGTTTTACAAGGACATGAAGCTAGGCACTTCTGGGTCTGCTCAGTACCTGGATGGGTGACCAACTGGGAACCACCTGTAAGCTATTTTGGGTACCATAACAAAATAAAGGCGGATAGAAATATAATAAAATAAAAGAACAATATACTGGAATTGGGCTTTCCCTAGTTACTTCTTAGAAATCACTCCCAGTTTATTGGAAAGTCCTTTATTCTCAATCTATCAGGCTACTGCATATCTGGACTTCAATCAGAAATTTACTAAGAGAAGGGGAAAATGGGAGGTGTACAGCATTTCTTCTTAACGTATTTTCACAGAAGAAAGCATGCTGGGCTTCAAAAGAAACAATATCCCATCTTGTGACATTCTGCCGAACCTAATTAGAAAATTTGGACAGGGAAATTATTCCATACTGGAGGGCTCTTTGCACACACCATCTGCCATTCAGCTTTCCCTTTGGGAAAGTGTGTGTGTTTGTGTGTGTGTAGTGGGGGAAGAAGCAGTGTTTCTCATCAAGCTACTCTGGCTTGGACAAGATCGGTTAATAGGGATGTGAGAGAAAAGTGCAGTGGAAAAGTAGCTGGGACTTTTATGTTGATTCAGTGGCAGCTCATCACCAGCCATCACTGAGTAGAAGGGCTCCCACTGCCCTTGCTAGAGCACAGCAGTGGAAGCGTAGTGTGGTATAGTGGTCAGACTGTCAGACTAGGACTTGGGAGACCGGGGTTCAAATTTCCACTTGGCCATGAAGCACATTGGGTGACCTCGGGCCAGGCACTGCCTTTCAGCCTTAGCTGAACCTTACAGGGTTATTGTGGAGAGTAAATGAGGACAGGGGACAATCATGTTCTCCACCTTGAGCTCCTTTGAGGAAAAAGAGGGGCTATGAATGCAATTAACTATGAGCAAGGACCACTGCTTCATTCAGCACCAGGCAGGAACACAGTGCTTGATACGAACCACTGATGTTGTAACCTGTGCCCATGCTGGCCTTTCTACCTAGTCAGAAGATGCATAAAAGCCTCATACTGCTTTCCAGTAGGACCATTGGCTCCCCAACACACAGACCCATTCAAAAACAGTTGTTAGTATAGCTAGTGGACTACCACCAGTCCACCTTACCAAGCAACTTCTGGGTTTCACTTTCAGCTAGCCACCTTCAGTTCATTTACATATGAATGATTAGAATAATTGAAATGTGGTATGTAGCGCTCCATAGTGGAGGGCTCTTCGCATACGCCACCTATCATTAGGCTTGCCCTTGGGAGAGGGGGATAGAGAGGGTGGGGGAGAAGCAGTGTCCTCAGAAAGCTATGGGGTCAGCCATATCAGTTTCTTGCATGCTGTAGGTAAGAACATAAGAGCCCTGCTGGATTAGGCAAAAGGCCTATCTAGTCCAGCATCCTCACAGTGCCCAACCTGATGTCCATGGGAAGCCCACCATCGGGACGTGAATGCAGTTGCACTCGCCCCACTTGTGAGATCCCACAAGTGGTATTCAGAGGCTGACTGCCTCCAACATTTGAGATAGAGCAAAGCCACCATGCTGACTGAAACCAATGCATCTTAACCACAACTGTCCAACGAGTTAGAAATGGAAACCGCTTGGAGTAAACCTTGATTTGACATCATCTGCAGCAATCTTTCTCAGGTGAGTATAAGAAATGTCTTTTTGGAGCCTCTTAACAAGGAAGGAACCTGCAGCTTCCTATGCTTGCAGCGCTTCCTTACAAGCAAATTGGCTAGCCGGCAGAGTAGGGAGACCTATTAAGGACTTAATAAAGAACATAATAAGACCCTCAACTGATCTAAAACAAAGAATCCATTTCAGATATGATGGGGGCCCAGTCACATTTACAGAGCACTTTTTATCCAGTTAGGATTGCAGAGTGGTTTGCAGTACACTAATAAAGCAATAAAAATACTGTCCATAGAACCACTAGCCAATTATCATTAGATAAAACCAGGAGCTTAAGGCTCCTCATGCCAACACAGCAAAAACGATACAGATGGCCCAACCAAGCTATCAATATCACCCCAAGGTCTGGGTGAATAGATGCACCTTCAGTTGGTGACAAAAATTCAATAACGAAGCTCAATTATGCAGTGCCAGAGCAGCCTTCCCTAGTGTTCTACAGGGTGCTTCAAAGCATCCTCCCACCAGAGGGTATGCCTCCCCTTTTTAGCCTTAAAGTCATTGCTTCTCAATGTTTCTGCCAAGATAACCTTCTTGTGTGGGAATTCTCCTGCAAAATTGTGTAGCTCTTCAGCCTGTTCTGTGCTACCTAAATCCCACACACTCAAAACTTTAAAAATGTATGTATGTAGCCCACCTGTCTTCAGGACACTACATTAATTGGTGTGAAGGACCAGGCATTGGTTGGTGCTAGAACATAAGAACAGGCCTGCTGGAACAGGCGGCTTCTTGTTTCACAATGTGGCCAACCTTATGGCTGTAGGAAACCTACAAGCAAGACGTGAGGGCAGTTGCCCTCCCTACTGTGGTTTCCCAGAGGCTAGTGGTATTCAGAAGCATGCTTTCTGTAATCTGAGATGTTGCACATAGACACTAGCAGAGATCTGACCTGGCTGTATCGGTACTGCTACTAATAGTGGCACCATCATATGACAGACATAGGGTGACAAATCACCTAATGAGCTGAGGCAATTCCGAGAATGAAAGACTTAAGAAACCAGCTCGGAACAAAAGAGGCATGTGTCAGGCGATGATCGATGGGCTCTTTTAATTCCACCCGGCTGTCATACTTATCTGTAATGAATTTCTACTCAGCTGTATTATTTTTAATACAATAGGAAGTGAATACTCCCCTCCCTCCTTGATGATGCTTGGGGAGCTGGGACTTAAAGTGCTTTCAGCTCCACCACAGCCATGTTGGAGAGAAGGTCCCTTGTCCATGTTACCCAGCTACTCAGAAGGAGCATTCAACCGCTTGGCTTTTTCTAGCATGTGTGACCTTTTGTTAAAAAAAGAAAAGAAAAGCCAACCAAAAACATATTGCTGGCCTTTTTTTGAGGGTGTCAGATGCCAACCAAGAATATTAGGTCCGTAATTCACCAGTTGCAGAACAAAACTTACCACAGCTTGAGTGGTGGATCATTAGAACCCATGCAGTATACATTTGGCAGTAATGAACATAATAACATAAAAAGAGCCTACTGGATTGGGCCCACCTATCCAGCATCTTGGGCTCACAGTGGCCAACCAGCTGCAAGCAGGACCCAAACATTATAGCACTCACCCCACTAGCAATTCCTAGCAACTGCTATTCAGTGGTGTGCTGATAAGCTCAGGTTTTATACTATCACTTGCCACCCCAGTCTCTGCTGAGTGGTGCAAGATTCTAGGGGTCTTGTCATTTAACCAGTTTGTGTCTCCTTTGGGGAATATGAGGCACAGTGGAGGCTGTTGTGTCTTAATGAAATGTGGTTTATTTACACATATTTACACCTGAGTCTGGATGGAGAGAGGGTTCCGATCATCTCAAGAGGGGCTTGCTCCCCACAGCAGTGCAGCATTGGATTCAAAGGCAGCCAAAACGCCATCTCTGTGTCTTCTGCAGACAGCATATCTGCCCATAAGCCTGCATGGTGTATGGCCCCACCCTTCTTCCCTTGCTAAAACAGCAACCCAAGCATTGTGCAAAAAAGGGCACTTTTTCTGTGGTGCTGTCATGCCTCCTGTCACCCTGGCAGTCTCCCCTTCCCCACTCTACTATTCTCTTTTGCTTACACACACACAGCTGGGGATGGGGCTCTACCCCATTTCTTGTATGACACTGAATGTCAGGGTAATGACTCTGCCATCACCTGTTTTATTCTTTGATGGCACCTCTCTCAGCCAGTCTCTTGAGGAAGCTGGCTTGACTTATTTTGGGGCCTTGCTAAATCCATTGATCAAACCCCACATTTGCAAATTTCAGAAATTATGGGGAGAGCCTGGCACCCAGGAATTTTAGGGGATCCTTGCACCTTGCAAACCCACTTTGCAAACACTACATTAAAATAAAGCTGGTTTCTAGTCCTTTTGTTTTTGGCTATCTTTTTTGGGGGGGATTACCTTCTGCTACTGTAGTTAATTGCTGTGAAGAAATCATTGTTGTTTTTTAACTGAATAAGTATAAATATTGAATGCATACAGTCTGCCAACATGCATACTTTAAAGAACATAGAATTTTAAGTTACCTTGCTGAGTTACCTTTAGAATTTTGCCAGTGTGGTGGACCATCTGTTGGTATATGATTATGCTCTAATGTTGTGTGCAAAGTTGATAAAGCAGTCTGAATTTAACCATCTGGAGATTTGGGGCCAGATGGTGCCATGAGAATCTCAATCTTGACATAACCAGATAAACCTGCAAAGTAGGGGTGGGGAACCTCAGACCCAGGGGACCAAATACAGCCCTCCAGTCTTCACTATCTGGCCCTTGGACCTCTCCACAGACCACACTCATCAAAAGCCCTACTCTGCACACTCCTTGTTTCTGGCTGGCTTGAATGCACCCTTGAATTCTGATCATGCCTGCTTCTTGCCTCGATGGAGGACAAAAGGGGTGTGTGAGTATGTGCAAAACTATCCTACTTTATAACCATGAAATGTGCACCTGTGGCCTGCCCATTTTTGCTTCTGGTGCCCCCCCCCAGCATGTGGCCCCACTGGAGGTTGTGCAGGAGGGAATGTGGCCCTCAGTCCGTAAAAACTGTCATATAGAATAGCCCTCTCTTGACTTGGATGGCAATCTGTTCTTTTGACCTGAGCCATCATTCTTTCTATTTTGTCAGTGTTTATTATAAACAAATATAAACACCATCCATGTTGAGAATAGTAGAGACTGTTTCCTCAAGAGAAACATCTTCCCATGAACCCAGACTGAGAATTGAAAGCTTGGACTGTTCCTTCATCAATGATCCAATCCAGAGTACATTGGCCCTGCTATCGCAACCTTCTCTTTGAAGGCCTGCCCTGGGCCCCTCTGTTCCTACATCTTGACTCGGCTCACCGGATGATTGTGGCTAATGAACAGCTTGCAGCTTCTTTCTGCCCTCCTTTTCTCCTCTTGCCCATTTGCCAATCTGTGGCATGGTGGCGCACTTATCTCTCACGCTTCCAAGAGCAGACCTCGTTGCCTTGGCACATGGATCTGGGTACTCTATCCCACTGTGCTGGGTCTCATTCCCATGCCCCCTGGAAACCATTGGGAATTCATTAACCTGCCTGTACTGCATTTAAAACAGGTAATCCATAAGTAATGATCACAGGAGAAGGTGGGGGAGGCAACTGCAAACTGTTTCTTAATCGCAGGATTAAAAACCCCAGCAAATGTTGTGGGGGAGGGGAAGGATGGCTCATAGAACAGGCTGTGCCCAACTCCCACCCCTGAACCAGTGAAAGGTTTACCTTTTTTTTTTTTTTACTTGGCCACATTAAATGTGCATTCCATAGTTGATCCCTTTGTAATGTTTTGTTTTGAAAACTTTTAAGGTGGTATTTTAGTTCCCTGTTAATTATGCTGCTTTGAATGTATGTTTTATATTTGATGTTTGATTCTGGATTGTTTTATTTGATGTTTTAATTTGTTGTAAACTTCTTTGAGGGTTTTTTCCTTAAAAATATAAAGTGATAAAGAAATGACATGAAATAATAAGTAGTAGTAGTAGTAGTAGTAGTAAAGAATGCAACTTTCACATTCTTTGTGAGAACTGAGGCTGCTTCCAGTGGGAAAGGACCAGCAGTGGATTTTATTTCAGCATGTGCCTGGATAAAAAAGGATAGCCCAGTGATGTTGCCTGGGGGTATCTCATTCAATGTTTGCAGCTCTGCCATAGCTTCTGTGTTTGATCAAGAGCAGGGCCAAGAGATTTATTGAGCCTGCAGACAGAGTAGGATTCAAAACTTGCCTAGAAGTTCCTATCACAAGGCCTCGCACTGCCAAATATGCCAGGTTGGGGGGGGGCACTGCATACACACACACACACACACACACACACACACACACACACACGGTTCATCCTCAATGTTGGCTGGCGTGTAACCTGACATTTGCAAGTAGACAGTGACTGATTTTGTTGCATTCCTGGCAACCCTCAATAAATCTGGACAGGCAAGAAATGTGAACCTAACCTGGTAGCTTGCAGCAGATTTGTGTTTTTTAAAAGACTGAATCTTTGGCAAGCCACCCTCTTTTGCAAGCCAAAAGAAGGGAGGCACTGGAAAGCAGTCTTTGCCTTTGAAAACAGACCTGCCAGTTCCTCGGCTTTCCATCCCCAGCTTTCCATCTGTAAACCAAAGATAATGGTTCTGCTCTACCTTGCAGCTTCATCTGTAAGCAGATACATTAAAGGGCATGCATTTTTTCAGGCCAATAGTGGAATTTAACTGTCTAACAGCTCAGATGCTTTTAAAAACTCAGTTTGAGACAGGAAATGGTGAACTCCTTGGCCTCAAATGTTGTTTAGCTTTGGTCCTGTGTCCAATGCTGCTACGTTTTCCAAGGCAGCTTAGGGAGAAGGCTAAGGGCCAGCTCAGAGGGAAATGCACCCAGCTGTTCTCCAGTCATTTTGCCTTGCTCCCATCCTTGAAGCAGCAGCTGAAAGTTCCATGGGAAGCTGAGCTGATATCTCTCTGACGCTGTCCTGTTTGTAAGGCATCCCTTGCAGATAAAATACCCTCCATGCAGAACTTACAAGCAAACCTTAATGATTCTTTTCTTCCCAGTCATGTTCATCTGCTTTCACTGGCATCCCATAATCCATCATTTGGACACTAAAGGCCCAATAGTTCTTGTACACCTCAAGGTCACATGCCCAACTTTTGGAAGTACAGTGTCACTCTCCACGGCTGCATAATTTCCCCTTTTCCATCCATCCAGCTGACAGTGCTGCTTGATGGCTGCCTTTTCCTCTTCATTAGTCTTTGGAGGCAGGGACAGTTGGAGATAAGAGATAAGACTGCAGAGATAAGGCATGTGGAGGGCACTGTTCTTCTGAGTGCTCCAAGCTTGATATTCCTGTGTGTCCCTCACCTTAACTGCCCCTATCTTAACACCTAAGTCTAGCTTCCCATGCCTTGAGTTTATTATTTGCCTTTCAAGCCTGAACCTGACAATGAGCCCTAGTACAACACTGTCAGGGTTCAAACCTCTGCTGTTCTCCCAATGACACCTGGAGATTGGGGGGGGGGACTAGCTGCCAAGAAGACACTGACAAGCAGATGATGATGGTGATGATGATTTGTTAAATAAGTATATACTGCCCTGCACCTGAAGATCTCTGGGTGGTTCACAACAGAATAGATGGCAAATTATCCTGGCAGGAAGAGATTCCTCACTTGCTGCCCTTTTGCTTTCATAGAAACATAGGAAACTGCTTCAGTCAAGGCCATTGGTCCATCTGTTTCACTCACTGGCAGCAGCTCTACAGTCTTTCAGGTAGGAATCTTGCCCGGCCTTACCTGGAGATGCCAGGGATTGAACCAGGGACCTTCTGCATGCAAAGCAGATGCTTTGCCATGGAGCTATGGCCCTTTCCCATTCACAGTCTGCTTATGAAGTCCACCAAGTCCTTTCTCCCCACCCCCCTCCCAGATGTGTTAAAGCTAAAGCATGAAATTAAAGAGCATTGGGTGCATTTCCTCTTAGCTGACACTGCTCTTTCTTTCTTTCTTTCTTTCTTTCTTTCTTTCTTTCTTTCTTTCTTTCTTTTTCCTTTAGAAATCCATAAACATCAGCAAGGGACACCACTCACAAAAATGGATGCAAGACGCATAAGGCAGGCCAAATGGAAGCTCTGGGCACCCAGGTGGTGGGCCCCATGATGCTGGTGCACAGTGCTTGCACACAGCTTGTGGATTAACCTGCCTGTGTTTAAAGTGGTTGCAGAGAGCTCCCATCCCTTGCTGCCTTTCGCTGTGGGCCCCAGTTCCATGAAGCATCATCTCAGTTTACTCACCAACAGGCTAATCCTCTTACTGACTGGAGGCCAAGCATTTTCAAGCAGAGTAGCAAATATACTTGGAGTGTTCCCAACAGCAAACCCCATGGGCTCTTCCTTGGTCAGTCTCTCTCGTTTTTCCTCCCTTCTTGGTACCTTCACAGGCACATCAGAAAATATGTTTCCACAGCTCTCTGCTGTAAACCACCTTTTCAGAGTTATGGAAAACTCTGGACAAGGGAAAGCAAATGTACATTTTCATGTAGAAAGGTGCTGTCTTCAAACGTAAGTAAACAATAATAGTTGCCTTTGGGATCTTTCAGAAAGGAAGTGTTATTTCATTCCTGCCTCCTCACCAAACCTGTTCATTTTCACTTACAAAAGACAAAACGGGGGGGTGACATTGTCTGCACTAGAAAGACAATTTTTTAGTTTTTTGTACTTTCTGGTTAGGGAAAACCCAGAAGTTTTTTTATGAATATTCTAACAAGAAAAAAGAAGTTTTTTTTTTTAAAAAAAAGGAGTAACTGTATCAAGAGTCATACATGCAACCACCACCCCCATATTGTTTTCAGGCTAGGAACAGGATGCTGTGTGGTGAACAGAAGACTTCACGTTGAAATTTACATTTTGTCCTAGTGACCAACCCTACTGCTGAGACAAGGGCTTTTTACTTAATTATTTCACAGCCACCCTGCTAAACGCAGGGTTCTTTGTTGACTCCCACACATAAATGTTTCACTCTCATTCGCACGTATGCACATCCCTCATGAGCATGCAGTTAACTGCCCTTTGCTTATGAGACCTCAAAACTTCCCTCTTTCACTGCTCTGAAAGCAGCATCACCCACTGGGGAGGCGGTGGAAGGGGAAGAGACTTCAGACCATATTCAGCTAAAGTTTTGTGTTAGCAGAAGACAACACAAGGATCTCCAATAAATTCCGCGATGGGAATTTCCCCCATCTCCTACCCAGCCCCAGGCGTGCCTCACCCCACCCTCAAATCTGTTCTGGATGGTTGGGGAAAACCCCAGAGCAGATTTAGGAGGTCACAGGGATAAGAGATGGGGGGAGGCTCTGTCATGCAAGGAAAATCCTGTGCTGATGGAGCCTTAGCCTTAGCGCTGAGCTGAACACAACCTTTCACGTGTACAGTTCCATAACTGTGTAAATTGCTGGGTATACACAAATTTGTCAAGCTACATGGCAATCCTATGTATACCCAGCAATACATGTTGCATGTTGATTGCAGTAAAAAATACATTCCATGTATGGGGTTTGCAGCATATTAAGCCACACTCATAAGAACCAATTCCTGCCTTTCTGTCGGGCTGCACTTCCCTGCTTGCACACTAGAGGCACTTTCCTGCAGCATCAAACAGAGGCAGCAGCTTTTATTTGAAATAATTAAAGTAGCGTTTGTGCCTTTTGTTCTGACAATATTCCATATTTTTAGCCTGTCAGATGTAACCCTCCTGGTTCCCTCAGAGCTTCTCATCCTTTTACACTTTACTCCTTAGTTCTCTCCATCACCTAGTCATGATTCGGTGTGGTATAGTGGCTTGAGTATTAAACTACAGACCAGCAGGTTGTTTGAGTCTGTAAGGTGTCTGGTACAGGGCTGGTCTTAAAAGAGTGCCCTTGTAAGGATTATGACAAATGTGTGGGAGACGATCTGAATGCTCTCATATGCTAAGCTTAATGATGGTGATGAAAGTTTTCCCTGACCATTTCTTCTTTGCAAAATTTGGATGAGAACACCTGTCTGTTGCACCTGTATGCCAGAAATTGTGATTGGGGTGAGAAAAGGAAATCTATAGGACAATCACATCTCATCAAGGATCTAGGCTGACCCTTGGATTTACTGGAATATGACCCTTTTACCTTAATTTTTATTTCTGCACACTGAAGATAATAATATTGCACGTACTTCACAAAAGGTTGTGGGTGGCAGTGATCTGGTGAGAAGAAAATGTCAGGGCTGGTTTACCTTGAATGAATGATAACCATATGCTACTACAAAGAACCACCTTCTGGTTCCTTGGTCCAGCACAAATGGGAAAAGTAATAGGAGAGTATAGAGCGCCTTCATTGTCCACCCTCCTGTGATGAATTTTGGGGTAGGCAAGAAAAGCTGGAATTCCTTGAATGTTTGACTAGGTTGCCTACTCCCTCTCTCTGCACTTCTACAAATCCCAAGCCTTCTGAGCTTCTGTGGTGCCTACTCATTTCCCTGCTGCCAGATCAGTCTCTGAAATTAGCTCAGTACAATTTCCCATTTGCACTTAATGAAGCCAGTGAAAGATGTTTTCCCCCAGTAAGCCCGAGGCTCCAATAACCAGAATATTAAATAATAAATATTTGCCACTGGCCTTCCCTGAGCAGCCTTAATCTGATTTGAGAGGGCTTCTTTTTTTTTAATATCCTGGAGTTAGATTAATTAGGAGGCACTAACCATGTTCCTCTTCTGGGCACTTATTAGATTGGCCATGACCCTTTTTCATTACATCAATGGCTGCACTTCTTTGCTTTAATTTAAGTCAAAGGGAACCAAAGTCATTGATTTCCTATTTACCCTCATATGCCATAATACAATTTTGATAGAATCAGAGACCTTGACTGGGATTTTCTACTGGGGCATCAGCCTCATAAGAGCGATATGGCTTTGGTATCTATTTGAAAAGCTGTCTTTCCCAACAGATAGCTTTTGCGGCATGTCTTAAGAAGCAATATGTAGCTCTGTTGATATGTTACCTGGGTGTATGGGAAGGAATAGGGGTGTCCTTTTAGCTCTGCTCCAATGTCGGTGCTTTTTAACTATGTGTTGCATGCAGTTTTGTGAGCAGGAAGCCTGCTCACAAGGAGCAGCTCCAAACAATTAGGACACCCAAATAATCAGTTGCCCTGATAGTGCAAAGTCCTACTCACAAGCAGGAGCTCATGCATTCAGCTTTCTACCCACACAATGGTGCACAAAAATTACTACTATTATTGTTATTAAAGTCTCTATCCCACCTTTCCTCCTAAAGAAGACCAGGGTGGCAAATAACAAAAACATGGTTATTAGGGTGGTGGGATGATGTGCCAGTGGGGGAGGGATGAAAAGCACAGCCCCGTTCCTTGCTCTGTGCCACAGGTGGGAAATCACTTTGGTCCAGCTGACCAGATCCTAAAGTGGCCACTCTTCCCCTCTGCAAGGCCACTTTTGTCTGATAGGCCGGCCCACCCAGCTCTCGGTCTCTAGGTGTCATATGACTGGTGAATCCATGCCCACTGGAGAGCAGTGGAGCTTGTCTATGCTGCATATATGAATAGCATGCCTTTTTGTTATAATATTCCTCCTGGCCACCTGTGATTGTGCTACCTGATTGGCTTGTGACCATTCATCTGTTCATGGCAGTGATGGGTCTTCCCTGCTCCACATCTGGAGCATTGGGATAGGTTACAGGGCTGCCCCCCAAGGGATTTTGCTGCCTGAGGTGGGAAATCCAAAGAGCCATGCCCTCCCAGTCACTAATGAATATGGAGCACAGTCCCCTCACTCTGTCTCCATTAACGGCCACCCCGGAAGTCCACTAGAAGTATATCTCAGAGTTCTAGTTGCTGGGGAGTGACAGCAGGAGATGAGTTGTCGCCTTCAAACCCTGGTTTTTGAGTTGCTCAGCCACTGTAGAAAGTGGGATGCTGAACTAGATGGGCCCTTAATCTAATCCTGCAGGGCTCATCTTTTATGTTCTTAACCAATCCACATCTGCATTCCTTTCAGTGATGATTAGCCTTTTGCCCTCCTAGATGTTGTTGGACTATACCTCCCATCATTCTTGACTATTGGCCATGTGGGCCGGGACTGAAGGGAGTTGGAAGCCGGAAACATCTGGAGAGACACAGGGTTAGCCACCCCTGTTTTGCATGTACGGACAAAGACCCCCTATTTTCATTAATGAGTAAACCTGCCCCATTCAAAAGAACTGTGTGGCATTCTTTCCTTCATCAAGAGTATTGTACTGATTTTCTAAAAAGATTTGCACTATGGAGAACTGGGCATATAATATTCCTGAAGCTGTTTTCCTTAGAGTTGGTAGCCTCATAGAAAATGTGCACAATAACCCTGATTTTAAAAACAATACCTTCAGCTTGTCTTTATAGTTAATTATCTAATGTTGGTTGCTAAATAGCTTTTTTACAGAAGCAGATTTTGTGGACCTTGAATCCAAGTCTCCTGGTTCCCAAATACCTTATCACTCCAGCAGATTCAGGCAGGGCTGGAAGCAAAATAGGCACTCCTTCTCTTCTTGAATTCTTTGTACAAAAAAAAGCCCCATTTCTGAGATGACCACCCTAAAATAAAGTGGTTTTCAAACTATATCATAAAAAGCCATTAGCTGCGTTATTAGGAGATCCATAGACCAGAAATGAGAAATTTAAAGACTGAATCAGCCACTGTAGCTCATCTAGCTCAATCTTTTGTGACAGTCATCAACACTTAAAGAAGCTCTAAAGAAAGTGGGAGGAATATTTCATCTATGGGGAGGAAATCTCCAAATGTTATTTAAATCAGAAGAAATGAATAATATTGTACTGTTTTCAGGTCAGTTCCATTTTGTTTCCACATTCACCATGGGCTGAATTGGGGAGCTGTGTAAGGAGAAAGCACATGTCCATAATATCTTGATTTTTTGATCCCACCCCAGAGCCCCCACCATTATGTACTGCATCGGAAGCAATGTTTTAAAATCCATAGGGTTAACTAACCCTCTTGCAAAGCACATTAAGCAGAGGGAAGAGGGAAAGGTGCAGGTCATGCAAACCAGAGAGAAGCTTTAGTGTTTTCAAGGAGTATTTTCAAGGAGTTATAGAAGACCTTCAAATCTGAATTGGCTTTTTAAATGGCAGGATATAAGCAGATGTTTGGTCTCCCTCCCCCCTTCTGTATTTTTATTGCATGTTCTGCCAATGTTATGATTTTCTATTACAAAGCATGAATGAATGAGCAAATGAATAAAACTGTCACACCTTTGTCTATTATAGTAATAGATGGTCTTGTCATGCTGCAAATGCTGTCATTAGTAGCATCAAAAGGCAGTGAGTTCCACTGGCATATCTCAAAAAACTTTTACTTTTGCCAGGCTAGAACTGAGAGCTGTCGGTCCTATTAATCTCTTCGTTGTTGCTCAACATCAGTTTTACTGAATTTATTTATCCACTCATCAATAAATACTCCCTGAATCTCTTACAAACAAAACAGTGCTTGAAAAATGCAATATATCATGATTATTATGAGATTGTGAGAACAATGCCTCTCCGCCTCCTGCCTCTTCTGCACCATTCATTAGTTTCTCGACTTGTATCATAGTAGCCCATCTTATTTATTTCCTCTGTAAGGGAAGCAATCTCTCTTTTTTCAGCTCCTCTTTATATAAGACTTTCTCTAGGCCCTTAATCATTTTCATCACTTTGCTCTGAGACCCCTCCAGTTTTTCAATATCCGTTTTGAGGTGGCTTACACTGAAAGATATATATGTCCATCATCACATACAGTGATGTTCTGATGCACTTGCCTGGTTAAATTTGTGGTTCTTGCACACACAAATAATATACACCCCACCTCAAGGGCCCCTGCAATGCAATTTCATTCCAATGGGGGGGGCTGTTGTTAATCCATCTCACTACTGTTCTTTCAAAGTAGTTTAACCAAGTATATCTCCTTTTCTGCTATCTGTGGATTTCTTCTAATAGTCAAGAAAACATCGTTTTCTACTATGTACTTTAACTACAGATGCACTTCAACCAGCAAACAGATTGTTCCACTTCTCCTTGTAAGATTTGTAAATGCTGCAAGACAGCATTTTTAGGGAAGGGGAGGGAGGTGGTAGTGTGTGTGTTTTCAGGTACTGCATGGATTATTTATACTGTATTTACAAGAAGAGGTTTTCATAAAGGCTAAGGGTGTTTTTTTTTTACTTTTGAAAACACCAATCACTTATTCAGCACCCTGGACAGCACTAGACAGCATTCTCATTGACTTGTAGCTTCTAAACTGCAAGTCAGCAGATCTGATGTGATGATAACTTTGATTGAACCATAGGACAGATGTGGGGAAAGTGGGGGGAATAGATTTATGTTTCCCTTGCCTCCTGGTTGCCATTCCATTTTCTTACAGATTGTAAAGCAATTGCATCTAACTGCAGGTACCTGCCTGAGCCTGATGAACACTTCAGAAATGTTCTGTCTTTCAAGGTAGCAGTTTGCATTGATTTTTAATTCATTCATATATATATATATATGGCATCATTTTTAAATAGCTGTCTAACGTCTACAGGCATGTTTGTGATCCAAGCTGTGGTCAGTTGCTATAAACTAGTTGAGGGAGTGTGGCTGT
This sequence comes from Podarcis raffonei, assembly GCF_027172205.1. Lineage (NCBI taxonomy): Eukaryota > Metazoa > Chordata > Lepidosauria > Squamata > Lacertidae > Podarcis > Podarcis raffonei. The sequence continues at coordinate 68,658,852 of NC_070603.1, forward strand.
TAATCTTCATGTAGATTGCCCAGTTTGCAACACCTTCCAAGGCTTGTTGTGCTCAGAACCCCAAATAAAGCAGGTGCATTCCAAGGCAAGGCACGATGTGCATTCCAGCAGCATCACACAGACACACAGCAAAGACCTGTAAGTGGTTTTTGTAATGCCCATTTATTCAAGAGCAGTTTTTCTGCTACATGGAGGGGGTGAGGTTTGCCTTTGATTCTCTTAGGATTGCTCCCAAGCCCTCCATGAATTGCTTTTTAATATTACCTATTCTGCACCCCTCACTTTGTCAGAACCATCTAAGTCTATCAAACAGAGAAGGTTGGGAGCCAATTCTTGGAACCAGCAGTCTGAAAAACAAATCAGCTTCCAAGGGAGTCTGCCAAGGACAACTCTACTCTGCAATGGCCCAGCTGGGCTCTGGACTTGTTAAAATTCTGCTATACGAAGAAATCTCCTTGATGCCTTGCTAAGAAAATTGCTAGAGTGTAGCCCTTTGTTTACAGATTGACTGGTATGCCTTACCCTGAGTCAGACCAATACTCTGTCCAGACCAATGACCATGACTGGCAGCAGCTTGCTGGAACTCCAATTAATGCCAGATTCTACAGGTTGCCAAGCATATACACTACCAGTGAGTTACAGCTCACCCAACCCTCCTTACTGTCTTCTTTATACAAGGGCCCTGATTCCTTCTCAGGCTTACTTCGTATTAGAGCTGTCAAACTCTTACACTGTCAAACTAACCAGAAATTGATGAAGTGTCAAACATTTTTAATAACCCGAAAGCAATCTCAGAAATACTGTGCAAGCTGGCATTTGCAGATCACTCTGGGATTTTGGGCTGCAGCTGCTAATATCTAGGAAAGGTTCTCTCAGCCTTAAATAATGGTTGTGTGTTTCCTCTACCTTTTTTTCCGTCTTAAATTGGTCAGTGATCCAAAGACAAAAACACAGGTTTTCTCTCACAGATATGCACAAGAATCTATTCAAGATTCTACCATCAGCACCAGCGTAGTTGGGATCTATGTGCAACTAGAAGAACATCAGAACAGCCTGCTGGATCAGGCCAGTGACCCCAGGATCCTGGGCTAGATGAGCCATTGTGACCAACAAGCAGGATCAGAGCACAACAGCACTCTCCCCTCCTGTGGACTCCAGCAACTGGTATTAGGAACACTGCTGCCTCCGGCTGTGGCTTCTGAGCATAGCTATCACAGTTAGTATCATTTTTTGAGATGAGGTGACCAGAACTGTACACAGGAGGTACCTACTTCTGAAGAAGGACCAGTAGGTGATACTCACACCCCTTCATGCTTCCCATGCTGCTATGAACCCCTTAAGAACTCTTTTTGAGACTGATCTGGGTGTGGTTCTTCACAAACGATGGAGCTTGCTGATGCAGTCTATGGAGGTGCAACTTGGGTGAACAAGCATTATGGTGTGATCAGATTAAAAACTGTCATAAAGGAATTGCCAGGAAGTATATACAGAGAGGTAGACTGCTGAATTTATCAGTGTGCCTGCTGCAACTAAGGTAGTCTGGCACTGTAAGCTACCTGCATAGGAGTCTTGCCTGTTATCCCAATGTCAGTCCCTCTGAGACCATTGCCAAATATTACATGTATAAATTTCCCTTTCAGCCTTTTGATCTGACAGTAAGATGGGGCTGACTACTGAGGTTAACTCTTGCATTGAATTTCACCCCCTTGCTTCTTGCCTATTAGTACAAACACAGCACCATTTTCCTCTATGCTGAGTATTAAAAACTTGGATAAAGGGACGCGGGTGGCACTGTGGTCTAAACCACTGAGCCTAGGGTTGCCGATCAGAAGGTCAAAGGTTCGAATCCCCACAACGGGGTGAGCTCTCATTGCTCAGTCCCTGCTCCTGCCAACCTAGCAGTTCGAAAGCATGTCAAAGTGCAAGTAGATAAATAGGTACCGCTCTGGCAGGAAGGTAAACAGTGTTTCCGTACGCTGCTCTGGTTCGCCAGAAGCGGCTTAGTCCTGCTGGCCACATGACTCAGAAGCTGTACGCCGGCTCTCTCGGCCAATAAAGCGAGATGAGCACCACAATCCCAGAGTTGTCCGCTACTGGACCTAATGGTCAGGGGTTTACCTTTTTTAAAACTTGGAATGAAGAGTTTTCAAGAATAGTGCTCTATCAACCAGCCACCTCCTTTCAGCTCATCAGTGTAGTTTGTTCTGCACTGTTAACATTTCCTCTCCCACTCACTCCAAGCCTCTTGAGCTGCCTGAGGATGAGACAGTTCCACAGCGTAGTCCAACAGAATCTTAATTGTGTATGTTGTTGTTGTTGTTTATAAAATATACTAAAGCAATTCCTTTAATACCAAAGTTTCCTAAGTCTATTAGAAACTTTAGAATGCTCCAGCAGGCTTAAATATGAACAGGTAGAAGCCCCCAAGGGCTCGTTAAGAACTCAGAGCTTAATTTGAAGCCAACAGGCTGTTTGCATTGTGTGGTTGATCCTTCCTGCATCCCTGTAATCTCCTGTGTGACAAGTGCAAATATTTGCCACAGAGAGGTCACAAGCACTTGTGCTGAGTTCAATGTGAGGTTATCCATCCCAAACATTACAAGCCTGATTACATTTCCAAGAGCTATTTGCCAGCACTCAACAACAACAAAATACCTTGGTATAGCGAAAAGAGTCTAAGAGGGGCTGTGATTGCACTCTAAAAAGGCATAAGTAGGAGGAGAAGAGAAATTTTGGTTGAAGATGGTTGTAGAAGGAGTACAAAAAAATGGTTGAAGATTAGAACAAACTTTCCCTGTACATTTTCGTTTGGTTTGGTTTGGGGGACACCTTGCTCATCAGTAGCACATGTGAAAAGGATCTAGGGGTCTTAGTAGACCTCAAGCTTAACTGAGTCAACAGTGTGATGCAGCAGCAAAAAAGGCTAATGCCATTCTAGGCTGCATCAACAGAAGTATATTGTCCAGATCAGGGGAAGTAATAGTTCCGCTCTATTATGCCTTGGTCAGACCACACCTGGAATACTGTGTCCAATTCTGGATACCACAATTTAAGAAGGATATTGACAAGCTGTAACATGTGCAGAGGAGGACAACCAAAATGATCAAGGGTCTGGAAACTAAGCCTTATGAGAAATTGTTGAGGGAATAGGGTATGTTTAGTATTTATAAATTGAGTATTTACAGTATAAATGCATTTGTCCACCACTCATTTTACTGGAGTGCAAAAAAAAAGGTGTCAAGTTATTTTCAGTAGCACCTTAGAGACCAGCTAAGTTTGTTCTTGGTATAAGCTTTTGTGTGCATGCACGTATCTGAAGAAGTGTGCATGCACATGAAAGCTTATACCAAGAACAAACTTAGTTGGTCTCTAAGAAGAAGAGTTTGGATTTGATATCCCGTCTTTCACTCCCCTTCAGGAGTCTCAAAGCGGCTAACAATCTCCTTTCCCTTCCTCCCCCACAACAAACACTCTGTGAGGTGAGTGGGGCTGAGAGACTTCAAAGAAGTGTGACTGGCCCAAGGTCACCCAGCAGCTGCATGTGGAGGAGCGGAGACGCGAACCCGGTTCCCCAGATTATGTGACTACCGCTCTTAACCACTACACCACACTACTGGACAATTTTTTTATATATTTTGACTGTGTCAGACCAACACGGCTACCTACCTGAATCTAGAACTTATTTTCAGTGGGTTTCAGAAGGAGCTGGGCCTATGCAATATCAGGGAAAGGAACTGGTTCCACTATCTACCAGTGTCTGTTCGTGTGATAAGTGAAAATGAGCATATTCAGCATGACTTGATCCATATTTTTTTTAAAAAATCCTCTGATACTGGATGATCAGTGAAATGAAAGGAGCACTGTAAAGATATTCACCCACCCAGATGTATAGGGCATCATGTAAAGATTAGTACCTGTTTAATAAAGATTAACTTTCATGCTGAAGAGTCTGAATGGGCAATTTAAAAAACAGCAAATTACACCATAGCCCTGAAGTCTATAATCTCTCTCTAGGACAATCATGGAAATGAGGATTCACTTGCTTTATTGTTTTGTTCTGGTGCCTCAGTTATCCAGGAGTAATAAAAATAATGATGTTATTATTTATATGCTGCCCATCTGACTGGTTTGCCCCAGACTTATTCTTCCTTTCTGAAATGTTTCCCATTTCCTATGGACCATCAAAAGCTAGGGATGCTGTATGGTTTTGACCTTGTACCAAAATCACTTGGAAGTTTTTTCTACAATCAAGCATTATATAAATTTTATGTAATAAATAAAATTGTCCCTTGAGCAGGATTGGTGGGAGTTAATTGCCCTTTCTATAACTGGCTAGCGACCCTGGAGATTTTCAGTAAGGAGGAAATTATTTGTGTCTTTGGTTGTGGGGGGAGGTTGCCTTCCCTCAAATGTTGGTCTCATTTCTCAATTCTTCTAGAGTTGTGTGTTCTGCAGGTGCCTTTCAAGTGATTCATGTTGTTCACTATGCGTAATGTTGGTGGAGTAGTTGATTTGTGGAGTGTCCTGCATTAGAGCACAAGGTGTAGCTCCCTTCCAGTCCTGCTGCTCTGATTGAAGACCCTACATGAAAAATTGTCAATAGCCACTTCCAGCTAGTTGTATTACATGTGAGGGCCTTAGCAGGTGGAGAGCCCCCAAAACTAGTATCAGCAAGCACCAGGAATATGCAACACGGCTTTGGAGACCACAAGCTTTGCCCCAGAGAAGCAGACTTGGTGACCTTCACATAGAGGCCATAATCTTTGAGTCATCCATAAGTAACTCCATGATGCAACTTAAAGAGGCAAAATTATTTCTATCCGTGCATTTTTGCATGAAATAAGCTTTGCCATTTTATATTATGCATGGGTATCTCTGTGTCAGGATCCTGCCCAACTAAGACACCAGGGAGACCTCCTCTGAGGAAGAGATGTAGAAGAGTACCCCCAGGAGAAGTGGGGAGCTGGAAAAGTCCATTGTAATCTTAAGGCAGCTCAAAGTACCTAGTCTCTTGTCTCACCTGGGCCTCTTGATGCAGTCCTTCATAGGAATATTCATTTAACTGCCAGGAGGCTTTATTAGCAGGGGTGTTCTTGTCAGAGGCGTACCTAGGCTCCCTTGTGCCCTTGGCAAGGAGAAGCAACAGCAGCACGCACACATCCCAATCTCCAGAAAGAAACCTGATGGGGGCATGATGGGAGGCGCCACAACTATGATTGAGAATGGAGCATGAGAAGCGGAGGGGTGCTGAATTTTGGCGTTGCATTGGGCATCGCTGAAATTTGAGACCCCAAGATCCATCACCAAAATGACTAGTAAAGGAAGCACCTGGCATCGAGGATATAAGTCTCCCAGTCTCTTCCAGCTCTTCACTAGGATAACAATTCCCTATTGAGCACCTATTGAGTCCCCATAGAACTTGCTTGTTCAATGCCTGATCTGTTGTGGGTGCTGGCCATGTACACTTTGTCTTTCTGGAACAATTTTGGCTTAATCAGACTGAATTGTTTCCAGTTTGATTTAAGTGAATTTTTTGTTGTTGTTGTTATAATCAGAGTGAGTTGTCTGTGAATTGGTTTTTCAAAATTGTTCATGTCCATGACGTGAGCCCAGTAGGCTTAGAATCTAATACCACTCAACTTTCCTTCCACATTGTATAATGCAAGGGAGAACAAACTTCAGGCTTGCAGGATCTCTTTTGGTTTTTATTTAGAATCCTGAGGTCTACCAACTGGAGCCAGGTGCAAAACAGTGTTTCATGGTGTAGGCATAAACTTATACACCTAGAATTGAAGACCAGGGTGCCTCTGTGCTACAAACCAGGAGTTCATTTCCAGTGCCAGGACTGAGCTTGCCTAAGGAGCTCCACTTCTGCTCTTCCTCCAAACTGTTCTTAATTTAAGGAGCCTGAGACAGAGAAGCTTTTAGTTGTTGTTGCTGTTGTTATTACAACTTGCTGATCACCAAAAGATCCCATCAACCTTCTCAGAACAAGAGCAGTGGCTGTTCTCCATCCATGTATTCCAGTGCTGTATTTAAATTTGGGCAGTAGGTAGCTGCTGTGTATTTTGAACAACTAAGCACATGCTTGTTGAACATTGACTTTCTGTGATGCTGTTCAGACTGATGAGAGGAATAAACCTGATAAGAGCTAGGTATTGTTAACCTACAAAGGATATCTGAAGTTAAGACTGTAAAGTGATTTCCATACTTCACCTCCAGCAGCAAAGCTTATTCACATTTGACAATGCAGTGTTTTCAGGTCTGTAGGGGAGAGAATCAGTTTGCACAAACAAGAATGTTGTTTACATAGGACTGCTTTCGTATGCTAGGATGCTGATACAAGGAAGACCCAGACTGAGCTTGGATGGTCAAGAATTTCAGATAAGTAAATGTAGTTAACTGGATTTCTATGATAGCCGTATATCTAGGGCTAGTCTTTGAAGCTGCCCAGTCAAGACCCATAAGCATGATAAGCATGATAAAGAGCTTTTTGTTCTGCTCATTAAATGTTTTTGATTTATAGTTAAATAGGAAGGGTGGTCTAATGCAGAATTTACAGGCAGAGTTGAATAGCCAGCCACCATCAGAGGGGCTTTGATTCTAGGGACAGCCCAGTTCCATAGGGAATAGCACTGGAGCATTGATCTTATGTCCCTGAACTCTGTTAATTAATTGGCAGACCCAGGTATAAGTATTGTAGTCTCATTAAAACTGATGAAGTATTTCTTTTTTGGCATCCATTGAAGAGAGAATGGAGAGCCTCATGTTCTAAGCAAGAGACAGGGTGGGATCAAAAGCAAGAGACCCCTCCCTGTTCCTTCATACTGTTTTGAACTGACACATTTTATTCCTTTGATCAATTAGGTTTTAATACCCACTAACCAACTTTGACGAAAGCACAGGATGGTGGGCCTTGGCTTCCATCTGCAATGGGAATGCAACTCTGAACTTTTGCCAGCCTGTGTCTTACCCTAAGGCTACCTTAATGAGGAACAGAGAGCCCCTACTTTTGGGTTATTCATTGGGGCTTTCATTCTTTTCTCTTGATCTAATGCCAGAAAAGCAAATGAGGCTTATGTCCCAGATTGGTGGATGCTGGATCAGACTAGGGAAGCTTTCCATTCTCACTTGCTGTCACAGCAGATCTGCCTTTCTCAGCTAACAGGGAAACTTGGCACTTAGCCTGACTCCACCTGCAAGTGTCTTTGGATAAGTTTTGCTTTGTTTCACTCTCTGGGGGACAGATTTCAAGCCAAGTTTCTGACTGCAGACCAAATACATTCCACCCCTGTTGATCTAAATTCTCCTCCTTTGTATCATGCTGGAACTAGGGACAAAAGCGGTCAGACTCTTTGGACCATAGAATAAAATTTGTGCTGTGTTTGCATCGCTGGTGCAGATACCTGGGGAGAAATGGAAAATTACTTAGTGAATTCCCAACCTCCACCTGAGCAGTCTGGGTTGTGGTCATGGAGATGGATGGTAATTTAATGTTTCCTGCATGGCACCCTTGGGGTCCCTTCCAACACTATAATTCTGTGATACTTTCCTACTCAGGAGGGCTTCTGGGCTTTTGAAGACATGACATTGGTTTGCGTATATCACAGCTTGCTCCAAATCTCTAAACTTAAGCCCTATTTAGGGGTTAAAAATAAGCAGCAATAATTATGTGAGGAAAGTGAGTCAAACCACATTTCCATCCTCGCCATTGCACACTCCTCCAGCTCCTCCCCAGTGCTGTTGTGGTCATTCTGCAGTAGGGCAGGCTACTGAATGCTCAGGATTCAAGCTCACAGGGACAGCCTATGTATGTTCAGCTGGCTGCCCTGCTCAGCCCATGGGCAGTATTGAGGAGGGGCAGTGTAGGGTGGAATGGTGGAGGGAGTGGGGCCCCACTCTTCTCCCTCGTGCAATTATTGCTGCATGTTTCTGAGTGCCCAAATATAGAGCTAAGCTACTTTACACATAACTTCTTTTTTTAAAAAAACAGATGCAGTTAAAATATCCTGCAGCTCTACTTTGCATTCTGAAGCACTCGTGCCAGGGGTGGCCAACATGGTGTTACCCAACAGATGCAGAGAGCTACAAGTCCCATCGATCCCAGTCAACATGGTCAGCAATCAAGGATCGTTGGGAGCTGTAGTCCACGACATGCAATGGGGGAGAAACATAAGCACAAGCATACTAGCTTCACACACCCCATCAGCATCACAAATTGGAGGGATAACTTTTTACCCTGATCTTCCAGTGTTCTGAATCATACAGGGAGGCTACGCAAGCACAGCAGGCTCCCCACTTGTTTTATTAAAAATATTTCTATACCACTAATTCATAAAGAAAATATCAAAGTGGTTGACAACAACTGTACACAAAACCATGCAATGGAAACCATATACAGAAGTATATATAGTATATACAGAACCATATACAGAAGTTAACCATTGTGGGAAGATTTGTCCTTAATTACCTGCATAAGCCTGGTGGAACAGAAAGTTTTCAGCAGGCATTTAAAAGTCAAAAGAGAAGAAGCCTGCTGAATTTCTCTTGGCAAAGTATTCCACAGGGCTGGGCCGATGATGCTAAAGGCTCAGTTTATTCAGAAGTTATGCCCCCAACTCATGGAAGATGTGGTTGTCTCCACTCTCTTGTATTATGAGAGGGGCTTAGAATGCTAGAATAAGGCTAAAAACTACCAGTAGAGGCTGTAAAACATGGACATAGCAGCGTCTGTGTTACAGGCTACTTGTGTACAAGGTCACATGCCAGGGAACTGGATTGTTTGCTGCTCCCTGTCATCTGTGCATGTCACAGCAATCAAGCACTTGTCACTGCATAGTATGGAAAAAGTCAGCTGAGGAGAAAACAAGCTTTTCACTCTCTTTGGCACTTTTGCTGGAAAAGCTGTTGACAGCTTGAAACTATGTGGACCTGCTCTAAGATACCAGGACTGGTGTGGAATCACAACTAACGCTCTTGGGTCAGCAGTGGGACCTGACTCCAGTCCCACAGGTGGCTCATATTAGCTCTCTGGTCTTGGCATCTGCCCATACATTTGTCATGGTGCTGCTGTCAGTGCATTTGAATGGTGATCTGGCCAGATCTGTGCATGAAGCTGAATGAGGTTAAAGGAAGCTGTGAGAACAGCCTTTGTCATCTTGGTTCCCTCTGGATATTTTGGACTGCAACTCCCATCAGCCAGTGCCAAAACATCCAGAGGACACCAAGATGGCAAAGGCTGTTCTCAGAACACAGAGTGATGTTCTTTACTCCAGCTGGAGCAGTAACACTAACCATTTGTGCCACAAGGTTGTTCAGTATTAAAAAGACCCTATGAGCCTTTCTTTAAAAATATATAGATCTGTATTATTTAACAGGAGCCAACATGCACTTGGTTGCTTGAATGTTTGCCTTCGTGGCACAACAGTCAGGGTTGAGTTCTTTTCCCTGTGCATCATTCAGATCAGTTTCTAGCCTCTGGGCACGGCGAAGCACTGAAAACACAGCCCTTCATCAAATAGCAGTCATTAGCGCTGGGGCACAGAGACTATTTATCAGGCCTTTTAATAATTCCTGGAGCGACCCGCCATCTCTCCCCCCATTAATCACCATTAGGTTTCTTATAGCCGAGCACAGATTATTGAGAGGTACCAAAGGGCTGGCTGAGCAGTTGGAGGCTAATGGGCTCCGATAATTTGAAGCATTCCTCCTAGTCCCAGCTGCTGGGACAGACCCTGTGCCTTTGGAGATCTATAATATCTGCACGGTCCTCCACTTTTACCCTCCTGCCTCCTTTCACACTGTGTCCTTTTGCCCTTGTCTTTTTATCTCCTCTTTTTTAAAAACAACAGCACCATAACCAGAAGAGAAGTCATATTTCACCAGCCTCAGAAACAGGACTGTTTAATTCAGACAGATTTCCCTGGGAAGCACCTTCCTTTGCAGAGGTAGTGAGCTGCAGGTTCCCATAGTTATCCCCAGTGGCATCACTCATGAACAAAAAACAAAGGACCACGTTCCCCTTCTGTTGGGAATGGCACCTGCTTTATGTTTGTAGAGAGGTGGTTAGAAGCTAGGGATAGAAGCCAGTTTGCCAAGGTACTTCCAACCTGCAACTAGTGTAAACAAAGCTGGTTCCACCAAGCAATGCTCACACCACTTCTCAAGCCCGTCTTTGTTCCTGCAAGGGCTAGAAACTTGATTCCAGGGAAGTGAAACATCAGTATGCTCAGGGCACCTGAATTTCACACCCAGTACCACATTTTACCTGCAGTTGCACAGAATTGTAAAGTACATACCACCCTAACTATATAAAATAAGGGCACCAAAACTACCTGCAGAATGTTTGGTCAAAAGAATCCAAAATGTTGTCTTTTGAGAAAACCAGGAATGAACTCTAGGATGTGGAAGGATAGGAGATTCTAAATCTCCCTCATTCCCACACAAAACGCCAACTTGTCACCACCTAAAGATGAATGTGCCTTTCTGTCCTGCCTGTCTTCTTAGGCTCAAATTAGATGGGATGGTGGCAGACATGGATCTGTTTCTTATCCTCCTGTTCACATATCAAGTTTCTTTTTCAGGGAGCACATGAGAGAGAAGTGCTGAAGCTTCCCTCCTCTTACCTTCTTACCTCCCCTCAAATCATCATTGCTCAAGGCACCAGATTATGTCTAAAAGGCCAGGATGTGAGAAAAGTGCTTTGAGTAAGAGACCACGCGGGGGGGGGGGGGAGTAAAGCATAAGAGGGAGGAGGAGTCAATGTCTCTCTCCCATATGCTCCTTTCCCTTTTTAAATGAGCCATTGGGTTCCCCGACCACTGACAATATGTGAACGTGTGAATGACGACCCTTCATTGCATTTAATTTTCCTGCTAGGTTGCAAAACATAACACACTCACTAGGAAGATAAGCAGGGGTGAGGAACCTGTGCTTCTTCAGACGTTGCTGGACTACAAATCCCATCATCCCTTACCATTGGCCAATGCAGTCTAGGGCTGATGGGAGATGCAGTCCAATGGCATCTGGAAGGCCACAGGTTCCCCATCCCTGGAGTAATGTTTTCAAACGGAGAGCCCCCTAACTCAGGCCCAGCTGACATGAACTGCAGCTTTGAGTTTCTAGAAGTTGTTGTGGCTTTCCTCCCTCCACTGCTCAGTAGCACAAAAATAGGCCCTCTGGGTTCTGAGATCTCCAAGGTGTTTTTATATCAGAGAGCGTATGTGAAGTCCTACAGGCCTTAGTTGTGAGTTTTTCAGTGTGGTGGCTTTTTCATGTCAACATGGCTCAGAAACCTGCCCCAAGTAGAATATCAGCATCAGAAGATGCAGTGCCTCTGTTGGCTGTTCTTGGGGTAATGGAAGGCAACAATCCCCTCCCAAAAAATCCCACGTTGATTAGGCTAGCAGAGAGAGAGATCCCTCTGTGGCTGTGTACATACCAGACCTTCAAATAATATTCAGAACACATCCCTCCCCCAAAATATTGGGAAGCATTTTTTACCCATTGAAGACCTACAATTCCAAATACCGTTTAAAAAATTCTGTCCCCGGGATCTCTTTTGGTGGTGGGAGGAATCTGCTTTGAATGTGCTTTAAAGGTCTCTTGTGGATGCAGCCACATGTGCCTCTCGGAAAGAACTGAGATGCTTTATTTCCAGAGGGTCTTGCATTTAGCGCTTGCTTTGGGGAGAGGTCTGGGGATAAATAACTGAAAGAGAAGGTGGCCTTGGCGGGCAGCTGCACCCAGGCTGCCAGGATGGGCTGGCACGCAATTGCCTCATTTCAGCTGCTAATTGTCATCAAGGTGAATCATTAACAGTGGAGAAGAGGACGGGACACAGCAACCCCATAGAGCTTAGAAGCAGGGAGGAAAGGGGGAAATGGGGAAGTCAGGAGCAGAGCAGGCAGTTCAGGTGGGGATAATTCAAGTCTGTTGCCTGGATGTAGCAGATGGAGGTGCCTCGCAGTTCGGCAAGGTGTTTAATGGGCACATTGTGGGCCTAATGAAGCTAGAAGAGAGAGCTAGAAAAGATCCATGAAATGTGTCGCTCTCATTCCCAGTAGGGCAGAGATAGGGAACCTGCAGCCCTCCACATAGTGCCAGGCTACAACTCCCATCATCCCTGAGCATTGGCTGTGCTGGCCAGAACTGATGGGAGTTGGAGTCTGACAACATCTGGAAAGACATAGGCTCCTCTTTGCTGCAATACAGTGTACCAGTCTCTCTCTCTTCTCCAATTTCCTCCTTTGCAGTAAGATTCACTGGCAACTCAGTTTACCCATACCCATCCTTCACTTGCACAGCCTTCCTCAATTTCTCATCATTTTAGAACTTGCATATTCTAAATACACAGCTTCTCCTCCCAATCTTGTGTGCTGTCTATCTCCTTCCTTACTAGCTAAATGCACACATTTGCTCACAACATGCACACATGACACACACGCACACAGATACACAGATGGAGACGCGCTGAGAGAAATACAAAGCCCCAGCCTCACAAAGAAGCACAAAGACAGCCTAGCGTACACCTGTAATCCCGCCAAGGCAGGTGGCCTTAAGGAACAAACCAATCGCACAGCCCAGGCCCTTCTCCAGCTGGCTAGCGCTCCCCTCCTTGGTGCAAATCCAATGGTCCCGGCTTTCTCATCTGTTTTGCCTGCTGATTCAAATGAAAACCAGGGATGGAGCATGCCCAGCAACAGGAGGGAGGGGGAATAGAAGTAGACTGCTGTTGCAAATGGCAGCTGCGGTGTAGGAAAGATTGCACGGTTGCAGGCCCTAGCTGATTCAGAGTTACTGTTGGGGTATTGTACAGGATACAGTGATGTGAAGAACAAGGGTGTACCTATCTATCCCACTTAAAACACTTGCATTGGAATGAAGGTACAGGTGCAAGGTGTGAGAGTTCTCCCCCCCCCCTTTCAGCTGAACATCCACCATGAAGTCCTGGGACCCCAATTTTACAAAGAAGCAAATGTTTTCCTGCTTACTTATACTGCCATATAACACAAACACATTTATTCAAGTGCAAAGAAAGGGAAACTGGCTGTTTTGTCCCAAAAGGGGTCTGAAGTTCCCCGGTAACATTATTCTTTTCATTTCTGGTGGATCCTCCCTGTCATGCTGTCTACATTCACATGTGTGTATCTTGAAATCAGAAACAAATTCAGCTTTGATTTTGCATCACTTGCATCTTAGGCGCCCTGAAACTAATTTATGCAATATAAATTGTGCCACAAATCTGTTGTGTTTTGGAAGCGCATTGACATGGAACAAGGAAGCTTCACCATCTGCCCCAAAGATGGGGCTTGGCACCTGAAAAGTGTCAGTGGCAATGCTAAAACTGACTTGTCACACACAGCACCAAACCTGATTTAAGCAGTACAGTATGTACCTCATCCTTCAGTGAAGATATAGATTCTACCCATCAAATCATATCCTATTATATCATAAGATGTTGCATTGTATAATATCATTTCAAATGATAAAGATATGTACTTAAATATAGTTATGTATAATTCCGTCTAAATACTTGTTGAATACATAAAATAATCAAATCCTATGAAACATGCAACATCTTACTCATATGTATCTCAATTGCTTTACTAAATAATAAAAACTCCAGAGATAAGACAATAGGTTAATAGTGTTTTTAGACTGTTCAGTCACCTAAGTTCAATCTTATGGGAGGTGTTAAGAAGTGAGTCAACCTCTATCTTCATATTTGGGCTGTGGCAGGGTGTGAGCAGAAGATAGATCCCTCTGTATGGGCTATTCCGTGTGTGTGTGTGTGTGTGTGTGTGTGTGTGTGTGTGTGTGTAGATCTGGTACATGACAAGATAGGATAGCCTTTGTTGCCTTCTAATTCTGTTAGACTGAGCTTGTCCTTTGAGCATTTATTTTTCCATCATAAAGGCCGCAAGAGTCTAAAGCGTGGTTTTGTAAAGCAGTCCTCAGGGAGTGCTTAAAAGGAGCCTCTTCCACTCTTGGGTTTCCTGAGGCTGCCCAGTAACATCCTTCACCTGGCCAGCCTTGCTTCTTAGTCCCCGAACCTTTGGTGGGGAGAGCAGAGGGGATTAGATTATCAATGAGCCTTGGACAATAGTGTGAAGGGGAAGGAAGCAATTAGCATGAGAGCAGGAGGGAAATATTTGCTACACAAGAGAATAAAAAGGCCTGTAATTTCCCACCCAACATGCAGCAGAAGAGAAAGAACAACAATAATTATCATAAAAAAGCACCCGCCTGGCAGCATTTGCACGACAAAAGGAGCTCATGCTGGGCAGATATTTCCCCCTCCCCCACTGAACACTGGGATGGGATAGAGGAGGAGAGTGTTGTCAAAGGGTGCTGAAATTTCTCCTTGGCTTCATTCATTTGGCGCCATGGTTCTGGTTTGAGAGTGATGGTGCCACTAGGGCGTTGCTTGCTAGATGGAGGTGCAAGGAGGCAGAGGGGTAAAGTCTCCCCCCCCCCCTGAATAACTGTAAGAATTTGGAATACAGAAACGGGAAGTAAGAGGAGGTCGAGGAAGTAAGGTTTAGAAATTGGGTTATGAAATGGTACTTGTTTTATGTTTTATTATTGTTGAATGTTTGTTCATGTATGTTTTGTTTCTGTTATATAAAAAATTGTTCAATAAAAATATTATAAAAAAAAAAAGTCTCAAATGGGAAGGGAAGCAGGGTGAAGAGATGAAAGAGCATGTTGGTAAATTACCTGTTAGGGGTGAGCAGTGAGGCAGCCACATTGGCTGGTGAAACCAAATTGTTCAGGTTGGTAAGAACAAAAAGCAATTGCAAGGAGTTCAAAACAAGATCTTCCAAAACTGGGTAAATGGGCATTAAAAGCCAAATGCCATTCAGTGTAAGGAAGTTTAAAGTGTTGCACATTGATGCAGAATATCGTAGCTTCACACATACATGCTCATGGGATCTAAACTGTGTGGGATGTGAAACACAAGAGCAGTCAAGTACAACATTCCTAGAGTGAACATGTTTACACATGGAGAGGGATGTTTGTCCAGCCAGCAGGTAAAACTTCCTGTTTCCTTCTGGGCTGGGATGGACTTCCTCTACATGTGACTAGAGGTGGGTGTGGCCTCACCTGTGCAGGTAATGATAAAAGCACAGGGCAGGGCAGCCATCCCTTTTCTTCCTCCTCTTCCTTCTCTCTTTCACCACATGCATCGAAGAAGCAACATCTACTGAGTGAAAGATGCACTCTTGGCTTCCAGCCAAGAGAGGACAAAGGGACTGTCTTCTTATAAGATAGATTCCAAATGTATATTACTTCATTAAGCTTAAGTCTGCCTTCTGGGATCTGATTGTGAACAGAATGTGAGTAAACTCTTTTTATACTTTTGTAAAAGACTGTGTCATCTCTTCTATTTTATGAGGGAATAAGGGGAAATTACCAGAATAGTTATTATAGAGGCTTTAGCGAGCCTGAGCAAACGCTGCCGTTGCAAACTTAAAATAAAGGGGAATGTATTACTCTGCTGAAATTGGGGAACTTGTTAACACAAGTTGGATAAGGATATAATCAGACAATATATCCTCTCCTGCATCCCTGAACATTCCCACAAACTGGAGGTGAAAATAGACCTTGGGGGTCATAGTGAATAGCTCAATGAAGACATTCAGCCAATGAATGGCATCTGTAAAAAAGGCAAAGTCCATGTTAGGGATCATTAGAAAATAAAACTCTCTTAGTACCATAATGCCCTTATACAAATCTATGGTAAGACCACACTTGGAATACTTAGTTCAGTTTTGGTTGCTGTACCTCAGAAAGGTGATAGTAGAGCTATAAAAGTTTCAGAAAAGTGTAAACAAAATGATCAGGGGGATGGAGCCTATCCCCTATGAGAAAAGACTACACATTTGAATATTTTTAATTTAAAGAAAGGGCAAGGAAGGAGGTGGGCATGATAGTGGTATATAATAAAAATATGCACTATGTGAAGTAAGTTTTTCTCCCTGTTTCATGCTATTAGAAACCAGATTCATCCAATGAGCACGCACACAACACAAAAATACATACCAACAACAGACACACCTACATCTTTCTTATAGAAACACCCACCATGCACACATCTGTCTCTCTCTCTCTCACACACACACACACACAGGCCACATGTGCATTTCACACCCACCTCTCACACACCTAACATATCTCTCTCTCTCTCTCTCTCTCTCTCTCTCTCTCTCTCACACACACACACACACACACACACACACAAATACACATTCATCTCTCCCACATACACCCAAACACAAATGAAGTCTCAATAATTGGGAAGAGGGTATATTTAACCCTTAAAGTAAAGCCCTTTGTGGCCAGTTTTCCAATCAACACCCACACAAACATTGTTTGTCCTCTTGAAGAATATATCCTCATAAGGCAAACAGCAGTCTGCATGGGAAAATTTTGATTGAGAAAAGCAGAGAGTCAAAAACACTTTCCCCCACTGATACATTACAGGCGGAGGGGGGGGGGAATCAGGAAATCCAATTAAAAATCTCCCAGGGAACATGTCAGTTGGCCCATAGCTGTCTGGCTGTGAAGTTGCAAAATATCCCAGAGTTCAGGGCTGGAATGTGAACAGTAGCACAGCAGTGAGTGATGCATACAGGCAAGACACCCAATCTGCTCTTGCAAAGGTTGTCAGCCCTGCAAAAACTGAGTTTTCCCATTCATAGCAATGAATGTGTTGATGATTGCTGGATTGATTGCTGGTTTAGGTGGGTAGGGCTTTTGTTCTTATATGCAGTGCTTTCTGTTCTCTTGCTCAAATGGTCTGGCATTGAAATACAGCAAAGGATATCATAGAATCATAGAATTGTAGAGTTGGAAGGGACCCTGATGGTCATCTGGTCCAACCCCCTGCTGTGCAGGAATCTCAGCTGAAGCATCCAAGACAGATGGCCATCCAACCTCTGCTTACAAACCACAAATGAGTGAGAGTCCACCACCTTCCAGAAAGTTATCCCAGATGTTTAGTTGGAATCTCCTTTCTTGTAACTTGAAGCCATTGGTTCGGGTCCTACCCTCCAGAGTTTCCATTAGAATAGCACATCTACCTATTTCAGTAAAAGCTATCTTTGCTATCAGATTAATTCATCTGTCCTTTTGCAGATTTGAAAGCCACCTGAGACTGACTCAGAACTTTAAGATTAACAGACTGTAGTAGACTGTACTGAACTGTACTGTACTGAAAAGAAAAAGCCACTAAAGGACTAATGCTGGGGGGCATGGGGGGCGCTTCGGTAAGTTGTGAGTTTAGTTTCTGTTTTCCCCATCCTTGCTTCCGTTTGTAACATGTAATGGCTGATCATCTTAAGTAAAGGGATCTGCTTTAACCTTACAGCTGGGTCTGCCTGCCTTCCCATAAAACAAAGGGCAACACCCTGCAACACCTTGCTCTGATGCCAGAAGTGAGCATGACTGTGGAGGAAAGGATCTGCCCTGCATTTTGTTGTAAAAATTAGGACTCACTCTACCACCACCACCACTCCCTGCTTTCAACTTTGAAATGGGCCAACCACATGAACAACAAACATAATTCTTTATGGGTGACATTGAGCCAGTCACTGCCTCTCAGCCTAACCTACCTCACAGGGTTGTATTGGGGATTAAATGAGGAGGAGGATAACCATGTACACCATCTCAGGATCCTTTGAGAAAAGGTGAGGTGTGAATACAATAAATAGATACTAAAATAACTGCCCCGTCATGTCTACTTTCACCCTAAGAGTATCTGGAATTGTTCCAATTTGGATTCTCCTTGGGGAGGGGTTGAAACTGACACTGCTTTAGTGACTCTGCTTCACAGTGTTGATCTAGAGATGGGTATAAGGGGAATGCAACCCTGTAGATACTCCTCTGGACCTCTCAGTTGGCATAGTGGACATTAATTGTCAATGGATTCTTCTGGGATGCCTGTGTGAGTTGTCGGGAATTCAAGGCAGCAATCCATCTAAATTCTAAAGCATTTTGCAGGGTCACCAAGACGCTCACGTTTTGCAAAGGCTCAGAAAGTCAGAGGACACTGGTCTCTTGCATAAGCCTGCCTGCCACCAATGAGAGTTACATAACCAGGTGGTTCTCACTTCAGCCCCTTTTCTTTTCAATTGGGGGAGGCTCCCTTTGTACACTGTGACCAAACCCGCATTTTGAAACTGTTTGGCCAATGGGATGCAAACTTAACATAATCCAATCCTGAGTGGCACAACCCTCATCCTGTTTCTTCTTGTTGCTGCTTCCCTCCCTGGCCAACTTGCCTCTAACCCATTCCCCAACTCTGCCAGGGTCACATTTCCCTGCACAGCTGCTCCGCCAGTGCCTGCTCCTGGGACAGAGGAAGGAGATGGCATTTAAGAGTGTTTTTAAAAATTAAGAGAGAGCCAGAGAGATTTTTTTTTGCCAACAGCCCCTAATGTGTCTGGGAAACTGACAGAGCAGGTAATTGCAAGATCATTCCCCCACTTGTCCCTGTGATTAGCTTCTTTCTGTGCTATTTCTGTTCCATTAAGTGTGTGCAAAATGGAACCCCATCTCTGGCCCTCCTCCTTTTTCTCTCCCCCCCCCCTCCAAAGTTTCTCCTATTGCCTCTGAGCACTAACTGTTCTGACACTGATTCACTAGTTCAGGAAGATTATAGCCTTTGTTAGACTGATGTTTTCTGACAGTTCAGCCTGATAGCCAGAGAGGGAGGTAGTGAAGTGGCAGTAGTACTCTTAGATACTGTGCAGTGCTGAGACCCTTCCCCAGTTTTAACAATCCCCCCTTCACGAGTGCACGTCACCATGAATGCTTCGAGTCTTCAACCATTACCAGCAGGATCAATGCTTTCATTGCCCACTGATTGCTTTACCTACTCAGCCATGCCATAGGCACCTGTCATTAAGCAAAATGCTCCAGCAACAACAGTATCATTGGCTGAAGGTAGAGAATTGAGATGTTGGCAAGCCTGAGGTTACAGCACTAGCTGATGGAGTCCTTTTTCTCATCTCCCTCTTGCCTGCCCTAGAAAAATAAATATGATCACTAGCTCCTTCTTCTTTATTACAGAGTAGCCTTTTCTCCATATCATGGTTTCTCATAGAAAACTGGCTGATAGATGACTAACAAATTATTTGCTGCTGTGGTATGTCTGTGTCTGGGATGTTTGAGAAAACCTATTTCACTTCATCTCAGTAGTGTCCCTAACAAGAGCTCAGTTTCCAACCTTTTCCCCATGAACTACTAACATTCCCACTTTGCCATTAATTTTATGCCAAATCCAGGCAGAAATTCTGTTGTGCTTTTGCTTGACAAATGAGCTGCCAAGCTTGAATCATCAAATTGTAGAGTTGGAAGGGATCCCAAAGGTCTTCTAGTCCGGTCCCTTGCAATGCAGGAATCACAACTAAAGCAGCCATGACAGATGGCCACCCAACCTCTGCTTAAAAACTTTCAGCGCATGAGAGTCCACCAGCTTCCATTCCATTGTCGAACAGCTCTTACCACTGGTCAGAAAGTTCTTGCTGGTGTTTAGTCGGAATCTTCTTTCTTGTACCTTGAAGCAATTGGTTAGGGTTCAGCTTGCTCCATCTTCCATGTGACAGCCCTTTAGGTACCGTATTTGAAGACAGCTATCCTATCCCCTCTCAGACTCCTCTTTTCCAGGCTAAATATACCCAACGCCCTCAACTTTTCCTCATAAGGCTTGATTTCCAGTATCTACCCATTCATGACTCTACTTGCAAGTAGGTGCCTTGAAATGCTACACTGCCCGCTGTCAAGTAGGAACTTTCGCTTGCTGCCTCAAGCATCACATTTCCCCCCTTGTTATGTTGTATCCCTTGTCATTCCTCCCCTGGATCTTATGCAAGCATGCTGCACGTGTGCAAAGAGCAGTCCAGGAACAAAGAGGAGAGTGATGAGGAGGCAAACTAGGAAGTAGTGAGATGGAAAGTGACAGCATGTACTGATACAGACACATTCTAAGTAGAAGTCTCAAGTAATGATTATGCCAAGGCAGAAGGTTGGAACTGGAAGCCCCTTACATGAAAGAAGAGCAGCCAATTTCCCTCCTGAGAAAAGCAGGGAATGTGATTTGGTTTTGTTTTTTATATC
Source organism: Podarcis raffonei (assembly GCF_027172205.1). NCBI lineage: Eukaryota > Metazoa > Chordata > Lepidosauria > Squamata > Lacertidae > Podarcis > Podarcis raffonei. The sequence goes on from NC_070603.1 coordinate 68,678,976, forward strand.
TATACTGAAGGTACTGTGAGTTTCTGGGTAAGAGCTTCCTTGAGCCCTGTGGGGAATAGGTGGGATATAAATTGTATGAATAAATGAGTGGATGATGAATAGAAGCCAGGATCCAAAGAACTGTGAAACAAGTTGCATGAGCCCAAGGGGGCTTTAGACTTGCCTTTTCTTTTAGCAGTAGTCTGCTCTGCTGTATGGCAAACTGCTTTTGAAACTGGAGGGACTTCCAAAGGCAGCTTGTGATATGAGATGAGAGTCATCTGTTCAAACTGTGGAAAAGTATGAAATTGCACCAGGCTAGCACAAGGCATTCACTCAATTACACCCACTCCTGATACTGAGTGAACTGCCTCTTGGGGGCTCGGGAACTGTTTTACTCAACAAAGGGTATCATAAAACACAGTAGCATATTGGTATAGAAACTTCCATAGCATACTCTGTTTGCATCAACAATATATACTGCAAATGTATATATTTACACATGCATACATGCCTACTACTACATTAATATAGGGCCATCAGTGTGCATGGTACTTTAGATTCAAGATTACACTGCAACCACAACAACTACTACGACCGCAATGTTATTCATGTAGTACTACAAATTAGTAAGCACTTCATCATAAAGAACTGGAGTTTGTTTCTTGGATTAATCCATCAATTAACTGAGTGTATTTTGATTTGAGTCACAGATGGCGCCTGGGAAAAGCAGATATTGTAAGCAATCTGTGCACATTCCTTGGAATCAGGCAGTGAATTTAAGACTTGTTTCCAAATGGCATATGATGTTGTCTGTGTTCCTCGTGTCATGTTAAGATATGGCATTTACAATAGCTCATTAACCATGAATGGCATGCTCTAACCCTTCCAGCATGTACATCCAGCCTCCTGTGTGGGATAAGATGCCCCAGAGCACCATAGAGCCTTTTCCTCACTCTGTCCCTTCCCAGCTAGCCCTTGGCCAACAACATACCCACCCATTACTCCCACTCAGAGGACCATCCCGACCTCCCATAGGTAGATGCAACAGCTCTGCTTCTCCACAGGTCTTCAGCATGCAGCAATAAGAAGCCTTCCCACTGGAAAATCTGCCATTATTCTTGCCACTAGGTGCCTACACTCCAAACAGGGACATGGGAGGATATAATGTTTTTCTTTGTACAATACTTAATCTGCCATATGCAGGATTTCCTTCAAACAGAGAGGCCATCATAGTGATGGTCATTTTGTCAGTCTAAGTATAAAAACCATATACAGTCATACCTTGGAAGTCGAACAGAACCCGTTCCAGAAGTCCGTTCGACTTCCAAAATGTTCAAAAAGCAAATTGCGGCTTCTGATTGGCTGCAGGAATCCCCATCAGACGTTTGGCTTCCAAAAATAGCTAGCAAACCAGGAGCCACAACATTCAGGAACTAAGCTGTTCGAAAACCAAGGTACGAATATATATACAGTACGTCCATTTCTCACAAATAATGTAAACAGGCACTCGCATCATCATGCACTCTCACAAGGACACACCCTGTTACATGGGAACAAGAAGAGACCTGCATTTACAGATCTTCAGGTCTGCATCCTTGCTCACAAGCTCAAATGATCAGAAATGTACGCACACACACAAATGCACATAGCTTATCTCAAATAATGCATTGTAGTGATGTGATTGCTGAGTCTGTAAGGTAATCTCCTGGCCTTGGCAAATGCACTCACTGGGTTTTTTATCTGTTGTAGTGAAATGCAAATTAAATGACATGTGGGAACACAGCAGGTCAATGTATAAACATCATTCCCTCTTTATCAACAGATTTGCTTTCTTTGACATTTTAATTCTGTCCACATTTTTTTTAAAAAAAGGATCCCCACATTGTCATTAGCTCTACTGATTAGCTCCCAGTGTCTAAGGCAGGGCCATGGATCATTAAAAGCATCTGAAATATGGGCCTTCCAGCAAGTTGTTAGTTCCGCTAGTAAATAAAAATTAAAGCTTGGGAGTATCCAGTATAAATCATTGTAAAGTACAGAACAGCCGTATTTTATCACAGTGACTCAGCGGTGTGGCTGTTCAGAGGATGATGGGTTTTAAATATAAAAGGACTAGCATGTATATAACATTTTCTGCACAGTCAGTTGGGATATAAATTTAGGGAGGGAAGCATACGTCCAGGGAAGGCAGACCAACAGAGGCTGGTATAAAGGCTGGTTAATTCATGTGTTTTTGTTCGTAAGTTGGATTGTAGCCATGCTCTGTAATAGAAATGTCAAACTCAAATATTAATGGGAAGCTATACAACTTGTCAGAATTATTGAAGGGGATGAACAGAATAATTATCTAACTCCTGCATCATCCTCATCATATTTTATTTATTTATATTTTGTGCAAACTGAAAATCTTGCTTTAAAACTTTTTGTTTGGTGTTGGGGGGAGAGAAAACTAGAATCATGTTATCCAGGATTCTGCTGACGGTGCTTTTGTATTAACATAACTGAATTGATCAATGTAGTTCACTTGGCTCAGCTCATAGACATGAGGAGATGATACTCTATGGATTAATTGTCAGAAAACCAGTGTGGGAGATCCAAAGGTTGCATACCTTTCTTGCCTAATGTAACTTTGATTATTCAAAGTTTGGAAAATAATCTTTTGATTGTAAGACACTATTCCAGATGGTCCATAACGGAACAGCAAGATTTGGGAGTTGATTTATCAGGAATGTTGAGGACAGGGAGTAAGGGCAGTGAGAGAATGTTTCCCATTTAATTGGGCAGGTAAGGCATATTCTCTACAATTTTGTCATGATGGCACCATGAACACTCCAAAAAGAGTTTTCCATAGTACCACTTTTGCATGAGCAATTAAAGCTGCTTCTTCATTCGGTGGAACACATCGGTGGCAACCTTTGACAGCAGCCATATGGAAAGAATTACTATAGAAATAAAGGGTTGCTCATTTGATGGGACACTGAGAATAGGCTGTGGGGCTACAGACAGAAAGATGTGGCTTATATTCTGTTTCATTGAGCCAGGATCTGCTGATCCTAGGATTTGAAAGCTGTTTTTGTTCAGAGGTTGTAGCATCTCACTTTGTGTTCTGTACAGATAGCAATATGGAATGGATTGCACATGTAATACCATGGGTTCTTTTCTATCCAGACACCTCTGGCAAAGTAAATCTTTGTTTGTGCCTGCTTAACAGTCTAGGGACTTGGAAGTGTTGTTTTAGATCTCACTTTGTGTGTGGAAGTAGACACATATTTATGCTAAGTACACTGTTGTTGATAAAAGCCACAATTGAAACTATGGCTCTTGCTGTCTAGGGGTTCCTGGTATGCAGAATGAGCCCATGTCAAGATCTCTATATTGGCCCTTCTAAAATCCAGTATGATTCCGAATTTGGTGTCAGTGTGGCATGACACAGTGAGGCCAATTGCATGCTGTTGCCATTACATGCCTTTACAGCCCCAAACTCTCTAAACCTCAATCATCCCCTTCTCCCTCCTGTTAGCGCCAGCAATGCATTGTTTTCAGAAGCAGTGGAGCCCAACCTATACCACTGCATGTGCTATTGAAGTTGCCTTTGGAGGTGAGGAAGGGACATAGCTCAGTGTATGCATAAAGCCCCAGGCATCTCTGGCTACAGCTGGGAGAGACCCCTGTCTGAAACCCTGGAGAGATGCTGTCAGTCAGTGTAGATAATTGTTGTTGTTTAGTCGTTTAGTCGTGTCCGACTCTTCATGACCCCATGGACCAGAGCACGCCAGTGTAGATAATACTGAGCTAGATAGACCAATGGCTTGACTTGGTATGAGATAGTTTCTTATGCTCCTATGCTCATTTTACAGCTGTTATAGAAGACTTCTCTGCATCCCAGTATGGCCAAATGCCTTGTTAGCCTTTTAGTAAGAGGGAATGAATAAACCCACAGTAAAGAAAATGGTCTGAAATTACTTACATAGCACTTTCCATGGTGAATGTTCTGCATTTGCCTTCTTATAATAACCCTATTATAATGTGAGCATTTATTACTATTCCAGTTGTACAGATTGGAAACTGAGATTGAAAGATAATGGCATGCCCAAATCCATCCAGTGAACCCTGTTGAACTGGGACTGAATCCAATTTCCTACATTCAAATCCAGCATCAACAGGAACTCATTGGCTTCCCATTTTAAATGTCCAGATAGCACCTTGAATTTAAATGGACGGAATGCACTCTTTCCTGTTTGGAAAGAGTTGTGTCTTGTTCGGTAGGTTTATTTGAATCGAGTGATTCAAGGAGTAGAATACCAACTCTGAATCATTTCATTTCACTGGAACCTTCCCCCTTCCTTTCTTTCTGATTTATCCTAAATGAGATCTTTGTTTTTCTTTAAAATCACTAGCAGGCTTCCCAATTCCAGCCAAGTAGCTTGTTTCTTCCCTGCCTACTTTTTTCTTTCTCTCTTTCTTTCTCTTTCTTTCCAAGAGTATTTTCCCAATACAAAGCCATTTTTGCACTTAGTGTTTACCGTTTGTAAAGAGACTAGGGTTTACCTTGGTACTTTAGTCGCTGGAACAGTTGAATTCTACCAGCTCTCTAGACTCTTATCCAACACCAAAGATAAACTGATGGTCCTTCCCCCACAAGAGGTCCCTGCCAGATCATGATGCCCCCTCCTTTCTTCTCAGCACCTAATTGCTGGACCAGCAGGGGTGAGCAAAGTAACCACCCAGTACGAGGTAGACGCTGTTTTTGCTTCTCGCATCGGAGCGTGATTAATATTAGTCAGCCAGATGGGTGGAGATGACAGGAATAATAAAGTAGCTCATTAGGGGAGGATGCTGGGAAGGTCAAGACAGAGCCGCGATGCATTTGTGGTGAGAAGGTTGGGAGGGGTGGATAGGGAGAAGGAGGAAAGCCCTCCTTTGGGTAAACACTGTCGAAGAAGGGAGTGAGGCGGGTGGGGGAGGGGAGAGAGAAAGGCACGCGTTGGTTCCCAAGCAGAGGAGGCAGAGGAAGGTTCCGTCTGTAGGAACCTGAGCGTGAGCCGACCCACTCCGTCAAGGAGCGCGGGGAGAGACGGGCAGGCGCGTCAGGGTTTGAGAGGAGTGATTCGAGAGGTGCCGTCGTCAGGCTGCGGGAAAGAGACAGGAGGCGGGCTTTGCGCGCAGGACTTGAGAGAGCAGCACCTCTCCGCAGCTGGCCCCGGGCTTCTGGAGCGCCGCTGGTGAGTGAGTCCGTCTGGGAGGGACAGGTGGCGTGGTGCTGAAGGGACAGCTCCCTGGGCGCGGAGGGGAAAACGGCATCCCGCAGGGGCTGAGGAAGAACCGCGAAGATCGCGGGTGGTGGTCTTAGGGAACTCGGTGGGTCCTCGGCAGCCGGTGGGGTATTCTTTCTCTAGCCACCTCTATCTGCAGCCAAGAAAGGAGGGTGGGATCTGTGTGGGCGCAGCAAGGGGCGCTACCCTACTAGGTCTCCCCGTCTGCCTTACATTCAGAAAGGAACTACGAGCGTGACCCTCTTTAAAAGAAAAGGTTGGCCTAGGGAGCCAGCTGCCCCTGCCTTCCCCTCAGTCTTCACTGCGTTTGGGGATCTGTTTTTGGGTCTTTCCCCGGAAGCACGCGCTGTGTGAGGCGGGGAGGTTTCGCGGAGGGAGCTGTCCAAGTACTGATTTGCCCTCTCAGGGCTTCGCCCACGGAGCGGAGGCTTCAGGGACTCGCCGCGGCAGGTGGCGATCTCTGCCCGCTGCCCAGCCCTGAACGTCCGAGCGGAGCCGCGGGCGCCCGCCTGTCTCCTGCTCTGCATGTTAATAACTCGGCAGTGCGGATGACGGTTGGGTAAGGTGGGGTGCGCGGGTAGAAGATTGGGGACAGCCGTGCGTTATTCGCCGCCCAGTCGGAGCGGGAAGGTTGGTACTAGGGAAGGGGGTGAACTTGGGAGTGAGGGGGTGCCATGTGGCGCTAAACCATACGCGAGCTAAGTCACATACACACATGCGTTCTTCCAGAGACGCCCGCGCTTGGTACAGGAGACCCACCTCAAGGAAATGCGGAGAGAAACCCACAAGTGGGCGCACACCCGCCCACGCCACGCCAACTCCCAGGAATCCTCGGAACCCCTCTGCGCCCATCGCCTGCCTCTGAGACTTGACTTGTCTCAGCCCCAGAGGCAGTTTCTAGCCAGCCAGGAGACTAACCCGGACCGAACCAGGACCTTGCCCGCTTTTGCAGCTGAAGCAAATCCGCCGGGGATGATCGCCAAAGCTCCATGGTCTTCTGGCCGATCGCGGTCGCACCTGATTGCGACCAAGTGGTTGGTTCCTCGCTCTCTGCCCTTGCCTGGGAGATCTCTGTTTGCTAGGCAGCCGCGCAGCTCCAGCGGTCGAGTGGGGCACAGGAGCCCTCCTCGCTCTCTGGCTCTGTGTGGGCTCTGTCGCGGGGGGGTGCTGGGGAGCATCCATCCATGTGTGCTTGAAGGGATGAAAAGCAAAGCAAGTTTTTTCGTGGCTTCCCTCCCGCTCGCTGGCGCAGGGGTCGTCATTTGGAAATGCGCGAGAGAAGGAGGTGGAGGAGGAGGAGGAGGAGGAGGAGGAGGAGGAGGAGGAGGAGGAGAAGAAGAAGAAGAAGAAGAAGAAGAAGAAGAAGAAGAAGAAGAAGAAGAAGAATTGCTAAGAGCGGGTCAAGTACCTCCTGCTCGGTCTATTAGACAGTCTCCTCTTTTCCCCACTCACCTCTCCGACAGGCTTCCAGAGAGGGACTTTGACCCTTGGCCACTCAAGTTCCACCGCTGGGAACCGAAGCAAGTTAGATTTTCGAGTCATGGTCACTGTCCCAAAGATTTGCGCTTGCCTTCCTTAATGCGCCGGCAACCCGAAGACTCCTGTGGTTGGTGGTCTCCCCGCGCCCTTAGCTCGGGCTGGGTCCCTTTCATGTCCTTCCGGAAGCAGCTGGGGCTCCTCTGCTAGCGGTTGGTACAGCCGCAGCTCCGCTCTGCTTCCCCTCTTCGGGATCTTTAGAAACTCAGCGGAGGGCAGTAAAGCGTGCAAAGGCAGGGCAAACTCGACGGGCTGCATTCATTCATCCCCGGGGCAAGCAGGGCTGCCGGAGTTCCTGGCTAAATGCACCAGGTGCCAGAACAAACAGCCCCAGAAGGCAGATATGCTAACCAGCAAAGGATTCCCTTTTCACACACACACAAACACGCACGCACGCAGTTTTTTACACACTGTGTATCTCAGGCACACGCAGGCATTACAAACACTTTGCAGGGACTGATCCCTAGGAATCCGCTTAAGCCCAGGTTCCCATTTAGGTGCATTCAGGTTAATTGGACTAGGTCGTTTTAATTCCAGGGAATTAAAAGTGTGTGGAATGTTTTTGTGCACATACACAGAAAGGCAATTTTCACACACATGGCATTTAAATAACCTTTGAGACTTTTCTTTTCTTGAAAAAAATGAAAAAATGATGCAAGCAATACTTATGAAAATGTCCATTAAATCATACATTTGACTCACAATATCAAGCAGAAACATCCCTAGCTATATCTCTCCAGTCTTTCTCACTCTCTCCGGGCTGCTTGTTCCATTTTATTTCGCCTAGTTCTTTCCCCCAGCACGCATAATCCTCTGCATAATTTCCTTGAAAAAAGAAACATCTCACAAATGCACATCTAATGCAGACATAATTCTTCAACCATTTCAGCCCCCCTCTCTTCAACATCAAGATGCCATTGTTCCACACAGTGCACAACAAATGACATCCTATGAACACAGCTGCCATACAACACAGAAGTGTTACATTTTGTGTGCATGTAGTCCCATGGAATGCAATGCTGCACATCTCAGTCATACACATCCTGTTTTCTGTGGCTTCCAATGCGCAGGGACACTCCATGTACCTCCAGTGTCAAAGTCAATTAATATAACCTCATCTAACACCTAACTCCTTTGCATTGTTTTAAATTCTCTCATGCATGCTTCCTCACATGTCCTATGGTGCATAATTTACAGGAGGTATACAACTGCTGTTTTTATATAATGCTGCATACATCTTTCTTCCACTCACTCTTGACATGTCATGCACCACTCTTGGAATATGTGTGATATGCCATTAGCCACTTTTGCTGTTTAACAGCTATCGGGCACCTTTTGGCATCTGGGCACTGTGTAGGATCCTTGTGTCACTTGTGAAACTCTGGCTTACCACTCTTAATTTTTGGGGTGTGGGGAGAAGTCCTGGGGCTCAAACCTACCTGGAATCTCTACTTTCTAGTCTAGAAGTCCTTCCCCTGTAATTCTGGAGATACAGCGGGGGCCTGTGGTCACTTAGAGCTGGTTCAGACGTGATAGCAAGTGCTGACACTTACGCTTCAGTTTTTCATGCACCCACATTGGTTTTCTGTGCATGCACTTGTCAGCAGTTGCTGTAACATCAGTTGTGGTTTTGTGTTCTGTTCATGCTCAGAGACCCTCTCTCCTTAATTACATCTTCTAGAGCTTCAGCCCCAGCACTGAATATGGGATTTGAAGCTCAGCCTAGCGAGTCCTTACTTAAACTAAGGATCATGTCTCTAGCTCCATCTTCCACCTGCCTCAATTTCCCTTCTCTCTCCCTCTCTCTTTTACACACACACACACACACACACACACACACCTAATAATAATAATAATAATAATAATAATAATAATAATAATAATAATTTATTATTTATTATTTATATCCCGCCTATCTGGCTGAGTTTCCCCAGCCACTCTGGGCGGCTCCCAATCAAATGTTAAAAACAGTACAGCATTAAATATTAAAAACTTCCCTGAACAGGGCTGCCTTCAGATATACTATAATATAATCATTTATTTGGTGTAGTTTCTGTAATAGTTTCTCTGTTACACATCCTGTTTGTCAATGTAGAATCTCCACTCTTCATGCACCATTTACATGCATGTGTGTTTGTATTTCCATATACCACCACCTGGATACATTATTAAATACACATTATGGCTCCATCACACCTGGCCATATGCTTGTCTCCCAAAATGTAAACAAAGCAAGCTTATTTAATATAGTCTCATCCTAGATTACTCATGTGATGCAAACCACAAACACTAGTCACAGCTTGGCTGGTGACTCTTTCCAAAAGTAGTTGATTGTGTCTTTGTTTCATTTACCATCCTTTAACTTCTATCTGTAGAGAATCAGGCTGACAGTGAGATCACTTCTCATTAGTGGCTGAATTAAGGTGCATAAAGGGAGGATTAAAATTAATTTAAGAATAGCCCTGCCAGATCAGTCCAGTTGTCCATCTAGTCTAGCATTCTGTTCTCATGGTGGCCAGCTAGATTTCCATGTGAAGCGCACAAGCAGTACCTGAGCACAGCAGCACCCTCCCCTCTTATGATTTCCAACAACTCCTCTGTACTGGGGACAGTAGCAGTCGATGGGCAACAGCTGTGGCAGCTGAAATAAGGCAAATTCAAAGGAACCAGTCAGCTGTGGATTAAAGAGCTGAACTTAAAATAATGTGACTAGTCTTCTTTCTAAAAGAGGGAGCCTGCATCCAGGTCCAAGTGGGTCAAGAATTTGTTTTTCCTATTCTGTCCATCCTGTTAAAGAGAAGGACAAGGACGGACTCACTCACTTGCAAGACACTCTCTTACGGAGAGTGCATCTGTTGGTGGTTGGACAGACCTGTCCTTAGAACAAAACAAAAAAGAATTCTACAAGGTGGTTTGCCAAATTAACATGTTTTGGTATGGTAGTTGAACATTTTTAGTGTAAGCATAGTACTTATTGCCTTTCTCCTTTGTAACTTTTTGCTGAACTTGGTGTTTGGTGCAATGCGGTGTGCCAAACAACCTCAGATCTACCTATGCTGGAAATTCAAATCTTTCTGGCTTCTTAAGCTCTCTTCCTAGAGCACCGAGATGAAAGATTCCTTAAGAAGTCTGGGCAGGTGCTGAAGGGCGACATTCCTGGTGGTTCCTTGGGGATTAAAGATTAGACCCAGACCACTGTGGGGCTGGTTTCCAAACGGAGTCTCTCCTCCCACACCATTTTGCAACTTGTGCAGTGTGACCAGATGGTGCTTCTTACTCTTATGAGCCCTATTTAGCTGAGCTCAAAGGCTCACAGAATGTCATGAGGTTATAGAATCATGGGATTTTAGAGCTGGAAGGAACCTTGGTGGCTATCTAGTCCAACCCCAAAGTGCAGATTTTCACATCATCCTGGATTTCCAGTTTTTACAAAGGTTAATTTGCACAGCCATTGTGCATGTGGTGGCTGAAAGAAATCCACTTGAGATAGTTCAAAGGTGGGTTGTCCACCCAGGATGAACTGTTCACATGCACAGGCATCTGTATTGACACAATTTTATATTGATTTTACACCACACTGAAAACCACTCTCAATAGGAATCTGCGGCAGAATGTGAAACATACAACCCTGGTGTGATGGTACCTTCGCATTGCATAAAAGCCACAGGCAGGTAGCAAGGATCGCTAGGAATTTTATGATGTTTTCCACCCATCACCATTTGCCTGATGGTCCTGTGAACTGACCCTCAGGCTACTCCTTCACATGCACCTTCGTGCTTTTCCCCTGCCCCCCTCCCCCATTTTGGAATTTTAGTGGCCTTAATCCATGTATGCGCAGACACACACAAAATGAAGCTTAGGAGACAGTGGAGCAATTCTAAACAGAGGAAGGGAATGTGAGAGGGTCTCTTTCTCTATAAATTGTGGGGGAGGAAGAGAGCTTGCTGTGCTTGAGATAATCGGCGTGGGAGAAACTGTGGGTGTGTATGTCTCTATACGTGTCCATTTTATGTGAGAGAGCCTGAACATATGGCTTTTGGTAGACTCTGTGTGGGTGGGTGGAAGAGAGGGAATTGCATTGTTGGAAAAGAATATATATTTTGAGGCAGAGAATACAATTATTATAAGGAGAGCCTGGTGGCCTGTGCATGACAGTGAGGATGTGTGTGCATGTGTGTTTGTATGAGAAAGAGAGAAAGGACGTATGTGTATGAGAGAGAAAAACTGTGTGTGGGATATAATGTGGACTCCACACTATTTGATGCAGGTGGTGTGTTTAGAAACTTTTTACATCTGAAGGCTTCTTTGTGCAGGATGCTTTTTGATGTAATTTACCTCCCCATTGGAAAAACCATAAGGAACTCATCACTTGCAAAGTGTGGCACATGTACCTGTTTTGCCACAACTATCTGACCTGGGAAACTGATGACAGCAGTTTCCTCTTTCCATACTTGCAGCAAATTACAGTGGTACCTTGGGTTAAGTACTTAATTCATTCTGGAGGTCCGTTCTTAACCTGAAACAGTTCTTAACCTGAAGCACCACCTTAGCTAATGGGGCCTCCTGCTGCTGCTGCTGCTGCTGCTGCTGCCACGCCACCGGAGCATGATTTCTGTTCTCATCCTGAAGCAAAGTTCTTAACCCGAGGTACTATTTCTGGGTTAGCGGAGTCTGTAACCTGAAGCGTCTGTAACCCGAGGTACCACTGTAATGCTCACCTCCCACTTTGCAAGTGCTGATGTCCTTACAAGTATTGCTCATTCCATTTGTTACCAGCCCTTCACCATAATGTCCTAGTAATTTAAAATATACAAGTAAAAACAGTCTGAGACAAATTACAGCCACATTAATGGGGTCGGTCCTGCAAATATCACTCTTAGGGTTCAAAGGTCAGGGTAAAAACTGCATAATGAAGGTGCCAGGTGGATGGGGAGGTTGAAATCTGAGCCCTAAGGACTGCCACAGAGAATGCCCTCTCCTAGGTTGACACACACACACACACACACACACACACACACACACAACCAACTGAGGGTGGTAGAACTATGAAAGGACTCTCTCTGCTGGTTTTAACACCCAGAAGGGGTTTATGTTTATTATTCTAAGTGTGTGTGGTCTTTGGGGGCCTAACCTGATGTGACTGTTAAACTTATCTTTGCATTCCCAGCAGGCATGGAGGGAGAATTAAACCCTTTCTTCTCTTTCTCTTAAGGAAAACATCTCCCCTTAAGCTAGTATTTATCTGAGGGGAAATCCTCCCGCTGACACCAACAAAAGCTTCCTTCCCAAAGCAAATACCAGCTTTGGAGGAAGGGGGTTCCCCAAGACTGCAGTAAGGGAGGAAAGTGTTAAAAATTCCACCTGCACCAGCTGTGATCCTGTTAATGATCAACGCATATCCACCCAACTGGTGCTGTATGCATCTTTTAAAAGACCTGCATGTTTAATACAGATTCACTTAAGTCACATCTAGTTAGTCCAGGGCCAGCACAATACAGTGGTACTTTGGGTTAAGAACTTAATTTGTTCTGGAGGTCCGTTCTTAACCTGAAACTGTTCTTAACCTGAGGTACCAGGTGTGCAGGAGTGCTCTGATGGTGTTTCCTGCTTGGCAGGGGGTTGGACTCGATGGCCCTTGTGGTCTCTTCCAACTCTATGATTCTATGATTCTATGATTCTACCACTGTAAATAATGGGACCTCCAACTGCTGCTGCATGATTTCTGTTCTCATCCTGAAGTAAAGTTCTTAACCTGAGGTACTATTTCTGGGTTAGTGGGGTCTGTAACCTGAAGCATCTGTAACCCGAGGTACCACTGTACATTTTGCTACCTGAGATAAAGGACAAGATGGCACACACCCAACCTAATTTCATGAACTGACTGTTGAATCTTAATTTCAATATCGGCAATAGGCTTCTGTCTTCCACCACACCTGAGGGCAGGAGTTATAAGGGTCCAAGTCAGGTCCTGTGGCACACACAACACACAGCTCCGTCCCCCAGAATTAGGGTACTGCCAGGAGGCTTTCTCCACTGTCCCCCATTCTAGCATTTGCTGCCTGACACAGTCACCTCACTCTGCCTAATGACAGGACCGGCCCTGAATTTGGCCCGGAGTATGTGACTATTTTCTCAAAACCTTTTTCTGGGAGTCTCTTAACATGGTGTGTGTGGGTGAGAGAGAGAGAGATTGTATATTCAGCAGAGCAATGCAAATAAAGAGCTCAGTGATGCTAACTTCTGAATGTCTTTGAAGAACCAGAGACAGCCAGAGTATCTTCTTTGTCCAGAGGCCAGAGCAATTGGCATTATTGTCAGGTCTGCACAGGGGCTACACTGTCACTGCCCTACACAGGGTTCAAGCTGTTAACTCCGCAGATGGGACTCCATATGGCACTTGGTTGGGAGGTTGAGGTTGGGAGGTTGGGTATTTGTTTTGTTGGAAACCTGCACCTTACCATTCTGCTGCAGTGATCTGAGATGTTACTTCTGCTTGTGTCCAAGCAAAATACTCAGTGCAAGGGGGGAGGTTTTTACAATATTTCTTAGCATTGCACAATCCCCTGATTTTACCATGATGAACAGTCATTGGACTTCAATTCCCATTCATTCCTGTGTATATGTAACTGTTGCCTTCTCACTCCATTTTGTGCGCATAATGAAGTATCAGCAGGGAAAGCCAGTTTGGTTTTGATGGAGCAATGACATTCTACCGGGGTGATCTGGGCTCAAATCCCATTAACATTAGTAGGCTCATCAGATGGCCTTTTGCGAGTTGTTGTCTCTCAGCCTCTATTTCCCAAATGTATAAGAATGTAAGAGAAGCCCTGCTGGATCCCACCCATGGAACATCTAGTCCAGCATCCTGTTCTCACAGTGGTCAACCACAAGCAGGATTTGAGCACAAGAGCACTCTTCTCTGCTGCAGTTTCCAGCAACTGGTTTTCAGAAGCATTGCTGCCTTTGACCATGGAGGCAGAGTATAGCCATCATGGCTATTAGCCATTGATATCTTTATCCTCCGTGAATTTGTCCAGCCCTCTTTTGAAGCCGTCCAAGTAGATAAAGATACTTGTGAACTTCAACAGTATGAAAAATGTGACAAGGATTGTAAAGCACTTTGACATGAAAAGTGATATAGATGGTGGCGGTGGAGAAGAAGACTCTTGCCTTGTAAATCACATCGCAAATGAAATGAGTGCCACCTCTGAAAATTCACGGGGCTTATTGTCTTCCCCTTACAGTGGATAATAAGGCTACTTGTATAAAACAGTTTTTGCCTTATAGGGGACCGTGTTGGCCTAGTAATATTTAAGATGGGCAAGCTGGTTTATTTATATCACTTTGGGGGAAAGTTTTTTGTATTTTGCTTTAAACAGTTGGGGAGGGCGGTCTACCTTGTTTCTATGAGGAATGTAACCTTGTTTCTCCAGCAATGCCAGACAGTTTGTAATCTAACTAAAGTGCCTGCTTGCTGTTCAACCCCATTTCTTTCTGAAAAACTGTTTAGCTGAACCAATCTCATGTTGACTGGTTGACTTTGGGTTAGAGGGGTGGGAGTTGATCTTGGAACGCTTGAACCCTCAGGAAAGTTCTGTATAGCTCACAGTCCCATGTTTCCCATGTCTTGAATACTAGTCCAAAAAATGATAGCCCCTACAACCCCTGTGTTTTTCCCTTCTAGAATGCATCATTAATTGCTTTATTATGAATTTTAATTTGTATTGCTTTCTCTTTTCTGCAAGTTGCAAGATGGAAACACTGCTGGTTGCAAGGGGAGGGGGGTTGTAGCCAGCCAGATGGTCTGTAGGCTAGAAACATGATCAGCCAGTTTTATTCTGCATTGGTGGGCAGTTGTCATGGATGAGCTCATCAGCCTTTTCCACCTCCAATGGCTGTGGTTCCTGTGCTTATTATTATTACTAGCCTTTATCTATTACTGGATGGGAGTTTTCCAGCAGGCCTCGTTTTCCAAGCCTCATTTACCCCAATGCATACTCACACCTCTTGCACCACATGCTTTACAATAGAGAGGATGTTCCACCTTTGAGATCTCCTCCTGCCTCCTAATGTTGGAATTAATTTTTCCATAGAAAGTGATTCCACCCACTTCTAAAGCTGTGGTTCTAAAAGAAATTCATCTGCAATTTTGCAATTGCAAATGTTTTTAACCCAGAATGAATAAATAAATGTATACCAGCAGGACTGCTCCAAAATGAAATGGCTGGAGGACTATCACTTAATAAAGGTAAAGGGACCCCTGACAATTAAGTCCGGTTGCAAACAACTCTGGGGTTGCAGCACTCATCTCGCTTTACAGGCCGAGGGAGCCGGCGTTTGTCCACTTCCACAGACGGTTTTTCCAGGTCATGCGGCCAGCATGACTAAGCCGCTTCTGGTGAAACCAGAGCAGCGCACAGAAACACCATTTACCTTCCCGCCGGAGAGGTACCTATTTATTTACTTGCACTGCGTGCTTTAGAATTGCTAGGTTGGCAGGAGCTGGGACCGAACAACGGGAGCTCACCCCGTCGCAGGGATTCAAATCGCCGACCAGCAAGCCCAAGCGGCACAGTGGTTTAACCCACAGCACCACCTTAATGATAACTTGGATTTCTTGAAGAGATCTTGCTTCCTCCCATCCCTGGGAGTTGTCACACCCCTCTCAAAAGGAAGAGTTGTAGCTCAGTGGTAATGCATTTGCCTTGTATGCCAAAGGTTCGATCTTTGGTATCCCTGCTTGGGCTGCAGCGGCGGAGCATATGCCCACACTGTCCGGGGTGAGCACATGGGGCACACCCCCAAGGGGGTGGAGCGCAGAGGGCGCCCTCCCACGTGCCACAGTTCAGGGTAGGAGGGGGTGGGGAAGCTGTTGCTCACTCTCCTCCTCTCCTCCAGGTCAGGCCTGACCCGGCAGCAGAGCTGCTATGGCCAGGCCGTGGCCGAGGAAAGCAGGTGGCAGCTTTGCCACTCACTCTCCCCCTTGCTCTCCACTACCAGGTCAGACGTGACCTGGTGGCAGAGCTACTGCAGCTGACCGCGTGGTGCCTCGCTGCCAAGGAAGGTGGGCAGCAGCATTGCCGCTGCCTCTCCTGCTCTCTGCCATCAGGTCAGAAGAGTTGCTGCCGCCAGGTGCCAGGTGTGCCACGGTCAAGGAAGGTGGGCAGCAGCACTGCTGCCCACTCACCTGCTCTTCTCCCCTTGTTCAGGGTGGAGTTGCACAAGTGCTGCAGCCAAGGCACAGCTCCTTCTGGCATGGAGCCAGGCTACAATGAAGGAGCCTGCTGTGGGGGCGCCTGTTTGTGCCCCCTCTCAAAATTGCACCTGGGGCCATGGCACCCACAGCACACACACACACACACACCCCACACACTCTCTGTTGGGCTGGAAATGTCCCCAGTCTGAATGCCAGGTGAGCAATTGCTGTTCATTGTGGGGCTATACCCAGCTAGATGGACCTATGGTCTGCCTTAGTAATGAACAGCGTCCTCAGTGTTCCTAAATGAGTTTCACCCTCTTTGATCTGACTGTGCCAAAGCGTAGCATCAGAACTCAAGAGGGGAGAAGTGCCAATGGGCTAGAGGTACAAGCACTGCTTCTGCAATGGGCTTTGAGAGCCCTGCGGGGAGGAGCGAACTCAAGTTATGTGCAAAGCAGAGAAATACCTCTCATCCTGCTTACAAGCTATTTATCTCCCGCTACCGAGGCCACAGCAGTGTTCTCTGCCTTGCCAAAATGAACTTAATTATCAAGAAGCAACAGTGGCTAATTTATGTGAGACGGGGCAGGATCAATCGAGTGGGGATGCCACCTGATTAGCTGGCAGAAGCGGGAAACACACACACATGCACAGACGATTCCCAATGAGATCTGTAGAGAGAGGTTCTTATTTTCTGTTTCAGTGGCAAATGCACACAGTTAAAGATACAGATACCTCACCCCAGCACGCCCCAGCAATTACGGGCTTAGACAGGTTGGAGTGACTTGTCGACGCAACATCGCAGAGATTGGGTAGTTACTGCAGCAACCCACGTCTAGCAGTGTGACAGGCTGAGGAAGATATCCCAACAATCCCATGCTTTTCAAGATTAGGGCAAATGAGCCAGGTTAAGCTCCGCCAAATCAGTTTCTTTCATCATCAGGTTAGTGCTTGTTACTATGGAGCCACACTAGTTTTGGAGTAACATATAACTCTTAATCAAGCTTCCTATAACTGGAATAGGAGCTGCTCCAAGCAAATGGATCTACATTGTAGCTCTTATTGTTTAAAGCTGCTGATATGTTTTTTTTCTGAGAAAGGAAGTGTGCTCCCAAGAGCTGAGTATCATGCGAATTTTGACTGTCCGTATGAGCTCTATGCTCCTCTGGACCAGGGGTAGGCAACCTAAGGCCCTTGGGCCAGATGTGGCCCAATCGCCTTCTCAATGCAGCCCACGGATGGCCTGGGAATCAGCGTGTTTTTACATGAGTAGAATGTGTGCTTTTATTTAAAATGCATCTCTGGGTTATTTGTGGGGCATAGGAATTCGTTCATTTCCCCCCAAAAAATATAGTCCGGCCCACCACATGGTCAAAGGAATGGTGGACCTGCCCATGGCTGAAAAAGGTTGCTGACCCCTGCTCTGGAGTCACCACTCCATAGCAATGTCACTGGAGCAAAGCTGGTGGTCTGCAAAATGAATCATGTAAGCACAATGATTGCCAAACTAATCCCACTAGTTTGACCAGTGAGGCATTACAAATGTGTTGGGTTCAGCTCCTTTGTCTATTAGGAATCAGGGGCTGGTGATGTATTTATTTAACTATACAGAACTGCTTTGCATCAGAGTCACTGGAGACTAAAGATTAGGATTGGTTGTGTTTAAAGTGTCTGTGAATAAGATCCTAATTTGAAATGCATTGGGCTTAAGAAAGTGCACTGCTGCATGCATCGAGAGATTTTTCTCTTCTTTCTCATAGTTATGGGTGTGAGCATCAATAAATTGGCTGATAAGCTGTCTCCTACTATACACTAATATATGAAGAGTTATTCAGCGTATAACAAATCCTTAAGCTCTAGTATTCAACTGCATGAACTTCTGAGACTCTCACACCTGGAGTTCTGTGATGGTAGGAATGCCACCCCACTCACCATTACCTTAATCCTCCTAATCGAACTGAACAGGTAAAAAAAAATGATTCTACCTTGCTTGCTTAAAGAAATCTTAGCAGAATGAACTCCTAAGGAGGGAAGGAACTGGATCTCCCTTCATTCCTTTTCAAATTCCATTGTGTATGAATCATTGCCATAATAGCAGGGCATGCTTTGGCTTACAGCCAAAATCCTTGTTCATGTCCCATCAGCTCAAGATGCATTGCATATTGGCAGCTGTTTCCAGGCTGCTCCAACTCATGTCCTCAAAGCTATATTCCTAGAATGAGCTGATCTTTGGCTGGCTGGACCAGAAGGCAAAAAACGTGCTTACTAAAGTAGCCTCACTCAGATAACGCAGTTACACCAGGGTCCCACCTCCTGAGTGTAAAGGCCCAATCAGTGAGTGCTTCTGAGCTCCTTGGAGGAAGGACAACACAAGAGCCCACATGAAACAAAGCCTTATGAGGAACAGTTGGAGAAACTGGGTATGTTTAGCCTGGAAAAGAGGAGACTGAGAGCGGATATGATAGTCATATTCAGATATCTGAAGGGCTGTCACATGGAAGAGGGAGCAAGCTTGTTTTCTCCTGTTCTAGAGAGTAGGACTCAAACCAATGGCTTCAAGTTACATGAAAGGAGATTCTGGAAGTGGAACAGTCTCTGAGGTTTTTAAGCAGAGGTTAGATAGCCATCTGTCATGGATGCTTTAGCTGAGATTCCTGCATTGCAGGGGATTGGACTAGATGACCCTTGGGGTACCTTCCAACTCTACAAGTTGATGATTCTGTGATTCTATGGTGCAGTGGAAAGAATGCTGGGCAAGAACCTGGGTGACCCACAGGGTGACCTTGGGCTAGTCGTTTTCTCTCAGCCTACGTCACCAGGTTGCTCTGAGGATAAAATGGGAAGGGGAGAACCATGTAGACCACCTTGAGCTTCTTGGAGAAAAGTGGCCTCTCGATGTGGTGGTGGTGGTGTAATAAATCAAAGAACGATGGGACAGATGAGGTCTTGTGGGCAATCTAGTCCGGGTCCCTTCTTGACATAGATAATCCAAAGCTAGAGCATCCCTAAGAGATGGCTGCCCCAGCCTTTGCTTGAAGACCTTCAATGAGGAAGAGATCTCTACCCACCCCTCTAGGTCATTGGTTCCATTATCAAACTGCTCTTACCATCAGCAAGTTTTTTCCTAAAGTTCTACCAAATTCTGCCCGTAGAATAAACAAACCCACACAAAACCCACAAAGTGTTGGATCTTTCCTCAATAATCACCAGAGTGGCCATAAAATGTAGAAGTACCAGTCAAGTTTACTGCTGAGGACTAAGTGCACAAGCATTGCCTACTCAGACACTTTCTGGTCTTTTACAAGCATACGCTTTAAGTCTTCCCGGGGGACCGGATTTTGCAACTAAATGTACCTCATTCTCTGGAGAATGTTCCTGATAAATGTTTCCATTGTGAGTTTAATATTCCCGTGGCTCCTTGCTGAAAGATGGTAAGCCAAAGACTGAAGAAGTTACTCAGTAGGAATGCTGTTGATGGGGATTTAAATAGAGCAGGGTAAGTATGTTCACTATCAATGGAGATGATTTTGTACCTCAGAGTGGTGACCAGTGACTGGTGGCAGAAGGAACCTTCAAACGATTGGGGAATTAAGCAGGACTTTGTATCAAATGTTGATACAGATCCTTATCCTGAGAGAAAGAAAGACAATGACTGTATACAACTTTAAAGTCTCACATCAAATGTAACTGATCCATAAGAATGACTCTTTTATCTGAAAAGAGAGACGATTTATATACTTCTGTAACCCAAGAAAATATTTAATAAAAAAGATTTTTTTAAAAAGAAATTAGATGTAGTATTAAGATTTGGCAGTGGTGCAGGAATATTGCTATTAGTTTTCAGGTTTCCCCCCAAAAAATTAAAGGCAGAGGCACTACATTTGAGATTTGCATGGGAGCCCCACTATCTGTCTCTTAAGGGAGGCTGTGCCTTGATTCTCTATGTGTGTGGACAGGCTGCAGTGACTCAGTGGTGAGAAGGAAACACTTTGTACATGTTCAGAGATACCTTTCCTCGCAAATATAATACTAGTTGTGCCTGTTCCTTTAAAGAAGAGGCACGGCCTCAGGTTTGTGCTGGTAGTACTAAATGGGTCCACTTAAGTAAGTCGAATGTAAGTTGTCTGATACAGAGTCAGAGCTCTCATCCATCCAGCTCAGCAGCATCTTCCCTGACTGGCAGTGTCCACCCAGTGTTTCAGACTGGAGTGTTTCCCAACCCTTCCTAGTAATGCCATGAATTGAACCTGGGACCTTCTGCATGCAGAGCATGTGCTATTGGCCCTACCTCAATGTTTAGCAGGCCCAGCAAGGGTGGGAAGGGCTAAATCTCAGTGGCAGAGTCCAGGTTGGGCATATTTTGTTGGGCTGAAACCCCAGAAAGCCAGCGCCAATCGGTGCTGAACTAGATAGGTCAGCGGTCTGACTCAGTATAAGGCAACTGCCTGTGTTCCTTTGTACTTACAGCACTGGCGAGAATGAATATGCCAAGAGCTGTAATCCTATGCTATTATTACTTTGGAGTAATTCCATGGTACTTATTTCCAAGTAAGCATACATATGATTTAGGATTAGTCTTTGGCCAGTACACTTATCTGGAAGCCGACTCCTGCTGCAGCCACTTCCAGTTGTACGCATCAGGCTGGGGGCGGGGGGATGTTACAAAACACACTGGTATAGAAGACTTTTTCACATTACAACATGCACACGTCCTCGTATATGAGTATGGGGCGTTGTTTAACCTCACCTTTGATCTCATAAATCGGTTAGTAAAGAGGGGGAAGCAGAAGTTGGAGGCTCCTGACCTGTGACACAAGCTCAGTTACTGCCTTTCTAGGCTGCACTCCTTGCTAACTTGCATCCTGTAGTTCCTCTTGCATCAAGCAGAATCCTCAGATTATGCACGCAGCAGGAGTCTTCTGCAAACTGTGAAGCATCTTAAACTTGGCTACAGAAGTACAGTGAGCAGCTCGCTGGTGTTGCTGTTCAACCTTTTGCGGTTTTGTTTTTAAGGAATCTGGCTTTTAAGTGAAAGTAAAGGGAAATGTGCAAAGGAACAAAGAGGTTAGTGTATTGTCATCTGCCTGCGTCTGTAGTAAAAATACATTAAAATTGCCTCCCTTCAGCTAGTAAATTTACATCTGCAGCTATTTTAAAAGACTACTATGTAGGCGGGATATTTCCAATGGCATGTGCAACTATATTAGGAACCACATGAGACTAAGCCATCTAGCAATATAAAGTGTTTTAGCAGTTTAACCCAGGATGTAATTCTTGTCTGTTTTCAGTAGAAGGGTGGACAGGTGGACACAAGATGCTTTAGGTTTAGGATATCCTGCTAGGTGAGCTAGGTGACCTAAGGGTAAGTCCCAGAATTCCCCATCCCATTCAGGCCTATTAAAGCAAATTAGAATTTGGCCATTGACTCAAGTGGGAATTGGATTCTTTCCAGCTCTAGAGACAGTCAATATTCAACTCCGCCAGAGGCTAACTCCTAAAACAGGAGATTTCCGAGCCCACATGTATCTGAGTGCCACATCACTTGACCAGGAGTCCTTTCCCTTGATTCCAGATGTGTGTGGGTTCATTGAGGTTGCTCCGTGGTGAAAAAGAGACACACTGTGCACATGTTCAAATGCAGAGTCTTACAGGCATGTTCCTATGTGGGATTCTGGAACTGAAGACAGATCTGGAGATGAATTTTGTTTCCCATTAAGTCAGGGATGGGGGACCTGTGGCCCTCCAGATGCTATTGGACTCCAATACCCATCAGCTCTAGCGAGCATAGCCTATAGTTGTGGGGAGGGGAGGGGAGGTGTAGTCCAGCAAGGGGTCACAAGCTTCTGACCCTTGGATTAAGCCCCAAATATAAGCTTCTGTGTGGAGGTTTTGGATTTAAGAGACATCTGTATCAACTCAGAACTACTAATGCACAGTTAATTAACTCAACCCGAGTTTTGGCTCAGTCAGAACATCCTTTGAGTCCTCAACACTAGATGACTAATGACATGAACTGCTTCCACTGAAAACGTGCCACTAAGAGGTGGCAGAAAATCCTTGCCTGTGGTGTTATGTTTATGATGACTGATTTCTACAAACCTGCATGTTGTCACTTGATGCCTCAGCTGCTAAGTGAAAGGCACACAGGCACAAACCAGCCCTTAGATTTGTTCTGCCCCAGAAGCAGAAGCATGGGAAGGTGCACCTGCTTTACTTCTGCACTTGTGTGGCACTATAGTCTAAACCACTCTTGGGCTTGCTGATCAGAAGGTTGGTGGTTCAAATCCATGCGATGGGGTGAGCTCCCTTTGCTCTGCCCCAGCTTCTGCCAGCCTAGCAGTTTGAAAGCATACCAGCGCAAGTAGATAAATAGGTAACACTGTGGTGGGAAGGTAAACAGCATTTCTGTACACTCTGGCTTCCGTCACGCTGTCCCGTTGAGCCAGAAGCAGTTTAGTCATTCTGGCCACATGATCCAGAAAGCTGTCTGTGGACAAATGCCAGCTTCCTCAGCCTGAAGCGAGATGAGCACCACACCCCACAGTGGCCTTTGATTGGACTTTACCATTTAGCATGCTGAAATGCAGCTGTGGTGCTTCCTATTAGAGAGAAGGGCATGCTCATTATATTTTTGTTTGCAGCTATGGGACTGGCCCAAACAAAAGCCAGTTACAGCACATTCCTGTACAGTTCTATTTAGAAGTGCATCCCACTGAACTGAGTTGGGCTTACTCCTGGGAAATTGAGCATAGGCCTGCTCTCTTGGGCAGGGTACATATTGCTCCCTACCCCCTGCATTTTATATACTTTGCTTGCCTGTTTCAAATGTTGTGCATTTTCTGTTTCTTCTGGAACTATAAGCACCAGTTTTTATTTTTCCAAAACTTTGCACAACTGTGCCCATTAAATAAATTAGGTGCAGTGCACTGGAAAAAGTGAGCTCCAAAGCAGGGGAGTGGGCGGTATCTTAAGAATGGTTATGAAATATCTGTGTTCTATAAGCATGAAGCCACTGACTTAAACCAAGTCTTATGAGGAACGTTGGAGGAAGATGGAGCAAGCTTGTTTTCTCCTGTTCCTGGGGGTAGGACCTGAACCAGTGGCTTCAAGGTACAAGAAAGGAGATTCCGACTAAACATCAGGAAGAACTTTCTGACAGCAAGAGCTGTTGAACAGTGGAACAGACACCCACAAGACATGATGGACTCTCCTTCCTTGAACATTTTTAAGTGGAGGTTGGATGGCTGCCTGTCACAAATGCTTAGTTGAGCTTACTGCATTGCAGGTGGCTGGACTAGATGGTCTCCCAGGTCCCTTCCCACCTTTACTCAGTTCTATGGTTCTATGATAGAGTGGTGGCCACTGGCTTAGTTGCCTTTGCATAGGATTAAATGAATCCACAGAGGACAGCGCCGCTCAGTGGCTGCAGTAGCCCGATATCTAAGAATTGGACTTGCTAATTTTACTCTGTCAATTCAGATGCTAGTAGATTCAGGACACCAGAGTCAGGTGAGATCAAAGAAAAGTACTTCTTCACACAATGCACAACCTGGGCAATTAATTGATTAATTTAACTCACACAACACACAATTGGCATTCACTACTAGATATAGTGACAGCACATGACTGATATAGCTCTAAAATGGGATTCATTAGATACTTCTGTGGAGAGTAGATCTATCAGTGGCTTTTAACCCTAACAGATAAATGGCAGTATGTAGCTGAATGCCAGGTTTGGAATTCAGGGGCAAGTGTGACGAATGTGATTGCTGTCACGCCCTGCTTGATTACCACTGTGGGAAAGGGGGTTGCTTGGCTAGATGGATGCTTGGTCTTACCACAAAGTGCTTTTCTTGTGTATTCTGATGCCATTTTCCCTCTACACAGACAGCATTTCAAAGCCACTTACAACTAACAATAACGGGAAACAGAGGACAATATTATCAAAGGTATACACTGAAATTGCAAAAGATCTATGCAATCCCATGTTTATTGACCTCTGATTCTGTTTAGATGTATCTCTGATTGTTGAATTTGGAGAACTTGCATCCGATCAAGCTATCTCAATCAGGCTCTGCTTGCTAGCTTTCCAGGAGTTTATGGCTGGTCACTGTTGGTGACAGAAGGCTGGACTAGATGGACCTTTGGCCTAAGTGATGTTCTTAATGTTTCAGTTTTAGTACACAAATCAAGCTAATGGTTCTTTTTATGGCTGCCTTCAGTGTTATATATAATATAGAAAAGCAGGATTTTAAAAATACTTTAAAATGTCATAAAAACAAGGATAAAATCTGGCATGGGTTTTGTGTCTCTGGACTGATGTGTATTCCACACACACACACACAATTAATATATGTTTTGTGTTCTGCATTGGGCTAACTGTTCCTCCATATGCAAAGTGGAGAGACAGATAAGTCCATTGCCTGGCTGGGATTGTTTTACTCTGACCTTAGTCAGTCATACTCATCTGATTTCCCCCCTTTCCTTTGCAGGTAGCACCTGACCCAAAGATTCCCACTAGCAACACTGAATGAGAATTCCACCATTGCCTAGAGCTCACTAATTCAGTTGGCAATATGGATTTCGTGATGAAGCAGGCCCTAGGGGGTAAGTCTTCCCTTCCTACTCTCAGCATCCATTCTAAGCCCCTTTCCATTATGCTCTTGCTACTGGACCTCTTGCTTGAGACAGATTATTTGGGAGGGGTGAATGTGGTTTACAGGAGAGCTCACTTCTCAATGTGTTTACAGGGAACCAGACAGAGGGCCTTCTCGGTAGTGGCACCCGCCCTGTGGAACGCCCTCCCTTCAGATGTGAAGGAAATAAGCAGCTATCTTCTCTTTAAAAGACATCTGAAGGCAGCCCTGTTTAGGGAAGTTTTGAATGTTTAATGCTGTATTGTTTTTAACACTTGATTGGAAGCCGCCCAGAGTGGCTGGGGAGGCTCAGCCAGATGGGTGGGGTATAAATAATAAATTATTATTTTGCTAGGGAGTCCACTGCCTGGAAGCTCAGAAGCTTCAAGCAGTGCTTATTAAGACAAGGCACTTGTGGGGAGATGGGCCGGCTGAGCATGCAGGCTAAAAATCTTGTTACCCAATGCTCACTTCCTCCCTGTCAAGCACAGGGAGCCATTCCCTCCTGGACAGTCAACCAGGCAGGCAGCTGTGCACAGTTGTTTCTCTGCTTGCTACTCCCTTTGCTGCAACCTGTCCTCTCGTTGCTTACCTCTGCTGTCAGAGCACATCAAATCTCACTCCACCTCCACTGTATTCCTTTCTGCAAAAAAAAAAAAAGAGGGAGAGAGAGAGAAGGAAGAGTGACAGGTGTCCCACTAGGGAAGGAAAACATTCTCTCAGCTCACAACCCAAATACCTGTCACCTTTCACTCACTGACTTTCTCGTTGGGCCTGTTTCCTCTGTCTTCCACCATTGGAAGACCATCTGGTCTAGCTCATTAGACCAGATTCTGACTCCCAGGAGGTGCAAACCAGAAACTCACGGGTAGACCAGCAAAGCTCTCTTCTCCAGTACATCCTGACTAGAGGGAAATGCAAACAGATCCTTAAAAGGTAGAAACTGCAACAAAATATTGCAGCATGGAATGCTTCTGCTCTGGTTTCTGGCCACTCTGTCCCATTCCACACACACACAGAGAGAGAGAGAGAGAGAGAAAGAGAGAGAGAGAGAGAGAGAGAGAGAGAGAGAGAGAGAGAGAGAGAGAGAGTTTTCCTCCACACCCATCCCAAACCCGAACAGTACGTCAGCATTCTGTGCCCACTGAGCATGCGCAGTCCTCATTGGGCTTAGAAATTCTTTCTAATTTCTCCCCTATTTGTTTTCTTTGTACTTCTGCAAATATTGTAGTACCTCCAAGTCTGCTGACATCTCCTTCTTGTGCATGAATTGTGCTGCTTTGGCTGCATAAAGAGCCCTACTTAGAGTACGTTATATACATATAGATACAAGTGTGTGTGTGTGTGTGTGTGTGTGATTATTCTGAGTGTATCTTTCGGAGCTCCAGGGAGTGCAGCATCACCTTTCCTGTCATTTCTGCAAATCATAAGGATTGTAAACATTTTTTAAAAATGGCAAACCTCGGCTTTTGGATCAAGGGCTTCAGGCAGCATAAGAAATAAGATGCGCGTTACTAACTCCATTCACAGGCCGTAAGTAGTGACAGTGTCCAGTTCATCTCCTTCTCCATCATTCTAAATGTGTGGAACTTGGTTGCGGCTCCTCAGAAGTAACAGGCACTCTGCACTTGCTCAAAGGCACTCTCACCATTTCCGACAGTTTTACACAAAGTGGTATGAGAGCTACACCCTAGTAAAACTCTGGATCAATGCCCTTCCTGGGGTGGGCAGCTTACTTTGGCAGTTTGTCATCTCAATTATCACCCTCTCTGGAGCTTTGCTGTGCTTGAATCTTTGCTGTGATCCTTTCCTCCCTCTGAGGAACGTAGAGAAATGCCTTCTGCTGAGTTAGACCAAAGGTCCACCCAGCTACAGTGGCTGACATTGGGTCTCTGGGGTTTCAGGCTGGGGACATTCCTAGCCCTTCCTAGAGATGGTGGGCATTGTACCTGGAGACCCCCTGCATGCAAAGCAGATGCTCTGCCACTTAGCTATGGCCCTTCCCATTCTGGGTCCTGAATGACAGAGCCAGCATCAGAGGTTGGCATGGTCAAGCACTGGCACTCAGAAGGACCAATATCCACCACAGCCACAGCCATTTTGATGGCTCAAAATGCAGCACTCATTGTTGACATCAAGCACTGCATCTCAAGCAACCTAAGATATCAAGCAGCTGGCACAGATCAAGCAAGGATAAGCCCTGCTTCCTCTACCATACATGGCTGCCACATCCAGGCCCAGGGGAAGGAAGAGAGTAACTGGCAGTGGTGGCACCTGCTGCAGCAGCAAGAGGCAAAGAATACCCAATGGGGACAGCAGCCATCAGCAGCGCTATGCCAATGGCCCATGAAAGACTGGCACCAGCCCTGCTGAATGACAAACTGGATCTAGTAGAGAGCCTAGCCTGACACTCCTCCAGGCACATCCTATAACAGAACTGCTTTTATTTTTCTTCTCCGTGCCTTTGCAGCCAACAGGACACAGTGCCAGCACCATTGGTTTCCCATTTGTATTTTAAAGGAAGGCTAGGAAAAATGCCTGCCTGCTGTACATCATGCCTTCACCTCCTGGCTACAAGTGACCAAGACACAACAACCTGCTTTTACCCAGAGCACTCAAACAGGGCCATTGCCATGTGCAGGTTCCCTCCCTTCCTCCAGCAGCAACCAGCCACTCTACTGCTTCTGGCTGTGCGAAGGGCTTGGCTGGTTTGGGCAAAGTGGAAATGAGTCACAGAAGTAAAGAAGGAGGGAGATGGAGCTCAGGAAGATGAAAGACCCTGAAGTCTCCTGGGGGCCTGGGGAGCCAAGGCTGGTTTGTAACTCTAAATTGCTGACAAACAGCAATGGGAAATGTTGCTGCCTAGCTCTTAGCTGAGCTGCTCAGCATCACACAGCACATGCCAAGCCTCACAGCTCCATTGCACAGATGTGCAAAGGCTTGGGGAAGAGGGAGCAGCTCCACCCCATGGTGGAGAATGCTCACAGCATCTGATTCAGAAGATGCGTGCTATGGACCTGCTACTTCAGGAAGGGCTTGTAAGGAAAGCTGGGACTGGTAAATCGACAGCCAACATCTATTCAGGAACAACTGGTTCACAAAGCTGTCCAAATGCCCTGCTTAATCTGCATCAAAAGCTTTCTGGCTCTGTCCTTAGCAGCCAAAATATAGCTGGTTCTGTCGTTAAGGAGGGGGAAAGGAGGACAACCTTAGGTGGTGGATTTTCGGCACCATTGGGAATGCCATGTGAACTGCTGCTCCACAAAATGCACCACAAGAATTGGTTGGCTAGTGCCTGTGGCATAA
This sequence comes from Podarcis raffonei, assembly GCF_027172205.1. Classification (NCBI taxonomy): domain Eukaryota; kingdom Metazoa; phylum Chordata; class Lepidosauria; order Squamata; family Lacertidae; genus Podarcis; species Podarcis raffonei. Next base: position 68,706,908 of record NC_070603.1, read on the forward strand.
CTGGTGACAAGAGACACACTCTAGCCACGGGCGTCGGGAGGAATTTTTCAGGGAGGGTGGGGGGCTGCAAATACTCCAAATAAACAAACAAAGGCTACTTTCTAACAACACAAATGAGGAAAATATTGCCTGTACATTTTGCCTCATATCACAGGTTATGCAAATGCCAGAAACGTACTTATAAAAAAGAAAAGAAAAGAAACCTTTTTATTGAAATTTTTACAGTAGATGAAAGTAAAAAGAAAAAAAGAGAAAAGGAAAGGAAAGGAAAAGAGGGGGGAAAGAAACAAAAGAAAGCAGAGGATAACAACAATAATGAAATAACATTAAAATGTAATTAGAGTTACAAAACTACGTAACATATATGTAAATATACCACAAAAGAGAAACCTGTGAATCTGGGGATCATGGTTTATTGGGAGGGAGCACTTCCCTGCCCCTGAGACACCCAAAACTTTAGCCTGTACCACTTTGTAATTTTACAGAAAGTTAATTCATTGTTTATTCAGTGCTTAGCAGCTGAGTGTCCCCACTATGTCATTTCAGGAGGAGTGTTTATGTAGCTTTTGAAAACTGAGGATGGAGAGAGAGGGAGAGAGGGAGAGAAGTAAAACATTAAACAAGGTATCCTTCTCTGTATAGCAGCTAACAGACCCATAATATTTAGTACTCCCTCTATTTTCACTCCCTCTTTCTAGTACTGGAGCTCATAGCTTCTGTTTTTAAAACTCAGAGTTGCCAATGGGTGCACATAATGGCCTTTGCTACAATCATTCCTGCAGCAAGGGTGATCCCTTCCTGGGTTCTACCTCCATAGCACTACAGTTAAGGGAGAACAAAGATCTGGGATTCATCCTCTGTCTGAGAGGACCCTTAGTACAAGTTAGTTAGATTTGAGCTCCCTCTATAGATCTGTCAAGGAAATGTGCTAGTAGCTGTTCAATTAGCTAACATACAAGTCTCTGGCAGAGTGAAAGGCCTCCTCCTGACATTTTCTTTTAGAAGTCCACCTCCTTAAGATAAATGTAAACATTGGTCTTATATCCACATTCTTGTTGCACCCCTGAAAAAAAAGCCCTTTAAATACTACGTTAAAGGAATGCCCAGCTTATTTCAGCTCCCACTCAATCATCAGATTTCAATTTGTCCAGAGACAGTACAGGCAGCAGCCAAAAATTAAACAAGAGGGAGCTATTAATTGCTGGATCTATGCTACTCTGTCTTCCCTATTACTATCAGACATCAGCAAAGGTCTTGACTGGGAGCTGCAGAGAGCAGTTTAGAACTTGCTCCCTGCAGGCTTTGCCACCTGATTCAGACTAAATCTTGCTGTGACCCAGCATGGAGTGGGTCATTGGTCCTGTAGGGCCACCATGCCCAAATAGCTAGATTTTTGACCTTCTGCTGTCAGCCAGTGAGAATCATACTGGGCCTGGAGCCCTTGCTATGCTGAGGCATTTCATCTGGGATAGAGAACTGTCAAATTTCTGGCCCTGAGATCATCTAACAGATTTAGCTACTTTGCAAAGCAGATGGAGAGGCTGGTGGCTGCTTTGCATTGCCCAAGGAACTCCATCCATCAAGCCATCCTCCCGTTCCCTTCAAAAGGTGTAGTCAGAACTCCCAGGAAGAGATGGCTTATCTTTCCTTAACCCTTTTGCCTCTTCCCAGGCTTCTATTCCTGCATTTAAATTCCTGGTTTCTAAAAAGAGGGATCAAAGACAAAACAGACCATGAAATATATGACTGAACTTGGACATGGAGGGGGGGTCATAGCGACAAGTGGACTGCAGCCACTGGAAAGTTATGTGGCTGCACACCTTCTCTCTGATGACTAGAGGGTAGGGTGAGAATTGTTCAAAGGGTTCAAAGAGTTCAAAGGGATGCTTTAAAACCACAGCATATCATGTCCTGGTCCAAGCTGGAGCCTGCAGGGTTGTCCTGGCCATGCACAGCAAGGATCCAAGAGAGGCTGCAAGTAGGACCATGGACAGCTCACTGCAGCAGGTTATGGCAGTGATGGGAGCAAGTCAAGCCAAACCACACCACAGCTTGGACACTTTGTTCCTGCAATTGTTTGGAGCCAACTCTCAACTTAAGGGCCAAGCTGCATGTGAGGCATACTAAGCACATCACCTGGAAGCATACCAGAGTTTTTAAAAAATAAATTAGTGAGAGGGATTTTCATCAGGACTGTAGCATGTGGGGATGGGAGGTTTAACCCTTTCCCACCCAGTCATGAACCTGATGAAAAGTATCCTCACTCCCATCCTACAACAGTCTTTGACAGGGCAATTGCTTCAGAGGCTCTGTCCTTTAACCTAGTCTACCCATTCTCCATGTTATCAGGCCCCTTCTCTGAAAGTGGGGAGGGGTCTGTGTCTCTGGCTATGGTATATCAAGAGTTAAGTTGGAAGCGATTTAGGACGAAGGTATGCTTGAGTGGTCACACTGCATTGGCTCTTGAGCTGTACTTACATTGCTGGAGTGAAACAAATGCATGGTATTTACCAGACTCCCAGAACCACGCTGGTAACATTTGGATGAGCAGAAGAGGTGGCTCTCGGGGGAAGTCTCTACATTAGACACCCCAGACACCCCAGAACTGCAGTGATTATGTAGGAGTTTCCCATATGATCTGCTATTCCCAACTGTTCTCAGCTGATCACAGCAAGCCCTGTGCCTACAGAAAAATGAGTCCAGTAATCCTCATTGGACACCAGGGAACGAAGTCTGGATTCCCAGGTACATTCTGTCTATGATAGGCTCTCACTCCCTATCCTGAACATCATCTGAGATTGAGGACACTGGGGTGACCTGAAATTGTTAACGCCACACCCAGAGATGGCACACCCAGCTCAGTTCCTATGAACTCATGCTGGCCCTGAGTATGCAATAAATTATTCCAACTTCAGTTTTCGAGGTTCGGGTGAGTGGGGAAGAGCCCACACTGCGTGAGAGCATGGCTGTGTGAGAAATAATAGCTGAAAAGGAACAAGCTGTGCTCAGGAGTCACTGTGGTTTCCTAACATCACTTGCAGGGGCCACCAAGGACATGGGTAAAATGCTGGGAGGCGAAGAGGAGAAAGACCCCGATGCCCAGAAGAAGGAAGAAGAGCGACAAGAAGCCCTGCGGCAGCAAGAGGAAGAGCGCAAGGCAAAACATGCCCGCATGGAGGCGGAACGGGAAAAGGTCCGACAGCAAATCCGTGATAAGGTGCGTAACACACACACACACACAATGGCTAGAAGGGAAAGGCCATATTACGTATGTATGTATTCATTTATTTACAGCATTTATACCACACCCTTTAGCCAAAAAAAGACTCTCGGGGCAGCTTACAAACGCTAACGATCTAAAAAAAGATATTACATGGGAGGAAGGAGTAAAGAGCAAGCGCAGTCACAAGTGCTTCAAGTTACAGCCTATATCCATGACACTTCTGGTAGAAGTGGCTCACCATGTGACTCACTACCACACTAGCTTCCAGTGGGTTAACATGACTAAGGGTTATTTATGCAACCCCAAGAATCTTGCCCCAGTGGCATCCTCCCCTTCCTGCTTACTGGGCCAGTCACTGGAGATGGAGAGGCAGTCTTTGGTGTGTTGCCATCTTCTTCCTTCAGCGAAATGGCCTTTGGTCACCTCTGATCCCCAAATTTATTACCCAGATGCTTTGGGGGAAAGAGGTTCCTTAAGACTGACAGCAAGTGCTCATCCAGCAGCTGAAGCACTGCCTCAACCTCTCCTGCTACCCACCCACTGCTTCACTAGCTCAGTGTGCATCCATTCTTGCCTTCACAGTGCTGCTGATATTTTCTAGAAAGGCTTTGGCCTTCTCCCTTCTGATCCCTATGGTGATCCCAAGACCCTGTGCCTGCAGAAGTAACAGCCTGTTAAGCAGAGATCACTTTAGCTCAGGCACAGGCCTCAAAGACTGCCATTCCCTCCGGGACATCACACCCCTGCACACTGATGAATGATTATGCACTCATCTGCTCTCGCTGCTTGTGCTGCAGAGGAGAATCATTCATGAGTCTATGGCGTGTGGTCCCAGGGGGAAGAGCAGCCTTCACATTCAGCAAAGAGCCACTGTGGCCTGCCCTATACTCTGCATGTCTGCTTTGCCCCTTCTCTCCATCCCTCTCTTCCCACCCCCTATCAGCTGTTGCTGGGATCCCTTTTATTTGACATGTGGCAAGGGAGAGAGAAAGGGTCATTGGAGGACCGTCATCTATCCTTTGATTGGTGACCAATATGTATTAGGCATATGGACTGAAGATGTCCAGGACACAAAGATGTCCAGGACACATCAACTGTGTCAGCTGACTGATTCAGGTCATCAAAGGAGTTCTTGATGATTGGCATGTTGGAAGGACTCAACTCCTGATTTTGTCGTGAGCCCAGACCCCAAACCAGAAGGATGAGCAGAGGGATAGCTCAGTAAGTAGAGCATGATACTCTTAATCTCAGGGTCATAGGTTTGAGCCCCACATTGGGAGAAAGATTCCCTCATTGCAAGGGGTTGGACTGGATGACCCTTGTGGTTCCTTCCAACTCTACAGGTCTGTGACTCATCACTGCCTGGCAAATCCTTGCCCTGTCCTCTAGGGACTAGCTCACACTGCATTTGATTACTACTATATACTGGATAGCTGGACAACTGAATATGTGAACAGACTCCATTTAAAAGCATTGTGTGTGAGATGATAGAAATATATGCCTGTGCTGGATTATGCTGACATACCAATTATTATTTGATGCATTGCATGCTCACATAGGGACAGACACACATGTGTAAAGTAGACCCTAGGAGCATGTATTTGCTGCAAGACTTTTATCTCCACATCTGGTATGTCTGTATGTCCACCTTCTTTTCCTGAGCTGCACAAGCAGGAAGAGCATCACTAGAAAGCTGAACTGGAAGGGAACGTAATCATCTACACTGGCAGAAAGTTTGAACTTTGATTTGTGGGGAAAGGCACGCAATGGTCCACCATAATTCTGTTTCGAACAAAAGCATTGAGAACAAAAGTCTCTTGGGGCAGATCCTCTCTCTGTGCCACTCAGAGAGAACCAGCATTGGGAGGATTAATCAGCCAGGGTGCATCCTGCACCTCACTGCTGAGAAGCTTTAAATGTTCCTGTTGAGCCCTGAGCAATTCCACTGGGAAAGCAAGTGTCAAATTTCAGCACAGACACAGTATTCCGCCAAGAGCAAATCAGCCAGGCCTAAGAAAGCAGCTAAAGAGACGTGAATGGTGGGAGGAAGATAACAGGGGCATCAAGAGGACAGAAACATTGTATGTGGGGAAATTGCTGTGAATGCAAAGCGACAGGAGGCCAGAGGGAGAGTGAAAAAATAGAGTCAGTAGGCAGAGAAGGAATTCCGTGCAAGGTTAGAGGGAAGGATGGAGGGAGAGCATTCCAGAGCCTCCTTGTTCAGTGGCAGTGTACCTCTGCATACCAGCTGCTAGGGCTAGACAACCAACAGGAATAAGTGGTTGTCTTCCAGGTGCGCCAGCTTCTGCCCAGCATTGGGGGCGGGGCAGCATGTGCGTGTGATGTCACATCCATGGTGCGTGTGATGTCACATGGTGGGAGGAGACCCAATGGGGCCCAGCAGACCCCCCAAAAGACATGACAGGGCCTACTCCCTGCCATAGGAGGGCCCAACTGAGCCCGTCACAGCCGCAGGAGGGCTTTTCTTATCCTGACTCCCCCAGCATTCAGTTTAATTGGATTTTCCCAGGTACCAGTATAATGAGAAAAGGAGGCAAGCTTCTCTCCACTTTCTCTAGAGCATGCATAACTTTATGCACCTTTCTTATGCCCTCTTCCCCACCCCCTTTGCACACTTTTCCTCTGAGCTAAAAGGCTCTAGACATATGATCCATGCTGCAAGATTAACATCAGCGCTGGGAGCCAGGTGGGTGGATTCTGGGCGTCTGGCAGAAAGGAACCTTTCCAAAGATGTCTCTCCCCAGTCCTTATCTCTCTCTGTCAATCACTGCCCAGTTCCTGGCTCTCGCTGTCCTCACATTATTAGTGGGGGCGGTGTGGGTCTCCCTTTATTGCCCACATTGTAAGTGGATGTATTAGGGGCCTGGCGCTCACTATCTGCAATCTTCAATATCCTTCTGCCGAGGCAGATAGCGCAGCAGCCAGCACTGCCTCTGCCCAGCCCATAATATCTTGCTAGCAGGGGCAGATGGGAACAGAAGATTCCAGCCTTGTGCAAATGAACACACAGAGCAAGGCTTCTTCCGCAGCTTATTTTTCCATTTGGCACCTGGCCGTCTTCACCACGGCAAGTGGCCCTCAGAAGGCTGCCTCAAAGGAAGTGTGGCCCCAGGGCTGGAAAGGGGTTCTTCAGCTCTGCCATAACGTTTCCAATTTCTTGCTAGTGTCTCTTGCTCTAGGTAGGAGCTGCCACCTGCATCCTTGCCTCTCCTGTTGTTGTTGTTGTCGTCAATTTCTATACCACTTCATATTTTAAAGGAAAAAAATCTCAAAGTGGTTTGCAACACATTAACACATCACATAAAGCAACCCAGAATCAGACATTGCTGAAGAAAGTCAACTATAAAGTATAAATTCACAGCAACAGAATTAACAGGAAACTAAAATGTTACCTTACAGATTGGGAAAAAAACCCATATTACTAATGGAAGTCAAATATAAAATGCACAGTTAAAACAGCATACTTGCCAAGAGGATACTAAAGCTTGTCATCCAGCCATATCCTCATGGAGCCGAGGCAGCAACAAGAGACTGGCTTGAAATGCAGCATAGGAAGCCTCACGGGACGTTTGTGGGTGCCGCAATGGACCCCACAATGCAGCTGCATGCAGGTTCACTAAGAAGAAAGTCCCAGTGATGTCAAAGGGACTTAACTCCCTACTGAGCGTACTCAGAAATCAGCCTGCAAAAATAATGGCAAAATCATTGTTTTTAAAGGTACACTTTGCACTTTGCATGGTGTAAACCCAAACTGTGTCAAACGCCTGTGTACCTGTCTCTGACTTCTTGTGGGTGTCTCCCATGCAGTACGGCTTGAAGAAGAAGGAGGAGAAAGAGGCGGAGGAGAAGGCAGCGCTGGAGCAGCCGTGCGAGGGGAGCCTGACGCGCCCCAAGAAAGCCATCCCAGCAGGCTGCGGGGATGACGAAGACGAGGACGAGGAGAGCATCCTCGACACGGTGCTCAAGTACCTGCCGGGCCCACTGCAGGACATGTTCAAGAAGTAGCCCTGCCCCACCAGCCCCCTGCCCTGCGCTGCCCACCGTCCCTGGCACTGCCAACTCAGAGCTTGGGTTGAGGGAGGGCAGTCCCAGTGGGGCGGGGGGGATTTTCATTTATTTATTTTTTTACTTCATTTGATTCCTTTTTTTCTTTCGTTCCAAGGGAAGACCCCACACGTGTCCTTGTGCCACGGGGCCCCTGCCAAGCCACCGCACTGCCCCGCCCCACCCTTTTCCCCCCAGGAAGAAGCACACCAGGCACAGGGCATGCTCCCCCCCTCACTGCACCTCTTGCTACCCATCAGACCAAAAACCACTCTCACCTGCTCTGCTCCCTGGAGCTGCAGGCTGGGCCACTGCCGGGAGCCTGCCTCCCCCTTTCCAATCCCTGCCCCCTGCCCCGTGGCAGAGCTGGAGTTCTGTTGTGCCAAAGTGCCAGCTGGCTACATGGGGAAACTACCCCCCTCTCCCCCACCCCACACAAAAAAAAAACTGGGCACAGGGTGAGGAACTTGGACCAAATTCACTGATGCAACCTCATGGGGGCCCTGGGGAAGGGGCTTGGGCTCTGCCCCCCCCATGCACATTCCTAACCCCCCCCCCATGTTGACTGCCAGGGAGGGACTGGGTGCCCATTTCCCTTCACACCTTGGGGCAAAGCCAGCCCCTGCACATTCCATCTCTTGACTAAGAGAGCAACCAAGAGGAGCACCCCCTGCCCTCATCCTCGCACCCAAGGGCTGCTGGGTTGTTTCTCACATGCTTGGGGGAAAGGAGGAGCTTGTTTCTGGAAGGAATCGAACTCGCACCCCCAAATACTAATGCGGAGAGACTTACCTGCACCAAGAATTACCTGTGTGGGAGGCAGGGGAGAAAGCTGTCCCTGCTACGACTTCCATTTCAAGCACGCACATTCAGACACACCTTCCACAGCCCCACTACAGCCGGCCAAGGGGTCAAGGGCCAAGGTTAAGCATCAGCTCTTCCTTGCAGGATGACCTTTGGTCTTGGGTTCCAAGACCTGTTGGCTCCTCATGGGTGTGGCGGACAAGAGGTTGGGAGGTGGCACTGTCACCCTTGCTGTCTCGCCCGTCTTTTTCTGATCCAGTTCATCCTTTGTCATTTGAGCTGCAGGGGGTGAACTGGGGCAGCTACAGGCTGCAGAGTATGAGGACCAGGGCCATCCTCTTTCTGTCATTTTGCTCTCCAAAGTGGAGGGTTTAGACTGAGTCTTGATTTGGGGAGCAGGGGACTGAAGTGGATCAAGGGCGCTTGCAGGCAGGGGCTTATTGTTGTGAATGGGTCATTTAGATGTTGTAAACGGGTCAGTGGCAAGAGGTTTACCAGGGTTTTCTCCAGAAAGGGTAAATCTGGGATAAATAAAGGGGAGGGAACACAGACAGGCATTTGCCTACGTGAGGAGCACCCATTCCATAATAAACACCCACTTCGGAGCACCCAAACTCAAAGAAAGGGGAATAGGACCCAGCAGCACATGGAGGATGGAATAAGAGCTCCTTTTTCCAGCCTGGGAATAGCCAGCTGCATTTGTGTTGCTGGAGAACCTGAGGGTCATCATCGCCATCTTCTTTGAAGGAGGCTGATGCAGGGACCCTGGGATAGAACTGCCAGCGTGTGTGGCTCACCCCTGGCTGGAAGATCAGTCTCTTGGGATGAGGAGCCTCAATTCATTTCTTAGGCTAGGATTGGGAGCCCATTGCTGTGGCTATCTTGGTCCCCCAGGATCCTGCTACAGGCCCCTGCAGATGCAAAAATGGTGCACAGAGCAGCACAGACACAAATCTTGCCTGCACTACTCTTGCTTCCATGACCTAAACATCTCTTTCCTTCTCATGCTGCCCCAGTTTTCTCCTTAACTGAGAAATGCCAAGGACCGCCACCCCCACCCCCATATACACACTGATTTCTGAGCGGGGGTTGAGGTACTGTATGGTCTGGGAGAATCTTCTGCTCTCCCACCTCTGCAGCCCCATCCTGCCCATGGGTGTGGCGATCTCCAGATCCCCCAACCCGCAAAAGAAAAAGACCCAATGACTCTCCTTTGCTGTGCTATTGTTGCATTCACTCCCTGCCTGCTAACCCCATCCTTTCTCCAGAGCCACAAGATTAAGCCAAAAGCAGTGACTAGGAGACAAGGAAGGGTGGTTTGGGAGTGGGGGGAGACGTCGCCCTGTTGTTGGTTGGCACCCTGCCAAACGCCACCAGACCTTGGCCACTGCTGAAAACAAAGGCAAGGGCCCAGCCTTCCTTGGGGAAGTCCTGTGGTTCTCATTCTTCTGTATATTTGTTTGGGAAGGAAGGTCCCAATTGTTCCCCCACCCCAAGATTCCCCGGTGCCCCTGGGGGGCTTTTGCTTTTTGGTTGGGATTGAGTTTGAATCTGAAAGAAATCTCCCTCCATTGAGTGTCCTTCCTTCCTTCCTTCCTTCCTTCCTTCCTTCCTTCCTTCCTTCCTTCCCTAATAGTTAAAGCCATATCAGTTAGACTGCAATACTATCAACACTAAAAACTCTGCGGGCCGCGCTCTCTCATCTTGTACAAAGGAGCGTCCCTGGGGGGGGACCTCCCCCCTTGCCCGCTTGTCTGTGTCTCCGGCCACCCACCATGTGGCCCATGCGTGTCTTTTTTGCATTGGTGTCTCTGTAACAGGGTAATTCACCCCAACGCCTGCCATCTGTCTTATTGTCTCTGCTAGTCACTCACGAGATGGTCACTGTACGGCTCCATGGAGCTCAGGACTTGGGGTGGGGGGCAGAGAAGCTTCGGGCAGGGCGGAGTAGAGAGGGTCAGGGTGGGGGTGGCAAAGGGGAAGCAGCCCATTCAGCACCTTATTTGCTCACAAGCCGTTTTTGCCATGGCCAACCATTGTGTGTGCAATCACCTCCTACCAGACACAGAGCATGACTGTGGTGTGCAGGGACTGGCCAGCGGAAATTCAGGGTGCTCCCTGCTGGCTGCTGGCAGGTGAGCTCTGTGGCGAGGTGGCACTGCTTTGTCCTGGGCTCTCACACGTCTGCTGTCTGCTGCTGGACCCTGCTGGCTGAATGCTGAAAACTGCAATAAATCCACTTCTCACATGGGGCAAAGGGCTGATGCTGAAGCCAGCTTCCTGCCTTTGGGGTGGTGTTGCTGATGCTCTCGGTTTACTTTGTTTTTTTAATGCTACAGCCACATGTTGGTGGCCCAATCCCACACAGTGGGCTTTGACAGCCCCCTGGGTCCCACTGACCGCGAGGCTACTGCTGGCCTCTGTGGACCTATTCTGGGCAAGACCTAAAGGTAAAAAAAGATAAGAGTCAAGGGGTATCAGAGAGACCTGGGATGGCAGCACCCACAGCAACAGAGAAGGATTAAACCTGGCTTCACCGTGTGGGAATCTCAGTGCTGCCATGATGGGACTCTTCTCCAGTTACCTTTGCAATGCGGGAACACCAGCTATTTCCTGCTCCACCAAAGGAACATCAGAAACCACAGGAGACATGCTCATGCTTCAGCTCCTTCCCAAACACCCCACAACAAGCAGAGGCAACACTGGTTGGGAGAGGAGCCATTGTATGGGCTTTTCCTATATCATGACCTTGGGCTTCTGATGTTGTCTTTGCAGCACTGGAAGGCACTGCACTGCAGCAGTTCCCAGGCCACCACCAAGGTAGCCTGGAGGAAACCCCTTGCCTAGTGCTTTGTCAGAACCACTTTTAGTAAATTGAGAAGAAGCTGCTTCTAATCTAATGGTGTATGTACACTTCCGTGTGTATATGCACATAAGGGGGGAGGGGGATAAAAGTTGTAGCATATACACCAGTAGGTTTAAGCCAGCCTCCCTCCACCATCCCATGTATAAGGCAAATAAATCTGGCCACTTCCAAGATCCCTTAACTCCCTTTTTCTCCTACATGTTTTAAGGCTCAGAATCACACATATGAGTGTCTGTTTACATTAGTGCATGCCTGACTCTGTGTGTGTGTGTGTGTGTGTGTGTGTGTGTGTGTGTGAGAGAGAGAGAGAGAGAGAGAGAGAGAGAGAGAGAGAGAGATGGATGGTTGGAAGGAATGCTCACTATTCATTTATGATGTGGTGCATATCTCTGTGAGCGCATGGATGCATGAGAATGTGAGCAAAGCCAGTGGTGTACATGTGAATGTGCCAGTACTTGTCGCGAGGGCGGATGTGTGTGCGTTGGCACAAACCCAGGGGGCGTGCTGGAGTCTCCAGTGTGTCAGTGCCAACGTGTTCCAAATGTGCAACCCATTTGTTTACAGATTGCTTCCAGAGCAGGATATCCCTCAGGGGCTCAGCATGGGCACAGAAGAACTGATCCCAGTCCCTCCGGGACCCAGTCAAGAGCATTGCCGGAGGGGCCCTGCATCCTCCCCACCCTGCCGTGCATGCATTCCCCTTTGTCTGCTTGCCTGTCACTGCTCTGTATTGGGAGGCAGCAGGCAGCCCTACTGCCTTGTGCACTAACCTGCCGGAATGTGTAAACCATCCTGTCTTGCTTGTGCCATCTCTGCTTTCTAGGGTCATTGTGTCTACCTGGCTAGTCCTCGTCCCATCTGCACCTGGGAAGGACATAGAACACAGTGATGGGGTTAAGTGTGCTGAAGGGGTTCCCCAATGGAAAGATATGGGGCAAGCCAAGCACCCTGTGGGCCCTTCAGGTTAAAGCTGCTGGGGGACGTCCGTTTCCCGCAGAGAGATGAACACCTTAGGCTACGGAGTGCACCACTTCTGAGCCATTGCCCTTGCACCCTGCCAGTCTTTCCATTTAACCTGGAGGAGCAAGCGGGGAGCTGGTGACACCCCTTTCCCTGCCTGGGTGGGGTGGAGGACGCAGGTAGAAGGGGACAGCAAAGAGTCAAAGAGGCTCCATCCAGCCACCCTATGGTGACCATCCTGCTCTTACTAGTCTTTGAAGAAATAATAAAATAAAGAAATTTGTACATTGCCCTGTGTTAAGCGTCTCTCTGGCTGCACGTTTGGGAAGGAAGGATTGCAGCAGTAGCGGCAGTTATAGAGGTTGACACAGGAGCAACACTTCGTGGAAGAGTTGTGGGACTACCTCTGGTGCTCAGATTGCAAGGCAGACCCTGGAGACCCTTTTGCAACAGCTCCCTTCCCTACAGCTTTTAGACAGCTAAAGTGGGAGCGTGTTTTGTCTAAAACTGGGAGGGGGGTCTGGGGAATTGGATTGGATCCCTCCCTCCCCATTCCCCCATTAATTCAAGTGTTGCCCCTCTTTGCAGAGAGACTAGCTACAGAAAAGGAGAAATAATTTTGATAGGATGAAACACTTTTGCTGTAGGCCCGGGCTAGAGAGCCAGTTCCCCCCCCACACACACACACACACTCACACACATGTGATGTTGCTAGACTACAAATCCCATCATTCTTAACCTTTGGGCATGCTGGCTGAGGGTTGTGGAACTGGAGACTCCCACAATGTCTGGAGAGCTGCAGGTTAGCCACCTCTGCTGGGGGCCCAAATAAGGGTCCCTGCAGAAAAATAATTCATAGGCAGGGTTCACAAGGACCTGCCTTCCCCCTGCACACACCTCCAGAACAGTGCAAAGTGGGAGATGAGAGGGGCTGGTTCTTTCTGGCAAGCAAAAATGCTTGCTCTGACAGAACGCTCTCCCAGGTTTTGGGAAAGTGTACTTAACATGCTTCTTCCCACTCCAGCCTCTGCTCATTCATTAGGACAGAGATAACCCACTTCTGGAGTGGTGAGGAACCTGTTTGACCTAAAACTGTTCAAGAGATGGTTAATTAAAAGTGTTGATACTTCTTTCCTTACATTAATCTCAGTAGTAAAGAACTACTGCGTACTCTCTTAAATCTCTCCTTCAGGCCCCAAGGAAAAATGGAGGCATGGGGAGAGTTTTAGTCATTGCTGGTGCCAGCTTCCTTCAACAAATGTGACAATGATTCACAGCCCCCCTCTCTTGTTCTCTTCCCCTAGGAAGGGGCAGAGCTAGAGTGAATAATCTCACAGGACCACCAGGTGCTAGCTAGCTAGCCCAACATTATTGCTGTTCATTGGTTGCACGTCAGGTGGGAGTGGCAGCCATGCTCTTATTTTAAATACTATGACCTGCCCCCAGCAGTTGGATCAGAATGACAATGCACTCTCTGTACTAGTAAGGAAAGAGCTTTTAGAGCCAGCATTACTGGCAACTGCAGGGTATTTGTGCCAGACAGAGAGAGCTAGGAACAAGCTGCTCTCCTTCTTTGGGCCAGATCCCTGCTGGGCACTACAGTGCTTGCCATATGGTAATGACTGGCAGTAAGTGCAACCCTTCTTCGGGGAGCTCAGGAGCTGCCTGGCTTGGATACAGGCTTGCTGTTTGCTGCCGGGTGACCTTGGGCAAGTTGCTGCCTCCCTGCAAACTTCACTTCTCCGTCTGAAAAGCAGGGTAAAAGTTATCGCAGCCACCAGCGAGTACACACAGTAAGGCTAGGATGACTTGGGGTCTTGTGAGGTCGGTTTACAGTTGATCATTTGGTGCATGCAGTAACATAAAGCAAGCTCAGAAGATGAAGGCCTACCAAATGTAAGTGCTGCTGCAAGCCTTCATGGTTGTGTTCACTCTTATCAGGACATGGTCCCAGATATATGTATCTATCAGGCACTGCCACAACAACCTGAGGTCACTGACTAATTTATCCAGCATGTGGGTGACAGTTCCAGGACCATGCACAGGCCTTGTCATAACATCTCACAGGCCGCTTTGAAGGCTGTTCCTTTCCCTTTTTAACATTTAAACAGGCTCTGCCCTTGCAGTTTACAAGCCCTGTGAGTTCTAGCTGGATTTTTGTGAGCAAGCTACCATTCTTCTATATACCAAGGCACTTTCCACGCCACCCCCTGGAAATTAATATGAGTCCACCTTCTTTCCCTGTTAAAAAATCTGTTATAGAATATTGATTCTTAACCATTTATAAGTATGTTCCCATGTGAATTAAAGGGGATTCTCCAAATCCCTGTCAACATGCAGAACAATATGTTGTGGCAATGTGGTCTATGTTCATATCAACAATTGCTTAAGTTCAGTAAAAACTCAACATGCTGGAACTCCTACATCAATTGAAAGATTTAAAAGGGTATAAGGCTCCTGTCTGAAGAGGACAAAATATGCTTACTCTGGCCTAAACCATTTATTTCCATTAACACCACCAAACAGCACACTCCTTGCATGCAGAAGATTTCAGGCTCCAGATAAAACATCTTTGCCAGTTAAAGGACTGGCAAAGACCTCTGTGTGAAATGTTGGACAGCTGCTGCCAGTCAGAGAAAAGAATACTAGGCTAGATGGACCTGTGGTCTCATCATAAGGTGTGCTTCCTATGTTCGTAAGTCAAAAGTGGGGAGCCTGTGGCCCTCCAGATATTGATTCCAATGCCAATCAGCCCCAACTGGCCTGACCAATATGGTCAGTTGTAGTCTAATTCATCCCCAGATGCTGCTGAACTCCCAGCTCCCATCAACCCAAGCTAGCAAAGCCAATGGACAAGGATGATGGGAGCTGTAGTCCAACAACATCTGTGGGTGGCACAGGTTCATTAAAGGGGCCTCCATGCAGAAAGTGCTGCTGTTGGAGAGCACAAAGCAAATAAGGGAATGCAGAATCTCTTCCCTGAGTGATCTCCTTTGAGAAGAATGGTGCTCTTGTGCATTAAGAAGGCTGTGACTAATGCAGACGTTTGCCCTCATGAATAATGCCTGCAGGAGAACCTAGGAGTCCCATCTGTCTTGACCCACCTGAACACAGCAGAAGAAAAGCAGCGCAGAAGGAGGGGGAGGCAGAAACACTGGGTGCCTAAGCCTGGCAGGAAGCTCCCTTAGCATTGTGTTTACTTGCAAGTTCCCCAGGGGCAGCACTATGGGCTGGGGGGAGACAATGGGAGCTGATTGCTGCAAGGACTAAGGCAGCAGAACCAGAGAGGATAATAGCAGCTCTTTGGTCTGGAGGGCTCAGCCCTGCTTGGAATAGAATTAAGTAATCGCTATGATTAGTGCCTTGGAGAGGAATGGAAGACTGGTCGCCTGCTGAGAATCCTGGCAGGCTTCTGGACAGAGCTGGAACTGTAGCAGCCCAGGGCATCTCTCTCTACATCGCCACCCCCCTGCTTGCCATCCCCCTGCTGCCTTTCCTGTGCCATAACAATGTCATCGGTATAGATCAGAGTTTTTTTTAAGACTAGAGGAATTCATAGAGGGTAAGTTTATCAATAACAATTAGCTACAGTAATAAAATTGAACCTCCAGAGTCAGGGGCAGTGTACCTCTCAGCTTGTAAACTTCCCAAAGCATCTGGCTAACCACTGTTGGGGACAGAATGTACTGGACTAGATTTAGCCTTTCGCAGGTGGCGCTGTGGGTTAAACCACAGAGCCTAGGACTTGTTGATCAGAAGGCTGGCGGTTCAAATCCCCGCGACGGGTTAAGCTCCCGTTGCTCAGTCCCTGCTCCTGCCAACCTAGTAGTTTGAAAGCACCTCAAAGTGCAAGTAGATAAATAGGTACCGCTCCAGCAGGAAGGTAAACGGCGTTTCCGTGCGCTGCTCTGGTTCACCAGAAGCAGCTTAGTCATGCTGGCCACATGACCCAAAAGCTGTATGACGGCTCCTTCAGCCAATAAAGCGAGATGAGTGCCGCAACCCCAGAGTCGGTCACGACTGGACCTAATGGTCGGGAGTCCCTTTACCTTTACCTTTAGTATAGTAGGGCTCTTCTCATATTCTTGTTGCTACATCCCCACTGATTGCAGCAATCCTTGAGAAACCAGCTAATTGAGGAAGTTCATCCATTAGCCATTACCAGCAGCCCTGCTCACCCTCAATTCTCCTTTTCCCCTGGGCTCATTCTAAGAACTGACAGTCAATAGCCAAGAGCCTTGTCTAATCAAATATATCTGCAGTAATTGACTGCAAAGTGCATCCCATGCAAGCTTATCATTATTCACAATTTTTATGTGTGCTTATGTATGATACTAGATGCCTAGCATCTACACAACCAGCCACTCCTGGCATTTAGCCTCCAAATTTTCAATTTCCTTTCCCTAAAATGTGCCAGTCTCATAGGTATCATCAGTGCGATTGGAGTCCACTGTTAAAATTTGAGGTCCTTCAAATGTTGCTGAACTACAAGTCCCATCATTTTCAATCACTTGCCACACTGGCTATGAATGATGGGAGGTGGAGTCTAATGACATCAGGAGGACAACAGGTTCCCCATCGTCCAATCTGTGCCTACCAACCTGGTTTGTCAAGACTAGTATTGATCCATGGCAGTTTTAGAGTCACTAGTAGAGCTTAACTTGTGTGAAACTCTACACTCCAATCAAATCAACTAATTAAGTATTTTAGTGCCCCCATGAACAGGGTGTCTGGTGGATTCCCCCATTCCCTGCAGAGATCTGTCTTCCTTTCAGAAAAATGGCTGGGTACCAGACTGTGCCAGTGGAGCTTCCTGCAGGCTACAGCATTAGCATCTACATAATTCATGGACTGCAGCCGTTTCATCTCAGCTTTGAAGAGGCTCCAAACAAATCTTACTAATGTAGCAGATGACCTGCCAGGGAACAATTGGTGCAAAATGGAGAATGGGCTTTAATTGGCTGAGCGTTGGGATTGCCAGAATCACTACTTCTACTACTAAAGGGTCAAACTGCCCTCCAGTGGAAATAATATGCCAACACAGGCATCAATGAAGCTTGGCTCCACAAAGGACTGCAAATTTGCTGATTAAAAATGTACAGTACTACTAAAAAGGAATGAATTTGTTATGTTATGATCTAGGTTCCAGTGTTTCAATCTGAAAATACTCACTTACCTTTCTCATCATCATTAATAGGATGTTTATGTTCATTTATTTAAAATACTTACATGCTGCCCTTCTTCAAAAATAATTTGAAGGCAATGCTCAATATAAAATAAAAGTACAGGCAACAACCAATTAATGAGAGTCCAAACGAAGTGTCACTGCGCATACATGCACAGCACCAAACCCAGGAGTGACCCAAAAACATCACTAAGCACGTCCTTAAAGGGGTGGAAGAAAGCCTTAACCGGGAAGAATGGTGTTGAAGCACCAGCAGCTAGGGTGACTGTGGCAGGAAACCTGAAGGATTAGACTAAACATCATTCTACTTCAGCATCCCAATTTACAGCAGCCAGCCAAATGCTTCCAAGAAGCCCCATGCAAAACAAAAACATCCCTAAGTTTGCCTTTTCTTTGCGCCTTCCAGTTTCATTATGCTGTTCTTCAGAGAAAACAGTGGCACAGAGGGGTATTCTTGGAATTGCATTATTTGTACATCCTGGTAGTTCAATATATTGGCTTTTTAAAAACTACAACATAGACAGGTTTTATGTTTTTATTTACTGAAACAAATTATCCAAAATACAAGAACAGGTTCAAACAAAAAATAACCCTATTCCCGATCCCTTCTCCTTTCATTACCCTAAGGTGCAAAAGGAATGAAAGACACACACACAACCTCCAAAGGAGGCAAGACGCGCACTCCTCCAAAGGAAAAGGAGGATTCGAAACGGGACAACAGAAAACCTGCATACAGTATTCCCCAGTCTTTCCATTTTTAAGGGAGACACAAGTCATGACAATGGCACAGTCACATGGATTTAGAGGGACTGCCTGCTACATCCTGAGAAACTAGAGGGCAGGGATTGTTTTCCTAACTGAACGCACAGCACACAAGACACTCAAATCCACTGGCAGCTGTAGCTTCCTCTTTGCAATAAAAAACAATTAACGGCCTAGAAATTGGAGAATTTAGTCAGCCAGTCAGCCTCTGTGCCTTTTAGAATGGTTGGGCATTTTACAAAAGCTTCAAAAAGCAAACTTTCTAGGCATGGGAATGTCAAACGATGGTGCTGCTCCTGCTCAAAAATTGGAAACAGAGAAGCAATGCATATGTGGGCTAGGAATACCAGGTTACAAATACAGTCCCCAGGAGGCTTCTCTTATGAGTCATTGGGAAGACCAAAGAGCTTCACGGTTCCAGCTTCTCTGCTGCTATCATATTTGCCATCTTTGTCATCGCAGGCGAAGGCCAACAGGGGCCGCTTTGGATGCCAAGCCACAGTGAACGTTGAAGACTCGCACTGCACTTCCCACAGCTTCTCTCCTGAAGTATAAAGACAGAATTAACCCAGGAACCAAGACAAACGCAGCTGGGACACCCTGTTCTTGGCTCGCCTCTGTACAAGAATGCAGTTTAATGAGTTCCATCGAAGAAGAATTTCACACCGCAATCTTTTTACATAAAATTACAAGTGCAATTCAAAGCCAAAAGCTCTCAACCAGCAAGAACAGAGGAGGGGTTTGTAAAATACTGGTGGTCCATAAAATTACAGGGACTATTGCTTTGAGAACAAGAGGCGCTTAGGCTAAGCATGGGGCACTTTCTTCATAGGGACATGACATCATGGGCATTCTTCCAAGGGACGTATGCTAGCAGTGGCCACGATGAAAAACAAAAATGGCCATGGTTAAGTGTTAGCAAAAATGAAGCACTCGTGTTTCCACACTCACTCTTCTCCCGGCACCCTAGCAATTCTTTTTTCCAGCCTAAGTGATTACGACTCATAAGGTCGGCTTCTTTCGAGCCAAATTGCAGAGCAGGGTTAATTATGGATGGGGGTGGGCGTCACAGCATACGGGAAGGAAAGGCTTATCCCTTCAACCCTTCCCCCACAAATGTCCCTGTGCAGAAAGGAAACTTGAAAGAAGATTTTTGGAGCCTATAAGAGACTATTTTCAATCCTAATTGCTGCAGGGACTGGATGTCGGGAGGCGAGAACAAATAGGAAGGCCCTGTGGGCTGTCAAGTTCCCCACCTCTGGCTGAAA
This sequence comes from Podarcis raffonei, assembly GCF_027172205.1. Taxonomy (NCBI): domain Eukaryota; kingdom Metazoa; phylum Chordata; class Lepidosauria; order Squamata; family Lacertidae; genus Podarcis; species Podarcis raffonei. The sequence continues at coordinate 68,726,041 of NC_070603.1, forward strand.
CAATATCCTCCCACTTCTGCATGTTCTGCCTGAATTCCCCCACACCAGATATGCATATCTTTGCCAAGTTTTTAGGTCTAGGAATGGACCAAAAGAAATTTACGGAACCTCCAGTAGATGACATGAAAAGTGTAACACACATTGATAGTGAAAGCTTATTCAAAACCAACATGATCTTCATCCGAGCTCATTCCCTAGTACATGTTTTTAGAATTGCTTTGCCTTTCTTGGCAGACGGTGAGAAGAAGAGCACTGACCTGTTTCTACCTCAGCAATGTCAATGAAGTGATCTTCAGAGGCTGAAGCCAGCATCTTCCCATCATGGCTGAAACTCAGTGTCCTCACAGGCCAGTCAAGCCTGAAATATAGGAGAAAATGGAATAAGGGCCGTGGGCGAGAAGACAGATACCAGTCAGATGCCTCTTGGAAGCATGAAAATAGCACCCAAAGCCAAGAACTTTCCCTCTTTATTTCTTCCTAGCAACAGGGAGAAAAATACTGCCATTGGGTATGGCAGTTATATTTAGTCACCATCATGCTGTTGATAAAGCAATCCTCCATTAATTTGTCTAATCCCCTTTTAATGCTAAGCCAGAGGCCATAATATCTTGCGATAACAAATGTTGTACATTAATTACTAGATTCACACACATACATATATACATATACATAGCTACACACAGTCTGTATTTTCTCTGACTTTTCTGCCAATAGATTGTGTTAGCCAGAGTTAAAGTATTAGGAAAGGCATAAAATTTTCTCCTCTTTTCTCAGGCCACACCACTTATTTTAAGTTACATATAAAATAATAAATATTCTTGATCTTGAACAGGTCCTCCTTAAACTTTTTTGTTCACCATATTCCATATGTGGCTGCACATCTAGCAGTTATGATATGAGCTATTTAATATCCAACTGCTTTCCTAATAATCCTCCAAGCTTGCTTTTCCCACTGTCACTCAGGTTGGATAGAAAATCACGATTTTTAAAAGGGTGGGAAATTGATTTCAACACACAATGTTGTAAAAATCAAAATACTGTATGGGTTGTATCCAACTTAATCACAACATGAACATAACAACTTCCAGAAGTACAACAGATAAAAAGACTGAGTTAAAGGCTGCTTTACTATGTAAATAAAAATGAGCCATGGTGAAATTCTGACTTTTAAAGTTAAGCATTGGAAATCACACACTGACAATGCTATCCACGTACCCACCCAACTACTAGAACTTTGCAGTAAATTCAGTACTCAAATTATTAGATTATTTATTAAATTATCACTACTAAACACAGAGAAAGACAGTATCTTTACAAGTCATTGCTTATATAAATTTCAGTAGACTGCATTCATGTGGCTTCCTTAGTATCCTTGCCCCCCAAAAAGATTTGAACAAAAATCTGTCTCTTATATCCACAAAGACGTTATGAACTGCAGAAGCAAAGTTTTTGGATTATGCTCATAGGTTGTATAAAAGCTCAGCTTAGTTTGAGCAGTGTGTTTTACAGTAACTGGATAGCATATCTGCTTGATCAGGAAAAATGTGAATTTTAAAACAAAAACAACTTATTTAAATTCAACAGTTTATAAACTTGTCTTTTTTTCTTAGTGATTTAAATTAAAAGGTAAAGGTAAAGGTACCCCTGCCCGTATGGGCCAGTCGTGTCCGACTCTGGGGTTGCGCGCCCATCTCGCTTAAGAGGCCGGGGGCCAGCGCTGTCTGAAGACACTTCCGGGGCCAGCGTGAGAAGCTGCATCTGGCGAGCCAGCGCAGCACACGGAAACACCGTTTACCTTCCCGCTAGTAAGCAGTTCCTATTTATCTACTTGCACCCAGGGGTGCTTTCGAACTGCTAGGTTGGCAGGCGCTGGGACCGAGCAACGGGAGCGCACCCCGCCGCGGGGATTCGAACCGCCGACCTGACGATCGGCAAGTCCTAGGCGCTGAGGTTTTACCCACAGCGCCACCCGCATCCCATAGTGATTTAAATTACCTTGATATAAATCAGTCTATACTGCCAAGGCAGCAATCTGAATTGACATTTTTATAGATCAGTCATGACCTCCTCCCGCTCAATTTCTAATAAGAGCAACAGCCCATTCAGAGCACTTCAGTGTACAAGTGGTTAAGAATTATTTATCCAATCTACATACCTAGCTGCAGGAGTGCAAAATAAGGTATGGTATAGACATTTGGACAACCCCTAAGGTCAAAAAAGGTCATTAAGTTCACAGATCAAGATAACTCACCTAGAAAAGCATCGCACGCATACAAGCTCATCCACATCCCAGAGGCTAACCAATGCATCAGCACTTCCTGTAGCAAAATACTTGCCCGTTGGGTCAAATTTGATACAGATGCAGTTTGAAGGATGGGCATTAATTGACTGGATGAGCTTCAGCTCTGGATAGCTGTAGAAAGTTAAAGAAATGAAGTTGGAGTGAGGTTGGGGAGAAAACAGCCCTTTTACTAGCTATGTAACATCTAGAAATGTCTTCTTACTGGTCACAAAATGGAAGCTAAAACCTGCTTGTATAGTAGAGGCAACAAAGGTTGCCCAGTCTAGGGAGGCTTTGTGGCAGCTGTAAGTCACTGAATAATAACAACAGGAATAACACATTTTTTTTGTATTCCACTTACAGAGTTCCCTGCAGGAATATGAGGTCATTTAAGACGTATCCAAAAGACAGATTTAGATGTCCAATTTAGAGGGAATGACAGATATAGAGGGAAGGCACAAAACTACTTCTGTTATATTGACTGGAATGTGGGGATAAAGCCGTAGGTCTGTACCAACCAAAGAAAGGTATGAGCTGGGACACAGGGTGGCATCAGGGAAGAGTTCATATTTATTGTGCCTCTGTGATGGAAAACCTCTGGTCCTTAGGCCTAAGCAGGTCCACGAGGCACTTTTCCCTTGTACATCCACCTGGGTGTACACCCCACAAGTATTTTCCCCCACCCACCACCTATACAAAAGTCAAGACAGCCAACTCACTTGCTGCCCTTCCCAGTAAAGGCCATGGTGAGGGTACCTGAGGATGTTGATGCAACCGTTGCCATTGGTGAGAAAAAACATGTTGTTGTCATTGTTCCAAGAGATCTCATTCACCTCAAACTTGAACTGTTCCTCAGCTTTGGACCGATATGTTTTAGCATCAATGAAGGTGACCACATCATCCTTGTTCCCTACTGCAATAGTCTGTCCGTCGGGGCTCCAACAAATGTTAATATTCTCCCCTGTAAAAGTGAGGAAGGGGAAATTAAACCTACTGAATTCCTTTCTGGGGCAGGAGTTCAGTCAACACACAAAGTCCTGCATTTTTAAGCCAAGAACTTCTAACACATTCATGTATACCCAGCCCTATAAAATGCAGCTTATCTACCTATACTCTCTTCACCAGAGATATGGTGCCTGTGGCCCTCCAATTACTGTTGGTCTCCAACTGCCAGTCCCACACAGCTCAAGATAGTTGCATTATAAACGCCATTAAGAATCTCATCCCCCGCTCAACCCTCTAAATGGTTTCTACTGGTACTGATAAAGTGGTATCTATAGGTTATACCTTCAATCAATGCTTTTGAAATACAGTCATAATACAAGTTAATTTCGATCTCAGCCCCTTCTTGAGCAACAAAGATAGAAAAAGAAGAATGGTTCATGTGGGCTAGGTTGCCAGTGGAGATCGACTGCCTCTCAGGACCATCTTGCTCCCCATTAAACGCAGTAAACCCTTGCAAAATACAAAACAAAAGCACATAGGACAGCTTTGTTTTCAGTGAATATTAGTGATACCTACCCTTGGTATTCACAGAGGCAATACATTTAGTAGTGCGGACATCCCATATACGGATGGTTTTGTCTCCAGACGCAGTGACAAATAAGTCCGGGTTGCTGGGGTGCCAGCACAACTGATCCACACTGTCTCCATGGCCACGGTAATTATTCTCCTTCACCTACGGAAAACAGTAAACTTCTAAACTAGTAATCAACACACACACATCCCTCAAAAGGGAAATGTTATGATGACCCTTTGAATTACCGTGCATCTCACAAGCAGCCTAACTAGTATTTTATTTTTGTTTTTAAGTTGTAATCATTCATCTTGTTTTTATTGCTTGTAAGCCGCTCTGAGCCCGGCCTTGGCTGGGGAGGGCGGGGTATAAATAAAAAATTATTATTATTATTATTATTATTATTATTATTATTATTCTAAGCACACTATCATCCAAGTCTAAGTGCTCAGTTTTTGGTTCAAACCTCTTTTAGGAATAAGAACTCCAGAAAGACCTGCAGGATCAGACCAATGGCCCATCTAGTTCAGCATCCTGCTTTCAAAGTGGCCAACCATATTAGAAGCCCAAATGTAGGACCTTGTGGTTTCCAGCAACTAGTATTCAGAAACATACTGTCTCCAAACATGGAAGAAGCATGTTAAGTTATCCAATCCTCTCTTAAGTCATCCATGTTTGCAGCTACCACGGTTACTGGGGTTTCCATGGTTTAACTATGTGATGTGAAGGAGCACTTTCTTCTATCCTAAATCCTCTCCCATTCCGTTTCGGTGGATCCCCACGACTTCCAGTGTTGTTATGAGAGATGGTACCGACTTTCTCCACGCCACGCAGTGTTTTATACACTCCTTTCATTGACACCTCTAAACCGAAAAGCCCTAAATGCGGCGACTTTTCCTCACGGATCCCAGGGATCCATATGCCGGGGAGCGAAGTCACCACTGCTAGGCGCCCAAGTGAGCGGGATTCACGCCAGCCCCCGGCTGCGGCAACTGGTCTCTCTGCTCCTCCTATTTCCCCGCCTGAAATATTCCCCCGCTCCTCCTATTTCCCCGCCTGGCGCAGCCAGCACTGACCAGCCGGTCCTTGTCGAGCACGAAGACGCTGGCGGTCTTGTCGAAGGAGCCGGAAGCGAGGCGGCGGCCGCAGCAGCTCCAGGCCACCGAGTGGACCTTGGCCACGTGCGCGGGGAACTCGCGGATGCGCGTGTTGGCCCGGAACAGCTCCTGCATGGACTGCACGTACGGGGAGAGCGCCATGGCAACCGGGCCCAACCGAAGCGGGCGGAGCTTTCGGCGGCGGCGGAGTGCCCTTCCGGGTAACAAAGGTAGAGCTTCCGCTGCGTTACGAGCCCTGTTCTGCAAGAGACGCGCACGGAGGAAACTCGGCCCGCGGGGGCGCGCGTGCATTCAGTACGCAGGCGCGGCGGGGCTGAAATTTAAATAAATGAAACGGACATAAATGGAAGAAAATCCCTTTCGCTTTGACGGAAATATTTTCGGGGCAAGACTCGACCCTCACTGACTGCTGGGACAGGATGGTGAAGATAGATAGATAGATAAGATTAGATAGAGTGTTTTTTTTCTTCAAAAAATGTTTAGCGGTACTCTCATTTTCCCACTCATTGAAATACTGCCCCTCAATGAGGCCAAACTTAAGAGTCACAAAATGTTTAGGGATATGCGTATCCCTACGTACCCCCCAGAAAAAAAGCACTGGATAGATAGGAAAAAAGAAAATAGTTGCTGGGTGTGCAGAGGGAAAAGCCGCGAATTTAATAATAATAATAATAATAATAATAATAATAATAATAATAATAATAATAATAATATCATCTTTATTGTCATTGCCCCCTCTCAGGGACAACGAAATTACTTGACTGCTCCATAAAAACACTAATTAAAACAATACAGTATAGTACAGCAAGGAAGATTAGATGACTTTCAAAGTCCAGGCTTCCCATTCAGGGCTGAGATCGCTCTGGAGAAGAAGCTGTTCTTAAGACGGCTCGTTCTTGTCTTCATCGTCCTGTATCTCTGTCCCGACGGCAGGAGCTCGAAGAGACAGTGACCAGGATGCGATGGATCTTTTACTATGTCCAGTGCCTTCCTATGGCAGCTTGTGGCATAAATCTGCTCTAAGGTGGAGAGTGGGCAGCCAACAATGCTCTCTGCTGCCTTAACAACTCTGCACAACCCCATCCTGTCCTGGGTAGTACAGCTTCCGTACCACACACATAAGCCATAAGTGAGCACGCTCTCAATGGCACAGTGATAGAAGGCAAGCAGCAGTTTCTGCGGAAGATGGTTTGATTAACTGGCAAGTTTGATTTTTAAATTTTCTAAATAAGTGTTTTGTAGGAGAAGCATCTTATGTGCGCCTCTTCTCCATCCAAGCGATGCTGCCCCACTGGTAGAATAGGAGACATTGCTTCTCTGCCTGTCCCCCCCCCCCCAAGATAGCATGATTTGTGGTGGGACCGTAATTGGGTTAGTTGTTGGAAGGATCTGGGAAAAAGAGAAGCACATGCATGGCCAGATAAAGAAAAAGATTTGCTTGCTGAGCTTATCTCTTAACAACCACTATATACAGCTGGGTTCTGTGAGTGTTTACTGGGGAAATATAGTGCAGTGGTACCTCGGGTTAAGTACTTAATTTGTTCCGGAGGTCTGTACTTAACCTGAAACTGTTCTTAACCTGAAGCATCACTTTAGCTAATGGGGCCTCTTGCTTCCACTGCGCCACCGGAGCACGATTTCTGTTCTCATCCTGAAGCAAAGTTCTTAATCTGAAGCACTATTTCTGGGTTAGTGGAGTCTATAACCTGAAGCATATGTAACCTAAAACGTATGTAACCCGAGGTACCACTGTACAGTTCTTTTGGACTTGGCTTTCAAGCACAGATCCATAAGTTTGCAATCTAGGGCTGATGCCTGATAGCTGCACTCTGTCAGAAAGTAAATTTGAATTGAATTTTAGAAATAAGGCTTCATCAGTTGTATCTATTTCAGAATATGAAAACAAATTTGGAAAATACTCTGTTGCTGCATAGGTCTTTTGTTTCTGTTTTCTTTGATGTTTTCTTTGTTTCTGTACTTGTAATTTAAAAAGTCAGAAATAATAACGGGGAGATTTCCCATTTCCTTTGACCTTGCAGAGAAATATTTGAGGTCATTTTGGGAGAGAGAAAATGGTTTCAGGACTTTTCTGTGGGTTTCAGACATGTGGCTTACATATTTGTATGTGTTTGCTTGGTACATTTATCAACATCTATTTTATATATATAAGACCTTATTCTTATAACACAGCATTCACCCTTAGATCTCAGGGCAGATTACAACATAAAAGCACATTGTTAAACAATGTTTGAAACAACTCGCAATCACAGAAATAAGTTGGGTTCTAAAAGCATACATAACAACTTGTCAAAACTGTTGAATAGTTGCACAGCCCTTTAGCCAAGGACCACCCAAAGCTATCATATGTCACATATGTCCCTGTTTAGGGAAGTTTTTAAATGTTTGATGTCTTATTATGTTTTTAATATTCTGTTGGGAGCCGTCCAGAGTGCCTGGGGAAACCAGTGGGTGGGTATAAATAAATGATGATGATGATGATGACAGAAAGAGGTGGTCTCCAACAGAGTATGTGGCTTGTATCCTGTTTGCCAAGATTAATGTAAGGCTGATTGCCTTATTTTGGTGAGTCTGGACATGTTATATACCTTGGTTCCTCAGTCTGCTATTTACAAATTTGCACCTGTTGTTACTCATGAGAATGCTCCATTGACAGTATGCTCAGTTTAACAGATACTTGACAGACTGGTATTGCAGGGAGGGGTAAGCCCCTACATTCTAAGCAGCTTATAGCATGGGGGGGTAGTACACTCAATGGCCACTTCCCTGGTATCAGCTTCTAAGAAGCATTTCTGCTTAACAATAGCCTACAGTCCACTATCAGTACCTAGCAGGACAGCAAGAAGAGCCTGTGCCTGGTTAGGAATGCAGAGAAGCTGCCAAGTTTCTTCCAGCTAGCTGGAAGGTGAAAGGCACAGCACAGCACACCTATGCTCACATCATCTGTCACTCTCCTTACACAGAACACTTTTCAGATACCCGAGCTATAACTCAGGAGTGCCATACCTGTGTGTTTTAATTCAGGGGCGTCACGATTCTGAATCGATCACATCACGTACACAGCTGACTTCAGCCTGCTAAGTGCTGAGTCTGCAGAAACACCATCCCGTAGCTAAAGTGCAATATGTATCCTTGATTATTTAGGCCGCAAGATGTATCTACAGTTGCAACTGTAAGGCCAATTATTCCTAGCTTGGCCTGAACTGGAGGGAAGCGTCGGTGAATAACTGACCTGAAGAACATGACTCAAGCATGCCTTGATCACACACTTTCCTAGCCATGAGTGACACAGAGGATCATGTGTTTGTGTGTTTGCTACAAACGCGTAGCTGCTTTGTGCCTGCTTTGTCTGCGCCCGATTCCTTTGGGAGTGATCCAGGCCGGGACTCTGTACCGCAGCCACAACAAACTCTTCTTCCCCCCTTTCCACCTGCTGAGAAATACAACCAAGGTCGTTAACCCCCTGATGTATATTTGTGAAGCAAACAGCGGCGGCGAGGAACTCCCTGGGGCTCCATTAAGCCCCGCCCTCCCGAATCGGAGTTCTCAACGTCAGCGAGTCGCGGAAAGGAAAATAATAATATCGGGGTCGGTCGGATCCCAACGGAAACGGCCAGCCCGGCTTGGCCCTATAAAGCAGCGGAGCTGGGCTCAGCCTCGCCCTTTCCGCTTTGCCACGCCCCCCGACGGGCGGGACTGAGCAGAAGGAGCTCGATGGCCGAGGTTCTTGTCACTGAGTCGAGCTCCGATGGGGAAAGCGGCTATGATTGGTCTCCCCGCAGGCGCCAGGGCGAAAAGAGGAAGCGGAGATGGCGGCGGCCGCCCGCCGAGCCCCCGGTGAGTTGCGCCGCGAACATGGGGGATGCTGTTTTCTGGTCCCGAGGCTTGGACTTGGCGGCCGCTGCCGGCGTCTCTCCTCCTTTCTGCCTTGGGGACTCTGAGTCATTTCTCCTCTCCTTGCCCATTCACTTCTCCCCACGCGCTCCCGTAGGCAGTGGCGGGGTGCCGGGAGGCAGGCGCCGTCGGCTGAGCACACGCAGGCTTGTTCGTACGCGCCCGGGTCGCCAAACGCAGGAGAATATTGTGCTGGCTGGGAACTAAATTTGTAGGGCGCGCAGATAAAGTCGGCGTTTCCAGAGGGCATGACTGACGTCCGAAGCTGCAGCCTTTGGGTAAATATGCTTTTGGTAAAAACTATCCCATAAGAAGGAGCGCCTCTTCCTTTTAACGTAACGCAAACAAGTGTGCTTGAATGCATTTTAGTGAGGTTTGGAGAACAGGAGTTGGTAAAGCCAGCTTTGTTATCCGTGGGATCCTGAGAAATAACGCACTGCACGCGATCCTGCAGTGCGCCCTATTGCAGAAATTCCTTGTCTCGCTCCTGAATCCCATCGCCGTGGTGCTGGAGCTTGATCACGATGTTGCTGGTATCACCTTGTTCTGCCCACTTTGCCATGAGCCGATCTGTTTCAGGAGGATACTCATAAGGAAAAACAGATGCGCAGGAAACTGCCTCACACCAGGGCAGATCAGCTGTTCTCAGCTCTGACAACCGGATCCTTTGAACTGGGGATTCCAGGGATCAAATGCTTTGCCACTAAACTGTGGTGCCTCCCAAACTCCAACTGAGTAGCAGTTGCCATTTAAAACAATGGAAATGGAAGTTGAATGCTAAAAAGGGAATCTGTGTGTGGCCAGCTAAATGGAAGGAAAAGGTCCTGTACTGCAGAAAGCTATAAACAAGGCCATGAGTCTCTCCTGACATCATGGGCAGGGCTGTAAAGCAGAGATATGTGGCATAGTAAAAGAATGGAGAATGAAATTGGGATAACTGGGAAGACGTGGAGCAATCAAATGAAGTTTGCTATGGCTAATGGAGGGGATGAACGTCCAAAGAAGAAATGGTAGCCGCCAGAGTAGAACAGTAGCTCCTGTAACACAGTGCAGAGTGAACAATAATGGGATGTGCAGAGGTGAAACAGAATGAAATTCCATCAGAAGGATTTGCTAAAATAACAAATTAAAATAGAATGCAAAAAGGAAGGCGAGAGGAAGTCAAAGGAACAAGTTAATGAAAGGACATTTTGGAAAGTTTAACTTTATGTGCTGTTTTTTTTTTCTCTTACGTGTTTGATTGTTCATCTTTCTTTCTTGTTTCGTATTTTTTCTTTTTTGTATTTGTGTAGTGTGTAGTGGTTTTTGTTGTTATTGTTATTGTTATTGTTATTGTTATTGTTGAGTTTATTGTTAAAACCTCAATAAATATAAATTTTTAAAAAAAGAAACAGAATGAAATTCCACACTTGTTGAATAACTGACTACATAGTATGACATCATAATGTCAGTTACAAGTGACAGTTGTCCATGTTCTAGTAACTTCTGGGCTAAACTATTATTATGTGTTGCATGTGACTTTTGAAAAACATTAAAGAAGCATCATTGGTTTTGAGCACCGCAACTGGGTTATTAATGGGGCTGATGGCTGCTATCACATCGCCCCACTACTAAAAGGTTCTCGCTAGTTGCCAGTTTGCTTCTGGGTTCAGTTCAGGTGCTGGTGTTGACCTTCAAAGTACTAAACAACTTCGGTATCGAAAGGGCTATTCTCTCCCACATGAGCCTGCCTGCCAATCAAGTTCTGTTTTGATGGTCCTTAACTAGTAGCCCCTGCCTTCTCAGTGTAGGAGGATAGCTACTGGCAAGAGGGTATTTTTGCTGGTGGCTCCCAAATTGTGAAACTCCCTTTCCAGACCTATTAGCCTGGCACATTACATTATTTGGTGTGTGTTTTAGATTCTGGGTGAAATCCACCCTGGGTGCATGTGGTTTTAGTAGAGCTTAGGGATGCGGGTGGCGCTGGGATGCGGGTGGCGCTGTGGGTTAAACCACAGAACCTAGGACTTGCCGATCAGAAGGTCGGTGGTTCGAATCCCCGCAACGGGGTTAGCTCCCATTGCTCGGTCCCTGCTCCTGCCAACCTAGCAGTTCGAAAGCACGTCATAGTGCAAGTAGATAAATAGGTACCGCTCTGGCGGGAAGGTAAATGGTGTTTCCGTGCGCTGTTCTGGTTTGCCAGAAGCAGCTTAGTCATGCTGGCCACGTGACCCGGAAGCTGTACGCCGGCTCCCTCGGCCAATAAAGTGAGATGAGCGCCGCAAACCCAGAGTTGATCACGACTGGATCTAATGGTCAGGGGTACCTTTACCTTTACCTTTAAACCACTTAATTTATCTGCTGGGTTTTATGTTTTAATCCAGCCTTGTGAATAATTTCCCTCACCCCACATTACTATCTTGCAGTATTCTTTACTAGCTTATTGGGGGCTATCAAAGAAGAGGCAAAAGCTGTATTTCTGTGGAGAAGGGAGGAACCCTCCTCTAGCAGCCCATTTGCTTTTTATGCTAGGCACAGAGGAGGGACCAAGCTTCCCATCTCACTCTCTCCTCTGCATGGAACTCCATTCACTAAGCTGCATGCAGTTTGTGTTCATCTATGACAGGGTTGGGGAAACTCAGGGCCAGGTGTTGAAAGTGGCCTCCAGGAGTCTCTGTCTGACTCTTGGAATTTTGCCTAAGACGCCACTCATTGGCCTTGGTTTGTACTGTACTCGGTTTGTACTTGGTTTGTTTTGTCTGATTGGAAATGTGTCCTTGAACTCCAGTAGTGCCTCTTGCCAGTTTGGATTAAGGATAAGAGAGTATGTGGGTGGGTGTAGAAACTAGCCCAAGGTATAAAAATAAAATTCACATTTGTTGATTACTTCAGCCTCTGATCTTGCCCACCACTGTGGGATATACGGCCCTTGGAAGGTTGCCTAGAAGGGAATGCATCAAATTGCTTTGTGCAACATTTCCCAAATGCGAGACAACTAGCTGGTTGTCGGGGAACTTGGCTGCACAAAGTTGGCCTGCAGGCTAGTGGATCCTCACCCCTGATTTATAGTAACCCATGATCCCTGACCATGGTGATGCGTGCTGGGACTTGTAGCTCACCAACATCTGGAGTGTCAAACGTTTCCCACAGCTGCCATATGGTATCAAGGCACTTGAATCTGTGTCAGCTATGAGAAGCCTGGGATTGCCCTGCTTTATGTCACAAATGGGCAAACCACCTCAGTCCTCTTGCAGCTTGTGACGCTGTTCCTAGCATGGAGCTAAAGCCACTGGATATGCCAAACCAGCTACCATGTCATAACCCTGCACATGACCTTGTTAGGGTGACTGGCTAGCCACCTGATGCTTATGCCTTTCCCTTTCAGGATCTCTTCCCTTTCTGAATGCTGCTGAATAAAGGCTTTAACTTTGTCACATATGTTGTTTATTGATGGCGATCTCATTTCCCGCACCCTACTAGGATCTGGTGCCATGTGAGTTCAGGAAGGGACTACAAAGGCAGGGGAGGGTTCAAGGAGCTTGATGGCTCAGGGGCAGCACATCCTCCTACCCTGGTCGCTAAATCCCCGGAACTGTAAAGGAGCATTATTCTTAGGGTATGCCAATGAGATGGGTGCTGCTGCCAAGATGTGCAAGATAATTGTTCAGGCATGTGCACTGAGTCCTGCTAAGATGCCAGCTGGCAGCGCCAGCCTATCTGGTGAGATGGAAGGTGTGGATTGGTCACAGGCGTTGGTTGGGAAATAAGGTGGAGCAGAAGGACTGGTTGGTCCCTGCAGTGCTTCTGTGGATTGGCCCTGTGTGCCTGACCATGGACAACATTCCCCCCTGATCCTGGATTCAAATTAAGGATCTCCGGTATGTAAAACGTGAGTTGTTTGAGTTCACCTCACACCGGTTGCAGGTCAGGACAATTTTGTGCCCGTTCCTTATAACTGCATCCCACAATGTGGAGGACACACTTCAGGCTACTGTAGTTGTCTGCTTTCTGCTGTGACTCCTTGTCTTCTACGCTAGACAACTGTTACTTCTTTCCCTCTGTGCTGCCTTTCATTGTTCCATTTGCTGATTCTACTCAAACTTGAGATGTGACCGCAGTTGCTCTCTCTCAAGTTGTTATTCCCAGCAACAGGTATTTGGAAGCATACGACCTCTAGCAGTGGAAATTGAACCTAGCTGCCATGATTAGCGGCCAACTGATTTTTTTTAAAGGATTATGAACTCTGGATAATGGCCTGTAGGAGCTTTTATGTCTAGTTCAGGAATTTTCAAGTGACAGAGGCTGGTAGTGACTGGAAGTGTGTAGTTTACAAATAAAGGCTTATTTATGGTATTCATGAACTCTGGCAGGAGGTGGTCACCTCAGCCCAGTTCCTGAGAGCCTGTGCTTGACATTATGCTACTTTTATTTGTTTTTAAAGTAGTCAGTGAAAGTTGCATCAGCCTTTTCCTTGGAACACACAGTGCATATCGAGGCCAGAGCCACTTTGAGAATTGCTTTATGCCCCTAATTTTGGCACAGTTAGAAAATGGGGGAAATGAATAAGGGCAAGTTGTTGAGTTGAGGGAGCTTCCAAATCAGAGCAGGAATGAGTCACTCTCTATCTCAGACTCAGAAATAACAAAAGAATTGCACTCAGACCACATTGGTTCCTTGCACTCTGGTCACTGGTTCGGGGCTTCACTTCCTCCTAGTAGGCCGAGGTCTGAAACGTTCAGTAAGGGGGGTGGCAGTGGGTGCTGGCAAAAAGGGAAATAAATAGGCCTATGTTAAATGCTGTGTGTTGTGACTGTTTGAATCTTGCTAAAGATAATGAGATTTGCACAAATTTGCAATTTGTTGGTTATAAAAGGAAAGAGGGGTTATTTCCTCTCAGGCATGTTGTGGTTAAGCAGAAGAGTGAGCAGCAGTTAGAACATCTGCCTCTGCCACATGTTTCCTCTTGTGTCCCCTACAAAAAGCTACTAGAAGCTTTGAGAGGTATCAGCGACAACCCAGGTAAGGAAATTGCACCCTGTGAGGGACTCTAATGCAGGGTATAAATATTGTCAAATAAATAATAAAGGAGTTGATCAAAGAAAAGCTAGGCCCTCTTGCCCCATAAGTAGTCTCTCCTGAATCCTTGTTGTTTCCGCCTGGAAAGCGCCATATTTTTCCATGTATAAGATGCTCCCTGTTTTGGGGGACTCCGAATTAAGAAAACACCCCTCGGCACTACCCGTGTATAAGACAAGCCCCAATTTTAAACCTGATTTTGTGGTAGAAAAATACGGTATCTTGCAGGGTGCAGGAGCAGCTTTTAGCCATCTCGTTTGTAACTTTTAAAGAAATCTTGAATACTTCTGAGCTGACTTGAGTGGGTTGTAAACAGTGCTAGTCCTCCTTAAAAGTAGACGCATTGAAGCTAATGGGCATACCGGTAAGTTTGGTTTATTAATTTCAATGGGTCTTCTCTGAGCAGGACCAGAATTGGTTACAACCCTATGTTTTTATGCAGGCAGGGAGGCCTCCAGCCAAACTGGAATTCTGTTGGCCATTTAATTCTGATGCTACTTTCAAATATCCAGAGGTTCCAGCAGGGAGAATTGAAATGGTAAAAGGAATGGCAGTTAGGCACTTCCTTTTAGGTTTCAAAACTTGTTTGTAGGAAGGTCATTTGAGCTAGGTCCCTTTATTCAGAACAGCTTCATCTCCAAATGATGTTTCTTGCTCATGCTAAGCAGCGATATCTTATTCACTTCTGCCATAATTTTAAACGTTCAACCTCAGTGCCGTATTTAGGGATCCAAGATGAGAGTCACATTGTCACTTCCTGAATCATAAATCTCATACAATAAGTCATTTTACTGATTTGCCTGCTACAGGGTGTGTGTGTGTGTGTGTGTGTGTGTGTGTGTGTGTGTGTGTGTGTGTGTTAAGCATAATTTTCTTTTGAGGTGCCTCACCTGGGACTATTTTTCTCCTCTCTGTGTCCCCTCTGGAACGTTGGTCAAAGAATGCTCCAAATAGGCTTTCAATATTTAAAATCTACTTGCTATATCTTGAACGGGAACGTAGAGGAAGGACTGTGGCACAGTGGTAGAGTGTACACTTTGCATGCGAAAGATGCCAGGTTCAGTCCTTGTCATCTACAGGTAGGGTTGGGAGAGACTAGCCATCAATCCTCTCCCCAGTATTTGCCCTTTGCTGCTTCCAGCCTTCTCTCAAGCAAGGATATGGGAGCCATCTGTATGCCATCTAGACTGGTAAGAGGACTTCTCCCCTCTGAGCTACATTTGAGTAAGGCTCCTTGGAATGCAGGAAGACCACAACTTTATTGTCAGTTAACTCTTGTTTTGTATTTATGTACTGAAACCTAGACTGGGTTTGGAGGTTTGTTTGTTTTTTTGTAATATTGAATTTATTCTGTGTTTGTTAGATTATTGATTTTTGTCATTTTTGAATTTAATGACGTGCTCTGTATTTTGTATATTTGCATTTTGATGTTTTGAATGTTTGTGGAAAAGTAGCATATAAGTAAACTCAATCAAACAATCGATATAGCAGAGCTAAAAAGAACAGGTATGGTATGCCTGCTAAAAACCTGTTTCAGAGCCTTCTTGCAAGAATTCATATCCTTTGCCTCTCTGTGTTGCTATTGCTTTATATTTCTTGTGCCACAGAGGATTGCATGCATAATCTCCACTGTCTTCCCACCCCCCACTCCTGGGGCCTGCTATCCTGACTTCTCATAACAGATTCAAGTGGGTATGTACTACGCTGTCCTTGTTGGCTTAATGTGTCCCACCTGGGACAGCTTCAGCCAGCAACTGAGTGCATCACCATTCAGAGTAATAACTCTCGCATCATCAGGCTGACTAAGTTTTGAAGTGATCACCAACAGTAGTCATAATCCAGAGTGGTAGCATTAGGCAAACAGGACAGCAGTACATCTCTCTATCCCAGTGCACAAGGCTCTCTTTACTCCCGTTTGTCACGTTTATATAAACATTTGATTTTGCCACATGATAAGGAAATGTATGGGTGTCTAGATGCATTAATTAGAGAAAAAGTTTTGCTTTGAGCACCTGTGGGTAGTTCAGTTGGCTAGAACATGGTGCTGATAATGCCAAGGTCACAGGTTTGATTCCTTTACAGGACAGAAGCATGATAAGCAGGAGATTACACACCACTGGCATTCTTTTTCGCCTATGTAAATTCCCTCTGAGGTTTTTTACTTTAATACTTGTTGTTGTTGTTGTTGTTGTTGTTTAGTCATGTCCGACTCTTCGTGACCCCATGGACCAGAGCACGCCAGGCACTTCTGTCTTCCACTGCCTCCCGCAGTTAAACTCATGCTGGTAGCTTCGAAAACACTGTCCAACCATCTCGTCCTCTGTCGTCCCCTTCTCCTTGTGCTCTCAATCTTTCCCAACATCAGGTTCTTTAATACGATCAAAATACTATAATATTATACTTTAATACTATCTAAATACAAAACCCATGCATTTGAGGCATGAGCTTTGTATGATTTAGTACTGGAAAAAGGTGGCCAGCACAGACCAAGAAGGGTTGCAGAGAGCTATCTGCTGCTGTTTCTGTCATGGGATGAATTATGCAACAAAGCGATTAAACTTCTTGCCATGGGTTAGTTGACGTACATGGTCCTTGGGAAACAAATACAATAAATAAATACTAACAGCTGAGACCCATGTCTGTGGGGTGTCAGCAAAGTCCATCCAAAACCAGAAGATCTTGCTGCAGTTCCACAATTATATATTCAGGCTTTATCATGGATGAATCTCCATGATAA
Organism: Podarcis raffonei; assembly: GCF_027172205.1. Taxonomy (NCBI): domain Eukaryota; kingdom Metazoa; phylum Chordata; class Lepidosauria; order Squamata; family Lacertidae; genus Podarcis; species Podarcis raffonei. Next base: position 68,742,660 of record NC_070603.1, read on the forward strand.
TTGTGGGAGCTGTGCAGCCACTGTTGCCAATAACTTTTCTCCATTTACCCCACCATCTAATATTGGCATAGGATAAATGCTATTGACTGGTTGGGGGGCGGGATTCTACAATTTCCAGGCTGTGCCCCCAAACCATTTAGGATTTATAATTTTAGTCAAAGCTGTGTCATGCAGTGATGTAAATCTTTTTCTTTCTCTCACCCCACCCCTTCTCTCCTTGTAGGAGATCATTGATCTCACTGGGGATGACATCACTGTAATCGATCTGACGGGGACTGAGGATGACATGATCAGCCCTCTTCATGATAGTTGCAGTGCCATTCAGGACCTGAAGCACTCTACTCCAGTCAGCATGCACTCGGAGTGCTGTCCGAAAATCCTCACCACTAAAAGCGCTGAGAACAAAGTTGATGTGCCAAGCAGCATGTGGGACAGAGACTGTGAGCTGCCTTCCCCCCAAGAAGATGCTATAAAGAAGCAGCCCTTATTTCAATGTAGCAGCTGCCCCATCATCCCCAGCTACGGTGGGGACTCTGAAAACAGCAGCCACACCACTTACAACAGTGATCTGGGCTCCTTAGGAAGCCCCCAGGTGGGGTCTGATGTTTTCTCCTTCTCTTCAACCCCCAACAGCAGTGAATGTCAAGCCCCCTTGGACTGTGTGGAAGAGGTTCCTGGTGCTGGTCCGTCTGTGGAAGAGCCCAGCCCACAGCATTCCCCACTACATCAGAGACATTCCCCAAGTCCCATCCCCTCCTGTTCCCCAATGAGCACATCTCCATCTCTAGCAGAAGCTAATCAGCATTTTCTAGAGGCAAATAACCCAGCACCAAATGCTGTAAAATCAGATGTTTGGGCGCCAACGAAGCAGATCGACATCAAGGTCTGGTTGAAAACATTGCAGTACTTCCAGGGAGTTCCTGTACATTACCCCTTTTTCCAAAATGTGGTGCAGGAAAAAGATGCTGAACAGGTAATTGATGGAAGAGACCAGTGCTTCAGTAGTCTGAATAAAAAGAGATGGAAAGAACCAGGCTGTACAAGAAAGAGCAGGAATGAGGTCATGCAGGCTGAAATGTCCAACATCAACCAAGGCTCTAGTATGTTTAACTTGATTGTGGGTCTCGCAGCACTGCACAGATTTGACAGCTTCACAAATAAGCATGTGTGAAAGAGAAAGACTCTAAAAGTGCAATCCTATGCATGCCTACTCACTGAACTCAATGGGGCTTACTACTTAAGTAGATATTTGCTGTAAAAGAAGGAGGCCATTTTTATTTTACATGCTTAAATATCTGAGAAGGTTCTCCCTCTCAGTTGGCAAAGACTGTTGAACAGAAATACCTTATTAGGGGAAAAAACTTGTTATGTGTTTATGTTCAAACAAATTCAAATCCTCATTCAGAAATTATTTTTATTGGAATACATACTTGTATTTTAATTTGTAACTACTCAACATCATACTTTCCCAAATATTATTTAAATTGTAAGTAAGCAGTTTTCACTGCCTTTTAACATACTAATTTTAGGATGCCTGAAGTCCTGTGCAAATACATGCATGTGCTTCCTATGTAGTCACCTGAGAAAAGTTAATTATAAATTTGATCTAAGATTGGACTAGTATTGTATCCATTTCAGCTGCCCAGTTTGCCTTTCATTGCATTCATATGTTAAGTTACCAATTTTATGAAATGGGGCATTTTGGAAAATTTTCTGTAGAAGAAAATAGCAATAGAAAACTTCCTGCAGAATTTTTTTCATTCCCACTTCACTTGTGCTTAGGAATGTTATGCAATGTTTATGTTTCACTGTATCCACAGAAGAAGCAGCCTATCCCATCCCGGAAACTAAGCATGGTGTTCAGCACTATCGAGGAGAAATTCTTCCAGGGAACCTTGGACTTCCTTATGGATTATGTAACCTCCCAGTACTACCCGCCAAAGGAGATCACATCGTGTGTGATCAGGCAGATTCTCTTGAGCTCAGATCAACAAGATGTGCAACAAGAGACACAGAAAGATGCTTTTATGTTGTTGATGAAAATCCAGTCGTATGTATCCCGTTAATTACTATTCTTTTATTTTGTGTTGCCTTGCAAAGGACCATGATCTTTCTTTCTAAGCTTTGTGGTTGTGTTGTAAATTCTGCCATAGTTTTGTGTGTAAGTGATTGCTTAAGGAAACAGATGAATAGCGGCACTTGCAAAAACATACTCTGCTCTTTTAATGGTTTGATCTTTTCATTTCTGTGAGGCCTACTCTTTATTAATTGCAGTGGTGCCTCGGGTTACATACGCTTCAGGTTACATACGCTTCAGGTTACACACTCTGCTAACCCAGAAATAGTGCTTCAGGTTAAGAACTTTGCTTCAGGATAAGAACAGAGATCGGGCTCCGGCGGAGCAGCAGGAGGCCCCATTAGCTAAAGTGGTCTTCAGGTTAAGAACAGTTTCAGGTTAAGAACGGACCTCCGGAACAAATTAAGTACTTAACCTGAGGTACCACTGTATGAACGTTGATCATGCACCCTTCACTGAAAGGTAGTCCCAGGGCAGAAGATATATCAATATTTAAATAAAAAATGAACAATGTAGAGACTAAACAAAATAAAACAACGTCAATAAAATTCACAATAAGATCATAGGCAGCTGCCATGGAAAAGCTATTTAATTAAGTGATTAAGCGATCAAATTTATATTACAATGGAACAACTGTATGTAATAGCAGCTTATTCATACAGTCAGAACATGCACCCCAACTGCATTTTATCATTGGTTAAATAATTGCTACAAGTCCCCATTCAAAGGCAGTAAGTACAATATCAAGAATGTGCACAACTGGGAGAGTGGTCTCCTTGCACCACAGTGCCTCTGTTTGCACCTTTTAAAATAAACAAATAACCAGAAGGTTCACAAAAGAGCAGGGTACTGCTGCAAGGGAAGATCTGATACTTTTAAAATGTTATTTCAAAAAGCCTAAATGCCCTCTCCTACTTGTAAACGTTAGTGACTTAAACAGTAGGACTATAGCATGAGCTTTAATAACAGGAGCCATCACTAGTAATGGTCCAAGCAATATCCTGCAGGTGTTTATGACACTTCCAGGGCAGGATACAACTAATGAGTCCTATCATCAGTTGGTCATGGTTAATGTGACATGTGTTTTACTAAACTGTATATTAACAATTGCCACTCTTCACAAAATACCACCAAGGAGCCAATAGACTGGATGTTTTGAAATGTGTCTTTGATTTGCTATTGCAAAGAATGTTTGTTAAAAAGATTTGATCGTATAACAGGCCTACTTCTTAATTTTAGACTTCATCCAGCAAGGGCTGACACTGTGGTATGGGACTGGCTGCTACTGCGAGTGGTAATAGAAGAGCAGGTATGTTGATTACCGGTACATCTCACTGTGTGGGATGGGTGGTTTTTAAGAAACTATCATTCTGCCAGCCTTTGCTTTGCAACTAAGAGAAGGGTTCCCATGCCAGCCCCTGTACTAACAAACTGGTCTTGAAGTAAGCCTGATTGGTAGGGACTGCTTTGCATTTGTTGCAGAAAAAGAGGAAGGAAAGTTACCTGGCTGAACATCTTAGTCACTGTCAATAAATCAAGGCTTGCCAAAGGACATTTTGTGGTCTCTTTGATTTCGGAACGACAGGAAAGAGAACCAACCTCAAGTGGCCGAAGAAAGTGTAATGCACTTTAAAAAACATGTAAATGCCCAATGCGTTTCAGCCAGAAGAGGCAGAATGATTCAATTCTCTGCCCCTGCATTCTGTGCTAGGTTCTTCTAACCACCCCCAGAACTAACTGAGGGGGGGACACATAGGGAGGAGGGAGGAAACTTGTGCATTCTTCACAGCCCACAGGCTATGCAACTACTGTTGATTATACGCTCTTCCTGCCAGGCTGGGTTTGTTTGTTTGTTTGTTTGTTTGTTTGTTGTTTGCTGTTCTTACTGTTCCCAAAACCTGGCATTCCGTGGTCAATGCCATGTATGATTTATCACTACTGAACTGTTGTTGTTGTTTTGGCTACATCCTGAGTGCTTACACAAAACTGGCATGGACCACTTCTCTACATGCTTGTTACTGAATGAGGCGCTTTATGTTTAGAGCAGGGCCAGGGAACCTGTGGCCCTCCAGATGTTGTGGGACTCCCAACTCCATCTGCCATTCCTGGCATGGCCAATGGTCAGAGATGATAGGAGTTGAATTCCAGCAACGTTTGGAAGGCTGCAGATTCCCCTTTCCTGAGCAAGTGCCATTAACGCTATTATTTTTGTCTCCACTCACACGTAGATCTGCTTTATATCTTTGGGGCAAGTTCTTCAAATTCCTTTGTGCCTCAGTCTTGCCAACATCTAGCTGTATCTACATCTTTCAGGGCCAAACCCCACATGACGTTAGTCACATATTCAAACAGTTACTCTGATATTTAAACAAGTGTGATTAATCTTGTGGCTTTCTTTTGGAGAGAAAGCAGCTATGAGGCCTCCAGATAAGAGGGCGATTTTAGAAAACCAACATGCACCCATAAATCTTGATCAAGTAGGTGTTTTGAGACCGGGGCCCCACAGCTGGCTTTTCCCCAAAAGCAGCCAAGTTTTAAGCACGCTTGTTCAAACACAGGACCAGCATCATGTGTAAGCTTACCCTCATGGATATATCCATTTTGGCCTAGCTACAATCAGGACTGTTTGTATTCCAAAATCCCATGAAATAACAGAAATCAACATACTGAAAATCTCCACTTTTGTTTTTCTCCTTTAAAATGAAAACATCTTGCCTGTATGCTGGTGACGGTTGCTTGAAATGGGTGGGCCTCAGAGTTTATACAGGTCACAGCAGATACTAACAGAAGAGATCTACAGGGTTAAGCCTGGAGAGGAATGAACTTCCCCAGCTACCATGCACACTTGGCTGGAGTGCTGCATGGGCCAATCCAGTCACGAGACTCTCATAGGGTGGGGTTATGACTACGTTTCTTGTCTTATTCATGTGTAAACAATGCCTGTAATTTGCATAATAGCACATGCCTGGCAGTTTCAGCCCAGGTTTTTAGGTTTGTAAGCTCATCATACAGAGGAGTGAGGGCTTATAAATAATTCCGTGTTTAATTTTTTCTGGTACCCTTAGAAAGGAAAGTTTCCTGGGCGACTCCTCTTCTTGCAGTATGTGATCCAGACCTTGGAGGATGACTTCCAGAGGATGGCCAGAACAGGCACTCTGCACAAATCCATTGCCAAAGCAGTGCTTTCCTGTGACCATTGCTTCGACAATGTCAAGTAATTATCACTTTAATCTAGAGAGGCTTCCTGTGTGCCAAGCAACTAGGGCTTGAGAAATTTCACTTGTCACATGTTCTCTGCTACATGTGCCCTTTGGCCACTGCTGATTTTAAGAGCCTGCACTTGTGAGACTCAACCTAAAGCACTACAAATACTAGTGACTCCTCACTAGGCTAAAGGCCATAAATATATGTGGGTGACATGCAAGACCACTTGCCACAGACAAGCACCTGAGGTCATGGCAAGAGGACACACAAGCACATCCTTCACTAATACTCTTGTTTCTGTTGAAGGGAAGTGATTGAATGGCTAGTAGCTGCAGTTATGGGTATACGGGTTACGCAGTACAGAAGACACATGCAGAAAACCATTCCTTCACTAGAAACCTCCAGAGCCGTGAGCAGCAGCACTGTACCAGAATTGCACTTAAACCAGACTGCACAAACCGATGATGTCATTCCACGATTTCAGTCCCAAACGTAAGTAGGGGAATGTACATTTTTGTCTCTTTTGCACTTTACATTGTAGAGAGGGGTTTCCTCCTAGAGATACTTTAAAGCAAAAATCCTACCTATTCAGGTAGTTATCTAGATGTCTTTCCCAATTTAGGATGACCTACCCCAGAAACAGGGAACCTGTGGCTTTCCATGTTGTTGGACTCCCAACTCCAATTGGCCAGTGACCAAGGAGGATGGGAAATGTAGTTCAACAATATTTGGAGGCCCACAAGTACCCCATCCTTGGCCCTGGTGAACTAGGGGAGGACAGATTTTCTTGTAGGTTGAGTTCATTTGGTTTCAATGATGATGATGATGATGCACTGATAGTGGTGGGTGTCTGTCTATCTCAGTAAGCCTGGGATCTGAGCCTGATGAGCCTCTTCCTGTCTTCAGTAGATATCAGCAGTTTCTCATTTTTTAAGTCTTAAGTTAACCATATTTGCACATCAGTTTCTAATGTTGTGGGACGCGGGTGGCGCTGTGGGTAAAACCTCAGTGCCTAGGACTTGCCGATCGTATGGTCGGCGGTTCGAATCCCCGTGACGGGGTGAGCTCCCGTCTTTCGGTCCCAGCTCCTGCCCACCTAGCAGTTTGAAAGCACCCCTAAGTGCAAGTAGATAAATAGGTATCGCTTTATAGCGGGAAGGTAAACAGTGTTTCCGTGTGCTGTGCTGGTGCTGGCTCGCCAGCTGCAGCTTCGTCACGCTGGCCACGTGGCCCGGAAGTGTCTCCGGACAGCGCTGGCCCCCGGCCTCTTAAGTGAGATGGGCGCACAACCCTAGAGTCGGACACGACTGGCCCGTATGGGCAGGGGTACCTTTACCTTCTAATGTTGTGAGTGTCCTCTATTTCAGAGGCTTCTACTCTGCAGCCTCTTATAGTTGTTTTAACTGCGAGTCTTTTAGTTCTTATGCTCTTACAGTTGTTTTAACTGCGTGTTTTTGTTTGTTTTTAGTTCTTATCTGTTTTAATTATCAGTTTTTATCCATCCATTATCCGTGTTTAATCTTGTATTTTATTCAGATGTTTTATCCTATGCTTGTTTCTTTGTCCTTATTTGCTCTAACAATTATCTGTTAAAAAAAATCCTAACTGCTATTTTATTTTATGGATGGCGGCTAACAGATTGAGGTTGAATCCTGACAAGACAGAAGTACTGTTTTTGGGGGACAGGGAGCGGGTTGGTGTGGGGGATTCCCTGGTCTTGAATGGGGTAACTGTGCCCCTGAAGGACCAGGTGCGCAGCCTGGGAGTCATTTTGGACTCACAGCTGTCCATGGAGGCGCAGGTTAACTCTGTGTCCAGGGCAGCTGTCTACCAGCTCCACCTGGTACGCAGGCTAAGACCCTACCTGCCCGCAAACTGTCTCGCCAGAGTGGTGCATGCTCTAGTTATCTCACGCTTGGACTACTGCAACGCGCTCTACGTGGGGCTACCTTTGAAGGTGACCCGGAAACTGCAATTAATCCAGAATGCGGCAGCTAGACTGGTGACTGGGAGTGGCCGCTGGGACCACATAACACCGGTTCTGAGAGATCTGCATTGGCTCCCAGTACGTTTCCGAGCACGATTCAAAGTGTTGGTGTTGACCTTTAAAGCCCTAAACGGCCTCGGTCCTGTATACCTGAAGGAGCATCTCCACCCCCATCGTTCAGCCCGGACACTGAGATCCAGCGCCGAGGGCCTTCTGGCGGTTCCCTCATTGCGAGAAGTGAGGTTACAGGGAACCAGACAGAGGGCCTTCTCGGTAGTGGCGCCCGCCCTGTGGAACGCCCTCCCATCAGATGTCAAAGAGATAAATAATTACCTGACATTCAGAAGACATCTTAAGGCAGCCCTGTTCAGGGAAGTTTTTAATATGTAACGCTGTACTGTTTTTAACACTGATTGGGAGCCGCCCAGAGTGGCTGGGGAAACTCAGCCGGATGGGCGGGGTATAAATAATAAATTATTATTATTATTATTATTATTATTATTATTATTATTATTATTATTTATATGTTTTTTTATCCGGGTCTGTGACCATAATAAAGTTAATTCATTCAGCAGAAAAAAGATACAAGTCCACTCTTGGACTGGACCTCTCTACCAATACTAATGTTTACACTGTAGAAAACATTTGCATAACCTTTGGCCCTCCAGCTGTAGTTAAACTACAACTTCTACCATTCTGGGCCATTGGTCATGATGTCTGGGGAGTTCTAGTTTAGCAACTGCTGGAGGGCCAAGGGTTCCCTACACCTGCTGTGGAATTTTTCATTTGGCTGGGACTCCATGCAGTTGTGGGAACATTCTTCATGGAGGCCAGAAATGTTGTGACACATCATGTGACTTAACCAACCCCATAGGAAGCAGATTCAAGCATTTTTATGGCTGTGTGGATTATCAGCAGAACAGAAGCAATTTGGACAGAAGCTGCACCATTGAGAAAATGGCTTGAAACAGGCCTGGAGTTCATTAGCTTGCTACTCAAATGCCCATTAAGTATCATCAACAAGTTCTGAACGTTTCAGCTCTATCTCATGTGAGGCTGTACATCAGAATTTTCATCTTCCCTGATATGGTAGCTATGTTCTGATGGTTCTCTGTTGGTTTGGGAGCAAGACGTTTGAGACACTACAGTGGGGTAGTGTTGAGGTGATTAACACTATTGTTTCCTGTTTCTCTGACTTAGGGAGGTGGCGTTCCTGCAGAGGATGCTTTCTATAGCAATAGAAGTGGACAAGTCTCCAAACTGCAGCACCAGTAAAATTGTAGATAATGTGTTTTATTCATGGCTGAATATTCCCAAGCGCTGCCACAGGTAAGGGGTGTGTGGGTGTAAAAAATCCTTCTGTCCTTCCCTGTGTCACTGCCCAACTGTCCTCATGCCCCCAGAAGACCTACTCATTATATACCTGGATGTTCAACTGTTTCTGGGCAAAGAGCAAGTATTTGGTGAGACTGTGCCTAATCTTGGGAGGACTAAAGGTCCTATGCAGATCTAGAGAGCCAGCAAAAGTATTTCACTGATATGTGTCACCCAGCCTTCCCATCTGTTCTGAACAAGAGAGGCAATGAGCTTCTTTCTATCAGCAAATGCAGCAGTGGTAGACACGGGTGCCTTTTTCCTGTTGATGGGTTGCCGAGTGGGAGCGTGCCACCAGCATTTTGTGGTCTGCCTTTCAGTTCCTTTAGATATGGCAGCATTTTGTGACTGGCATCCACAGAACTTCTGCAAGATTCCCAATATGCCCACTGGCCTGAAAAGGTTTATACAAGATGATGGACAAGTGGATTTGGCTTGGGTGAAGCAGTATCACAGGCAAGATGTGGGGGCCTGGTGGGCCTAATTAGACTGTGGGCAGGACATTCCCCATCACAGCCACCAAGTATGCCTGCAGGGTCATACCAAAGACCCATCTAGTCCAGTATGCCTCTTCCAACAGCAGCCAACTAGATGCTTCTGAGAACCTTCCTGAAGGTATTAGCCCTCTCCCACTGTTGCTCCCTTGCAGTTGGTATATTGCCTCTTGAATCTGGGAGCTCCATATAGTCATTATGACTTGATAGTTGCTGATAGTTGTCTGCTCCATTAAGTTACCTTAATCATTTCAACATAAATCTTGGTTAACATTCATTACTACATCTTTTGACAGTGAATTCCATAAATTAATAATAATAATAAATTATTCTTTATACCCCACCCATCTGGCTGGGCTTCCCCAGCCACTCTGGGCAGCTTCCAACAAAATATTAAAATACAGTAATGCATCAAACATTAAAAGCTTCTCTAAACAGGGCTGCCTGTATGAAATTAAGTTTTCATATAATGCATACTTTTCTTTTGGCTGGCATGAACCCATTGCCAATCAATTATTTCTTTATTAGATGCCAAGTTCTAGTATAAGCAGGAAAAGAACTTCACTATGTACTTTTTTCTACTCCATGCTTAACTTCATAAACCTACATGAAGCCTTCAGTAGTCTCCAAGTGTAGTTTAGAAAACAAAAAAGGACAGAATCAGAGGAAATGTACGTCCACTGCCAGAGGTGTACCTGGTGGGAGAAGCTGTGAGCGGGGACATCCCACCCAGTCAGCTATAAACTTCACCCAAGCAAGGAAGTTTAGGATTGCAGACTTAATTTGTGAATGTTATTCCAATGTTGTTAATGCCAAATTCTAAGTAGCATTTTTTTTAAAAAAGGCTATGCTTTGCATGTTTTCTTGGCTATCACTAAAATGAAATGGGTGTTACTTCAAAGTAAGCTTGTTTTAGGTTTTCTACTTTTAGTGTAGAAAACAGAGAATTCACTCTCTGCTGATTGCTTATCATCACCTATTAACAGCCTAATTAAAGCAACATCTTATAAAATAATTCCATAGCTGTATTTATAGAAATATCCTTCCCCAACCTGGTTTCCTCCATATGTAACTAGACTTCAAACTAGACTTCAACACCCATCAAAGACCTTTGGCTATACTGGCTTGGGCTGGTGGGAATTTGTAGTCCAAAAACATGGTTGTACCATTTTGGGGAAGCCTGCTGCAGAACATGGTTAGGTTTTCTTTGAACAAATTAGTTCTGTATCAATCATTAGTCTATTTGTACTCAGTACAGCAGGGTGAAATGAAGCAGATAAGCTTCAGTTAACAGCATTTACCCACTTCTCATTACCCACTATTCATGCAGTAAACATCTTCAGCAGGATAGCAGGCCTTGCTGACCACTGAGTACACACATTCAGATAGGGTTCAGTGTGCATGGAAACAGCTACCATGTTTCCTGTGTCTATAGCAAACTGTGGGCCCCAGGACTTCCATTTTTCTTGAATGTTTGTTAGCCTCAGAATACAGAGAAGATGCTATGCCACAAATGCCCTCTTCATCCTTGCCTGCCATGGTTACTTATAGCCTGCCAACGCAAATTGTAAGAATGGGTTTAGCTTACTTGTCATTACTACTTTGAAAGAGCGGGGCCTGTTCCAGATGGGATTGTGCTTTGGGAACAGTTCTGGACTCAACTCCCCCCCCCCCGCCAATTTTCCCAAGTGTGGCTTGGCCTGTTAAATTGGTACCAGGTCAGTGAGGCCTCATTACTCAGGTTGAATCAGCTATGCTGCTTGGTAGTATGTTTCTCAAGCTAGCTCAGGGCATTGACATATGAAGCCCAAAATGATCTGTATCACACATAAGCTTTGGAATGTCTGCTCCCATTTGAGCCTCTCTGCAGTTTTAGAGCAACTGAGGAAATTCCATTTCAGGTTCCATCTTATCTAGTGGTTAGGTTGGCCCACACAGGCTTTCTCTGTGCTGCTCCAGAGCTATGGCATGCACTTCCCTGGGAGATAAATTTAGTATGTCCCCTTCCAATGTTCTACAGGCCGGTGATAATACCTCTGTTCCAGTATGCTTTTGACAGGTGTACAACTGTTTCACAGTTGATTCATTTTGTTCTTCCTTGGTTTTATTTAGATTAGTAAAAACGGGAACCTCTTATTGGGCAACAAGTGGTATAGAAAATTTCGTAAAACAGGAACAAGTTATCGTTCCATTGTTGTCTCCTCACAGGGAAGCCTTCCTAAGCAGTATGGAATGCCACCTCTTGCGCTGCAAAGTGTTAGAGCTAGTTTTCTACCACAGCTGCAGAGAAGCCCCTGATCTGCGCCCCCTGTCCTTGAAAAAGATACTGCATTTTCTGAAACACTGTTCTCTGCAGCTGACATACCAGGTACGGCAGAGTTCCTTTCCATCATTTATCCCGAGAACTAAATAGTGTTCATCATTCCCTCCTGTTTTTATGCATTCTTTAATACTAGTCCAGTTTCATTCCAAACTGGGTTTACCTCTTTAAGAGACATGGATCTACCTCTTGCATCCAGAACGGTTATTAATGTATAGAATTGTTCTAAATACCAAAATAACTTAAAACCTATCTCTTCACAGGACAATGAAGCAACATGGCAGAGGTGGGATGAGATGCTTCACCAACTGACTTTATTGTTGCTGAGCTACCGCCGAGTAGTCCTAGGTGAGCAGCTTGTTTACAGCTCATTAGCTTGTCTCCATAGTAGCACTATATCTTGATCAGGTTTTGTAAGTGTCAGCTAGCAAACTACTTGGGCCATTTCGCAGTCTTGCTCACTCATTAAGTCATGTACGCATAGAGGGGTGGTATGTCTAACCAAAAAAAAAACAACCCTCAGTTGATAGAATTGTCTGGTGGAAATCTATTACTGTATATACTTGAGTATAAGCCGACTTTTTCAGCACATTTTTTATGCTGAAAAAGCCCCCCTCAGCTTATACTTGAGTGAGGGTCCGTCGGTGGCAGCGGAATGAGCAGCATGAAAGCAGCCCTTTTGGGCTGCTTGTTCTTCCTCCGGTGCTGCCGCCACCAGCCTCTGCCTCTCAGCAGCACCCTAGGTAGGCAGGGGCTGGGGGGGGGAGAGAAGCCCCATCTGCCGTGTGCGCATGCACACGCACGCACTCTGGCCCACCAGGAGGTGAACCAGCTTATACGCAAGTCAATAAGTTTTCCCAGTTTTTTGTGGTAAAATTAGGTGCCTCGGCTTATATTAGAGTATATATGGTAGGTCCTTAAAATTGCCAAATATTAGCATTTTTCAATGTGTTTCCTGCAAACACAACAATGGATAGAATTTGATGGGGAGGGGGAGACTTGTTTTGCCTGCAGATGCATTTATCAGGTAAAAATGTAACAGGTCCCTATCCCACTGTTAAGCACAACCCTTATGGTCAAGTGTTTCCTACTTTTCTTTTTTATAGGGCACTTAAGAAGTTCTGTGTGTGAACGAGTAAATTTGATTATCAAGGCTGCCAGACCCAAACTACAGATCAGTGATCTTGTTGAAAGAGATTCTGTAGAGTGCGACATGGAAGATTTCCAGAATATTCTCTCTCTGACTCTGGGGCAGCCACTTCCCCAACCCATAAAGGAAAAGACTGAGCTACTCCAAGAGTTGCTTCTCGCTGCTATGAACTAACACAGGAAATATTGGAGAGCTGAAATATAGACTTCAAGTATGAACAGCTGAGCACTGAATTTTCAGAAACGATCTTTAACAGTAACATTAAACCCCCATTTTGTATTCATCGGTGGACAAGAGGAGGTTGTACAACTTGATCTTCGATTTCTGTTGTAATGCAGATGTGTTAGTCTCTTTGTTTTGAGTTTCATATAGTTTTTATAATAAATTATTTTATTAAGTGAGAGGCTTTACATTTATAGGGACAAGAACACTGGAAATTGTTTATTCAGTAGTAAGTATCGAAGGGCTTACTCCCCAATATGTAGATTGCAGTCTTAGTGATGTGTGACAGATTCTGCCATTGCAGTGATGACCACATCCCCAACAGTCATTCTCTAAGGTTTTTTTTATTATTGTGCAGAGATGTTAAGCACAGAGACATGAACACAAAATATCACAAAATAAGTTAACACTAAACAAAAAGCTGGATCACTGTTTACACACAGCAATGGTGATGACTAATAGGGCAGAAAAAGCTACAGTGGTATTGAAGCACAAGTCCTAATGTCGTCAATGTAAGTAAAGAAATAAGATGAAGCTGAGTGAGACACCACCAAGTCACTCAGCTGCAGAACTGCCAACAATCTATAGAAACACAGTTCAGAAAGGGGACAGATCCCATTTAGGACATTAAAAAAGATTAGTGAGGACTTCTCAGTAAACATGCTGTTAAGCAAAAGACCTTTTTATCTGCATAATGGATATTCCAAGACTGCCATCTCATCACTATAAAGCCAACCGGTGACTTACGAGTTTAGAACAAGGACAGTACCTGCCCCCTATGTCTTCAAGCAATCACAGAACACATCAAGTCTTCCACTGTCTGATTGCTCAAATAGAAATTAGCAACAATTTATGCAAATGCTTATGTTCACATCTAAGGTGAGACGCTAGGTTAAAATCTTCCCTATGCTAATGACTTATTTTCCTCTTCCTCCCTAAGAAATATATAAATAAGCATAACCACTGTCCCTTTAACTTTATAGTTATTATCTCATATCCTTTCCCCTGAAAGTGCTACTAATAATTCCCAAATGAATCCCCAGGAAAACAGCTACAAATCCCTTTGTTACCTCTAGGAATGAAGAAACTTTTCCATTCTACTGTGGCTCCAGCTTCATGGTATGCAGAACCCATTTGATGCAAAGGGCTTCACAAACAGTATCATTTCATAGTACAAGTCTAGAATTAGTACTGATATTTTTTTCATGTTGAAACATTTAGGTCCCTAAGACACGAATCTCTTACATGTAGAAATAGCCAAGCAGGGAGTCTTCGACTTCAAGCATGGTGCTAAATTTCTCCAATATTCTTACCAGAACATTAGACTTCAGTTGATGCTAGATTCCCTCAAACGGTTCAAAGAAGATACTAGAAAGTTATACATTGTCCTTCAGTAATCTTGCACGAATAAGTAGATGTCTACACAAACAGCAGCCCAAATATTCAAGCCAAAAAGGTCCAATAAGTTGATTGTTTCCCTTTATAAAACTTAGGTATTAAGAGAAGCACAGAACTGCATGTCAGAACTCTGTTGGCAAGATAGTTATTATTTTGGTGCTGCATAAGAGACCTTTAGAATGAAAAAAAGAGCAAGAAATTCAGAAAGTTGCCCAAATCTTGTTTCACCACTGTCTGTAACTCTGACCTAGAAGAGACCTTCCTATGTCAACTGTATGTGTGGAATGTGAAAGACACCCTAGGACAATATAGTCCATCAGATTTCAAGATCATCCTGCCTTTTAAGTGGAGGTGTTTCTAGAACCCAGTAGGAGTAAGCACATTCATGTCCCGGGGTCTGAGGTTATGAGAACGTGGGGACCGCTTCTTTTCATCCATAGCTGGAATGTCCATCTTGGGAGGCTTGAAAGTTGCAGGGTCCTCTGCCATCCTGGTGGCCTGGGCACGCATTAGTTCCATTGGGGTTGGTTTCTGGGCACCCTTATAGGCCTGGACGGTAAAGCCCCCTGAGAGAAGAAGAGGATACAAAAGAGATAAGAGAAAGGCAAAAGCAGCAAACCATTACGCACATCTGTGCAGATGTACAGCACAATCAAGACTTGTGTAAGGAATTGCCATTTCATCAAATTCTAAGCTCTAACCTGGCGTGCTCTGGTCCATGGGGTCACGAAGAGTCAGACACGACTAAACAACTAAACAACAACAAGCACTAACCACCATGTGGCATGTGGCAGTTCTCTTTGTCAACAAAAGATATTTGTGTATTCCTATAGTGACAGTCAAAGGGACGCGGGTGACGCTGTGGGTAAAAGCCTCAGCGCCTAGGACTTGCCGATCAAAAGGTCAGCGGTTCGAAACCCCGCGGCGGGGTGCGCTCCCGTTGCTCGGTCCCAGCGCCTGCCAACCTAGCAGTTCGAAAGCACCCCTGGGTGCAAGTAGATAAATAGGGACCGCTTACTAGCGGGAAGGTAAACGGCGTTCCGTGTGCTGCGCTGGCTCGCCAGATGCAGCTTGTCACGCTGGCCACGTGACCCGGAAGTGTCTCCGGACAGCGCTGGCCCCCGGCCTATAGAGTGAGATGGGCGCACAACCCTAGAGTCTGTCAAGACTGGCCCGTACAGGCAGGGGTACCTTTACCTTTTACCTATAGTGACAGTCATATGAGGAAGCTATACCTAAACTGCAACTCAAGTATCCCTTGTGATAAGCTTTTTGCACATAATCTATGGCAACTTTGCCTTGAACAGAATTTAATTGGAATAGTTCAGGAATAGATTCAGGAATAGTTCTGGCAAATCAGCATTAAAGGAGCAATGCAGATGGTTAAAGAGTCAGAATAATATTCACTACATTTTTTCTTAAAAGAACTAAGTAGGCAGAGCATCTTTGCTTATTGGGAAACTATGGAACAGACATTCCTCTATCAAATATGACTGAAGGCAAAACAAAACACTAGTAGTTATCGGGGTCCTGGGAATCCAAAGGGTGTATAACTATATATTGTTTTAATTAATTTGGTTTTGCCACTAACATAAAAATGGGGATTTTAGGGAAGGGAATTGGGGCCGACCTTAGAAAAAGACTTTTAAGAATAAGTATTGACGTATAAAGATTGAGGTTCTTAAGTTAAAGTTGGTTAATTAAATTGATGGGGTGAACTTAGAAAAAGATTTTTAAGAATAAGTATTGATGTACAAAGACTGAGGTTTATAAGTTTAAATTGGATAACTAAAATGAATAGAGAAAATATGGTAAAGTTTGGGGACAAGAACTTGCTGAGCTAAAATTGAAACTGGAATACAAGAAGGGGAGGTGTGGGGAAGTCAAGGAAATTGGTCATTGAAAGTAAGATGTGAATTTTAAGTGTTTTTAATTGTTGTTTTTCTTTTATGTTTCTTTTATGGTTTTTTTATTTTTTAAAAATTTCAATAAATATTTTAAAAAACAACAACAACAAAACACTAGTAGTTAACACTTAGTAAAACCACATTAACTACAAATTTAGGATTAACGCTGCTGTTACAAAAGCACAATAATGTGGTTGGGGGGGGGGTACAAGACTGAATCCAAAGTTTGATTTTCCAACCTTTGAACGCAGCATTCAAGTTCTATGCCATAGACTGCAGAAAGCTGTGGACACACATTTTACTATATGCCACACCTTGATATATGCACTCTCTTCTGTAGTCCCAATTCCAATTGACAATTAATTCTTCCCATTTACTTTTAAGTCTCTTCATAATTTTAACTCTTCGTTAGAGCAGGGCTCAACTAATACATCAGTTGACTCCCATCAGCAGAATTCCTGCACAAGGGCTTTCACTTGTGCTATGGGGCTTTCCCTCCTCCTCTCCCCATACACCCCAAAACTGGCTCTGGGGGCATCAGGAGAAGCTCTGGAATAGTATGCAAGGGGAGGAGAGGGGGGATTGTTCTTTCTGGCAAGCCAAAATGCTTGCCTTGACAAAACAATTACCACAGTGTGATGTTTAATTTCTCCTTTAGTCTTTAAAGCCAAAGCTTGCCACTCCGGTCTTTTGTAAAATGAACACATATTTTTGAAGACTGTATTTTCGGAAGAACACATATTTTTGAATACATAAAGACTGTTTTCTTAAAATGTTGCTGTACCTGAATCTGTGTGTTTTTGAAGAGCTCTAGGTCCAAAGATGCTCCATTTTTCAGACGGTACTTTATCGCCATCCCCACCACCGGAATCCATGGCAGCAAGCTCAGGACCCGTGATGGATGCGGAGGACCCCTGACTAAACCAACCCCTGAAGAGAACAAATCAATTAAGAACTGAAACCGGATAGGCAGACCATGGTAGTATCTGACTACCACAAACATTTAATCCCAACTGAACAATTCTCACTCCACATAGGTTTACACCAAAAGATAAATCCAGGAAAAAATTATGTGAGCCACATTACCTACCCACAACTGAAAGACTGGGTATCTTTAAAAACGCAGCAAAAAAGCATTGGGCAGATTCCACAAACAGGATTCACAAAACCCAAAAGGAACCTAGGATTCCTATTAATTTAGACACATAGTTAAGTGCCCTTTGTTTTCCTCTTGGGAAATGTACCTGTATGTGCGCTTGGGAGAGGAATGGGGAGTGCTGCTTGGAGTGGACTGGGCGGAAGAGGCCTGTTTATCTTCTTTTGCCATCTCTCCACTTTGCATCTTTAGGTTCTGTTAGAAAGGGTAAAGATGTACAGTTGGAAGCTTTCCAATTCTAGCAAGTGAACAGCGAGCAGCCACAGTTTAATTTTGTTTCTTTCATTGGTAAAGCTTAATAAAAGCATGATGCAGCATATTAATGAGACTTGCATGCAAGATTGTATGGAGACATTTCTGCCTTGATTACAGCTACCTCTCAGACATACCATCTTTCAAATCATCACCCTCTATTACTGAACTTTGTATTCCGCTTCAAAGGCATAGCACCCATTTCCCAGTAATAGTAAATTCTATATGTTCAGTCTCAGAAAGTTAGGCTTTTAGTGCAGGGAAATAAATAATTTACATAAATTACTTTCAGTGCCAATGCCTCACTGGTACTGATCAAGAACTCAATACATTATATTTAACTGGCACTAGATTCAAGCTCTCTTAACACAAACTCTGAAACAGGATGCAAACCGGAAAAATCCTTGATTCTATTGTGCCAATGGCACCTATTAGCAAACTTTCCACACTTAGTTCTGAAAAGTAGTAATTTACAACCAATACCAATTTAAGGAATTCACTACTAAAGCACAGTGAGACCCAACACCTTACATGGAGTGACTCAGCCACACGATGGTATTTAGTCTCCTCTGCAGTGAGGCCTTTGTGGGGAGTGTATCCGGCATCTCTCAACCCTGCCTGCTGCTCAAAGCGTTGAATGCTCTCCTGAGTTTGCTCTAGAACGGACAACATGACACATTCATACAAGCCACAAACACTACGGCCTGCAACAAAGTTCTAAAAGGCAATATCCTATAGCCTTTATAGTTATTAGAAATGATAAAGCACAGAGGGAGAGATTTCTTTAAGCCATCTATTATAAAGCGCCAGAGCAACGCACAGCACAGTTAAAAAATGTTCTGGAACTTTCATCATTCCAGCAGATTGGAAGGGGAGGACAGGACTAAAGTTAAAAAGAGACCAGTATAGTAAAATAATCTGGGATTGCTTTGTTTGTTTATTAAATTTGTATACAGCCCTTCACCCAAAGATCACAAGGTGGAGAATATAAATAGTCCTCTTCCCACAAACACATTTAAAAGGCCATAGATTGTTTAATCAGCTAAAGGCCTGGTTATACAGAAATGTTTTACTTTGCCCTGAGCACTACAAGTGATCTCACTGTATTTTTTGGGTTCCAGAACCAGACTTTCTAAACCAGGGATGGGGGACATGTGGCCCTGCAGGTGCTGTTAGATATTGTTACTGTCTATTGGCCATATTGGCTAACTGATGGAAGCGGTAGCACATTATCTTGAGTCACAGGTAGGTTCTTCATCCCTGTTCTAAACCTTTAACTGCAACAACTTTTGTTATGTTCTCATGAATGCAGCATAAATTCATACATAATCAGAAGCTGGGCCCAAAAAAGAAGCCACCAGGGTTTAGGAGGAACACTTTCAGAATGCCTTCTCCAATCTACTGTTATTCAGAGCAGAAACCTCAACCCTGTCCTTTAGTAGCTTTTTTAAAGAAAAATTATGCAATAGTAACGGCTATCTTTAAATATTAATAAAATATGTTTCCAGGAATTATTTCTTAAACATAAAAGGAAGTTTCCTTCATTGCTTTACTGTAAGAAAGTAATATACCTGAACTAGACTTCCATTCTGCTGTGATCACTAGACTTCCAAAACAGAAAAACTACAAGAGACTCAAAATGGTGAAATATATATGCCACATCCAAAGCATGCTGATTCAAGCATATTGTCTATGTGCCAGTTATCTGCCCATTAGTAGGAGGAGGAAATGCACCATTAGCAACCTAATGAAGTTGTTTAATTCACTGTAAATTCAATGGAAGTGTGTATTTAGTTTTCCCAAAAGATTTAACAGCTACAATTAAACATACATAGGTGCCAACAAATTATCTTCCGCAGCCATTCATTTTAATACATTGACTGGACAAATGGAATGAGTTTGCCAAGCTAACAAGTAAGAGCTGGCAGTACAGTCCCACTACCACAAAACACATAATGAAGTGTTGCAGGACTTAAGAAGAACTAAATTTCCATGCTGTTTCCCTTAGGTTACATGCTAGTATTTAGGTACTAAAGAGGATCAGAATATGGAGGTAGAGCATCAAATTCATTCTTACAGCATTTTGTTTGACCCTTTCCATTAGGGGATCCAATCTCTTTGAAGGCCTTTCTGAACAGACAATTATATCACAGAGAATTAAAATAACCCACATGGTAATGGGAAATAAACCATATTGCAAAATTTGATCTCCAGGGTAACTTGCCTACTAGAGGAACACAAGAGCTCTTACTTGTGATGAGAGAATTCATGATGATGTGGGTGGCCTTGGCCTTCACTACAGGAACCTTGTTCACAGTCTCAGTGGAAGATGAGGGGGTAATGGCAGATGGATGCATGCTAGTCTCCCCTTCCTCATCCTGTGCAGAGGAAGCCAGGGACAGTTTGAGGAGAAAGGGGCAAAATTACCTTAGGAGAATTTCACACACAACTCCTGATCCTCAAGGGAAGGAGTCCTGGAATCATACTTGAACTGTACAGATTGAACATGGTGCTCTTGCCATTTTCCCACCCTCTCATCTGTAACATTTTAATTCTGTATAGTATTTAGAAATCTTTGGTCTTGCATCCAGCAGATAATCAATCTCAAAATATCATTATATGAAGCTAGAGATCACTCCTATTTTCACCAAAAACCAGATCCGCTGTAGTCCATGAAAACAGGTGAAAATATGCTCTCCTGCATAGAAGATAACTCCAACCCCCAAGTCTAGTTCTCCTCATAAGATAACAAATATGGCTTTCTGATTATTCCCTGCTTTTGAAAAGTAAATCCAGGGTCACAATCTGTTACTTGCCACCCACCCACAGCCATTTAACCCTAGTAAAAATCTATAGTTTTTTTTTTAAAAAATCATATCAGCTCTTCGTTGTGACACTTACACTCTTTTTGTCAGACATTTCACCAGTTCTGACCAGTTACAGCCATTGTAATGAAAATGAGTGTTTCTCCCTCAATAATTGTTGCTATAAAAAGTATCAGAAGAGCATTTGTATTATTGGCATCTGCTTGACTCGAGAGAAATGGAGTGTGCCTCTGGAGCGAAGCCAAGCCACTGTTAAGTAGCACTGAAGTGACCTCTCAGGGGTGCAAGCCTGGGCAATGTGTATGGAGGTCCTTGGCTGCCCTACTCTCAGCCTTGCTGAAGTGGTCCAAAGGAAAGCAGAGCAATACGTTTGGTACCAGCTTGGCTTCAGGAGTTGCCAGAAGGAGGCGTACAAGGTGCCAACCAACCATCTTAGGGACTACATTCTGGTTTTGTGTGGGGTTTACCCCTTAGCTTTTTCTTCCCTGAAGATATCCTGCAAGGCAGCAGAGGTTTAGGATCAGAGTTTTCCTTCTCCTAGGTGGATGAGCCCCACCTGCCCCTCACTTCCCTCTACAGCACGTGCAGAAACTGCCTTCTTGACACTTGGACCCACTATGGGTCTTGTCCGCTCAATCTGCCAGAGCCTGTATTCACATGTAGGGGAAGTCCCTAACTCACCGAGGGTTTGAGACCACTCAGCTACCCTCACCTGGTTTAACCGGCCAGTCAAAGCTGTTTCCCGGGGTGTGGCTGTCACATGCTGATAACTTCTAGGAGCCACAGGTGAGAGCTGAGTGCAGCGTGGGAACCAAAGATGGACAAAGTACCCCAGAAGGAGCACACTACATCTCCCACCAGAGGTACTAAAGGTAAAGGTACCACTGCCCGTACGGGCCAGTCTTGACAGACTCTGGGGTTGTGCGCCCATCTCACTCAAGAGGCCGGGGGCCAGCGCTGTCCGGAGACACTTCCGGGTCACGTGGCCAGCGTGACAAAGCTGCATCTGGCGAGCCAGCGCAGCACACGGAAACGCCGTTTACCTTCCCGCCAGTAAGCGGTCCCTATTTATCTACTTGCACCCGGGGGTGCTTTCAAACTGCTAGGTTGGCAGGCGCTGGGACCGAGCAGCGGGAGCGCACCCCGCCACGGGGATTCGAACCGCCGACCTTTCGATCGGCAAGCCCTAGGCGCTGAGGCTTTTACCCACAGCGCCACCCGCGTCCCAGAGGTACTACACCTCCCCTAACACCCCATACGCCCAGAAGAGCAAAGCAATGCAAATTTGATGCCCCTCAGCACAGTTAATTTCAGTGGTTGATTTACGTCTTCAGTGGGACATTAAAAGTGGTATTTACTGGATACCTCTTACCACCTCTATAGTCACTCTAGAGACTGCATACCTTGGAAATATTTTCATATTTGCGTTCTGGGACGACTGGCTGTTTCCACAGGATATTGGTGGACATATTTGGAGGAGGAGGGGTCATTGGTGCTGTATCCTCAAGGGCATCATCATAACTGAATGTCCGACGGTTCATTCCAATGGGTTGGGACATCTTTCCTAGA
The DNA here is from genome assembly GCF_027172205.1 of Podarcis raffonei. Lineage (NCBI taxonomy): Eukaryota > Metazoa > Chordata > Lepidosauria > Squamata > Lacertidae > Podarcis > Podarcis raffonei. Next base: position 68,764,595 of record NC_070603.1, read on the forward strand.
AAGCCTCCAGGGCCATGCTCAATAGCTAAGGACAGAGATGAAAATTTCACAGTAGGCTGCACTTTTAGAATGTCAACTTTATACAAGCAAGTAGTACAGATCACATTAGTACTTATTTCATTAAGAAGATCTTCTAGCATCAGTATCACAGGATTTTAGAACATTGTGATGTAACTAACTTTCTTTCAGGCCCAAGGCCACATCACCGTATTCCAACTCCGTCAGGGCAACATGCCACAGGTAGGCATGGCCACCTTATAGCAGGCAAGCAAGAGCACCTGTGCACAAGCCACCACAAGCATACCAGGGAACACGCACACAAACAGCAAGAAGGTGAAAAATGAAATTGACAATAGCTGTGAGGGTAGTTTCAACCTCTCTGCCCAGTATTATGAGGATGAAATTCCATTAGTGTACTATGCCCCCCTCAATCTCAAGGCAGAACCACACTGGGTCAGGGAATTGGGGGCTACTGGAGAAGACAGTGGACTGGATGAAGCCCATTGGCCACTGGTTCACCACTACTGATCAAAACAATGCACTTGATCCATTTCAACCAATAATTAGAGAGCTAAAGGTGCTACTAGAGCTAGAAATTCTTAGGCCAAAGCTCTTAGAAACACTGTTACTCAAAAAAGCCTATTAATTTAGGCACTTATCTAGTCCAGAATTACTAAAACCCAAGCCCTGGCACTAAATCATTTATTCAGAATCTTTTCCCACATGAGACACCTAGGATCAGGAAGGTAATCAACTTTTCATTAAAAGATGTTCAAACAGAATAACCCCAGAAAACACAACCTAAAAAAAAACCAGGCTAGAAAATGTTTAGGTACTTAGGATGGTCATTTGATTTCATAGGGATCTGAAGAATTTTCCATCCCTGCCAAGATGACTTCCCAAACTAATGGCAAACAGCCTTTTCACTCATAATCAGGTAAATAGGCACACTAACCATTGGATTTCAATAAATTCACTCAATAGCAAATTAACAGTCAAGTAATGGTAGCATGAAATACATAATCCTGAAGGCAATCTGAAAAACTATTTCCAGGAACAGATGGAAGAATTCATCTCCGGGGAGAACTCCATCAATTTAGTAATTAATTCATCATTATCTAGTTAGCAGTTGTTGGTCATTAGCAGAGAAGAAAACTGACAACTGCAACCATAAGATGCTAGGTCACCAACAGATGTATTGTTGAAGCACAATTACAATTCTCTCTAGAGCAGAGTCAGATCTTTATGTGTGTCTGCATTTAGTGTGGTACAGCTAGACCTTCATAAAGACAACACAAATAGACTTGGGAGATTTGAATAAAGGGCCTGATGATATTTGTTACAATTACCACTAGACACTTTTACACCCGACACATTTACTTAGATAATTAGTTTTACCAGGAGCATCTGTTCGTCTTGAAGCCATGATTGCAAGTCCAGGTGTTTCACTATATGGAAATCCAGAACAGTATTGCTGTCACCTAATAAAAACAGAGGGTACTTTCATCTGCAAAAGTTACACCATAGCAAAGGATCCTGGTTTATAATAAAACTAGAGTATGTCAATGAAGCTCCACATATTTTACTTTGCTTATAAAGCTAGCAAGATGTCTAACATTTATTTTGATGATTTAAATAATGAAGCAATGAAAAGGTATTATGACCTAACTCGTTTTAAATTAATCAGCCTGCGTATCATTGTAATCAAAGTTTTTATAAGAAAAAAAACTAATAGAGCTTACCACAACTTATGATGAGAGAAAGATGTCAAAAAAGGACCATTCTGTTGCTGATGCTGAAACTAGCAAACCATCCTCACGAGCTTCCATGCAGACAGACTGACAAAAATTCAGAAGCAATAAATCTTTACTAAAGACAGTCTACAATTGCAGTAAAATTGTATTCATAATAACCTAATTCAATACTGACAGAAAGCCACTTCAACCTTCATAAAGGAGAAAATAGTGCACAACGCTCAAATGCCTCATCTACCTGTTAACCATTAGGTTGGTGGTTTGAGCCCACCCAGAGACAGCTGTGAGCGGAATTTCTGTATTGCAGGGAGTTGAACTAGATCAGGGACGTCCAACAGGTAGACCGTGATCTACCAGTAGATCACTGAATGTCTTGAGGTAGATCACTGGCTCCCCCCAAAGCAGCTCAACAGTTTATTAGCCCTGCACCCCCACAAAACGGTGCTTTCCTCCTCCCTAAAAAAAAAAAAAAGCTTAACAACTTTGACCTGAATCTCTAAAAAAAACAGGCCTTCCTCCTCCTTATAAAAGCTCAACAACTTTGACCTGAACCCCAAAAAAGGGGGCAGATCACTGCCAATTTTTAACTCTGAGTAGATCGCAGTCTCTTGGGAGTTGGCCACTCCTGGACTAGATGATCCTTCCAACTCTACAATTCTATGTGGGAATTCTCTAACATTTGAAGTGGTCTCAACTAGACACTCTGTACATCAACCACACCAAAGAAACCGTCACTCAGTTGGACTGTCAAGTACTTGCAAAAATATAAAATATAAATATGAAGTTATAAATTAGCATACTTGGACTGCAGTAGTAAATAAATTAAGTCCAGTCAAAGTTGACTATGGGGTGCTGCGCTCATCTCACTTCAAGCTGAGGGAGACGGTATTTGTCCACAGACAGCTTTCCGGGTCATGCGACCAGCATGACTAAACTGCTTCTGGAACAACAGAATACCCTGACGGAAGCCAGAGCACATGGAAACGCTGTTTACCTTCCCACTGAAGTGGTACCCATTTATCTACTTGCACTAGCATGCTTTCAAACAATGGAATTCAAACTGTGGACCTTCCTAATGCAGTGGCAACAACACAGGGTCAAAGAACACTCCACATCTCAATCAACATCTAAGTAATCTACAATGGCACCTGGTTTCAAGGTAATGGGAAGTTTTCCAGCACAATATAAAGCAATCAACAGTGGTAGTTTACCTTTGAATTAATAAAATACAATGGTCTCAAAAGGTATTCTGGTGATTTACCCAGACAATCAAAGGTAAGCATCAAATAACTCAGGAGAGGTAGGTATTTCCATGAGGGAAATGCAGACTTGCCATAGATATAGCCTCCATAGCTGGTTATCAGAGTGGGTGAGATATAAATAAGATGCCACAATGTAATTTACATTAATTTTTCTAACCATCATCTGTTGGCCAGTTCTAAGCATTTTACTCTTCTTCCAACTGCAGAAACTGCTGACCTGGAAAGCAGCCATACAAACACCCACTAGCTCATGCCAGTATATTCTCCCATATGGTTGCAATTAACAGTAGACAGATGTGGTAAATGCAGCTTCAAGAGGCACCGAGTCCAAATGGCCACTTAAGTCTTGTCCAGCATTTCTCACTAGAGACCAACAATTGCTACTTCTTGCAGCCAAGCAAGCGGTTTAAATCCAAGTGAGCCTATTCTCTTCCTCCTCCAATAATGAGAGAGGATGCAGGGGCTAGTGGCATGGGCTGCTTTTAACATACTAACTGTATACAACATCTAACTGTTGAGGCACTTTACATATTATTATGAATCTCTTTGAACAACCATCAACATGCAAAGAAAATAAGTTTTGCTGTAGGCTCAAAAGGTTTAGTCCACTAACAATCATTCCCTAAGCAAGTGTGTAAGGGAGGGAGCCACACCACCGACAAGTGTAGGCAATAGGCAACAGGTCCCTCTCATAGGTTAGGCTACAACCCTATACTCGCTTTCCAGAGAGTAAGCCCCTTTAAACTCAATGTTTAGTAAAGTTTTTAATGTTTGACGTTTTATCGTGTTTTAATATTCTGTTGGGAGCCGCCCAAAGTGGCTGGGGAAACCTAGCCAGATGGGCGGGGTATAAACAATATATTAGTATTAGTATTTAGCTTGCTTCCGAGTAGACATGCATAGTTAGGCTGAACACCGACAGGGAAAGGCGAGGCTTTAGTTTACAAAACGCATGCAGTGAGATTAAAAGCGCGTTTAGTATATTTTTGCATGTTTACTCGAGAGCAAGTCTCACGGAGCCTGCAATAGGCCTTGCTCCCAAGTGTTTTTAGGATGGCACCCTAAGAAAAAGAGGCGGTCGCCTCAGATTTCACCACAAGCAGCATCTTCCGTCCACGTCCCTCCCGGTCCCGGGGGGGAGTTCAGGTATTTTCCAAATACTGTAGGCTTCAGGCTCTTCCAAACAGATGTCAGGGAAGGTGTCGCGCAAAATAAATTCCGCCGGAGCCTTTCATCCCCAAGCCCAGCTGATGGTCTGCGGCGGTTCCACGACCGGCCTATCCCGCCCCCTACGCGCCGTAAACAACAAGGCCGCGCTCGGCTGCTTTGCCTGCCTGCCTGCCCTCCCGCCCGCCTCTTTCCCTTACCTCCTCCTCTTCCTGGGCCGCCCGCAGCCCCCGGACTGGGTCCCCTCGGTACTAACAGGCCCGCTGCGCCCACGAGTCGGACGAGAGCAGGAGGCGGAGGAGGCCGCCCGCGAGCAGACGCCGGTCAACGAGATCCGGAGGCGCCATGGCGCAGCCCGAGCCGGGAGGAAGAGCTCAAGCCAGACCAATCCAGATCAGCAGCAACGCGGCTGACGACATGCAACTGAAAGGACGCCGGCGGAGGGAGCTTAATATATATGCTTAAGGATCTCGCGAGAGTTCAGGCTCGCGGCGTTTGAGAGGCGAATTCTGAGGGAATTTAGCCGTTGGTATTCAGAAGCTTACGGGCAACGGAGACGGGCAGAGCGCAGGGGTCGTGCAGGCATTAATATACAGTAGCCTTGTTCTCTATGAATCTGTCTAATCCTCTTTTAAAGACGTCCACGTCGGTTGCCATCAGTGCCTCCTGTGGGAGCGAGTTCCATAGTTTGTGCTGTGTGAAGAAAAAGTACATTCTTTTGTTCTGAATCTTCCAACATTCAGCTACATTGTATGTCCACGAGTTCTAGTGTTACTAGAGATGGAGAAAAATTGTTCGTTTTCTCCATGCCATGCATAATTGTATATATTTTTCTAAAAAGAAAATGTTTAGGGGTACTCTCATTTTCCTACTCATATTGAAATACTGCCCCTCAATGAGGCCAAACTTAGATTCACAAAATGTCTGGGGTATGTGTACCCCTGTGTCCCCCCAGAAAAAAGCACTGTATCTTTCTATCATGACACCTCTAAAAAGCCCCAAATGCAGCAGCCTTTTCTCATAAGGGTATTGTTCCATCCCTCGGATCATTGTGGTTCCACCTTTCTGAAACTTTTCCAGCTCAAAAATAACTTTTTTGAGGTGAGGCAATCAGAGCTGTACACAGTGTTCCAGGGGCACTTGCACCATAGATTTGTACTTGTATTGGCAGTTTTATTTTCAATTCCTTTCCTAATGATTCCTAGCATGATATTTTCTTTTTCCTTTTTTTCACCGCTGCCACACACTGTGCCAGCTTCTTCATTGAGTTGTTCACTCTTTTTCCTGGTTAGTCATCACCACTTCTGACTCCCTAAGTGTATAGGTTAAATAGGATTTGGGGCCCCAGCATGCATGAGTTCACACTTATTTACATTGAATTGCACTTGCTATTTTACTACCCATTCACACAGTTTGAAGATGTCCTTTGGAAGCTCTTTGCAATCCTTCTTTGATTTAATGACTGAACAATTGAGTATCATCAGCAAACTTGTCCACCTCACTGCTCACCCCTAACTCTAGCTCTTTAAAAAAAAAAAAAAGAGTTAAAAAGCACAAGTCCCAATACTGATCCTTGGGGGACTCCACTTTCTACATCCTTCCATCAAGACAACTATCGATTTACTCCTACTTTTTGAATTCTGCTATGTAACCAATTCCTAATCAATAATATGTATTCCTCTTGTCCTGTATCTGCTTACTAAGCAGTGTTGGTGAGGTACCTTCTCAAAAGCTTTGTGAATATCCAAGTACACTGTGTCAACTGGATCACCTCTATCTATGTGGTTGTTGACACTCTCAAATAACTAGGTAAAGGGACCCCTGACCATTAGGTCCAGTCGTGACCGACTCTGGGGTTGCGGCGCTTATCTCGCTTTACAGGCCGAGGGAGCCGGCGTACAGCTTCCGGGTCATGTGGCCAGCATGACTAAGCCACTTCTGGCGAACCAGTAAACGCCGTTTACCTTCCCGCCGGAGCGGTACCTATTTATCTACTTGCACTTTGACGTGCTTTTGAACTGCTAGGTTGGCAGGAGCAGGGACCGAGAAACGGGAGCTCACTCCGTCGCAGGGATTCAAACTGCTGACCTTCTGATCGGCAAGTCCTAGGCTGTGGTTTAACCCACAGTGCCACCCGCATCCCAAATAACTAATAGGTTAATAAAACAGGCCTTACTCTTACAGAACTCATGCTGGCTCTGCTTCAGCACAGCATGTTCTAGATGATTGGTCACGGTATTCCGTTGCACTAAACGTGGTTTAGTCATGCTGGCCACATGATCCACAAAGATGTCTGTGGACAAACACCAACTTCCTTGGCCTGAAAGCGAGATGAGTGCCACAACCCCATAGTCGCCTTTGACTAGACTTAACCATCCAGGGGTCCTTTACCTTTTTTACCTATATGATTGGTTGTTTTATCTTGAACAATACCTCCCACCAGTTTCCCCAAGGCAGACGTTAAGCCAACCAGCCTGTAATTTCCACAGTGCTATTGAGGAATCTGCCCTTTGGGGATTTCTGGCTTGCTAATTTGATGCTTTCTTTAACAACCAGAGCAACACCAACTCCAGTATGTCCTCCCTGTTCTTCCTATAGTATTTATATCTAGATATAATAATGCCCTGCTGGTTCTCTCCTTTCCACCAGGCTAGTCATGCTTGGAAGGCCTGTTATGAAACGATGGGAATTGTGATTTTGTGCTCTAGTTTTGCGTAACGTTGCTGAATTGCCAGTGTATTCCTGTAATACAGGAGCAATTTAGTGACAAATCAAATGACAGGCCTTGAAGCCACATTTCAAGGCTGTAATTTGCCCCCACCCCAAAGTCCCTGACACATGCACACCCACACACCTCTTTGCAGCAGACGAAAGTTTGGTGAAATGTGGAGAGGGCAACTTTTGCCAAGCCCTGGTATGCATGTGTACTTAAAGGCAGGGGAGGGCAGAACTATCCAGAACAATTATATAACTTCAATAAGTGATGCCTTTCTTCTTGTTTTCCTCTTCCCTCCCCATTACGTTTTCCTTTTGTATGATGTCTGTTAGTTTGTGAGCTTGAAGGCAAGGGACTGGTTTGTCTTTTAATCTCTGTACAGCACAAAGAAAAAAGTAGGAACTTTAGAAGTAATGTTGTTTTTGTTAGAAGAAGAGTGAAACTGGAACCTTGCAAACATTTGTGTAGGGCTCACAAGGATTTCATATGAAGGTACTAATATTCAACCCGTATTCCAAAGCATACTGCCTTTGACAGTGGAGGTAGAACATGTTCAGGGTTAGTAGCCTCTATCTATCTATCTATCTATCTATCAAATCTTTTTTGAAAATACAAATTAAAAGTAAAACAAAACAGATGCAAAAGGTGAGTACTAATATAACAAGTTTAAGACAATTCAGTAACTATGCATACTAATAATCTTAACTCTTTCTCATTTAGATTTTCTTTAAAGGGTTTCAGGATGAAGAGAGAAAATAACTCAGAAGGTCCATAGTCTAGAGTACATGGGCCAGGGGAGAGGGCAACAGCCACTTTCCATTGAGCTTTAGCACTTATAGCTGCAGAGAAGCCCTTGAAAGAAGGGTTAGGTTTCATCCCAATAACCCCATACAGAAAACAAAGGAAACTGCACACATATTGCAGTATTGTTTTGTGACCTTTGGGAAAGTCAGAATTTACTGAGGGTCCTGAATCAGCAAAGGATTGTTGTTAGGCAAGGTATCTGCTTGACACTGCAGTTCCAGCAAATAATGCTGTTGCTTTTATTTTTTAATGCAAATATGTAGAGAAAGGAGATGGAAATAATTATGAAAATGGCAATTTATTCCTCCCACATAAATAGTGCTTTTCTTCTGCAATGGGCTGGATAGTTATTCAGTACCATGACTCCTTTATTAAATATACCTTTAGGAATCATGACACACTTCTCAAAGGCTGCTCAGAGTTTAATAAAAAACACTAATAATAATACAGTATTACAATGGAATGAAGAGAGGGGTCTGAGATCAAGTCCCTAGCCTTGCTGTTGTGGGCAGGAGCTGTTTCTCTTTTATTCTCTTTTATTCTCTCTTCCCCTCAAGACAATATAGTTCCTCAAAAGTCTCCGCCATTCTTTTTCATCTTTTAATTTTTGTCTTTTATCATTGTTCTCTTTGTTTAATGTACATTTTAAAATGAAATAATATAAAACATTTACCAAAAAAAAGAAAGTTCCCCCCCATCAGATGTTTTCCCTCCCCTTCAATATTTATGTATCTAAAATACCAGTTATGTGCTGTCTTTCAATATCAAGCCCTCCCAAGGTGGTTTACAAAAGTTAACTAGCTTCATATACATAGCAGGAACACAGGGCTTCCAGATAAGAATCATCAGTCTACCTGCTCCCTGGACCCCCAAGTGATATTACTTTTACCCATTCCTATGATCCACTTGCCCTGAGAATTGATACTTCTTTCAGGCAGGAGTCCTAGACTGTGGCATGTCTGTAAAAATACAGTTAAAAAATCACACCTGCCCAGCTTTATCCAACTTGCCTCTGAATACCGATTGCTGGAAACCGCAGGAGGGGAGAATGCTCTTGTGCTCAGGTCCTGTGCTGCCAGGCATCTGTTTGGCCACTGTGAGAACAGGATGCCGCCAACATGATTTTCATGGCTGTGCCTCAGAGGCAGACCAGTTCCAATCTGCATTTTGCTTGGGCATGGACAAACCCTCAGACCATTTGGTCCATCTAGGTTAGTACTGCCTACAGAGTACTAGAGGCAGCTCTTCAGGGTTTCAGGCAAGCTTCTTCTCCCTTTGCTCTACCTGGAGATGCCAGAGATGAAACCTAGGACATTCTACATGCAAAATGTCCTGTCATCTTGGTATGAGACATGAGCAAGGTTGGCCTGAGACTTTTTGGCCTCTGGGGTGAACACAAAATGGCACCTCCCCACCAGGGAAGAAAAGGTGAGTGAAGTTATACCTCAAGAACAAGGTGGGATTAAAGATCTACATCCAGATCTGCTGCCCCTGTGGATCCTGCCACTAGAGGCACTTGCCTCACCGTGCCTCATGGCTGGGCCAGCCCTGGACATGGGTAGGGGGACTTGTGGCCATACAGATGTCATTGGACCCCAGCTCCCATTACTGTATTCCCAGGCAGCATGACCAGCGGTCAGGTATAACGGCAGTCTCAATCCAGCAATAGTGAGAATTCCGCCTTGTTGTAAGGCAATATTACGCTCAGCAATGCGTTTTCTCTTTCTCTGTCACCCACCGCCTGCCCCCGGGGAATCTTACTAGGTGGAGAGACAGAGCAAGTCCCCTTTAAGGCCGAGAGTGACGTCAGCCGGACTCCGTCCGCAGTTTGCTGGGGCTGATGCTGCCACCGGCCGGGAAATTCTCTGGCTGCTTAGACTGAGTCAGCAGCGCGCGCGCACGCACAGAGGCTGTTGTTGGTCAGCTGAGCGCATCTGCTGTGGATCGCTGCACTTGCTAGTACACAAGCCTCTTCAACCCAGGTTGCTAACTTGCGAAATAAGGAAGCATACGGATTTAAGGCAAGCCCAGGAGGCTGCAGGGGACTTATCTGTGAAGGTTCATTCGGAGTGAGGCGCTGCTGGTGTTGTTGCAGTTGCCTCTCCGCCTGATTGGAAGTTGTTTCAGTCCGGTTCCTTCGCCAATGGCTCCTGCTGGCGCCATCAGACACCTGAGCCTGGCGCTGGGCGCAGCGGTGGCCGCCCTGGGCTCCCTCCTTTTCATCGCCTGGAAGATCTACTTCCGAGACGTCAACGACAGCTGCATCGGCTGGAGGGGGCGCTGGGAGCAGCAGCTGGAAGCGGAGCTGGGGCGCAATGCACCCGGAGGCGAGGAGGTAAGATGGGTGGAGGCTGGGAGCGCCCTATACTCAAGGCCAGCGCTACTCTGTCAGCCTCCCCCTGGGACAATTGCAGCTCAGTTGCTAAAAAGAAGGAATATGTTTGGATCCATCCAGATCAGTCCTTTGCCTTAGGGGGACTGGTCAGATGTGGCAGATGGGGTCGTGATTCCAGGAAAGGTCCTAGAACAGATAATTCAACAGTCCTGTCCATGAGCACTTGGAAAAGGATGCTGTGATTCCTAAGACCCCGCATGAGTTTTTCAAAAACAGGTCATGCCAGAAGAATTTCATTTCATTTTTCATAGAGGATAGAGGTACAAGCTTGGTGGATCAGGGGAATGCTGTGGACATAGTGCTTCAGACTTTTGACAAAGCCCCCCTCCCCCTATTCTTGCAAGGAAGCTGGTAAAATGTGGACTAGATGGAGTAATTGTTGGGTGGATTTGTAGATGGTTAGCTGACTCAACTCACAGAGTTAATGGTTCTTTGTCATCCTGGAAAAAAAGTGATAAATGGGGGGCCGACTGCAGGGATGTGTCCTGGGCCAATGGTCTTTATAAACAACTTGGATGAAGGAATTGAGGGGATGCTCATAAAATTTGCAGTTGACATCAAACTGGGAGAGGTAGCTAGTGCTTCAGAAGACAGAATCAGGATCAAGTATATTGTTTTTGGATGCTTAATCTAATAACTTTTGCTCCATAGGTTACATAGGTTTGTGTATAGTACACAAAATAGCTTGATCTTCAATTTGGCTGGTATCTTCCTTGTTTGGATGCTTAATCTAAGAACATTTGTTGCAACTGCATCTAACAGTGCAAGGCTATCCATCTCTTTCATCTCTAAGTGACCTTCCCCGACAGCCTAACAATAACAGCTTTACACACAACCCAAACATGAAGTCTGGTTTTGCAGACTTGGCAAATAGCCACAGGTGAGGCTGCCAGTCATGAAAGGCCCTCCTGCAGCTATGCTACTGCTGTGCCTCGAAGCCTTTCTTCTCTTTTCAGCCACCTTCCTGTGAGTATCAGATTTTGGTCCTTGGTTTGGATGGGGCTGGAAAAAGCAGCATTATCCACTATATCTGCAGCACAGAAGCCAAGATGCACATAGCACCCACTCAGGGCTTCAACTCAGCGCAACTACAGGCCAATGGGCTCCAGATGGACCTCCTGGAGGGTAAGTCCTACCACAGCCTTCTGGAAGCAAGGCAGTCTGGGACAGTGGGAGAACTTTGGAAGTGCCCTTGTATCATTGCTGTGAGAGAAATGTGCAAAGAATTCTCTCTAAGCCATTGCATCACAAATATTTTTGGGGGGTGGGTTTTACTAGCAGCTCTATGTGCCTAAAACAGAACTGAGTCTTCCATGCACCTCTTTTCTTTGGCAGTGGAGGGGGGCCGAAAACATGCCATATACTCAACATGTATGGTTTTTATTTTTGGTCCTTTTTGTGTCTCAGTTGGTGGCAGCCAGAATCTACGTTCGTACTGGAACCACTACCTCAGCAAAGCCCATGTCCTCGTGTTTGTAGTGGACTCTGCAGATGGCCTGCGCCTCCACACTGCCCGACAGGAGCTCCATGGCCTGCTAGCAGAGGACCCTCAGTTGCCTCTGATAGTTCTCGCTAACAAACAGGTGGGCCTCTTCTTTCACCTGGGACTATCTACAGAAGCCCTTCTCAACCTAGGGCCCACAGATGTTCTTGAACTATAACTCCCATCATCCCTGACCACTGGCCATTCTGGCTAGGAATGATGGGAGTTGTAGTCCAACAACTTCTGGGGCTCCAAAGTTGAGAAAGACTGGGCCTAGACTAGAGCAAGGCAGAGGAACCTTTTATCAGATGGAGCAGGACACCATTCCTGATAGGGATGACTCCTCCTGCTGGAGACAAGCAGGATCCTCAACTTGCAACACCATCTCTAGAGGGGAGGAGTCATTCCATCTCTCCAGACCAGCCTGCCGCAAGGGAAAGTTGGGTCTTTGTGTCTCTCTCTGTGTGCTTGAGTGGAGTGGGGCCAGAGGCAAAACTGGCCATGTTAACAGATATATAGTAAGCAATGCAGAAGTTATCTTTTGTATAGTAGGCCACACAAAGGTTAGCAGTGTTTACACACACATCTCTCCATCCTCCAGCCAGGCAAGCAAGAGGCGTTATCACAGTCCAGTGATAACATTCTAGCCAGGCAAATGCACACAAGGAAGGTGCAGAGCAGGGCTGGTGAGAGATGTGTCCTGGGGAAGAGTTCCAAGGGCCAGATGGAGATGCCCGGAGGGCCACATTCAGCCTAGTTCCCCACCACTGATCTGGAGATGGAACCCTGGACATGCAGAGATGGAAGGGACCCCCAAGAGCCATCTAGTCCAACCCTCTGCAATGTAGATCTTGTCTGTGCGCCTGACATCTTCTGTATATCATTTGCTTGTACTGACATGACTAAGTATATTGGATAGCTTATGGTGTCGTCATAAGCATTTAATGTCAAGTATAACTTTCTCCTTCCCAGCTCTCCTTTTCACACTGATTCTTGTCTGAGAACGAGTGAAAGTAGATTTAAAGGTGTGCTTAAATACAGTTCTCTTAACGACGGGTGGGGAAGCGGTCTCATTTGTTCAACCTGTGATCTATATCCACTCTAGGACAAGAGTGATGCACTGAGTGTGGCAGAATTGCATGAGGAGCTGGCACTGAACACCCTGAAACATCAAAGAGAATTCTTTCTCCTGCCCACAAGTGCTACTGATGCTGGCCTGACCACCACAAACAGTGTTCTCCACCTGAAGAACCTGCTGCTCAAACTCCTGGCTCAGGTCTGAAGGTTCTTCAACATCTCCAGGATATTCAAGCCACATGGAGCCAACTCGTAGCTTCTTGAGATCTTATCCTCAGAGAAACAGGCTTTCCAGGTCCTCAAAAGAATTTTTTAGGTGTTTACTAAACTCCCTTCTGGAAAGAAGCCTTACCACCAATAAAACCATCGAGACCTTGGCTAAAACAGGGGCAAAATATACTGACCGTGGGGATAATACAGTAGTCTTGGGGGTGGCTGCTGAAAGTCCTAGGGAATGGCACTGTCAATATTTGCACTAAGAACTATCACTTTGTCTTCAAGACTCGACACAGCAAGTCTATAGGAAAAGTCTGCCCTGTGCAAGCTGGAATACCTCATCCCTCACTGCCCTTTTGGGAAGCTGGGGCTTGACTGTGCCCCTATGAAATACTATTAAATCCTCACTGCAATTAGTGGGGAACAGGATGTACCGTCTCAAACTGCCATGAGAGCTAGTCTGAGAGTGGGTGTTAAAGGAGCTTCTCAGCAGAGCATGTGCAAGCAGCTATTCTGTTGAGTTGTCCCTGATGGCTGTTAGGGCTTTAAATGCTACTTATTAGTGCAATAAAATCTATCATACCTGATAAGCAACTTGATGGCTTAGCTGATCCCTTTCCAACATACTAGATGCCCTTGAATTACAGCCATTTCCTTAGCCTAAGCACGTTGGAACAATTGTGCTTCTGAGGCACTAGCTCCTTGCTCTAAGTGTCCTTGCTCAACTTCCAAAGTCAAGTTAGCCCCCAGTGAATTACTACCCTTAATCTCTTTCTGAAGAAAGCAAGAGTTGTGAATTTCAGTGAAAGGCTGCAGAAGGAACTGGGAAATTTGAGGTACCTAATATGAATTGCTGTGCCCAGGCTAATGAAGCTGCAAATCCCTTTGGTGCTATGTTTGATCTCAAGTCACCTGGCTCAGGACTCATTCCTATATAATCCATATTCCTCCTGAACTGGAAACTGTACAGTCAGATAGTGGTGGCTGGGACATGCCTCATAGTTTGGGCTGCCCATGATGTGGAAGAAGTTGGTCTCAGACAAAATACCAATCTTACCTCTAGAGAAAGGAATAGTTTTACATGTTCAGCCAGGCAGTCCTGCAGAGCTTGTGTTTACAAGCAGAGTTAACCCAACCCTTGTGTGCTCTTTCTCAAACAGTACACATGCTAACTTAGATAGATAGATAGATTCTTTATTGTCATTACACACGTGCAACATTGCACAAGTGCAACGAAATTGGATGCCATCCCTTAAAAACAACAAAAGCAAAACAACAACAACAACCAACAAACCACATTCCAGCCACACCCACACCCATCAATCTCCCAGGTCACACTATCGAGTTACAGCATTCAACTTCCTGTTCCCTTTCCTCACAGCAGGAAAACAGCAGTATTGCCTGAGCTTGGGCTACACTCATTTTGCAAAACCTGATCACCTCTCCTGTCCCATCAAAGATTATGGGAAGCTTTGTTTGTGCCTGTAGCTCCTAGCCCTAAGTTCCTCTTGCCTGTATGAAATGGATAATTGGTGACCAACTGTTTACACTATGCCCCTCCCCCACTGTATCAAATAAACCTTGAGTTGTTTGTCTCAGTTGTAAGGGATATGGTTGTGTTTTCTATGCAACTGGAGATATCACAAGGCCAGCAGCGTCATGTGTTGTTAAGAAAGGCTGTTTAGAAAGGCAGAACTCAAGAGTGTTAAGGCCACTGCCAATACATGTACATAATTACAGTTAAGGGGTCTCTCTCTCTCTCTCTCTCTCTCTCTCTCTCTCTCTCTCTCTCTCTCTGTGTGTGTGTGTGTGTGTGTGTTTTCATAGGAGCCTTCCCAAGGTCAGCTTTCCTTTGTACTTGTATAATGTCATCTCACGGGTGGACCTGCTGATACACAAAAATAGGACTTAAAATACTACAGCTGCAAAAAGTCAAGAAACTGAGACACCTTTCCATAGTAAGAGACCAATTTTTTAAAGAAACTTTTTTTTTTAAAAAAGGGGAAATATTTTACTCTTCATAAAAGAATGCTTGAAAACATACTGACTTTTGATTACATTGGTTTACCACGACTTCTTGTTTCCATAGCTGGATGATGTACCAAAATTTCCTTAGAACAGTCTTTCCCACCTGTTCTCTAGATGGTTTGGCAAAGCTGCTTGACACTCACACAGCAAGAACAGGAAACATCCTTTGGCTGTGCTTTGTTACTGACTCGGGGCTTGGGAAAGAAGTTTATTTCAACTAGGATCTATCCCAAAGCTAAGATGGTGCAAGCAGAATGCAGCAAGGGCTCTCCAACAATTAGAGGTCAGACAAAGTCCCATCTACATAAACACCTTCCCATCTTCTCTCTTCAAAGGGCACAATTATAGATAATCCAACATTTCAGTCCCTGACCAGAAGTCACTTGAGGGCAAACTAGCATCTGAAATAATATAGGTGTAGCTGCTTCTGCCCATTTCTTTGGTGAGTAAAATCATTGCTGTTCCATCTTCTCTGGGTGCAGAGAGGCAACAAAGGTCTGGTATTCCTCAGGGTAGAAGCGTTTATATACATTGATTTTCCTCTTTATTTGCTTTGGTGTGTCCTGGTAATAGTTCTTCTCATCACGTGCCATAGCCTAGGAGGCGAAGAGTAAAGTTGTAATGAGCGACCTCAGCCTTAAGGAGGCCTCCCACACCCAGAAAGCAAGCAGTATACTGTACACCAAGAGTCAACAAGTGGCTGTGCACAAAGCAAATGGAAAATTACAACCACAGGAGTGCAGTCAGAAAATGTAGACTGAGTTCAGCTCAGGGTACAGGAAAGCACTATGGATGAAAAAAGGAAGCAAACAGGGAATTGAGTGTGCTCAGCAGTTTTTGTTTTTTTAAAAACAGAGAAACCAGGAAATACTGAAAATTGGACATTCTAATGCTAGCAGCTGCAACCATTCGCTGTGGAGCTTCTAGAACAAAGAGTGCCTACCTTGTAGTTTTCACCATGGCTCCGGATCATGTGGTGGACATAGTCAATAAGATCTCGGGAGAGCGTCTCTGACTTCTTCTCTGGGAGGCTGGCCTCAGATTCCAACTCTTTAAGTGTTAAAAAGAAAGGGCAGTGAAGAAGAGGGAAGCGTTTTTGCACCCTGTGTGGCCTTTTTCGAGCAGAATAAATACAGCTAGATTCAACTAGTAGGATCACTGAGGTCACCCACGTTTCCTCTTGCAAACCAGCAGTTCGCCATGCGGCGTGATCCTTTTGTGTCCGGTCAGCCTTTGGGGTCTAACAGAGGATGGGAGGGGGGTTGGTTCAGACAGAAGTGGCCTCCAAGATATAAAAACCACACAGAACAACAAAAGACTATGCATAATATCACCAGGGTTTCCCTGACAATGAGAGCTGATACACTCCAGAATACTGCACTGAATTTCAATAGGATAAATGGTTGCTCTCAGGATTTAGAGTTACAACAGTTCAGGTAAAAGGTTTCACTATGAGGCATCAGGCCAACATATTCATTGCCAATATGAAGCTATTACCAACCATTTAGTACATATGGCTTCCGCACAGTTTTCACATTTGCTTCTTGTCCATCGACTTCCATTTTCAGCACCTGCATTTTAAAAGACATGGTAGATCATGTTTTATACAAATACATTTATTATGCATTGCTTTGTATGCTCTAAAATGCTACATAACTCTACAAATTCCTTAGCTGGCATGTTTTCATATTTCCTTAAGGACTTAAAAAGATTCCCAACCACCCCATTTGTTTTTCTAATTTCATCATTCTCATTAATATTAACTGGAGAAGATAAAAGCAAACGAATAACAAAGTTTCACTAGATTTGTCTTTCACAAAAGAGCAAATGTGATAATACTTAAGGCAATCATGATGCAATGGTACTTCACCAATGCAGTCATTTCAGACTACTAAGTAACTCAAATTTTAGTAGCATCCCTAGAATAAGTTATCATTAGGAAAGTCATTCTGCAGTACTTTCACAATTTATGTTCCAAGGAACGTTGGGATAATAGAATCTTAGAGTTGGAAGGTACCCGAGGATCATCTCGTCCACCCCCCTGCAATGCAGAAATCTCAGCTAAAGCATCCATGACAGATGGCCCTCCAATCTCTGCTTAAAAACCTCCAAGGAAGGAGAGTCCACCACCTCTCGTGGGGTGTCAAATATATCCCTCATCAAGGGCGCCACAGAAAGATGGAGATTTTTACTAGATCAGCAGAAATACCATGGAAATATCCCAAGGTTTGGAATTCACCAAACTCTCCATCTGACCATTTGTGCTTCTGACCATCATCATCATCATCATTTTATTTGTATGCCGCCTTTCCATAGTTGAAACTATGCTCAAGGCGGCTTACAACATGCCAAGATTTCCATAATTATCAACGTAACAAAAGTCATAAACAATAAAACACATCAAAAGATGCAAAACCAAAAGGAAAACAATTTCCACATAAATCATAAAATCTAAAACTAAAAATACAACATTAATATCAATAACAATTTAAAATGACATAGATAAAAAAATATCTATGCAGCACCCATTGGTGGTTTCAAAGGACTTCTAATGATACAACCTCTGTGGTGTAGTGGTTAGAGTATCGGACTAGGACCTGGGAGACCAGGGTTCAAACCCCCACCCGGCCACAAAGCTCACTGGGTAAACTTGGGTCAATAGCCACCTCACAGCCTAACTTCCTCACAGGGTTGTTGTGTGGATTAAATGAGGAGGAGAACCATATGTGCCACCTTGAGCTCACTGGAGAAGGTGGCAAGATATAAATGCAACAAGCAAGCAAACAAACAAACTTTTTTGCCCGTGGTTTCCCTGACTCATAAAGTTTTTTATCATTTTGACCATTGTATCTAGTATGAAGGGTGAAGTGGGAAAGCGTAAATGAGTTTGAAATACTACCTTTTTATGTTCTCACAAACAGGTTTGAAATAACATTTTAGCAACTGCTTTCATGCATACCTTGTGTCTAGCCAAACACCACATGAGACCTTATGTCTTATATATAACACTTCCTTACTCAGAAAATTCCCCAGCTATTTCTGCAGCTGCCACTTTGTACATATTGTCTTGCTAGGGCTGCATCCATCACCTATAAACTGGTAGATGACCCAGTTTTGGCTGAACTCCCAACCTGGAAACTTTACCTACATATCACTACTCACCTGTTGCATTGTTTTCGGAATAGGTATAGCCTTGTTCGGATCAACAGCCAGGCCCATTTCTGCCAGGTTCTGCTTTACAGTTTTGGTCCTATCCCAGGCATGTCGGATTTGGGTACTGGACAGAGATGGGGGTTGAGAGGAGGAAAGAATCATACATTAATATTATGCATTCTTGAAGGGGTTCTTCCCCTCTCTGATAAGAATGGCCACACAACTAACTTAGAGAAAATATTAGCCACATTTGTCTACTCTAGACAGCTCTGCCTGATTTCATTAATTTTAAAAGCCTATTTGTTTCCTGGAATGCCTGCAGTCTTTCAACACATCAAAAGTAGGTAGAATGCTACTACATTTGAGGTGTCTACTATCACACGGTTCCACAGGAGTACTTTTAATTCTGATTTACTGATAGGTCTAGCTTGGGAAGGGTCTTTGAACTACAGTACCATTAACTTTGCCCAGTGGCAATTCAGTACTGTACTTGATCTGGTGTAATCAATACCCTCCAGAATTGCACCCAAGCATTACGAATGACAGAAAAACATTCTGTCTACCATGGGCAGGATATGTAGAAAACACTGTGCAGCATTTACTTATTTGTATTTCGTTGGTTGGTTGGTTTATATTCCACCTTTCTTCCCTCTTGGAGTTCAAGATTCACAGGATTCTCAGGTGGTCACCCATCCTGATGCTGATGAGACCTGCTTAGCTTCAGCCAAACGGCTGCATCATGTACCCTTAGGCTATGCCCTGCATGGTGCTGTAGGAGGGATTACAGAACAGCCTTTCTCGCCAGTAATGGCAAAAATGAAACAAACGGAGGCTTGTACTTTTATCAACTTTAACTTCGGTGACTGGCTAAAGCTGGAAAAAAGGTGGCAGTGCAGAAGCCAGCAGATTCTGCTGTGCTTCTAGAGATGGCCAGTTCCTGCACTGAAGGGGTTGGACCAGATAACCCTTGGAGTCCCTTCCAATTCTACAATTCTATTTTTCTTCCTTTGGCATCCTGCTCTGCAGAGAGGGCACAACATTTTGTGGTTGACCTCAGGTGCCAACATGCCTTGGGCCGGTTCTGGGTGAGTGAGCCCTCCTGACTGAGATCCGACATGCCCCATCCCCACCCGGCTAAGACGCGAAGGTTGGTCGGCCAGAGGAGCCCCGCTCCTCTCTCTCTCTCTCCTAAGCCAACGGGGCGCCTCCACTTCACCCCAATTCCCGGCCACTCACCATTTTATGCGGGGCGCCGCGCGCTTGCGGAAAGCCCTGTTCTGCTTCTTGCGGTCGACATTATAGTTGTACTTTTGCCGCCGGCTCTTCCCTTTGGCTTTCGGCATCGCGGCGACTCGGCGGAATATCGGCTGCAACAATCCAGCCACACGCGGCTTCTAATACAGGTAGAAGTAGCCCGAGCCTCTGGGAGCGTCGCCCCGATGCCCGATGGGAAACGTAGTTCTGCGGACTCGGCAGCCTCGGTTGCGTTCCTGTAGGCGAGGAGACAGACGGACTACAACTCCCAGCAGCACGGCGGGCGGCGGCGGGGAAATACACGTGCTCGTATTGCAGTTCCGGCCCAGCCAAGAGCGCTATTGGGCTACGGTGGGCCCCGCGCGCCGCCTCGTTGGTACGGTAGCCGAAGAGGGTCAAAGCATAACTTAGCGCGAAGCAGCCTGTCCGCCTTTCCCGTGGTGTGGCCTCCTCCGGCGCCTGTTCGGCCATGGCTCAGAGCGCGCCGCCGCCCTTCGACCCCAACAACCCGCCCTTGATCGAGGGCTTCACGCCAACCGCCTACCACCCGGAGGAGGGGTTCGGGGATAAGTTCCGGCGCAAGACCCGCGAGAATCCGCTGGTGCCCATAGGTGAGAGGGAGGCCCGGGGCCCGGGAGGGAGGGAGGCAAATTAGGGCAAACCCTAATTCAACAGGGAGAGCTTTTTCCTTGCAGGTCAAACGGGTTGGTGGGGCGCCGTCTGCTGCAGCCCAGGCCCCGCCAATTATGTCTTGGGTCAGCACCGGTCAAAGAAAAAAAGGGGTCAAATCCAGAAAGAGGGAAAGCAAAAGATGAGCAGGAGTTCCTGAGGATAGGAAGCTGATAGGAGTAAGGCTGCCATGCTTCTCTCCCCCAGCCCAGTGTGGCTTTGACACCAGCCAGACTTGACACACGGAATTGTCTCCTGCGAAACTTTCCTTAGCAGGGAGAGGGGTGGGGTAATCTCCACCAGCGAAGTGTCCTGGTGTTGGGGGTATTCATCTAGGCCCAGAGACAGGGTGACAATAGGAGTTGAAGAGGGAAAGATGGTGAACTTGATTAAAGGGTTTGGATCTCTTGCTTGGTCATGAAGCTCCTTGGATGACCTTGGGCCAGTCGCTGTCTTCTCTCAGCCCAATCTACCTCATAGGGTTGTTTTGGTTAAATGAGGAGGGGGAGAACATTGTACACCACCTTCAACTCCTTGGAGGAAAAAGGTGGGCTATGAATGCAGTAAATAAACAAATAAAAAAGAACTAGAGTTGTGGCACAATTTTATTGTGTTATAAACTTTCATGGAGTAGAACTCACTTCATCATATGCATGGTATGTGATCATTGTACCTGACAATGGAGGGTCACCTTTTTTGTCAGAGCTTTCCAAATTTTTCAAGTTGGTGACACACTTTATGGACATGCGTCATTTTGCAGCACAGTAATTCAGTTTTAAGGGACGCGGGTGGCGCTGTGGGTTAAAGCCTCAGCGCCTAGGACTTGCTGATCGAAAGGTCGGCGGTTCGAATCCCCGCGGCGGGGTGCGCTCCCGTTGCTCGGTCCCAGCGCCTGCCAACCTAGCAGTTCGAAAGCACCCCCGGGTGCAAGTAGATAAATAGGGACCGCTTACTAGCGGGAAGGTAAACGGCGTTCCGTGTGCTGCGTTGGCTCGCCAGATGCAGCTTTGTCACACTGGCCACGTGACCCGGAAGTGTCTGCGGACAGCACTGGCCCCCGGCCTATAGAGTGAGATGAGCGCACAACCCTAGAGTCTGGCAAGACTGGCCCGTACGGGCAGGGGTACCTTTACCTTTAATTCAGTTTTGGTTCATTTCGTGACACAGTAATTCAGTTTCACTAGCAAACCAGAGATTAAACTAACCCTTTACTGCCCCAGAAGGAGCAAGGGGAGCATTCATGCAACGCATCTACACACTGCAGCTGACACACTAATGTGTTGCAACACAGAGTTTGGAAAGCTCTGCTCTCTGTGTCTGATGAAGTAGACTGCAGTAGCACACTAACAATTGTTCTAATGTGTTACTTTTTAAGAGGCCACAAAGCTATGAACAGTAATCTAGATTTTGGGTTGTGTGGATTATGTTGAGGTGGGAGCTGTTGGAGGAGAAAACAAACAATGCAGCTACATAAGAACATGAATCATTCCTAAAATATAACTATAAATGAGCCTTTTACATATGTACTTTAAGGGTGTATACAAACTCAATGAGAGGCGTGAGTCTGCAGTTTCATATGCTTTTGCTCTCATTTTGAAAATATATCTATCCATGTTCTACAAATAAAACATATATTTTTATACTATACTACACTACACTGAAATGTTTAAATGTTTATTTGATTGTCCTTGAATCTTCCCACTGCATTTGCCATCCTCTCCTACCACACCAGTGTGGTGCGCCATATCCTTTGAGAACTACTGACCTGGAGGAAGGAATTGTGTTTAGTCAAGTGATTCTCAAACTGAAATTGTATTAAAACCACTGTGTTAGGTGTATTCCTCACTCAGGTGAGCAGAGTAGTGAAGTTCCGTGCAGCATTGATTCCCACCCACACCTGCCCAGGGATATGTGGTCAGATATTTCCTCTTTGGGAAACAGTCTCCAAGAGAAGAAGGGCTTCCTCTTCCTAATATTTTCCATTTGTAGAATTCTTTACTATCTTTGTCTTGAGACCGGGGTTTCCCCCTGTGAGGTTATTCACAATTTTACCAAGGAGGAAGTGAGATTGAAAGAAAATGTTTAGACTTGCACCTCTTTGATGAAAACCTGACTTTCAGTTCACGGGCAAACATGGTCACATTTCCTTCTTTCTCTTGTCCTGCCCTTTAGGATGCCTTGGCACAGCAGGAGTTTTGGCCTATGGACTCATCTGCTTCAAGAGGGGAAATACCCTGCAGTCCCAGAGGATGATGCGGGCACGTGTTCTAGCCCAGGGCTTCACCGTCGCAGCCATATTGGTGGGTGTGGTGGTTGCGTCAATGAAACCAAAGAAGTGAACCTGCTACTGTTGTGCAGCCACGTGTGGCTATCCAATATCATCCTGAGTCTTTCTGCAATGGAGAGGGTGCTTTCCACACCTTGTGTGGTGATATTTTGTAGTGACCATCAGGTGCCAGATGGTTCCGTTAAATATATATATACTCACACACACATACATAAAGCAGTGTTCACTTATTCAAGTAATTAAACCTTGACACTGGTATATAAGGATTTTTCTGCACTGATATTATTATGACAGGCAGCGAGCGTTTTGCACATGTTCAATTGACTCCCCAAGCGTGACTCTTGGAAATGACCATCCAAGTAGGACCAGAACCACTGCAAAGTGGTGCCACCCACCCTTAAGTCAGACAACCGCTCCAGAAGGATACCATCGTTGATTGTATTGAAAGCCACCGAGAGGCTGAGGAGAATTAACATGGGCACATTTTCCCTGTCTTTCTCCCAACAATTAGGGCAAGGCCACCCCCAAAGAAGATGTTATGGGGGTGGCCCTTGCCCTTGCCTCCCCACAAAGGGGCGCCACCATTGGCCCACGTCTTTATGTAGCCCTTACTCCCCTGCTAGAATGAGCCCAGGTGGGTTTTTAATCAGTCAGCCAGCAGATAGTGGGGTGTTGCAAGCTTCCTGTCTCTGCTAAAGGCGCAAAAAGGCCAGTTTCCTCAAGAGGCGGCGGCATTCCAGCAGCTGTGGAGGAGGGCCAGATAAACAGCTCACCTCCTCCATTGATGGGCTCTGGCTGCTGCTACCTCCAAGAACAAAGTGTCCGTTCTCTCTTATATAGCCTTGTCGTAAAGCTGGTTTGGCTGACAAGGCCAATCAATATATTGGAGTAAAAGTTATTAGTAAAGCTAATTGGAACAAGTGTCTTTATTACCTTGGGGGCACTTTTGTGCTTCAAAACACTTCGGAAATTGCTCACATTTATCACAAGGCCTGAGGGCTGGAAGGGATGAGCAGAACCTTTGAATGAGAGGGGAGTTTACTTCTAGTTGTGGTTACTCTATCTGAAATATTCACATTCGAGGGTGGAGTAGATTACACCTCTTTGCGTCTTTGAACTGAAACAAATTTCTTTGCTCTCTTCTCCTTGTCAGCTGTTGGTATCTACATGCGCTGCTCTTGCACATGCTGGTTGTTTTATTATTGGTGCCAGCTTCTAGCCAACTGCTCTCAGTTCCTCTTGCATTCAGTGTCCTGCTCCCACCCAATACACACACACACACACACACACACACACAGGAGTTCTTACTTATGTGTAAGAAAAATATCTTTATCCAGGTAATAGCAGAGGCTTAGCAGCAGACATAGAGCTCAAGAGTCATGATTCAGGAACAAGGCAAGACATTCAGAACTGGACACAAGTGATGAAAATGCCCCCAACAAGTTTCCATGACTTGGCCACCAAGCTTTTAAAGACAGGGCATGGTACACTCACTCGTGAGACTTGCTTGCCTTGCATGCCAGTCCTGATTCCAAATGTGTACTCCGTTGGGGAGAGAGGAGTCTGCTCCCATCTGCAAAGATGGCACCTGCTTATAGGCGACAAGACTGCACCTTCCTGTTCAGTTGCTGCCACCTCCTATTCTGCCTCCACTAAGGCTATCTGCTCTGCAGGAAGCTGGGGGGGGGGAGCTCCGAAGTAACTGACATTGGGGTGAAAAGGTGAGGTTTTCCAACCCAGATTCCCACCACTGAGCTTCCACCCACCCCAGTTTCTTCTTCCTCCTATATCAGGGCTAATAAAAACTCAGTCCCAACGTTCAAGCTGATGACTTTAAAAGTCTGGGTATGGAAATGGATACATGACTTGGGCTGCAACCATCTACCCCCTTACCCTAGAGTAAGCCCCACTGAATTCAGTGGGACTTATTTTGGGGTAGATCTGTATAGGACTCTTGCTTATGGTTTATGCTGCGCGGTTTGTGACTAAGAAAAGGATGTAAACATGGCTGATGTAAATTGCAGGAAGATGGGTTATGTAAATAAAGCAATTGGGCATCTTGGGACACATGAAGTTTTGAAGACACATGAAGTGGAGTGAGTGGAGAAACTTTATTTCCAAAGCATTATTTCATAACAATGAGTTAAGGATACTGATGGCTGTCCACTGAAAGCATTTCATTTGCTCTGATATAACCATTAGTAATCTGGAACAGTGTGACTTATAAGACAAGCCATGTTAGGCAGATTCTTGGCAGCTTGCTCTGCTGAATAAGGCTGTTGATATATTATTAAGCTATTACAGGATTAACTTTTTTTTTCAGAAAAACCTCTTTGATTGTCCACTTATTGCACTGTAGAATCAAGTTTGTTTACATTTTCCGACTGGTAATTAAATGTAAGATTGAGGAAATCTGGTATGCAGAAGGAAGAGGTTTAGCCTAGTTGCCAGATCTGCTGAGGACAAATTATTCTATGAACAAATTCTTCATGCCAGTCGCTAAGGAAAAACAGATGCCACTAAAATAGTTTGAAATGGGGCACTTTGCATTCAAGAGCTATATGGCCCAAATCATGTAGAAGATCCACTTCATTAGATGGGAAGTTTGATACTGAATGTTATTCTCAGATTTTTGGGAGTAATTGGCGGCAACCTCTATTTTGTGTTGCATAAGCTCAGCAAATTGAATAGGTGCTGTGGAAATACTAGGGAAGCAAATAAGTTTTCAACAAAGAGACCTTCATAGAAAAGCTTTCCATTATTCTTTCTGCAACTACAACCAATATTTTGTTACTTGTTCTCAGTTTGTCATCACCCAAAATAATAGTGCCAGCATGATTCTTTTACAGCTCAATCTGTTTTGAGAACTGGTCTTAATTGGACCTGGATTCTGTGGCAGCTGTTTCCTATACACTAGATTGAATTTTTAAAATTCAATTTAAAGCTATCAATACCCATTGAAGTTAAGACTCTCAATCGAGCACTGTATTTGTTTCCTCAGACGTGCTGCTGAATACACAGTGGCCTACAGCAAGGATAGGGAACCTGTCATCCACACGCCATTGGACAATTCAACCTCATGATGGGTTGATGGGAGTTATAGTCCGGCAGACATCTGAAGGTCCACAGAGTATCTTTCAATTCCCTACCAACAGAGATGGGTAACTTGTTGCCCCTCTGATGTTGGACTTTCAACTTCTTTAGCCCCAGTCAACATGGCCAGGAATGATGGGAATTGTAGTCCATCAACATCTAAAGGGCCACAGGTTCCTCATCTAATGATATCTACTGGTATGTAATGGTGTATAAGATTGTATTGTGAGGTGTTAATGGCCAGCTGTAAACTCTAGTCTTGTGTAGATAAATATGCAGATACTGACATAGCCAAAGCAGTTCCTGGGTCTAGAGGCATGAGCAATCAGCACAAAGTCAAAGAATTTGCCACCAAGTAACAACGCTGTATGCCCCTCTCTCCCTTCTAGTTATGTTTGTATATTAATAAGTCCAAATCTTTTCACTGAAGCTGTTCTTTATTTTGGCTTTACTATTTGCAGCCACAAAATAAGAGCTCTGCAATAAACGATTGCAACTATAATGGGGCAGTGTTAGTTGATAGCTTTTAATGTTTAGCCTTAGCCCTGTTCCTCCTAGCTCCTCCGTCACAATGGCTGCTTGGACATTAAGGATTTTAGATTCTCCAGGAGACTGGGCTTCTCCTGAATTAGCAGAAAGGCAGAGGTATCAGAACTCTTAGTTTTTCCAACAAAATTTCAGGGTGCAGAGGTCAGGAGCAAGATGTCTGGGCAGAGTTGTCTTACAGATTCATCCCGCCCCACCAGCAGTAATTCATTCTTGTCTTTTTAACACACTAAGTGATGTTTAAAAATGAGAATTACTCCAACTTTATGATAAAGAGAGATACTCAGTGCCTTACAGAAGGAAATGTAGAACATAACTTATTTATGCCTAAGCCCAAAATATGCTTGGCTTATGTTGACAGGCAAACATTAAATGCAGTCTGTTGCTTTCCTGTCAATGCAGAGCTCATAAGTTTAGTTTTATTTGCCAGTGGGGAAAGAAGAGGCATTTCCAAGAACACTTAAGACTAGCTACAACAAACTTGTAGTTAGCTGCATTCTTAAAGTGCATTACAATTCTTTCTAGTGAAGTGTGTGGATATGATTCTACCTGTCTCAGATAAATGTACAGGCAGGCAACTTTTCATCAAGGTAACAGAATGTACCTGCCTGAAAAGATGAATTAAAGGCTAATAAGCTTGAACCATCTTCTATTTCATAAAATTGGGGGTAATTAGAGTGTGCTAAAAAAGTGGATTTTCCCTTCTTGTTTCAGAGAATGTTTAAAATGAAAAAAGGAATTCAAATATACATCTGTGAACATAGGAAAACTACGGCTCATTTAAAAACATTCTGTATTTACTGCTTAAGAAACGTTTGCCCCTCAAATACCTTATATACCAAGGCTAGAACTTTTTAATATGATGCGGAGTAAGAAAGATCTATTATTAAGTGTGCCTCCCAAACATTGCTGACATAATTTCTTTCATAAGCTTCTTATGTGAAACTTGTCTAAGGAAGCAACACCATGAATGCTTACCTAAGAGTAATTGTCACTGGAGACAGTGGAACTTCCAACTAACCATGCCTAGTATCAGTCTCTACGTGTCTAAAAACTCCCAGTGCTGCTTCAGAGAAAAGTATTCAAAATGGTCATCTCCCTCCTATAACAGAGGATTGCAAGGCTTCAGCCTAGGACCGAGTTGGGGAACCTGTGGCCTTCAAACTGGCCAATAATTAGCCCCAGCTAGCATGGCTGGTGTTCTGGTAGTCTGGTAGGTCTTGTAGTTCAATAACAACTCAGAGGGTCACATGCTCCCCAACTTTGGCCTAGGATATTAATTGCCCCAAATATTCTCCCCCATTATTTCAAAGAAGCATGGAAAGAAAGATTCTGTGACTCCTTAAACTGAATGGAGTAGTGGCAGTTTATTGATAATAGGTGGTTTAACAAAGTCATAGATTGTAATGTTGGGGGACAGAGCAGCTGCAGGCAAAGCTCCCGCCTCCCCCAAGTGCCACCCCAGCTTACTGCTGCCGCCACTTGGGGTGCCAGACATAGTAGTAGTGAAATTCTGGGCTGACTGGGTGATTCCAAGCAGGGGCTGTTTCTTGCTACTGGACTCCGGTGCAGATATCCATCCCGGGGTACAAAGCAAACAGCTTGGTTTTCAGAGGATACGGTGAGGAGTGGTCAGACCACCAATGCTCCCAGCTGTCTCCTCTATGCTGTGAAGTTCTCTGTAGCTGATGGTGGAAGAGGGAGCTGCCATCAGTCTGGAATCTGTCACTCGTCTCTAGCTCTTCAGATAAACTTGAATGTGGATTGTTCCAGAGGAAACATCCCTAAAATGAACCCTTGTGAAGAGAGATAGTTTTCTCTGCACTTCTCTTAGTTAGCAACAACAGCGCCCAAACAGAGAGTTGTAATGCAGTTGTCACAAACTTTATATTGCAAATTAAAGCATCTTTGGCCAACAGAGCATGTTGGACAAAGACTGGGCAGGCTTTTTGAGCTGCATATACCGCAAGGCTCCCTCAATCCTGCAAGGTTGTTGTACTGCATAGCGTTTGTTTCCAAAGCTGTTGGGCTCCTGATTAGAGAAGAGCATGAACCTTATTAAACATTTTACCTAAAAGAGCTGCCTTTCCCCATAGGAACACATCCTTTTTTCTGGAAGCTACCAAAGCCCAGACCAACCCACTTTTTAACACTTTTTAACCGTTTTCCCTGCACAACGCTTATCACATCATTTTTGAAGAGCAAGGTGCTGATGCGACAGTCCACATGTGGAAAATTCAAATGCTGTCAAAAGCTCCTTGAAAGAACTGTCTTTCCTGGGATAGGAACTTCCGTTTCCTCTGTGGATCTTTTTTTTAATACACATGCTTCACTGTTCAAAAATGATACGGTGAGCTTAGCGCACGAGGACCTTAACACATTAAATAATATACATGGACATAAGCAAATCACAAAAGCAGCTCCCTGCAAAGCCAGCCCAAGTAAGGAGGTGAACCCTGATAATCTATGTATTCTGTGCTTACAGCTGTTTCTGTGGTCTTGAAAACTTCGCCAACAATGCACAACCAGCCCAGATCCCCCTCCCCCAAACGGCCATATATTCCTGAGACTCCAAAATACGCACTTGCAGCCAAATGTGGCCATTGTGCTTTTCTGCTATTAGGTTCACATTCACTCAAGGTGAAGAACCTTCATTAGAGGAGCCAAGCAGCCCCTCACAGCAGAACATACACCCAATGGGAAAATGAATAATCTGTCGGCTCCTCTCCTGGTATAAAGGAAGAGAAGGCAGGAGCCCAAGATACAGGCCAGCAGTATGGAAAGGGACAAATACTACAGAATCATCACTTACTCTTCACACAGCACTGGGAGAGTGGACTGGTCTCAGTGTAATTTCAGCTCCACATTTGTTTGTTACCTGGGCTGGGGAAACCTAATGGCAGCAAGGTCATCAGCTGCACCATAAGGTGTCCAGCAAATCTCTGAATCTTTATAGAAGGAAATCAGCCTTCAAATCAAATGTGTAGGCTGAAATCCTACACCCACTTACTTAGCAGTAAACCTCATTGAACTCCATGGGACTTACTTCTGAACAGACATGATTGTGCTGGTGAAGTGTTTTAAAACTGCAATCCTGTGCATATATATATATATATATATATATATATATATATACAGTATATGTAAGAAAGCCCTGTTGGATATACTGTGGAACTTTGTTCCAAGCTGCACAGGAATGCGTTCTCAAGTACAGTATTTGATTTGGGGGTGTTAACTTACTATGGGTGGCGGCAGTAAGAGAATGGACCTTGGCTTGCTTAGAAGCCCAAAAGGCATAGACAGCTCCTAATGGGAGATGAGTACAGAATTGCCCTGCTTTCATCTACCTTCCCTTTGAAGCACACAAACTGAAAGAAGCAATCTCTCCGAGAAAAATCCAGTTAACCCCATATCACGTCCCTGTGCTTAGTGTTGCCTTTGCAAATACAGAATAATATGCCTCGAGGGGCACATGTGTGCATGTAAATGAGAGAGGTGGGGAATGAGAATATGAAGGAAGTGCTCAGGATTCTTTCTTATATTCTTCCCCTTCTACATCACCTAAGCCAAAACAGGCTTTTGACTCGGGAATAACTAACTGGTGGTGGGCAGAAACAGCATTCCACTCAGTGGAAGCAAGTCTTAGCACAATGGCTTGTTGTCGTTTCCCCCTGCAGCTCTTTCATGACTTCAAACAGATCTTAAGTTCAGCCCCTCCATTACAATTTCAGCACACCAAGTCTTTAGGTCAGTTTTCCTCATTGCCCTCTCCCTTTTGTACATCCCTCCCCGCCGCCCCCTCCCCAGGGCTTGCAGACACCCTCCTCTTTCTCTGCCAAGCCTCTCCGGCACCAGCTCGGAAGCACGACTAAGCTCCAACACTCTACCTACTCTTGAGGGTCACCCTCACTCTCGCTGGGGGTAAGCAGCAACAAGAGCGGAGCCCCTAACTTGGGGAATCCTGCATGCAGCCTTGGGCTCCAATTGAGTGGTGCCTCCTGGGTCTGGTACAAAGTATTGGGAAAGTGAACTGTGTTTTGCCTACTCTACCGGCCAAGTCTCATGGGATAAGCAGGGGCCAGGGAAGCCTGTGAATGCCCCAGATGCTAAAACAGGGAGTGACCTTTCTTGAAGGCAGCAGGTGTGTGAACCAAGGAGGGCAGCTGCCCAAGGAACCACGCAGTTAATAAATATGTGGAAAAAGATACCAATGCACCCTTTAAGCAAAGTAAAACCAAGGGGGAGGGGTACAGGCAACCACTCGGCCCGAGTGACGCAAACGCACGGAGGAGAGAGGAAGGGGCAGGGGTGGGATGCTTTTGGTGTCCCCTACTGGTGGCCGTCTAAGCCTGTTGTTGTGCAGCAGCGAAATCCGCTGGCCAAAGAGCAACTCGGCATCCTCACCCCGGCCCCCAGCCCAGCCCCCAGCCCCTTTCCGGCTTGGCTAGCGGGCCAGGGGTGTCTGTTTGAGAGAGATCAGCACAGAGCGCATGCGCGACACATCCTTGGACTGCTTGCTGCTCTTGGGGTTGAAGTCACAGAGTTGGGCCACTTTCTCCCATTCGGTGCCGGGCATCTCTTCCTTGGACTCCTTCATGAAGGCTTCCTCCGAGGCCCTGGAGAAGGAGGCAAGCGAGCATAGGGTCAGGCTCAGAAAAAGAAGCAGGCAAGGACCTCCTTATCTATGGTACTATGCCAGTCAGGTAGCCAAGAGGAATTGCTTGGCTAACTGGCGACTGAAAATAGATTGCTTTTCACATCAAAAGAAGATTAAAGGGCACTGCCACTTACTTATCAGGAATGAACAATTAACAATAAAGGAACGACCTTAAGTGGCAGAGAAACACAAAGCACAATTAGTAATGGAAACGTTTTCCTCACGTGTCATGTTTGTTATAGCTGCTACAATGTCTTGTTGCTTTAATTATGTGTAAGTTATTCGGAATATGTTTGTATTTCTAAGTCGCTTTGAGTTCACCTTTCTGAACTCAAACAAATTAATATTATTTCTTTCCTTTTCTGCAATAAAAAGTTCTCAAAAGAAAAGAAACGGCACATAAAGATCAGCCAAAACCCTCTTGGGATAGGAATGGCTCTGAGTACAACAATATCAAAAAAGCACTAGACTTTCTAAAGGAAACTGGGGGAAACTATTCAGTCAAGTGGCTGCACTCATGCTCTGAATATATGCCTGGAAACTCTGTATAAAAGGGGGAAACCAATGCAGCTTTAGCATATCCTGAAACAATTGCAGAAGCCCTTTCTTCACTTGTAAAATGTCTGGCAACAAAGAGACCCTCAAATGCACACCTGTGCTCTTGTGTAACTGGCAAACTTAAGCTTAGGGAATAGAGCCCAACAGCCGCATACAGGAGATCCACTTAGGAAAGGACCCAAAGGGGAAAAGAGCAATAGAGAGACGTACACGTAGCCAATCACATCGGCATCCGGCTGCTGGTAAAAGGCTTTGTCAGCAATCCTACGGTGTGACCCAGAGACAGAAGAAAGCAGCACAGCAGAGAGGCAGCAAAGAGTTAAAGAGAGAAAGGTGGGTTAGTGCCCTTGAAGGAGCGACAGAATCAGACAAAGCAGGAGAGACGCATGGGGAAGCTCCCATGGGTTGGTTAGAGATTCGTTAGTCAAATGCTTAGGAGTGACAGAAGGCAGCCCCCTTACGGAGATGAAATATTTGGCATGGTCCATAACCCCACAAAAACAGAGACAGCAGCTTCTAGGAAGCAGCGAGCCCAAATCTCAGACTGACTGCAAGGGAAACCCACCCAGGATGTTTGCAGTAACTAGTCTGGCAACGCCTTGAAGTCATGCAGCAGATAATGTGGAAAGGCTCGCCTGCGTGTTGCAGATCTGAATGCAAGAGTGACCAGTCTTGCTGCCTGGTGAGGCACTCTCACCAGAATCCATTATTTGGCCCATATAAATTTATTGCACAACTGTGATGGTGTGGCCTGGTAGAAATACAGTTCAGGGTTTTTATCTCCAAGCTCCCTTACCCAGCCTGCCCCCAGGGATGTGTGGGAGCCAAAAGAGTGAGGTCCCTTTTCTCAGGCTGTGTTATGGCTCCCAGGGGCAGCTCTGATACTTTGGCAGGTGCCAGGGGTGAAGTGAGCTATTATTGGCAGGGGCTAAAAGCTGTCACGCCCAGCCATACCTGTTATTGGCCCGGTTCCTCTCCATCTGCTCGTTCTGCCGCAAGTTCCACTCTTCCAAGTCCTTCTTGGCCTTTTCACGCCATTCCTGCTCTAACACCTTAGAGGTCACTTCTGAAAGGAGAAAGACACATACCGTAACTGCTGGGCAGAAGGATGGCGACAGAGAGAAGTCTCAGCCCGCAGCCCAGCACCTCACAAAGCTGGCACTGAGGAAATGCTGAGAATAAAACCTAGGACCTTCTCCATGCTAAGCAGATGCTGTACCAGTGAGCTGCTGTCCTTTTGCCACAGCCCTTGGAAGGAAGCTGAGGCAGGGAGCTGCTGGCTGTAGATATGGAAGAGCCCCTTCACAAGATATAGCCCAAGTGCTGCTCTAAGCAGTCGCAAAACACAGATAACAAGGGCAAAGAAATGGGCACACAGGCAGTGGACTAAGTGGAAATGAGGGAGGAGCATAAGCAAATCAGTGTACACCCAACTAGTCAGGCTCTGTGTTATGAAGGAGGACTACTGGTTCTGTATATCCAGCTGAAGCCCCATGAAAATAGCTCTCCTGAGGTGAAGCTTGTGGCTAAAATTCTGTCTAGAACCCCTAATGTATATGTCTTTTCTTACTGTCTTCTCACTATATTTGGATGTTTTAGGTTCCATTGCCATCTTCTTAATTATTCTATGCTTCCCAACTCCCTCAGCCCCACCCACATCTATGTCCCTGTTATCCTAGTGGCTTTTCATCCCCTGCAACCCTCTACAGCCCTACAATGACTTTTTCATTTTACCCTTTAAAGTTCCTCCTTGTAGCCTTTTCTCTGATGAAACCCTCCTACCCTTCATTTCATTATTCACCAGTTTCTGCTCCTGGGAGCTGGCTCTCCCATTAACCAGAGTGAGGAAGCTGATTTGGGATGTCAAACTGTTACTTATTTTAATTTGTTGTATTTTTATAGCCATGGAAGAGAGGCACACTTGGGACAATTTTCTGCCTCAGGTGCTCAAATAACTTGACTAGCCTTGGGTACTCAGCACTGCCTCAGACATCTTTGCTGGCTGGGGCTGATGGGAGTTGTAGTCCACAGCCCCTGGACGGAGCCGGATTGACAAAGTATGTCATAACAGCTTGGGCCAGCTCTGTGTGCCCCTCAAAAATCTGCATTAGAAGTACAAAACAGACATTTGTACAGTTTATATTTGCTCCTTCTCATTCCTACCCAACTCCTGCAGTCTCTTTTTCTGCTCCTCTCGCCATTTGCGGATGCTCTCAGGCTCCTGCGTCAGCCGGTCAGCTCTAGCAATGGCTGCATAGGCATCTGTGGGCCCATTGGATTCCTTTAAGCAAAAGCCACAGTTCGTGAGATGCAGGCTCTTTCTTCATAAAAGCATTTATGTATCACTGTATCATAAAATATATCAAAGCAGTTTGCAATAATATCTACGTAAAATAAAACACATAATAAATAAATAAATAAATAAATAAATAAATAAATAAATAAATAAATATTTTTTACTTATACCCCGCCCATCTGGCTGGGTTTCCACAGCCACACTGGGCAGCTCCCAACAGAATATTAAAAACAATACAAAACATCAAACATAAAAAACTTCCCTAAACGGGGCTGCCTTCAGATGTCTTCTAAAAATCAGATAGTTGTTTATTTCCTTGACATCTGATGGGAGGGCGTTCCACAGGGTGGGCACCACTACCAAGAAGGCCCTTTGCCTGGTTCCCTGTAACCTCACTTCCCACAGTGAGGGAACCGCCAGAAGGCCCTCGGAACTGGATCTCAGTGTCTGGGCTGCACAATGGGGGTGGAGACGCTCCTTCAGGTATACTAGGCCGTCAGAGTCCATCAACTAACTGTTATGGAAATATGCATTCTGAATTGCCTGCATAAGCTAGGCAGAATAGAAAAGTTTTCAGTAAGCATTTAAAGGTTGAAACAAAAGGCGCCTGCTGAATCTCTGTTGGCAGAGTATTCC
The DNA here is from genome assembly GCF_027172205.1 of Podarcis raffonei. Taxonomy (NCBI): domain Eukaryota; kingdom Metazoa; phylum Chordata; class Lepidosauria; order Squamata; family Lacertidae; genus Podarcis; species Podarcis raffonei. Next base: position 68,798,646 of record NC_070603.1, read on the forward strand.
ACAGGACCGGGTCACCAACGCTAAAGGCTCTATTTTGACGTGGATTTGACATCAAATGAGCTTTGCCAACTTGGGAGAACTTTGGCAACTCACCCAAAACCACAGTTCCGGGTTCCTTCAACCCACAGCCAAGACAACCTCTGTTGGGGAAGCTGTAGAGCAGTAGGGTGGGCATCCCTAACCTGTCTCTTTGACCCAACACCAGATGCAGGCCCCCAGGAAAGAGGAATTTCCCAGTGGTGGGAAGTGAACTCCTCTCCCATACCCACCCATAGTCTCAGTCAACCACAAATCTACGTGGAATAAGAAGCAGCATGAAAAGTCTTGCACCAAATTATGGTGAAGTCCTATTCCTAGTTCTCCAGCAGATATAAGCCACCTTTTCCCAAGGTCCATTCTGTGAACAAGGTGGAAAAGAATGGAAATTGTGAAGAAGGTTCAAGAGTCCTAGCACAACTGCCTGAAAATTATGGTACTATTTATTTATTCATTTATTTCATTTACGAATTGCTTCCCATGAGGTATCCCAAAGTGATTTACACATATATAAAACATAAAAAAGAAGGTAAAGGACCCCTGACAGTTAAGTCCAGTCCCGAATGACTCTGGGGTTGTGGTGCTCATCTCACTTTACTGGCCAAGGGAGCCAACATTTGTCCGCAGTTTTTCTGGGTCATGTGGCCAGCATGACTAAGCCGCTTCTGGTGAAACCAGAGCAGTGCACGGAAACGCCATTTACCTTCCAGCCAGAGTGGTACCTATTTATCTACTTGCACTTTCACGTGCTTCTGAACTGGTAGGTTGGCAGGAGCTGGGACTGAACAACGGGAGCTCACCCCGTAGTGGATATTTGAACTGCCGACCTTCTGACCGGCAAGCCCTAGGCTCAGCGATTTAGACCACAGCGCCACATATATAAAACATACATATATATATATATATATATATATATATATATATATATATAATAAAAGCAATTCTTAAAAAGCTTAGAACAGCACAGGCCTACAATCAGTTCAATTCCAAGAAAGATACCAACTGGGGTAAAGATTTCAGAAGGCTTGTTAAAAGATGAATATTTTAGCAGGCAGCAGAAAGACAATAAAGAAGGTGACCAATATGCAACAGGAGGGACTTTAGAAGGGTAGGTGCTGCACACTAAAGGCCCAATTCCAACACCATGTGGAATGAACCGCCTGGTAGGATGGTTTTTGCAGTGATCAATTGGGTATGTAGGGGGTGAGACAACACTTTAGGTATCCTAGACCCAAGCTTCATAGGGTTTTCTGCATCAGTACGTACCAGCACCTTGAACCTAGTCTGGTATAAGCTTATAGGAACAGGTCCTTCTGAAAGCTACACTCCTATGCTGCCCAACAGAAACCCTTCATCAGCCATGTACCTGCCCAGCCTTATCCAACGCGCTATTCGCTGCCAACGTGATTTTCATGTCTGTGCAACAGGCAAGCACCTACAGTTCTAAGGAGGAACGGCTGCAAGCTGTTCCTCTGTGATGTCATCCCTCTGATGTCACAGTAGGTCTTGAGAAGGTTAGTGCCTTCTTGAGGAGATCTTTCTTTGATCCTAGCCGGGCAATTGTTTCAATCGGCTCTAAAACCACTTTGACACCACCCAGGGCCATTGTCATGGCAATTACTGCAGCCTCAAGCTGAAATCATGCGGGAAGTGCTACAAGTGGTCACCTTTATTTAAAGGCTAGTAATCATAGTAATTAAATAAGCCAGCTGCAGCATTTGAGAAGGCCCACAGTATCAGTTCCACTTACATACAACATTTTATTGGTCCACAGTCAGACTCCTTGCAGTTGATTATTTACTGGCTCTCAGTGAAGCAGCTCTCCCACCTAGCCTTTCCATCTCATTCCAAACATCAGAATCAATTGAAGCGTTTATTTGAATTTTAGATTCCATTTCAAAAAGAAAACAAATTTCTATGACCAAATTTACACAAATCAAGTGATAAATTTGTTTCTGGACTGGGCCACTGAAGGTGAGGAGGAAGGAGAATGATATTTCCCTCCCCTCAAAGCAACAACAGAGTCTTGCCCCATGCAAAAAGCTAGTGGGTCAGGGAGAAAGGTTCAAGTCTAGCATCCCCCTCACCTCTCTAAATGGTTCAGTCCAGGAACAGTATTACTACAGTCAGGGACTGTACCCTGAAAAGTTTTTATGTGATATAAAAAGATAAATGGGACTGGGTGGCAGGTGGAGGCTGAATCTCGTGAGACTGCAGATCACGCCCAGGCAGAGGTCCCCGTCCCCACTACATCAGGGATGTGGGTGACCTGTGGCCTTATGGGTGTACTTCGACTCCAACTCCCCTCAGCTCCAGCCACCATGGCCAAAACAGTTCAAAAATCCTTAGGGGATAGGAACTCACAGCCAATTCAGGAAAATGCTGAAGGCTTTTCCACAGATGCCACAAGATTCTTCTTCATTTTTGCACCAACAGACTAACACAGCTAGCTCTCTGGAACAGGTACCTGAAGATAGTTAGCTATTCAGTAGTCAAGCTATGCAAGCAGGAACAGGACTGGCTGAAAGGTGAAAGAATCCCACTATAAGAGGGAACGGCTGACCTTACCATTAGGCAACGTGAGGTAACTGCCTGATTTTGAGTGTCATGAAAAGACAACAAGCTGTTGGCTATTTTATTATGATTGCATTTTTACTGTTAGTGCTTGTGCCAGAATAACTTGTGCAGCCTTACCATTCTGTGGGATGGGGGGCTCTTTCCTACACTGGGCTGCCCCTGAATTCCCACAGAATGCGCTTTCCCCTTAAATTTCATGGGTCACTACAGAATTAGCCAATCTAATTCTCCCGGTTTGTTTGCCATTCCTTCTTGCAACATCTGTTGTTGAAACAAAGCTGTAGTGCAGGAATAATTTGATAATGGGGCAGAATTGGCCACACCTGGTCTCTTGTGAGAGGCACTGAGGTAAAGACAAGGAATGTGTCACTAGAGAGAAATGTGATACATGGCTAGCAGCCACAGGTTACAGACGCTTCAGGTTACACACTCCGCTAACCCAGAAATAGTGCTTCAGGTTAAGAACTTTGCTTCAGGATAAGAACAGAAATCGGGCTCCGGCGGCGCAGCAGCAGCAGGAGGCCCCATTAGCTAAAGTGGTGCTTCAGGTTAAGGACAGTTTGAGGTTAAGAACGGACCTCCAGAACGAATTAAGTACTTAACCTGAGGTACTACTGTATTCAGGTTGGCACCCCTGGCCAACAGGTTGTTGCCTAGAGTTTTGATTTGCACCAAATCAGTTCTATATTGGGGGCACCACTTTCTTCTTACTTCTCCTGTAACAAGAGGACTCCACACTTTCCCCTTAATTCCTAGGCTCTTGAAGGGAAATTATTCCAGCCCTAAAAGTGGTGTCCCTCGTGGAATGTGCAAATGAACACATCCACACCTCCAGCCTGAAAAAACTGGCCAAGACTGCCTTAACAGTCTGGCTGGACTATTTTCCAAAAAGTAAACATGCTTTGACAGATGTGCATGCAAGCACTATTCAGACGTTAGCACTGTCACTCCAATATAATTCCACAAGTATTTCCCAGCATGCCTCAAACTCTCTCTACAACCTTGAGTTTGCTATTTTGGCTGGCTCTCTGGCTATATGAAAACTTAGGATCCACAAACTGTTATCTTGTTTTTTATGTCTGGAAGCAAGTAAGAGAAGGTAATGCCATAGTTCAGCAGTTGAGCATCTGCTCTGCATACAAAAGACCTCAGGTTCAATTCCCAACTTCTCTAGGTAGGGGGAAATTCCTTGCCTGAAACTCTGGATAGCTTCTGGCAAGTCCCTGTAGACAACACTGAGCTAGGTGAGCCAATGGTCAGACTGTATAAGGCAATGTCCTATGTTCCTAAAGATAGGTGGATTGCTTTTCCAGAATCAAAAGTCAGACCCCAAGGGGGTTCAAGCTGGAGAGGAAAGGCGGCTGCAATTGAGCGCAAAGCTCTCTCAGCTTCACAACTATTGCTGCTTGTCGTGTAGAGCAAGGCTATTGGATTACCCTCCACCCGCACCCGAATCCGGTAATCTAATTAAGTCTACCCATCTCCAATGGGATTATGCTGCTATAAAGCAAGTCGATACCACAACAAGGAGGGAGTGAAGCGCTCCACAACAGCCGCTGCCTCTCCATCTACCCGAGCAGACTGGGCTTGTTCCTACGTCATGGTGTGGGATGGCATCCGAAAGGGCAGCGCGTGTTGAATTCCTCCTTGGCAGCTTGTAAGTGCTTGCCCACACACAGCATTGTAAGAGCGCCAAGCAACTGGAGGCTACTGTCAGCAGAAACGGGAGGCTAAAGGGCCCGTGTGGAGGGAGAAGGTGCGCTTACGGAGCACCATCTGACCAGAACACAAAAGACAGCACAAAACCATTCTTTCAGCCATCGTATCAGTAGCAATCACAGCAGCACAACATAGGAACCTGCCAGATAACCATTCACTTTTCAAGACTAAAACAAAACAAAACAAATTCCAACCAACCCACAGACAGACAATGAAAGCCTCTGACTTCTAGGACTTTGGTCCATTTAGCTCAGTGTTGTCTACACTGACTGGCAGCAATTCTCCAGGATAGCAGGACCAGGGACATTCCCAGCCCTAGTTGGAGAAGCTGCGCATTGAGCAAGGGGCCTTCAGCATGCAAAGAAAGCCAGGTCCTCTACCACTGAGCTGTGGCTCTTCCCCATCTAGATCCACATCCCTGCTATATGTGATGCCCATAAGCAGCTGCAAGGGTTGAATTATTCTAGGGGAAGAGAATGTTATAGCCAATCTCAACTGGAAACAGAAGGGCTGGTGGCTAGTATTCCAGGTCACCCACAAATCTGTCCCCTTTTCTTTGAGAAAACTGCAAAGAAGCCGATAGTATCAGATGAGATGCCTCAAAGAACCTGCTCTGAACTCTGGGGGTCTAGTAATTCCTGCTGGGCATCTACTACACAGGCTACATTCTCTGGCCCCATAGACCAGAAGTTTCTCTCAGAGGATCTCACCTGATAGAGGTCTCCGTTCACGGTGGCCCCATTGCTGTCAAAATCAGCTGCAGAAGGAAAAAAAATAAAAACATGTTAGTAGCCATTTGTGCCACTTAAGCTAATGGAAGCTGTAGCCAAAAACATCTGGAAGGCAGCAGGTTGGGGAAAGGCTGGTGGAATGGGTTATATTATGGGACCAGCTGTCTGCCTCATGGTTTGACTGGGTTACAAAAGTGGGAGGTCTGTGACAGACAGGTAAACACAGCAATGTGTGGAAGCTGGAAGACAGAGAGAAAATCCAGAGTCTCAGAATCTGGGGACAGAAAGTGCAGGAATCTGGAATGCTCACCCCTATATTCCAGCACCCCAAAATAAGTCCTAAGTAGCCAAGCCAATGGTTGTGGTTGCTGTTAGAGTCTTTGGTGCAACCTTCTCAGTAAAAGCCAGTCCATCAATTTGTGCCTCATTTTCATTAATCTCTAAGCCCTTGGATAAGGACCTGGTAACTGTGGCACCTGTGAGCAACTGCTGAGATCAGAAGTTCTGCAATTATTAGAAGCCAGAAGCCCCCTTTCCTCAGCACTGCAAGCAAATCTGATAGCAGGAGATGATAGGAATTTACTTCAAAATAAGTCCCCACTGAGTTAAATGGGACATTGTAATTTTTGCACTGAGGGTAAGGCACAGTGGGATGTTACTAAGAAAAGCTGGTTAGATGAGGGTGCAAATTGTGGGCATGGATTTCCGTAAGCTAGAATTTAATTCATCAGATGCATGAACTGATGTGGGGAAATATTGGGAATATAGGAAAGAGTGGGCGGATGTACAATGGAAGAAACAAAATTAAGTTAACAAATCAGCAGCTTGATCCCATACATGTTTACTTAGAGGTCAACAGAATATATACAGTACTTGAGATCAGCCAGTCCACAAGAAGAAGGGGGCTGACTCCAGATATTTAATGGGCTGCAAAGAAGCGGGAGATCCCTTGTCAACTGTTTAAACAGGTTCTGAGACTCTAGGCTGCTTACTTGGAGCATGCTTGGAAAGGCCAAATGGGGACAGTGTGTTTTCAGTTCACAAGGCCTTTGAAAACAGTAACTCTGGCTAAAGAGTGTAACTTTCTTGCTTGGGAAGAAGATTGTTTCAGGGCTCCTGACTAAGCAGAGCCAAGAATGGACTTGTCTTTTTCACTTGTTCTGTTTTCAACAGCAGCATGACATGCAGAAATTAAGAAGCTTTTTTGGCAATGAGATCCAGCAGTGGAAAATCCCCACAACCCAGGCTGATGGCAAAGGCACAGGAGCAGGCCAGCTGAAAAAGTTGACAACCCTCAGCAGAGCTAAGGCAAAGGAGGAGAGTAAGTCAAAGGACAAAGGGGCAGCATTCCTTGTGCTTTTCCCATGGTAAGAGAACCTATTCCTTCCTTTCCTAACACCACTTCCTTGTAGATGCCCTTGCTTTTCCTTGGCACCGTGCACACACCCTGAATATTCGGCTACACCCAGGAAGCCTGGATCTGGTCTGGCAACATTTGTAAGGACTCCTCCCAAAGTCGGCCTTGAGCTTCAGGAGGCCTGTCTCCTAAGAATGGTCCCTTCCTTCTATACCATCTCTCCCCAGCCTAGCACTTGGGCCTAATACTTGCCTGCCTCATCCCAGCCAAGGAAGACTAGTGAGAGCTCTCTCTGTGGGTCACGCTGGGGCTGTTCTGCCTTGGGCCAACTGTTCACACCTGGCCAAAAGATGCTAACCATTCAAAGATCTTAGGTGTAGAATGGGGCATCTGCATCAGCAGAGGGTTGGCCCAGATGGTCTTTGAGACCTCTCCCAACTCTGATTCCCTTCCTGTGGCTGCAGATGTTGTCCTGAAGAGTAAAACGCCTCTGCTTCCTATGAGTCCCAAATCCAAAGCATACCTGCTTCCTGACCTAAAGGGCTGAGCTAGAAAAAAAGGAGGACAGTGCTCTACCAAAGACTGCACCAAAAGCAGGCAAAGTTATAATTTGTAGCAGAGGCAAAGACATCTCTGCCAGGATGCTGACGGCCTCGGGGATGGCGGACAGGGAGTACCACTTCCTCTTCTCCCACCCCAAGGAGCGGCGGGGGAACCTCAGAGGCTCCCTCCAAGCCAGCCTTCTGTCCACTGCTTCATCTTCATACCCAGGCCGAGGAGGAATGCACAGAAACACGGGGAGCTGCCCCAGCACCGAGTCCGGCAACTGGTCCATCTAGCGGCGGTACTGGCAGCAGGGTCGAACCCCTGACCTTCTGCATGCCAAGCAGGTGTCCCGCGGCGCCTCCCCCGCCCGCACCCCCGAGAAGCCCGGCTCGCCCGCCGCATCTCGGCGCAGGCCCGCGCGCCGCTTCTTTGCCCTTCGCCGCTCCGGCTCACCCGGCGCCTCGGCTGCCTCCTGGCTGCCTCCCGCGGCCCCGTCGGCGGTGCTGAAGCCCTCGTCGTTCTCGATGCCCGCGATCTCGCTCTCTTGCTGAGCCAGGAAAGCGGCGGCCGGGTCCTCTTCGGCGGCCTCGGCTGCTCCGCTCTCCGACGAGGAGAAGAAACCGAAATCATCAGCCATGTTGCCTCCCCCACCCCGCCAGCTGCGCCTCCCGACCCTTTCCTTCCTCGAGGACGACGGGCAGGCGACCCCAGCTGCGCCGACGGCGCTCCTTGGCTGCAAAGGTAGGCGCAGAGAACCGCCGAGCGACGAGGAAGCCCGGGCTCAGCTGTCACTGCGGCGGCGGCGTCGGGCGGCGGCGGGAGGAGCCTCGCCGCGAAAGGACGGGCGAAGGGAGGTGACCTCACCAGCCAGGCTGCCGAGGAGCCCCGGAGCCGCGAGGGGGAAGCACTGCGGCGCCTCCTGCTTGCCATCGGGCTGGCCCGGCGGAACCGCCGCCGTCGAAAATCAGAGCAGTTCCGCCCAAGGAGAGTTTTGCCAGCAATCGTGACGGCGGCAAAAGACGGCATCTTAAGGCCGCCGGACTTATTTTTGGCTAGTCACTTTTTGCAGCCCTTCTGGAAATTCCAAAATCCAGACAATAAGGGCAACTAGGCCAAAAATTGATTTGATTAGGCCAAAATGGCACAAAATAGCTTTTGGGCTTGCAAAATTCTCCAGAGCTCTTCATCGGGCTATGAAGTGAAACTAAAAGGAAAAGATGGCGGATGGAGAAAGCCAAGGGATCTGCAGCTAAGCTGCAGGCTCAAGCGGGAATGTTAGCTAGGGAAGGTAGCAGACATTCCAGTGAAGCTCGGTTGGGTGTCTTGCAGGTTTTGGTGTGCACCAAAGGTTGGTTAGGAGGAGGAAGAGACAAAAAGTAGTTGACACAGACACATACACACACGCTGATGGGAATATAAAGTCCAGCTGTCACTCAGGCCTGTCTACGGCCTTAAAAGAAAAAGCAGATTCCTTGGTAGGTGAAACCAGGAATAAAGAGAAACTTGGCAGTGTACTGTTATGAATTTGCAGGTGCCAGACCTCTCTAATCTCCAGATCCAGTAAATGTTAGAATTTAATCAAGGGTTGGGGTGTTAAGGTGAGTAGGAGGCACTTCTAATCGCTGGATTCAGCAAGTGTTAATAGTTAATCAAGCCGGGTTAACCTCCTTAAGGAAATAAAGGATTAAAGGGCTTGTGCTAGACAGCAAATGGATAGGGCCCCATTACTCAACAGACAAAGCCAGAGTTTAGAGTAGAGAGGTTAGGAAAGATGTGACTTAGAAGGAAAGCAGCAATCTGCAGAAAGGAGAGCAATGTTATAGACCAATGTTTGCTTTCTGTTTGAATCCAAGACTGCAGCTATGGGAACAACATGATCCTCTTGGGGTGTTGATACTGTGATCCCCTCCATTGTAAGCTCAGGTTGTACATATGTACATATAAACCATATATCCTAAAGACACCACGGTGTTTGCTGTGCCTCACTTGCAAAAGGAAACACAAACTCTGGGTAAGTGCCTGAAACCCCTGGAATCTCGCACTGCTCAGATATTGGGGTGTCACGCCACAATATTAACAAAGCCAGAGATTCATTCTAGTGATGTGCTAGGAAAAAACAAACCCAAACCCCCAATCGTGAGCTTTTAATGCCATATTGGGCTTCACTGTATAAATTAATTTAATTAAAAATAGTTATAATCCACCTTCACCTAAAGGTCTCAGGGTAGAAATGTACTTGGTCCAAACCCAATAATTAAACAGCATTAAACAAAATGCAGAATTTAGATACCACCAGCAGCAACCAACAATCAAATACGCAATACACCCCACTCCTCCCTGAAAGCCCGGGCAAAGAGATAGCTGTGTCTTCACCTGCTGATGAAGCGACACTGGTGTTATGGCAAGCCGTACCTCAGGGGGAGGTCATTCCAAGGGTGATGAGCCACTGCAAGAAAAGCCCAGTCTCTGGGCCATTTGGATGAGAAGCAGCCTATTTCTTACTTACCTGCAGAGGCCAATGTATAAGGCAGAGACAATGTCCTTCAAAGAATCCATCTCATAGTCTTATTTCAACTCAATGAACTTTGCACTAGTCTATCTAATTTGTTCATTTCATTTCTATACCACCAGGGCATTGTACACAAAAATCCAATAAAAATGCACCCCATAAAACATTAAAATCAAAGGCCATAAAATCATGCCCTCACATCATGAACCACTGTTGTAGGTGGGACCACAACCAGGACTTCCCTTGGTCATCTGAAAGCTCAGTCCAGCAGATATTTGGAGAGGCGTTCCATTGAGAACTTGGTTCCCAGGATGTCCAGGGCTTCATGCACCAGTATGAACTCCTAAATTGGGTTCAGAAGCTTAATAAGGATCAGTGAAATAGGATCCCCTTTCATAACACCACTCAAAACCCAAGCAACTGGATTCTGCACCAGCTGCAGTTACCAGGCCATCTTCAAGGGCATCCCTGTGCATTTATACCCCACCTTTCTTCCAAGGAGCTCAAAGTAGTGCACATAGTTCTTCTACCTCTCCATTTGAACCTCAAGGTCACCCAGCAAGCTTCATGGGGTTTTGAACCCTGGTCACCCAGGTCCTAGTCCAACCCTCTAACCACTACACCACATGGGTGTAATTTGATTTAAAACATTCTTGGTGCTCTTCCAAACTGTCCTTGCCTTTGCACTTCACTGCTCAATCAAGGAGAGCAATGGCAGGTAGCCGTTTTGTAGCCATTCTGATTGTTGCATTAAGGATGAGAACAAAGGAATGGAGCCACTGGATAAAAATTGGCTCAGTCAGTTGTTTACATGTGGGGACATTCCAGCCCAGTGAACTTCACTGCTGCTTATCATCAAGAGTTTAGTGGCAGAAAAACTCAGATATTTGCCTGCCATCCCTCTCCACAAGTCACCTGGCATGTTAGCATGTAATGTCATGTTTTCTGCAATTTAGGGAACTGAAAAGGCCTTTTTATGAGCTTGTTTATTATTTTTGTAAGCAAATGTTGGAATTATATAGATCAGCCTATCAGTGTACATAAATTGTGATGTGCAGGACATATATTGATTGCACTATGCTTAGTTAGTGAAACCCTCCACAATTGCATCTATAGAGAATCCCACATGCATGGTGTTATTTCTCTGCAGTGTTGGATTGCAACTCAAGCACTGGTGCTCAGTAATGATATGCTTTCACAAGCCTTAGTATGCATTCCACATCACGGCTCTGAAAGGCATAGCAGGCAAGATTAAATGACAGTTGTATGTTACTGACCTCTAGTGGTGGCCTATTTTGTGACAAATATTATCGGTGGCAATATATTGTAGGATTTTGTTTATAACAGGGCCTCTGGAATATCACCAGGCCTTATCTGCTGCCATCTTTCAAGGAACTCTCTAAGTAGTTAATTACTACTAAAGATTAGCTTGTTTTTTTAAAAAAAAAATGCAGTCAGTCATGTAATTATCAATTCATGTGCTGGACAGCTAGTGAATGGCACCCTTTGATGCCAACGCACCATATGTTATGTGTTACATACACATAATACATTTAAAGAAAATTCCCCTACCCCAAGAATCCAGGCAACTGTAGTTTGTTAAGGTGCTGAGAACTGTAGCTCTGTGAAAGGTAAGCTATAGTTCCCATGATTCTTTTTTTTTTGCGGGGGAGGGATGTGCTTTAAATGTAAGCAATCAACATCTGGGCAAATTTTCATTAGTTCACAAACCATAAAAATCACTGCATCATCATCATGATAATGACGATAATAATGATCTAAATTAAAAATACTAGAATGTGAAAGGATACTTCCTAAGCTATAAGAAAATAGAAGTTACAATTTCCAAAATTAGTTGGCCACCTGGCTTCATGGAAATGGCTTTCAATTGGTTTGCCCACTATGAACCTCTGATTCTCCTATCACTAATATAGGTGCATTTACTTATTTATTGTCTTCTGCCAAAGGTTGGCAGGCACAACAGAAGTAACTATGATTTAGTTTAGATTCTTGCATTGCAGGGGGTTACACTAGATGACTCCCAGGGTCCCTTCCAGCTCTACAGGTCTTTGATTTTATGAGCTACTCCAAGATCACCTTGACTTGCTTATCAAGATGACTGTCTGGCTTCAGATAAGTAAAGGGTACTGATGCCAATGGAAGCTTTCTTCCCAATTCAAATAGTAGCTTCAGAGGAGCATGTTTTGTCAATAACATGGCAGGGGAGGAATGGGTTAAACCTTCCCTTTGTATCTGCTGTGATTCAGGTCATTATCACCCTACCCCACACCACTGCTTTTTTAAAAAATGTGCACATTACTTGCAAAGATGCATTTAACATCACAAGTCATTTGACCTTAATAGACCAGGAGTGCTTAGCTTTAAAATTTCTTAATCTGACTTTTACATTTCTTTTTAACTCAGGAGAACCACACTGCTACATTAATCATATGAAAATGGTGATTTGAAAGAAAAAGAAAATACAAGCCAGCCCCAATCAAGGTTGTAAAAATTATATATCGAGTACAGTATTCATAAACCTTAGTTATTACAAAAACCCTACCATTTTTTAGGCAATGCAAGCAATACAAACATGAAATGCAATACATGTTAAGTACTTTGTCACATTTTAAATTTAGTATTTCTTTCTAACTTTTTTCCTCTGCATGACCTCTTCTCTCTCTCCTCTCCCTTTTCTCTGTTCAGTATGTTGTTGTTCTGTTTGCTGCTGTTCAGATAATAATAATAATAATAATAATTTATTATTTATACCCCGCCCATCTGGCCGGGCCTCCCCAGCCACTCTGGGCGGCTTCCATAAAAACCAAAAATACAGTAAAATATCACACGTTAAAAACTTCCCTGAACAGGGCTGCCTTAAGATGTCTTCTGAATGTCAGGTAATTGTTTATCTCTTTGACATCTGCTGGAAGGGCATTCCACAGGGCGGGCGCCACTACCGAGAAGGCCCTCTGCCTGGTTCCCTGTAGCTTTGCTTCTCGCAATGAGGGAACCGCCAGAAGGCCCTCGGCGCTGGACCTCAGCGTCCGGGCAGAATGATGGGGGTTAGTTATTACAAAAACCCTACCATTTTTTAGGCAATACAAACATGAAATGCAATACATGTTAAGTACTTTGTCACATTTTAAATTTAGTATTTCTTTCTAACTTTTTTTCCTCTGCATGACCTCTTCTCTCTCTCCTCTCCCTTTTCTCCGTTCAGTATGTTGTTGTTCTGTTTGCTGCTGTTGTTCAGATTCTGTCTGCTTTCCCCTTTCTGCTGAATTCAACATCAACATCAACAGAACACAAAGCTTTCACTCTCTCAGAAACTGACAGCAAGAGTGGCCAGGTGGTCTATGCAAGGGAGCCAGTGGGCTGCAAGAGGCATCTGATAATCTGGTGCCAACTCACACACATGTGAGTCCAAGGAGAGGAGGAATAATGCAGATATATAGTGGTGCAGCCATCTGTGCCCCTTGGCCAAACTTTAATATTCCCACAAAGAAGTGATAAACGCTTGCAAATAAAGGGCCTTTGGAATTCTGCCCGGGGGGTGGGGTGGGGGTGGGGCTACAGTTCAAACTCCTGAGCTCACCTTTCATAACCAGAACTTTAGAAGCTACCCCAAACAGACAGGTAAAATATTGCAGACACTCCAAGTTTCCCTATTTTCCAGGGCCGTCCCCGATTTAGAAAAGCCATCCCAGTTTCTGACTTAATCCTGGAATGTCCCGCTTTTCCTTAGGACGTCCCTATTTTCATTGGAGAAAATGTTGGAGTGTATGGAGTTATCCAACCCCTGAGCCATCTGAAGGCTATTCTGTATAGGGAAGGGTTTTTTAATGTTTAATTATGTTTTTTATATATGTTGGAAGTCGCCCAGAGTGGCTGGGGCAACCCAGTAAGATGTGTAGGGTATAAATAGTAAAATTATTAATATGGAATGGTATGTCCCTATTTTCATTGGAGAAATGTTGGAGGGTATGATATTGCTAATATCACAACATATGCTTGCAATAGCAAAGACTTAGGTCCAAGTTTGTTTAAGGAACTTGGAACTAAGGCAAATCATTGAAAGGTGAGTCTTTTCATTCTGAGTGGCAGAAATGGATGTGTGTGTGTGCACCATAGGCATAGTGCTGTATCCAATAGTGGCACTGTGTCAGTGGAAAAAGACTTCCACTAATACAACAGGATTTCCCCTTCATCTTCTCCCCCTACAGCAGCTCATACACCCTCAGTGCTGCACCAGTGGGGTTCCACAGGCACAATAGAACTTTCATTACCTCTTCTCCCCCCCCACCTCAAAAATCTGTTCCAGAGGGCATTCCAACCCTCCAGAGCTAATATTGAGAGTGGAGTGGGGGGCTAAGGAGACAGGATGGGAGAAGCTCCATTGTATACACCCAAGTCTGGCAGTTTGTACAATTTGAATCATTCAAAGATGAAGAACCTGTGGCCCTTCAGGTGTTGCAGGACTACAACTCCCATCCTTGAGACTTCGGCCTTTGTCCATAATACCTGAAGTTCATGTGAGTTCAGCTGCACCAGGAGACCCACAGGCTCCCCTTTCCCGACATAGATTCTAAGTGAATACCAGTAGCTATCTAAGATACGGTGTTTTCTATTGTGGCACCTAGCTTGGAAACTCCTTCCTTTGGGAAGTTCTCCTAGCACCTTTATTCCTAGTGAGGCATCTGATCATAGCCTGCATTTTAATCAAGGCTTATATTTTGATCAGATTCCTGTATTCTAAAAATGACCTTAAAGAAATATATATTTGTAAATGTTTGTATCTCTCATGCCAGGCAGAAACCATACTCTGGCAGCTGTTTATCTTCTTGATCAAGGGCCCCCCTGATCTATAGCAGTGTCTCAGGGTTGTAAAAGGAAATTACAGGCTAGGAGCAAAAGGTCACACTGACCATACAAATTATAGAATACAATCAAGGTTGCAAAAACACAATTAAATAGTAATAATTATCGTGCCTCCCATTAAACTTGAGCCATATCTTCCCAAGGTTAAAAGGGCAAGAGCTAATACAAACAGCAGCTGGCTAGGGAAGAGGCTTCTCTCTGAAACTGCTTTGAATCTTTAGAATTTAGAGAATTTAGCTTAGCTTTTACTAAGTTCCCTTTCTTCTAAAAAGCTATACATGTTATGAAATATATTGGCTTAAATGTAATTATGCAAAGGATTTAGAAAGTAAGAAATCATAGAATCATAGAAGAGTTGGAAGAGACCACAAGGGCCATCGAGTCCAAACCCCTGCCGAGCAGGAAACACCATCAGAGCACTCCTGACATATGGTTGTCAGCCTCTGCTTGATGACCTCCAAAGAAGGAGATCTTTCATTGATAATGTGTGGGAAGGTGAACAAAAAGATCTGTTCAGATAAAATTAGCCACCATCTGTTTTGGAGTGAATAGGGCAATAGGGCAAAAGATGAAATGTTAGTTAAGGCGCCTAGTCTAGGGCAAAAGGTTATCTGGTAATTAAGGTGCCTGGTCGAGGTAAATGTAAGATATATGACTACTTATTTGCCAATTATAAATAGAAGGAAATATAGCTCTTTGTCTCCCATAAAAGGTAATAGGAAATGGGTGTGTCTTTTATGATTGGTTCTAGCAAACAGCCAATAGGAATTTTAACCAGGCTGATTGGACAGAGGCAGCCAAAGGAGGAGCAAGGGGGCTGAGCTGAGGGAATATAAGTGCTGGCCATAATGGCAGGAGGCCAGGCCAGAGCTTGGTAACCATATACCACTGTGCCTCTTATTTATTTGTCCGACAAATAAATTATTATTTTAATTTCTCTATTGCTGCGTTGAATATTTCATTCCAGCTAAGCGTTAACCACAAGCAGGGTGCTACACTAGCAGCACTGACTTCAAGCTTTGCCATAATGGCATTTCTATCCTTTTGTAAGTTGTTTTAATTTTTTAGTGCCATTTTATCTCTGTTTTACTCTGCATTGCTGCGTTATTGTGGATGCAAATTGTTATATTATTGTAAGCCTCCTTGCAGATTGTAGGGATGGGTTCTGGCTCAACTTTAAATCTGTTTCCATGCCTACATTATTCAAAATTAACACACTGTTCCGTTAAAAGCAGGCAGTGTTGCATGATTTTCCTTGCAAAACGTATCTGATACGGATGCAATGCGCTGTCACCGCACTAAATGCAAATACCCCTTGCGTTTCGCTCAATGGAAAACAACCACGTGGCTCTTCTGCATTCAGGGTGTAAAATGGAGATTCCAAATTAAACCGGAAGCCAGGTGCGGGCGCGTGCAAATGTGACACATGGGTGATGTGACACATGTGATTACAGACTCGTAGAAATTGGCTTGCGCGCACGCCCCAGCTTCCGAGTTTAGTCTGAAATCCATTTTTGTTACAGATAGGTAGCCGTGTTGGTCTGCCATAGTCAAAACAAAAAAAATTTTTCGTGTGCATGCACACGAAATGTGTATCTGAAGAAGTGTGCATGCACACGAAAGCTCATACCAAGAACTAACTTAGTTGGTCTTTAAGGTGCTACTGGAAGGAATTTTTTTTTTTTGTTTTGATCCATTTTTGTGTCTGTGTTCCGCCTGGCACGTGATTTTACCCCCCCCCCCCTTTTCGCGCAATGATTCTAAAGCCCAAGCGCAATCTGTCGGTATCGCACAAGGCTCCTGCGTGCATTGCATGATTTGGGCTGGGAGGGAGCAATTTAAGAAGATTGACCTTCTGCTGCTGCTGCTGCAACCTGAGGGGCGTTTGGTACGGGGTTTTCTTTTTGGGGGGTGTGGGGCTGCGAATCCAAACCAGCCTCATAGCGCCACTTTTATAAACTGCGGTACTTAGCATTGTGCTACACTGCAAGAACTGTTGCCAGCTGCTGTTCCCCAACCACATCCCTCCAAGCCGCTGCAGGGTAACAGGGAGCATACTTCTAGAACACTTTGAAACTAACACACACACACACCCCACACATTTCAGACGAAATTGTAAAGAGAATAAGCTCCTGTCCTCGCTGCTGCCTTTATTGCTGGGTGAGGAGGCTGCTGAAAGTTAGATTTCTCCAAAGTTTGGCAACTATTAACTTTTGTCTCGGAGGAAACAAAAAAAAAAAAGCCAACGAACCACGCAGCACCAAGAAGGAACGGAAAATCCTGTATTATAACTCCCGCTCCCACAATCCCTGTGAGCTTCCACTAGCTACTCTAGACCCCTCTCTTTATTTTATTGTTTGCGGCGGCGGCGCGCGCGGAACGCGGTCGGAAGTTTCGAATTGTCACGTCACTTCCGCGGAGTGACGCAACTGCGGGTCAGAGGCAGCAGCAAAATGGCGGCTCCGGAGGAGCGGGAGCTGTCGGCGGAACAGACCGAGAAGCTACTCCAGTTCCAGGTGCTGGACGCGGGCGCGGCCGGTGGAGGGGGGCGCGGCGGGCTGAGCCAGGCCGGCCGCCTGGGCGGGAGGCTGGGCCCCCTCTCCGCCCTCGCGTGGGTCCCCGGCGCGCCGGGCGGCCAAGAGGAGCGGGCGGCGCTGGCGGTTGGGGGGCGGAGGAGAGCAGGCTGGCCGGCCTGAGGTTTCTGCTGGGCGGGGGGCAGCGGCGGCGGGACCAGAGAGCGGGGCGCGGAGGGTGCGCTCGGCAGAAGCGGCCACAGCCTCGGCCTGACCATCGATGGCCTGATGGCTGCCAGCCTAGGGAGGCCGCCGCCTGGACCTGCCTCCCACCCCCCTGCAACGCGGGTATGGCCGTGGGGTGGGAACCAGCAACGTATAGTCCGTGGGGTCGGCCTGTGAGCAGTTAAGCTTGCTTCGCTGTTTTGTGCTCTTCCGCAGCGTACCATTTAAATAAATAATCACCCGCAGATATTATGCGTTGTGATGGTTAAGAGCAACAAACAGGAAATGAGTCAGTACACCTGTTATGGGGGAGGGACATCCCGGTTGCTAAGCTGATTATTAAAAAGGAGCTTCCCTCCCCCCCTGCTTTTTTATTTTTAAAGGTTGCTCTACTGAGAGGAGAGGAGAATCCCAATTACAAGCTCCTATAGCGCCCAGTCGAGCATATTTTCTTGGAAGTAAATTCCACCGAGTCCAGTGGTCTCCACTGCCAAGTATGAGTGCCCTCTTCCTGCTCTTTAGTATTCCATAGAGAGCCTTAAACTGTCTTGCACCACTTGGCATAAACAATTGAGAGAGTATATTTTGGACTTTCCTAAAAAGTAGAAAGCTCTGTATTGGGGATTCATTCCCATGATGGCTTATAACTTAAACTGTGGTATTTCTTCACACAAGTGGCCTTCTGTTTAGCCAGGGTTGAATGCTTTGATTGCCATTTTGCTCTTTTTAAGTCATGGGCAAGACTGCCTCCCGCACCTTTCAGTTTCTATTAACATTATAACCTTCCATACATGACTGTAGTGGAGAATGTTAATACTGCTCTGACGCTTTTAGCATGGTTGCAACTTTTAATTCTCTCACTGCTGACAGAAGTGGGAGGTTCCAGTAAGAATTATTGACGGTGAGTTGAGCATTTCATAAAAAATCCAAACACTTTTGTAGGGGAGCTGGATGGAGATGGGGCTGAGGAAGAACAGCAACTACTCTGTCTCCCCTCCCCCAAAGATCCAATTTTCTCCTGTTATACCTATATTTGACATTTCTTTGTCAGGGGTCTTAGTCAATTCTTGTCTTCTGGAGGAGGGTTTGTTTTTTTGTTTTTGCCTTTTGGGAGAGCACATTGGGGTGAAAGCACTCCCTTTATTGTTTTGAATAATCACAATATATTAACAATTAAAACAAAATGTAATGTTCACTATTTCTTAAATGTACTAACTGCAAGTCTAAAGAACCTATCCCACACACAGCAGTACTCTTCAAACACCCCTCATTCTTCTAAGTTCCCAATCCTTCTTTTCTCTTTGCTTCTAAAGCTGCTAAATTACCTTAGTTGTACTACTTTGAAGAGATTATTCAGTTTAAGCCATATTCGGGCATTTGATAAATGCCACATACTTTACTGTGTGTGTTTGTTGCATTTTGAAATGCCAGTTGGTAGGTGGCGGCACTTAGAGCCATAGTTGCCTTTGACTGGACTTAATGGTCCAGGTGTCCTTTACCTTACCTTATCTTTACCTCACCATTGATGTGAGGCAGACACCACTGTACTTCACTTTTTTGAGCAAAAAAAGTGAGGCAGTTTGGGGTGGAGGGATATAGTACTGGGCCAGTTGCTCTTGTGGCTCTGTTTGTGCTTGTCTGAAATAAAGAGATGGAGGGAGAACTAAAAATACTGCTATTATATTACCACTCACTTGGCCCAGAAAAAAAATGATACTATGACATTATAATAGGAAATGTATAATAGGCAAGTAGGTGCAATTTGTTGTTCAGCTGCTCACCTAGAACAAATGCTGAGCAGGTAACTGTACTGTTGATCTGGTGTATATTGAAACTATCTACATACATTTGAAATGATGGGAATTTCGAAAATATATGGTTTTGTTAAGACTTAAGACATAAATTGGCTATAATGGGGAGAAGAAAGTGACCATATATGCATTTAGTTTAAAGTAATGCATTTCCAGACCTTCCTTCAAAAATATTTTACAACAGGCGTGGTAAACCTTGAGTCCAGGAGATAAATGTGGGCTCTCTATCTGACTTCTAGGCCTGCCTAGGCCATACTCCACACTGGCTCTGCTCCCTCCTCAAGTGCTTTTGTCTGGCTAGAATGTGTCCTAAGAATGTCTCTTGGTCACCCAGATGGAGGTGTGTAGAAACTTCAGGTTTTTTACTTGGCTGGAATGTAGCCTGTTGTACAAAGATAAGATTCACATCTGCTGGCCTGCAGACGTTTGTTCTGGGCCCTGCCTGTCACTGGCATTCAATCTCTGGAAAGCTGCCCCTGAGGGAGTGTGGTCCTTGGGCTGAGAAGATTCTCCACCCCGTATTACAGAGTCCGCATTTCACTGTTATAAGGCTCAGTTTCATGCATACGTAGTGTTCCAGATAAATGGAATTTTATTTTCTTTGTACATGTAGATGCTATTCTTGTCTCTGTGTATTTCCCTCATTGTTTAGAATGGAAGTGGTCAGCTCTGAACCAAACAAGTGTCGGATGGTGACTTGAAAAATATGTAAAACAATACTTAATTAGCTACTATTAAAGTACACTGAACACTGAAAGGTTTATTTTTTTCTTGAATTATATTTGAATTAAAGGGCTGGCTACCTTTTCTGTCAAGTCCGGTGTCCCACGATGTGGGTGGAAGGAATGAGGCCCACATCTGTGCCTTTCAAAGTGAAAGTACAGACTGGGTCAGCTGTTGGCTAGTCTTATCTGTACCTTCAAAGGTATCCTTCAGTCAGGAGACTGTCCAGCACTGGATTGCCTCCTACCTATGGAGGTGTTGATTGGACTGGCTTACATGCATGTATGGTCTGTAGGTTCACCACAAAATTAAAGGATTTGGTGCCCCATGGTAATAAATGCTCTTACTAATAAATGAGAATTAAAACTTGGAACTTTATTGATAATACCATTGCATATCCCATCTTAAAGTGAACCTGCAGCTGGTATCCAGAAAAACAACTTCCTTAAATTAACTGAGAAACTTTACCAAATTGTATCTGTCATCTATATCATGTTCAGTCTTTGATTGCTGCACTTGTACAAGAACAAATTCTCAGCCTGGCAAAGGCTTTTGTTCTGTTAGAGTCAGGTGCTCCTCACCTTGGAAACATAATTCTCTGGAATTTGGCAATGGTTTGGAAGTTAACAGCAGAGCTAGTTACAGGCTTCTTGGAAATGTTTCACTTGTATAACATAGAGCAAAACCAAACGTGATGTTAAATGTATGAATGCATTTAGCATGTGTAAATTTTTACTAAACACCAATTGCAAGCCTGGTCAGGTTTGGGTCCATGGCATATGGGGAAGGTAGAGGAAGATGGACTTGTGGGATTTCTGTCTCTAATGCTAAAATAACTTGACTGATCTTCGCTTTGCACTGAACCACGTTGGATCAGGTAGTTCAGTGCCACTAGCTGCTTTGTGTCTACTGTGGGTCCACTCTCCTTTCTGCTTGGCTCAGTGGGTCTATCTAAGCACCTTCTGAATTGCACCTCAAAGCAGTAAATACTCTAGTGTTAGAAATATACATACAGTGGTATTTATTCATCTTCTTTATTAGTAAAATCATTTATTGGACATTTAACCTGAAAAACCCTTCAGAATAAATGGTACAGTTGACCACAAGGGGCATATTCTACTGCGATGTTAGAACATTTTCATTTACTGCAAAACTAAAATGAACAAAAAGCATTCTTTCAAGCAATTAAAATGCCTTTTTTCTGTCCTTTGAAAATACGGTAGCTGGTGATATGCCAGTTTTTTCCCCTGGCTGCTGTAAAGGGGGTTCTGCTGTATGTATGCAAGAGGCCCTTCAAGTCACCGGTGGATAGGCGAAATTGATGACTGGAATCTCAGATGAGAATGCACCCATCAGATTTAGTGATCTGATCTTATAGCCATCTTTAAGCCATGGAATATATTTGCAGGAGTTAGCTGATACAGAATTGTTTTGGATTGCATCTTTACAAACAGTAGTGTGGGAAAAGTTCCAATGCTTCATAAATGTTGTGCAGTTCCATGGTTATAAGACTGAAGAGGGCTTCTGGTTCCACTCTGCCTTAATAGAGGCAGCCCCCATGACAGTGGGAGATCATAGGCAAAGGAAAAACAAGGATGATTGAAGGTAAATCATCCTTGCAAATTCCCCTCCGAATTTGTCTCAGTACCTGGCTCTCACTCTAGCATGGAATGTGGGAGGTGCAAAAGCGCTTTGTCTGCTGAAAACCCTCCAATGCCGCCATTAAGAAGCAGAGGTTCTCCTGTTAATTAGAGCTTAATTGGACTAAAGTACAGGCGCGTGCTAGAAGAGATGAAATCACAAACTGCAGAACAAACCAACTGCAAGGACTTTAAGGTTTGAATTTGAGATAAGACTTCATCTGATGCAAAAGATGGTGGGTGGGAAGCCTACGGTTTCTTTATTTAAAGTTTTCTTCTCTACAGTTATGATTCAGCAACCTTCCCCTGAATGTTGGATCAAATTATATTTGTACAAGTGATGATGGAAGAAATTGGATTATAAATACGGTATATAACATCAAATGGAACTGTGTGTAAAAAAGGAAAAAGGGAGGGAAGCTCTATTTTGCAACAAGTTTATGATGGAAACTTAGACCTGACTCTTCCCCATCCTTTATTATCTACGAAGTGAACTAAATAACGCTAAGAGGACTTGGAATTTAATTTAATTGGAAGGATAACTGGCCATATATCTTCAGCTGGAAGGAAGGATGAAAGGAGTTTGGGAGCTGCCAAGGAACTGATAAGATTCTTTATTGAGTCATCTGCAGTTTGACAGACCGCTCTTCTTCCCAGGCTGAGAGGAAAAATGGTGAAAATAGTTTATTTACTGGGACAGAGCCACTTTTGCAGCTGTTGTTAAAGTTCTCAGTGCAAAACAACGAAGCATGGGAAAGAGCGATGGAGAAATTTCTGGAACAACAGCTCCGCCCTAGGCATGATGTATTATAGCAACAAATGGGGTGGGGTGGGGGAGACATAACATCTTACAAGGACAGGAAGAAATGCTACAGATAGAATAATTGCCACACACAGGAAGAACAAGGATATAGTTTGAGTTCCTCACTTGAAGCTTTATAAATCATTTAATGTGTCAACACGAATAGAAGTTATTAATATTGCAGTTGTTGTATAAGGGATTATTGTTATTATGATGACCGGAATGTACTTGAAACTAGTTAGACTTTAGAACGCAGAATTAAAGAAAATCATCAAATCTAGCATGCAGGGGGGCCACTTTAAATAAATTATATAATTCTGTATTTGCATGATTGGTATTAATAATTGTATTATAAATTGGTATTGTTATAGTGAGGCTATTATTGGACTGTAATTTAAAACTAATAAAAATATTATTTTAAAAAAACACTGAAGAGAACAGCATTAGCAGTTAGTTTTGTGCCTGTTTTTCATTCTGACCTTGAGTAAAGTAGTTACAGATAACTGTGAAAAATGTTATACACACAGACACATTAGTACAAAAGCTGAGATTCTCAGAATGCCAAATTTGGCAGAAGATATACCAGGTTTGACACTTGCATGGCAATCCAGTAGACATGGAAACATGTAGGCTGTTGTCCCCATCTGTTGTAATGGTGGTTCTGAGGAAGAAAGCTTACAAGACACGACAACTGCATTATGTTACACCTATAGGGAGAAAAGAGGGTTTTAAAGAGGGATTCTTGCTAAATTGTGTATAGTTTGAAATGCCCAACCCCCCCTATTGAGACCTGTATGAAAACACTGTAGTGTAGAGTTTGTTTTGTCACGTAAAGCTGCTACAGCCCTTTACATACTTTTAAACAGAGAAAATTCTGGCATCCAATTTTACTGCATATTGCAGCAGTTCTAGCTGTATGGGAGTGCAAATGAGCTTTTGAACTTTGTAGATTGGTAAGCAGCAGTACCATTTTAAGCACATTGAAAAGGTCAACTGTCAGTCTAGAAATGTGAAGAAGCAGTAGGTGCACATGCCCATTCAGGAATATGTTTCAGAAAGGCATCTAAATTAGTTGAATTTTTAGGGAATGAGCATTGTAAATCCTGTTCCGAGGCTTATTTGTGAGACTTGCTCTGTCAGTGTTGTGAGAGGAAAAATTACGCTCTTCTAAGTATTATGGTGCTAACTAGGAATGTTATAAGAAATTATCTCTGAAGAACTAATTAGGCAATAATTCACTGCTTTGCAGAGCAAAGCTTGTTACCTCACATGTCCAGCACAATTGGAGGTTGAGCAAAGATGAAACAAGACCAGGAATACCAGCCTAACTAGCTGAGTGGAATGCTACAGCCTGAGGGCTTCTGTTGAATTATTTCTGTGTGCCTGCATGCATTCTGTTAGTGCAGTGTGGCATTACATATAGTGGCAATATATCCTTGGTTGAAAGCATACCTACTGTTATTCTGATGATAAATGTATGAACTCACGTCTGCAAAGAGCAGATTGGAGATGAATCACAATTTGGACAGAGAATGCTAATAAATTAAAAGCTCAAAATAAACTGGAAAAAGAAGTGCTAATGAAAAGCAGTAAAGTGTTTAATCACAGTGCTGTAACTCTAGTAGGACTGTTCTTTAGAAATAAGAGAGCTCAGAGAGGTGAAGGCAAAATCAGAATAATTTTATTCTATTGATTGATTGCACTTATATCCCACCTTTATCTCCAATGAGTTTGAGGTGGCGTACATGGCTCTCCCCTCCGTTATTTAATCCCCGCAACAACCCGGTGAGGTAGTTTAGGCTGAGAGTCAGTGACTAGCTCAGGGTCACCCAATGAGCATTGTGGCTGAGTCGGAATTTGAATCCTGGTTTCTCAGGTTCTAGTGTGACCAGCTGTCTTGTGGAAAGAGAATCTCAAGACTCACAAAGTTTGATGTTTGCTCCTTTTGTGAGGCAGTTTGTTTACAAATGCCTTGTTGAATTCTGATTTCTGAATGGAAGTGGCTTAAATGAGAAACAAAATAAAATTTGATTTGAGGACTGTATTATGTATTGTTTTAACTTAAGTTCTTCCACCCCATTTCTTGCCCTCAGGACCTGACTGGCATAGAGTCCATGGACCAGTGCCGTCATACACTGGAACAACACAACTGGAACATAGAGGTACTGTCTCACTTGGAGCTGGCTTGCTTGCTTGCTTGTTGCACTTGTTGCTTACCAACAGTAGAGGGTATCCATTGCTTTTTCTCCTCTTTGATCCAATATGCTTCTGTGGTACTTCCCACTATCCCTCTGGAGCAGGGGTGTGGGTGGTTGGGGAAGGTGGATATACAAAAGTTCCTTCCCCATTCAACTAATGGAAGCCTCTGGTCCAGTACAGGTTTCCAAAGACATTAGAGCCTAATGTCATTGCGGTGGGGTAAATACACCCCACCATTGGATACAGCCCAATGACTATGTGCCTCTGAAGTCAGGTCAAAGTCAGAGCCACCCCTGAACAGACCCCTTCTTTTGTTACCATCCTCTGCACCACCCTTGCAGAGGGCACACAAAGAAGGACCTTGGATGAACAATGGGGATCCAGATTCTGCACACACAAAAAACGAATTCTGCAGCCTCTAGTGATATTGATTATACAAAATTAGCATTTTCCCTAATTTGAATAAATCCGTATTTTTAGTTTTTGCTCTGTGGAATTCTGATGACCAGGGGACGATGCAAAGAGCTCAGCAAAGCTGTCTTTCTGACTACAGTATTAAATATCTTAGTCATCATTTTATTTTTTGCTATATACTTTCTAAAAGAATTTTCTGTGTGATAGGTAAAATATGCTAACCAGTCCTTGTTACGCCCTCCATAGGCAGCTGTTCAGGACCGATTGAATGAGCAAGAGGGTGTCCCAAGTGTCTTCAATCCACCACCTTCTAGACCGCTACAGGTCAACACTGCTGACCACAGGATCTACAGCTATGTTGTTTCAAGGCCGCAACCAAGGGCAAGTTCTATAACTGAGATTAGCTTAACTAGGGAAGCATTTGTTCTCTGTGGTCAGTTCTATGAAACAATAAAGCACCTACAGTGGTACCTCTGGATGCAAACTGGATCCGTTCCGGAGCCTTGTTCACATCCTGAGCAGAACACAACCCGCATCTGCGCGTACGCGGGTTGCGATTTGCCACTTCTGCACATGAGCGTGACGTCATTTTGAGCGTCTGCGCATGCGCGAGCGACGAAACCCAGAAGTAACCCATTCTGTTACTTCTGGGTCACCGCAGGACGCAACCTGAAAACGCTCAACCTGAAGCGTCTTTAACCCGAGGTATGACTGTACAAGGAAAATACTTTTCTGCAGGTTTAGAACACAGATGTTACCTTGAATGGGGTCTTCTTTTCTATAAGAGGCTGTGTGGTTACTTTTGTTGTCCTGTTGTAAAAATGAAAAGCAGAACAGCAAAGGAAAATGATACTTAAAAGCCAAACATTTGGTAATTATTTCAATATGCCTCAAGCTGGGGTGAGGGGTGGGGGAAAGGAATAGAAAAACACTTGTTGCTGATGAGAACCAACATCTAGGAATTGTATCTCTGAGGTTAAATAGCAAGACATCAGTTTCCAAATGTGTGCTAAAATATTTCATTAACATAGCTGCTTCAAGATAAAATAAATTTAAGCTGGTACAGTGGTACCTCGGTTTACAAATTTAATCCGTTCCTGAAGTCCGTTCTTAAACCAAATCCATTCTTAAATCAAGGCGCGCTTTCCCTAATGAGGCCTCCTGCCGCTGGGGCCCTTCCACCGTTCGGCTTTTGTTCGTAGACCAAGGTAAAGTTCGCAAACCGGAACGCTACTTCTGGTTTTGTGGAGTTCATAAACCGAATAGTTCATAAACAGAGCTGTTCGTAAACCAAGGTACCACTGTACTTCAAAGGAATGGCGTGATAAGGACCTAACTTTCTCTTTGTCATTTCAGGGCTTGTTAGGTTGGGGTTACTATTTGATAATGCTTCCATTCCGATTTACATATTACACATTACTTGATATATTTAGGTAAGTGCACACCTGTTTATGTTTGCATATTGAGTTTATTGAGTTTGCATGTTGAGTTTATTGCTTTATTCTGAAGTTTGCCACTACTCCTTAGTTAAGGTAATAGTCTATGGCAGATGTGGGCAGGAGACTAGATACTGGTTCACTTGTAGATTAGTGGCCAATTTCTGAAGGCCCACTTTGTAGTTCTCAGGCATTGATTAGGTCATTTATTTGTTTCTAGTCATTAGATGATTGCAAAACAAAGTTTAGCAATATAAAATAAAGACAAGTTAGCGCTGGAAATCTTGCAAACTTGCTGGGCTCTGCTCTGGAAATCTTGGTATGGTCTAACAATGTTTCTAAACAAAGGTGTTTACCTGGAATATCACAATTTTGGCATGGTTGGTTTTTGTTAAGAAATCTTTAATATGGGTTTTTGTGTTGTAAATACGGGTGACAGAAACATATATAAATAAACAAATGTAAAACTGAAATCATCCCACTCATGTTCTGAAGGTGCTAGAATAACCAGTAGCTGATATTTCAATTTTATACTCTTTCCTAGGTTTGCTTTGCGTTTCATACGCCCTGATCCTCGTAGTCGGGTCACTGACCCTGTTGGTGATATTGTTTCATTTATTCATATGTTTGAAGAAAAATTTGGAAGAATACATCCTGTTTTCTACCAGGGAACATACAGTCAGGTTGGTACAAGAGATGTCAAAGAGTTACGTGGTGTTGTCCTGTCTTGAAGTGGAGATTCTTGGAAGAGTAATCTTGAGTTATCCCTTGAGGCAAAATGTTGTAGACATATATTGTAGGTAATATAAAATAGTAACCTGAGATATTTAATTGGAAGGTACGTTTTGTTAACTGTTGCCTATGTTACAATGTATTGGAAATAGAATCACTCTGCTAATACAGTAACTTCAGTTTTTCAATGCGTGGTTCTAGTAGTGCTAATAATAAAAGAGTCTGCCTTGGGTGAAGACCATATCAAAGACCCACTACTTGGTCTAGCACAGCCACAGTGCTCCTTATCCAATGAGGAAGGTTTGCTGTGCATGATTTGGCAAAAAAATTAGCACAGTTATAGTCTTTGTGTACATGCTATGATCTGATGACCTGACGCTACTTTTTTCACTTGAGCACAGTGTCAAATTGTCCAGATTTCATCTCTCTAAAACATCCTTATGTTTCTTCTCTCAAGGCACTGAATGATGCAAAGAGGGAGCTACGCTTCCTCCTTGTTTACCTTCATGGTGATGACCATCAAGACACTGATGAATTCTGTCGGTAGGTTACTTCAGATTTTTTTTATTATAAATGGTGGTGTGAGTTCTGGGTGCGGTTTCACATGAGTTTATCTTTTATCCTTTCCAAACAGCAACACCCTTTGTGCACCTGAAGTGATCGCCCTCATAAATACAAGGATGCTTTTCTGGGCTTGTTCCACAAATAAACCAGAAGGATATAGAGGTACGTGTTTTGATTACAACTCTGCCTTAATGTAATGTTTTATAAACACTTGCAGCCCAGTCCTAAGCATGTTTACTTAGAGTTATGGCCCACTCTAATCAGTGGTGCTTCCTCTAGAGTAAGTATGCATTGGATTGCAGCCTTGAACTATAATCTTATATGATGAAAATAAATGCTTTTGAACTGGTGGGATATAGTCAAGCAAATGTGTTTAGGATCAGGCTGTCAAAATAAGCTGTTGTGTCTGTTTTGTATTTTATTCTGCCCCCTTTTACTATATGGGAAACATACCATTACATGAAACAGCTAGGAGGGATTTGCGGATGCCAGTCATAGATATGCTGGAGCCACCCACACGTTGAAACAGGAGCAGGGCCAATTGTTGGATCTGGCCCCAAAGTTGCATTCCTAGACTATCAACATCTTCAGTGTCTGTACAGAGAGTGGAGAAGGAGCCCTTGCGTCATAAAAGATGGAAGTGCTGTTGCTTATTAGGAAATGAGTGTTGATTATGGAATAGAAATACGCCCGTCTGAGGCACTCCCATTGAAGAATTGGATTTGTGGCCTGGGTGTGGTTCTGGATGCTCAGGTGGCAGTTGTGGCCAGGAATGCTTTAAGTGGATTAGCCTGGTGTTGCAGCTATGCTTGTTTTGGAGAAAGCTGATCTGGCTACTTCACACACAGGATTTAGTCATAGGGAGTTTGGATTACTCCAGCATACTACACTTGGAGCTGCCTTTGCTGAGTGCTGAGAAACAACAGCAGAATGCTTTAGTGCATAATGTTAACTGAGGCAAGTGACTGAAACCATGGAGCTCCACTGCGTTGGCTGCTAGTTTGTTTTCAAGTCCATTTCAAAGTGCTGGTTGCTACTTTTTAAAGTCATGTGGATCTTTCCTGGTCACTTGAATCTGGGTTAGTCTTGCTCTGTGTACCTATACTGACTGAAGTATTGCTGGTTGAAAGGGACACAGGGCTTTCTTTGTCAGGGCACCCAGACTCTGGGAATCCCTGTCTTGGGTGACTTGTGTGACACTTTGGTGATATTACAACATTGATAATAATCATAATGTTTTGTAGAATGTTTTGAATTATAACTGAATTGTTTCCCTTCTAAAATGCTGATGTTGTGTTTATTTTTGTACTGATTTTAATTATACCATTATATATTCCTGCATTGCAGGGAGCTCTGGTTGGCAGTACCCATGTGAAACCAGTACTAGTGGGGCTTGCGTTTGGCATCAAATTTAAAAGGTGCAGATACAAGCTGCACATGCCAAGCAACCAGAAATGCATTTTAAGCCTCAGGATTCTTCCTTTGCACCCCACATCTGCTTCCCGGTGCCATATATACGTAATCGGGTATGGGGCAGGTGGGCATGCCTTGAAGAAAATGGCCTCATATGCCAAATTAGGACCCCTGCTAGCCCTGATTGGGCCTGTAAGCTGGAGGTTCCCTGCTGCTGTTACATTAACTTTGTGTCTTGGTTTAATGAGAAACTGGACAGGTAACATGCCATGGTGTGTGGAGGTTCATGGGCAGAAAACTGTTGAATAATTATTCAGTCTGATTTCCCCAATTTCTCATTGAGATGACTCCCTCCTCCCTCTTTGTGAATGCGTTTTCATTTATTAAAGTCAGAACTATTGAGACCATTGCCTTAAGGTTCTGAAGGCTGCCCTGAATTATGATCGCGTTCTCTAATATTTTCTCTAGTGCCTCCTTCCTGAATTTTGAAAAGGGGTTTCCTTTTGTCTGATGCTGCTGATCATTAAAAACATAGGTTTTCTGGGAAGGTTATGTATATGCCTTTGATACTAGATCTCCAGTGTGAATTAGCTGTTGGACTAGAACTCCAAATGCCGAGAACTGAAGGCCACTTCCTCTTAAAAGTGTAGAAGAACTGTAGAAGCTGAAAGTTGGAATAGTCTTCATGTTGCATAAGAGAAAGGACTACATCTCAGTGGCAGAGCACATGACTTCCCTCTGGAAGGTCCCAAGTTGAATCCCTGATGCCTGGATACACAACGATCTATGATAGCAGGGCTTCGAAAGACAATTCACAAAACCATAGAATGTCACTTCCAGAGTAGACAATAGTGGGTTAGATAAATAGTATGACGGAGTTTAATGCAGCTTCATCTCTTTGTAAATGCCCTATATGTTAAGACTGCAAATGCTGACTATATTGTATGCATTTGTCCTAGTGTCACAGGCCTTACGTGAGAACACCTACCCATTCCTGGCAATGATCATGCTGAAAGATCGTAGAATGACCGTAGTTGGGAGGTTAGAAGGACTCATCCAACCTGATGACCTCATTAACCAGCTGACATTCATCATGGATGCCAACCAGACATACTTGGTATCTGAGCGCCTGGAAAGGTACTAGGTCAAAAACAAGAGATGCCATCTCCACTCTCCACCTTACTGTACTTAATTAAATCTGTGATTATCTCTTCTGTGGAAAAACTACCGACTGCTCAATCTGCCTTAATTATCTGGGCATAGAGTAAAAGAGAAGAAAAATATATATCCCATAAACTGCAGCTATCTGTTTAATTATATGACTCTTGTTCATATATGTTGCTGGCAGATTGCTAATGTAGGCTATAACAGATTGAGGTAGATTGCAGGCTTTCAACAATAGTGTGTTAGTGTTGGATGGGAAGAGATTGCCTCTAGTTCTTAACTCTAGTTGGCATACTGCTGATTTCTGGCACCAGGTTGCTTTGTCACTAAGAAGAAGTGGACTGCTGATGCTGTTCACAGGGAGAGAAGGCTGTCTTCTTAAGAGATACTAGCCGTGGGGTATTTTTTTCCAGATTCTTGCTTGCGTCTCAAAGCACCTTAAGATTCAAGCATCATAGGTCAGCATGGGCAAGGGCCCAGTAGAGGTCCACAAGTGGAGGCGCTTGCTGCTCTTTGCTGCTGCCCACCTACTTACTCCACTGAGCCAGCAAATGGAACAGGAGGAGCACAAGCTGTTTGAGGGAGAGGGCAAGCAAGAAACTGGTAGAAGCTGCTGCTGCTGCTACTTGGTATCAAGAAGGAAAAGGAGCAGCAGCAGCTGCTGTTCCCACATGCAAATAAGAAAATGCTGCTATGCCTAGTCGTAATGCAGAACCACTGGGACAACCCTCCTAGTTAGAAATACATCTTTCCCCTAGTAAAAATCTGAAATTTCTTCAGGCACTCTAGCAGTTCTTGTCAGGTTGGCACTAATACATTTCCCCTTTTATCTTAGAGAAGAGAGAAACCAAACTCAGGTCCTTAGACAACAACAAGATGAGGCATACCTGGCTTCATTACGGGCTGATCAGGAGAAAGACCGCAAGAAAAAGGAAGAGCGGGAAAAGAAGAAGAGGAAGGAGGAGGAGGTGCAGCAGCAGAAGCTAGCAGAGGAGAGACGGCGGCGGGTGAGAATTGAATGTGTCAATAGCAGTGAATCACAGGTTTCAGGTGCAATTTTCATAATAAGAATAGGTGCCTCAGCTATGAATGCAGGTGGGAATGACTGGCTCTTGTAGACGGCCTTATATTACTGCAAATTTAGTACTGGCACTTTGGAAATGGGAGCAGTTACTAGTTTGTGCAAGACCACTCCTAGTTGGTTAGCCTGCATTTCATAGTACAGTATGAGCCAGGATTCAGATCCTGTAAATTAATCCATTAAAATTCTGATCAGTGAACAGTAGTTTATTTTAGAGAATTCAGATCATGTCACACTTAATGTTTCTCTCTCCCCCCGCCCCATTAATACAGTTTATTTATACAGTGGTACCTCGAGTTACAAATGCTTCAGGTTACAAACTCCGCTAACCTGGAAGAGTTACCTCGAGTTGAGGACTTTGCCCCAGGATGAGAACAGAAATCGTGTGCCAGTGGCACAGCGGCAGCAAGAGGCCCCATTAGCGAAAGCACGCCTCTAGTTAAGAACAGTTTCAGGTTAAGAACGGACCCCCGGAACAAATTAAGTTTGTAACTAGAAGTACCACTGTATTTATTTACAAGTAGCACGGTTACTTGCAGAATAAAGCAACAATGTTTAGTTGCCAGATCCATTTACTAGTTTCCATTCTCTTGATGGTTATAATTCAGATCACTTTTTCGTGTGCCTGCATTAGAGTATGAGATTTCAAGCAAGTCTTCCTCTTCTAGAAGTTTCCCATTAACACATATTCTATTTGAAAGATAAATTATTTTAGAATACGTGCAAAAACAAATGTTTTAATAGGAATAAACTTTGTGTAGAATTATCAGTTGAAGCTCATTACAGGCACCATTGGGTGGGAGGATGCCCTAAATTCGTATTTTCATAATAGGCTTTCCATCATCCCAGGATGCAGTTCTTCACAATTCCCTTCCTTTGGACCAAGGCACCAGAAACAAGTGTACATACTACACATTCTGCTGGAAGACTGATAAAGCTTTGGGTATAGCCTAGTTAGTCCCAACAGAAAGCATCACTTAGCAAGAGTTCCAATGAGTGGTGATTTCTTGAGTGAACGTTTTGACTCCAAATGAATGCAGTAACTGGCTGGGTTATTCCTACTGATGAACACTCCACACCTTCATGCAAACCTTATAAAGGCTCTTGCCAGAATTCTACATATTGGAATATGACTTGGCAATCTAATTTTGAGGCCCATTTGAAATGAGGCGACAGTTAACTATTGATATGCTTAGTTCCATTGACTGTTGCTGTGCTGATCTAGTGGCTACAGCTTTATTTGTATTTTGTCATACTGTTGGAGCTGCTGCCATTTCTTCATATTTCCATTTTATCCCTGAAGACTCTGCAGGAGGAGAAGGAACGGAAATCTGAATGCCTTCCACCAGAGCCGCATCCTGATGACCCAGAAAGTGTCAAGATCGTCTTCAAAATGCCCAATGACTCCAGGGTGGAGAGGCGATTCCATTTTACACAGTCTTTAGCAGTAAGGATGGGGCAAAATTTTGTGGCTGATAATTATTTGAGAAGCAGAAATTGAGCTCTGAATCTGCTTTAGCAGCTGGCGATTCATACAGATAAAGGGGAGACCCAGTATGCAGAAGTGGAGGAATGGTGGAGCTGAGCAATGCAGTAATATCCTTACCATTTTTGCAAAGCCTCTTATCTTAACCTAACCAGTGGTCTACCCTTAAAGAAATACACCCTGGGCTACTCACTTTGCTTTATAACTTATTAGGACTCTAACCTGGATCTCCCACATGGAGACTAGGATGTCTCTCTGTTCCATCATGCAGGCCCTTAGGAAGGAGTGGGTTGAACCCAGTGTCCCTTCCATGAATATAAGGACTTCTTCAATTCACGCAAGACACTGAGATCCAATGGAGGCTGGAGGAAAGAGAGTGGAGATAGTTCGAGTTCCCCATTCCCCCTGTAGGCTCCAGCACCTTCTCCCACACTGTTCATCTCCTCCAAATTTCCTTCAGCATGAATGTTCCACGAAAAGTTCTGCTCTTAGTAACAGTGGATATATGAGGAAACTTACTGCTCAAGTAACATTTTATACAAATTAGGTACATTGTGATTGCATGGAGGCCCCTCTCTAAGATGATCATGAAAAAATGGCCATCTTACTGGGTATTCTTTCCATAAACACAGAAGAGTGTTGCAGTGTGAGGGTCTGCTTTCTGCTCTCAGTTGCAAGGCATTCGGTCATTTGGTGAATAACTGTCTACTACCTCCTTAGGTGATCCATGACTTCCTATTCTCTTTGAAAGAGAGCCCGGAGAAGTTCCAGATTGAGGCCAACTTCCCTCGCCGTGTCCTGCCCTGCCTTCCGACAGAGGAGTGGCCCAACCCACCCACGCTGCAAGAAGCTGGACTCAGCCACACGGAAGTTCTCTTTGTGCAGGACCTCACGGACGATTGACATTTTCCCAAAATACAGAGATGGAAAGAGAAATTCCTACTATAATACAATATTTTTTTTAAAAGACTGCTGCGTACACATGAGGGATCAGAGACTGTGGCCTAGGCCAGCCACGCCGTATGTCTGCACTGGCGGGAGAAACTGCACACTCACGCACACGCAACCCCTTTTACATCCAGAGGGCCGATGGGAGGGGCCACGGTTTGCCCTCCCGAGAGAGGGGGAGAAACGGCAGCTCTTGGTAAATATTGCTTTTATTGGAAATAATATACCCCAACATTCTGACATTAGAACACCCAACGTTTTGCTGCTTGTGACAGCTAAAGGACACCGTACCTGTGGGCCAGGTTGTCTTCTGCCCAGGTAGGGGAGGGATGGGCAGAGGGTCTTTTTTTCCCTTCCAGCTTCTTACTCTGTATAAATCTCTTAAATATTTCTTTTGCTTTGTAATGACCAAAGGAGAACGGGGGTAACAGTGGTTTTTGGTTTATTTTGTTTTATAAGGAGCTGGTTGACATTCTTAACCACAGGGGTTCTTCTCCAGGGTTGTTAGCCTGCGTAGTGTAATAAACTCTGCCTCTAGTGTGCCTGTGCTAACACCTCTGACTGTCAAGTGTCTTACTGGCCCAGATGATGGCCTGACCTAACCTGTGCACACACAGCTTTAGTAGCGAAATTCCCTTGGGTCATGTTGCAGCAGCAATCGGGACTCAATACTGCCTTCTGCACAGCATCTTAGGCTTGCCTTGGCTCACTCTGGAGGAGTGTTTGTGACTGTGCCAGTGAGGGATATGTCTCTTGCAATAGCCACATGAGGCAACTGCAGCAGTGACGGGAAGGCAGACACAAAAGTTGAGCTAACTTAAAGGACTGCAGACATTTTTGTTGAGCCAAGGTTGTCATTTTGTCAGTGTTAATGGGGATGGTATCTGCCTGCCTTGAGGACACTGCAAGTGTTAAACGATGAGCTGTGTGTTGCAGCTAGAGCCCCCAGAGCTCTGAAAGGCAGCCTGCAGATTTTACAGATGCAGGCCTCTCTTAATAACTGCAGCTGTTGCCTGTATTAAGGCAGATTCAGTCTTGTTGCCCTTTAGTGCAATGGGATGTTCATGAGGTCAGGAAAGCTGCCTTCTGAAGTCTTTCCAGCTAACAAGGAGTCTCTCAGTTGTGTAATTTTCTTAGGCATATGGAAGTTAAGAGCAAAGACTTTCTTATGGAACTGGCTGGGCTCTTTTCTGTTTCCTTGTGATGAAGGAACCTCCACTTGCTACTGTATATACTGCAGAAAATATTGCCTCCTGCGAATGAGCATCATTTGGAATCCGAGCTGGACTCATGAAATACAGTATTACTCTTATTTGCCAGACTTAGCTTCCCTTCTCTTTTTTGATTGATTGGATCAGAAGCAGAAGAATACTAATTTTTCTGTCCTCCTTACTATATGAATCAAGAAAACTGAGTTAAGTAAGGATTATAAAAGGGAGATGAAATGAACACAGTCTTTCTGTGGGAATACGGGTTCAAGGTGAACCTTGTGTGTGCTCTGTTCTTACACATATTTTTCCATAGGTATTGATTCATCTGATGGTATTCCCTGCCTAAAGAATTCTCGCTACTCTCAAAAATTCAGATAATTTCTCAGCTATTGGCTTTATGCCTTTTGGTTAGCATGTGAAATTCTTGGATAGAACAGACTGAAGCATGGCCCTGGCCCTCTTCTCTAGAGCATCTGAATGCCTTTTGGGCCTTTATCATAAGTGTAGATTGATGCCATTTTCGTAGAAAGCAAAAACGTGAGAATACTTTCACACCCCATAATGATGTGCTTAACTCACCCCAACCCCTACTTTATTTGTGAATCTTGCAGTTGCTCAATTCATTTTAAACATGCTGCATTGCATAACTTAATACTAATTAGTTATCTAATTAGCAAAGTTAGAGCATGAGCAAATATGATTTGGGGGAAAAGGCAAATTATCTGCCAGATCTTCTAGTGGGCACTAGTGTTAAAAGATGTGGTTTGCACTGAAAATTTACAGATTTTACACTTTTTTTTTACACTAGTATTGCTTTTTGCCAAACTGGAACGAGTTAATACTGCTGGAGTGAATGCAGGATGTAAAGGTTAGGTAGGTTCATTTTGGTTTGACCACTTGCTATTTTCTAATAGAAAGTTTCCAGCCCATACACAGTCTAAGCAAAGGAAGAAAATCAAGTCACAGTTCAATAAAGACTCTTGTGATACAAGAGTTTTTTGAATATGGGTGATCCAACAAGCATCGTATCACGTAAGCAAGTGTGACACAACGTAGGTGGGCAGGAGATGCAAATCCTACTGAGCTGGCAGTGGCCAACCAAGAAAGATCTTGGGAGTTAGAGTGAATGGCTTAATCAAAAATTGACCCAGTGGGCAGCAAATGCAAGAACTGCCACTGGTAGAGCATCTGCTTTACAATGCAGCAGGTAGGGTTGGAAAAGACCCTGGCCCGGAGGGTTGCTTCCAGTCAGTGTAGACAATTATGACTTGGTGTAAGGCTGCTTTTTGTGTTCCCTAAAACAGACCTATGCTATATTCTACCTTCATGGTCAGAGGCAGTATTCCATGGTATACCAATTGCTGGGAATCTCAGGTGAGATACAGTGATGCCTGTGGAGAAACCCATGAGCAGGACAAGAGCACACTCCCATCCTGCAGTTTCCAGCCAAAAGCATTAATGCCTCTGTCCATGGAGGCAGAACATCGCCATTGTTGCAAGTAGCCATTGATAGCTTAATTCATAATTTGTCTAAACCTTTCTTTAAAGCCATCCCAAGTTGCTGGCCATCCGTGCCTCCTGTGGGAGTGAGTTCTACAGTTTTAACTGTGCAGAAACCCTTCCTTTTATCTGTCCTAAATCTTCCAATATTCAGCTTCTTTGGATGTCCACAAGTTCTAGTGTTACGACCAATGGAGAAAAAACATTTTCTCTAGCCACCACCTCCAGTTATTTGGAGTTTGAGTGAAACATGGAGAGTCCTTAATGTAGCATGTTTAGCTTTAAAAACAAAACTGAATAGTAGATCAACTTGTTGCACTCTGTTTCCCACAATGGCTAAGCGGACGTCTCCAGAAAGTCTACAAGGAGACATATGCTGTTGCTCTGAATCTGGAGGTCTCCAATAGTAGTAATCACTACTTAACCACTGGTAGACCTTTCTGTGAATTTGTCCAAACATCAGTCATGCTTTTTAAAACAAAAAAAGTGCTAACCATGATATTTAACAAACCACTGACACACTGAAAGCAAATCTGCAAACTACCATGGGCATTGGAAAACGCTTACTTTGTTTGCTGAGAGCAAGTTGCTCCAGGTATCACTGGTGCCAGAGTAGACAGTATATTTTAAAAATGCTAACATTCCACTTCTTAGCTTGTGCTTGGTTACTTGTGTCACGGAGCTGCAGCAGATAGGGACTACAACCCACACATCATAGAAGCTGTATTAGTTGAAAGCAAGGGGTGACACTACCACATCAATCACCGAGAAGCTGGTGGGAATGCTAAACATGCTGCAACTTAAAAAGGTTGTGTCATTGTTCCATAACCAAAATTAAGATGGATGCTGAAGTTAATGTTTCAGGGGCACAGTAACTTCCCTGAAGCCGGCGAGGGAAAATTCATGTGCCTTCATAGCACATTCACTTTTTTATATTTTACTGTCGCACTGATAAGAGCATAAAGCAAATTAACACATATTTTCTTTAGAGCATTTTAGCCTTGTGACTACTTTTTGATAAGAATGTGAGCCGGGGTCTAGGCCATGGCTCTTTTGGATGTGAGAAACCGCATTTCAAACCACTGCTCCATTTTATGAAGTCTCCAAGTCTAACTCAGTTCAAAAGTTGGGGGTGAGGATGCCATTCGTAGCTCCTTGGAGGAGGGTCAGGATACCTCTAATACTACTTTTAGAAGACAGACAACCACCACCTTCCTGAGAGCACTGCCTCCACCAAGAGAAGAGACTGGCCTGCCCTCGTTGGTATACATCATACATTTATTAGTGAATATCCCTCTCAAAATCAGCCACAACATTAAAAAAAATAATGATTGCACTACTTGGTCAAGCAGAACTAGCAACTTTCATTTTAAAAAAAGTACAAATCTGTTAAAAATTTCAATCAGTATAATACACATATATATAATACAACATACTAGTTATGTTAAATGCTACAAACCAATATGATTCCAATGGAATGGAAAAAAACAAACACTTTTTTAGAGATTTAAGAACCTTTTTTCTTCTCTATATATTAGCCTTTTTTCAAATACATACATGGGAAAAATGAGGTAACTGTAAAATGTGCAAGTAACAGAGCAAAAAAAAATTATATATATATATTTATAATATATATAATATATATATATATATATATATAAACTTTCTAACACAGAACAAATGCCCTGGTGCCCTACAGGGAGGCTCCTCTCCTTGTAGGGTGAAGCTGAGCTATCCCTCTGGAGGGCACGGGACTGGTAAAAAAGAACAGTAAACAGTCCACTATCCCACCACAGGAAATCATTGGTAAACAGTGGCATCTACAGCGCAATCAGCAATCACAAACATCCTAAATAAATGTTTTAGTAATTTTTTTTGTTGTTTTTTGTTTTAAAATGATAATTTTTAGCTGCTCATTGGAATAAATTCTGCAGCACACGAGCTTGTGAGCTTTCGAGTCGCCACCAGAAGAACCG
This sequence comes from Podarcis raffonei, assembly GCF_027172205.1. Classification (NCBI taxonomy): domain Eukaryota; kingdom Metazoa; phylum Chordata; class Lepidosauria; order Squamata; family Lacertidae; genus Podarcis; species Podarcis raffonei. The sequence goes on from NC_070603.1 coordinate 68,836,840, forward strand.
TAAGGCTTTTCTACCCTCCCCAACCCCAAGTCATCTTTCTGGGGGGCGTGGGGGGGAAAAACCCGAGATAGCGGGGGGGGGGGGGAGGAGAAGAGAGCGTTTTTAAAACAGATGGGCACCGGCACTATTCTGATTGGCTATAAATATAGAAACACCTGTGGTTTTTATATACAGTAAAGACCTTTGGTTATTTGTGTCGCGTGAAATAAGTTGTTATTGTTTTTCCTTCTTTAAAAAAGCTGTGAAACGAGGAGAAAGGCTGGGGCCGGGGTGGAGAGCGGAGGAGGTGGGTCTGACACAAGGCACTGGCTTGACATGTGAGAGAGAGGGGAGAACTGAGTGGTCACAGAAGGACAGGTACTCAAAAGGGGCTGCTGGTGTCTGTGCAGTTTATATGGCAAGTGGCCCATTCCTTTGTGTGTGCGCACGCAGGCGCATGGGCCGAGACCTGGCTTAGATGTCCGACTGTGGCTATTCTAACCCTCTGGAAAAGTGGGCTGAGAAGAAAGAGATTTAAATTATTTGACCTGATCCAAATGACTTTGCCGTTTTAACCTGCATTATCAGCCAAAGTGCAAACAAGGGGCTGAGCCAGGTGGGGACTTAAAAAAACATTCAATTCATCACAAATTCAGGTGATTAGAAAGAAAGCTCCGGCCTACCCAGAGCTCAACAGGTTCCTAACTGACTGATCTAGTTGCTCCTGCCAAAACAAGAGATTGCTACCCAGCTGTAGTTAAGCAGAAAATGCACCTTGCTACATCCTGTCTGTGTGGCTCGGCGTCTTTCTGCAGGACTTTGAAGATCATCCCTGGACTGATAACTGAATAAAAGGTCCACGAGACAAAACAAAAGCAGGTTCTCAGGTCCCCAACCTCCTAGCTCCCCAGAGGACTTCCTGAATTCAAGTGGCTCAAGAACTCCAGCATCTGGGGTCGGGGTGGGGGGAGAGATTAGCTGTAAGCACCAATGGCAAAAGGCCTGGTGGCCCCAGCTACACCTAAAAAGACTTTCCCCTGCTTCAGAGGTAAGTATTGCTGAGAGCCAGTCGGCTCAGGAAAACAACAACAACGCAGACAGCTAGACTGCTCCTGCCCACTGTTTTAAGAGAGGCTACTTCCCCTCCCCAGCCACCATCTGAGCTCGGAGCACCCCACAGAAAAGAGCCAAGTTGGAAGAATCTAGCTTTCCTTCACAAACGCTGCTCCAAGGCTGGCCCAGACCAATCTGAGTAATGGGCCCATGGTTTGTTCCACCCGCTCCGCTCATGAGTGCCCCTCCGGCATTTGTGTGGCTGGGAGAATGGGAATTTGGGGGGGGGGGGTAGTTTTGTGGGAAGAGGCTCCAGTAGGCCCAGGGATGCTGGATGAGCAGGAAAAGCATGGCCCGCTCTCATCTGCTGCCATCCATTCCAAAAGGGGGTTGGTACAAGCCGGACCTCAGCTGGCAATTAAAGGCAGCAGGAATCAATGAACCCAGCTGGGGAGAAGATGGAGAATATTGGGGGGGGGGAGAGAGCTCCACCTTGTGGACAGTGGAGGAAGTTGAATTCTGACGGAGCCACACTTGCCAGACACATCCCCACTAGCTGATGCAGGGACAAGGTTCATGTGCTGGGAAAAGATGCAGAGAGGAAAGGGGGCGATGGCAGAGCAAGGAGCATGTCAGCGGATGCAACTTCACCCACCTCTGCAGCACCGTGAAAGAGAAGATGCACCTAACAAAACCCTCTCCTCTCTGAGGCCGCTACTAACCGCTCCCCCCACCGCCTGCCAACACTGACCCTTGCAAGCCTACCTCGAGGTTCAGTCCTGTATGTGCCCCCCCTCCCACAGCTGCCTCCTCCTGGCCCAACCAGGTTTCAAACCCATCTCTAATCCGGAGGGGGTGGGTAGGGGGGAAGGGGAGGGAGAAATGCCCTGAAAAGCGTTGACGGTCCTTGTGAGGCGTTGCGGACATGTGCAGTACAGTGCATGGCAGTAATCAGCTGAGCACAAAGAACTCCCTCTGTAACCCCCCCACCCCATCACCCCCACAGCTGGCTAGAGAGTTAGCCAATACCAAGTTCCAAGCTGGTCATAACATGCATGCATAATTTGTGAACATTTACATTAGGTTTCATCATCCTCTCCGAGTCCTTCTTGCCAGGCTTCCGAACACAACCAACTACATGGCGAGGGCTTCTCTCTCTCTCTCTCTCGGCTCCATGGTATAATCATGCAAAACAACTTTTATTTTTTTAAATATAATATTTTTTTAAACGATCACAGGTTTCTGTAACAGGGTGGCAGGTCGGTTGCTTTCTTGCTTCAAACCAGCAGGTGCTTTTTTTTTAGGTAGGATTAGTGTGTGTGTGTGTGTGCACGCACGCAACACACGCACGCACGTGCACAGAGAGACAGGAAGGCACACAACTCGCATGTATGCTCGTCATGGCAAAACAGCCCAGCCCACCCCACCCCACGGTGCCTGACCCACAGCACAAGCATCAGGCCATGCAGGGGGGAAAACAACACTCCCTTGGGGGTGGCAGTAGGAAGGCCAAACTTCACTTGGGGCCCCCGGAAGGGGGGGAAGGGGGGAGGAGGAGGAGGAGAAATGGTCGAGCAAGTGGAAAAGGGAATGGAAACGTCTGCCTGGTCCTACGCAGAAAGGAAAGAAAGCTGATGCAGCAGTGCATCTTGGAGGGAGGAGCAGTTTTCGCCAGATGGGCTTTTCTCCATGATAGCTAGTGCAAGGGTAGACAACAACAAGATTAATAAATAATTCCCCATCTGCTCGCTGCCCAGGATCCTACTGCAGAGAGCTTCGCAGCGGCCCCGGCAGCTTTCAGGGGCTTAGCCTGGGGTCAGCACAGAAAAGCGGGCAGGATTTACAGTGGGACTAAAGGCTTCTGCTTCAGTCGGCTGAGCATCTCCCTCTTCCCTGCAGAAGGAAAACAGGGAGAGAGGGAGGCAGAGAAACACACGTGCCCTCCCCTGAGATATGGGGGAAACAGTGGCACGAACCTGATTTTTATTTTTATTTTTTGGAAGGGGGGGTGGATTTCATGGAGATGGGTGCTGAGAAAGAAAGGGGACCCCAAGGAAAACAACTGAGGTGCAGAAGGGAAGAGAAGTAATTGTCAGCTCTAGCTAGAGAACATGATTCTGAAGACAGGCCTCGCGAAGAGAGCCTCCACCTTACAAATGTATGAAGCAGAGCCAGCTGCTTCACCACGAGGATTCTCACTCACTCAACTCACGCTTTCCTCCACATCTTTTGAGGGGGAAATGGGTCTCCACACGCCCCTCTGCAATGAGAAGGGGAGCTGAGTGGGATGGGATATTGCTGGGCCTTGCGCAGGCCTGTTTCGCTCCACCACCACCACCCTGCTACGGAGCCCTGAATGCCGCCCAGCACCCCTGGCATGTAGGAAGGGCAAGATGGGGTGTGTGTGTGTGTGTGTGTAAGGAAAAGCCAGAAGAGGCAGCCTTGGGCCATGATTTGTGTGTGGGCAACCCCAAATGGTTCTGGGAAGGCTTTGGGCCGCCCCTCATCAGTGCTGCAACCAACCACTTCCACTGCCTGCCACGCGACAACACTGTGCTTTGGGGGGCAAGTGGTTGGGGGGTGGGATTGAAGCAGGCACTTCCTCCCCCATCTTTGAGCTGCTCTGCTTCTGAAGGCCCCGATCTGGTGGCGCCAGAAGTGGGGGTGGGAGGGGGACTAAAAATACCTGGGTCAGACAGCCACAACAAAACCCAAACAAGGAAAGGAGAACCAAAACGAAAGGAATGCAAGAACACCTGGAGAGTAAAATGGCGCAAGGATGGAGTCTCTTTGGAGTGCGGAGCACATGGGGAGGCCTCCCCCTAGCGAAGCGTGACACCGCGGAGCTGGCTCTGCCACCAGGCCCAGTCCATGCCACGGAGGGGTAAGGGTAGGGGGGTGTCATACATTGCTTATATTCTCACCACATCCCAGGAGAGTCCCCAGAGGCTTAAGCGTACAGGCTGGGCCAAGCCCCTGGGCCAAGGTCCGTATCCTGGAGTGAATTTGTGCAGCAGTGCGTTGACGAGCCTCACTCAGCCTCCCGGTGCACTTCTGAGGCATCTGCCCGGCAGATTGGGCATGTGCGATTTGCCTGCAATGACCAAGGGCAGAATCAGGAAAGAGGGACGTGGCTTTAAGGTCAACCACACCCACTAGGAAACCTTTCCGCTTAAGAATCAGCAGCAGCAGCCTGTATCCATTTATCTGAGACCTGTTGCTCGTTGTAGGTTTGGCACTCTCTCCTAAACTACAGGATGAACATCTGATGAATGAAGGAATGGACGTCTCAAGGTATCAACCAGCACTGGACAAGGACAAGAAACTGGGCTCTATCTCGGACACAGGTGGGGAACCTTTTTGGGCCCCAAGGACCACATGCCTTCATGAGCATCCTTCCAAGGGCCACATGCCAGCCGTGGGCCGAGCCAAAGGCAAAAGTGGCCAGAGCAACAGATGCAATTCTCACCTTTGTACAGCAGGCTACATTCTGGCCTTCCAAAACTCAGGTGTTCCTACACAGATCTCTCCATCCAGGGTGACAAGAGGCATTATCCTAATGCAAGGATGCATTCCAACCAGGCAAAAAGCACCTGGTTGGGAAAAAAGCTGGCAAGAGGCATGGCTTGGGGAGTGGGCGTGGTCAAAGGGGGAATCATGAGGGCTGGTTGGCTGAATTTGGTCCCACAAATCTGAGGTTCTCCACCCCTGCTCTAGGGGAACAAGGTAGTTAAGAGCGAACCTCCTCTTCCAGAAGCCCTCCAGTCCAATCCTTTCTTTCTGACATAATTTCCTTTGGATCAGAAGCTAGGTAAAAAGCAGGAGGCTGACAGCAGGAATAAACAGGAAGGTTGCAAAACAGAGACAAAGATATGGAGTGCTCCTAGGATTTGCACTGAGACCAATGTTACTTAATTTGTTCATGAATAATCTGGACTCAGCTGAGAAATAAAATGGCCAAGTTTGTAGTTGACAACAGATTATTTAAGATGGTGGAAACCCACAAACTCCCAATAAAATTATGAATAAGATTCAATATAAGTCAAGTAATGGCAGTGGTATGGCCACATTTGGAATACTAGGCACCATTTTGGTCACTTTCTCAAAAAGGGTCTCATAAGGCTGCAAAAGGTGAGAAGTTAACAAGTGAAATTTGCAGAATTGCGCAGCCACAAGATGTGGCTGTGGCCCAGGTGACTTCAAAAGGGCACGGGACAAAATTAATGGAAAATAAGTATATCAATGGCTAATTGCGTGTGAAGGTTCAACAGAATCTCTAGGCATGCCTCTGAATACTAAGGGAAAGGGGGGAAAAGTCACTTTCTTTTGCACCCCATTTGAGGGCTTTCTAGGGGTATCTGGCAGACCACTGCTGGAAACAGAATGCTAAATTCAAAGGACCCACTGTCTGAGCCACTAGACCTTTTCTTAAGTTTAAGGCACTGCATACCTGAAGGAGCGTCTTCACCCCCATCATTCAGCCTGGACACCAAGGTCCAGCTCTGAGGGCCTTCTGGCAGTTCCCTCACTATGAGAAGTGAAGTTACAGAGAACCAGGCAGAGGGACTTCTCGGACGTGGCACCCACCCTCTGGAACATCCTCCCGTCAGAAGTCAAGGAGATAACTATACAACTTTCAGAAGACTTCTGAAGGCAGCCCTGTATCAGGAGGTTTTAAGTGTTTGATGCTTTATTATGTTTTTATATGAGTCTGGAAGCCGCTCAGAGTGGCTGGGGTAACCCAGCCAGATGCGTGGGGTGATGATGATGATGATGATGATTAAGGATTTTCCCCACTCCTGTATTTAAATTAGGATTCTGAGTCGCCTTACAGGTGCACAAAAATCATTGAACAGTCATTGCATTTGCACATAATAAAAGCCAGAGTCTCTACTTAAAGGATTTGCCTGCAATTTACCCACAATGTTGAATGGAGATTAGAAGCAGTGGTTGAATCCCAGATTTCACTCCTGCTGACAGAAGGGGGCGGAGGTGACTTTTTCCAAGTCACTCTTCCCTCTGCATGCCCTCCGGAAAAACTGCTCCAGAGGGGTGCGAAACTTCCCCAGAACTGCAGGGGAGACTTCCATGGCCAGGAAGAGCCCTGCCGCTCCTGCAAAGTCCCTAGATCCATCCCGCACGAGTCCCCTTCCCCTTCCCCTTCAGGGTGCAGTTGCAATCAACAGCCAGTAGAGAGTGCTGTCAAAGCTGATTCCAAAGCTCTGGATCTCTCAGATGGCTTGCACAGAGGCCCGTTCCCCCCTGTATGCCCGCCCCCCACTTGATGATTATGCACTTCCGAATATGCTCCTTGCCGATTAAGCCGCAGCATCCCGTACAGAATAATCTCTTAATGCAATGGTTCCCCAGTGATAAAGCAAGAGCAGCAGATGTTACCTTTAACCATTTGTCGATGCACTTAGCGTGGAACTCGTGGTTGCAGGGCAGAACTCGCAGCAGCTGCCTGACTTCGAAGTCGCTGAAGCACACAACACACCTGGGGAAGGGAGGGAGAAGGACCCAGTCAGTGAAGTGTCAAAGAACGACAAAGGAGCAGCACACCAATAGCTATCCACTGTCTTCAAGCACCACATGGTCCAGTTTCCCCACACAGGGGCAAGATTCTCTGCAGGCCCATAGGAAGTTGCCTCATGCTGAGTCAGATCTACAGTGATGGGCAGATGCTGGCCAGGGTTTCAGGCAGGATTCTCTCTCGGACTCACCTGGAGATGCTGAGGACCCACGACCATCTGTCTAGGAAGTAGAGGCTCTGCCACTGAGCTTCAGACCTCCCACTCTTTGGGAGTAGTGTCTCCCACTGTTTCCAGCAGAATCTTATTTAGGTGCCCAATACATACTTCCAGGTGACACTGCATGATCATGCTAGGAAAAGGATTTCACCGCTCAACTCGATTGTACATATCAGTAAGGGTTGTTGTCTTCCACTGACAATTCACAGATCTGCTCGGGTACAATCTGAACTCACTCCTCAAGAAGCCCTTCTAATCCTAAAGGTGGACAGATGTACTGCCCCTTCAAAAGCAGACTTAAAAAACAACAACAAAAAACACCAATGACTGGGTGAGAGTTCAGTTCCTCCTCACCTTCAGCTGCATATTATTAGTAGTAGTAGTATACCGCCCTTCAAGTTCCAGAAAGACATCTACTTCTGCTTCATTGACTATGCAAAAGCCTTTGACTGTGTTGACCACAGCAAACTATGGCAAGTTCTTAAAGAAATGGGAGTGCCTGATCACCTCATCCTGAGAAATCTCTATGTGGGACAAGAAGCTACAGTTAGAACTGGATATGGAACAACCGATTGGTTCAAAATTGGGAAAGGAGTACGACAAGGCTGTATTTTGTCTCCCTGCTTATTTAACTTATATGCAGAATTCATCGTGTGAAAGGCTGGACTTGATGAATCCCAAACCAGAATTAAGATCGCCGGAAGAAATATCAACAACCTCAGATATGCTGATGACACAACCTTGATGGCAGAAACTGAGGAGGAATTAAAGAACCTTTTAATGAGGGTGAAAGAGGAGAGCGCAAAATATGGTCTGAAGCTCAACATCAAAAAAACGAAGGTCATGGCTACTGGTCCCATCACCTCCTGGCAAATAGAAGGGGAAGAAATGGAGGCAGTGAGAGATTTTACTTTTTTGGGCTCCATGATCACTGCAGATGGTGACAGCGGTCACGAAATTAAAATACGCCTTCTTCTTGGGAGAAAAGCAATGACAAACCTAGACAGCATCTTAAAAAGCAGAGTCATCACCCTGCCAACAAAGGTCCGTATAGTTAAAGCTATGGTTTTCCCAGTAGTGATGTATGGAAGTGAGAGCTGGACCATAAAGAAGGCTGATCGCCAAAGAATTGATGCTTTTGAATTATGGTGCTGGAGGAGACGCTTGAGAGTCCCATGGACTGCAAGATCAAACCTATCCATTCTTAAGGAAATCAGCCCTGAGTGCTCACTGGAAGGACAGCTGAGGCTCCAATACTTTGGCCACCTCATGAGAAGAGAAGACTCCCTGGAAAAGACCCTGATGTTGGGAAAGGTGGAGGGCACAAGGAGAAGGGGACGACAGAGGACGAGATGGTTGGACAGTGTTCTCGAAGCTACCAGCATGAGTTTGACAAAACTGTGGGAGGCAGTGGAAGACAAGAGTGCCTGGCGTGCTCTGGTCCATGGGGTCACAAAGAGTTGGACACGACTAAACGACTAAACAACAACATACCGCCCTTCATCCAAATATCCCAACACAAAAAACCCAAAATGCATAATAAAATAAAAACAAACCAATAACCTTCCTTCTACAAACACATGTAAGGGGACACGGGTGGCGCTGTGGGTAAAAGCCTCACCGCCTAGGGCTTGCCGATCGAAAGGTCGGCGGTTCGAATCCCTGCGGCGGGGTGCGCTCCCGCTGCTCGGTCCCAGCGCCTGCCAACCTAGCAGTTCGAAAGCACCCCCGGGTGTAAGTAGATAAATAGGGACCGCTTACTAGCGGGAAGGTAAACGGCGTTTCTGTGTGCGGCTCTGGCTCGCCAGAGCAGCGATGTCACGCTGGCCACGTGACCTGGAAGTGTCTCCGGACAGCGCTGGCCCCCGGCCTCTTGAGTGAGATGGGCGCACAACCCTAGAGTCTGTCAAGACTGGCCCATATGGGCAGGGGTACCTTTACCTTTACCTTTATACAAACACATGTAAAAAGCCATAGAACAGCCAAACGCTTGGCTGAAGAGAAACATGTTCACCCAGCACCTAAAGATGTGTAATGAAGGCACCAAGAGAGCCTCCCTAGGGAGAGATTTTCACAAACAGGGAGCCACTGCAGAAAAGGCCTGTTCTTGTGTTGCTACCCTCTGGGCCTCTTGTGGGGGAAGCACATGAGAAAGAGCCTCAGATTATGATTGCAGAGTCTGGAGCAGTTCATATGGGTAGAGTTGGTCCTTGAAATACTGCAGTCCTGAGCCATTTAAGGCTATATAGGTCAGAACCAGCACTCTGAATTGGGAAACTAATTGGCAGCCAGTGCTGTTGGGCCAGGATCAGTGTAATATGCTCAAACTGTCTTGCCCCAATGAGCAACCACAATCAGTGCAGATTTTGGCCAAGACCTCCCCACCCCCATGCTTTGAGCAGGGGTTGGGGTTTTTGAATAGTCTTTCCCACTCTCAGACATTTCTCATGGTTATTCATTTAAATATTTAATTGGTCCCTTTTTTATTACCCCCCACCAATCTATTATTTTTTCATACTTCAAAGACCACTCTGAATGAAAGGGGCCTTTGATTAGCAGAAGGTCAAAACAATACTTGCAAATCAGGATTGTATATATTCTTTACCTCTTGTGTTTTTAAATTGTTTTAAGTTGTTTCGATTTGGTGTTTTTGATATGGTAACTTTCTAAATATGATTTATAACTGACTGAGGTGTTTTATTAGCTGTAATTCTTTTTTTAATGCATATTGTGAGCTGCCCTGGGTCCTGCACTATGAGAAAGGTGGGATATAATGAAATAAAAAGAATAGATAGGAAGGTCACAAGGACCAGTCAATCAGCCCTCTGCACAGCTCGCTTGCCCTGGAAACAGGAAGAACCAGTTGCTCATGAGTTGGATTTGGTTGGAAGTCTGTACGTATATCAAGAAAGAAAAGAAAGAAAAATGGGTGAGTGCAACCCCCTCCCCGCAACACATTTTAAGGTTAAATAATAATAAAAATGGGGAAGTGCAGATCAACAACAGGCTTACAACTCAAGTTATTTATTTCTCGCCTCACTGTATGTTCCATAGGAGAGTCAACATGAATTATTTTATTAATGTGACATCCCACTACCCAATGGAAATCAATGGGCTGAAGTCCACTTCTTCCAGTGGATCCACTCATACTATGACTTAGTTGGGTATTACCCTAGAGTTGCTTATGTTCCACCCTTTCACTGCAGTTGCATTGCTCAGAGAGACTTACAACAATTTGCAAAATGATGCCGAAGGAAACTCCCTAACTGGTAGGAAATGGACAACTAAAGATTGGGTCCCTGCAATAAGAGCAGGAGACAGCCAGAACTCCCTGCTGCCACTCACATAAAGTGGCAAGGACCACCTGTGTTCTAAATCCTGTGTATCTAGTGCTAGTTACACCATCACCCTGATCCCCCCCTCTCTCTTACACACACACACACACACACACACACACACACACACACACGAGAACTGAAACACTCATGCCTGCTATCCCCATTCCTTCCAAATTCAGCTGTGCTGCCTTCTATTCCCCATCTAGGACTTCACTGGAGGACCTCTCTCCCAACACTTACAAGGTTTGCTCCGACTGATGGCTTTCTGGGTTGAAGCGGTAGGACGGAAGGTGTTCGATGTCTGCTTTGGTGAGTCCCCGGGGTTTGGCCTCTCCTAGCCTCTCGGCCAGGTTCAGTAATGCCTAGTGGAAGATTTAAAAAAAGAACATACATACACAGCTGATCAGCTTCCTTCTGGGCTCCAATCAGGCTTCCTCCTACACCCTGAAACCCACTCTTACAGCAGTACATTCACCACAGGACGGTCCCTTCTCCTGGCACTGCTGCCACTTGACCCCATCACATGGCAAACCCTACGCTCTTAAGCCAAGTTCCACCATGCACTGGGGGCACCACTAACCAGCTGCTCTAGAGCCTTCCCGCCATTCCGGTGCCCCCAGGGAGAGGGAGGCCAACCCACCTCATAGTTTTCCATCTCCACATCATCTACATCCAAGTCCAAACTTATTGTAGGCCCCACAGCTGTCGGTGACACAGGAAGCATTGATCTAAAGTTCAAAGGTAGAGGGGAGTAGTCAGCAGGAGCAGAAAATCGCGCAGGCACACAAACCAAGGCAGAAACCAACCTTGCGTTTTGCATGAGTACATGGGTAGGAAAAGGAGGCAAGTCCATATTCCCACCGAGGGGCCATGCTGAAATCAAGGCAAGGCCCTCAAGCCCTAGACCTCAGCAGCGAAGGGGAGGTTTCTTCCTCATGCAGCACTTCTTCCCTCTGTTTGATCAATGGATACTCACAGGAAGTATGGCAGGAAGCTTGGGTAGTATGGAGGCGGCGGTGGAGGCGGAGGTGGCAGTGGCTGCTGCAATCTGTACCGCTGGGTGTTCAGTCGCCGGGGCATCATGTGTGGATATGGCTGTTGGAAACACCGGAAGATGAGTCAGTTTGATGCGTACTGAGATGTAATCCCTAGGCAGTATATCCCCCACACCAAACAGCACACAAATAAAAATCTGCAGCTAGGAAAACAGAAACATTCTGCACCAAGAAAGGATGAATTCTGCAGCATGAAACATTATCAATCGCTGCAGATCTTCAAAGCCACCTTATACAGGTTGTCTGTATCCCCATGGAACAACGGCACACACATGCACAAGTATTTCCTACACAAGTCGGGGAGTTAAGAGCTTCAAAAGCAAAAGGAAAGCTCCCAAACTATGAAGAGTCATCCTTTCGTGAAAGGGCATCTACCCACCCATAGAGGCTACTGAAAAGGGCTAGCCAACTCCGGAGAAAGACCCTGACCCCTGGTCACTCATTTTGCACCTCACGGTGTACAAAGGGTTGTCAGATGGTCAACCCTGCTAAAGCACAGAGTCCTATTATTCCTGAGCAAACGAAGGACCCTCTTTAAGAGGCCCTTTCCCCCTCGGGGGTCCAGTGCTTGAGGCCTCATTGCTATGATCCCAGAACACTCACCACGCCAAAGGGCAGTTCCTGGTGCAGTGGGTCATGGGTGTGTGGAAGGTAATGTAGTGGCACGGAGGGAGACAGTGCAGGAGTATGGTGGGAAGGAGAATAGGAGAAGCCTCCGATAGAGTGCTGTTCACCCCGGAGCTCCACCTCATTGTCTATCCTTTGCAGTGGCTGTGGAGAAAGCAGACAATATACAGGGCTAACTAGAAATGCTGCCATTCTTACTCAGGATAGTACAGAACAGGGTGGTCCAATGTGCAGCCCTCAAGGCCTTTTTGGCAGCCCTCAGCAACACAAGAACCCCCTCCCCTGCCCTTGCGCTGTCTTCCCAAAGCTGGGTAAGCGAGGCGCTAAGCTTTGGAAAGGAGGTGGGAGGGCTCTAGGACCTTGCCAGAGCCCCACACTTCCTTCCCAATGGCAGAGCAAGGGTGGGGGTGGGGAGAAGCATCCTATTTTTGCCTTGTTCCCCCCATGCAACAAGATTTTGTCCAGCATTCTGTATCTTGAATTCAAGTCCTAGAAGACCTGCTCCCTGTCCTGCAGGCCTTTTCCCACCGGGCCTAGGCAGGTGGAGCCCTGATGGACTCCAGCTACAAAAAGCTGAGGCTGCAGAACATTCTTGGGCTGTGGTGTTGTTTGAGAGGGTTTGTTGCACATTAATTGATGTTAATGTTCTGTAACTTCATTTTGGATCTTATGATTTATGTGACCATTGTTCCAATTTGGTTGTATATTTTTGATGTTGTGTTTATAGTTTATTACTATTTATCTATGTCTGTATGTAATTTTTTGCATGTTGTAAGCCACCTTAAGCATGGATTTAACTTTGGAAAGGTAGCATACAAATAAAATGATTGATTGATTGAATGGACACTGGGAGAAAGTCCACAGTTTGGTGACAGAACACAGGCTATGCTTGTAAAAGCCCAGTGCGGCCCCCTAGCATCTCCAGGGAGTGTGGGGAAAAAAGGCCCTTCTGGAACCTGAGAAAGCTGCTGGCAGTGAGCGTGTAGACAACGCTGGGCTACAAGGACTGAGGGCAGCATCCTATTGTAATTTTAAGATGACTACTGCCCCATCCAAAATCCTACATCAAATCCCTACTTTTGTACTGTACACCAGACACACTCAAACCACTAAGCCCAACTATTACTGCCATAGACCCTCTTTTATAACGATGCCTGCTCTTTTAGACCAATACTAAATCCTTGGCACTCCTCCCTCTGGCAGCAAGTTCCTAATGCTGACTACAGTACATGAAAAAGCATAGTGCATAGTGCAGAGAGTCCCATATTCCTCCTAACTAGTAGCATCGCTGGGAACTGTTGCTCCAAATCTGTCATCTCCATTTCATTTCGTCACCCTCCTTTCCTTGCTTCCTCTTCAAAGAGAAGACGCTGAAGGATGGAACCCAAATTATACAGGCAGAAAATATAGGAAGGGTACAGAAGTCACCCAGGGCGGGAGTGTGTGCGTAACAGTGTAGCCTGTAAAAATCTATCCCAACACATGTAGGGCTCATATAAGTGTGTATGGATTCATCTGATCTGCATTAAATCTGCCAAACATATCAGAAAGCCAGACAGGTAACAGACCTCAAGCTTCCAATGCCCTGAAGAAGTTCTGGCCAGCCCTGCTCAGCTCAAGGTTCACTGGCTAGTTCTGGGGGTTGCTGCCTCAACTTCAGTTGCCCACTTAAAAAATAGGAAGATTAACAGCCAGCCTCACAGGATTCATTGTGTTGCATGTTGGGGGGATGGAATTGCGATGTAAGGCATTCTAGACACTGAACAGTTTATAGCAATGTATTATTTCAATCATATATCACCTTGAGCATTCTTATTAAAAGTGGAAATGCAAATCATAAATACTGCAAGACAAATGTGCATGTTATTATTTTTATTTTTATTCGTTGAATTCATATACTGCCCTATAACTGGAGGTCTCACAGAATCAAATCAAAATATAAAACCACAAAATACATAATCAAAATAAAACAACCCAATAACCTCCTCCTCAAAAAACAAAACAAAAAAACCCTCACATTTAAAAAGCGCATAGAATGTCAATCAAATCAACCAAAGGCCTGGTTAAAAAGGAACGATTTTGCTTGGTGCCTAAAGGTGTATAATGAAGGCGCCAGGGGAACTTCCCTGGGGAGAGCATTCCACAGATGGGGAGCCACTGCAGAGAAGGACCTCTCGAGGAGGAGGCACACAAAAAAGGGCCCAGAAGATGATCTCAGGGTCCAGGTAGAAAGAGGCGGTCCTTGAGATACTGCGCTTCTGAGCCGCTTAAGGCTTTATAGGTCAAAAGCACTTTGAATTGGGCCCAGAAACTAATTGGTAGCCAGTGCAGTCGGACCAAGATCTGTTTAATATGCTCAAACCATCTTGCTCCAGTGAGCAACCTGGCCCCTGAATTCTGCACTAGCTGAAATTTCCAAACCATCTTCAGAGGCAGCTTTATGTATAACACATTGCAGTAATCTAACCCTGAGGATACCAGAGCATAGACAACAGTAGTTAGGCTATCCCTGTCCAGATAGGGGCATAGCTGAGGCACCAGCCGAAGCTGATGGAAGGCACTCTGGGCCACTGAGGCCACCTGAGCCTCGAGCAACAGCAAAGGATCCAGGAGTACGCCCAAGCTATGAACTTGCTCCTTCAGGGGCAGCATAACCCCATCAAGAGCAGGCGACCACCCAGCCATCTGGTTGCAGTGCCATGATCCAATCTGCCCCAGGTGATCAGTGGCAGCAAGGGACCGCTCCTTACCCCAATCTCTCTCTCTCTCGTGCATTGCCAGTTTTATGCAGAACCCCCTCCTTGTTCCACCTAGTCACAACAGATGTGGCTTATGGATGGAACTGCTGCCACAGAGGCACTAAGTACCGTCACTCCACACTGTCCTACATGGTACATACTGAGCAAGATCACTTCATGCCTGCTGATGTGTGCAGCCCAGGCTTGGCTTTGCAGCTAGCCTGAGCCAGACAGGATTCTAGGCAACTGACTGTGGTACATTGGATACAGTGAAAAGGAGACCCGTCCATCATACGGACAACCGACCTTCAGTGTTCGAAATGAGCCAGGCACATTTTGCATGTGGCTTCCAGCCACTTACAACCAAGTACAATCAACAAGAGTTTCAGGAACCAAAATGCTTTTTCTGTGTAGCCTGAGCAAGAGCAGACACCATTAAGAAAAGGAGGTCTGCATAGGCCAATATGTATATGGACTGTCCCTGGATCAAGCAACTTTTCTTCTTTAAGTTCTCAAAGCTCTTAACCTAACTCAAGGTTGTCATCTGAACTAGTCAGATGTTTAACTGCTATTCAATTACAGTCAGCCCATTGTTTGTGGGGGGAAAGAAGACTTTGGAGCTGTCTTGCCCCAAAATGGCAACTAGATGTTCGGTTTTGGCAAATGGAACCTTGGTTTACGGAGCCATTTGGCACGTAGCTTATATATGTGAGTTCCTAGCATTGCCTACCTACCTCTGATGACCACTGGAAACCAGGTACAGTTCACTCTTGTTACAACGGCAAGAGACCTCCTTTGAAGACTGGAACCCAAGTCTTCAACTGTACGCTATGCTGGAGAACTGAGATTGCACCAGCTTTGATATCCCTCAGAAGAACAGAGCTGAGAGCATGGAGTGGGGATAGGACCCAGACATCCCTCCCTTCCCTCCGCCAAGCCCACCCGCTTGCCACCCCAAACAACTTACCATGCGAGGGTGCTGGGGTTGGAGTGGGACAAACTGGCTGAGGGGAGCCATGTGTGGAGGCTGGTGTGGCGGCACAGGCGGTGGAGGGTGCAGGATGTAATGGTCGCTGGAAATGAGCGGCGGGAACGTTTGGTAGGAGACAGGGAGCTGCTGCATGGCACAGGCCTGGATCAGCTATAAGAAGGGAGGGAGGGAGGGAAGGGAAGAGAGTCACCATTAAGAGTCACCATGAGAAGGCTAGGTAAAGGTAAAGGTACCCCTGCCCGTACAGGCCAGTCGTGTCCGACTCTAGGGTTGCGCACTCATCTCGCTCAAGAGGCCGGGAGCCAGCGCTGTCCGGAGACACTTCCGGGTCACGTGGCTAGTGTGACGAAGCTGCAGCTGGCAAGCCAGCACCAGCACAGCACACGGAAACACCGTTTACCTTCCCGCTATAAAGCGGTACCTATTTATCTACTTGCACTTAGGGGTGCTTTCGAACTGCCAGGTGGGCAGGAGCTGGGACCAACGACGGGAGCTCACCCCGCCGCGGGGATTCGAACCGCCGACCTTGCGATCAGCAAGTCCTAGGCACTGAGGTTTTACCCACAGCGCCACCCGCGTCCCTACAACCAACTTCAAAGGCAGCTGACGTCGGTCTGGCTATAGAACAGGGTGCGGAGAATCCCATGAGCAGCAGGCTATATCCTCTCCTCTAAGATTGGCAGGAAACCTACAGGCCTTAAGCAGAATGTCAATATATCCTAGCCTCTTTTTATAGGTAACAAAACCAGCCCGGCTGATCAGGTATCAAACCCAAACAGAGAAGTGGTGCAATACCCCACTCATGGCAAATCAGAGAACAAGACATTTAACCTTCGCTGCTCTCCCCCCATACCGAGAGACTCACGGGGGGTGGGAGGCAGCAGAGTGGGTAGTGCTGTCCGCTGAACATCACTGAGCATGCTGGGAGCTGCTGCGCACTGCAACCTGGGATGTGCTGGCCGGTGTGAATGGGGAAGCCTTGTGTGGTTACTGTGGTCACCGTGTAGGAGAGAGGGATGGCTCCCTGATGCACCTGGAGGAAAGAGAGCAGCAGCAGCAGAATCAAAAGCCACACCTCCTCACATGGGGATGTTCAATCTGCCTCAGATAACCCCTTGCCTGCCACTGCCACCACCACCACCCAAGAGCCCACAGCTAAAGTATGCCAAAGAATGATACAAGATTCAGGTAACCACAAAGTAGAAATTGATGAAATACAATTCATAAGATTAGCATTCCAAATCTACAGCAAACCCACAACTTATGTGCATTTAACTTGTGCACATTCTACACACGTGGCAAAAAAATAAAATAAAAATTGAAATGGAGGCAGAGTTGTGAGAAAAATGGCTTTGGCAATCCCACCCGCCATTGAACCCAATGTATTTTGACCATATGCAATTTTGATTTTAGGCGTGATCGCTGTAACGTAACCCCCACAGAAGTTGTGGGCTTAATGTACAAGGAAGTCCAAGAATTTAAGAGTTGGGATAACACGCTCTCTGAAAGAACACTTTCCAGGCTGCTATGTGTAAGTTCTGGAGATCAAAGATGAGTTATATAGTACTTAGCTTCCTCTAGGAACCAGCACTGCAGCTGACAGACATTTGCAGCTT
The DNA here is from genome assembly GCF_027172205.1 of Podarcis raffonei. Classification (NCBI taxonomy): domain Eukaryota; kingdom Metazoa; phylum Chordata; class Lepidosauria; order Squamata; family Lacertidae; genus Podarcis; species Podarcis raffonei. The sequence continues at coordinate 68,853,987 of NC_070603.1, forward strand.
CTCCCTTGAAGAAGCTTTCCCATTATGGCTCTCGGGGCGTGAGGGCAAAACTTTCTGTAGGTCACAGAATTAATATTTGAACCTATGACTAGCTCATTCCATCTCCTACTGGGAAGCTGCAGGACTCTGTACAATATATGAATTTCTAAAGCTCTGCATTCAAACTGACTCTCGGTGAAAATTTCCTGAGGTGAATCTAGTGACCCAACTACCCATCAAGCGTCTGGAATCCTCCTGGGCTTCTTTTAAGAAATAGTTAGATCTTGAATGCTCGTCCACATACTTTCAATTGTATTTCATCAATTACTATTTTGTGCCTTGAAATATATACATTCTGTTTACGACTTATCCTAAGTGGTTTACTTCTCCTGTTTCCAAGTCCCACATTTTGGGATATGCGACATGCACAGAAAACTGGCATTTTTGACCCTCTGGTCTCCCAAAAGGTTGTGCAAGCTCCCAAACTGAGACATAACCCTCACACCAGGGGACAGATCTACAGTTAGTTTATTGCCCTTGATGAAAACGATATCCTGAGTTTTATTTTCATTTTATTTTGCAGATGGTTAGCAATGTAATTTTATTTTATTTTTATATTGCACAGTGCGATGTGGAGAAGGATTTGTTATTTGAAAAAGCATTGGGTTCAGTCTGTGCACCTGAAGGCCTCCTTCCTTCTTTCACTAGAAGATGTGTCATCACGTTGTTCCCCCAGCTGAAAAGGGTCCCAATTGGGGTGTTCGATCCTTAGCCCACCTATTTTGCTTGTGATGGGTGGTTTTCAGATATATGTTAGATATAGATAGAATGGAAGGGAGAACAGTGCTATTGTGTCCCCCGCCCCCAGCAAATGGCCTGTGGAAGTCCGCAGGAATCCCATTGCAGGGACTTGAACTCTGTATTTGCTAGACACAGCAGTCCAACCTATTTTGGTTCTTACAGCCAAAAGCAGCACATGCTACAAAATCAAACTTCAATATGGCAGAACGTTCATGTCCTTGGGTTTGGTTGCTTTGTCAGTCAGGAAATGGAAGTTCTGGTGGAGAGCAACATGGAGAGCAGGAGTAGCTAAGCTGTAGCCCTCCAAACTCTCATCAGTCCCAGCCAGCATTGGCCAAGGTTGATGGAAGCTGTAGGTCACCAACACATGGGAGACCACAGGTGAGGTACCTTGATGCAGAAAGATGCTGTTTCTCTGTGCTCAGGCTAGCAAGGAAGGTGCCAGTTTTTTGCTGAATCCTGTTGGGAGTGGGCACCTGCTGCCAGGCACTCTACTGGGCTGGATACAGCTGTGCCCATCTCCACTGACAAAAACGGAGTATATATCCAACACAGAATAGCCTTCCACTTCAGTGGCAGAAAAGTGAAGGGGGCAGATGTGCTTGCCCTGACCAGGTCTGCTGGTCTTGGTCAGCTTGGGATCTAGGCAAATCCCAGCCACAGTTTCTCCATTGGTGGGACAAGATTCCAGCCCTTGGAATCCGCAGAGTTCTGAGCCATCTACACCCCCCTCCCCAGGCACCATCCTTACCTGCTCATGGAGATCCACCATGAATGGATGCTGGTGGGGTGGGTGTGCAGCCGGGTGAAGCATTCGTGGTGGCGTATTGGCCAGAACGTACGCCGGGTGCTCATCTACAGGGGTGTGTGGCTGCTGGAAAAAAGCCGGGTGCAAGTAGTTCTCATCCTGGGCTAGGAGAGTTTGCAGAGGTCGCTCGCGTCGGCCCCAGTGGTGCCGGGAAGAAGGGCTGTGGAGCCAGTTGTGGGGAGAGAAATATAGAGGGGTGACCCCAGGGGCCAGCCAATTATCTGCGCTGAGCTCTCAGCTACAAATTCACCCATTTTATTGTTGTTGTTGTTTTGTTTTTTTTACAGCAGGGTTAGGCCAGAACAGCAACACAAGGGAGCAACTGTTGGTGCAGCAAAAAACTAGGACACAAGTTCAGTCATAACACTGAATACAGAGACATAACACGGAACAAAGCCTTTGAGTGGGTTCCTTTGAGCGGAAAGCTAAGAGATAAGATAGAATCTAAATATATTTTATTTTATTATCATTGCTGCATTCTTTCCAGGACTCTGGTTTAACCAAACCCTTCAGCATACAAAGTGAATCTGTTCTTCCCAGTGTCTCAGGCAGGGCTGGGGAACCTGTGGTCCTCCGGATAATGTCCAGAGTGGCTGAGCCTGATGGGAGTTGGAGATCAGAAATATTGGGGGAGATGAGAATAGGTTAAAGTGTCACATTTCAAAGAGCCTCCCAAACATGGCAGGTTCCCAGCATCTGGAGCAAAGCTAGCTTAGTATAAGGCAAGTAAACTAATCCTAAAATCATTAAAACACAGGTTTGCTATGGAGGCCTTTCAACTGATGCTTCAACACCTTTCCGCTGGTAATCCTGGTCACCCCAAGTCTTTCCTTCTGCACCTGCATCCTGGATGTGCATTGCAACACAATGGCTACCAGGACTCTGGATGAGAGCAAAGCTTTAAGTTTGCTCAGGCAGTATCTGGATTAATTTTGTTCAGATACCTACACAAACACCTTGCATGTAAACAAGCTGTGCGTGTCAACGGGATAACACCAGATGGACAGTGCAAGGTTTTCTTCTCATTTAACTTCATATGAGAGGAAGATGGGAGCTGGCGGGTAAAGCAAATATACTCCAGAAAATGTTGGCTTACATTAATATGGGTTGCACTTTTGCTTTCAGAATTGCATAAGGAACCTTTTGGAAATTACAGGGGACCACTTTCGCTATCCGCTTACATACAGGGAGACTCTGGCTTTTCCAGCGCTTGCCCTAAGAAACCTCCAGGTGATCTGCACAGTGAAAGAGAGGAAGAGTCGTACCTTCTCCTGAGGTGTGCTGGGCTGTCACAGCTTCCCCCTGAGAATCGTCGCTGGTCAAAGGGGACAGAAGGAGGCCGCCTATTCACTGCCAGTTCCCATGGTCGCATTGGGGACGTTGGCAAGGCAGGAGGGGGTGCTGGATCTCAGACTCCAAACACGACAGCACCCCGGTTCTTTGGGATCTGTAGAAAGTGGAGAAACAGCCAGTGAGACGGAGCTTGGAGGCAAGGAGAGGCGTCAAGCAATTTCAGTTCATGACAACAGTCTCCGGATCAGTCGTGCCAACGCTAGGAGGCTACAGCACATCGGCAAGTGGTGGGGAAAATGCTCCATGCATCCACCCACAGACCAGGCCTCTTCCCTAATTACATCTCCTCCTACAATGCACATGAGGTGCTCTCTCCGAATGTCTACTTCCTCTGCTCAGACCACTTCCACCAGCCTCTACCAGTATCTCTCCATGTATCGTATTCTACCCCTGCCTCCAGGGCAGCAGAGGGTCTCCCTTAATCCCCACCACAGCTCTGTGAAGCAGGCTAGGCTGAGACACACTGACCAGTGAGCTTTGTGGCTGAGTGGGCATGTGGCGGATTTGCCTTTTGGCTTTGAAGCACCAAGTTCAAACGCTCTCACCACTACACCACACGCGGACACGCCTCTTCCAGGAGAGAATGTTTTGTGAATCGGACGCTGACCGAGAGGCATGCAAATGTATGGCATATTTTGAGGGGGGAGGGTTAATATGGAGAAGTGTTGCTCCCCCCCCCAATGAGCACAGGCCACTATTGCCAACCAAGTGCCAATCTATGCCTGTCTAATGGCGGAAGCAATCTCAGAAAACCACACCGCTCGCAGCCAAGCCTGTTCCCAAAGGTGGGAAGAGGGGGCAAGACAGAGCAGAGCTCAAAGGCTCTGATGACAGAGCAGTGTGCGCATAAAGTAGCTGTGATAAAAGACCAAACCCCCCCCCCATGGGAACTGCTCCTCGGCACAAGCTTTATACTTTCCTGCCCCCATCTCATCAACGGCATCAATTTCATCACCATTAGCGGAAAGGCTGCACGTCCTATTAAGCACACAGCTGGCAAATGACCCAAACAGAGCAAGGAGATGCCCCCAACTGCAATGCTTCTGCGAACAGATGACTTTGTAACGAATCCCCGGAATTAAAACACAGCTGTGGTGCTTTTCTACAGGGTCCAGGCCTTGGCATGGGTGGACAGGGTAATACCAAGGTGTCTTGAGCACTGAGCACCACGGGCTGTGTGAGCAGCTCCAAGTCTCTTCAGAGAAAGAACATGTCGCTGGGCAGAGTTCTGTTCCTTTACAGTATCCTTGTTATTTTATTCATCCCCATGGAACACACCATGAGCAGCCAGAACCAAACCTGTTTTGCAGAAGCCACTGGCAGGCTGGATGTGGGCAAACAAGGTGAAATACAGCCGGGACAAGGAAGCCTAGTGATCCTGGGGCTTGATCTGGACAGGGCTGAACTCCCCTTTAAAAATCAGCTTCACTGTTTTGAGAGTGCTCCAGGCCTCAGTTTTGATCCTGGATGGTCCATGTAGTGGCCCTGGCCATAAGCGATTCTGCTCCGCTTCAGCAGATGCCAGACCTGTCCAAAGTCAAGCATACACTAGTAGTACCCATTGATACTGGATTGCTGTCACACACTTTTACGTGGGGCTGCCTTTGAAGACCACTAAAAATAATAAAATAAAATTCTACTAGAATGCTGCCGAAGGAATTTTGAGCAGTATCAGGTTTTAGGGTCACATTACTACCAGCTGTACAGGCCAACAGCCTGGTGCAGTTTAGTTCTGTGCCATCAGGTAGGGACAAACACACTCCAAAAGCATGAGGCGTGTGGAAGTCAGCTAGTCTCCCACAACTCCTTATTCCAGGTATTCCTTAAATGTGGGTGTTGCAGGACACTCACTCCTTAATTTAGGGAGCAATCTATGCTTTAATTTTTATGGCTTTGGGGGTCAATTCTACCCCTAACTGGAATGACTGAGAAGGCAAAAAAAACAAAAACAAAAAACCCCAAACACTCACTCTCGGGATAAAAGTAAATTCAAAACCTGAGGTTCAATGTTTTAGATATTTAACTCAGAACCTATTCTGTCCATTTTGTGGTGGAAATAACAGATGAAAAGACTGTGGGCAACATCCAAGTAAGCAGATCTGCTAGCCCATGTATTTCCACTTGTGCCACGGAACTTCTCCCTCTCTTCTCTACACATTCCCCTAAATATGTTATGGGGCTTCCACTAACCCTGCGATAGATTTGGAGAGGGCACAGGGGTGGGAGAAGTTCTGTTGCACATGTGGAAATCCTTGCACGAGTGCAGGCATAGGCAAACTCGGCCCTCCAGATGTTTTGGGACTACAACTCCCAACATCCCTAGCTAACAGGACCAGTGGTCAGGGATGATGGGAGTTGTAGTCCCAAAGCATCTGGAGGGCCGGGTTTGCCTATGCCTGCACTAGCAGATCTAATTTAGTTGGATATTGCTCAATATGTTGTTTATTTTCATGTAATAGACAAATCACTCCCTTCCCTTAACAGTACCACAAATGGTAGCAGGGGTCAACAGTACCCCAAAGGCATGGGGAGGATGAAATTTGCCAGAAAACCCCCACAGATGACACTAACTGAACCCACACAACTGCAAACAGGCCTGAGAAGTGAGCCAAAGTGGCACAGTGGTCACAGAGTTTTGGACAAGGACTGGGGAGATCCAGGTCCGCCTCCCCTTCCTCTCACTGGGTGTCCTTAAGCCAGCCACAATCTCTCAACCTACCTACCTCACAAGGTTGTTTGCAAAGATAAAAGGGAAGAGCCATACATGCTGCCTTAAGCTCCTTGGAGAGATATGCAATTAAAATAAGCATCAACAAAACACCAGGATTAGGAAGTCACACAGGGCAGCAATTTGAAAAACAGCAACAGGGTTACCCTAGTCTAAGCTTCAGGAGAAATTCCCTTTGCCAAATACACACACATATATAGACACAAACCCAGCTACAAGGTGGGCAAGGTAAAGAAAACTGTATGGCAAAGTGATTGATGTCAGACACTGGCTCCCAGCATTGTGGATGCAGTGGTCTGGACTGTTTCCCTAACACTGAATGTAGCCACCATATTAACCAGGAACGCAGGTTATATTAGTCTTATCAGAAAAAAATCTAGTTTAATTTGACTCTATAGCCTGGTTGCAGTCGTTCTGATCCCTTACTTCCACAGGGAACGAAAGGTAAAAAGCCTTGTCCCCCTCGACCCCCACAAGCCTGCCACATCCTCACAGACCTTCTCCCAGCTGAGCAACCTAGTGCCACCGCATCCCTCAGAGTCATTTCTGATCAGCATATGGAGCAAGTCGTGCCCTCAATCTTTCAGTGCTGCTGTCAGTGCCCTCAATCTTCCAGTGTCCCCTAATCTTCGGCAATTTGAGCTCGGCAACCTCATCATCTCCTTAATGAGTACAGGCATGGCCCCAGCCAGGTCCCAAAATTCAGAGCTCCGTGCCCATACCGGGGGTCACCACACTCATTTGCTGAATATATACATACATATATATGCACACACTGAACTGTACTTTCCTTCCAGCCCTGATCGCCATAGAAACCTCCACGCCCAAGGTTTACCAAGCATATGGATGTTATAAAAAGCAAGCTCTTCCAATGGGTCTGCAGCCCAAAACCCCCTGCTGATCATCTCCCTATGATGCTTGCTAATCAACTTTATTTGCATGAGGGACAGTGGAGGGAAGTCACAAGGGTGTTTTAATGTTTGTAACCTAGGGTGCTAGTGTAATATGAATTTTGTTTTGTGTCTATGTGTTTGTTTGTAAATAAAATTTTCTAATTAAAAGGGGGGCGGAATCTTCATCATTTTCTTAACATTTCTTCACTATTAACCCCCTTTCTTAGCCAGAAAAACTCCTATTGCCTACTGCATGGATGGAGGGTGGGGGGAGACAGAAGAGAGGACCAGCCCTGTTCAGTGATAAATACGGACAACTTGTTAAGCACCTGGTTTTATTGTTTAATAAACTAATGCTAAGTGAGTGTTGGCTGGGCTGCAGCACACTGCAGGCTCCCAAAGTGCATTTGAATTTGTGAGAATTGTGTATCTGTATTTCCCCCTGGCTCTTTTTGTTCAAAAATGTCTCCCAAACACTGTAATCCTTTATTTACCTTGGCAGTGACTAAGTTTATGGTCCAACTTCTTCAACCCTGGTCTTGCAGCTTTCAGAATATGCCCACTGGTGGAAAATCTTTCCCTGTTGAGGTCATTATTCTCTCAGGGGGTCACCTGCCGTTAGTGGGTAAGGTTCAAGTGAGTGGGGCACCCTTTCCCCCTCCTTGCCAGTCACACTGAATTAGGCCAAGGGGAAAGGCACATGAGGCCACAAAAGAGCCTAGTGCGCTAGTTCCTGTTTTCAAGATACCATATGGACTACCACTAGATACAAATGCTCTGGTTTTGTTTAGATGGCAAAGGGAAGCAGAAATATATTAATGTTCATTAACTTGTACCACTTGTTTTAAATTTCTGTATTTGAGTTTGTTTGTTAGTGCTATATATTAATAAAAACCCTGGTGAAAAAAACTGTGGCCCTTAGGTCATAGATTCCCCACCTCACCCATCTAAGTTAGCTGCAAATTGCTTTTCGGACCACAACACATGCCGTGGTAAAGCTATTTTCTTTCTTTTCTTCTTATGGAACTCTTACCAGTGTTGATACTAGAATCTTCCTGCTTCTTTAATGAACTGATTAATTGATTTTATAATGAATTGACTGCGGTGTCCCTCTCTGAGACGTGTTTTGTGGAATTATTGTTTTGGGGTTATGCATGGTTTATTATTATTATTATTATTATTTATTTCTGATTGAAGTGTATTGTATTTTTATGTGCTGTAACCTGTGCTGGGACCTTCTTGCGAAGGACATCTTAAGAAATTTAACAAACTAATAGCAGCAGCAGCAGCAGCAGCAGCAGCAACAACAACATCATCATCATAATATTGCCACTCTTCAGTCCATGATTCTGAAGGGAGCATCACAGGAAGTGTTTATAAAAGATAAATGAGGTCGTATAGGCAAGATTTACAGTGCAATGCTGTAGACTGAATAACAAACCTGTCACATACTTGAGGTTGTGTGTGGACCTCCAGTTTGGCCGCTATTATATGTTGGCAGCAAAGTGCCTTGACCACATTCTCCAACAGGCATTCCATGACTGAAGGCAATGATGCCAATCCCCAGTTTCTTTCTACATGCAAAATCTGAACTGTCTTACAAAAAGTCCAGGCTGTTTGTCCATTGACTCCAATATGGTCTACTCTAACTGGCCATGGTTTTCTAAGGTCTCCAAGCAGAGGGAGGTGTCTCGTATCACTAGTTACCTGATCGTTTTAACTAGAGGTGCCAGGGACCGAACACCCAAGGGATATTCCATGCAAAGCATGAGCTCTACCACCAAACTATGGCCCCATACTCCTGGGCTCTGCTTTCTGCCTAGCTGATCAGGTGGCAAAGAGGTACCTATAGCCAGCTGAGGTTGGTGTGCCAGCCATGCCCACTGCTGAGTCACAGCTTTCTGGCCACAGAAAGAGATTATTTATTAAAATAATTTATATATACTAGTCAATGCAGTAGCTTCTAAGCAGTGTGCAACAGGAGACATCATATATCACACACTTAACTAAGTTCAGAGAAAACTCACTTAAAATGTCTGCATATTTTAATGTAAGTCTTCACATGCCTTCATTAGATCCAGGTTCGATTACTGCAACACATCCTACATGGGGCTACTTTTGAAAAGTCTCTGGAAACTCCAGCTGGTCCAGAATGCACCTGCAAGAATGTCAGTCGGTGCTCAGTTAGCTCACTTGGTTTGGTTGTGGTGCTGACAACGCCAAGGTTGCAGGTTTGATCCCCATAAGGGACAGCTGCATATTCCTGCATTGCCAGAGGTTGGACCAGATGATCTTCGAGGTCCCTTCCAATGCTATGATTCTATGAGCTATCCTGTTCTATGTCCATGGCATCATTTACACGGCTGCACTGCGTAGCAATACGCTTCTAGGCATAATTCAAAGTGTTGGTGATTACCTTTAAAGCTCTAAATGCTTAGGTCTTAGGAACTCCTCTTTCCATATCATTCTGCCCATTCCCTTCTCTGTGTCCCACCTAGGCTGGAAGCATGTTAGAGAGGGATGAGAGGAGAGGCCCTCTTTGTGGCTGCACTTAAGATTATGGAACAAACACCTTGCCCTGTGAAGCATGGGTGGCCCACACACTTGCTCCCCCCCTCTTAAAATAACTTAATGTTGCTATTTATTAATATAAAAAGGAAATGATGAATTTTAAAAAGCCATAATGAAGAGCAGATAACATGTAATGCAACAGAAGTACTGAAAGTAGCCTGAGCATGGCATGCAAATGGTGTGGGGGTAATCCCAAGCAGTCATTTCAGAAGGACAGATGAATGTGTATTGGTGTATTTGAGAGACACAAATGTTCTGCACAGGGATGGATCTAAGCTAAGCCAATCAAACTTGGTTCCCATTAGTTCCCTTGCTGTTTTTCCTCAGTTACGTAAGACACTTTTACTCTGCCAGGTCTTTGTTTTGTGTGGCAGATAATACAACGGCTGTTCCCATCTCCTTGATTTATTCTTTTTTAATATTGCTTTTATTAAACAGCAATTTCAAATGCTGTAAACCGCCGAGCGGAATGTTTGCACCAGAAGAAGAGGACATTAAATATCTAAGTTGATCTCCCCCCCAATCACAGGGATTTGAGAGTGCACAAGAGGAAGTATGTCCTAGTGCAGGGGTCTGCAACCCGCGGCTCCGGAGCCGCATGTGGCTCTTTTACACCTTTGCCGCGGCTCCGGGGCGGATACTAGCGAGGGGAGGAGGCGCATTGTGCGCCCCGACACTCCCCACTGTGGCGGGCGCTGTACTGGCTGTGACGTTGCATGGGGGCGGTGCGTGCGTTAGTCACGCACCGTCCCTACGTCACCTTCCCGGTTTTGCGGCTCCCAGGTTTTTTTTCTTTGGAAACGGGTCCACATGGCTCTTTTTGTCTTAAAGGTTGCAGACCCCTGTCCTAGTGCATAAGTACTGGCATAAAGCAAAGGGCAGCCAAAGTTGTGCCACCCAGATGTTGCTGGACTAAAACTCCCAGCATCCCCAGCCAACATAGCCAATGGTCATGGATGATGGATGCACATCATTGGAGGGCACCATGTTAGCAATATATGGATTAAGACAAGGACACTGCCCCAAAATAATAATCACAAGAATAATTCTGTTTCCTTTATTTTACATCTGTAAAAAGTGGGATGGCATAAACCTCCTATGTGTTACAGAGCACTTGGTTTAACAACGATCCTCTCAAACAACGAGGATCATCTGCATCTTGTTGAAAAATCTCATGCCAACAGCCTTTAGCATAGCATCCCTATATATTAATCATACATACATCTCACTAATTATGCAAGGCTATGTGAGCGTCACCATCTGCCCCACCAACAACAATGCCCACATGAGAAGCATGATTCACCCCAGAGGCTCACACCATAGGGGACAGAGCCACTCACAGATCTCACTCAAGAATGATTTTCAAAGCCTTCAAGAGATAGCAACAGAAATCACCATCATCCTCTCTGGAAAAAGAGGTAGTCAACAATTGCCTACCAGTTGCTGTTGGACTGCAGCTCCCACCAGTCCCAACCAACATGGCTGTGTCAAGGATGATGGGAGCTGAAATCCAACAACATATGGAGGGTAGCATATTGGCCAACCCAGCAGTCAGGAGGATGGCAAGTCTCTAGAAGAACACATAGAATAAGCTGAAGGTGCTACTGCCCATCTAGCTTCAGAGAGAAGGACCTCTCCTTGACATTTGTTGAAGGAAAAAACAGGAATGCAGGAGACAGTTGGCTCAGCAGAGACACCCACTTCAACCCATCCCACAAGCAAATAGCTCCTTAAACCCTCCTTCTGGATATCTCTTGTACACAATAATATAGCTTCCTGGATCATGCATGATTAGTTTTGAAGGTTTCTGGCACCACAGGTCCTCTACCCACTGTAGTTAGACTGCTGCTGAAATCAGTCACAACATGCCAAGCAACACCCTTCCACAAGCAAATGGGGTTATTACTGTGTAGGAAGCATGGTGTATAAATTCAGAAAAATAAATATATGACATTGCACCAGAGAACAGGGGCTGGGAACCTTTTTCAGACATAAGGTTGCATTCCTTTGTTTGTGACCTTCTGGGGGGCCAGAATGTTTGTGGCGTGGGAAGGAAAGGCAAAAGCAAGCAGAGCAATGGAGACAGCTATTAACTTTTGTGCACATCCAGCCACGCAAAAGTCTATACCACACCTCTTCATCTTCCGTCCAGGCAAGCAAGTGGCCTCATCACAGCTGCTCAGGAACACATTCCAGCCAGGCAAAAGCCCTCAAGGAGAGTGCAGAATGGGGCAGAGGAGAGGGTGAGGCCTTGGGAGAGTCTCAAGGGCCAAAGAGAAAGGCTTGGAGGCTGCACCTGCCCCCCCCCGGCCTGAGGCTCCCCACCTCTACCATAAACACATCCATGAATTTCCACCTCTCTCTCCCATTTCTCCCACATATGAACATCCATGTTCATTGCTCACTACCTTCTGCAGGATATGAAGATTTCCCTAAAGGAGCTCCCCTCATAACACTACTGGTCTCTCAAAGCCAAGTTATATTGCAGCCCCCAACACAACACACACACAGAGAAATGGCAACCAGGGCAGGCATTCTTTTACACACACTTCTGAAGAAGTGTGCATGCACACGAAAGCTTATACCAATAACTAACTTAGTTGGTCTCTAAGGTGCTACTGGAAGGATTTTTTTTTTAAAAAAATACTTTTTTGTTTTAATTTTGTTTTGTTTCGACTACGGCAGACCAACACGGCAACCTACCCGTAACTAGAACTATGGAAGGCACCACATTGAACTGCATGAAATGGAAGTCCATCAACCTCACCAAGAAACTTGGATAGGTACAGACTGACATCTTCTTTCTGACTAAATGCAAGAACCTGGACATTATGCCTAAGGGTCTTAGAATTAAGAACCCTCTACAATCCACTTATGCTACGTATCTGAAGAAGTGTGCATGCACACGAAAGCTCATATCAATAACTAACTTAGTTGGTCTCTAAGGTGCTACTGGAAGGATTATTTTATTTTATTTATTTTATTTTGTTTCCACACACACACACAACTCTGACTCAGGTGCCCCACCTTTGTAAAACTATGGATCTGTTATTTTATTACTAATCAATTAGACCCCACTCTTACCTCTGTTGGTTAAGAACAAAGATGATCCCTTTTGGATGAGGTCAAACATCCATCTAGTCCAACATTCTGTTCTCCCAGTGGCCAACCAGATGTCTATGGAAGTCCTCAAGCAGAGACTGTGCAACAGTGCTCTCCCCACCTGCAACTAGTATTCAGAGGAAGGTGCTCTTCTATAATTATTCTGCTGCTGGCAACTGGGGACAGGGTCTCTAACAGGCAGCAGAAAGCTTGGAATGCCCCCCTTAACGCCAACCTCTTGTGGATCATTTTTTTCATCCCCCTAATGCTTAGGACAGCTATCTCGTACCAACTGCTATGTCTGCACAGCATTACAAAAACAGGACAATACTCTAGAGTTGCAGCAAGCTCAGGCCAACATCTCATACAGGCCAGTGGAAAAACAAAGGTACCAACCTTTTCAGTACCTGCCTGGAGCAGATTACAGTATTATAGCTGAGAGTTTGTGATGTTAAAGGTCCCACATGAATACTCGATAACAACGCACTAAACTCAAGGAGGCCAATGCAGTTATAATAGATTTGGGGAAAGTGATTTGAAATGACCACTTGTCTGAAAGACAGAGGCTATAAAAGCTTGCCCAGTTATCCAACCTAGACCTTCTGGTTCAGCTGGAACACACAAGCAAGACAAGCAGCATATGGAGATGATGGCCTGTCTTGCTGATCAGCGTTGTCCTAGCCATCTGTCTGCAGCCACCTGTTGTCTTCTTGACTTATTGAATAAGAACATGCTTTGGGGGGGGGCATCCTACACAGATCTGTGCTGCCTCTAGGACAGCAGTCAACAACCACAGGGCTGAACAATCAGAGAAAGAAATATTTATTTGCTAAAAACAAACAAACCCTGAGATCACAATCCTGCTCTTAACAAGGGAGCTGCAAAGTGAAGAGCACTACACATAAATGCCCTTGCAACACCACAATACAGTTAGTCGTCACACTGCACTGTCAAAGGCGCACAGCTCCAATGTTGGGGCAGAGCTAGGAAGTGCAGCAACTGAAACATGCATGGCCATGTGCAGCTCACAAACGGTTATATAAAGAGCATGGGAGCAGCAACAGCAGCAGTTATGTGTCCTTTTCATCCTTCCAGGGCAAATTCCACATTACCGTGAAAACTTGAACATCAACTTAAAGTTTTCACACAACCCTGCGAATTTTCCGGCTTTGGATCTAATCAACTACGGTACCTTTCCAGACCAGCTTTTTGGAATGGAAACTGAGGCACATGTTGGCCATGTTCAGATAATAAGCCAAGATACAATTGCGCCTTTTGCCACATGAGCAAACCAAGTGGAAGTCTTCAATCAACCATGCTTTCTTCTTTCCTCCCAATTGGGAAATGATGGTTGTTCACTAATAAATAAGCCAAGATATTAAAACATGGCTTGAAGGTGCCTTAATATCTTGGCTTCTTCTGAAGCTGGCAACCAGTTTACCAGTCTGGGTGAAACAAAAAAACTATGAGTGGAATTCAACATAGTGCTAAGTGGGGTATATACAAGGGGAATGAAGTCCACTCACACAGTGGGATTCTTCCCCCTTCTCTTCCCTCCTGTGACCCCTAAACCTGTTATGGTGATTTCCCCGGTCTTTGAGATCTGATTTTTTTGGGGTGGAGGGAAGAGTCCCACTGCTTAGTAGAATGTCACTCTCTGTTTAAATAGAGGTTTCCTGGTTTACCTGTAGAGTGTTTATGTTTGAGCAAAAGACCTTTTCATACCTCAGTCTAATAATGCCAGTGACCAATTATTGTCTAAAAGTAGTCAGAATTACACTTCTTTTGAAGCAACCGCACTACTACCTTGTTTCTAGATGCAATTCAAGGCACTGGTTTTGCCTCCAAAGCCTCAAATGGTTTGGGTCCTGGTTACCACAGGGAGTGCCTCTTCTTACTTTTTGCCTTCCCAAAATTTGTGATCACCCAATGGGTCATATACACGCATACTAGTTTGTATGGAAACAAGGTCTTTTTCTGTACTCTCCATCACAATGTCCATGCCTCCCCCTCCGACAATGTCCATGCAGTTCTACTTTGTTATACCTTTCATACTTCTTTGTCTTCCTCTTAATAAAAATTAATTTCAAGGTGACTTACAAATTAGAAATGCATTCAACACCCAACCAAAAACAATTCCCTCAGAGAATTAACCTTGTTCTTGCTGCACTGCGTTTCTTTTAGTTTTTGTATCATTTCTGGTTTCTTTTCAATCGGCATTTTAATAGTTTTATCAGTTGGTTTTATTCATTTAGGTAAAATTCACAGACTGCTTCATCAAAGAAAAATATCCAAGCGGTTTACATAAAATAACATTAAATGTTTATTTAAAAATGCAGGTAAAAGTCACAGAATTGTTTTGTTTTTTTAAGCATGCATAATAAAGTTACATGTCTGGGCAGGCTTACTGAAACAATGAAATTTTTTGGCAGTCTACTAAAATGCAACAGTGAGGGCATATCTATATTCGATATATCTTTGTACATTATATTTGTATACAATATATGTAATGTATTTGCAGAGAAAATACTGAAATGTATATTGTACACCACTTTGGAAACACGAGTTGAAAAGATCTCTTCAAAATTATTTAAATAAATTGAACAAAAATGCCTCATTTCCACTCCTGGCTTGTGCTGGACAATCCTGTACATATGAGGCTGTCCTGTACCAAGTCAGACCTTTGGTCCATCAATTTCAGTATGGTCCACACCACAGATGAGGAACCTCAGGCCTGGGGGGCAGGCAAATGCAGTTCCGTAGGCCTCTCTACCTGGTCTGGGCCACATGCCTCACAGGACCTACTTCGCACCCTGCGTGTTTCTGCTTGGTTGAAGTCCTGGAATTTTGATGACGACACTTGCTTGACTAGATGGGAGAAAGGGAGGGAGTGTGAATGTGTTCAGAAGCTAGCCTTCTGTACAAAGGTGCATTTGGCACCTTCATCATACAGCTTCCTGTGAATGTTGAAGATGCACCCTTTTTACTCTGACTTTTCACACTTCAGGTGGGTATTCCTAGGGCCCACCTTATTTATGGTTTAAAAATATTTTTTAATATTGTGTTTTAATGCTGTGAACTGCCCTGGGACCTTAGGCTGAAGGGCAGGTAATTAATAAATATTATTATTATTATTATTATTATTATTATTATTATTATTATTATTAATACCCTGCCCATCTGGCTGGGTTTCCCTAGCCACTCTGGGTGGCTTCCAACAGAATATTAAAATACAATAGTCTATTAAACATTAAAAGCTTCCCTATTAATTATTATTATTATTATTTACATCCAATACTCTGCCCACTTTTGTCTCTAGCTCCATCCAACACTGGAATGTGGCCCTTAGAAGACTGTGCATTCCTTGGACTAAAAGGTTTAACAGTCTTCCAATGTTTCATGCAGAGTTATCTACCTTCTGCATGGGAAGCAGGTGTTGTACCACTGAGCTCCAACCCTTCTCCCGTCTATTCAGCACCAAGTCCACCTGAGTTACATTGGACTTACTCCCAAATAAGTGCTATAGGACAGGGGTCAGCAACCTTTTTCAGCCGTGGGCCAGTCCACCGTCCCTCAGACCATGTGGTGGGCCGGACTATATTTTGAAAAAATAAAATAAAAATGAACGAATTCCTATGCCCCACAAACAACCCAGAGATGCATTTTAAATAAAAGGACATATTCTACTCATGTTAAAACATGCTGATTCCCGGACAATTTGCGTCTCCCTACTATGGTCAATGAGGCTCGTGGCAACAGGGAAATGAATTATTTCCCCTCTGTGCAGGGTTCAAAATTAGCAGGGAGCCAGGTACATTTTGCGCCTGACCGATTACTGAAATGTATGTGCTTTGAAGCCTCAAAGTATATGTTAAGGATAGACAATATGTTAAGGAGTTTAACAATAAAGAGTAAAGTGTTTTTAAAACAGAAGTATGGTACCAATATTTTTATTGTAAATACCAAATTAAACATGTGTTAACAATTTCTGCTAAGAATGTGATATTAACAATGTGCCACTTATGTGTATTGCGTATTTACTCAAGCTTATCAAAACAATAAATAAAAAGTGTTGCTGACACACACCCCTAGTGGTGACTAGACATTCTGTTTTGGCACCCACAACCCAGGTCCCAGGAGTCATTCTAGCTTTTCTATCCCAGTTTCTAACACCGCCTCTGTGACTTCAGCCCCAACAATGCCAATCTGTGGCATGAAGTGCTGTACTGTAAAGTGAAATATCCCACTAGGGTCTGCGACATTCAATTCTAATAGCTGGTTAACTCCGCTTGATAGTTATTTTCCTATTCTGAGCTCAGATACACCCACCACTGAGTCATTTCACAGAATTCAGAGATGGTCTTAGACATTTTTGCATTTTGTGGGGTGGATGGTGGGGGAGAAAATGGCCTGAAAATGCTCTTTTGCTGATTGAAACAACTGTTCCCACAATCCTTTAAGTGCAAAAGCCATAGTAGAAAGCAAATACCAACTTGCTTGGCCCAGTACATCTGAGGTAGGATTGATCACCACATTATTTCAGGACTAACATGAACACCAAAAGTGGTGCAGAATGGATCTCTTTGTTAACTGCCCTGTCTATTATTTGCCTTTGCTTGTAACTGTTTGCACCTTTTATTCCTCATTCCAGTTTTTCCAGATTCAATCACTATTTCTCACTCTGTCTTAAATTACAGGCTTGGACATCTAGAATGGAAAACAATTTTTACAGAAGAGAAACTTCTGCTGTTGCTTGGGAGAAGCCAGTTGAAACCATTCAAAATGTAAAAGGAGGCCCTTTGAAAATGCATCTGATGTGCTTCATGCATCTCTCTTGAAAGTGAAACATATCACACACGCCCTGCATTTTCTGCCTTACACTTCTGAGGATTCCTGTTCCACTTGCTTCAGTGGTGCAATACAATAACCTGGGGTCAGCTCTACGGTGCTGTGTGTGCTTTCCAGAAAACTTTGAATTGGGAAATTAGGATAATTTACTCAGGGTAGTTTTCAGTTTGTGTTCTAAGGTAACATGCTTATTATACCCGCATTTAGCAAATTGGAATTGCCATGCTTGTCTAACATCTATTTGCAACCCACATCCATTTATGCTTATGAATGAACTTATGAAATGGAAAATTTTCTGCAAAAATACAGTGGTACCTCGGGTTACATACGCTTCAGGTTACAGACTCTGCTAACCCAGAAATAGTACCTTGGGTTAAGAACTTTGCTTCAGGATGAGAACAGAAATTGTGCTCAGGCGGCACGGTGGCAGCAGGAGGCCCCATTAGCTAAAGTGGTACTTCAGGTTAAGAACGGACCACTGGAACGAATTAAGTACTTAACCCGAGGTACCACTGTATTAAGCACTGGGAAATGTTCTAGAACGTTTTTACACCATATCACTGGCTCTACAAATTGCATTTACAGCCTCAACATATCGGTTTGCGCACATCCAAACACACGTTTGTCTTCCATGTTATCAAAATATTCATTTCTTCCATGTTCATATTTGATTCCATGTGCAAAGGCGGGGTTGCATGTACAGCAATCTTATAAATAAGTCAACAATGGTTATTTGTCCACAACTATTTTTATAGTCTGAGTGTCCAGACAGCATTTGCAATCTATCAACATCCTGAAATAAAAAACAACCAATTATCTTTGATTTTGCTAAAACCTTCCTATCTAAGAGGCTCTTACTTGCCATAGGCAAGCAAGCAAGTGGCTATTTGCAAGCTTAGTTTATATCGGTCGCTATCCAAACGGGCTATCGTGGCTCAGAAAAAAAGTTTAAACACCCATTTTAACAAAAATACTATTATCAACCCATGATGAAACTGCTGCCTGCATTTTTGCTTGAATGACATGAAGACTTCGTTTAATGGAAATCAAGAACTAAAATTCTAGAGCCTGGAAAGCCAAATTTCCCTGACTTCAAAACAAATACAATCAATTGTCCAAATAATACATTCCACACAAATGTTATTGGATTATCCAGTTTAATACATCAAACGGCAACTCCATTTAGTATCAGAGGAAAGGGTAACAGGATGAGACATTGTCATACTCAACCCTAACTGCAAATAGCACAACAGAGAAATAACAGAAACTTCTTTCCAGTTCTAATGTACTGGTGAGGAGACAGCAGGAGAAAAGGCTATTTATGACAGGGATTCTTAGAGAACTCTGTAGAGTGGAAAAGTTGCCCACCATGACATGCCACTTTTATTTCCACCAAAAAGCTGTCCATCAAGTGCATCTCCCAGACACACTCAAAGTCTTTTAACAAATATCAGTCTTCAGCTTTATAAACATCTCTCAGTACTCACAAGGAATAGGTAAAGGACCCCTGGACAGTTAAGTCCACTCGAATTTGACTATGGGGCGCAGCACTCACCTCTGCTTTTCAGGCCGAGGGAGCCGGTGTTTATCCACAGACAGCTCTGACTAAACCACTTCTGGGTGATGAGTGCCAGAGTGCACAGAAACGCCATTTACCTTCCTGCTGCAGCAATACCTATTTATCTACTTGCACTGGTATGTTTTCGAACTGCTAGGCTGGCAGGAGCTGGGACAAAGCAACGGGAGCTCACCCTGTCATGCAGATTTAAACTGCTAACCGTACGATCAGCAAGCCCAGAAGGCTCAGTGCTTTAGACCACAGCGCCACATGCGTCCGTAAACGCAAGGAATAAAACTGTTTCAATGCTGGGGAAAATCTGCCACACCTCTAGCAAAAAAAAAAAAAAAAAAAACCAACCCAAGAAAAAGACGTAGTGAGGCCCTGCAGTCTCATGGCAGCAGATAACCAGTGTTTTTCTATTTGCTGCAAATGAGAGTTGACAACGGGAATTCTATAGACATTGCTGCCTGTAGCTGCTTTGGGGATTGGAATCCACTACCAGCATAAGGAGGCTTCTTTCAGTGACACACTGAGCAGCAAGGGCGTGAAGAGTGGCAATGAGACACACTAACAGAGGTTGCTGTTCAGCTTTTTGTCCCTTTGCTGTGAGGAGGGGCAGAAAAGGGGGCAAAAATGGCAATTCTGGTATTGCCCCCCCCAAAGGCACATCTGGAGTTTAAGGTCACTCTTGTCTACCATATCCAGTGGTCCCTCTGTGCCTTACTCATGGAGAATCCCATTGGCTTGAGACTGATCAACAGAACCAGAAGCAAGGAGGCAGCACTTTTATCACCACAACCACCCACTCTTCTGCTTCTCCCAATAGGAAATCAGAAGCCATCTTTAATGATTCTCTGCAGCCTAACAATCTGCCAATTCATCTAAACATTCCTTGGCTGGCCATTGCCATAAAAGCTTCCCAGTATTTCAAATGGAGTTAACTGACATAATAAGAACAAGATTTGCACTGATCAGCATTGTCCACAAAAGCATGGTCAACACTAAGTCAACTAGTGAGATTCTTCACAATAATGTCATGGGGCAACTATATACAATATTGAGTGAAGCACAGAAACTTCAGGAGGCTTCCTGAGTTAGAAGCGAGATGACTAAGGATTCTGCCTCGCTTTGTCTACACTTCCAAAGGGACCAAGTTAACTTAAATACTTCTCTTCTAACACATTAATTGTGCATTTTCTCCACCATGTTACTACTCATCTAGCAATGATGTTCTCTGGTCCATACAACCAGTTCCCTTCACTGTAACCTCTCTGAATGTAGAACATTCCTCACATGCTTTTATATCACCAATAGTGAACACTTATAATATCCCTATGCCTAAGGGTATGGCTATTCATGCCCAGAACAGAAAATCTGCTTTGTATGATATGTCGTTTAAAAAATTTTTGCTGGACCTCATGATTGCAGATACACTTCTAGATATGCCAATAAATTTTCAACAGATGTTAATAACAACTTATCAAAGGAATTCAGCCGCTCTATTCCTTGCACAATTCAATGCCTCCCTGGCACATGTCACTTGTGCTTCACCAGCCTACATCTTACTCCTAAACAAAACAAAAATCCAAAGTAGCAAAAAAAAAAAAAAAAAGCATTTAAAATAGTTATTATGTAAGTTGATGCATGCAAAATCCTGTAAATTTATATCATATCTTCTAACAAACAGGTTTGAGATGGGCAGAATTTGGGCCTCCTTAGTTTGGCTCCCCCTCCAAAAAAAATCCAAGTCCTAACTTTGGCTTCTCAGCTCTCTCTCTCGCTCTCTCTCTCTCTCTCTCTCTCTCTCTCCTTCCGTCTCACATCACAATGCAAACAGATTATTCCATGATGAAACAAGGCTCTTCGCTTCTGCCACCTGCAGAAACCTCCCACTTTAATCTGATCTACTTCCAAAAGTTAGCCAAAAATGTCTTTGCTTCCTGAGTATGTTTTCTATGCCCACTTCTGCTTTCAACACACTCCTTTTCTTTGTAGAACAGATGGAGGTGGAAAGAGCTACGGTGGTTATAGTGTATTGACCAGGGTCTAGGAGAGCTGGTCTCGAATTCCCACTTATCAGTGAAGCTCATGGGCGACCTTGGGCCAGACATTTTCTCTCCGCATAACCTACTTCACAGGGTGGTTGAGAGGATATCATGAGGAGGCAGAGACCCACCAGGAGCTCCTTGCAAGCAAAGCAAAGAACTGTGATAACAACAAATACAATTCTCTCTTGGGGAACAGCATGAAATGTCATTCATGGGCAACAGCAGACACAACAAGCTTTGGGGGCACTATTCTGAGTGGGAGTTAAGAGAGCTTCCTAAGCTCCCTTTCTTATCTAAGAAGCAAAATTGTGAAAGGTAAAAATACACTCTGAAAGAAGGCCTAACAAAACTGCCCTATCATTGCACAAACCACCAGTGGGGACTGTAGCAGCAACACTCCTTTAAACACTCACAAGTAAGGAAGCCATGGGACAGGACTCCTTAAAAAGAAAAATACAAGAAAAGGAGAAAACCCAACCCTTTACTATGCACATGAGATATACGGAAACAACATCAGAAAGCCAGTTCGAGTTTTAACTACTGCCCTCAAAGTACTAGGAAGCGTATTCAGGCAAGCCTAGAATTAATAGTTCCTGCTTCTTTTGCACCACTGCTCACTTTCACTCTCCACTTCACCTTCAGGAACTTGTTCTTAGAACACAGACACCGGATCATCATTATCAGACACAATGGGGATCCAGAACAAACGGGCCACTTTTCCGTTTGGAATATTGTCATTTCCCCAGACAGCTGCCAACTCCTGTTCAGAACACATTCAGCACTTTAATTACCGCACTGCTATTACTGGGCTTACTCCAGACCGCTGGACAGAACACAGGCGAGGCAATGCAGTTTATTTTAATCCGCGGGTATTGTACATTTTCCTCTCTCCTCTGTACCCTCCACCTCTTGCTTTGCTCTGCCTTTTGCAAAAACACACCCACTTGCCCACCCAAAATCATTTTAATGTGCTTTGGCCTTTGTAATTCTTGGTATCGAGACCCAAAGGGAACAATTCCCCTCCCGCTTGGAGGACCTAACAATTGGGAATCGATCCGTTTGCGCCAAGGTTGGGGATCTGTAACTTTAAGAGCAGCGAGATCACAGGCCATGTGCTCCGTGCGAAACAAAAGCAATAACAAAGAGAGCGGAGGAAGCCTCGTCCTCCGGCCTGCCCCAGCCAAAACGGAAAAACAACGGGAAGGACAAGCAAGATGAGCACACACAAAGCCCCAATCCTACCTCCTGGTAGCAGATCCCAAGGAGGACCCCCCCACACACACGAAAGTCCCGCAGAAAGAAATCAACCTCCTCGCCGCTATCAGACAAAGGCATCAACAACATCGGGAAGGAGCAGCACGTGTCACTGAAGCAGGAGAGGCTGCCCTCCTCCTCCTCCCAGCCTCAGCTGAACTCCCAGCAAGCCAAGCACCCCTTACCTCGGAGTCACAATCGCCTCTTCCTTAGCCAGGAGGAAAAAAGACAGAGGAAACCGGGCCTTTGAGGGGGTGAGCGGGCTTAGGGGCTATTTCGCTATGAGGAACAAGGAAGGTGCCGCTCACCTTCTGCAAGGAAGGGGAGAGGACGGCCTTAGTTGCACACACACACACACACACACACACACCCGTCGCTGCAGGTGCAACACACCATCAAAGGCGAGGAAATGCCCCGGGCTGTGTTGGTGTTGGAGGGAAGCCGCAGTTTGCAATAGGGGCCCGCCCGTGCCTCCCCACCCCCCGGAATTGCCGAGCAGCACCCGGACTGGCTTTTTACTTATTTAGTGTGGCTTAAGAGGACTTGATCCCCCGAAGCTTTGCAGCTCAACTGTCCAAGCTGCACGACCACCACCCCCTTCTCTTTCTCTCCTCCCACCCCATGCATCGCCAGCTTGCGGCTGAACGCATGCAATCACACCCCTCCGTCCCCGGGACCTACCTGCTCTGTTGGCTGCTCGGGGTGCAAATGCACCTAAATCACACACACCCCTCTTCTTCTTTTTTGTCTGCTCGTGGGCGCCTGCTCTGGGCTCTGGGCCCGCGCCCCCTCCCCCGCCGCCGCGGCTGTTTCCGGTCGCTTCTTTTGTTTTCTTCTACGCTCGGGGCGAGCTGCGACCCTCCCTGAGCTCCCAGCTGAGCCGGGCGAGGTAGAAAGAGGGTGCCCCTGGCCCCAGGGTCTCTGGCCCTTTAAGAACCGCCCGCGCCGCCAGGGTGTAACAAACGGCGCATTTTATTCACAACATTCGGAGCTGGGAAAGAAGAGAGAGGGAAGAAGAGCGCGCACGCGCGCCGGCCTCCAGCAAGCCGAGGGCGGGAGCGCGGGCCCGGGTTATGGACACGTGACCAGGCGCGCCGCCGCGCCTCCCTCCCCAGCTACAGGCCGTCTTTGCGCAGCCGCGCTGCTGTCGCCGGAATCAGCTGCACGCGGCAGCAGCGGGACTTGCAGCTTGAAGAGGAGGTGTTAGGATGGAGCCATGGCAACTGGGGACGGAGCCTGGAACACGTTTGGGATACGGTGTGCCCAAGGTGGGGGCGGGGGGCAGGGAGAGCAGAGCAAGGAAATTCACGGTGCAACTTTATAAATGAAGAAAGGAAAGGCGGTGGGACAGGGGTGGACTTTGGTAATATGGCGAGGAACTGTGGCCCACAAAAGTTTACACCACGATAAATTTCCTAGTCTTCTAAGATGCCACAAGACTGTTATACTTCCATAAGAGGCACAGTGCTCACTATCAACCACGCACTAGAGCAGCAAGCTCTAAAGATCGCAGCTCCTAGGGAATCATTGCATTGGCAATCTGCTACCTCGATTTCTTTGAAGCAAAAAAAAGAACAGCAGCAACAAGGTAAGGTGTTACAACTTGGGTAGTCTCAGAAAGAGGAGGAGAACCAGGAGGGATCAGTTGCATAAACAGTGCATGCAGCCGTCAGATTGTTTTCTGATATAATGTTCCTCTGAGCAAGTGTAGTAAGCCTCCCTCACAATACAGATGCTAGTTATCCTGGCAGGCCAGAAAGCATTGTTTCCCAGTGGCCCAAGTACTTTTTTTTTTTAGCAGCAAGAACCCATTCTTACCTAGGCTTGGTTGGTACCCTTTGGGCTTTGTCCCCCCCCCCCAGCCAATTGCTTATACCTAATGGGCTGAGGGACGCGGGTGGCGCTGTGGGTAAAAGCCTCAGCGCCTAGGGCTTGCCGATCGAAAGGTCGGCGGTTCGAATCCCCGCTGCGGGGTGCGCTCCCGCTGCTCGGTCCCAGCGCCTGCCAACCTAGCAGTTCGAAAGCACCCCCGGGTGGAAGTAGATAAATAGGGACCGCTTACTGGCGGGAAGGTAAACGGCGTTTCCGTGTGCTGCGCTGGCTCGCCAGATGCAGCTTGTCACGCTGGCCACGTGACCCGGAAGTGTCTCCGGACAGCGCTGGCCCCCGGCCTCTTGAGTGAGATGGGCGCACAACCCCAGAGTCTGTCAAGACTGGCCCTTTACCTTTACCTTTAATGGGCTGAGCCAGCACCAATCTACACAACAACACAATATATGTCTGGGGACAAGAGGGTGCACTCCAGCATTAGAGCTGAAACAATTCTCAGGGGGGTAGTCATGTTAGTTTGCTGCAGCAAAAGCAGCAAATATTTTTATGGCTCCATAAAGACTTCTAAGAAAATGTCATGGCATAACGATTTGTGAGCTGAAATTGACATATTATGCATAAAGTGTAATCCTCAGTTGCAGGTATATGCCCACATGCTTGTAAGGATGAAGAATTAAGCAGGGGGGTCAGGAGGAGATGAAATGCAAGAAATATTGATAGTGGTACTTCAATCAGAAGGAGGATTGATGCAAAATAAGCACAGTGCTGTTAAAAGAGATGTGATATGTGGTGGGAAAAAAATCACCTTGACAGTGCTGATACACTACATGGGTACACTACACAGTGGGTGACATCCAGCAGTTGTTACACATAAGGGTAGGTCTGCTGATTGATGAGTACTACTTAGATATCACTCAGTGATTGTTGCCTACAAGCACCCCAGCAGGATGCTCCTCTTTTGCATGAGAAATAGTAGAAAGGAGCACCCCAGATTTTATTTGCTGCTGAAAGGAAAGCAACCACTTTGCAAGTATACTTGGTAGGCAGCACACATATTTGCATACTTGAGAGTAAGCTCACTAACTTTGCTTATTTTTCAGTAAACACATGGGATTTGGCTTAATAAAATTTGAGCAGAGGGTGTGTTTTTTTTAAGCCCTCTTATTTGAGAAATCAGATTAACAAGGGTGACTTGACAGTCCTTTTCATTTGCTCTTAGTATTACACCCACTTCTCTAGGGCAGTAAAACTAGCATATATGAGGCAGGAGAAAAGTTGAAAAGGTTGGTGAAGGGTGGCAAAACAGCATTAGGTTACTTTAAAGGGGGGGGCAACCAATGGAACTTCTAGAAATGTAATGCAAATACGAGACAACATACATACAGTGGTGCCTCTGGTTACGTACTTAATACATTACGGAGGTCCGTTCTTAACCTGAAACTGTTCTTAACCTGAGGTACCACTTTAGCTAATGGGGCATCCCACTGTTGCCGCTGCACGATTTCTGTTCTCATCCTGGGGCAAAGTTCTTATCCCGAGGTACTACTTCTGGGTTAGCGGAGTCTGTAATCCAAAGTGTGTATCCCGAGGTGTTTGTAACCCGAGGTACCACTGTATCTGCATGGCATGCACGTACAGGGTAGCAAATACACATTTGCTGCCACATGGTACAAAGCAGCTCCAAGATAGGATGCTTGCATTCTTGACACTAGCATTATTCATCACAATCTGGGACAACTTGAATATTTACTAAGGTGTTCAAGGAGACTGAACACTAAGAAACTATGCACAGCATTGCAAGCCTAGTCCCTACTGGTTACTTTTAAGAACAAGCCGAATAGCTTATGAAACATCAATCAATATGGTATGATCTCACTTTGCAAGCCAATCTAATGGTGCAAGTTTTCTGCAGTGAGAAATCCTACATAATTATATATTGAAAAACTTTGTACAGCAGAAAGCTTGTTGCTGTTGTAAGGGTCCCCCAAATCAAGAACAAAAATAAGTGGTTTTATGTATTATATGCTTTCCTATGGTCAGAAGATGGAAAACCATGTTTTGCATTGAGCAAAGATGTTAATTTGAGAACATAAGAAATTATAAAGTGCCCAGGGTAAAAAAGCTTTTTAAAAGCTGTATGTTGGTATAAAATGGTTAGTGTCAGGATAAAACATAACTGTGATACATTGGGTGCTATTCCACTATGTTTTACTTGGAGTAGAGCTATTGAAATTAATGAACTTAACTTATTCATGTTCATTCATTTTAATGGGTGTACTCTGAACAAAAACCCATTATATTATACTAGACACACAATAGACCTGCATTTCCCCCTCCCTCCCTCTCTCTCTATCTCTCTCACACACACACACACACACACACACACACAAAATCCCTGCATGTATTTTGGAAGTCACACTGGTCAGCATTGAGTACTTCTGCCAAGTTACCTCTATGGCTTGTTTATAATGGTGCATCTCACGGACAAACCAGTCACAATGTTAAATGTGTGTAGATCTGCTTTTAATTATTTGTAGAGCGGTCACAGGGTGGGGATGTCCATCAGGACTGGGACTGCAATGCAAGGATGGGAAAGTCTTTAACTCTCCCCCCATCAGGTGCCACTGAAACTCATCTCATTATACAGTGAGGAAGCTACCCATGAAAAAGCTCACACCCTGGGGCCAAGAGTAGCTTCAGGGTCTCAGCCCTGGGAGATGAAGTGTTTAGCTCTCCTCCTTGTACCTCACATTCTTCCAGCTCTGATCAGAGCCACTTACCTAATATTAAAAGGACAAAAACCAGGCACATTAAATGCAGCCACATATCTAGTGTAATGCCTAGCTTGTCCCTCAAAATTTTCCACCCAGCAATAGAGCATTCTGACTTACTTAACAAGTGGCAGTTTGAACTCGTTTTTGAAAAGTTCCTAACCCTACCACATCTTTTTATGTAACTGTGCGAAGGGGCCCAAGAAGGAAGAAGCCAGACGACAAGAGGTCATGGATGTGTTTCAGAGTTTGTGGTAATTTCCCCCTCATTAATTTCCTCTTAATTAAATGTGAATGCTGGTATGCAGCAAGATTTATAAGCGTAGAGGAGTTTACAGTGTTCTTTAGCATTTTCAAATAAACAAGTATGATCTGGTAAAATATGCCTTGGGCAATTCATGTGTACATCGTTTCTTGCCTGTCTGGGAATCCTCCCCACTTTTATCCCCAAATTTACTGGGGGAATGTGGGGGAGAGGGGTGAAAAGAAAACCTGTGGTAAGGACCATAGCCACCATTAGCCAGGGTGAGACAGCCCAACTCAGGCAGAATATTTGGGAGTTGTAAGAAAAGGGGGGGCAGCAAATTGTCAATTCCTCTGGTTCGCAGCCAACAAAACTGTCCCATTCACACAAGGACATCCTGCAAATGGAACTTGGTTGGCTACAGCTCTTAATTTACTGCATTTTTATCACCATGAGGCATGCCGTTTGGGATTTTCTGCCTCAGGTATCAAAATGTCTTGGGCTGACTCCAGCTGTGTCAGGCAGCCACCAGCACTGCTGCTTCTAGTACAGACGGTCTAGCAACCTCCCACTATTCAAACAGCAGGCTGTAAACAATTTAAGCTTGCCCTCACTAATCCCCTTCTGCTGCCCAGGAGCCAGAGTCTATGCCACTGCCTCCTCATTTTTTTCAAAGCAAGGCTAAGTCTATGTCACAATTACCAAAGGGCAGCGACAGTGTTGGTTGTTAAAGGCTGCCACTCTGAACAGGGCTGGGGGACCATATTCAGCTCAAGGGGTGTATTCTCTTGCATGGATAAGACCAGGGACAACAGCAGACAGAGCAGTGGATGCAGTGCCTTTGTACAGTAGGCAACACTGCAGCCACACAAGAACCAGAAGTCTCTATACATACTTCAGTCTTTCATCCAGGCAAGCAAGAGGGATCAAGAGTTCAAGGACACATTCCAACCAGGCAAAAGCATTCAAGAAGGATGTAGAGCAGGGCTGGAGAAGGGTATGGGGTGGGGTGGAGGGCAGAGAGAGATCCCTGGAGGGCCACATTCAATCCCTGCGCCTGAGCTTCTCCATGCCTGCCTTTAGAATAAGCTAAACACACATCCATATGAATTCTCTCTTTGTTGCAGGAGCAATGCTGCTCATCAGAATCTGTAAAAATAGGAGGAAAGGGGTTTTTTTTTTGCCTTTGAGAAAACAAATGTGGCGTTGAGGTGTCTTAGCAACTAAGACGTTCATTTTGTTCAACCAAAAAGGATTCTTCTTAGCAAAACAAGAAGGGAAGTCAAATCTAAGAAACCTACACCTAGTTGTTACAGAGGTGGTCAACTTCAGACAGCAGGTTGGAGCTTACATGGGCAAATTGGCTATAGGGGGCTGGGAAGCTGCCTGCATATAGAAAATTTGGTATCGGGAAGATGTCTCTCTCATCTAGGCAGCTCACAACTAGAAGTCTGAAATGGTACATACCAGACAGGTCTAGCACCTCTGTGAGAAATACAACAGTGTTGAAAGCAGGGTTGAAGCAGAATCTTAGGCATACAGTGGTACCTCAGGTTAAGTACTTAATTCGTTCTGGAGGTCCGTTCTTAACCTGAAACTGTTCTTAACCTGAAGCAGCACTTTAGCTAATGGGGCCTCCCGCTGCCGCCGTGCCGCCGGAGCACAATTTCTGTTCTCATCCTGAAGCAAAGTTTTTAACCCGAGGTACTATTTCTGGGTTAGCGGAGTCTGTAACCTGAAGCGTATGTAACCTGAAGCATATGTAACCCGAGGTACCACTGTATATCCTGCATACTCTACTTCTATTGTGTGCACTGAAGACAACCAGGAATCTCCAAAAGGGGTGTTTCCCCCCCTTAAAACTGCCATACAATATGAGCAAATTTCCCCCCATGACCATTCAGAAATATGGAGAGAAAGAGAGAGCTCCCACAATCACTATTTTTTGGATCTGGATTTGATATCCCGCTTTATCACTACCCGAAGGAGTCTCAAAGTGGCTAACATTCTCCTTTCCCTTCCTCCCCCACAACAAACACTCTGTGAGGTGAGTGGGGCTGAGAGACTTCAGAGAAGTGTAACTAGCCCAAGGTCAGCCAGCAGCTGCATGTGGAGGAGCGGGGAATTGAACCCGGTTCACCAGATTACGAGTCCACCACTCTTAACCACTACACCACGCTAGCTCACACTACCTTTTTATCCTTGCTGCATTCCCCGTAGGATGAATAGGCAAGATCTGTTAGGGGAGGGAGTTATTTAAATGTTATGCAATTGAGTGACTTCAAAAATTCATAAAAACATAGAAGCCGCGGTTGTCTCCCAACAGGAAAGTTAACTGAAAATGCAAGATATACTTTTAAAAAGGGCGATTAATGTATTACTTTGCATGATTTGGAGAAGAGGAAGTGAAATAAGACTTAGGAACATATTAGATGTCAGCTTCTGTCAGCCTCTTAAGAAAAACCTAATTTCACTAGAACATGTAGACAGCATGTACCCTTCTACTTTGTGAGCTTTGGAAGAAGACAACCACTACTACTTAAAATGTATATAGCACTTTTCATAAGAATTTAAACTGTTTTACATCATTGTATTAATACTTGGAGCAGCTGGGTGAAAAAGGCCAGCGTTACTGCCCATATCTTACTAATGCAAGCCTTGGCTAAGGAAAGTGGCTTGCATCCTACACACAAGAAGATGCACGGAGATACTTAAACAAAAAAAATTAATGCAGTAAATTCCTGGTTATAATAGCTAATTAACATCATGAGCATTTCATCTCCAACACCACTCATGTGGTTTGTTGGTTTTGTAGAAAGTATTTCCATTTGTTTGATATGTTTTGATAACCACAACAGTGAATGGCTTGTGAGGAGAGTTCCCACAGATTTGCTTTGTTTTATTTTTAGAAATGTTCTCCTAGAACACACACTGATAACAAGGAAACAGGTGGCCACATTCCACATAAAATGGGCTCAACTATGAATATAGCCCAGTTCAGGCTTGGCACTAAAGCATGATGTAACATTAAAACTCTCTCTTCCTTCAGTAGGGTCACAAAGGGTTCAGAAGTCTGTTTCAAACCAGAGTTTGGATTTAGGTCCAAATCTTGAACTATGGTCAATCTTAACTGCTGCCAGTTGGAAAAAGCCTGCTTCTTAAACTATGGATTGACGTTGGCTTACTTCATAGCTAAGATCATGGATAGGCAAACCAAGACCCGGGGGCCGGATCCAGCCCAATCGCTTTCTAAATACGGTCCGTGGACAGTCCAGGAATCAGCGTGTTTTTACATGAGTAGAATGTGTCATTTTATTTCAGATGCATCTCTGGGTTATTTGTGGGGCATAGGAATTTGTTCATTCCCCCCCCCCAATATAGTCTGGCCCACCACATGGTCTGAGGGACAGTGGACCGGCCCCCTGCTGAAAAAGTTTGCTGACCCCTGGGTAAGATTAACCAACTTTTCCATGTTCAGATGACACAGCAAGCTCTGGAGAATCTAAATGGGAAGTACAAGTTTCTGAACTTATCCTCATGGCAAAAGGAAGAGTGTGCAAGTCCAAAGCTTGCCTAGACTCAGTGTCACCGCATGCTGAGGATTCTCCTGAAGACCTTTTTATGCCAACAGGCTCATGCAGCTGTTTACATTTTTTTCAGTAGCCAGTCATTTTAACGCCCATTTTACAGCGTTTTCCACTGTGTTTTATCATACACCACCCTGATATTTTGTATGTGTTGGCTGTATATAAATACTTTTGAAATATATAAATATTAGGGACAGCAATGTTAACAGCACACCACGCAGCAAAAGTGCATATCATGGATTTTTACCAAAATAACAATAATTACAGAGATATGGCCCGTTCCCTCTGCTCTGAGCAACTTGGAAAAAATTATCCCTAAAAGCTCACGCTAAACTACAGAAAGGATGTGACCCACCTGACACTCATTACAGTGGTACCTCAGGTTAAGTACTTAATTCGTTCCGGAGGTCTGTTCTTAACCTGAAACTGTTCTTAACCTGAAGCACCACTTTAGCTAATGGGGCCTCCTGCTGCTGCCGCGCCGCCGGAGCCCAATTTTTGTTCTTATCCTGAAGCAAAGTTCTTAACCTGAAGCACTATTTCTGGGTTAGCGGAGTCTATAACCTGAAGCGTATGTAACCTGAAGCGTATGTAACCCGAGGTACCACTGTACTGTCCGACCTAAGCAAGGTTGTCACCTGGCCAGTTTGAGACCACAAGTCAGAGTATGGAAAGAATTGCAATGCTAGGGGCAGTACCTGCCACAGATGGAGGTGATACCAAGGTGTATGAACTACAGAAGTAACAATATTGAGACTATTTCTAAATATGTAAATGCCAGTACATAAGGACATAAGAAAACGCTTCAGTACCAACAGCCAGCTCACAAAGCTATTCATAGGAAAAACTTTCAGTCATTATCATCTGTGCAGGAGCTGTAACACCTTCGTTTTTGCAGACACCTTTTCACCTATCACAAAAAAGAACCAAACTCACTTTTGAACCCCAATATGCTTAAACATGACTGTTAAACAGACTTATTATTTAAATCCTGCTATTGTACAAAAGTGTATTCTAAGTAGCTTACAAAACAAAGACTATGATATATCTAGATTAAATACAAAAGCCTGAAAAACACCAAAGTACAAAATCAGCTATTAACAACTAAGGCATTAAATAACAAAAGACAGACAGCAAACTTCAGACAGTCTGGATCCTGGTGATGTGATAACTGGGCACATTTTGGATGGGAGTCTTGCTCTTTCCTGAAAGAGCAGGTTTCTGGGTGCTCCCAAATCCACCTTTTCCTCTATAGGTCAAGCTGACCTCAGTAACTAGGAGTGCCTTTTATCACCTTTGATTGATAAAACAGCTATGGACATTTCTGGACCATAGCAGCCTACCACTGTCATCCATGCACTGATAACCTCCTGGCTGGATTACTGCAATGCACTGTGGGGGGGGGGGCAGCCCTTGAGGTTGGTCCAGAGGCTGCAGCTAGTGCAAAATGCAGCAGCTTGACTGTTCACTTGGGCAAGAGGTTGTCACCATATTACCCAACTCTTGAAAGATTTGCACAGGCTGCCAATTAGCTTCTGGGTCAAGTTCAAGGTGTTGGTTTTGATGTACAAAGCCCTACATAGCCTAGGACCAGGATACCTGAAATATCATCTCACCACTTATGTGCCCAATAGATCACTGTGCTCTGCAAGCAGGAGCCTCCTGCAGATACCATCTTATCAAGAGGTCCATTCTGCATAATATAGGATTATTATGCCTTCCGTTTTGTGGCAACTTCCCTTTGGACTTCCCTCCCCTTGAGGAATATGATACAATTACAATCTCTGTTGTCTTTTTCTAGTGCCTACTGAAGACTTTCCTCTTGCAACAAATCTTTTAAGCCAAGATCTTCCCCAGTCTTCATCTGTACTGGAATAGTTTGGATTCCTTTGGGAGAATGGTTGGGATATAACAACATAAATAAATAAAATAACCCCAGAAAACTGCATACAGCAATCGGTTTACAAAGCTGGAGTACATACTCAGCCTCTCTTAACAAAAAACACAACTAGTCTACACACAGCAATGGGAACTCTCCTTATGTCCTTTTATGCCGCATTCATGATTTTTTGGGGCTCATCACAGTATTGGCGTGGTTTAAACTTGGTCCCAAATTCAGTACTATTTGTGCCCGCAGAAGTTTTGGGGTGATCATACTGCTTAGTTTCCAATTGGAAAGCTTCCTGCTGAATTCCTATAATTTTTCATACTACAGATGTTTCAGGGTTGGGTGGTTTTTTGGGGGGTGGGGGGAGGTTATCCACATTTGTTGCACTATAGCTCAATAAGTGTTCCCCTTCCAGGTGCCAATAATGTGTAACATTAGGGAAACATCACAGAATAAAGTTGAACAATGTATGGACAGTCTAGTATAAACCTACAGTTAAAGCACTATTGTTGCACAATACGCCCTCAAAAAACCCACCAAACCCACAGTGCCAGACAAGCAGATTTTTCTTAAGAGTATAAGAAGTGCCTTGCTAGATCAAATCAAGGTCTACCTAGACTAGCATTCTTTGCAAGCATCCTGGCAATCAGGCACTAGCTGATCCACCAAAGGAAACCAGATCCATCTTCCATGCCAATCATAGAATTGTAGAGTTGGAAGGGACCCTAAGGATCATCGAGTCCAGGAATGGCCAAACTTGGCCTTCCAGATATTTTGAGACTACAACTCCCATCATCCCTACCTAACAGGACCAGTGGTCAGGGATGATGGGAACTGTAGTCCCAGAACATCTAGAGGGTGAAGTTTGGCCATGCCTAATCTAGTCCAACCCCCTGCAATGCAGGAATATGCATCTGTCCCATACAGGGATTGAACCTGCAACCTTGGAGTTATTAGCACCATGCTCTGACCAATTGAACTATCCAGCATCCTAATATATATATCAGTTTTCAGGAATCCACTGTTAACGAACTGAGCAGACCCCCCTCTTCCCATAGCAATTATACAAACACTCTGTAAAGCAAGAATATGCATCTCAGTTTCCTCAGCAGCTAGAAATAGAAGTCACTCGGTTCTAACTTTCCCTGAACACAGCCTCCTTAGGAGACCATCTGCTGCTGCAGACATGTGCCACTTCCCATGACCCAGGTATAAGGCCAGTTCACCAAAAGGATTAGACTGTTTGGATTCCATCAGCATTTCTTAAGAATTCTCTGATCTAACATGGTTTCTATTTAAGCTCTGAGTTCACAGAGGAAATGTTCAGCCCAATCTCTCCCTTACTTCAGCAAAAATCAATTTATACCAGAACCTCTCCATGGTCAAAAATATGTTATTGCTCCTAATTAAATGCGGGTGGTGGGAAATTATTTTTGTTTTTGCCCTCAAACATGGAGGTCTCCTCCTCCTGTTCCTATGTGTCATGCAAGTCAACATTTATCCAATGCATTTTATTGCTTGATAAGAAATTATTATTATTATTATTATTATTATTATTATTATTATTATTATTATTATTTATACCGCACCCATCTGGCTGGGCTTCCCCAGCCACTCTGGGCGGCTTCCAACAAAATATTAAAATACAGTAATCCATCAAACATTAAAAGCTTCCCTAAACAGGAATGCCTTCAGATGTCTTCTAAAAGTCTGGTAGTTGTTGTTCTCTTTGATATCTGGTGGGAGGGCGTTCCACAGGGCGGGTGCCACTACCAAGAAGGCCCTCTGCCTGGTTCCCTGTAACTTGGCTTCTGGCAGTAAGGGAACCGCCAGAAGGCCCTCGGCGCTGGACCTCAGTGTCCGGGTAGAACAATGGGGGTGGAGACGCTCCTTCAGGTATACTGGACCAAGGCCGTTTAGGGCTTTAAAGGTCTTTGAATTGTGCTCGGAAACGCTTGAAGACTTAGCAAGTCACTACATAGTGTGGGGACTATAAAAGGACAGCCAATTCTCGGGTTTTACATCAGAAGGACCTTCCAATAGATAACCTAGATGCTTTGTGGCAAGCAGAGTCCTTAAAGGAATACAGAAGAGGTACCCCAAGTTGGGCTGCATAAATTCTGTGCAGGCACAGGGAAACCTATGTGATACAGAGCACAAAATTCCAGCTTTTTAAAAAATCGGTAAGTCAAAAGACAAACGTTGGGGATGGCAAGGATAGATTTGAAAAAGAGGTGGGGAAACCTAGCGTAAGAACAATTGAGAAGTTGATTGCTAGTTCCCTGTTCAAAACACATCTTAATCAGTAAATGTAACAAGCAAGGAAAGTTTATATGCCCCTATTAACATGTATCCCCATGACTGGGAGACTAAGCTCTTCAAGACTGACAGTGATTTGCTCCAATCAAAAATGTTCTTGCACAACTTGCATTAATTGTGTGATGACTACAGATGACAATTACAAATAAGGAAGCTGCATTGGGCAGCTTCAAAGCATTCTCCTGGAGGTTTGGGTAAGTTCTAACTTGACATTTTTGCATGCCTCTTCAGTCACCCAGAACAGGAGAAATGGGACAAATTAAACAAAATATAATGTAAATGCGCTCAATATTATTTTCCTTATGCAGATTGCAAGGTTTGGGCTTTTTCTACATGAAAGCTGGGAAACCTTGCCACATAATTATTATTTTTTTAAGTGCACACAGCCTTCACATTTAAAAAGGAGAAAAGTGTAAACATTTATCCTGGAACTCTTGCAGTTCACTAGTTTAATAGAGGATCCTGCCTATGCCAAGTAGTTCTTATTCCAGCAAAGCAGTGGGATGTGTCAGAATAACTAAGGAAATCAGAAAACTGCCTTTCATTAGTCAAGGCCCAGTGCAAACAGGGTGGCATCTGCTGGTGTTATTTGCCAAGCACATGGGCTCACGGTAGCCAGCATATCTCAACAGCAACCATCCACGTTTCTAGGCTTCTTTAACCATCCCACACGCATCGCTCTTCCAACGGGTTCATAAAATGGGGCTAATCGAATCTCTCTTAAAAACTCCCTTCCACTTAATGCCAAGAAATCCACCGTCTCATCCTGCACTGCACCCCCCTCTCTCGTTAGCAAGGCTTTGGGCTTTACTGCCCAATCAATTCCCTGCACTGGGGCAGCATCTGTCACAGGCAAAGGGAACAAGGCAGCCTCAAGGAGCAAGCATTGCCCCTGCACAAGCCTCAGATCCTCTCCTCCTCCCCTCCCCTGCTCTTGTTTGTTATTACACGTTGCCTGAAAATGGGAGCCATAAACCATGTCGTTCAGCAGCAGCTGCTGAAGGGAGCGTCACTTCTACCGCCGTTTTTTACAAGCCAGATTTAGTGCCCAATGAAAGGGGAGACTGTGCCATTTATCTTTTTATCAGACTTCAGCATTAAAGGGGTGGGGAATACCAAAGCAACAAGCTCCTCCACCACCACCTCCTCTGCTAAAGCAAGTTGTGCTCTAACAAGTAGGGAACACGTAACCCCCTCCCCAGATCAGCCACTGACAACCTAATGCCCGCCAGGTGTTATGGACTACAGCCGTGCTGGCTAGGGCTGAAGCAAGTTGGGATTCCAAAACATTTGGAGAGCACCAGGTTGGCAAATGCTGTAATTGATGAATGACGAATGGGATCATAAGCTATACATGGAATGGTGCGTGGGGGTGAACCATGAATCCAGACACTTCCTCCAATTGCATCTGGAATATTTAAATGTGAACTCTAAATATGCCACACCCCATTACTTTTCTGTAGGCGGCTGGAGGGATCATATGAGTATGGTCTGCTCACATGAACTCAAGTTCATATGGCAAGGTTTGTGCACAGTGGGGTGGGTATATGAGCCAAAGGCTCACTCCCCTCCAAGCCCCATCCCATGTATAAGTTACCGTATTTTTCGCTCTATAAGACGCACCAGACTATAAGACGCACCTAGTTTTTGGAGGAGGAAAACAAGAAAAAAAATATTCTGAATCTCAGAAGCCAGAACAACAAGAGGGATCGCTGCGCAGCGAAAGCAGCAATCCCTCTTGTTGTTCTGGCTTCTGGGATAGCTGCGCAGCCTGCATTCACCCCATAAGACGCACACACATTTCCCCTTACTTTTTAGGAGGGAAAAAGTGAGTCTTATAGAGCAAAAAATACAGCATAGCCAGGCCATCTGCTACCCAACGCCAACATGGACTATCAATACAGTTGCTCAGAGGCTACAATACTACTCTGCTCTTCTCATAGGAACAGTGGGATACAAATGTAGCAAATAAGTTTAACCAGCCTTCCCAGACCTGGTGCCCTCCAGATATTTTGTACTACAACTCCCATAATCCTGGACCACTGGCCACAGGTGACTGAGGCTGATGAGACTTGTAGTCCAAAACTAAAGAGCACCAGGTGGGAAAAGACTGATCTGCCTAATAGTGTAATATATTAAGGCTCTTCCTCCCACATCCTTTGTAGTCAGACACCTAGCAGCAAGGGGCTTCTCCAAACACTTGTATTATTAGCCCTCACTCCTGTTGAGAAAGCACTTTCCTTTGACAAGTGCATATACCACACCTTGCCCAGGTAATTTAAATAAGGCCAGAGCACAAAGGCTATTGTTGGCTACCTTCACATGCTCCCAAACTGCTGGAAAGCCAAACCTGGAGGGGCACAGCCAATGCAGCTAAGGAACAAACTGTGCCTGACTATTGGGAAAGAAGGGACAATGAAGTTGACATCATGGTACACAGCAACTAGCACTAGATGGGAGGATGGGAGGGGAAGAAGGGAGTGCAGCGTAGGGGACAGTTTTCCTGGCACTTAAACTCACTGACACAGCATTGCTGTGGGCATGCAATTAAGACTTAGGAGAGCTAGGCCCATAGGGACTGGGTGCACATCCTGTACAGGATGTGATGTGTACATGCTGTACTGGCACATGCCAAATGAAGGGGAGAAACTCAAGATGAATGCACACTCACCTGCCAGTTCAAACCAGCCTTCTAGACAGGCAGGCCCTGAGAAAATACAGAGTGCATTTGCACAGACTATCTGAAATACTGAACGCCTTGCACAGCGCTGACATGACAAGTGTGCTAGCTTCTTTCCATATTGTGCCACATTTGTTGTGCATGACAAAGTTCAGAAGGGACGTGGTCTCTCTCGGGACAGAAGAGGATGAAGAAGCTATGGTCCCTCCAGAGATTGTTGGACTCCCATCAGCCTCAGCCTGAATGGTCAATGGTCAAGGATTATGGAACTCGAGTCCAACAACCTCAGGAGAATCAAAGGTTGACCATCCCTGTGCCATAACCACTAAGCACTCTCCACAGCCCGCATTGTGGGTAAAGCTGAGGGTGGCATACAAGGGGCCCATATGGCTGCCAACACTGAAAGGATGCAGTCTATCATGAAAACAACAAAAACAACAAAAGCCACAGCTGTGCTGTTAAGAAGGAGCATTTCTGAAATATCCCTATCAAGCCGGTGCAACAGGAGGCTCAGCTCTGTTTGGCATTTCCTCCAAGAGGTCTCCTGTTAGGCTGTGCAGTAAAGTTCTCACAGCTCTTTCCATTCACTGCCTCTCCCATCAGGACTGGCAACAGAGATGAGAATTGCAGGCAATTCTATCAGGTGTCTCCTGGGAACTACGGTAAGTAACCTACTATCTTGAACCAGGCTGAAGCAAATCATTCCCCATTCAGTTACCGTGCCAGCAGTCGCCCCACAGTTGTTATAAATCATGCCTGGATTTCCCCTGTCCATTCCACAACCTCTCTGTTTCTTCCAACAAAGGCTTCCTTAAGGCTTTCCACAACTTCGGAAGACCGGTAGACACATATACACACAAGAAACCAAGAGAGGCCTGTTACACTTTTAAAGACCAACAACTTTATTGTGGTATAAACTTCTGTGGGCTGCTGTCTACTTCATTCAATGCATAAAGTTTTCTTTTTAAGGAGACAGAAAAATAAGAATTACCTTTTAAGCTAAAAACCAGGAGCAAACAATAACAAAAGGTCCAGATTCCGACTTTGATGGGTGGCATCCTGAAATCAAGCGGCCAAAGATGACATATAATAAAGCTCAGGGACAGGCAGTGGGCGCTATTTGTATTTTAGCTTCTGATATGAACCCAGTCTTATTATTTTAATTATGATGTGCCTAATTACCCACATAGCACTACAAAGCCACCAGAACCCAGAACACTCACCCTCTGAGTAGAGCTGACAAAGTGCAGAACTGCAGCTGCTTTCCCTATTTTGCTTGACTGGCAGTGGGGTCAAATCACAAAACATTTCTTCCTAAGTGCTCTGTTACAGTAGTGTAAAGCACATTTGCACTAAGGTACTTGAGAGCAAAGCATAAATCTATTCCTCATCTCCACCTAGAGAGCCATAAAGGTATTGCTTGCCAACGGTCAGTACTTTCTGGGATGGATCTAGGGCCATGGCCAATCATTTGCTCCACGACATGGGGGTAACCGGCTGGTTTATCACCCCATGGCAATGAACAGTGGCAGCACATTGCTCTCATGTCATTTGATTGCTAGTCAGGAAAAAACAGCATCTCTGTTGAGCAAAGGCAATTGCCAAGTTGCCGTGGGGAAACAGATTCCCACTGTGTTATGCAATAGAGCAATAGGGCTAGCCTTAGCAGGGGATTAATTCCTCAGGTAACATCCCCATACTTTGTGGGCGTTACCTTAGCCTGGTATGTTGTGAGTGGGAAAGAATTCAGAACATGGTGGGTGTTGTGGGAGGGAGGTAGAATGCCATACAGACAGGTACAAAATATGAGCTGGTCTATGGTAGAGATGGAAAGGCCATCAATCAACAGATGCCAACAGATACACCAAGCAACTCCTGGTCCACGTTCCAGGCCATAACTTAACTGCTCATGTATTTTCACTGAAATAAATGCAGAATTAGTACTTCAAACAACAGATTCTACATCATGTATATCCCTGAAGAGTTATGATATAGGACTTGCTAAAATAAACCAGGTATTGTTAGACTACCACTCGCCTCAGCCTCAGGCAGCATGACCTATATAATCAGGGATGGTGGAGTTACAAGGCCCCTTCTTGATCTAAACAAACAACAACAGGTTCAAGATAGGAAACCTTTTAGCACTTTCTTATGATCTGTATCTTTAGTATCACAGGGTGGATAAGAGGGGGAGGAAAGGACTGAGTGTAGGCATTTGACATTTTCTTGATGCTGACAAAACTTCTTGCAATGCACTTAGCTAAATCTAGAACAGTTTGTGTGGTACTGTTTGTGTGGAAAGTTTGTTTGCTGGCCTGCCTTCTGCACTGTGTGTGGTCATTTAGGAAATTTATAAGATCAAGCAAGCCCCAAAATATAGACTTGGCCTTTTGTATGTGCAAGTAAGACCAAAGTCATTATTATGTCAAGACCTCTCTATCACACAGCTAGTTTTCAAGGCAGGATTTTTTAATACACGTGATTCAGAGCTGCCCTCTATGCAGTCATTTCATCTAAGAGTTGCTTATTTTTAAAAGATTTTCCCCCAAAATAATATTTTTTCAAGTATCAAAAGAATCTTATTTACAGATCACTTCCTAGCCAAAATTCTTGGAACTGTTGATAACATGCTACCATGTCAAACCAAAACAAAAGAGATATGATTATTATTTTTTCCCTTTAGAAGTGCAACAACTGATACTAACTCAGGATGAGACCCGGCCAGGCAAACGTTCTCTGGAAATAATATTGTTGTTGTTGTTGTTGTTGTTGTTGTTGTGGCATGTTTTGCATAGTACTATGCCAGCTTTATAGCAGTATTTTGCTGTTTAGCTTGTTTTATTTATTTAAAAGGTTATATACCCTGCCTCTTTTTCTAAACAAAGCGAACACGCAACAACAACCAGGATGCCTAGCAAACATGAAACAATGAAACCACTCAACAACCAACACAATGGCCCACAAACCCAATTTGCCAAACCCCCCAAAAGTCTTGATAGAAAAGATGGTTTTCACTAATGTCAAAAGCACAGCAGTTAATAAGCCAGACATTCCACATCCCTACAGAAGACATTGCCCAACAAAGGTGCCACAACGGGTTAAGACACTACCAAACTAAAGGGGGGGTGTTTATTTGGGGGGTGAAAGCCGCACATTTATCTAAGCATGTGAGGAGATGCACACAGGAAAAGCCAATCATTAACATTTTGGGGGGAAAACACAGATCAAAACCAATTTGCTTCTCTCTTGTAGGTTTACCTATGTGCTCACTTAGTCATATTCCACTTCATATATCTCAGTGACAAAGTGAGCTCTGACCCACAAAAAGACTTGTGTCACAATAAGTTTGTTAGTCTTTATGATGTCTCGGGAGTCTCTGTTCATTTTGCTGCAATGGATTAACCCAGCTACTCCTCTGCAAATTCTCGTAAAATATGGCAAGGCCTCACTGCTGCCAAATGATGCACAACCGAACAACAGAGAAATATTGAACAAACCACTTTACTGTCACGAGGGGAATTTCAACCAGTATGCCTTTGGCTTTTCCACAGCATGCTCAACTTTCTATCTAGTACAGGGATGGGGAACCTGCAGCCCTCCAGATGTTGCTGGACTACAGTTTCCTGACCATTGGTCCCTGATGGCTGGATTGGTGGGAGCTGTAGTCCAACAACATCTGGCGGGGCACAGATTAGCCACCCAATTCTAGGATGCCCAGTATCTTGCCACTAGTCTTCTTGTGTCATATCAAAACTTACACAGTTCTACTATTCCCATTTTTATCTCTTCCATATTTTCTCAAAGCCTGACACAGGTCACCATACGAGGTGGGGGACGACGACGACAAAGTACAGAATTGGAAGTGGGTAAGCACAAGGGGGATCCTCTTTCCTAAAACACAGCAATGATACCGTCTTTGTAATTGCAATGTATGATTCTGTGCTAACCAACTCCTTGGTGATTTATTCATGGGGGGGAACTGTAATTACTAGTCACATTCTGCTCCTTTTTTTTTTTTTGCATGCATGCATGCAGTTTATTTTTTTAAAAAAAATATGTATAGCAGTGCTATACATATTCGAAAAATAATAACAAGAAGAACATCAAATGAGAGATTTTGGTACAGCCTTCTGATTATGCACCTGAGCTGCTCTGTACCATTTTCCTGTTACCTTGGCTTCAGTATAGGAGTGAAGAGCTGAGATACTTATTTAGGGACAGGACTTTGCCAAAGCCATTACTGCTGCTTTCACTGGGAGAAATAGAGGGTTAAAGAGCCCAGCACCTGGTATGCTAGTGAATCAGTGAACAAGGCCAATGTTGCTGACCCTTCAGCCCTTGCTCAGTTGAAAATATGGCCCCCATTAAAAAACAACAACAGTTGCCAACCAGGAATCTATAAAATACAACAGCAACCACCTCGAACTACAAATCCCATCATGCAACAGCTCTCGCTCTTTGCCAGAAGAGTAGAATATGAGGTTCTGTTAACTTGTGCCTTCACCTTAAGAAGAAAAGCTACGTCTATATGATGCAGTACAGAAGGAAGGCAAAAGCATTTGCACGTTTGCCGGTATCCAAGAGGAAAAGGGGGTGGTGAGGCAGAGCTAAACGTTTCTCAAAGTCCAGAAGAGACTTCATTGCATCAGTTCATTAGTGTTAACATAGACAAAGGTACCAAATGCGCACAGCCCTGACCTCATAAGTCACTCTAACAGCGTATAAATAAATGAAAGACGTGTCTGTAAGGGAGTCCTTTCCTGCGGTGTTTTACAATCTACTACACACACATACAGGGTGGTGGTGTACAAAAACTTTACTGGCACCGATCCCCACCCCCTGCCCAACTCCAGTAGTCACGCCAAGAGTTCACACTTACTGAAAAGCCTTCTAAGTGATCCCAATGAGATCTGCAGCCAAGAGCCAAGCTATGCATTGCGTTAAATCGATAAAGTGGGCGGTGGTGGGAATTTCACAGTGGCGGTCCATGCCACGCCCAACACAACAGGCCCCTTGAGTGCGCTTGACATTACTGGGTCGCCCGACACCATATCCAGACGCGACTAATCGCCCCTCCTCCGTCGCCCAAATGACCAAGGCAGGTCCCCGCCGCCACTCCAGGCCCCAGCGCAACTCCAGGCGGTCCCTACGCCCTCCCTAAACACAACAGCCCTTCCGCTAGGCAGCCACGACTTTCCCGCTGCTCCCCCGGCCTAGACGCTGCAACAAGCAACAGCCTCTCCTGCAGCCAGGGAATCTGCAAAGGACATCTCCAGGGATCTTAAGTAATCGGCCAATGCATGCGTTCGGAGGGGGGTGGAGGTGGAGAGGGAAGACAACGACACAGCCCCATAATTCTCTCGCCGTATGTCCCAATCCGTCCCCCCAGAACAAAGGAGCCTGCTGCCGCTCCGGCTCCCTAGCAGCCTACGCTGCACAATACTCAAGCGCCAGAGGCAAGCCGCCCCGGGAATGGGGGAACGCCCTCCTCTCTTCGCCCCCCAACAAGCTCCCGCGGAAAGGAACTGCTCCCTACATCACCCCTGCAAACGGGACCCGCCCTTCGGGCCCCGATCGCCGGGGTAAGCGCGCCCGCGGCTCCCGATCCGGTTCTGCCTATGGCTCGGCTCTCCCGCTTCCACACCCCCGGTTACAAGGAGAGAGAGAGAGACAGAGAGCGTTCACACGCACACACCGGCTCCGTCCATTCCGCCGCTCCCCAGTGCAAGCGGCTCCTGCAGTTACCTCCGCTTCCTCCCGCAGCCTCCGCCTCCCAGCTGCCTCATCCCCGGCCAGCCGCCTGCCTCTCCCGGCGAGGATTGCGAAAGAAGCCCGCGAATCACCGCCGGCCTTGCAGGTGCAGAGCGCCCGCCCCGCTCGACCGCCCGCTTACCTACGGCACCCGAGCCTCCTCTCCGCCGCCGCCGACTCAGCCACCTCGCATAGCCGGGCGCTGGGAGCCCCGCGGGCTCAGTCCTCCTCCTCGGAGGTCCCGGCTCGGGCCCGTCCTCTCGGATCCGCCTCCTGCTCGCCACCGCGCGCTTCGGCTTCCCAGCCCCTTCCCCCCAGACAGCTCCCCCGATGGAACCGGCCGCTGTGCTCAGCTCGAGGAGGAGGAGGAGAAGCGGCAGCGAGGGCAGCAGCAG
Organism: Podarcis raffonei; assembly: GCF_027172205.1. Taxonomy (NCBI): domain Eukaryota; kingdom Metazoa; phylum Chordata; class Lepidosauria; order Squamata; family Lacertidae; genus Podarcis; species Podarcis raffonei. Next base: position 68,897,398 of record NC_070603.1, read on the forward strand.
CAGCCTCCCCCTCCCGAGGAAGTGGGCTCGTCCGCAGCGGTCTCCATCTGCACCTACGGGCAAGGGAGAGAGAGAGAAGCTCGGGTAGAAGACCGTATTGCTCCTAAAAGCCTCGGTCCCTCGGCGCCTCCGGAGGGCTTCCGACGGCTGCCCCCGTAATGCACCAAAAGCACGCGCCTCTCGATCTGCGGGAGTGGAGGGATTGCTCGCTGGGCACCAGCGGGAATGCTATGGAACGCGCCGGAAAAGGAGACGGCCGTGGAGAGCAGGAGAAGTCTCGAAAGCGCCGGCGGGCGGGAGAGAGCGCATTTCAAGGCCGCTTAGCTCTGCTCTCTCGCGGGCAGCCTAGTGCAATTGCTCTCGGTGAAATGGGCCTGAGAAAGGCGCCACAGCCCTCGCCTCTCCGTTTAGGGTTCTTCTAGGATGGACTGTCCCGCCTAGGCGTTTAAGGGGAGCGTTCCCAGCAGCCATTTACCGGGCTCAAATGCAGCCATTAAAAACACACCACCGCCTGCTTGCTGGTGCGCCAGGTATTAAAGGCACAAAAAAAGCAGGGGGCGGGGGTGGAGAGAAGTACATTGAAAAGTTGGCTGCCCTTCCCTCAGCGGGGCAGAATTCAAGGGGTTCCTCCTGGCTAATGGTGAAAAACCTCTGAGGAGAACCTCCTCTGCAGCTGCCCACCCGCCCAATTCCAGGCCTTTGGGACATGGTGACTTCAGCTGTGGGGTTGACTTCTGCCCCCCCTCGTTTCCTCATTGGAACCTCCAAATAAGCGAATGGAATAAGATTCCTTTTTCTTCAGTACATAAAGGGCTATGTGATATGTGAATGTGCATGCACAACATTCCCTTTTGTCTGTTTTCGAAAGGAGTTGCCCAATGAGGATTTCACCTCATTAGTCTTTGGTTTTAGGCCCTTAAAGTTGTAAGCGTCTGTGAGTCTGAGCATGGCGGCCTTCTGAAGAGGGAATTTCTCTGTTTATATACAATGTGATTAAGTGGCCTGCTACTAGCATGAGGTAGATGTTTGTCCCCCTCAGCTAGGGCAATGGTGGGGAGGGGGAGAACTATGTTTGCAAGTATCTCATGGTGAAACCCTGATTGCTTGCCCTAGTGGCTGTCTCTAGCCTATTTAAACATTTCAGCTGCGTGTTTGGGCCACCTTTGTTGAGGGAGATTGTCATAGAATCATAGAATTGTAGAGTTGGAAGAGATCACAAGTGGGGCTTGAACCCACAACCTTGAGATTAAGAGTCCCATGCTCTACTAGCACAACTATCCTAGAGTGTTAAAAAGTCATATGAATAAATTCATACAACAATATAGAGAGCTTGTTTACTGTGGGGTTATTAGTATTAATATATATTCCCCTTTTGAGTTAGAAGCCATGTGCTTTCTGACAAGGATAAAGATACAGCTGATGCCTCAAAGAAGCCACTCTGAGCGGTTTGCCCAATACAATGAGCTGCCCAGCGCACATGCTATCCACTGCCACCATGTGCCCATGAGGGGACATTGCAGCACAGTTTTCCATCCCTAAGCAGAGGTTGCTTTGATCAGGGGTGAGCCTACTAGGAAGATCAGAACAAGATGAGATCAGACACTCTCATTGGTCAAGGTGTGAATAACGGGGCCAGTGTGATCTGTCATATCAGATATCTTGTGTCACAACAGAGTTGTTGTTGTTTAGTCGTTTAGTCGTGTCCGACTCTTTGTGACCCCATGGACCAGAGCACGCCAGGCACTTCTGTCTTCCACTGCCTCCCGCAGTTTGGTCAAACACATGCTGGTAGCTTCGAGAACACTGTCCAACCATCTCGTCCTCTGTCGTCCCCTTCACCAGGTAAAAATAATACAGGCTAGTTCCGGAAAGTTACATTGAGTTAAACAGTTACAAATACCTAAAGAGTTACATTCCTAAACAGTTCTACAGTATTTTAATTTACTAACAAGTACGACTTTAATTAATGTGGAAGCAAGCCCCACTTAAATAAATGGGATTTACTTTTGAGAATACATTTATTTAATAACTACTTTCTTTCCCATTTCTTACCTGCCCTTCAGCATATGATCACAGGGTATGCTACTACCATATCACCTTAAAATACAATGAAACAGTTCAAAGCAAACCAAATAATGTACATCAGACAACAGCAGTGGTCCCACAAAAATCACAAACATATTAACTATCCAAGACACACCTGCTGTTTGTGTCTGTCATTCCTTTATTGCTGAGAGACAATTTGATGCAACTGCAGAGAGGGATGCCAAATCAAACATTAGGCATGAATTGATTGATCCTGAGTGATTTTATTGTTATTTTACTCTTTTTGTAAATTGCTCTGGGAATTGCTTGACTGAAGGCTTGTATCTAAATGTAACAATATATGTAATATATGTATATATGTAAGTATGTATGGACAGGTATTTCAAATCAGACACCAGGGAAGGGCTACATGGGTGAGTGGCAGAGCTTTGCATACAGGTGGTCTTGGGTTCGTTTCCTGCCATCTCCAATTAAAGGGACTTTATTAAGGTGACAGACTGAGAAAGACCTCTGCTGGAGATCATGATTACTGCTGCTTAGTAAATCACAGAGTCCAAAAGTGCAGAGCAGCTTCAACATGTACAGAGGATACTTGTCCTTTTAGATGGGAGTGAAAATACTCTGCAACTAAAGGTCAGAAATCCCGCAAGTATGAAAACGACCACATGACAGGAGTTCAGCAGGAAGCTATTGAGGTTCCAGTGGAGAATTTCTTGTGACCATGTCAGATTTCCCTTTACAATTGAGGACATAAAGCATAGCTGTATCACAGTCGAGATATAACAATGCCGATGTACATAACAGCATAAAACGTATCTCTGCCACAATCATGCACATGCATAAACGTTGGTGGCAAAACGGGTGATACAGACATGCTGCCACTAACCACTTATGCTCAGCTTACCACTTACCACCTTACCACTAACCACTTATTCTCAGCTCTGCTCGTCCTAAAGTTGTTGCTGCCTCAGGCTGTGCACAAGAGATAGGAGGAGGAGGAGAAAGGGGATGTGCATAGGATGTACATGCCCTGTCTAGTTTTGAAAAGGAAAGGAATGTAGGGGAAGCTGCTCACAAAAACTGGTGTCCACAGATACACGATGGCTTTAAGGAGGGTGGAGAATAGTTACTGAAACAAGCAAAGTGGTATCTTTTGCTTAAAAAGTAATCCAAAGGCGCTGCAGGACAAAGCCTCCAAATGTTTTCCGTATCTATCTGACTGCAGTTTTGCCTCTGGCATATTTGAGCATCCTCTGGAAGCTCCAGCTTTCACTTGCCCCTTCTCCTATATCAGACCACTGAATCAGTCACTGACCCTTCTGTCCAGCCAGCAGATCCTGTGCTGAATCTCTAGGTGACAGTGCAACACCTAAGTGACAGTACATCACCCCTTATTGAGTTGAGGATTATTCCTAGGTAAGCATGCCTTGGACTGCAACCTTAGAATAGGTGCATTTGGCTTTGCTGAAAAAAACTGAAAACTGTCAATAAGGTCCTTCATGCACATAAATGACTTTGTCACCTTAGTTCAGGGATGGGGAGCCCCTGGTCCTTCATATGTTGTTAGGCTGCACTCCATCATCCCACACCACTGGTTATGCTCACAGGGCTGCTACCACTCAAAGACGGATGTCACAAAATTCCACCATGTGGCTTCTACAACTTCTCCACCCAAAAAAGAGACCTCCATGATACAAGTCATGCCCAGGGTCAGCCAGAAATAGAAGATTGAAGGTCACCAGTCTAATGTCAGTACCTTTTCACTTTTCAGGTGTACATTGTTCGAGAGAACTAGAGATAGCAGTAAGGTGAGTGTGGGGATTCAGAACAAAATCACACTGCGAATTCAGTCAATGTAATGCTTTGTATTCTAAATGTGTAAGTTTTGGCACATGAAAGGTCTCTGGGTCAGTACTCAGGAATTACTATTATGAGCTGACTTTCTAAGTCAGGCACCCCCAAACTCAGCTCTCCAGATGTTTTGGGAATACAGTTCCCATCATCCCTGACCACTGGTCCTGTTAGCTAGGGATGATGGGATTTGTAGTCCCAAAACATCTGGAGAGCCGAGTTTGGGGGTGCCTCTTCTAAGTTAAAAAAACACCGCATTCTCCAGAACCAGAAATTATATTTCTAAAGACATACAAAAATTCTAAAGTGAGGTAGAAGTAATTGAAACATACATTTGCTGCTTTCTGAAGCATTTGTTTTCAAGGTAATGAAACAACAACAGCTTATTATTTATTGTTTAGTTAAGATCAATCAGGTTTTGTTTTTGTAAGAAATCATTCTATCTTGCATTCCTATTTTTGTTAGTATATTTCATGCCTGGAATTTTAGTACAATTTTAAAATCTAGTAACATTGTTAAAATCTAAATTTGACTTGATTGGTCTGGTTTGTTGTTTCATTTTTTAAAAGTAAGTAATATGCTGGGATCCTGCAGACTGAGAACTGGGAATGCTCTCTGCACCTAGAAAGCAGGAAGCTGTGAGAGGCCAAAGGCCCGCTTGCACCAGCAGTGAGCCTCATCGCCTGTCTCTTTGCCCTCCCCCACCACTGCTAAGGATGCCCCTGCTGTGTCCTTGCTGGTCACAGCAACAGGAGTGACAGTACATTCACTAGCCCAAATAACACTTCACTTCCTCCACCCTAACCCATCTTCTGCTTCAATGAAGATCGCACAATCCTCATTTGTTCCTGTAAGTAGGTCATGGGGGAGGCTGCAGCCACTCTCTCCCGCCTATGAACACACAGATGCCGGGACCCTGTCTGGTGAATCCTCTTGCTTGTCAGTTTCTTTCAGGCTGAAGTCAAAGGCATAGACCAGCAGCACCAGGAAAGGGGGTTCATTTGCCCTACCAGAGCGCAGGCATCCCTGGCCCTATGCAGGGCTCCCAAATGCAAAACCTGAGTGTGGAAGGGACCATGAGGCAGGATCAAGCTCAGGAGCCTGGGGTAAGATGGTAGCTTTCTCCCCTGCCTGTCCCATGGGTAGAGCTGTTGTCCTGATCTGCCTTGAACAGCTCCACAGCAGGTAGAAATCCAGCTGTTTCACTACATTCAAAAGCAATCATCAGGGAAGCTGGGGCTGTTGAATTTCTGCCTGCTAGGCAGCTATGGAAAGGGAGAGGAGCCCAACCAGGAAATCAAACCCAACCAAGATGGTAGTCCTAGCAATGGTGACAGCAGCACTCGCATCCTTCAGAAGTACCACAGATGCGCATTTAAAAGAGCATACTGAGTCTGCAACTTTTTCTTACATCCTCTGCATGGGAAGGTCTTATGTGGTGAAGGGAGGAGAGGGGTTCAAAGGTGGGCTGGTGACTCGGGGAAAGGGGGTCTCTCCAGGAAGTCCCACCTCACAGGTTGGTGCTTTCATAGGTCACCTATAAATGCAAGGTTGCTGGGATGCCGTATGGTAAAAAGTGGTGTTCAGAAAAGCAGCTCACCTCCTCTCTGTGGTCCACCCCACACTTGGGCCTTCATTTCAGCAGCACGGTAGATTAATACATCTCCCTCAAGTGACCCCCCCCCGGCCCAGTAGATCTCTCTACGTCCGCTCTGCAGTGTGGCCTGGATGTCACACAGCAGCCAACGAAACAGATACTCCAACTGCTAATGAGTCATCATCATGCATAGGCAGTGGCTGGGCCATATAAAGTAGTCTGGACCATAACCTCATACAGAAGTGGCAAGAAAGGAAAAGCGGGCTAATGGGACCAGAATTACAAGAACTGTAGTCCCAACAGCACCCCGAGGGCCACAGACTTCCTCACCCTAATTTTATGTATTGATAAACAGTATTCCAGGCAGATCTCACAACGTAAGTTTATAAAAGGTTATTACAAGCACTGAGAGACAATTTGTTTGTTCAGAATAATCTGTAGGCACTTCTTCTCCACTCCCCTTAGCAGTGGTGTCCAAACTTTTTTCAAAGAGGGCCAGATTTGATGAAGTGAAGGGCCGTGGGGACCAAACAAAGGGCCAACCAAAGTTGTTAACCTTTTTTAAAGATTGAAGTTGTTGAGCTTCTTTTAGGATTGAAGTTACTGAGTTTTTTGGGGGGATTTTACCCTAGGAAATAAACTGCCACAGGACCGGATTAAATCGACCAGTGGGCCAGATTAGGCCCCTGAAACGGACTTTGGACATGTCTGCCTTAGAGCAAGGTGTTGGGAATGAGACCCCGCAGGGTGACAAGCTGTCAGTCATGTTGGATGTGGCCTGTGGCTGGGATATTTCCTTTCCAGAACACCCAGGAAGAATGACATCATGGACACCTTCGGGGGGGGGGGGACTGACATCCAAGCCTCAAGCAAGATAGATGACGTGACGTTGAGATACCAGAAAGTTGGGCTGAACGCCTGATCCACTAATTTCAGTTAATGATTGATCAGCTAATTTGCAGCAGGAGCCAAAGTCTGAGCGAAGTACTCAGATCTCTGTCGCCTGCAGCAGAATTGAGCCGCTTTCTCATGGTCCTCCAGGAAACAAGGTAAGGGGAGGGGGCTGTTAGGTGTATCGTTGGTTGCCCATCAGTGCTGTGACCAGGGGAATTACAATGACATTAGGGAATTCTGCAGCACCATGTGAAAACATCCCTGGTCCACTGGAGAATGAGTGCTCTGCATAGATCAGCAGGTGCCAGGCCCTGCGAGCAGCTGTGGGGCCTGGGAAAGCGTTAACAGGATGGGGTAACAATGAAAGGTCTGAATCATGGATTCCTGCAGGCACCAGTGTAGACTGAAGGGCTGTTCATTTAGGCCACCCTAGAATGATGGCAAACAGTATATGGCTGCCTAAACCTATATTTTGTAATGGCATCTTCTGTTTAAAGCAGATTCATAAGCTGTCAGTTTCCATCAGTTGTGCTGAATTAGGGCTTTCTATGGCCTTTCAAGGGACACGGGTGGCGCTGTGGGTTAAACCACTAAACCTAGGGCTTGCTGATCAGAAGGTCGACAGTTTGAATCCCCGTGACGGGGTGAGCTCCCGTTGCTCGGTCCCTGCTCCTGCCAACCTAGCAGTTCGAAAGCACATCAAAGTGCAAGTAGATAAATAGGTACCACTCTGGCGGGAAGGTAAACAGCGTTTCCGGGCACTGCTCTGCTTCACCAGAAGCAGCTTAGTCATGCTGGCCACATGACCCGGAAGCTGTACGCCGGCTCCCTCGGCCAATAAAGCGAGATGAGCGCCGCAACCCCAGAGTCAGCCACGACTGGACCTAATGGTCAGGGGTCCCTTTACCTTTACCTTTACAACCTTTCAAACTGTGTGTGTCGGTATTGTTGTTTGTTACTAGGTTATGCACTTTTGTGTTTTTATATTGTAAACTGTCCTGTAGTCCTTGGATGATGGGCAGTATAGAAATTTAATAAATAATAACAAGAAGAACTTGCTGCTGAGCAGGCAGGGAAGATTTTGTAAATTGGAAGAGACTGAGGAGTTTTCTTCTTCTTTTGGTGTCATGATGGAGCCATGTAGCACCTTGGAAAGCTCTATCTGAGCTCCTTTGGTGACATCTATGCCATACATTTATGCAACTTTAACATAGTCTGCCCGGTCACAACCTGTGATGGTTATTGTGTGAGTATTCCTTCAAAAATCCAAATGTACCACCAGGCCCCAAAAGTTTGGCATCGCTTACACTACCATGTGTGTACATTGAGGTTTGCTTAGTCCACTTGCATACTTTTTTTAATACTTGGGATCCTTGGGGTCTTTAAACTTAAAGAACATAATTTCTTAAGCACATTTAAATGTCAGCACAGCAGCTTGTGGATGAATGCTGGAATAATAATAATAATAATTATTATTATTATTATTATTATATTTTGTGAGGATTATTTGGATGAACTTGAGCTAAACATTGAACTGAAGTGAACCAGGTGGGTTCATTTTTGTAAAGGGATGAACTGGAACAAGTTCCTTTTTTTGACAAGGCGAACTTGAAGTGGAACTAGTTACTTTTTAAAACGGACATTCCAAGCTCTGCCTCAAAGTTTATGGGAGATGGTGAGACCAGTGTGTGTCTCCATAAATTATTGTGCGCAAAGCATTTTGGTGACATGTGGTGCATATTTGGGAGGTTTTGGAAAGATGAGGTAGATTTACAGGGGTGCGTAGAAATTCCACTCTAGCAAGTTCAGCTTATCTCCCACTGCACAGTCAGTAAAGGAACTAGATTCCCGCAAGGCTCACAGGTTGGCAGCCCCATCCCTGTGGAGGAAGGATGTAATGCTTGACAGTCAAAGGGCCATCCATACAAAGTTATGAATACAGTTCCTGTAACAGGTTCGTGGTAGGTCAGAGTCCAAGCCTAGCTGGGAAAGGAAAATAGTGCCTTTATCTGGCCCCTAATCCAAAGAGCTTGTAGGTGGGGCATTGTTGTGGCTCAAAGTATGGTCTAAGATGGGGAACCTGTGGCCATCTATATATTGTCGGATTACAATTCCCATCATCCCTGACCATGGGCCATGCTTGCTGGGGCTGGTTTAAGGGAAGAGATGATAGATAGACTGACAGACAGATTTAATTCTATCAGAGTTAATGGGTCTCTATAGACCCATTATTCTTAATGGAGATATAGTCCCATCTGCACTATACATGTAAAGCAGCATCATAACACTTTAAATAGATATGGCTTCCCCCAATTCCCAGAATGTTTAACAATCAATCCCTCTTCACAGGGAACTCTGGGAATTAAAGCTCTGTGAGGGGAATAGGGGTCTCCTAACAACACTCCATACCCTTAAGGAACTACACTTCCCAGGGTTCTTTGCGGGAAGCCATGACTGTTTAAAAGTGGCATGGTACTGCTTTAAATGTCTAGTGCAGATGGGGTCATAAGGAGATGTGCAGCTCACAGTGTTCCCAGTCACTGAGTAAGAAATACCTTAACTTCCAGCTTCCACTGTTTGGTCCAGTGAGTACAAAGCCATCTGGCACATTTAAGCATTCTATTAACATTTCATTGTATCAAATACAGTTACTGAATATTGCACCGGCACACTATGCTTCACCACACCCTGGGGTCTCTGTACTTAGTCCAGCAAGACATGGGCCCTCTCCTCAGCTTGCATGACACACAGCGTCCGTCATCAGTTTGGCTTGGTTATGCCATGCGATTTGATAAGAGGAGAAACTGAGTTCCTGGGATAGGCATAGACCTCCTCACTTGTTTATGAGTTACTAAGATAACAAGAGATAGCAGGTTTCTGTTGCCACTTCCTGGATATGTTGCATGTACTCGATCAATGCCTCCTGCAGAACCAAGTCATTTATGGCACCCAATAAGCCTAAATAAGCCTATAAAATGTGGTCAGTGAGGAAGTCCAGAGTATGAACAGTATTCTGTTGGTATCCTCCCAGGCATGTTTTCCTGATGAGTGTTTGCAGTATGCACAGCACCATGTTTTCCAAGGGAAACCAAGCTCAACAGGCTTGTGGGATCATGCAGTCCACTAGGAACTGCTTGTGCATAGTTCAATTAAGAAACTCACTGCCACAAGAGGTAGTGATGACCACCAACTTGGATGGCTTTAAATGAGAGTCAGACAAATTCATGCAGTGTAAGGACATCAGTGGTTACTAGCCATCATGGCTATGTTCTACCTCAACTCACAGAGGGTGTCTGTTTCTGAAGACCAGTTGCTGGGAATCACAGGTGAGGAGAGCACCATTGCTTTCTGACTTCCCACAGGCATCTGGTGAACCACTGTTGGGCTAGATGGACCTTTGGCCTGATCCAAGAAGGCTCTTCTTATGTTCAGTGATGGGGAGAAAGAAAGCATATCGTTACCAACAATTGATCCTTCTCTACGCTGTGTTTACAGGTCTGCTTGCCCTAGCAGGATGCTTTGGCTATCATGGGCGATACTCTCCATGTTTCTGGCAGTAGGTAAGATTTTCCATGTTGAGGGTTATCCATTTGCTACAAAGGCTTCCCTGCTCTCTGTGTGGAAATGGTGTGGTCTTGTGCCTAGTCATCAGGCCTCCCAACTTGGTGGTGGGTGGGATGACTGCCTCAGAAGGCTAGGGCTGCAATCCTCAGTGCTTCAGCTTAAAACCAGTTTTGTTTACTGCTCATTAGTATTTGGGGGTGGAGATTCAGCTAGGTGGTACATTTTCCTAAGCCTTACTAGTTAGGATTGGAGCATCGCTACATGGGCTTCCTCTATTAAAGGAAATCTTTTCTGACACTGAATTCATTGGAAACCCAAACTGTTAGATTTTATGTAGTGTGGGGAAAGTCAACAACAACAACAATGGCAGAAGATACTCCACAGAGATTGGGATGGGAACAAGGAAAGAGAAGACTGCGGAGGCTGTCTTTGGCTCCATGAAAAATGTTAATGTCCAGCCAACTGTTTTCCTTACAGCATCAGGGAACACAGCACCACGCTTCGAGATGAACAGAACCTTCTCCTTGCCGGAGGACACACCTATAGGTGAGTAAAGGGAAGAATCCTCATCTGGAATGCAGGAAGTAAAGGGAAATGATAACACTCGTGAGAATGGTGGAAAGAGAAGTCCTTGGGTTTCCCTTTGCCTTACCTGCTCCTTGGCTCGGATGGAAAGATGAGAGATGGATCCTTGGATCCTTTTTACTGGGGAAGCTATCAGGTTTGGCGCTTGGAAGTAGTCCTGGATCTACTACTGTCACTAGAGGCACATGGGGCCTCCATAGCACAGAGTGTGTTTTACCAGCTTAGGTTGGTAACCTAGCTGCACCCCTTGGTGGATATAGATAACCTGGCATCACCAATCTATGCTCTGCTGATCTCCCTCTTGGACCGAAGCAATGGGCTATATATAGCCTTAGAAATGGTCTGGAAAGCCCAGCTAGTACAGAACATGGTAGTGAGGTTGCTAATGTAGCCTGACTCAGGGGTGCTGATTTCAACTAATAAAAGCATTGCATGGTTTGGGACCTAAGTACCTGAAGGAACACTTCTTCCCATATGAATCTACCTGGGCTTGAAGATCCTCTATGGAGTGTCTAGATGTTTGCTGCCTTTTCTTTGCTGGTAGTTTAACATGGTTCATTGGGGTTATTATCCTCTGAATGGGGATCCTGTGATTATTTGGTCTGTCTAAGGTGGGACTTCATTCTTGGTGTCTGCTTCATGATGCTGATCACACGAAGCCAGATGGGCAGGGTATAAATAAATAAATAAATTATTATTATTACCCGTGGCATTGTCTGTTTTTGTTTCAATTGCAAATTTTCTAGAGGTGTCCTGTGTTAGGTGACACAAAATTTTATTAATAGCAAATAATTCAAATATCCAGGCTAACGGATAGGAAGGGAAGAGGAGTGAAGGAAGCTAGAAAATATTCTGTTACTGGTTCTCCTTTGAAAGGTGTGTCCCTACAGGGATGACGGGTCAGAGAAAAGAGGTGGTTGTTGTAATGATGTCATTCCGACCTGCGTAGTCTAGCAAATCTTCCTGCCTATCTCTCTCTACTTCTGGTACTCCTTTCTCATTGCAGGTGCCTTTGTTTTAAGGCTGGTGGCTGTGGATGATGAAGGGGATGTTTTGACCTATAGCATAAGCGGCCGCGACGCCCACTACTTCAATCTTGACAGTAGATCAGGCAATGTGACGTTGAAGCAAAGAGTGAATTATGAGGTAAGAATGGGGCCAAGCAAATGAAGAAATTCAACAGGGAGAGACAGAGCAAGCAGGGAAAGCCAGTGAATTTCCCCCCATCTGAACATTTTGCAAATGAGCTCTTGTAAAGGTTGCATAGGTGTCAGTTGATGGTTGTTTACTGGAAGAAGGGCATGAACATATATCACTGGTTCTGGCCTGACCAAACTGGATGCTGATTTTGTTTCCACGCACAATTTGGAGTGCTGGCTTTGACCCTTAAAGCTTTATATGGCTGAGGAGGACCACTATACCTAAAAGACCACCTTTCCCCATATGACTCTGTCTTGACAGTGTTTCAACACCAGCCAATGGGCATTTGGGCAGCACCAATGCTCTGATACTGTATTGTTAAATTTGTTTTTTTGATATGAATTTATTTTGTTTGTTTGTTTGTTTGTTGGAAATTGGGAACTCTTTTAGTGGGAAGTGATTCACCAGTTTAATAAAACTTAACCTTAACCTTCCTGTGGACCAGAGAAACTGTTTGTTGTACAACAACTGCTGCTTGTTTTTCTACTACTTTTATCAGGCATAGGCAAACCTGGCCCTCCAGATGTTTTGGGACTACAACTCCAATCACCCCTAGCTAACAGGACCAGTGGTCAGGGATGATGGGAATTGTAGTCTCAAAACATCTGGAGGGCCAAATTTGCCTATGCCTGACTTATATGTCCCAGCAGTTTCCCCTCCCCTCCTGTACGAATGCTATGACACTTTCTGTAACCTCCCAGCAGGTCTGATTGGGCAGAAAAAGAGATAATAGGGAAGGTATCCCATCAAGCATGGATTTGTGGATTATACAGACAGATACTGACATGCATGCATGAGTCTTTAATATGATCATACCCAGAGTATAAGGAAAGGCCTCTTCAGCTGTTTCACCATTAGGTCAAGGAAAGTACCTGTATCGTCCATGGAACTAAATTGCCTTAAACATTGTCTGCTGAAGATGTTCACCAAGCTAATATTCAAAAAAAGAGATGGGAAAGAAGGTGAGGGTAGCAGGAAGACTGGTGCTAGCAGAATCCTGTTGAGGAATGCTGATATTGTGTCAAGTGAATGTGGAATAAATGGACGTATGCAGTACATTTACACTGATATTTCCAAGACCAAAGGGCAGCCATATTTCCTGAATGCAAATCTTTTTTTTTTGTAAGAGCCGACCTACAAGAACAAAAGCTTGTGTTGTACTTTGAGTCCAGGCAGTTGTTGCTCTGGTATAAGCAATGCATATATAACTAATTATTATAATAATAATTATTTAAATATTCTGATTTTGGTACTTCCTTGCAGACTAGACTCTGCAGGAATTTTGTGGATGTCACCCATTTTGCTTTTACTCACTACCACCTGGGCTCAAATCTACATGTTAAATTAAATCTTTGCTGTAATCTGAAATGTAACCAAGGTGAGATATTCTCAAGAACACCTGGCCCATGAGTTACCAGCTATATCTCAAAATAGAAGCTACCTTCCTTCCTACAAATTTCATTATGGTTTTATCTTGGTTTTAGAATTCAGCAAGCAGAGATATTTGGTTTGTTCTCCAGCTACCCATAAACAAAATGCCTTAATAATTTCTTTGACCCCTGAGAACCAACTGAAGCTTGTCAAAATACAACAGTGATTTTAATATCTGCTTAAGTAATCTTCACCTACAACTTTCAAAATCTTCTCTTCTTTTTCCCCTGACTATATTTCCCCCATGGTTTAACATTATCCATTTTGTAATGGAATATTCAGGCACACTAGCCAAAACCCATATAGTATATTTGTGTTTATGTGAGTATTTGTGCATTAGGGGTACGTGTCAGATTTGGATGAGTTATGAATCAACCATGGGGTAAAATGAGGCACCTCAGAAGGGATTTTGGTCTTGCATGGGCAAAGTGGAGTCTGTACGAGGTTGCACAAGTCAAAGCAGGGACCCCTGAAGTGCTCTGTGATGCCTTGGTGATTCAGCTGATCAATATTTGCTAAAAGTGAAACTGTGTCTCTAAGCTTACCATTAGCCAACTTGGTTCCCCTCCAGATGTTTCAGGTCAGAACTCCCATCAGCTCCAGCAAGCATGGCCAGTATCCAGGAATGATAGGAGTTGTTGTCCAAAACATCTGAAGGGCACCATGTTGGGACCTTCTCTAAATGGGGTGAACAAATTTCAGCATGGAGAGAGAGCAGAGGGAGCACTCCACTGTGATGGGCAGGTCAAGCTTGCAATTAATGGCAGTGATTTTATTCACCAGGTGGACCCCTTGCTTCAAGAATTCCCTGCCTCTTTCAGGCATGTAAGAAAGGAGGCATTCTGACTCTGGGGAAAAGTATATTAATAGGAAAGGTGGTGTTGTCATCATGCCTCTTTTCCAATCTGCTTCTGCTTTGCATTTTCCCTTCCAGGATACACAAATTATGTTTCTGGATGCCCAAGTGACGGATGGGAAAAGTGTGCCGGTAAGTGAAGAAACATGCCGGGGAAAGATAACACTGGTTCTAAACAAGGAGCAGAGATTCATCAGGGGAGACTGCCTGTGGAATAGGATATGGAAGGTGGCTGCTGTCCCAGTTCTCAGGTGGTGGTGGTGGTGGTGAGGAGGAACAACCGCTGGACTAAACTGGGACTCACCAAGCAGCTTTCACTAAACCAATGTCTGCTGAGGTCTCATGTGCCTACTTACAAATGTAGGGAAAGCTCAGCACAACCCTGTGTCAGGTGACCAGAAGCAAAGGGGAACAGGCCTCTTGTACCTTCAATAGTTGTGTAGAAGAGATGAGCTTGTCTCCATGATGAGCGGTCCCTGATGAAGCTGCCTCTTCTACCCTACTATAGAAGGCTCAGGAGTCCCTGTCCTTCTTTGCATCTGGTAACCTTTTCCCTAAAGCTCAGGTTTCCTCCATCCTTGTATGGAGTTCTTGGGGGCTGAAGCCCCCCCACCTTGTCTCTTCACATTACTGTCTTTTTTCTTCCTTCAACAGGTCGAAATGGGAATCACAATCATTGTAGAAGACCGGAACAACAATAAGCCAATATTCCAGAATGAACCCTATTTTACTGATGTCCCAGAGGTACCTTTGGCCACCTGAGCTCATGCCCAGACTTCTTTTCTTTGTGGTCCATGGCATTCCACAGCTGGTGGAAGACAGTGGAAGCAATGCAAATATCCCATCCATTTTACAATTTAAGAAACCTGTCCTATCTGGGTGGATTTGCAGGGCAGCCCTCTCTATGGTCATAAGGACAATTCACAAAGTGGCTCACTGCAACTGCATGCACCTAGTGGCACTTGGGAAACTACTTGGGAGGAGCAACTTCCCACCCAGTGTGGTTAATTTCAGCTGACCACAATCATACTATTACCGCTTCCTAGGCCAGCATGCATGTACCAAACTAAGGGATCTGTATTTGTTTGGGTTATCCCTGTTTTAAGCAAGTGGGGTTCCAGGAACTTCCAGGAACTAAAGTGCCCATAACTCATCTGATGGAAACGTCCACAGCAAAGGAGTTAAACTAAGGGATAAGGCAGAGGCGTTTGCTTTCCCCAATATTTAGGCTTGATAAGATTCGTCTGTGAATCAAAGCCAGAGTGTTCTAGCTCCTGCATAATGTTTGGTACTTTCACTAGTTCCTTCATCAAGTAGACTACAAGCAAACAAACTACTGAAGGTACCCAGTCTTGCCAGTAGTGTCAATAGTATTGTGTGACCAACTGAGACACCTCTCTGGTCAGGACAACCTAAGAATCAGGGAACTACTGCAATTTGTGTCTATGTGGAAACAGGAGCCACAATCCTAGTACACAAGCACCAATTTATCTAAACAGATTGGTCTGATGCTCTCTCTTTCAGAATACAGCAATTGGCTCCTCAATCTACACAGTCTTAGCTGTGGACATGGACAGTGGAAACGCTGGACGGGTATCCTATTCAATTGAGGAAGTGAGTATCACATTGTAAATACAGATGTAAGGTAAAAGGATCTGCTTTACAAAGAATGAGCTGCCCCAGTGCTTTCTAGTCAGCCTAACAACATCTCCCCAGAGGCTCAGACAGAAATATTTTTTGCAGCCAGCTGCCTGAGAGCAGTTGAAACCTGTGATTTTATACATGCAGATACACTTACCTCATTTCTCTGTCCTGCTTGTAGTCCTCTAGTAAGCATCTGGTTGGCAACTGTGGGGAACAGGATGCTGGATTTGTACAGGCCTATAATCTGACGCAGCAGGACTCTCCTTATGTAATGGCTAAATGACAACTAAACATGTCGATTCCAGGGAAGGAGTCCTCCTTTCTAAGCAGGGTGAGGTATCCCACCTCAGGCAGCAGATTTAGGCTGCCATTAGAAGGCATCAAGTTTAAAATTTATTGAGGTTCCTCCTACATTTTTACCATCCCTGGAGAGAACCATTTGGATGGTCTTCCTTGTGCATTCTGTTGACTGTTCTTCCAACCACTCTGAGGATTTTTGTGTGTGTTGAAGTTGTGGGGTGTAAATGTACCAAATAAATAAATAAAACCATCAGCACCTAATCTTTAACACTTGCAAGGAATTGCCACGAGGGGGAGGGTCTGCTGTTTTGCTCTGGGAAAAGCTCCCCCCTTTTTTGTTCTCTCACACCTCACATTTTTATACCGCATGTGCCGTACACAGGTCAACCCAAACGATGCAGAGAATCACGACCTCTTCTACATCCACTACAATGGCACGGTGTTCCTGAATGGTTCATTGAGCTACAATAACAAGAGCACTTTCTACCGAATCAAGATCTTTGCCAGGGTGAGGCTCAGACTGTGACATGTTGGGAAGAAAAAGGGAGGAGAGGGGAGGGCAAACACCACCTTCTCTCTGTGGAGCATTTATCAGAAAAAGAGAAAGGCAGCTAGCTACCATGGCCAGAGCAGCTATGGGCAGAGCAGCCAGGCCCTACCATTAGGCAGAATGAGGTGGCTGCCTCAGGTGGCAGATGCTAGTAGGTGACGAGTGGCAGCAAAGTGTTGGAGGTTTGTGGAGGACACAGAGCCATCACCAGCACTGAAGTAAGGAAGGTTCAGCTGGCAGTCCAGTGGGCAGGTTGTGCGATGCTGGTGGTGGCAGGAATCTTGTCCTTCACCTCAGGCAGAAAAAGTGACAGGCCAGTCTCTTAGCTGCTGGTTTTCAAGGCTTTGGGGATATGATTCCCCCTTTGAAAGCATACTTGGAGCCAATTCTTTTGTCATTCCAGTGCCAAGTAAAGGCTTACCTGTGGGTCAAGGCATTTTTTGTATGTTAGTGCAGTTCCGGCTTTTCAGATGCATGTGAAAAACATATCTTTTTGGTCTGGTACTCCCCATTTGTTAATGCTTGGTAATATTGTGCAGTATTTTGATATTTTTTAGATGGTGATATTTGCATAAACATTGTCTATCTTTGTCATAACTCCAGCAGTCCTACTCTGAGTAAAACTTAATTGAAACCCACCCAATGATTTGGCTAAAATTGGGGGGTGCTTTTCTGTTATTTCTTTCATAATCTAAGTACCAGTTGATCCAAAACCAGATTTTAAAGCAATGAAGAAAGATTACTAATGCTGTGAACAAACACTTCTGCATCAGCATGTGCTTTCCTCAGTATTTTCCATCCTCTTGCTTTGGTTGCTCTCATTTTAAGATGCATTAGAAGACTTGGATATTTGTAGTACTGGTAGCAGTAGCAACAATTACATTGAAAGAAGTTGGAAGCAAATAAGAGTGTCTACCAGACAAGGGTGTTGTTTCTTTACTGTGCAATGAGCAGGAAGGGTTTACTAGGGACAAAACAGTATGTATTGCTGCAGAAAAAGGATATGTTTTGGGTAGGTAGAGAGAACAGAGTTTAAGTGATCATTCTATCTGTGTGTCTCTCCCTCTCCTTCTCTAGGATAATGGGGGATTATTGCATGGCCAGTTCATCTATCAGAACAACACAGCCTATCTGTCTGTGACAGTTCTTGATGTGGCTGACCTGGACCCTGTATTCCTGGGAGCACCATACTCAGGCTCCGTACCAGAGAACTGCCCTCTGGTAAGGGATGTCTTCAGCTTTCTAGTGTCCTCCTGACCCTCAAGTGATAAAATCCAGCAGCTTCTGACATGGCTTCTTTTGACATGAAAAAATTGGAGCCTTTTGGAGTTTCCCATCAAATTGTACCTTGTTGCATCTGTCTGTCTGTCTGTGTTGGTCTAGGACAAGCATATGAGTGTGGTAAATATGTGGGCTTAACCTTAGCACTTCAAGGGGAAACCGTGTCCTTCATGGCAGCAGTTCTCAACAAAGCAGCTTTGAAAATTGGCCAGAGCAAGAATGAAAGGAACATGGCATCAAGTGTGGAGTGAACACAGGTCACTTTTGCAACTCACTCAGGCCATTGCCCAATGGCCGATCCTTCTGTGCCTCTCCCAGCCTTTGGAGGGCAGAGCAGTGTGTGTGTGTGTGTGTGTGTGTGTGTGTCCCAGAGGCTGCCCTGCACCCTTATAAGCCAGCCTGCTACATTCAGGTGCAATGGAGGATGCTGCTGCATGACCAGTGTTGAAGCTGAGTTGAAATGCCAGTCTAGTTGGCTTCGGTCCATAGAACTGGGTGGAAGTTGTGGTGGTGGCATCTTGTCCTTTGCTTTAGCCAGGCATAGGCAAACTCGGCGCTCCAGATGTTTTGGGACTACAACTCCCATCATCCCTGACCACTGGTCCTGTTAGCTAGGGATGATGTGAGTTGTAGTCCCAAAACATCTGGAGGGCCGAGTTTGCCTATGCCTGCTTTAGGCAAATGCCTTAAGGGGACCTTGAGTTCTTTTGGGGTCGTGAGTTGCCAAGCACTTGAAGTTGGCAAGCAGGAACTTCATACCCATCTAACATGTCTCCGATGAAAATAGGGACGTTCCATTCCATAATGATCATTTTACTATTTATACCCCACACATCTTACTGGGTTGCCCCAGCCACTCTGAGCAGCTTCCAACACATCTAAAAACATAATAAATCATTCAACATTTAAAAAAACCTTCGCTATCTGGGATTGCCTTCAGACAACTCGGTGGTTGGATAACTCCATACCCTCCAACATTTCTCCAATGAAAATAAGGACATCCTAAGGAAATACAGTACGGGAAATTCCGAGATCAAATCAGAAACCAGAACGGCTTCTCTAAATCAGAGATGTCCCTGGAAAATAGGGACACTTGGGGAGTCTGGAACTTAGGAACACAGAAAGCTGCCTTATACTGAGTCAGACCCACTGGTGTATCTAGCTCAGTATTGTCTGCACTGACTGGCAGCAACTCTCCAGGCTTTCAGACAGATGAGTCTCTCTCAGCCTTACTTGGAGATAGAGATAGATAGATAGATAGATAGATAGATAGATAGATAGATAGATAGATAGATAGACAGACAGACAGACAGACAGACAGATAGATAGATAGATAGATAGATAGATAGATATAGATAGATGATAGATAGATGATAGATAGATAGATAGACAGATGATAGATAGATAGATAGATATAGATAGATATAGATAGATAGACAGATAATAGATAGATAGATTTTTAAAACTCTATTTATATGCTGCTGTAATATAAAGATATAGCACAGCAGTTTACAGCAATATAAAAACATAAAATCAAGCAATAAAGTAATAAAAAGTTAAAAGCAAATATAAATTTGAAACAAACATCAATAGACCATTATGGGAAACGTACTCATAATTGCCTGCATAGGCCTGGTGGAGCAGAATTTTTTTAGCAAGTGTTTAAAAGTTGGCACAGAAGGTGCCTGCTGAATCTCTTTTGCCAGGGTGTTCACCAGGCTGATGAAATGAAAGGCTCAGTTTGTTGTCAAAGGAGCCTCCCAAACCCATCAAATGACCAAAGATGCTCCTGCAGATAATCTCAGCGATCGCTCTGGAATAGAAGGGTGCAGGCTATCCCTGAGGTACCCTGTTCCCAAGTAGTTCCATACAAGATGTCGAGGACTGAATGTGGGGCCTTCTGCTTGCAAGGCAGATGCTCTGCCACTGAGCTACGGACCTCAAGCCCCCACTCCCTTAGGTGGAGGCCTGTCCTTTTCCTACTCACTGGGGGCTGGTACAAAGCAGGCCCAGCACTCACTGGCCATTTCCTCATCCTAGGGCACATCAGTGGTGAAGGTGCAGGCCATTGACCAGGACAAGAATGTGAATGACATCATCGATTACAGCATCATCAGTGAGTGATGGAAGGGTGGATCAGGGCACAACGGGCCATGAAGTGTGCAGACGGTACTTAGAGTTCCTGAGATCCTGTATCTCTTTTTGTGTAGGTGGTTTATGTAATGGCGGGTGGTGCTAAGGAGGTGATTGATAGGGTACCAACAACGAGGGAGGGAAAGGCCAAAGAACAAACAGGCTGACAGCTCATAGCAAATGGTGAAAGGTCTGCACATCAGTTTAGATGCTCTTTCTGTTCCAGTGGATCACTCAAGCTCTTCCCACTGAGACTGACAGCATAAGCAGGCATAATGAGCTACCATGGGCTGGTAGCTACATCCATGGTACCACAACCCATCAGGTTGTGCTAGTGGTTTAAAGTTGTGTCTATGTAGAAAACAGCATGACTGGGTGTCCCTACTCCCACCCCACCATTCTTTCCCCTCTGCCCTAGCTGCCACTAGCTTGTTCACGATCAACAATGCCACAGGAGTCATTACTGTGACCGGCCACCTGGACCGAGAGGGCATTCCAGGTGAAGAGGTGCAGCTGCAGGTTGTGGTGAGTAGCAGACAGTTGTGGGAAGTGGTAGATCTTTCTGCCCCCCCCCCCGTCCAAGGCCTCAGTTTCTCTCTCTTTCTCTCTCTTGCTTCATTTCTCAGGCTCAGGAACGAAACCTCAACATTTACCAGCAGGTGGCGCAAGTGAACACCACTGTGACCATCCAGGTCACTGACATAAATGACAACAAGCCTCAGTTCTATCTGTGCGAGGACTACGCAACCTGTGACTTCACAGGCCCTCCAGAGGGTGACTTTTTCGGTGAGATTGAGGAACACGCTTCTGCCAGAACACCTGTGGCTGGCCTCAATATTGTGGCCTATGATCCTGACAAGGTGAGCAGGAGAGGAGAGTCTGTGAGGCTTCGTGTGGGTGGGATGCAAAGGACAAGGGATACCAGGGATGATTGATGCCAATGCTATCCTGGGATGCTGCTCCCCTTTTTGCCTATAACTATCATTTTAGTGTTGGGCCATTCAAACCATGCAGTGGGAAGGTGGCTCCTTATGATTTTTGGCAAGCATCTGCATCGCTATAGAAGGAAAACAGGTGAAGATGGAGTATAACTCAAAACATAAGCCAAAGGTCAATCTAAAATGTCTCATCCCATATTGTAAGATGTTAAATGTATATTCAGTAGTGTGCCACAGTCGGTCCAAGACCATTTGTAATGTTTTTCAATATGAAATTTATATTTAGAATATACTATGTCAACAACTGTAGTATTCTAGCTGCTGGAAAATTCAAGGGTAGGTGGTCCTAACACAGTTCTGTAACTGCTATCTCCTGTTTCTAGTCTAGGGCAAAAGACTGTAATATATCATTGTATGTGCCTCCGTGTGTGTATGTGTGTAGCATACGTGTAGCCAGTATGTACATTAATAATAATTATTATTATTTGTGTGTGGTCTGTGTGGGTGCATGAGAGTGTGAGTGGGGGTAGGGGGATGACAGATGGTTACTTTTGCTTTGGCCATGCTGAGCACTGGGAGGCTGGCCTGTTTGATTATCCAAGCTCCCTGACTTCTTCCCTGAACAGGGCTCCAATGGCACCTTCCAGCTCTCCCTGCGGGGTCCAGATGCGTTTGCATTTTCAGTCTCACCCCGGAAAATCGTGAATGAAGGCACCGTTCAGGTCCTTGTAAGCAATTCAAGTCTTGTGGACTACGAAAAGGCACCTACTATGACTGTGGAGGTGAGTGAAACAAGGGTCAGGGAGAGAGTCCCATTCCCTTCCTGCCAAGAACTGGGATCTTAACTCAGCCGTTGGTTCGCTAAAAGTAACTGAATCTCCTTCTAGGCCATTTCAGTGTAGAAGTGAGGATTATGATCAGACACCCCAGAAGATAGCTTTAAAAGGACTTCATTCTGCTGTCTGCTCAGAGCCTGAAGCCATCAGGCTGTGTGGGAACTGTGTGGTTAGCACTGTGTGACTGACCATCTTCTTGTAGAATCAAAGCATCCCCACCAGCTCTGGATTCTCATCAAGTATGAGCATCCTATTATACCTGGCTGGCTGCCAAGGAAATAGACCCACAATGTAGACAGTCTTTGAAGCCCAGAAGACCCTGTTTAGTTCCTTCCCACAAAAGGCGGCAGCATGTTTAGTAAGAGTCACTCTGAAGCCACTTCTGCCCCCATGACCATGACCATGCTTGGGCTGAGGTTTACTTGGCTCCTTCTAATCCTGGCAGATTGTAGCAAATGACACTGGAAGGGACACCGATTGCTGCTCCTTTGCTATGGTCACCATCAATCTCACGGATATCAATGACCACAGACCTGAGTTCAACCAGAGCGAGTACAAACTTTACGTACTGGAGGAGAGTCCACCTGGCACCGTTGTCTCCTCTAACATCACGGTAAGCAAGTTCCGCAGCTGCCTTGGGACCAGGAGGTGGGGGCAGAGAACTCTCTGTCTGTGTCATCAGAAGGACCTATTCTCTGTGATGTGGCCAGGTGCTTCATGGCTATGTTGAGAAGCAGGCATCTTGGGCTTCCTCCACATCCACAATGGGGAAGTCAATTAAAAATAACAGTCAATTTGATCCTTCTGCTTTCTGCAGGCTACTGATCCAGACAGTGGAAAGTATGGAGAGATCACCTACTATCTGCTTCCTCAGAGCATGTATGTACATGGGATTGCTAGAGAAACGGGGGGAGGAACAAGGAGAGCATTGTGGTGTAGGCCTACTTTTGCTGGGAGAGAACTAGAATATCTCAAAACTAAGGATGTGTCTTTTCTCTGTTATGCAGCCATTCCACGTTCACAGTGAATGCAACAAGCGGGGCAGTGCTAGTGGAGAATGGCTCTAATCTGGATTGGGGAAAGCGTGCTGTCTATTATGCCACCTTGCAGGCAGTGGATGGGGGAGGTCTGTCTGGATCCACACAGTTGGAGATCACAGTAGTTGACATCAACAACAACCCTCCAGTTGTGGTGGGCTCCTACAATGTCTTTGTCACGGAGGGCCAAGAAACCCATGTCCAGATCCAGGTAATTTCAAGGCAACATTTCCTCCTTTATTGGACCTGAGCATTGGGCCTCTTTCCAAATTAGGCTGCTGTGCACTTTAAAGAAGTAGCCCTGGCATGATTTACTCATGGGACAACAAGTAATTACTTACTCCTAGTACATGCACCTGAAAGTTTATGTGGCAGGAGACACCTTCACACTTAGGGCTCACCCACACTTCCCATTTGGCCGAAGCAAGCAGGATCTTACTTCTTCTCATTGTTGGCTGAAAATTCCCTCAACTCACTTCCCAGGCCACCGACCAGGACGATCCAGAGACCAAGAATAGCCGCTTGCAGTTTGAGATTGTGCCTGGCGAATTCAGCAGCAACTTCACTATCGACCCGAACACAGGAGTGCTGAGCAGTGAAGGGCCCTTGGACCGAGAAGCCATCCCTGCAGAGCTGGAGGGCAAGATAGTGGTGACAGTCCTTGTGCATGACTTGGGCATCCCTCAGTTGAACGACACAGTGAACGTCACCTTCATCGTGGAGGTAATGGTGCACCCTGTCAGGGCTCTGGAAAAAGGAGACTAATGCATAAAGAGGCACCTTAGGCCCTGCTCAGGTAAGCTGAGCCAGGTTCCAGAGTGTCTGTAGGTGATGGAAACAGGCACCCTAAGAGTGTGTGTTTTGTGGCAGATGGCTAACCCATGGTATTGGGGTCTCAGAAACTGTGTCATCCCTGCTCTGTCATTGCTGCGAGGATGCCCTCTATTATCTCGAGTACAGATGAAGCTGCCTTAGACTGAATCAAATTATTGGTCCATTGAGCACTGTGTGGTCTACACTGACTGGCAGCAGCTCTCCAGGGATTCAAGCAGGGTTCTCTCTCTCAACACTCCTTGGAGATGCCGGGGAATTGAACCTGAGACCTTCTGCATGCATGGCAGATAATCTACCACTGAGCTATAGCCCTTCCCCTAAGTGGATGCTTGGATGTGGAATTGCCCCATTACCAGTTTCCCCCTTTTCTCTTTAGGACATAAATGACAACGCACCCAGATTCAACAGCTCCTTTTATGAATTTTCCGTTCCAGAGGGCTTGAAAGGTACGGTGAGCCAGTGATCTTTAGTCCAGAGTGGAAAGGAACTAGGATTAACCTGGGACAACAATATGATGCAACAAGAGAGTCTGGCAACAGTGGCGGACCTTGGGGTCTCAAATTTCAGTAGCCCCCAATGCAATGCCAAAATTTGGTGCCCTCCCTTCCATTCTACAACATAGTTGTGGTGCCCCCTGAGGCACTCCGAGGCTCTGCACTCTGCACTCAGTGCGCCCAAACCTGTCGCTCTCCCCTGAATCTGCCTCTGTTGACAAAAATAGTATGCACAACAAATAGGGGGACCCAACTTATATCTAAATAATACCTGCATTGTACTAATAGGTTTTCGACCATATACGAAAACATTATCTGTTTTGACAAGCAGTCTTTTTCAAGTTCTTACAGATAAATGCTAACTTCTGGTTCCTTTGGCAGAGTGGGATTTCCTTAGGAAATTATAAATTATCATTTATCTGTAGAAATTTGAAAAACCAACCAACCCCTACTTGCTAAAACAGATGTTTTACCAGTGATCTGTAGTATTTATTGCATTGATTAGCAGTGGGGAAGAGGAAGATGTGGCAAGGCATTAAACAGGAAGCATATAATGACTTTTCCTAGTTAGGAGGTGTTGCTTTTCATGAGCATTAGAAGTGTAGAGGTTGCATTGCTTTTTAAGATCTGTGGGGCTGTGGCAATGTGGTGAAAATGTTGTTATTCTTTCTAACTAACCTTCCATCTCCAGGTGTCTTTGTGGGGAGCGTGGAGGCTACCGATGCTGATCAAACAGTGATAAACAACCGTATCTCATTCTACATTGTAAGCAGCGCGGGTTCAAATAACTTTATGGTGCGTTCAAATCGCCTTGGCTCTGGCTGGTACCAGGGGATCTTGAATCTGGACTCCGATGTTGCTCTTGACTATGATCAGCTGCAGCAGAAGTTCTTCAATCTGACTGTGCAGGCGGAAAATTCAGACTTTGGGGGGGCCGTGGAAGCTGTCACCGCTGTGGTGAGGGTGAACGTGCTGGATGTCAATGACGAGTCCCCAACCATTGAGCCATCTCCACCACGAGACATTGAAGTTTTGGAGAACATCACCCTGCATGAGTTAGTTGTCACGCTAAATGCCACCGACATGGACACCAACCACTCGCTGGTATTCCAGGAGTTAGCTGTAGCCTGCTTCAATCGTTCAGTCAATGTGGGCAACGTGTGCCGGGAGTGGTTCCTTCTGGAGCCCAATGGCTCAATTTTTGTGAATAGTTCGGAAATAGACTATGAGGTCTGTGACCTGGTGGAGCTCACGTTGCGTGTTAAGGATGAGTTCACTGAGAAGGGAGACCCCTTCAGTGGAAATGGTAAGACATTAGGATGAAGACTTGGTTCTGCATCCCCTCCGAATCTTGAGCTTTACAGCTTCCTTCCTTTTCTCCATCAGTCCTACTTTCTCTTTGTGGCTAGGATGTAGCATTAGGTCCTAGCTGGAGATGCTTCAGGGAGCCATGCTTGTTGGGTAATGGAAATACCATATGCTCCAGTCCCAGCCTCCCCTCAGAGGCAGCGTGCATTGTATATAGAAAAGCTCCTGAAGGAAATGAGTCAGTGGAATAGAAAGTTGGTACCTGGGCAAACTTTCCAGAGTCTCATCTACCTTGTTGCACAGTTGACTTTAAAAAACATGTTGTCATTGCATGAGGAAACAGCTAAGTGTGATGGTGGCACAACAACTCAACCTGTGTTCTGCTGGGGTTTTTAAAATAAAGCACAGGGTCCTAGACTGGGGAGATTATGGAGGGGGAGGGGCTGAATTTCCACCACCTGCACTTCTCCTCCTCCCAACCCCAAATAATCTTTTATCTGCAGTCATTTTTCTCCCAGCAGGGGTTACTCGTGGTTCAGGAGGCCCACTGGGAGAAATATGGCTACAGAGAACCTGTTTTAGAGGGGAAAGCATGGGTGAAAGGATCCCATTCACATTTTCTGTCCCCGCAAGCTATCTCTTTAAGTATCTGCCCTGATCCCCATTCTTTTAGATGGATTTAGTGACAAAGTGGTTGAACACTAGGTTCTGTCAATGAAACGACTTAATTGCCATAAGCTTATTTTCTTATCTCTGTGGTTCTGCTGCTATTGCATCTACTTTGGATCTACTTTGTGGGAGGAATGTCATCGCTAATCTGGTCCCAGCATCTTCACAGCGGGAGGTTCCTTAGCACTGTAGAATAGTGGCAACAGAACAGTGAACTAATTTAGTAAGCTATGTGAATGGGCTGTTTGTTGAAGGACTTGAGAGACAAACCTTGATAGGTGATGCAGTATTGTGTTCCTCACTGGGAGCAGGGTGGAGTCTGCAGAGCCACTTCAGTCAGTAACTAGTGCCTCCTCTGTTGTGCCTTTTCTTCTTCCTGCAGAGACCCTGAGAATCTTAATCACTGATGTGAATGACAACCCACCGGTGTTTGAAGAAAGCACCACCACCTTTGGTGAGAGCAATATATGCAAAAGAAATGTGCTGCTACTGCCCCCTAATGGATGGATGGGTAGATGGTGGTGTATGAGAGACTGCATCAAAGATTCTCCTCCAGCTTTGTCCTCTTTTGATAGAAATTCCTCTTGCCTGCTCTTTGGGGCTGAAATAATTGGAGTCCCCCCTTTAATGAATTAAAAGCAATCGTAGCTCTCAGAAAGCTCCTCCTTCCATGGGAAGGGTATCCTTTCCTCCTCCAGTAGTGTCAAATAACCCATCTTCCCCTGTCAATTGTTAAGGGAGGAGCAGCTGGTTGCCTTCCTGTCTAACATTAGCCAGGACAAAGGAGGCTGGAGCTAGAAGTGAGAGCAAGCTCTTAGAAAAGACCTCTGTCCGGCATGCCCTGCTCTTTGGCACCCATTCTTTGATCTGTATCTGGTGTTTTGTTGCAGTGATAATCCCAGAAGTCTCTTCTGTGAACCTGCAGGTGGCTGTGGTCAAGGTGAGAGAATGCAATGTTGGGGCACATGTGTGTATGGGTGTGTACTCATTTGGGTACACAGTGCTATGTATACTGTGGTCTGTATTTGCCTGAGCTTGAGTCTGGACTAAGGATTCTGAGCTCCTGTGTTCCGATTCAATACATTATGTCCAATCACAGAACATTTCAGGATTTGGGCCTCTGCCATTGGCCCTTGAACTCTGACTTGTGATTCACAGCTTGAAAGTTTAGACAGCCAGTCATGTTGGGAGTGGGAGTAGCCCAGTTATGTAGTTCAATAAAAGTTCTCGCTGTTATCACTGTGTCTTGCCTCGTGGGAACCTACCTACACTTCACACAGCTCCTTCCTTGTGGTGGGAACTGGCTCCTAGTTCCCACAGGCTATGTGATGTGGGGTAGTTCAAAGAGGCAGCAACAATAGTGTCCTCCTCCTCCTCCTTCCAGGCTAAAGACGCTGATTCGGGTGTGAACAGAGTGATTTCATTTGCCATCTCCAGGGTACTTTTCATCCCAGACAATGGACCTGAGCAGATCCGTGAAAATCTTTTCAAAGTGGAGACAACAGCAGAGAAGGACCTCTACATTGGGAGCATCCAGTAATTGATGGGGTTTTAGTTGTCTGGGAGCTTTGTGGAGACCACAAGGGTTGCCACTGTATTGACAGGGAGAGGAAATCCAGGAAGAATGGAAGCCAAGAGGAAAGTGTAGCATTGCCAGTCATTTGATCTTGGGGAAGTTCTGATAATAGCTTGAGCATGACCAATGCAGCTATACTCCTGGCATCCTATCTAGAAAGAGAGTGTTGCTTCTCAGCACAGACAGTGATAGCAAAATAGGTAGCTTAAATGTTAACACTAGCTTCTCACTTTCTCCTGTTCGGGGTCTAATAAAGGTAAAGGTACCCCTGCCCGTACGGGCCAGTCGTGTCTGACTCTAGGGTTGTGCGCCCATCTCACTTAAGAGGCCGGGGGCCAGCGCTGTCCGGAGACACTTCCGGGTCACGTGGCCAGCATGACAAAGCTGCATCTGGCGAGCCAGCACAGCACATGGAAACGCCATTTACCTTCCCGCCAGTAAGCGGTCCCTATTTATCTACTTGCACCCAGGGGTGCTTTCGAACTGCTAGGTTGGCAGGCGCTGGGACCGAGCAACGGGAGCACACCCCGCCGCGGGGATTCGAGCTGCCGACCTTTTGATCGGCAAGTCCTAGGCACTGAGGCTTTTACCCACAGCGCCACCCGCGTCCCTCGGGGTCTAATACTTCACTATAAATTCCAGTTTAGTACATGTTTTATCTGGTCTCCCTGTGATCTGTCCCCAAGCTTGGAGCAGTGTCCTAAGGGCCACATGCACAGACAGGGCATTGTGGAACTAGGGGCTGGTCTGTCTCTGTACAGACTCTGGGATCAGGAACTCTCAGTCCCTCTGATATTAATTTCTCTGTTTCTGCAGAGTTGCCAGCAGCCTTGACAGCTCATTGAAGGGTCAGTATCGGGTGACAGTGGAAGCCAAGGACCACGGGAACCCTCCACTGTATTCCTCAGTATCACTGGACGTAAGACAGCTTTCTGATCTACCCAGATTCCTTTCGCAATGCAGACATTCACCATGACTTTCTTCTGAGAACATTTGCCTCTCTCTTTCTCCAGATCTACACCGTTGATCAGAGCTACCGTGTCCGGCTGGTGTTTGATTCCTCCTTGCAGGACGTGCAGTCTAATTCGGATGAAATCAATGTGTATGGCATTTTTCCCTTCCCTTCAGTGGGTTGATCCAGGGACATATCTATTGTATTGCAATTTGAATCCCATGGAAAATACAACATAAGAAAGGAAAGAAGCACTGCAAATATAATTAAAAACTGAGGGCTTTGTTTGCACTAACAATTCCTATTCCGCTAATGTTTTCATATCTAAAGCCGGATTCTGAAACTTACTGGCACCATTACTATCTCATGCCCCAGGGCGCAGGGCAAGCCATGCAGCACAGAGGAGCTGACCCCTGAACATGAAGTTAAAGAGACACTTAGAGACACTCATTTTCTGTGCTTTTTCCAGGGCTCTGAGTATAGCTACCCAAGCAACTGTCTATGTAGCAAACATCAGGTCCATCGAGGATTCCGGGAGCTCCAGATCTGACAGGTGACTGGGACAGAACAAGATGAAAGGAAATGAGTGAAGCTAAAGGGAAGACAGTAGTGCCTGAGAAGCATGAACAAAGGGGGAAGTACTTGTGATGCTTGCATCTATGGCTGGCCACAGGCATAGGAAGTATGTTTGAATGTCTGTAGAGTAAATGGAGAGGGGTAAAGAATATTTGCGGATTCATGTCCTCCTTGAGGTTCCAAGCACTGAGGTTGCATGTAACCAGTGTGACAGATGATGTTGTTGACTCTGTAGTGCTGATTCATCAGGGGTTGGCTGTGTTTGCAAAGCCAGTCAGGTTACCCAATAATTCCCTGGGGGTTGGCTCTTTGATCAGTAAAAGGTCTAGGAAGGGGCTTCTGGCAATACCCCTTTCCCATCCCCATACATGTCCATCTTACACATCACCATCTCAACTCCTCTAGGGCTGTGGTGAAGACAGCAATGGAGGCCTATTTCGTCTACAGCAATGGCACAGCTCTGATGCCTGGAGAAGTACGCACGTAAGTGATGCATCACGGTGGAGATGGGCTGGGCTGGGCTAAGAAGCCCAGGCAAAGGTCAGTGTGGCCTTCCCCAACCTAGTGCTCTCCAGATTAAAGCATTGTAGTCTAAAACATATCCCATCATCCCTGACCATTGGCCAGACTAGCTGGGGCTGATGGGAGTTGAAGTCCAAAATATCTGGAGAGTGCCAGGTTAGGGAAGGCTGAGCTTAAGAGCATGGGTAGGAGGAAAGAGGGGAGCATCAGAAAGGAGAAATGTGCATCTGCTCTGGCAGAAGTTTGCATGGCAAGGAAGTGTTTGAATTATGAGGGGAAAGGTAAGGATGGCTGATCCCCTCTGACTTAAACCCAGTTTGAATGAAATCATAGCCCTCCCCAGGTCTTCTAAAACCAGTAGTTAAGAGGCCAGGCTCCCTCTTCCCCCCACTCCCAGTAATTTGAATCGTGGGGAAAGTTTCCCCTTGGGATGTAGTGATGGCCACCAATTTGGATGGCTTTAAAGAAGCACTAGCCAAATTCATGGAGGTTAAGGCTATCAGTGGCTACTAGCCACTCCAATGGCGGTGTTCCACCTCCACTGTCAGATGCAACAGACCTCTTTATACCAGTTGCTAGGAATCCCAAGTGGGCAGGAGAGTCCTGTTGAACTCATTGTCATTCTCCTGCTTGTGACCCCTGTGAGAACAGGATGCTGGACTAAATGGGCCTTTGGCCTGATCCAGCAGGGCTTCTTATATCCCAAGGAACACTTCATGGACACCTTTCTGTCTTCTTTCCAGACTCATCCAGAGAAACCCTGGGGAACTCTCTCGGTTGCTCAAGCTTGGCCTATCCATCATTGTGAGTGCACATTTCCTGCTCATACTCCCGAACACTGAGGAGCAGCTCTAGGGTCTCTTTGAAGTAAGGCGACAGTGGTGGGATTTGTCAAAGCTCAAACAGGAGAGCTCTGTCGGAATGGGTGCATCGGAGGCTTGGTGTGTGCCCCTGGCAAGACAGCAAGCTCTACCTTGCCAGGGCAAGTGAGATGGACATGGGAGAGATTGTGTGGCTGGAGCCAATGCTGGTGGAGAAACGGGCATCCTGGCAGTATGGCATGCTGGAAACCAATCTTGCACCACAGCTGGGACCGGCATAGAGAGAGGCTGTGTGTACTGAGGCTGTAGCCAGGGCATAACTGAAACATTATGTTGTAGACACGGGCGCTTGCTGAGCCAGTGTAGTGATACTCTTGTGTATCCCAGGGCCCTGTGGAGGTGACGGAGTCCAACAAGGAGAATGAGCTGTTCGCTGTCATTGCAGGGCTGGCTGTGGCTGCGCTTGTTATCCTCATCGTCATGATCCTGATAATCATAGGCATGAGGAAAAGGTACAAAAGTGCCCTTCCCCTTATTATGGCAGGTATATGAACATACTTGCTGCAGCTGGTTCAACGCTGCCTCTATTTGTTTCTGCACACTCAACAAAAAAGGGGCTGGTGTATTATTAAGGGCTTTTTTGTGGGGGGGTGTGGACAGGTTTGTTGCTGTTACTGCTTTTTTTTGTCTATTTCATGTTATGATTTGTGTGGAAATGGTTTGCTTTTTGATTGTTTGATGTGTTTGTTATGTAATTATGTATTTTTTCATGTTGTAAGCCACTCAAGCATGGTTTTAAATGTGGAAAGGCAGCATACAAATGAAATTCTCTATGTATGTACACATGCTGCACTGCATCAGCACCTTCCCAAAAGCCAGCATAGCCTGCATCCCTCACGTGGTTCCACCATTCTGCTATTCCACATGCTTGGTTTTGTGGCATTCTCGTGGTAGGGCAGCATGTTCCCTGGCCTGACCAATAGCCATGATGGCTAAGTACTACTTGCAGAGGAAGAGTACCTCTGAATACTAGCTGTTGGAGATCATGTGTGGTGGGAGTGTTGGCCATGCCCTACTTGAGGGCTTCCCATGGGCATCTGGTTGCTTATGGTGGGAACAGGATGCTGGGCTCAATAGGCCTTTGGTCTTCTCCAGCAGGGCTCTTCTCAGGTTGTTCACTCTTCTTTCTCATTTCTTTTTGCAGTTATGTGAGGAAGCTGAGGGCCTTAAAAGCCCTGAAGGTGGCTTCAAAGTTCTCACCTGGTGACGTGGTACAGGGGCCTGCTATCCCTGGGACCAACAGATACAACACAGAAGGGTATGCTTTTGGGGTGGGGCAAGGTTTGCCCTAGTAAAAGGGGTGTATCCTGGATTGACCCGTGGAGGGGCAAAATCAGGAAGAAACGTAAGCGTATGCCTGCCTCCTAGTAGACCCCATGCCCTTTAGTTATTCAAATTTGTGTTATTAAACTCCATGTGCTGAACTGGTCCTGTACTGAATTTGCAATGACAGAAGTATGTCCAAAATCTCCAGACAAATTCAGAAAAGCATTGATCTGTGGCTATACAGTGGAAAGGATTGGATTTGATGCCCAGGGGGATATCCATATTTTTAGCCAGTTACTAGTGAATTTCCTTCTTAGAAATGTCAAACTCTGCTGTACATGGGTAAGCAAAATTAAGGCGGAAGTTGCTAGTAGCCTTGACTATAGGTGATACACATTTTGTGCAACACCACAAGGCTGTTGCTGCACTGTGTGCATCACACTGATAATTGTTATTAATTATGCATTGCATGTGATTTTGTTGCCTGTCTGGCACTCTGTGCTGTCTAGTCAGCTGAATGATAAGATTCTGGTGGGCTGAATTTGTAGCGATTAAGAAACTCACCACTGGACTATTCTTCTTCAGGGCTAACCCCGTGCTTGGTTTCTCCTTGTACCCCTCCCTGGACCTGGAGGAAAACGCCAGTTCTGAAGTGGCCAGGTATGCCTACGAATCCTGTCTTTCAGTCTCAACTCCTGTGTATGAACCAGGTCATGATTGAATGAATGAAACTGACTTGCCCTCCAAAGCCCCTCTTTCATGCATTGCCCCAAAGGTCACATTTGCCATGGGGCTGCTGCCAAAGAACTGAGTTGGCCACACACCCATTGTAATGTTTAGAATGACTAGCCACGTAAGGCAGGGCCACCACTTTGCGAGCCCGTTCCCCTCACTTCACATCCCTGGCTCCCACTGGTGGGGGCATGGAGACTGGCAGCTAGGGGTGACAAAGAGCTCCCTAATCAGCCCATGCTGCTTTCCCTTTACAGCCTGAACTCCCTGGATGAGAACATGGTTGATGCTCCAGAGGTTGCTCCAGCTGTTTACAAAAGGGTGAGGACCCTCAAACCTGTCACTGCCCCACAGGACATTCTCCCAGCCAAAGCATGTTCCTGACATTTGATGAAGACGATGACATACCTTTCAACTTTTTATGATGCAAAACCAGGATGCTCATCTTCCGGGGCATGCTCCCGGGCAAGTCATGTGACACATGCCCCTAAAAAGTGCCTCCCTTGTTTCATTTTTCCTTCTCTTTTGAAGAGCCCTGGACTGTTAATCCAAATGCCAGGCAGTGGCCCTTTATGACCACCATCAGGCCACACACCCTGTAGATGACCCAGTGTGATTTTGTCACAAGGCACATTCCAGTCAGGTAACCTATTACTGGTGAACCAGCCATACGTATGTCTTCAAGTTCAGCAAGGCTCTCATGGGGCGTCTCATCTTGCAGCACCACTGTTAGCAGGCCTTACAGGGGCCTTTCCAATCCACTGGGATGGGCAGTAAGAGGTATTGCGCAGGTATTCCGTGTACAGCCACGGAAAGTGCCTTCTGCACTACACTTCAAAGGTTTGCTGCAATGTGCTTGGCTCTCTTCAAGTGTAATGATAGGCCTGGAAAGACCCACTACTATGCTGTAGTAGCCTAGCTGCAACGGAGCTAAGATCAAAGGTATGTCAGCAGACACACACCCCAGGCTACCTCTTCAAAGTGGATCTGCTTTCTTAGACCTGATATTCAGCTTTCACATGCAGAGGTTCAGGTTCCTGCACCACAGGAAATGACTGCTTATGTGGTCAACGCTGCAGTTCTTGGAGTGACAATCCACCCAATAATCCAAGGACACAATGGCAAATAGTACTTTACAACATAGATGGATCATATTCTAATCTCATACTCTTTCATCCCAGCAGGACAAAGCAGATGCTGTACACCAGGCAAATGGCCAGAATGAGCCACTGAAAGCTGCCTTAGAAAGCCACAAGAAAGACAAACCAGAGCAACTGGGACACACCATGCAGTCTTTTGCCTTCGACAACACTTCTTTGGACACCAGTGATCTCTGATCACACCCTGCTTCCTCCTGGCAGAGGAAGAGACACTTATGAGCAGGACTTGTATAGCAACATTGGCTCAGAGACATTGAGCCAGCAACTGTAAAGAAACTCACTGGGAATCCTTTTTAATCCATGACTTATGATTGTCTGCAAGCCTGCATCCTAGGCAGAAATGAGCCTGGTCCAAACTAGAGAGATCACACTGAAGAAGAAAGTGGAAGAGGTGGTAAGCGCCTACCATGCTAGGCAACACCAGTGTTTTCATGTGTTCAAAAGGTACGATGCAAAATGGCTTGTGGGTTGTTTTTTTTTAAAAAAAACAATAAGCAGTGTATAAATTTCATGAAATAAATAACATAATAAAAATTCCACCTCTCACTGGAAACAGGGCAGGGAGGGAATGGGGATTTAGAGTATTAGGTTGTATCCAACCGAACCTAGCACTCAGAGACGGTTTGTCAGCACAAGGACTTCTGCTTGCACACTGGGGTGTCCCCCCTCCCTGTGCATCCCCTAAATATGTTCTCTCAACACTCTGGATAAGGTTTGGGAAGGGTGCAGGGTATGGGAGAAGGGGGCAAGTTTTGTTGCACAAGTGGAGATGCATGTATTGAATATCACCCAAAGCTACTAATCTCTGGGCATAGAACCTGTGCTGTGCAGTGCTACCACTATCCATGCTAAGGTGATGTATCTTACCTTGTTTTTCAATAAATCATGATAGACTGGTGGCCAGGTAGCACATTCAGCTTCCCATGTATCACCAGTGACAAAATAACAAGCCACTGTCCTGATTCAGCTCCTTGTATCCTGGGTTCACCTTTTCTTTTACTGGGATAATAATCCAAGCTTGAGTATTCCTCTGGAAAACTGTATTGTGGGGTTCTAAGGATAGGGCCTATATAGTCCTAGTTGTAACAGCTAAAGTCCTTCCTGATCACCAACTAACTTGCAGCTGCTTTGCAGGTTACTTGCAGTGCCTTTGGTATGTGGTTGGGTTCATGGAGAAGCAAATGGGGGGAAACATTGGAGCAAGATCCAGGATTTGCCTAAGGTATCACCTCTTCATGACCGTAAGGAAGATGCTAGGTTAGGAGAAAAGTATATTGCCCAGTCAAATGGCAAACATATTAATGATTGCAAAACTAGAAGGGTGCCTCTCCTCTGCTTTTTGCTTGACGGGCATTGTGAGTCTGTTTGGTTAACAGATAAACCCTTTCCCCCACCCTTCAGCCCATAGTCAGTGCTTTCTGAAGTAGGCTTTGAATTGGTTTACCATTTGCATGGCTGTGTGAAGCATGTGTACCTTCCCAATATATATTCAGCAAATGAGGGAGCGTTTCCCTCACAGCCTGAAATTATTATAGTGGGAAACCGTGGTAAGATGCTGAAGCTGCTCAGACAAACAAACAGCATCCAGATGAACAGGTGAATGAATTAATGCGTTCTAAGATATGCAAAGGTGTACAAAGCCATGGTCTCTGAGCTTCTATCACCATCTACTGTAAGCTGCAGGGACACAAGCATTTTCTTCAGCTGTGCCAACAGACTTACACCCACTTAAAGACACCGTTGAAGGCAATGCTTCTGAGGCAGCTATTCAGGGAACTGATTTTAGTTACTATGAAGGAGCAGCAAAATGTTATTTATTAAAACTTTACTTTTACTCCCATAGACAGACGCTTGTGGGGTTTTCTGCCTCAGGTGCCAAAATTACTTGGCTGGCTTTGGTCATTATGCACCTTGATGGGAAGAGGGCTCCACCTCAGGCTGCAAAAAGGCTTGAACTGTCCCTGATAAAAGAGCCAGCAAGCCTGGATATGGGGAGGACCACAGATCTCAGCCCCTTTTACAAGCCCCCAAGATATAGCTTTGTGAAAGCCCATCCATGTAGCACTGCAGTGTAGTTCCCCCACCCCCACCCCACAGCAGAGCGAACCTCTTCTGAGCTGGCAACAGACTGTGAAGAAAACAACCCTTCTCCCCTCCAAAGCCCTTGACAAACACAAATAAAGCCCTCTTGGGCAGGGGGCATATTGAGGTGGTTGCTTTTTTTTTTTTTTTTGGAGAAAAATTTTATTATCCAACAGCCAGTTTTACAAGTTTGTACCCTAAACAAATAAAGAAAGGGAGGAGGAGGAGGAGAGAAACCAAAAGGCAAAGTTACTGTCAACAACTCATCATTGCTTGGTACTATAGATCCATATGGCACGTGAACACCATACTGAGAACAGCACACAAGGCAGGGCATAGGAATGGGAAGGGTCCTCGGCAGTTCTGTGAATGGCCCCAGTAACCTGGGGTGGGGGTGGGGGTGGTACTGTCTACATGCTCAGCATCCTACATCCCAGGGATGCTGCCAGCAGTTGGATGCAGGTTTGGGTGCAGATGCCTGCACCTTGTGGCCTGACATTTCTCAGATGGGATGCCTCTTCCCAACTCCTCACTTGCATGGTTCTAGATGTGCCTCTTGCAGCATAGCGCTGCAGAGTTGGCCAAGTCCCTCTTAAGAAGAATACTGGTGCCAGAAACTCAAGTTTCTCTGTGTGTAGACCTACTAGCATGCCAGATCCACAAGGCACCTAAACTCTTACAGGGCTTGGCTCCCATGTCTTGCAACTGGAAGGCTACTTGTGAGCACTGGGCACTGTAGAAACCCCTCTATGGTCAGTTCCTGTACATGTCTACTTATTCCCAAAGGGGAATTGCAATAGACTGATTCAGAGCTAGGTTTGGGCAGGCAGAGCTCTTGCTAATACAATGACAGTATTGGACCAGTTCTTCCCCCTGTTCCATTTGTGGAAGTGCCTTGAACTGAATTTGGCACGAATGCTTGTGTCGGCCAAGTGAACCAGCACATCGATACCACTCATTGGAACCTGGTTGAGGTGGAGATTGTACAGTACACTCTCGAGAGAGAACAGCCGGAAGTTGTACCTCTTCTTGCAGACAGCAGACAAGTACACTCTGTCTCTTCTCCATCTGTATTGGTACACACAGGTCCTTTTAAAGAGCCAACAGTGTGGTTCTTTGTTTGTGGAGAAAAGTTCTCTCTCCCAAGATCTGCACATGATACCGCTGGCTTGTGCTGCCTAGGGGCAATCCAGATTTAAGGCAAGCCCTTCCCAGCTGAATGGGATGGCATTAGAAGGAAAAGCCCCACAGCCACCAGCTCCATCAGAACTTTCTAGCATGTTGGTCAGCTTCACCATGTTGGCCAATCTGCATTGCAAGAGCAGAATGCTAAACCTGTGTGCATCCAGCTGGCTTTGGACCTCATCTCCCATCAGGCCCATCCATCAAAGCCAGTGGTCTAGGATGATGGGACATAGTCAAACAACACCTGGAGGGCCCTCATCCCAGATCTAAGAGAGCACTGAGGAACAGTGAGATTCTTCGGGCCTAGATCCTCTCTTCACAGTGTTGCAGTTAGGATGCTGAATGTTGTCACCACTAAAAGGACATAAATTCTGCCCCTCTGTGGGGAAAAAGCCCCAAACTTCCTAGCACCTGCATTTATAGTAGGACTGCTTTTTTTGTTGTTTTTTTGTTTTTAAGTGGGGTTGTTCCTTGAGGAGGAAATTTGGCTGAAAACTCCCATCCTGCTTGCCTTAGATGCACACTGGGAAAAGCTGAACCCAAATGTCCTCCTTCTGGGCAATGGTTAAAGACACAGAAGCCCAGCCAGATAAAAAAAACTTTGGGAACTATAATTCACAGAGAGGTGAGGAGACTTGTAAACAGAAATCAACACGAAGCCTTCTGGCAAAATCAGGGTAGTACTACAAACAGCAGAGGTGCTCTCCAACTCTATCAAAAGTGAGTGTGGGTGTCAGTTTTTGGCACTACATTTCACAACTGAAAACATCCTTGAAGGAGGTGTACCTAGTGCAGCTACTCCGGAGGAAGGAGCTCCCCTCCAAAAAACAAGTCTTGGTTTCCACCATGTAAGTGTCCCCTGCTCTCTTTTTACACAGTGTCAAATAATCTCTCATCTATGCCTTCACAGATTTCATTTCTTAGGGGTGAAAGCCACAAAACCCCCAAATCCCAATGCATAAAATATTGTTGGGAGGGGGCGGGGAATGGGGGAGGCAGGAAAAGGAAATCAGCATCTTCAAGACACCTTCAGAGAAACAAGAACCTGATTTAGAGTAAACACAACAGAGTAAAGAGTGTTTTGTAAAAGCCCCCATATTCCAACACATATGAATAAAATACCCCACCCCACCCCAGATCTCTTGAAAAAGTCAGGAACATAAAAATTAGCCACGCTTCTGATGGCAACAGGCCTCTTTGCTCCCGGGGGGCAGGGGAATAGCATTGACAGGAAAAGAGGCTATGACACGCACGCTCACATGCACACAAGCCAGAGCACGCATCGAGCCACACTCTCGCACACAAGACGCGGGACCTTCCAAATTATTAGTTTCTCAGGCAAGTTGGTCAGGTGGCGGCATCAGCCTGTAATGCAAGATGCCTCCACTGGGACTCAGCAGGGCCCTCTAGCAAAGGGAATGGAGGGCTCTGAGGGACCTGCCTTGAACAGACTTGCAGGGCTGTCGGCAAACGTCGAGAGTGTAATTAAGAAGAGATTAAATATTTCATCCAAATTCTCTCCTGCACTAGGATGAGCCTGGATACTCTTATTGCACTTTTCTCCCAGCCCCTGCTTTCTCTTGAAATGGTCCTTTAGAATAGGGAAGGCAGTCTGGTGCTGGACTCAAAAGGCAGTGGACTCTCTCCTCTCAGGGATTATTTAGCTTTGATTCCTGCAACTGGGGGGAGGTTGGACTAGATGCCCCTCAGGGGTCCCTTCCAACTCTACAATTCTATGATTCTTTAATGCCCCAAACTCATTATATTCTGTGCAATGTAAACTATCAATCTCCACAGCAAGAACACTCAAGTTCTGTGGGCACCATAAAATTATGCAACTGAACAATATTAGGCAAACTTGCTTATTTTGTTTAAAGTTGTTCAATTGGATGGCTTTCTCAAGACCTGACACATGATCATTCAGCCAAAATCTCCTTCAGAATGCTATCATGCTGCTGCCCCTAAGTTAAAACACATACTGTACTTCTGGAAATAACTGAAGATTTCAGACTGTTTCTTAACCTATTGGCACTGGGAGGAGGGAATCCCAAACTATGCATAGGTTCTCTAAAAGCTGTGATCTGGCAGCCCCTACAACTAATCTATTCTAGACCCAAGATAGGATACTGCTAGTACAGTGATCTCCACAAACGCTACACCAAACTTTCCTAAACATGGGTCTCCAAAATATCCGAGAGCCGTTTCCAGTCTGTATCAAACAGACAAGTTGCTGAGAGCCCTGCATATAATCATCTGAGCTTGGCACTGTGAAAACTACATGTCCCAGGATGCAAAGCGGCACTGCCAAGCGTGTGTGGCAGTGTAAGCGCTGCTGGCTGAGACATGTCAAGTGCTTCAGAACTGGGCAAGGTGCCATTTGCTTGTAATATATAGGGTTTGGCCTGCATTTCCAGGAGACATCAGGGGTGTTGAGCGCCGTAATCCTGGGGACTCGAGAGATTCAAAAGGGACTGTCCCACACGTTGCCTGAGAAACTACGTAACATTTGCACGTTCCAACTGCTATAAGAAAACCCTAGAGTTGGCCCGGGGCCCCCTTCACTCCACAGTAGGTCCTCCTCGGGAGCAGCAGCGGGGCCGCCGCACATTCTGCAGGAGTGCCCTGAAGACGCTGGGCTGCCTCTTGACCTCCCCCTTGGGGGGAGCCCCCTTGATGGAGCTGGCACGGGTGCTCTGAGGTGTCATCACCATTTGCCGGCCATGCTCTTCAATCTGCTTCTCCAGGTGTTTCTGGATGGCCATGCCCAGCACCTCCACCTCCATGGAGGCGCCGTACACTTCCCACGTCATGCCCTTCTCGTCCCAGCTGACCTCCCGCACCGGCTCGGGCGCCTCCTCCTGGGCCCCTTTCACGTGCACCTCAGGGTAGGACGCTTGGGGAGATTTGGTCACGGGAGTCATGGGCCCCGTGGCCACGGACCTGGTCTCCACCGGGATGGACACCTGCATCTCTGCATCTCTCTTGGCTGGCTTCTGCTCCGGACCAGGGCTCTTCAGAGAGGAGGCCCCCAAGCCCCTTGTGTGGAAAGTGAAAGCCGAGGAGCCGTCAGGCGGGTTGATGGGGCTGACGGCCACCGACACCAAAGACACACGATTGTCAACTTGAGTCCCAGCATCGTGCTGGGGGGGAGTGACCTCAAGTGAGCAGGTTTGGGTGAGAAGTTCCACAGATCTCTTCTCGACGTCTGTTGTGCGCTCCTCACTCACAGCCACACTGGTCATTTCTGGTGTTTGTTGTTCCTGAGCTTGGTTTTGACACTTGGACTCAGAGGGTGTCACTTCTCTGAGCCCTTCCGCCTCCTTGGTGGCTTCACCTGGGGTTGTTTGTGACTCACCTGATGTGCCCTTGGCTTCATGAGGAACGGCAGCCACAGGGTTTCCTGGCACTCTACTGGAGTTCCCAGCTGTGTTAGCCTCCGGAGCAGGGAACCTCACTTCCCTGCTATGGTCCCCCAACTGGTCTGTTTCTGTCGCTGGTCTGCTTGACTTCCCTGATGTGGCTTCAGCTGCCAAGGGGTCTTGAGTAAACTCCTTGGGAGCTTCTGGTGCGAGGGGACCTCCGTGTCCTTCACTCAAGTGGTCCGCTGCTTCACAGACATCACTGCTGAAGTGTGATATATCTCCCTTGGAGGCACCTGGCTGTCCTTGGCTTGTGTTTTTCAGGCACGTGGGAAGTGCAGGACCCCCCTCGGAATGTGCTGTTCCTGCTTGGATGCTCTCAGCCTCAGCGGCTTTTTTGGTTGGTTCAAGAAATGCCACATGTTTCAGGGAGGCTGGTGCACTGGAAGGGTCCTTGTTGGTTGCCTTTAGGCAGGGCTCTGCCGGGAGATGCGTACCGACATCTCCAGGAACAGCTTTACTTTCCAGAGGGTTGCAGGTATTGGATAAGCTACTGGGAAGATCCCTGCAGCTTGAGCCCTGCTTGCTGTTGTGCTGCAAGTGATGATGGGCTGCTCGTTCCCCGTCCTCTTCCAAGGTGGTTCCTCCAGCCATTGCATCTTTCAGAACCACGGTACCTGTATCAGTGACTAGTTCCATGGAAGGCTTTGTGGCTACAGCTGGCGCCTTCTCCTTCTGGTCTGGGTTGTCCACCATGGTGTCTTCTTGGCTGCCGTCTTTGGTGCCAAGGTCATTCACACAGCAGTTCCTCATGGTGAGATCTCCTCCGTCACATCGGGTGTGTTGGAGACAGCTGTCTTTCTCCTGACTGCAAGGTAAGCGGCTGCTGGGCTGGGGAGCATCTTCTGGAACTGCATCTTGCTTCAACAACTGCAATGCTTCTGGCTGCTTAGCACTGCCCATCTCGAGATGAAACTTCTGCCATGCTATTCCATGCACCTCTCTTGGAGGACTCTAAAAGGGGAGATAAAAAGGGGTGGGGGACACACAGTAAAGTTATGCCTATGCTGGAAACTCACTCAAACACACCATCAACTCCAAGCTATTCATGTTTGGAGCCTTCTGTGTCTGAGGTGCCCTGGTATACTCTAGGTGTATCTGGCACATGCGTGGGCTTAAGACACAAGCACAGGATCTGGTAGCTGAAAAAGAATTTGGCATCCTGAAGATTCTCAGAAGGGTGTTAGGGGGTGTTTTTTAAAAAGCAAGTTTCTAGTCTTCATATCTGCAGAGAAAGAGCTTGGAAAACAGGCAGGCATTTCCTTGGGAGGGTTTGGGAACCAGGAAGATCCCCCCCCCCCTCAGATTAGGATATGGAGCAACAGGGAACTTTCAGAAAACACATTTATTGAGTGTCTATTCTGATTTGTTTGCAGGAAGGTGATCTGCTGATTCTAGAGCATTCTCTCCATTTTGGGTGGGGATGTTACCAAGCACCATCCTACACATTCCAGTACATTCCCATCACTTTTCTTACTGCCAAAACTTTTGAGGGAAGCAAATTTGTTGTGCCAGACTTCCCAATCAACTGGAAATGGGCAACCTGACTTTTTTGGTGAGTGATTTAATCCCACCTGATAGCACAATAGTCTTGGAAGCGCCCTTAGAATTGTGGATCTGGGCCCATCTCCCACGGCTACTGCTCCTTGTCCACAGACTTCCAATTCTCCACAACCATTTACCCCTCTATCCCTTCTTATTTCTCTTCCTCCCTTCCATGCC
Source organism: Podarcis raffonei (assembly GCF_027172205.1). Lineage (NCBI taxonomy): Eukaryota > Metazoa > Chordata > Lepidosauria > Squamata > Lacertidae > Podarcis > Podarcis raffonei. The sequence goes on from NC_070603.1 coordinate 68,939,519, forward strand.
ACCTTTATGCTAAATCCAGGTAGTGCGCAGTTTACTTGGTCAATTCATTATATACTCCTTTGAATAATAGCTGAACTACTTCTACAACTTCTGAGATTTTTAGGGTGGAGGTGCATCAAATAACAAAGAGAAGGCTCATTTTTGCCCTGTGTTCTCTAATGTGTCGCCTCTTGAATGTAAGGCCTCATCAGCACTGAACGTTTAAAGCAGTGTCATTTCACTTTAAACAGTTGTGGCTTCCCCCAAAGAATCATGGGAACTATAGTTTGTTAAGTATGGTGAGAGTTGTTAGAGGAAACTCCCATTCCCCGCACAGAACTACAGTTCTCAGAATGGTTTAACAATCAGTCTCTCTTCCTGGGCAACTCAGGGTTTTGTAGTCACATGTTCATTTATTTCAGTGAGTTTGCTCTGAGTAAAATGTAGTTCAATACCACCCTAAGAACTTCATAGTTGGAAGCCCCCGCCCCCCGATTATTTAGTCCAACCCCCTGCAATGCAGGAATATGCAGGTGACCCATATGGGGATCGAACCTGCGTCCTTGGTGTTATCAGCACCATGCCCTAACCAACTGAGCTAACATACACTATTTCATCCACTAAGGTAGATCAGTACTGTTATCCTCATTTTACAGGTCGGAAGCTGAAGCTAAGAGAACATTAGTTCCCCTAAGGTCATATACTAAATACATGGCAGAGGCAGGATTTTGACTAGTGGTTTCTTCATTCACAATTCAGCCTTGTAGCCACATTACAACATTAGTCCCTAGACTGTAGCCACCTTTGCTTGAATGGTACAGGAAGTATCCATCACATATGGACAATCATATATTCAAAGGGTAGCAGCTGATTCATTCAGCTAATTGGGTGGGAGATTTGGTGGAGGAAGTTAAGAGATTTGAAAGCTGCTCAGCCATGTCACAATTCAATAAACTTGATTCCACATCCCCGCCAAAAAAATAGCCTTATAAGTGAATGAACAAGATCAGGTCTATAGTTATTCAAGTGACACAAGCAAATTGCGTGCCTCTAACTAAACTGCCAGCTGCTGTGATAATCTCCTGCAACATTTGCACACACAGGCTGGCCACATGATTTGTGCACATATATTCTGGCACCGAAGCCTGCAGAGATTCCATGGCGACAATGGAGAAGAGACATTTGGTTTGGAGGTGGTGTGTTAACAGCAAGCAAATAGTAGAAATCCCATTGTAACCACATATAATCAACTGCCGGCACCCACCCATTAGAAGATGCTGCAAACTCTATGGGAATACTTTTGAGATTGCTTAGAGCCTTGGCCATGGCAACTGCAGGAGTAAAACAGCCTGAAAATATAATATAAACAAAGACATATTATAACTTCAATTACACACCTCCCCAAAAAGAACGGAAAGGAAGAAAACAGAAATTATAAAAATTGTAGCAGAAGGTTCAACCTCAGTTCTCCAGCAGTAGGAATAGCAAGGCAACTCAAGACCACGTGCCACCTGAGATGACTTTCTTTTGCACCTTCTCTCCCTCTCAGGTGCACTCTCATCTCTATGGTTGTTCCTGATGCCAAAGCAGTAGCAGTGCCACGGCAGGTTGAAAGAAGATCTGCCAGCTGGGCTCATTATGTACCATCTGCATGGCTGGTGTGTGAAAATGTCAGCATGTGAAGGCGAAGTGAGGGGCAGGGTGGGTATGAATATAGGTGGCCATACAGAATCCTGACATATATGGGTGGGTCCCAACTACCTACTGCTGGAATTAGAGTATGGGGAGTGGAATCGAATCTGGAGATGGAGCCTTCCTAATTTCATTTGAGCCAGGAATGGGGAACTTGCAGCCCCCAATATGTTGCTGGACTTGACTCCTATCATGTTAAGGAAAATGAAAAAATTCTCCATGCGTCAGCAGAAATTGTACCCCACCCCATGCAGCTAAGGTATCTTGTGACTATCTTGTATGTGTTGCTGGGCAAACTAGCATGTAGCACCAGGTAGATAAGGGCTCAGGTTAAAGCATCCATTGTTGGGGAGTACAGGAAAATCTGCTGGAGAAGTGGAGACTGTTGGAAGAATCCTGTGAAAATGTGAAAGACTTTGCGAAGAGCCCATCTGAGGAAAGTTGGGCAACCTGCAAGACTTCTGGACTCAGAGAATTCGGGCAGTTGCAGGACTTTGTTAGCAACTGGACTTTGCACTTGCTGTGTGGACTTTGGTCTCATGAAGGACTTCATAAGCTGGAACTCTCTCTGGGCTCAGAGAGTGAAGACTTATTGTAGCAACTGTGTGTTTACATAGCTCCTGTGGTGAGCCAAACTGCTCAACTGAACTTCCATGGTGCATATACAACACCCAACACACCATCCCTGACCACTGGCCATGCTGGCTAGTGATGATGGGAGTTGAGAGCCCAGCAACCTCTGGAGAGCCACAGGTCCTCCATTCCTGGTTTAAGCAGAAGATATTGTTTGGTTGGCCAGCTGCCTTTTATTTTTGCCAGCCTAGAAGCTCATACTATCCACTAGTCACAGGTCTACCACTGGCCTTTCTACGGCCAGCAAAAAAGAAAACAGTGCATGCCAAAAATGCAGTTAAGACTTCAAACAACACTGAGTCTGAAGCAACTACTGAGCCATTGTTGTGAAGTCTAGCCCTACTCATTCTCTCCCTTCATCATGCTACATTCATATAATAAAGGAAAGCACATGATCATTAGCTATAATCAAGAAGGTATAGAGTAAGAATAAACATCAAAATTCCACACCAAGGCAGCCTAAATTCTCCAGAAACATTTTTGCACAATTCTCCACAAAGAGATGCTCAGTTCTGCAACTGCATAAATTATATAAATTCCAACACATCCTCAAGCTTCTCTCTGCAGCCTCAAGGACTAGAAACTTGCTTTAAAAAATGAAGCATGAGATTCTTAGGTCATTGGTTTCTGTGCCCAACTTCAAATTCCATAATTGCATAATCACAGAACACACACAGTCTTGTCTATGCAGGTGGAATATGTATTGCGTTGGTAGTAGCTAAATCTTTATAACAGAATCCAAACTGATTATTGTTTTGCCTTATAACATGCTGAGACTAAGAGGCCATGCACTCTCATTCTGACTCCATTTTAAATGGTTCCATATGGAGCTTGTCGCCATGTGGGGAGATATTTGTATGCTGCCATTCAGAATACTTTTCACAAAAAATGGCAAAACCTAAGAGATCTGCCTGACTCTTGGTAGAAAGTTCCCTGTTTCATAACTATCTACACATTACTTGCAAAGCAGGAAAGACTTAGGGGAGGGATGTAGCAGAGAAACAGTTGATGGAGAAAGGATTAAAAACCTCCCCTTTTCTGCAGCTTCTCTGCTCTCATTTTTTCTTCCCCACCCCCCAAGGCGGATTTCAGTCTTCAAAATAGTGCTGCGTCTGGCTCAGTTAACATATAGTTTAGTCCCATCAGAGAACATTGGCAAAACCAGGGCCTTTTTTTTCAGCCAGAACTTGACTAAACTCCGTTCCAGCGCCTCTCAGGTGGGGGTCGCTGCTATTATAAGAGAACAAAGGAGGTGTTCATGGTGTGTTCCAGCACCTTTTTTTCTAGAAAAATAGCACTGGGCAAAACAATTTCCTAGCTGCTTGGTTTTAAGATGGAATGGGTTCTTGGAAGAGGAAAGGGTTTTCAAGAAATCCAATTGGCAGGCACATTACCTACAGCCAAGTGTCTTCTACACACATAGGATAGACCATGGGTAGGCAAACTAAGGCCCGGGGGCCAGATATGGCCCAATTGCCTTCTAAATCTGGCACGCGGATGGTCCGGGAATCAGTGTGTTTTTACATGAGTAGAATATGTGCTTTTATTTAAAATGCATCTCTGGGTTATTTGTGGGGCATAGGAATTTGTTAATTTTTTCTTCTTCTTCAAAATATAGTCCGGCCCACCACAAGGTCTGAGGGACAGTGGACCGGCCACCTGCTGAAAAAGTTTGCTGACCCCTGGGATAGACAATCAAAGCAGACAGACTCTCATACCCACAGCCCTGTGCTGATGAGACACAACACAGCTCTCCACCCCAAACACATATTCCACTTAAAGCAGTGTTTGCCTAGGAGTTCCACTGGGCAACCTTTCTTGCTTTCCTGCTGATCCGGCAGTTATCCACAGCTGAAAGGCTCGTCTTCAGCTCAGTGAGTAAGCCTGCCTCTCTTATCACTTTATTAACTGTGGCACTCCTTCCCTGTACACTCCAGCAAGCGCTTATTCCCCAGGGTAGGGAGTCTGTAAGTCGGGAGAGGCACCTCATTCATCACTGCTTTGTCACACATGAGCTCCTTCTCTACAGCCCCACTCCAAGGGAGCCACGTACTTGAATTTGAATCCAAGAAGATCTAGGAGAGATTCTTGGGCTACTTACATTTTTCCATGGGAGGATATCATCCACAGGGACCACTACATCCAGTTGCAGAACCATGTGAGTTAAGCACTTTGGCACAAGTTCTCCTATGTTTTATCTGCACGCATTCCTCCAAGCAATAAAAGCACTGCGTCAAGATCTGCCTCCGCTGTCGTCAACCTGGTGCCCTCCAGCTGTTTTGGACAACAATTCCATCAGCTGTGCAGACTATGCCTGATGGGAGTTGTAGTCCAAAACTGCTGGAAGACACCAGGTTAGGAAAGGATGATCCACCTTATATTCCAGTTAATGGTGGCGAATGCTCAAAGTTATGCTTCCATGTATCCAGAAACTTGTATTCGGAGTACTAGAGAGTATTCAAGTCTTATATATCCCCACACCTGTGAATATAATACAAACATATTTCTCCTCCTACTTTTTTATTTTATTTATTTAATAAAACTTATATACTGCTTGACTGTAAAAAACCTCAAAGCGGTTTACAAGCCCCCCACTAAAATCAAGAAAAAATTATACCCCTACTTACAACATACAAAAGCTGAAATACTAAAACAGATTAAAGTTACCTCAGCTTTCTAAACACCTGGGTAGGTTTGTCTAAACAAGAATGTTTTTAGCAGGCACCAAAAAGAGTACAGCGAAAGCGCCTGCTTGATCTCAACAGGCAGGGAGTCCCAAAGTGTAGATGCTTCCACACTAAATGATCAAGCTCTTAAAAATACGGAGCGGGTATCATGTGGCACCTATAGTAGTGCTAATTCCTCTGATCAAAGCGGTTGACCTTTTCTGCCAAAGCTTTTAGGATAAGCAAGTCTATCAATATTTATACCAGGTTTGGGGAACCCTTGGCCCTCCAGATGTTGCTGAGCTACAACTTCCAGCAGTCCCGGCAATCGTGGCCAATGGCCAGGGATGATGGGAGTTGTAGTTCAGCCACATCTGGAAGACCAAAGGTTCCCCAAACTTAATCTAAAACTTCTCCTGCTAGTGGACATGTTATGGACCCTCCCTTCATCTCTCTGTGCATTAGTTATTTCCCTTCCATCCACATTTATTATGGGCAAAGGATAGGACTGGCATGCACTCTGCAAAAAAATATTATTATTTGGTGCCACTTTCTAGAAATAAGCACTAAGCCTTTGGACATCTCCTTTTCTGGCAGACCTATCTTCTTGGCTCCAGTAGTCTCTCTAGAGTTGGATATAAGCCAAATACATGCAAACACAACTCAAGTACATGCAATTGCAACCCAAGTGGACATCCTTGCCTAAGAAAAATAGAGGCAGAGGCTCCAGTCCATCTACAGAGACTGCCAGAGTAAGAGCAAAGGTCTGCCAATAAATGAAGCTCTCCAAAGGCATATTGCTACACTGGAACAGAATTACATTTTCAATTGCACGTAGAAAATACGGTTGGGAGGGGAGTTGCCAAAATATAAATGTGTGCTTCATCTGCATATTCATTTGCAAATTGTAGATGCTTGCATATATTTGCTTAGTCAAGTAATGTCTTCTGCTGATCATAAGGACAAGGAGCTATGTGGGATAATGAAAGCCCACTGGGAATACCAATGATTGGCTGGGAATACCCACTGGGAATACCAATGATCCACTTTCTGGCTTTTCCAATTTTACCAGGTGTTGCCCATGCACTTTCAAGTCTATCTTTGCAGCAGTGAGGACTATAAACTTACTTTAGGAAGGAAGAAAGGAAGATTGATTTTCAGGAATTTTGTAACCAGTACCATATTCCAATCACATGGAATAAGGTAAGGGTAAAGGTAAAGGACCCCTGGATGGTTAAGTCCAGTCAAAGGTGACTATGGGGTTGCAGTACTCATCTCACTTTCAGACCGAGGGAGCCGGTGTTTGTCCACAGACAGCTTTCTGGGTCATGTGGCCAGCATGACTAAACCACTTCTGGTGCAACAGAACACCGTGACAGAAACCAGAGTCCACGGAAACACCTTTTACCTTCCTGCCACAGCAGTAACTATTTATCTACTTGCACTGGTATGTTTTCAAACTGCTAGGTTGGCAGAAGCTAGGATAGAACAATGGGAGATCACTCCATTGTGTAGATTCGAACCACCAACCTTCTGATCGGCAGCCCTGAATATAGTAGTACTGGAAGGGAAATTGTGAGTCTGAGGCCACATTTACACCACACACTTAAAGCATTATGGTACACACACACACACACAACCACGGTATATACATACATTTCTTTGTGTGCTGCTTCTCCACAGATACCATTTGAAGCAGCCACGGCTCCCCTTCAATAATTCTAGGAACTGTAGTTTTTTAAGGGTGCTGAGAGTTATTAGGAGACCCCTATTCTCCGCTGAGTAACAATTCTCAGAATGGTTTAATGGACAATCCCTCTTCACAGGGAACTCTGCGAACTGTAGCTCTGGGAGAGGAATAGGGTTCTCCTAACACTGCTCAGCCCCTTTAACAAGCCACACTTCCCAGGATATTTTAGAGACAAGTGGGATCATAGTGTTTTAAATGTACTGTATGGTGTAAATGTGGCCTGAGTGAAAACATTCTAGCACACACTTAGATTTTCCTTCAGACATGGCAAGAGTGAGACACAGTAGTTTGGCTTCTCCTTGCAAAAAGGAGAACCTGCTTGTTACCTTCTGGTTGTCTTTTACTTTCTCTAACAACACACCTCTCCACAAGCAGTGACGGCACAGGTATGTGCAGATGTGCTTAATTTGCATAAGTGGATTTCTCTGCCATGTAAACAAAGCAAAATGTAGGCACCAATCCTAGACTTGGAAACAAAGGCTGTGTACAAACATGCATAATTTGAGGTACAACCTTGCTGTGTTTTGTTTAATTAAACCATCCTCCCTGCTGAACTGAGCTCTGAGGAAAGAGGTTCCAGGAGTTTGCCGCAGGAGACAGCTGTGCAGAGGGCTAAAAGGCTGACACTTGTCACGGAACAAACCCAGCTCTTCTATCCCCTTCCTGGACTAGTTTTCCAGCTTTTTAATTAAAACAGATAACACCTTTAAAATTAATTAATTAATAGGAAGAATTATGCCTTTTTAATTGAAGAAATGAAGATTTTTGGGGGGGGGCGGGAGCTGGACTGCCACCCTGGAAGATGGGAAATGATAATAGATTCATAGAGTTGTAGAGTTGGAAGGAACCCTAAGGGCAATCTAGTCCAACCCCCTAAAATGCAGGAATCGCAAGATGACGACAAAAATAGCATTTGAACTGCTGTTACATTTACACTTTTCATTTATTAAATTTCTATACCGCCCTTCATCTGAGGATTCCAGGACAGTTTACAATATAAAAGCACAAACATAACATAGTAGCAAACAACACAATATTTACGAGGCTGTCCTAGAGATCCACCAGGAAAAAATAATTAAAACTTTGGATTTTACGCTGGCAGGGCTGTGAGGTACAAGGAATGAGGAACATACTAGCATATGTGTGGGAAGTAATTATGTACACAAGTTCTGGAATCAGATTGTAATGGAGACTGGTATTATTATTATTATTATTAGCAAACAGGTCACCTTGGAGGCTAAACTACATCTCTTATTCAGTTTTGATGGTCACAATGCTCATCTTATTTCTCAGCAATTAATTCTATATCTGTTGGCTGCCGCTTGTCTCTCAAGTGTGGAAGGACGCATCTTGTGATTTTATGGATTTGAATTTTGTGTGTCAGCAATCTGGAAGTCATTGACACGGGAGAGTGGGAAAAATCATTCCCTGTTAATAAGGAGATTCCCTATTGGCAATGAACCTTCAAAAATCTGGGGATATGGAGTTTCAAAGGACACTGGCACCATATAAGAGTGCTCCAAGGAAGATTCCATACACGGTTTGCAAAGGCTCTCATAAAGATCATCTGCAGTGCCTCAGGCTTGACGTTTGGAAATAAGTCACTTTTGGAAAAGGTTTCAGCCTCACTTCCAGTTAGCAAGCCATTGTAGAAGTTTACAATGAAGTCATTCTCATTGGATCTTGGAAAGGTAGCTATCCATGTAAACTAGCCACTGTGGGATGGGTGTGTTTATTTGGGGGAGGGGGTTTGCCAGCTGCGCTTGCTGGCTGCCTCCACTCGACCAAAAGGGGCCTGTCATACAAAGAGAAGCCTCTTCTTCAGCAGTTGTCATGCGCTGCAGGGGTTGGACTAAATCACCCTTGAGGTCCCTTCCAACTCTAAAAAACCACAGTTCTATGAATAATAACAACAAATCCTGTTTCTAAGCTACACCCAAACAGTTAAGTGACTTCTCAAAAGAACAACTACTTCACTGTAATGTGATCTTCCATGCGCAGGGTGAGTAAGTGTGGGTCAACGGCTTTGCCTTCAGGGCTCCAATCTGGGAGTCAGAACAGATAAGAGGCCTTCATGAAGGAGAGTAAAAAAGTTGGTGCCTATGTGTGTGTGCATGCGTGCGCACACACACAAGTTTAACTACATTTGGGGGAGGGGAACAATTAATCAGTTAACTTAAAGGTAGCAGAAATACACAGAAAACACCATGGCAGGTGGGGGTGAGGATGGGGAAAGCTGAAGATATTACACCCCACTCTCTTTTGGCCAATGGCTTTGTAGGAATGCTGTTCTCCAGTGGTACCACTAAGCAAGTAGGCTGCCCCAAAAAGGTGGGCTTGCCAATGGATTGTGGAGTAAAAAGAATTCAGACAGTCCTGGATCTAAAAAAACAAAACCCAGTGCATGTAAACATTCACCTTCTTAAAAGAACTATTTCCCCTCCTCCCTCTAGTCACATGGTAAGTGGAAGCTGAATCCATGCAGTGCGTATGCCTTCACCCTCGGGGGTTGTAGCTAAGGAACTCAGCTGGAGCTTTTCACCGCATTTCATTATATTTCCCAGGTCTGCAATCTTGCAGCAACTAGATGCTGCCACAAATCCCCCGTGAAGAGCCATCAGGCAATCTATGCTCAGGCAGGCGAGGGAGGGTCATTGGCTTTGCAAGCACCGTTTGGTAAGCTTTTGATTGAGGATTCAGAATCTGGCCCACGGGTGCCCTTGCCTAAGACAATGTGGCTGTTTTTACAAAAGCAGGCCGAGGCTCCAACTCATCTGCAGCAGGGATGGGCAGACTTCAGATTACACTGTCGTTTTTACTAGAATCCCAAGATCTACCAACCAGAGCCAAAAGGACACAGATAAAAGGAAAGAGCTGGGTGCCTCTGAGCACATTCTGAGCATAGGAATTTGTTTTGAAAACCAGAACTGAACAGAACTCATAGTCAAAGAATCATAGAATTGGAAGGCACTCTGAGGATCATCCAACCCCCTGCAATGCAGGAATACGCAGCTGTCCCATACGGGGATGAAACCTGCAACCTTGGCACTATCAGCATCGTGCTCCAACTTACTGAGCTATCCAAGGCATTTTACATCAAAGTCCTGGACTTTGAAGAAGCACAAACTCAGGGCGAAAAGGAGAAATGGGCTAACGGGAAGGCACATTCGGCAAACCCTCACCATGATCAGCTCCCACCCGGAAACCTATGTCCCCATTGTTGAAGGACATGTGGATCCAGAACTGGCCTCCACAGTCACTTACAGGCTCACTGTTAAGACTGTGGTCATGGAAGACAATCTTACTCAGCTACGAGTGATAGCTGAAGAAGACATCAAAGTCCACTCCTAATTAGCTTTCTTCACTTCAGCAGCCTAATTTAGGCTTTTAATTGATAAACAAATGAGAGTCACAAATCCTTGGTTCTACTGAAAATCACCCAGTAAATCCCAATCTGCCTTCTGCCCACCTCAGATCTAGAGAGATTGCTAGGGCAAAGACACAGATGACAGATCTATCAGCAAGGGAGCTGTCCAAAGGAATAGTGCTGATTGCTAGACCAAAAAAAGGTTTGCTGTTAGATGAGAAAGATGCTGTAGCTCAGGAAGGCGTACAAGAGGATGGGAAAATCAGCAGCAGTGCCACAGTCATCGTGGCAATGCATTCTGGGACCCACATGGAATAACAGTAAAGTCCATTCTGTGGGCTTTTCTTGGCAGTGGTTGTGGCTGAGAAAGATCAGTGCATTTAGGCAACAGCGTCAACAAATGTAACAAAATACACCGGAACTGAAATTCATGAATGTAAATTAATATAGTACATAAAAAGAGGTGGAGGGAAATCACAGGTGGTGCGCTTTCAGTTTTTCTGAAGTACTAATAACCCATTCCACAATTAATTTAGATGTTTGGATTGGGTAGCAAAGGGGTGAGTGAGGAATGGGAATTAGGATTTGTAGGCACCTATGGCATCTGGTTTGCAAAACAAGCTTAGTTCCAAGTATACATATATAAAATGCCAGGTGTGTGTCACGTGACCCGGAAGTGTCTGCGGACAGCGCTGGCTCCCGGCCTATAGAGTGAGATGAGCGCACAACTCTAGAGTCTGTCAAGACTGGCCCGTACGGGCAGGGGTACCTTTACCTTTACCTTTATTGCATCTGGTTTGCAAAACAAGCTTAGTTCCAAGTATACATATATAAAATGCCAGGTGTGTGCAGAATGTTCCTAGTTTGCATTATATAGTCAGATGGCAGAATCTATTTTGGGAGGGGGGAGGGGGGAGAAGATGATGTACAGCAGGTATCTTCAACCTTTTCAGATCCAGGATCCACTTTTAACGCAAACATGCATTTGAGGACCCATATCTTAATCTTTTACCAAATATTTGAATGGTGGTAGTGCTTCTGTTGCCACTCACATTGGATCAGGTCGCAACCCTCTAGTGGGTCTCACCCTACCAGTTGAAAACTAGTGCAGTATGGGATTTTTAGTGCAGAATTGCAGAAGCTCTAACATCTCTCACACAAATGAGTGCAACTCATTGTGGCAGGGCAGGATCTCCCATCAAATCAGGCCAGCTTCTATTACATCTGAGCAGTGACATGTTCTGCCATGTGTTCCCCCTCAGTGTCCATCCATGTTTAAATAATCTGTCTCTTCCAAGAACCAGGCAGCTGCCTGTCCATCTCAATCACCTTCTCTCATTCCACACAATGGCACCAAATTCTGCTTGAACTTCTACACTGTTTTGGCTCCAACACCACAGGGGTTACAGGTTTCCCATTGTCAATGAAATTCAAATCCTACCATTGCTAAGCACAGAAGAGAACTGCAATAGGGCAGCCTTGTAAGTAAGCCCACAAAAGGTGCTAGTCTGTGGGATTGGGGTTGTTCCCTACTAGTATGGAAATGCAGTGTACTGGCCTCTTAGTAAGCTGGTAAAAGTTTGTCTTCCACCAAGTGGAATGGAAGAGAAAGGATGGACCTGAGAGACTGCATGGAAACCAAGTAGATTGGCAAAGAGAAGGCAGAGAGATCCATTCATGCTAGACCAGCCTGTTTACTCTCCTGCATGGATTTCCTTGTTGCTTAGGGCAGGGGGTTGAACTAGATGACCCTCAGGATCCCTTCCAATCCTACAATTCTGTGCTTCTATTATTACTACTTTATTATTATTTATTCAACTTATCAGTCGCTTGCCACATAAGGAATCTCCAAGCAATTTACAAAATTTTAAAAGCATAAATGTTGATGGTGGTGCCAGGCAGACCTAACTGGAGAGAGCATGAGTGTGGAGCCACCACTGAAAAGTCCCTCTCCCAGGCTACCAGGCAAGTAGTTGAATACAAAGCTGGAATAGGCAGCTGTGAAAACTTCAGATCATGGCCAGATAGCAATATAGGCAAGTGGGCAGTAAACTGGAGTCCAGAATAATTATACCACTTTTCAATTATTTTTAATTATGCCTCCCTCAGCTACATAAGTTATGTATCAACGGCTGGCACCTTAGCAGTCATAACTCTGCCTTGATCTTAGAAGCCAGCTTTCAGTTGAATAGTAATAAGCTGGCATCTTCAAGGAGCCTGCAATTCTGTCCTCAAAACACCCCCCAGCAACAAATCCTTCCAATTCTGGGATAGGAATAAAGCACGCCTCACGAGTGCTTGCTCACAAAGCTGCTTAATTTGATGCAAAATTTGATGGGAAGGTTTTTGTGTGCATGCCCTGAGGAATTGTGTGAATGCTGTGCTTTAAAGAAATGGGGTGGGGTGGCTGAAACTCATTGGTGCTCATAAGCAAATGTGGTTGATGGGAAGGAAACCTGTCTCAAAAAATAGACATGAAGAAAGAGGAAAGAAAACTTGCTAAGTCAGGCAGAGGAGCGGAAGTAGAATCCCACATGCCAGGGCTGGCCCTATCATTAGCCAGAAGAAGACAGTTGCTTCAGGCAGCAGATTCTGGGGAGCAGCATTCCCCACCCCTTCCGAGCCCACCAATACCCCTCTGTTGGGAGGACAGGGCTATCTATGCCCCACAGCCTGTCTCGCTTCCCTCTAAACTAGTCTATTTCCCTTTGTTGTGGTTGGGCTTGCTATCCCCTTGCCAGTGTTGGCTTCTGTAGATGGAATCAGTGGGCACTGTTTTCTCCTTTGCCTCAAGCAGCTAAATGTTTTGAGCTGGCCTGCCAAAGGCTCACTGAAAGTGTTATCCAAGCCCTTTTGTTTTGGCCTCTCAGCCTTTAACATAGCCTTGTAAATTAGCCTATAAAGGACACTTGCTCACAGATTTTTTTCTACCAACCCCCAAAGAGACTAATAGCCTGCTGCAGAGAATTCCTGGTGACCTATGTCTACCAGACAACTTGTTAAATGTGTTGCTCTTCTAACTCTAGCTGCCAATTGTTCCATCAAAATTCTACCTAGCACTTCTTGGCAAGACACAGGTACATTCCCTTAGAGTGGGATGGTAAAGCTGTACCACCTCTGGATGTTGCTGGACTCCAACTCCCATCAGCCCCAGCCTACAGGGCCAATTATCATGGATGATGGGATTTGTAGTCCAACAAAATCTCCAAATAGCCATGGATTTCCCACCCCTGCTTTAGAGCCAAACAAAATGTGCAAGCAATCACATATGTATTTTAAGTAAACAGCAAGTGCAGAAGTGTTTATCTGGATCAAGACGTCATCAGCAGGGCAAAGCATTAAAGCACTTAACACATCTCCACACACCTGAGTTCTAATATTTGTATTTTTATGTTGTGAACCACTCAGTGATCTTTGGATGAAGGGCAGGATACAAATAATAAAATAAAATAAGGATTGCCCGCAACCTTCTACTTACTCTAAAACAACAGCAACATCCAAAACCATTAACACCTTTGTGTCCAGTTTTGGGTATAGTCCTTTTCTCTTGCTGTCTCTGGGCACTTTATACACTATTCCAATGTAGCCAAAATGTGACTCAAAGATATTTACTTGAGGAATCCATGGAAATGCCATTGGAAGACTTCAGATCATACGGTGTGTGTGAATGTGTGAGGGGGAGGTCTTCAGGCATATCCATTATCTCTAAAATGCTATCTTCCAGGGTCTAGATCCATGAGCTGTGCCAACCAGGTGGTGATGGAGAAAAATGTTTGATGCCCATATAGGTGACGATAACAGCCATGGTTATTTTCTTTAAAAAGACTGTGTATAAATGTCAAAAAGGATAAGCAATTGTGCACGCTGTACATTATTTTTGCACACCTGGATGTATGTGTGTCTTTGGGTATAACACATTAATCACTTGGCAGTGTTTACAAAACAATGACAAAGATCCCTCAGCTCTTCCAGAATGCCTAATCAGTGATTCTCAGCCTTTACTGCAAGAGAGGCTGATGACTGCAGATTATTAGTATGGGGTGTTAGAGGAGGGGCAGCATCTCTGGTAGGGGACAAGTTGTGCTCCTTCTGGGGTAGTTTGTCCACCTTTGGTCCCTACCCTGCACTCAGCTCTCACCTGTGGCTCCTAGAAGCTGTCAGAATGTGACAGCGGCCACACCCTGGGAATGGCTTTGACTGGCTGGCTAAACCAGGTGAGGATAGTTGACGGGTCTCAATCTCCCAGTTTGGTTAGAGACTTCCCTTGCCTGCAAAGACAGGCTCTGGCAGATTGTGCAGAAGAGACCAATAGTGGGTTCAATGGTCAAGAAGGTAGTTCTGCATGGGCTGTAAAGGGAAGTGAGGGGTAGATGGGACTCATTGATCTAGGAGAAGGAAAACTCTCGACACTAAACCTCCATTGCCTTGAGGGATATCTTTGGGAGAAGAAAAGGCTAAGGAGGAAACCCTACACAAATGCGGAGTGGAGTCCCTAAGATGGTTGGATGGTGCCTTGTACATCTCCTTCTGGCAATTCCTGCAGCCAAGCTGGAGCCAAACGTATTGCTCTGCTTTCCTGTGGAGCACATCAGCGAGGCCAAGAAGGGGGTCTTGTCATCTGGGCAGCCCAGGCCCTCCATACACACTGACCAGGCTTGTACCCTGGAGAGGTTGCCCCGGTACTGTTAATGAAGTGCACTCCATTATCTCTTGAGACAGATAGATGCCAACAACAACAACTTATACATCCCAGAGACCAAACAGCATTAGAAGGCCAGGGTACCACATAGGAGTTTCTTAAGGTTTCTCTGCCTGAGCTGACGAAAGACAAAAGTGAGGAGGCACACTGCTATCTCTGAACAGAAGGGATCAGCAGTGCTTCTAAATGTGGCCCACGCACATGCACACACACACACACCACTTTGCATAATATCACTGTAACACATCAACCTTGCTTCTGACAGTGCTGCACAGTTGCTGGCTCCCCTTTGCTTTGAACATGAATTCAACTACCTAAAAGCACCCTTCTTTTCCATGCCCCAGACCTCTAGTTCTCAACCACATGTTTCCCTGTTCCTTATATCATAAGCATTTCTAGGATATGGGCTGGCAATGAATTATCATCATCATCATCATCATCATCATCATCATCATCATTGCTAGTGACCTGTTAACCAAAGGTCTCCAAGCAACTTACACATTAAAAACATAATACTATATAAACAGAATGAACAACCCCCATAATAGCTACAAGAAACTTGGCAGTACACTAGTAACAAAACAAGATCATCTCGGTCTACCAAATGCCTGGGGGGTGGGAAATGTAAGTCTTTACCTGATGCTGGAAAGATGTCAACAAAGGTGCAAGGTGAACCTCACTAGGAAGTGATGGGGAGCCACAACAGAAAAGGCCCTCTCCTTTGTCACCAGCCTCCAAGCCTGAAGAAAGGCCTCAGAAGAAGAGGATTTGTGTAGGTTCATATCAGGAGAGGCATTCCAGAAGATTCTCCCCTTTCTAGAACTATGGTATAATTAAGTGCACCATGGTGGGGGGAAAGGTTTTGCTCCTGCCCTATCCTCTAGGACTTATACCTACACCATACCTGCCTGCTCCTCTCTCAGATCGGAGAGTGTGTGGAGAGAGACAGTTATTGTTGTAACTGTGCAGGGTTTTCAAGTCTGTTGCTGATGGAGGGGGATGCAAGGAAAGGCCATACCAAATAGGAGACAAGACGTACCTGCTTTGCCTGCTTAACTTGGCATGTTTGCTACACATACACATTGCATGCAATTGCCACATCAGGAATGGGGAACCTACAGTCCTCTAGTTGTTCCTGAACAACAACTTCCATCATCCCTGATCATAGGCCATGCTGGCTGGGCCAGATGGGATCTGGAGTCCCACATCGTCTGGAGAGCTACAGGACTGCCTGGGTCTCAATCAGTATTTATTCCAGTTAATCTTTGGAGCCAAAGAATCATCACTTGCCCCAAGTTCCACTGCCAGGTTCCTACTGATGTATTTGGGCAAAAACAAGTTGCTCACATTTGTGCTCAGACAAACCTGGGAGCAAGAGTACCATTTCACACAAGAGTGTTGGGCAAGCAAAGCTACAACTGGGCAAGCAAAGCTACTGCTTACATTTTAGCACAAACAGAAAAGCATTCAATGCGGCATTTAAAAGGAAGCTGCATTTTTAATAGGCCCTAAATGCTACCCAGCTGTGTGCCAGTACTTATTTTTACTCTGTGCATCCCTGAGCTGCAATTGTGGTCCCTGCTTCCTTAAGCAGAATGCCATTCTGGTCGGGTCCTGTGGAAAGCAATTGCTGAAGCCTCACATTGTCTTTGTATAGTTGGCTTTGTCAGGATAAAATGTCTGAGGCAGCTTATAGAGAAAAGCCTTTGATATGGTTGGCTGTAAATTAGTTTCTTCCATCTTGCAAAACATTTGAGCAATGACATCAGTGATAAAAGTCTTTCGCTTAACAATGGAGACAAGGGAATCATCACATGGCTTCCAGAAAATATAGTAAAAAATGTCACTTTTAAAATCCTTCAAGAAAATTCACAAACATGCTCAAAAATGCCTTCTAGGCCCCATAACCTTTTAGATACAGTACTTAAGTTTTGAACATGTCTTTCTTGTTTCAGAGATGCGTTGTACAGTAGTGATCTACAGCAGGCTTGTGAACAACTTGGTCACCTATGATGAATGCAGAATTGCTCCCAGATGACCAGAAAGTTTTACAAAAGCGATTTCTGTTTCTCTTTCCTTTTAGGTGGCAACTAACTAGCCCGGATATGCATGGGCAAGTGGGTTTGTAGCTTTTGTGAATCTATTTTCAAAGCTGAACTACAATTAAATTGCTCATTGAGTACTATAACTCAGTCCAATAATAAAAATAATAAGCCAATCCAAAGAGTTTGCAGCATTTCCCCATCCTCAGATATATTCGCCCACTACTCTCAGCATCAGTCAAATAGAAAGCTGCAAAGAATTCCCATTCGGAGGTATGCAAGAGGAAGCAGTAACATTCTTGTCATTTAACCAATGCACAAAGTAAATACACACTTCATGCACAGAACCTGTGTGAGCAGATATCATCCACCCAGATATCAGTTTCAATAAGGAAAATGTGTTCTCTATGAACACAGAAGCTACGTGCAGGGCATAGATCCTGTAGGTTGATTGTCTTGAACAGGCATAGTCCATGCTGCAACCTTTTGTTGCAAATCCTGCTTGTGTAAATAAATAATAAAAAAGTAAGGATCTCTGAGCACATGCACATTTTCCTTACATACATGTGAGTAGCTAGAACCAACACATATGGACTCCTAGTATAAGATCTGGCATTATGGCCGGTTTGAGCTGCACCGTCTCTTATATGAGAAATCAAGCTCTGCTATGGCCAAGTTCCCCTCTAAACAGATGCTGCTTTTGAATGTACAAAAGTTAGCAAGGCAGCTGAGCTTAGCTGCCTAAGCACCTATTTAGTTCCAGAGTTCAGAGTCTGTAAAACTGTTTTCAGGCATTAACTGCAGTCACTCCCCAATCCATATCCCAGCTGTTAAATGGCACATCTGCAATATCTTCCCTACAGCGATCTGAGCTGCATAGCATCGCCATGGTAAGGCTGGGATCGCACCAGGAGCAGAAGTGAATTCAAAAACTCATTTTTAACTAGCTCTTTTTTTCTGCCTTGGCTTTATTTCCTATGATTAAGGCTCATTTCATTTCTTTCTCCACCAAGCTAGAGGCAGCAATGCAAGGGCTCCACAAAATCTCCAGGTTAGTTCCCTCTCGTCTGTGGGTAGGAAAAAGCAGCTCATTCAACAGGGCTGGCAGAAAGGCCTTTCTTACTGCACTAAGCTGGGCAGTGCAAGAGCAACCTGAAAGCTGGCCCTGGAAATCCATGGCATGTCAACGTGCCTGAGGACCCAGGCCAGGACTGACATCAGCAGCAGAACTTGAATGCTGCTTCCAAAGTGCTGCTGCCCCTGGGAGCTGCCTGTACTGTGGTCAAGCTAGCAATCTTTATGATAGGTGTGGGGAACCTTTGGCCTCCAGACGTTGAGGTATATGAAGGGGCCAAAGTTTCTTCACACCTCTGTTATGGAGCAGCATCTGTCTGAGGAAAATCACATCAGCCAGAAGCAGGCACATTTAAGCCCCTGGTTCAAATCTTGTTCCTTCCATGAACTTACTAGGCAGTCTTTGGCAAGCCATGAAGAAGCCATTCTATACTTTGTTGCCCCTTTGGTCCACTTAGCTCAGTATTGCCTATACTAGGGTGGGGACCCTTTTAGACCCTGAGGAGCACACTTCCTTGGGGCCAACAATCTGAGGGTCACATGCCAGTGGTGGGCGGGACTACAGGCAAAAGTGAGCAGGTCTATGGATGTGACTCTTACTTTTGTATAAAAGGCTATATTTCAATCACACAAAAGCCAGATGGTATATTTCAATCACACAAAAGCCAGATGGACACATATGTCCATCCAGGCAAGGAAGAGGCATTTTCACAGTTCAAAGACACATTCCAGTCAGCCAAGAGTACTCAAGGAGGGCATGGAACATGGCCAATGAAGGATGATCTAATGAGAGTCTTGAGGGCCAGAGAAAGGCCTGGAGGGTTGCATTCAGACCCAGGGCTTGCAATTCCCCATGTCTGGTCTACATACTTACTGGCAGCAGCACTCTGGAGTTTCAGAAAGGAGTTCTCTAGCCATACCTAGAGATCGTGGGATTGAATGTGGGACCCTTTGCAGGCAAAACATGTGCTCTGCCAGTGAGCTATGGCCCATTGTTACCCCCACCTCCTCGTCTATGAAGGGAAAGGCAATGCGATGTAGTGGTTAGTGTGTTGGACAAGAACCTGGGAGATCACGGTTCAAATCCCCACTCTGCCATGAAGCTCACTTGGGCCAGTAACTGCCTCTCAGCCTAACCTACTTCACAGGGTTGTTGTGGGGGTTAAATGAGGAGGGGTGAATCATGTGTGCTCCTTGGAGAAAAAGGTGGGATATAAACGTATTAAACAAACACACACACCCTGTTGTTCTAAAGATTACTTAGTTAATATCTCTACGCCACTTCAAACACTCTAAGAGCCCTTTAAAATGTGAAGGGTTTACTATGAGCCTAAACTGGGAGTGGATTCCTTGCATCCACATTTAATATGCAACTCATCCCTCCCACTACAAACCCAAAGGTCTGTGGCCTCCAACTTAAATGCACAGCCAGTAAAAGCAAAGTCAGGCAAATAGAAGGAAGAGTTCAGTGAAGCGAAAGAGCTGAGAGTCAACGAAATCCCTGCCTAGAGAATGCTGGATCCAGAGTTGAGAAGCGAGAGAATCCCTAATAATCTGCAGCCCCAGGAGGGCAGACAGGGACTTTCTAGCTGGCTGGAGAGAGAAGATCTTGCCATAATGGCTTGTGTGCGGTAGGAAAGCAACCATGATTCACTGGGGAAGGGGAAGGCGAGCGGGCGGGGGGTGGGAGGCGGTTGTCAGCAGAGACCAGTCGCCTCGGAAACCGAACTGGCGCTGTGGCTGCAAACTGATGAATGGATCCCGCGCCATGGAGGTGGGCAAAACTACGCTGGCCCTGATCGCACGGGAAAATGCACATCTTCACAACCCACCAGCAGGGGGCGGGCACGGGCACACGCTCCATCCGCGCGCACATACACAAGCACACACATAAACAGAGCGAGCGCATGCATGCACACAAACAGGCAAAGAACACTAACGCGGCTCCCTGCCCACACGCCTGCTTAACCGCGGCGGCGTGCGCGGAAAACACACACATACACACCCCATGGCCAAATGCACGCGCACCTACCCGAGACAACAACACGCTTTACCTAGTACGCGTGGTCGCACACAATGAGGAGAGCGGGGTGTGGGGGGAAAGACCCGCAAAACACTGGGGTCAAATTTCATCTTTCATAACGGCACACACATGGAGAAGGCAGGCTGCCTTCGAGCAGCTTTCCCGGGGACGGCGAGCGCGCAGGGCACCTCCTCCTCTCCCGCTTGCAGCGCACGAGGGAACCCAGCGCGCACGACTCCCGCACCGCGCGCAAATGCAAGGCGACTTCACCCGGGATCTTCATCCCATGATCAGTAGGCGATGCCCACCCTCTGATCACCTGTAGGAGTGAGCGGCTGGAGCAGCGACTCTGCCCACCGCCCCCTGCCCCCGGTTAGGTTGAGGTGGCGCCGAAGCAACCTCCGAACAAAGCCAGCTCCGGCTCGCCAGGGCACGTGCTCCGCCAGCGCCGCTTCCTCCCCGGCGGGCAGAGCGCTCTAGACGCTCCCGAGGGTGAAAGGCGCCCCCATCTGGGACCCTAGCGGAGGGGATCTCCCCCTCCTCCTGGAGTCTGGCTTGGGCCTGGGCTCCGGCCTCGCGCTCCAGAGACTCTCCAAGCCGCGAGGGGTGCGTGCCGTTACCTGCTGGAGTCATGCGCTGCCACGGGGTGCGGGAAAGGCGCCGCGGCTCGCCCTGCGCGGCTACTCCGGGCGCTGCTGGCGACGAGAAAGTGCCGCTCGGAGCATGCGTGTGGGAGCCAGCCAGGCATCTGATGTCGGGGAGGGAGGGAGCGGGAGGAAGGCTGCCTGCCTGTCTGCCTAGGCACTTGGAGATGGGGAGAGAGAGAGAGAGAGAGAGAGAGAGAGAGAGAGAGAGAGAGAGGGGCAGCGCTCCCAGCAACGGGGGAGGAGAGTCTGGGCTCTGTCAGGGATGCAGCTCTTCAGGAACCTGCACAGGAGCGGGGGGTGGGAGAGAGTGGATCTCTCGCCTGAGCTGCGATTCTCGTGGCAATGCAATAGCAGGGCGGGTAGACTGGCCACAGATTGCCCTTGCTCTTGGTCCCGCCGCGAAAATACACAAAATGACTCTTCTTCTACACAGAGAGGGGCAGTCTCGTTAGTTTGTTGCAATAACAAGGGTCTATTGGCCGGGCACCTTCGAGAAAGCTACGGCTTAGCTCCGATACACGTCCACCCGAAAATGTGCCAGTTTCCAGCGAAGCTTGCTCCCCAGGAAAGTGTTTCCAGCAGAGATTGGGTCCTTGTGGCCCTCCAGATACTGTGGGACTCCAACTCTTGTCGCCCCTAATCACTGGCCATGGGTGGGGCTGATGGCAGTTGGAGTTCAACTACATCTGGAGAGCAACAGGTTCCTCGTCCCTGGTTTGCAACACAGTAGATGGTGCAAGTGACAGGGCGCAGTAGCACTTACTTCCAAGTAGATGTGCACAGGATTGCCAAAAACGTGGCTGCCAACATCAAGACAGCGTTTTCTCTTCTCTACTCTCTATTTTGCTTACCATCCAGCCTGATGTTCCTTGAGCTCAAGGCTTGCTCACTATTCTTGTTTTAATACCAACACGGTTTCTTTCGGGGGTTTTCTGTAAATCGGTTCGTATTTGGCAATTCCCCCATTTTTCTGTTCCATCCATATCTCTTTGCCTTGGCTGTTAAGCCTGTTACCCTTCCAAGCTTACACTTCTATGTTCTATATAGTGTCATAGCACTTAGAATAATAGAATTGTAAAGTTGGAAGGGACCCTGAGGGTCATCTAGTCCAACCCCCTGCAATGCAGGAATGACTGTTACTATGTGAAAAATGACCGAACAGCTACAGGTAGCAAGGAAATTCTATTCCTGTTTGTAATTTAATCATTTCTGAAAGCCTGGTCCTCACAACAATAAGATATATATGCAGCTGACACTGGAAGCAGTTAAATGTCACTTGTGTGCTACTACAAAGTCACTACAAAGAGTAGTTGTGCCAGCTTCCCAATTCTACTCAGATCACACTTTTAAATATATATATTATTCATTTAATCTGCTGACGGTCCATAAACAGACACTAAAAGGTGCTGTAGTAGAATATATTTCTATTCAGTACAAGTGGGTAAGTGGTATCTAAACCATAAAACTTAAAACGACAAAAATCTCTACCTGTTTCTGCTAACTAACAAATAAATCTCACTATCAACCCCATTCTGCCACAAAAAGACTGCCTTTCTATTTTCAAATCTTGATTATCCCACAGAGTCAGGTTAGCATGACGATACGAGTCAAAGTGTAAAAAATAAAATTTCCACCCTTCCAAATCAGTAGTGGAAGAAGTCAATGAAATTGTGGGGCATTGTTAAAAGGGATCAGAACCTTGCCAAAGTTACACACCTTGTTTGTGTTCTTACCGTTGTTGTTAAAGAATTAGAACAGGGACACACAACATGGTGCCCTCCAGATGTTGTTGGACTCCAACTCCCATCAGCTCTAGCCAAAACGGTCTTTCATTAGAAGTAACGGAAGCTGGGTTCCAGCAAAATCTGGAGGGGATCACACTGGTGAGTCCCCCCTGAGTTAAGAGGAATAATTCCACACTGGAATGTTATACTAGGAGAGCAGACAAGTTTTTAAACATGATTAAAAACAGTATTGGTAAAAAAAAATCATATAATAATATGGGGGTCATAAAGTCTATCACTTGTCCATTGAGTGACCACGTACCATACAGTGCTAAATACACCATTTAGATGAGAAAGCGTAAAAGATTGCATTTCCGCAGTGACAAAAGTCATAGTTTGAGTGATATGACAACGATATTTTGCAGTAGAAACATTTGGGTCAAACAACAGTGCAATTATTGCACATAAACCATCTGGAAAGTTTTGGGTCAACCATAGATGGCTAGGGGAAATGGTGTTTGATTTTGCATCGGAGTCAGTAAAGTTGATTATGGACCACACATTCCTTCTAGCATCCTCTCCACAAGACCTCTCAATTCCCCACCCCTCTCCTGAAAAGTGAGCATTATGAAAAGCCAAGAAGCACCCTTCAACATCTGCAAGAAAGGCACAAATGAACTTCATCATCATCATCACTCTCCTCTTTCAACAGTGACCCGTTCCCTCTCTCCACTCCCTATAGGCAACAAAACTGCCATCCTCTGCCCTGCCTTGATTACTAATATTGTCTGGGGGAAGGAGGGGGAAAGAATGAAAACCCACAAAGTGCAAATCCACCCACACCCTGAATCTACAATTGATGCCACCCACTCTGCCAACTCCATCAGAGAAGCCAACATGTGCTGCAGCCAGAAAAAAAGACAAGAGCCTAGATTCTCTGAGAGGGGGAGGAAGGTGAAGCACCCACTGCATGTTCGCCCCCTCCCATTTGCTTCATGCCCCCTTTTCTGCACTAAACAAAAAGGGCATCTTTCTGGAGGATTTGTAGATGGGGTGATGGGAGGGGGAGAGAAATATGTGGAAGGCTGAATATTGATGCTACCTGAGACAGAGTGGTTGGAAAGGAAAGCACTCCACACAGAGAGCACAGAAGCTCTGTTGCCGCTGCTTCCCAGCTCAGGCTTTGTCTAACAGCATCCTACGCACTCACTCTCGGCAGTGACGAGGAAACCACTTATACTCATCAGCGGCAGGTTCTTCTCTTCTTCCCACCCTGCTACACCCTCCCCCCCAGGTCCTGAAGGACTCTCTCCACCTCCTCATTCTAGCTCAGACTTCAGCAGCTCAGCATTGCAGTGCTTTGGTTGGTAGCAGGGTCACTTCAGCTTCAAAATAACAAGACAGCAGATTCAGGACCATCTACTGTGTAGAGTCACCTTACCCAATCCAGTGCCTTACAGGTGTTTTGGACTACAGCTCCCTATTGGGACTTCTTAAAAAGGAAAGTTTAGAACTGTCCAGCGGCATGTGACTATAATACACACGGCACGCTCTGTTGCAACACACTGGTGCACATGCACTTGCCTTGCATGTGCCTATGTGTTTTCTTGCTCAATAGCTTGACATTTAGCAAATTTACACAGAGCAGGAGAATATCCCCAAGACTGGCAATCTGACTACACTAATGCAGAAGAATGCTACGTTTCCTTCATATTAGAAATACTGGTGAATACTCTGTGGGGAACAGCAGTGGCATCTGCAGGGGGTGTCTTTGGCAGGAGAAAGAGAAATGGATATCCTTGATTATGGCCTGGGGCTCTAGAGGAGCTTGGACTACTCAGTTTACTTTTCACATTGTTATCAGTTGTTTTGAATCAACAAAGATAATGCAACTTTGGCAAGACTTGAATTTTTTTAACTGCCCAAATGTTCTTTTTGAACTGCCCACTTTCTCCTAAACTGCCCATTTGGGTCTGCCTGCCCACTGTTTCTCTTTAAAACCCTGACTCTCCATTCGCCGTATTGGAGAATGTTCTAATCCTTCTCTTCTGCAAGCAATAGCCAAGGTCTACCCAGAAGCAGAAACTGTCTTGATGTGTATGGAACTGTACTAAAAGATAACTCCCATCCCTAAGCGGCTTGGACACAGGGCTCCACGGAGTCTACTGTTACGCAATCACATATAATTCATAGATGACTTCTTGCCTGAGGCGAAAGCATGAGATGGAAAGGCAGTGCAGCTGTGAACGTTAAACCTGTTTTTAAAAACCATTTAAAGCATGTAGTGTAAACACACTTGTCAAAGAACTGAAGCCAATTCCAAGCAAATAGCCATTTCCTCCTACTGAAAAGAGGCCACCACCTGTCCCCTTGCACCAGGATACTATGGGAATTGAAGGTCTACATATGGATTTTGGTATTCAATTTCCAGGAATGGTTCAGATTAATCAGGGAGACTGTCACTGACCCAGGGTGTCAATGCTCATGCTGCTCAGCTTTGCTTTGGAGTAGGACTGATAGTGGAACAGTTTTAAGGCTGTCCTTTCCCCTGTCTGTTTCTCCTTCCATTGAGGTGGAATCTCAATCATGCTTCTTGACAGTTGCTTTTTAGTTTTGGGAGGCCATGGCCCAGTGGCAGAGCAGGCCCCAGGTTCAATCCCTGTATCCTCAAGGTAGGGCTGGGAAAGACCTCAGTGTGAAACTTTACAGAGCTACTAACAGTCAGCGTAGACAATACTGAGTCAGAAGGACCAATGATGTCTTAGTGTAAGTTGACTTCCTGTCTTAATATTACAGCATGTGGATTTCCTTAACCAGACTGAGGCAGATGCTGGGGGAAACATGCGAACATAAGAACATCTCTACTAGATCAGTCCAAAGACCTATTTAGCCCAATAACCTGCTTCCCCCACTGGGGCAAACCAGCAGAGCAAGAGGGCAATAGCACACCCCCTTTGTTGCAGATCAGCAACTAGCATTCAGGGTTATGTTGCCTCTGACACTGGTGGCTCCATATAGGCATTGTGAATAATTCTAAAGCTAGCAGTTAACTGATTCTGAGTGTGGAATGTTATGTAACCAAAGCAGCACCATTTACACACATGAGGAGGTACCAGCATGATTAGGGTAACATCACGTTTTACAGAAGTTGAGAAAGAGGAAAGAAAAATTAACACCCCCCTCCCAAATCCCAGCTAGTCAGGACTGAGCATGTTTATCTGGAACAGAAAGGTAAGTGTGTATGAGAGAAAGAGTGCTCACACACACACATGAGCGTACACACACACACACACACACACACACACACACACACACAGGAGGGCTGGCAGGGTGGGTAGGTGATGGCAGACAGCATGGCTGAGAGTAGTGGTGTGTGCGGCAGTGTAGAATTGCAGTCGCCCTCCTGACACCAGCAACACGGTTTGCCTGACTGTGACTAGGCTGGGTCATTGGTTAAGGTTGGGGCCATGCATGTGCACTGGGCAGGAGCACCAGATTGGCAGTCCCACCTGATGTACATGCATGGCCCCAACAGACCCATGGGGTATGCCATCATACCCTAGACCCATCCACATAAGCAGCAGTGATGCTGGTGTCAGAAGGTTGCTTCAGCAGGAGCAGTCCACATCACAACGTTTTGTTGCAGGTCAAGTTGTCTCTTACATCTCTGTACAGACCAGAGGGGGGGTGGGAATGTCCATTATCTGATTTGTTTCCTCATGCTGGACTCCATTTCACTGTGCATGTGCTGTAAGCTGCACATGTGTAATGGCTGCCTGAGCCATACACACCTCAGTTTAACCACTGCTTCTGTTTTCTAATCAGATGGAACCTCATTTGAGGGAAAGCACATCAAACAGGAGCATTTCACGAGAAGCTACAAGACCCAGATGTATTGTGGCTAACATCATGTGTACTCAGCCTCAAACAATAGTGGTGCATGTTGGAGCCAGACTAAGAGGCAGTGTGTACACAGCACTAGTTTCTA